>NC_133110.1:8449183-9809808 GCF_022965805.1 Primulina eburnea | reverse complement strand
CGGCTACGCGGCAATTGCTCCGATGGATGGTTCTTCCCACAATGCGCACAAGACTCCTTCTTCTTACCAAAGCGGAAAACACCACTAGATCGAGATCCAGATCCAGAAGAAGATGAACCAGATTTCTTGAATGACTGAGATCGAGGCCTCAAAGTACTCGGAGGTCTAGAAGAAGAAAGAATAGCCCTACCACGCTGGAGACTGATCTCTGCCTGGCGACACCGGTTCACTAACCCATCATAAGAAGTAGGATTATCACAGACAGTGACTCGATCAAAGATCTCCTGATTAAGGCCCTGGAGGAAATGATCATACTTGGCCTCAGAACTGCCACTGATATGAGGAGCGAAGGGTAACAACTCAAAGAATTTCTGCTGATACTCATCAACAGACATACTCCCCTGCTTAAGGTTCAGGAGCTCAATCGTCTTGGCCTGGCGAAGGGCTGGAGGAAAGTACAGCTGCATGAACGCTGCACGGAAATCGACCCAAGTCGCTCTACCCTGCGACTGAACTATCGGCGCAGAAGTCGATCGCCACCACCTGCGAGCACGGCCCTCGAGAAGAAAACTAAGGGTCTCCATCTTCTGCTCATCGGTGCACTGGAATGCGCGGAAACAACTCTCCATGCGCTCTAACCAATCCTCCGCATCATCGGGAGTCTCACCGCCAACTAAAGGCTTAGGCCCCATCTGCATGAAACGATGCATATCGAAACGCCTAGGACCATCCCGACGATGACGATGCTCACGATGACGTCTATGATCGTCCTGGTCACCCCATCGACCTACACTCCCCTGACTACTCCCGTCATCAAAATGGTCAGCCATCGCTACAAGATAGAATAGGGAAAATGGTAAAATGGTCAACGGAAATCCCAAAACAGAATCTATATCCCAAAATCATACGCATGCTCTGATACCATAAATGTAGTGACCCGTTCCAGAATCACCTACTAATCAAAAACTAAGCATGCAATTAACCTAATTAATTATAATCAGAGATAACAGCGGAAATATGGCCAACAACAATAGTTATACAACCCAATCGAAATCGAAGTCTAGACTAACTCAAAATGAAATATCCAGTACAACCATATCGAATCAAATGGAAAACACTGAAAACTAAACCAACCAGCTACTCAACGTCCTCCTCCTGCTCCTCCTGAGCCATCCAACCTGAGGCCTGCCCCGTGGGAATGAGGTGTCCAAGAATAAACAAAACCGAGGACGTGAGCGATAAGAACGCCCAGTACAAAAGTATGAGTATACAAACCTATATGAAATGCACATGCTATGATATGATACCAGGGTAGTCAAGAAACAGGAATCACAAAGGATCTCAAAATGCTCAGTCTAGAGGCGCCAAGTGGATAGTGCCGCGCGGTCCAACCTCTGGGTCACTGCATCCACTACAAGACAGACGTGGACCTAAAATGTCCCGGACCACCGAAGCCCTCCCGACCCGTCGGCCACTGTGTACTCTCGGTGTCCATGCGTCCACAAGACAGGGCTGAGCGGCCCCAAGATATAGCTTATCTCGAAAGAGATACAGCTCAACAGTAAAGGCTATCTCAAAGGAGATACGGCTCAACATGATATGCAATATGCATCATAACTCGTGACATAATAGCATGCATCATATGACATATAACAATGCAGCAAATACTCATGCAACACATATATGAATGTATACTCAACCAGGATATCTCGGATAGTACTTTCGTACCTCTATCACAGCAAGCCTAGCCTTACGCAACACCGCTAATCAGGTCTAGCACAAGCCTACGCATCAAAAGCATACTCAATCAATACTACCATGCTCGACTAGCAAAACCAGTACTCCCTAGTACTACCAAAGGTTTAGGGTTTACCTTCGTCCGTCGACAGCCCTTTGATGTCGATTGCCTTGAAACTCAGGCGCCGCTACGCTACTACTCCTGGCAGCTCTTAGCTATCGCTCGACCAACAACTAACCCTAGAAACCTTCCAAACTCTCCAAAATGAGAGAAAACTCAAGAAATTGGCAAGTCAAAATGAGGAAATCCGAGCACTATTTATAGGCCATGTTCGGATCCTCCGAACAACACTTCGGAACGTCCGAACGCTACGTGTCCATTGGCTCTTGACAGCTCATGATCGGATCCTCCGATCATACACTTCGGACCGTCCGAACATGCATGGAAAATGACGTGTCGATCAACACTTGACACCTATGATCGGATTCACCGAACTACACTTCGGATCGTCCGAACTCTTCGGTGCTTCCGAACCCTCTTCGGTCCGTCCGATCATGACCATAGCCAAAATTACACCTTAAACCTTCTTAATCACCATTACTCCGTTAATTACCCAATTTGGAATTCGGGCTACTACAAATCAAATACATGTTGGCTAGATGATTATTCTTCTGCATCATTAGCCATCAAACACTTGACTTCCTCATCATCACTAGAGCTGCATAAGCTTTCTGGTTCTGACTCCTCACTGTCAGTTTCTGCCCATTTAGATTTATTTTCTTCAGCTAAGAGTACCTCGTGTTTCTTTCTGAAGGACTTCTTATCTTCCTTGGGTCTTCTTTTGTGTTCATATGATTTCTTCCTTCTATCAGTTGATCCCTGACTATCCTTCTTGGGTTTAGGACAATCAGCAATAAAGTGACCCGAGTTGCCACAGTTGTAGCAGGCATTTGATTCATCTTTGGAGCTGTTCCTTGGGTATGGCTTCTGAAAGTTTCCTTGATTCTTTCTCATGAACCTTCCAAATTTTTTGATGAACAATGACATAGCATCATTGCTCAACTGATCAGCAGATTTCTCGACTGAATTGACTGGTTCTGTTCTAACAGCAGCTAGATCAGTTGTATCTGCAGGGGTAGATGGTTCTCCTTCTCTGGTCTGTAGCTCAAATTCATAAGCCTTTAAATCAGCAAACAGATCATGAAGTTCAATCTGGTTCTGATCTTTGGACTCCCTCATTGCAATGGTCTTGACATCCCATTCCTTGGGAAGACCTCTCATTACCTTTAGTGCAATCTCTTTGTTGGTATACACTTTCCCCAGTGGATTTAACTCATTAACGACAATGCTTACTCTTTCATCATACTCGTGCATTGATTCTCGTACTTTCATTTTGATGTTATCAAATCTTTGAACAACAACAGAGAGTTTATTTTCTTTGGTTTGATCATTTCCTTCACACAGCTGGATCAGCTTTTCCCAAATTTCTTTGGTTGTCTTACACATCATTATTTTGCTGAAGGTTACTTTGTCCAGCGTTTTGTACAGAATGTCCTTAGCCACATTATCAAGATTTTCTTTTCTTTTATCTTCAGTTGTCCATTCATCTCTGGGCTTCTCTATTCTTTGTGGTGCCCCTTCTGTTATGGCAACTGCTGTGTTTATTTTCATAATCTTCATGGGTCCATCAGTTATGACATACCACATGTCATCATCTTGTGCAGCTAAATGAGCCTGCATTCTGATTTTCCAATCATCAAATTCTTCTCTGGAGAACATAGGAATTTTGTTGAATGAAGTCATGCTAGCAAGTTTATAGATCAAAAGTATTCAAGAACAAGATTCACCCGCTCTAATACCACTTGATAGGATCGATAACGTATCAAGAGTGTTTAGAAGGGGGGGGGGGTTGAATAAACACTCTCAATTAAAACTGATCTTTTCGAATTTTGAGTTCAGTTTGGTGAAAAACTGATTCTAGGAATCTTGTTGGTCAATGACAATCAGTTAAACTAAAGTAGTTGCGGAAAGTAACTGACTGAAAGATAGAATAAAAAACTGAAATGAAACGTGCAAGGGTTGTTTCCGGATGTTCGGAGATTTCAATTACTTCTACGTCACCCCTTCTATCTCAAGGATAGGATTTTCACTAAAAGACTTTGATCGAATACAATATTTGTACTTACCCACTTCAGTTTGGACTTATCACTGCCAAAAACTGAAACTCTTTGTATTACAAGATGTTCTCAGTGCGTAACTGATCTTAGAACTATCTAATTTATCGATTATTACAAAGTGCTAGTGAGCTCAAATTGTAGCCTTGACTGCCACGAATAAATCAAGTAAGAGTGAGCTAAGATTTTGGCAGAGTAACAGTAAGATTTGAATAGACTGATCTCTCTCTTTGTTTCAGCTGTTCTTCTGTCATATTTATAAGCTTCACTTCTAATGGTAACTTGAGATATATTTGAATCTTTGTATCCGTTGATTGCCACTTCATCATTCCTTGGTAATTGTTTGCTTCATTTATTGTAATGCGGCATCTTAATTTCTTTAGCCGAAATGCATTGTTCTAAGCTGTATTGATTGTGGCGTTTCACATTCAGTTGCAGTCTTCTATGTCTCTTTTTCGGTTGAATGTTCTTTCCCGAGACATGTTTAGTTGAAGGATGTATTATCTGTCGGTTGACGAGGAGAATAACTGAATTGCGTTTCAGTTGCGTAGATTAGTTTACTAATTGCAGTTGCTGAGTTCAGTTTACTCGATCAGTTGCTGAGTTCAGTTTACTCGATTAGTTGGTTCGTATTTTCAGTTGGTTCATATTTTGTCAAACGCCGGAATTTAGTTTCCAACACAGGCTGGATGTGGTAGAAAGGGAGCATCCTCGTGTCCAGTAGGTGGAAAATGCTGGGCAATCACCGATGTGAAGTCCATCATATAAGACATGAAAGTATTAGTAGTGTGTCGGTGTTCGGCCAGCTCTTGGCGCTGAGCCCGCATATCATGTTCCATTCGGAAAATCCTGTCTCGCAAACTGACTCGAGGGATTGATGGTGGTGGCGACACTTGGCGTTCTCTGGCCCTCTGGTTGTAATCTGCCCTAGCCTCTTGTCGTTCTACTTCTCGTCCTCCTCGCAAGCGGAATGCTTCATATACCGTGATTGGGTCCTTGGCTTTCAGAACTTGTTCATCCGAGCCCCATTGCACACCGTCATGAAGACATAGTGCAATGATAGTATGTGGACAGGGGAGACTGACGGTCATGAGTCTTGCACCAGCATGCATAATAGAACCATTTGTTATCTTCCCTATATCCACTGTCTTCCCGGTCATTATGGCGAAAATCAATGTCACTTTGTCTTTTGTAATTTCAGTTTGATGGGACGATGGCATGATTCTTGACAGGATGAAGGAAGCCCAACTTCTCGGGTCACGAAGCAATTCAGATTTTTTTAAAATGATCGGAGAGCCTTGATTTAATCGCCAGTCAGCACCTTCAATGCACAACTCCCTGATAATAGCATCGTAATCCATAGTTGATCGAGCAAAACTTGCACAGTAAAATCCCCAATAAAAATATGATTTTTTATGCTCAAAATAAATCGCAAGTGCACGATGTCAAGTAATAGTATAGTGTATATGAATACGAGTATCGTTCCACTGGAGACTGTATTTAACAATTATTATTTTAGTTATTAAAACTTTAGCGACGAAATTTGATTGTTTGTTTATAACTACTAAAATGCAAGAAAATTAAATAAACAAGTTCAACGATTAAATGATAAAATATGAATGCTAAACCAATGGATTAAATTTCAAATGATAAAAGAATTTGTTGGGACTTCTGGTTCACCTACCCCTTATTAATTAATTAATTCGTTCGATTGTGTTCTACGCTTCCGACAGGATTTCCTATTCAATTGAACACGCTCTCTCGAGCTATGCCAAACTAATTCACTCAATGAAGTAATTAAATGTCTTTAATCATTTATCAAGAATGAACCGCATTTCGATTGATGAAATCCCCTAGTTTTCGACCCTAAGGACTATGACTATCGGCACGTATCCAATTTCATATGTCTATGCAAATTGTAGATCCGCAGATTATACTACTCGATCCTATCACTAGTTATTCTCTCGAACTCACTCGTGATATAAAATTGTCGTAAGAGTTAGCTACGCTCAAACGACACAATAAAAATCGTAATACAATCAAGAGCAACGCACAACTCAAAATATAAATTAATCAACTAAAAGTTTGGGGTAGGATCCCCTTCAATCCCAACAAATATGAAAGTTAGCTACTAGAATTCATAATTAAAATAAGCAAAACAATGTTTAAACAAAGAAAAATAAACTAGAAATACTAGGCGTGACGAAATCTGCGAAGAACGATGCCCGGAAACCGTCGAATCTTCAATCCAAGTGCAAAAGCTCTCCCCAAAAATCCTTTTTGGCTCTCCAAATCTGTCTGAATAATCTTCAAAAGTCGACCAATCGCCTTTCCATAGCAACCCCCATCCAAAATAAGGTAAGAAATCGCGTCCAAAATTTTCCAAAAATAGGCGGCGCTCGGGCGGTAGAAAAGTACCGCTCGAGCGCCACACTCTCTGTAAGTTGCTGGACTTGTGCGGCATTCGCGCTCGGGCGGTAGAAATATACCGCTCGAGCGCCACACTCTCTGTCTTGGCCCTTTGTCTTCTCGCGCCCGGACGGTATAAAAGTACCGCTCGGGCGCCAACTTTCTGTAACGATGGCTTCCGAAGACACCTTCTCGCGCTCGGGCGGTAGAAAATCACCGCCCGAGCGCCAACGTTTTGTCTTGTTTCCTCGGCTGGTCTTCTGTGGCGCCAGGGCGGTAAATTTCTACCGCTCGGGCGCCAAGTATTCTGTCCAACTTCTTGGATTCCACATTTTTCTCCGCTTTCCGACCATTTTTCCTGCAGATTCACCACACACGAGTGAGACATGATAAAATGCCAATGATTACTCTAAAATGAACAAAATGTAGATGAAATGCATGCATGCACAATGCAAACACAACTAAAACTAATGCAATAAACACGTAAAAACACCACCTATCAACCCCCTCATACTAACCTTTTGCTTGCCCTCAAGCAAAACAGGTTAAAGCACGAGACCCTAAACAAACACAACAAAAATAAAAGACTCAAACAAGAACTAACCAACATAAGTCAATGTTAATGGTGAGTTAACAACTTTTATGCTCATGCCTCAGTGAAATTTCCACATACACATCATAATCAAGTCAAATCACAAACGAATACTCATTCTCATCTACACATAAATCTTGACACTAATTTGAACGTGTGTGTGTGTCATGATGGGTCTAGTCATTCGTACTTCAAATAGATCAATTATCAAATCATGCGAATCACTCAATTAACACTTCAATACAAGTCTCACTAGCATGCACCCCCGTGTCCATTCATCACTAACCATCATTTGAACTTTATTAAATTCTTAAGTGCAGACAAGGGTGTCGAAAAGAAGGAAAGTAAGCTCAAGTGGCTAAAAGTTGGGAGTACACCGATCATTTTCATTGTGCACTTGTCAAGACTTTTCGTCTGACTTTCCTCGTCTCCTTACATCTCCAACTTTTAGCCTAGGAATAGATTTTCATTCCTTTTATTTCGGCTCCCCCCTCACCTTACATCTCCTTCTTTTTTTTTTTTTTTTTTTTTTTGCTCAAAGTTCTTTTTGCAAGAAACTTTGTTATTTCAATATGTTGATGCACAATTTTCACACATGTACTCCCTAGGCTAAGAATATATGACTTTGGATTATAGCTGGTTAGGAGTAAGATATTTGAATTTAGTGCATTGAAAAGGAGGTATATGTAAAGTTCAAGGCAAATCAAATTCTCTATTCAAGGTCTCAATCAGTGACTTATTTCCACGGGTTTACATGCCAAATCAACTCATAAATGATGTCTTTCAAGTTAACACACAAGACCATCAAATGTCACCATTCTTCCTACAAAATTCTAGTCCCCACACATATGTGCTCAAAAAGTTCAAAATTTGTACCAAAATTCATGTTTCAACAATCAAGAGTATCATTCATGAAGTGACCCACGCAATATTTTTGTATATTATCAGTTCAACATCATCATTGGCGCATAAATTATGTCTTCTCACCATAAACGACACTAGACAACATAAATGCAACGAATAACTAAGCAACCATAACAATCTACCCCCCTCATACTAGAGTTGTGCAATGCCCTCATTGCACAAAACGAAACAGACATTAAAAATAAAACAACTCATGAATGGAAATGCAAACATAGAAATGCAAACACAAATATGCAAACACAAATGCAGACTAAATAAACATGAAAGGTAATAAACATGCAAGACAGAAACAATGATAAGAAAGAAAAACAGAAAAGCGGTAAAGGGAAAAAAATTGCGAAGTAGGGGAAACAGTAAACTCCCCTGATCAAGGCTCATCCTCGTCATGTTCCGGCGGTGGCACTCCGGCGGCACCCCCGTGCTGGTAATAATCATACTGGAACTGGAATGGGGGAGGAGGTAGCGGAGACGGCGGCACGGTCGATGGGTCAACGCCCCCTTGCACAAGCAGCGATCGCATCATGGAGTCAATGTGAGACAGATGGTCGGTGACATACGAGTTGAACTGCCCTTGATGCGTTTGGAAGGCGAGATTCTCGGCCATCATATCGGTGTGAGTTCGCCGGCGGGGTGGTGGTGGACGGCGGCGTGGAGCGGCGGCGCTAGAGCCACCTAAATTTTCCTCCTCAGTGGGGAAGTCAATCTGTCGCTTCGCATACTTTCGCTTATCGTCTTCGATGGTAATCGGCTTCATGGGTTGAATCCTCTCCTCGTCGTCCCGGAATAGAACTCCCGCCCGGGCACACAACTCGGAGATAATTGTCGGGAAGAATAGACCGGCGTGACTGTTGCGAGCACACAACATGATTTGAGAGTAGATAAGTGTGCCCACATTCACGTCGTAGCCGTGAGTTAACGCAAAAAAGAGAACCGCTCGTTCCTTTTGGACCTCGCTCTTATGCGAGACCGGCATCATCCGTCGGGCTACAAATAAGTACCACATGGCAGCGTCAACGGTCAAGAATTTCTCGTCGAAACAGCTCGGCGGTCCGCCCACTGGTTTCCACATCGCACCCGCACCCGGATGGCATAGTGCGGTGATAATCAAGTCATAGTTCGGGTCAGCAGCTAAAGCCTCAAAACGAGAGTTGTCGACCTCCGCCGTTTCCAACAGTGCATTGATAGTTGCCGAGTCACACGGGACGTGTACACCTCGAACAAACACCGTCCCATTTCTCCCCTCCACAGCATTCGCGTAAAATTCACGCACCACCGAAACTACCGCCGCCTTAGGATGATTGGAAAAAGTTTCCCATCTGCGCCGTTCCAATTCTATCCGAGGTCCTAGGTGCCTATCGGCAGTTTCTTTTCTAAATCCCCTCTCTACTATCGGATTTATATTCATCTTGGCATGCTCATACCTGGCCCGAGCTTCTTCACTAACAAAGCGATGCCTATCAAAAGTCGAAGAAGAGGAAGAAGCGGAAGTACCTCTTTGTTTCTTCTTTGGAGCCATAGTAGTGGATGAGAGAGATTTTGGGGAAATCGGAGAAGATGACGCTTGAATTCCGAAGGATGAGCTTGCCCACGATGCTTGAGTCTTGATGGTAGGAGAGATTGCCTGCAAGAAGATGAGAGGAGAGTGAAAGGGGGTTAGGGATTGAGAGGAGTAATTTGGGAAATTTCGTGCAGAATGGGAAGGGGAAAGGGGAATTCGCGCTTATTAAAGCGGTCGCGCTCGAGCGGTAAAAATTTACCGCTCGAGCGCCAACCGTCTGGAATCCAAAGTGAGTTGCGCGCTCGAGCGGTACAAAAATACCGCCCGAGCGCCAACTTTCTGTCCCGAATCACACATTTTTTTTTTTGAATAAAAACATGAAATAACACTAAAATCAAATTGAATGCAAGATGAAGGGAAAGAAAAAATAGTTCTCAATTTATAGTCGAGAGCTTGACTGTCGGTCCGTCTCAGTTCGGATGATCTTGGAACCGTGTGATTCCAAGTTGTGGCTCAACTGTGCCACCCATGTAGTGCTTGAGGCGCTGGGCATTGACCGTGAATGTCCCGTCCTTCCCATCTTTCAATTCGACAGCTCCCGATGGATGAACTTTCGAGATCACGAATGGACCGGACCATCGCGACTTCAATTTACCGGGAAACAAGCGCAACCGAGAGTTGTAGAGCAGAACACTTTCACCCTCCTTAAACTCTCTCTCGATGATTCTCTTGTCATGCGCCTTTTTGGTTTTTTCCTTGTAAGACAGTGCAAGATCGTAAGCCAAATTCCGGAACTCCTCCAATTGGTCCAACTGAAGCGAACGTTGTTCACCTGCATCAGTAAAATTAAAGTTTAGCGCTTTTGTGGCCCAGTATGCTCGATGCTCTAACTCAACAGGTAGATGCCATGCTTTACCAAACAAAAGCCTATACGGTGTAGTGCCTATAGGTGTTTTGAAAGCAGTCCTATACGCCCAAAGAGCATCATCTAACCTCACCGACCAATCTTTCCTACTGACACCTACTACTTTCTCCAAAATTCGATTAATCTCACGATTCGACACTTCCACTTGACCACTCGTCTGTGGGTGATAAGGGGTAGAGATTTTATGTGTGACACCATATTTGCTCAAAAGTTTTTCAAATAGTTTGTTGCAAAAATGAGTGCCACCATCACTAATGATTGCTCGTGGTGTTCCAAAGCGGTTAAAAATGTTTTTCTTCAAAAATTTTAGAACCACTTGAGCATCATTAGTGGCGTATGCTTCCGCCTCTACCCACTTAGACACATAATCCACCGCCACCAAAATGTATTTTTTCGTGAAAGAACTGGGAAACGGTCCCATGAAATCTATCCCCCATATATCAAAAACCTCACACTCAATGATATTATTTAAAGGCATTTCGTGACGGTTAGAGATGTTACCTGACCGTTGGCATTTATCACAATGTAGCACATAAGAACGAGCATCTTTAAAGAGGGTTGGCCAATAAAAGCCACATTCGAGTACCTTAGACGCCGTCCTCGTTGGTCCAAAGTGACCACCTACCTCACGATCATGGCAATGGTTGAGAATCTTATAATACTCTTCCTCCGCAACACACCGTCTTATCATGGAATCTGCACAAATCTTAAACAAGAACGGTTCCTCCCAAAAATAGTATTTCACGTCAGAAAAGAATTTCTTTCGTTGGTGAAAAGATAGGTTTGGTGGAGGTGTGCCTGTGACAAGATAGTTAGCGAAATATGCATACCATGGACAATTTCTCACCTCAAATAGTTGCTCATCCGGGAACCAATCATTGATAGCATGCTCAACAGAATCATTACAAATACATTCTAATCTAGACAAATGATCTGCTACCATTCTTGTCCTTGATCTCTAAATCAAACTCTTGCAACAATAATATCCACCGAAGTAAGCGTGGCTTTGCATCTTTTTTAGCAAGTAAATATTTGAGGGCCGAATGATCAGTGAAAACAATTATTTTGGACAAAACAAGGTATGAATGAAATTTGTCAAGTGCAAACACTACGGCTAGTAATTCCTTCTCAGTTGTTGCGTAAATTAATTGAGCCTCATCTAAGGTCTTACTTGCATAGTAGATTGTATGAAATACCTTGTTTTGTCGCTGGCCAAGCACGGCCCCCACTGCAGTGTCGCTGGCGTCGCACATTATCTCGAAAGGTAGATCCCAATCCGGTGCCACCAAGACAGGAGCCGTCACCAAGCGCTCCTTCAGATTCTCATATGCCTGTAAACAGTCAGAAGTGAAATCAAATGGCACATCTTTCATAAGTAAAGAAGAGAGAGGTTTTGCAATTTTTGAAAAATCTTTTATGAAACGCCGATAAAAACCGGCGTGGCCTAGAAAACTTCTAACTCCCTTTATGGACGCCGGAGGTGGTAACTTCTTGATGACTTCCACTTTCGCCTTGTCCACCTCTATCCCGTGCTCCGAAAT
Source organism: Primulina eburnea (assembly GCF_022965805.1). Classification (NCBI taxonomy): domain Eukaryota; kingdom Viridiplantae; phylum Streptophyta; class Magnoliopsida; order Lamiales; family Gesneriaceae; genus Primulina; species Primulina eburnea. Next base: position 9,798,007 of record NC_133110.1, on the reverse strand, counting down.
CTTGTGCCCTAGGACAATGCCCTCTTGTACCATGAAATGGCACTTTTCCCAATTGAGCACCAAGTTGGTTTCCTCGCATCTCATCAACACCACCTGCAAGTTCTGCAAACAGTCATCAAAAGACGGTCCGAAAATAGAGAAGTCATCCATAAATATTTCAAGAAAAGTTTCTATCATATCATGGAATATAGCGGTCATGCAACGTTGAAAGGTGGCGGGTGCATTACACAAACCAAAGGGCATTCTTCTAAAAGCAAAAGTGCCATAAGGACAAGTGAAAGTGGTTTTCTCTTGGTCCTCGGGCACAATCATGATTTGGTTATACCCAGAATACCCATCTAGAAAACAATAAAACTCATGACCCGCTAACCTCTCAAGCATTTGATCAATAAAAAGGAGGGGAAAGTGGTCTTTTCGGGTGGCATCATTCAATTTCCTATAGTCAATGCATACACGCCATCCCGTGACAGTCCTGGTGGGTATTAGTTCATTCTTATCATTTGTAATCACAGTAATACCACCCTTCTTTGGCACACATTGAACAGGACTTACCCATGCACTATCAGATATAGGATAGATAATACCTGCATCGAGAAGCTTAATCGTCTCAGCTTTCACTACCTCTTGCATCTTAGGATTCAATCTTCGCTGAGGTTGCACAAGAGGTGAGTACTTGTCTTCCATCAATATCTTGTGCATGCAGACTGAGGGATTGATCCCTTTGATATCCGCCACCTTCCATGCAAATGCGCCCTTGTGCGCTTTTAGAACCTCCACTAGTTTGGCTTCCATCACATCTGTCAAAGCGGCAGAAATAATGACAGGTAATGTGGTATTCTCACCTAAGTAAACGTACTTGAGGTGTGGAGGCAACGGCTTTAGCTCAAGTGTGGGTGGCTCCTCGATGCTTGACCTTTGAGGGGTCAAATCTCTTCGTTCTCCTAGATCCTCCAGTCGCATCCTCATCGGCTTTCTCCATGGATGGTTGGCATTCAAGTGTGCCACGATTTCAGCTTTCTCTTCATCCAATTCCTCTTTTCCCATTTCAGTGGTGATAGTGGCCTCCACCGGGTCCCTAAAAGTATCCTGCACATAATGAGACACAAGAGAGTCCAAAGCATCAATTCTAAAACAACTATCAGAATGCAGTGTGTGCTTAAGTGCATGAAAAACATCGAAAGTAATCTCATCCTCGCCCACTCTCAGTTTCAACTTCCCATCTTGCACATCAATCAGTGCCTTGCCAGTTGCAAGGAACGGTCTACCCAAAAACAGAGGCATCTCCGCATCCTCCTCCATATCAAGCACCACGAAGTCCGCAGGGAAAATGAATTTGTCCACTTTCACTAGCACATCCTCAATCACTCCGCGGGGGTACTTGACAGACCTGTCAGCCAGTTGTAAAGACATCCTCGTCGGCTTAGGCTCTCCTAATCCGAGTTTCCTGAAAACAGATAAGGGCATCAGATTAATACTTGCACCAAGATCACACAATGCTTTACGAAAAACAACATCACCAATCATGCAAGGGATAGAAAAACTCCCTGGGTCTTTTAGTTTCGGTGGGATTTTGTTTTGCACCAAAGCAGAGCAACTCTCAGTCAAGTTCACTGTCATGTGATCCTCCAATTTTCGCTTGTTAGCTAAGATGTCCTTTAAGAATTTGGCATAACTAGGCATTTGCATTAAAGCATCGGCAAAGGGAATATTGATATGCAATTTTTTAAACACCTCAAGAAATTTACCGAATTGTGCATCTAGTTTTGCCTTTTTCAATGCTGCAGGGAAAGGCGGGGGAATAACAATCCTAGGATGTGCCGTGGGTGCTGGTGTAGAGTTAGATGACTTACCTTTTGACGCCTCAGCCTGCTCATCCGGTACTTGGCTTTTCTCTTTCTCTCTAGCCTCCAAAATCTTTCCACTCTTCAACTCAATGGCCTTCACTTGCTCTTTTGGATTAGTCTCGGTATTACTTGGCAAGGTGCCCGGCTCTCGACTTGCTATCATCTTGGCCAACTGTCCAATTTGATTCTCGAGCCCCTTTATTGATGCATCTTGGTTTTGGAGTCGAGTTTCAGTGGATGAGATAAACTTAGACATCATTTGTTCCAAGTTGGACTTTTCTTCTCTAGGAGGATCGGATCTGTACATCGGTAAAAATAAAATACACTAAAGAAAATAACTAAAAATATAATTGTAGATTAACAGTCCCCGGCAACGGCGCCAAAAACTTGATCGAGCAAAACTTGCACAGTAAAATCCCCAATAAAAATATGATTTTGTATGCTCAAAATAAATCGCAAGTGCACGATGTCAAGTAATAGTATAGTGTATATGAATACGAGTATCGTTCCACTGGAGACTGTATTTAACAATTATTATTTTAGTTATTAAAACTTTAGCGACGAAATTTGATTGTTTGTTTATAACTACTAAAATGCAAGAAAATTAAATAAACAAGTTCAACGATTAAATGATAAAATATGAATGCTAAACCAATGGATTAAATTTCAAATGATAAAAGAATTTGTTTGGACTTCTGGTTCACCTACCCCTTATTAATTAATTAATTCGTTCGATTGTGTTCTACGCTTCCGACAGGATTTCCTATTCAATTGAACACGCTCTCTCGAGCTATGCCAAACTAATTCACTCAATGAAGTAATTAAATGTCTTTAATCATTTATCAAGAATGAACCGCATTTCGATTGATGAAATCCCCTAGTTTTCGACCCTAAGGACTATGACTATCGGCACGTATCCAATTTCATATGTCTATGCAAATTGTAGATCCGCAGATTATACTACTCGATCCTATCACTAGTTATTCTCTCAAACTCACTCGTGATATAAAATTGTCGTAAGAGTTAGCTACACTCAAACGACACAATAAAAATCGTAATACAATCAAGAGCAACGCACAACTCAAAATATAAATTAATCAACTAAAAGTTTGGGGTAGGATCCCCTTCAATCCCAACAAATATGAAAGTTAGCTACTAGAATTCATAATTAAAATAAGCAAAACAATGTTTAAACAAAGAAAAATAAACTAGAAATACTAGGCGTGACGAAATCTGCGAAGAACGATGCCCGGAAACCGTTGAATCTTCAATCCAAGTGCAAAAGCTCTCCCCAAAAATCCTTTTTGGCTCTCCAAATCTGTCTGAATAATCTTCAAAAGTCGACCAATCGCCTTTCCATAGCAACCCCCATCCAAAATAAGGTAAGAAATCGCGTCCAAAATTTTCCAAAAATAGGCGGCGCTCGGGCGGTAGAAAAGTACCGCTCGAGCGCCACACTCTCTGTAAGTTGCTGGACTTGTGCGGCATTCGCACTCGGGCGGTAGAAATATACCGCTCGAGCGCCACACTCTCTGTCTTGGCCCTTTGTCTTCTCGCGCCCGGGCGGTATAAAAGTACCGCTCGGGCGCCAACTTTCTGTAACGATGGCTTCCGAAGACACCTTCTCGCGCTCGGGCGGTAGAAAATCACCGCCCGAGCGCCAACGTTCTGTCTTGTTTCCTCGGCTGGTCTTCTGTGGCGCCAGGGCGGTAAATTTCTACCGCTCGGGCGCCAAGTATTCTGTCCAACTTCTTGGATTCCACATTTTTCTCCGCTTTCCGACCATTTTTCCTGCAGATTCACCACACACGAGTGAGACATGATAAAATGCCAATGATTACTCTAAAATGAACAAAATGTAGATGAAATGCATGCATGCACAATGCAAACACAACTAAAACTAATGCAATAAACACGTAAAAACACCACCTATCAATAGTGCCAGTAATCAAAGCAGTATACTCGTCATTTTCAAAACTCGGCAGATTATCGATAGCATTAATGGTTGCCGAATCGAAATAGACCATTTGCCTTCGTACCAAAACTCTGTAGTCCTCATGTTTAACTCTTAAATTGGCATAAAATTCACGGACTACAGAAATAGCTGCGTCTGGTCGTGACTAGGATATATCTAACCACCTCCTTCGCTCAATCTCTTCAATTATTGCACAGTCAGGGTAAGTCAGATCTAGCCCTCGTTCTTTAATAATTGACCTAGATAGAGTGCTGTCGTAAACTCTGAATGCTTCCTCGTTCCAAAAGAGGAAGCCACATCCTTCGATCTTTTTCTTGGCGGCATAATTACTCAACAATATCCACACTTATAGCAACAAATATAGCACTATGGCACCCACAATTATTTTATTGGTAGAAGTTAACCCAAATAGTAAGAAAGCACATTAATCGGAACCTCAAATGCAGAAAATTAACAGTTTGATGACACTCGGCGACAGTAGGCGGCGGTAGTTTGTGGTGGCGGAGGCTGCTGCTGGAAGAACGACGGCGACGACGGCTGAGTAGCAGCGGCTCTAGTAAATTTGGGTGGTGTGATGGTGTGGAGATGATGTCTTGAGGTGGTGGAGTGTTTTGGGGATGGAGGTTTGTGGTTTGGGTGAATTTGGAGAGGATTTGTGAAGGAGAGTGTTGGGGGAGGCGGCTGTTCTTGAGGGAGAGGAGAGTTGTGTGTGAAAATTGTGAGATAGGGTTTTTAAAGAATGGTTGGTATGCGGCGCCCGTGGTTGCGCGAGAAGTGGCACGGCCGCGCGCGAGCTTCTATCTTCCTGCAATAATTGAGAGCGTGCGGTCGCACTAGAACTCGCACGGATGTGTGCATGCTTCTGTTCTTCAGGGTTGATGGGGTGCGCGCGGTTGCACGAGAAATGGCGCGATCGCGCGCAAGGTTCTGGTCTCCACTCGATGATTGAGTGTGCGCGGTCGCGCGAGAAGTGGCACGGCTGCGCGCATGCTTCTGTTCCTACCCACTGGTTTTGAGCGCGCTGCTACGCGAGAAATGGCGCGGCTGCGCGCAGACATCTGTCCCCCACCTTTTTTTTCATGTAAAAAATACACCTGCAAAAATTAAAGCAATTCAAATCAATACGTGAAATGAACAATTAAAATCAACAAATAAAATATAAAAATAAACAAAATGAATGCGAAAAATAATCGTGGGTTACCTCCCACGCAGCGTTTGGTTTAATGTCATCAGCCCGACTCAGTTCTGCCTCAAGTAGATTCGGCCAGTGAGATGTTGTCCGAAATCCGTACTTCATCTCCAAAATAGTGTTTCCCTCGCTGACCATTCACCTTAAACATTCTATCATCATTGCATTTGAGTTCGATTGCTCCGTATGGTTGCACTGCCTCCACTATAAACGGTCCTGACCACCTTGATTTTAGCTTTCCTGGAAATAGTCTGAGACGAGAATTATAAAGCAGCACCTATTGTCCCGGTTCAAATGTTCTTCGCACAATGATCTTGTCATGCTACTTCTTGGTTTGCTCTTTGTAGATCTTGGCATTCTCATATGCTTCATTTCGAAATTCATCCATCTCATTTAACTGCAGTTTTCGGACATCGCCAGAAGCTTTTAAATCAAATTTAAACTTCTTTACTACCCAAAATGCTCGGTGCTCCAATTCTAGCGGCAAGTGGCATGCTTTCCCAAATACTAGCCTATAGGGAGACATCCCAATAGGTGTCTTGAATGCAGTCCGACAAGCCTATAACGCATCATCCAACTTAATAGCCCAATCCCTCCGGTTGGTGTTGATAGTCTTTTCCAGAATTTGTTTAATTTCCCGGTTGGATATTTCAGCTTGTCCATTCGACTGAGGATGATATGCTAGTGCCACTTTGTGCTTCACACTGTATTTAGCCAAAAGTGAGTTGAAAATCCTATTGAAAAAGTGCGTACCTTCGTCACTTATGATGGCTCTCGGTGTTCCAAACCTGCTGAAGATGTTCTTATGCAAGAATTTAGCTACAACACGAGCGTCATTAGTATTGGTGGCGATTGCTTCCATCCATTTCGAAACATAATCCACAGATAATAAAATATAAGAATTATCAGAAGAAGGGGGAAAGGGTCCCATAAAATCAATGCCCCAAACGTAAAAAATTTCCACTTCCAAGACATTTGCTAGTGGTAATTCGTGACGCCTGGAGATGTTTCCTAACCTCTGGCATCTATCACATGATTTTACTAAGGTATAACTATCTTTAAACAAATTAGGCCAATAAAAACCAGATTGCAATACCTTAGCTGCTGTTTGTGATGCTCCAAAATGTCCACCATATGGTGAAGAATGACATTTCTCCAGAATTTGATGTGCTTCGATACCCTCCACGCACCTCCTACTCACTTGATCAGCACACCTCTTATACAAAAATGGATCTTCCCAATTAAAGAACTTGATGTCATAGACGAACTTCTTCTTCTGATGATAGCTCAAATCTGGGGGGAGGGTGCCGCAAGACAGAAAAATAGCGATATCAGCAAACCAAGGAAGTACAGAGTTTACCTCGAAGAGCTGCTCATCCGAAAATGTTTCCTGTATAACTCCCTCTTCTTTTTTCTCCTCTAGCTCCAGTTTTGACAAATGGTCAGCCACTTGATTTTCAGTTACTTTCTTATCTTTGACCTCGAAGTCAAATTCTTGTAGTAGAAAAATCCACCTTATCAAGCATGGTTTTGCATCTTTCTTGGCAAATAGGTAGCAAATAGCTGCATGGTCAGTGAAAACTACTACCTTTGTGCCGATCAAATAGGGTCTGGATTTGTCGAAAGCAAAAACTACTGCAAGCATCTCCTTCTCAGTCGTAGTGTGATTTTGTTGTGCTGCATCCATTGTGCGGCTTGCGTAGTAAATTGCCCTAAACATCTTTTCCCGTCTTTGGCCTAAAACAGCGCCCACTGCATAGTCACTGGCATCACACATTAGCTCAAAGGGCTCCTTCTAGTCCGGTACTATCATAATGGGTGCAGTCACTAATGCCTTCTTGATTTTTTCAAACGCTTGCAAACAATCATCATCAAATATAAAATCAGAATCTTTTTCTAGCAAATTACAGAGGGGTTTAGTGATCTTAGAGAAATCCTTAATAAATCTACGATAAAACCCCGCATGTCCTAGAAAGCTCCTTATTCCCTTGATGTTCCTTGGTGGAGGAAGTTTTTTGATTGTAACGACTTTAGCTCGGTCCACCTCTAATCCCTTATAAGACACTTTATGTCCAAGAACAATACCCTCTTGGACCATAAAGTGATACTTCTCCCAATTAAGAACTAAGTTCTTATCCTGGCATCTCTGCAAAACGAGGGATAGGTTATGTAAACAATGATCAAACGAAGAACCAAATACCGGAAAGTCATCCATGAAGACTTCCATTATTTCCTCCACCATATCTACAAATATGGCCATCATGCACCTCTGGAAAGTGGCAGGTGCATTGCATAGCCCAAACGGCATTCTCCTAAAAGCAAACGTGCCATAGGGACACGTGAAAGTAGTTTTCTCCTGATCTTCTGGCGCTATAGCAATTTGGTTATAACCTGAATAGCCATCTAAAAAACAATAATGACAATAGCCAGCAAGTCTATCAAGAATTTGATCAATAAAAGGCAGTGGAAAATGATCTTTACGTGCAGCATTGTTCAACTTTCTATAATCAATACATACTCGCCAACCAGTTACAGTACGAGTAGATATCAGTTCATCATTTTCGTTTTAACCACAATTATTCGACCCTTTTTAGGCACAACTTGTACAGGAGATATCCAACTACTATCAGAAATTGCATAAATTACACCAGCATTTAACAATTTTAGCACCTCACTTTTTACAACTTCCTTCATTGCTGGATTCAATCTCCTCTGATGATCCACATAAGGAGTATAAGATTCCTCCACTAAAATTTTATTCATGCATATAGTAGGGCTAATTCCCCTAATATCATAAATCGACCATCCTAGAGCAATTTTAAAATTTCCCAATACTCTCAATAATTTATATTTTTCAGTACAAGTAAAAGGAAGAGATGATTACCGGATATGTAGACTTCTCACCTAAAAATATATAGCAAAGGTCGCTTGGTAGTTCTTTCAAGTCAGGGGAAGGTGGTTTTACCTCAACTTTCTCATTTACATTCAACTCTTCAAGCGGTGCATCTTTTCTCTTTTCTTTCTGCAGTGCCTCAAGAGCCACCAGTTGCTCTTTCACCTCCCAATTGTCTTCATCAACAGTTCTTGCAACACTTATCAAACATCTGTCCAATGGATCCCTAGTTCCTACACATTCAAGAGACATACATGAGTCTATAACATCAATACTTTTAAAAATGCTTATCTCATTCGATCCCTTCATGGTGTGATAGATGTTAAAAATGACTGCTTCTCCACCAACTCTCAATGTGAGTTCACTCTTATGCACATATATCAATGCCCTTCCAGTTGCCAGAAACGGTCTTCCAAAGATTAATGGAGCATCATGATCTTCCACTATATCTAAAATCACAAAATCAGCAGGAAAAATAAATTTATCTACTTTTACCCGTACATCCTCGACTATCCCACGTGGATACGTGAGACTTAAGTCTGCAAGTTGTAAGGTGATAGTAGTTGGTTTAACCTCTCCAAGCTCCAATTCCCTGTAAATAGACAATGACATCAAATTAATACTTGCTCCTAAATCACATAAAGCTTTACTACATTTAGAACAACCAATAAAATAAGGAATAATGAAACTCCCTGGATCTTTTAATTTTTGTGATAGCTTCTGCTGCAGAATGGCGCTACATTCTTCAGTCAGTTTCACCGTCTCAAACTCCTGCAGCTTCCTATTTTTAGACATCACATCTTTAATAAACTTTGCATAATTCGGCATTTGCTCTAATGCATCAGCAAATGGTATGTTGATGTGTATCTTCTTTAAAATCTCTAAGAATTTCGCAAACTGATCATCCAAATTCTTCTTTTTGAATCTCTGAGGGTATGGGAGATTCGACTTGAATACTGGAGGTTGTTCAACTTCAACTTCAGCTTTGGATCCATCAGTTTCACCTTCTTCAACTGTCTTCTCAATTTCCACTCTCTCTTTGGAACTTTGTACCTCCAATTCCTTTCCACTCCTTAAAGTGACTGCCTTGCACTGCTCTTTAGAGTTAACCTCCGTGTTACTTGGAAATTGACCCATGTTCTGATCCCTCAAGGCATTGGCCAACTGCCCGATTTGCGTCTCCAAATATTTCATTGTAGCACCCATATTTCTCATGTGAGTCTTTATGTTGTCAAGACGAGACTCAGTCCTTGCCATTCTTTTTCCAAACTCCGCAACAAACGTTCCTACCAAGTCCTCAAATGAAGGCTTTCCTTCCCCTTTTGATGTATTGAACCCCGGTGGAGGATTCAACACATTTTTATTATTTGCATAAGAAAAATTTTCATGATTTCTCAATCCTGGATGATAAGTATTAGGGGGAGGATTACCTCGATATCCTCCGAATCCTCCAAAATTTCTGTTGTTGATGTACTGAGCTTCTTCAGGAATAGATTGTTCTTCAGCAACAGTCGATGGACTCTCAGTCTCTGAAGTGCTCACATTATTCATCGTTGTTATTTGAGTGGTCAATGCAGATACCTGAGCAGTGAGTGACGTAATAGGATACACAGCATAAACTCCAGCTGTCCTTTTTACTCCTGCCCTTTCGGACGGCCACTGGTAGCTATTTATCATCATATGTTCAAGCAAGTCATAAGCTTGCTCGGCAGATTTAGCAAAGATCGTGCCACCAGCTGCAGCATCCACTGTTCCTCTTGTTTGCCCATTTAGACCGTTGTAGAATAATTCAATTTGCACACAGTCCTCGAAACCATGGTTCGGGCATTTCCTCAACAGCTCCTTGTATATCTCCCATGCCTCATAAAATTGCTCAAAATCAGTCTGCCTGAACGTGCTAATCTCAATCTTCAACTGTGCAGACTTTGCAGGGGGAAAGTACTTTGCCAGAAATTTCGTCGCCAGCTCCTGCCATGTCGTGATACTTCTCAAGGGAAGCGATTGGAGCCATCCTCTTGCTTGATCCCTGAGAGAAAACGGAAACAAACACATTCTAATAATATCATCAGGAACATTATTAATATTTACCGTATCTGTTATCTCCAAGAAGGTCCTCAAATGAACATGAGGATTAGAAGTGACTGTTCCAGCAAACTGGTTTTGATGAACCATATTGATTAGAGCAGGCTTCAACTCGAAATTATTGGCGTTGATGGTCCCTCTTGCAATACCAGAGTAATGATTGTTGATCACTGGTCGGAAGTGATCTCTGATAGGAATAGCCTCTGGCGGGATTTGTCTGTCATTTTCTCTGTGTTCAGTCATTGCTTGTATCTGTTCTCTTATTGCTTTTCTTAATCTTCTTGCAGTTTTTTCGATCTCCGGATCAAAGATAAGCGAGACAGAGTTTTGCGATCTTAGCATGCACTGTCAAGAAGAAAAAAAATGAAAAACTCAATCGATATAAAATAAAATAAAAAATAAAAGCTCTAAAATAAAATCTAAACTAATTGGTAACAATATTGATATCAGTTCAAATTTGACACTCCCCGGCTTCGGCGCTAAAAACTTGTTGCGTGTTTTCTTGAATGCTCGCAAGCGCACGACGTCAAGTTATAGTAAAATGTACTTTTGAGCACAAGTGTCGATCTCACGAGGAGTGCGTATAAAAATGTATATCAGTTCTTTTAATTAAAATAGTCTCAATTTTATTTAGAATAATCAATTAAAAGGTTGGTTCGCTTGATCGAATTAATTGAAAACAAATGATTAATCTAATCACCGAATTAAGAAATAACAATGAGAGAAAATATCTAGAGAAATAATTTCACAAAGTTTTCAGGACAATTATTCCCCGTAAATTTATATTCCTGAATTTCAATTATTTAATGGCTAAAAGCACTTAATTATTTAATTCCCCCTTTCCCAAGTGACGAATAAACTGTACCAATCAAACTTTGTTTCTAATATTCCTAATTAAAATCTAAGTTTCCTTGATAAATGCAAACAATGATCTTACCTAAGCCTCGCTAAAGTTATACGCCTTCCGAACGCTATAAACATTCAACGATGTGTTTCTAATGATCTATAATCCTATTCTCTCTCCCGAGCTATAGAATTAATCAAACAACATACAATTTATGACCAGTAAATTGCAGTGAAATAAACACAGATAACACAATTAAACAAGAGCGAAATTCAATCAAATAAACTAATGTGTCAAATCATCGTATCAACAAAGCTACATCATTCTCTAGACTATAAAATTAGTTCATCACGAAATCCAAGCGAAAACAAGACATGTTCAACGTTTTAGATATCACAACACGGTAAAATAAAGAAGCGGAAGAAGAGATGACAAATCAGAAGTGGCGTCTCCGTCCCCGGATTCGTTGTTCTTCGTCTTTGTGATCTCTCTTCGTCCGTCTTTCCCGGTTGTGCGTGTGTTCTGCGGCTCTCGTGTGTCAATTTCTCTCACGGCGTCTAACTCCCTTTTCTGACCTAAGAGTCGCGCCTTTATACAATTCTGGACGCACGGCGCGCGCGGTTGCGCGTGCCATTCTACCGTGTGTTTTGATTCTGCGTGCGCGCGGCTGCACGTGAAGTGGCACGATGGCGCGCGCACATCTCTGTCCGATGACTTGCGTGTATGCACGTGCGGCTGCGCGTGAAGTGGCGCGGCCGCGCGCACATCTCTGTCTGTGGGTGTGCTCTCGGCTGCGCACTACTCTGTTTTCTTAGTCCACTTGGTTTCGTGCACACTATTTACTCCATTCCTGAAACGACAACAAAAACAAACCAAAAACGCATAATTCTGTTCGAAACAAGCATAATTCAAAATGGATTTTAATATAAATTAAGTGTAAATCTTGCACTTATCAGGCTCTTAATTAAAATTTAAAGGTTTAAAAGTGTTTTGGGCCCATTAAACAATCTCAAAAACATTCTTAAAAAATATTTCTTTTAGGTTCGTTTTAGAAAATATTGCCAAAGCCCTCAAAAAAATCCTCGACTCTTTAAAATTCACGTACCGGTATTTTCGAAAATCATACTTAAATACATCATATATTAAATAATTAAACATAATTATTCAATAAAAATATTTTTCCTGATTACCCCCGGTCTCCGTTATTCGTTCGAGCACGAAATGCAATTTAAAACCTTAATGCTTGAAACTTTAATAACCCATGAATTAAAACACATATTTAATCAATAAACATGCATTTAATGCATTAAAAAAATTTAATAAAATACATAAGGAATTTGGTAATTTGCATGCATATAGTTCACGTGGACCTTCAAATTTTCGGGACGTTACAACCCAAAAGGGACAAGCTCATGGGACTTTCATAAATAAACAATATTTTCAATATGAAGAAACACAAACATTGCTTTAGGCTCGTCGAGGTGTTGGAGGGTGAATAAACATATTAATTTTTTTAATATTTTCCTATAACACAATAAATTTGAGCTGGGTTATCATCTAAAATGTTATAACAAACAATAATAAAAGAATTGTAACGAGTGCCGAAAAATTATATTGGACTTAATGAATAACAATAAATCAATGATTTATATATTAGACTTGAATAAAACTTTGTATAGATTAAAACAAACATCATTAAATGTTATATGAATAAGTGTGTAAACTCATATATAGCATTAAGTGTGTATTTAAAAGTTCAAGGGGCTAAGTGTTATAAAATGTATAGTTGAAGGGTCAGTTGGCAATTCGTGGAGGTACACTTCATAGGAAACCCTCGAATGCTTGGCTGACGACGAGTGCTTGTTTTCTCTTTGGTCCATCTCTCCCTTTGTTTGAAAAACTAGGGAGAAGAAAAAGGAGAACAATGGGAGAGGAGAAGCCGAAATCAGCTGGAGTTTGGCCCACCGTGAAGCCCTTTGTCAATGGCGGTTGCTCGGGTATGCTTGCTACCTGTGTCATCCAGCCAATCGATATGATCAAGGTACTCGGTGTTTGTTTGTTTTTTTTGGTTGGTGTACACGCGCGGGCGTATTTAATCGGTTTGTTTGTAATTTATTTGAGTTTTGAGAATTAAATTTTGTTGGAGCTGGATGAATGTTGGCTTCTTGCTTTGTTTCAGATCTTAGATCAAATGGGCCTCTTCGAATTTTAAAATACGGTTGTTATAGTTTTGAAAGACTCGAATAATTTTTGGATCCTCTTTCACACCGTAATGGTTTTGTAGTTTTACTGCCATTGTGTGTTGATGCAAATGTTATTTTATCCAATATCTGTTGAAGGATTGATTTGAGGGTTTTTGTAGTTCTGTTATTTCGATGGCTTTTGTGTGCTGAAGGTCACGGATCTTTATTAAGTCGTTTGTTCTGATTTTCAGGTGAGAATTCAATTGGGTCAGGGATCAGCTGGGGAGGTTACTAAGAACATGCTTAAGAATGAGGGTATGGGCGCCTTTTATAAGGTTCGTTTGGCATGAGCAGTCATTCGATTTCGATATCTATTTTCTATCCATGTGCTGTAAGATGAAAATTTGATCGTTTGGGTGAATGAACTTACTGGCGTGGTTACATGAATGCATGTATCTCTGGACTATGGATAAAAAAATATCGACTAATTAAATTAGCAAGTTTTTTGAGTTTTCATCATTTAAAGTACTTTTACAAGGATTTCATTATCACCTTGTTAATGCCCATCCTCAAACCCAATTCATTAAAAAAACAGAGTCTAGAACTTTTGGGAAAAAATCTCAGGTGGCCATTGGATTGATGAATTTTGGAGAGAGTTATTTGAATTGTGGAAGGATTTGAGGTATGAATTCCAAATGGCAACCAACTTAGGTGTATTTGAAATCCATAACAACTACTGGGGAAGTAAGTGAGCCGAGCCGAGCCGAATGGTATCAGGCTCGAGCTCGACTCGTTTAAGATGTGTATAGTCTCGAGCTCGATTCGAGATTTTATTATAGGCTCGAGCTTGGCGTGTATTAAAATTATTTAGCTCGCGAATAGCTCGAGCTAGGCTCGTTTATCATGTTTAATGAGCCTGACTCGAGCTCGGTTCATTAGACGGGCTCATTTTCGAGCTCCTTAAACAGCCTCATTTTCGAACTCGTTTTCGAGCTCATCTAATATTCATAGCCAAAAGACCGACTAAGATATAAAAATTTAAGGAGGTAGACTTTTCATTTTATAGGTTTTCAATCACTTATTTAAATTTTACACTCAAATTTTGATGTGAGACTATGCAAGTTAATTATACACTCAAGGCCCAACAAACGGGCCGAGCTCGAGCTCGACATAAATGAGTCAAGCTCGAGCTCGAGCTCAATATCGTGAACAGGCTCGCGAGTTTACCAGCCGAATATCTTTAAGCTCGAGTTCGGTTCGATAAACTTAACGAACGATCTCGAACGAGTTTTTTATCCAGCCGAGTTACGAGTAGCTCACGAGTGACTTGGTTCGTTTACATCCCTAACAATTACTATTAAAATTGCATAACTTGATATGGAATTGATTTGAAATGTACTTAATTTTGTCTATCCAAGCAAGTCAAATAATTTGAAATCAATAAATTTGAAATTCATCCATCATTTGAAGCTCTAGGTGAATTTGTCCTTTAAAATTTAATTGACGACTGAATATGATCATAGTTGTCAAAAGTGCAAGGCAAATTAAAGAGCTCATGTGTTCTGGGGCTTAAAGCGTAAAGCGAGCGTATACTTTACAGAAGTAAATCACAATAAATAAAATATTCTAAAAAGATAACAATAAAATCAATTTATTTTAAAAAATTATTAATCATGAGATATCAAATATTAAATTTTCATTTTCATCTTCCAAGTATAAAATATTAAAATGTGAGGGCAAAAGGCAAAAGCGATGTGGGGCAGAGATGGCGTGTGGCATATGCAACAAGATACTAGGGTTTCTCCTTCTCTATTTTTAAATAAATAGAGGATAAATCACATTTTCTCATTTGTTAGATTTTTTTTAAAACAAAAAAAACTGTTTTTTCTATTAAGCACAAAAAAGCGCACAAAAGTCTGCGCTTCATGGAAGCCGTGTGCTTTGGAGTGCACTTAAGTGCAGGCTGTGCACCGTGCGCTTTTAACAACTATGAATATGATACAGAAAAAACAAAGAAGACAGGAAAATTTGAAACTGATGCATATAATTTGTTTCCAGGTTTCTTTTTTCCGGAAATAGTAATCAACTCACTTCAGTCTCTCAATGTTTCTGTGACTTTGCTAGTGTTCTCCACAAAGTGAGACTGTCATCTGCGAATGTTCTATTTGGTATCAAGATGAATACATTTCTTGTGTTACGGCATTTGAAGCAACATTTTGGGCTTCTTTGGAAAATTAATAGATCTTACAGCTCAAAAATATGAGACTACATCGAATTTATGGATGACATGTGACTTCCTGCCTGGAAAACAATATACTCATTGATTAACATGTCTCTGAGTTTCTCAGTATTACTGCTACAGTGCTACTGTGCATAAAAACTCCCCGTATCAAAAGTCTCAAAATGGTTAGAGATGTTGAATATACCTAGAGGCAATGTGGGACATTGGAAGAACTTGAGATTTATCCTCTTCAGTTTGTGCTGCCTATTCATTCATATGGATTTTGATTTTAATTCACGGTTCAGGTTGACATTTGCATTTTCAGCCTCAGTTTTCCATCTTCAAATTTGATTTTCTTCATGATGGCATATTGTTCAGTAATGTTGTAAGTATATGCTTTGAAAGGTCCATGAAATGGATATTCCCTCTCTCCGATATGTCTACTCAGATACTCCTATGAATTTGTGATATGAGATTCAAATTTAAAATAACACTGGCTTTGTCTGGATTCAATATGAAATGTTATGATATGAGCCACATGTTTTTTTTACTTATCTTGATTGTATTTTTATTTTTTCTGTAGGGCTTATCTGCTGGGCTTCTTCGACAAGCTACATATACAACTGCGAGGCTTGGGTCATTTAGGTGAGTATTTTCAGTGCAGCTCTCAGGCTATATTATATCCTTGTTTATGGTTGGTTGACATGACGTTTCAGACAAACTAGAATTTTGTTGATCAGTTATGTTTATTGTGCTTTTGATGCCTTAGTCTTTTGTTAGTGGTTTTTATTTATTTGATACTTTCCTAAACTAGAATGTTGTTGATCAGTTATGTTGATTGTGTGTTTGATGCCTTAGTCTTTTGTTAGTGGTTTTTATTTATCTGATACTTGCAATCACTGTATCATTCCTTGCAAGGACACCATTGCTTCTGTTTTAAGAACACAACTATTCGAATGGGAGTTCTATTTTCCTGTCCAAATTTTTTCTGTGTAGCTTATCAAAAGAGACTAACGGAATCACTGCTATTTATTAACCAAATAAGGATCCTTTTCCATTTTCCTAATTTTTTGTTTTTATCTTCATAGCTTATTGACGAATGAGTAGCCCGATTGAGATTGACAAGTCCCAAAGTGTGAAGCTTTTCGCTATTTAGGATGTATTATCCAAAAGATCGGAGGCATTAGAAAGGATATAGATCATAGGATTGAAGACTATTGTTTGACCAGTTATGCTTTATGACTCATATTGTTGGGCCACTGCAGGACTACATGTGGATAAGGTGGTTGTAGCAGAGATGCGTATGGTAAGATGGATGTATGACAAAACAAGTAAGGATATAATTAAGAATGAAAGGATTATGACCTATTTAGGTGTAGTTTCCATAGAGGGTAATATCAGGGAGATATGTCTAACATGGTTTGGTCATGTGAAGAGAAGATTAAACACGGCCCCAGTCCAACATATCTTAGCTTGACAGGTTAATGGAAGAAGTAGGAGAGGTAAACCAATGAAAACTTGGATACAAGTGGGTAAGGAGGATATCTTAATTCTTACATCTTGGTTTAAGGCATAATATGTGGGAAAATCACTTAGTTTTGAGAACTAACATCCATGTAGTCGACTTCGTAACTAGCGAGAATATGCTATGATGATGACGATGATTGCTTATCGACGAAGAAGAATGGAAACACTACAATTTGTTATGTTTACCGGCCTTATTAGTGCAATCTGTCTACTAGAATATGGCACACATGTTACCTCAGTCTTCACATATGTAGGTTGGTTTGTCTTTTTTTGGTTCAGAATTTGAGTTTTTTGAGACTTTTCTACGTGCTTTCATAGTGATTGCAAGGATTGAATAAAATCTGACAGATTAAGAAACTTGGCTATAAGATGTTAAATTTCATCCCAAGGTATTTATATTTCTTTGAATTAAAGGAGTGTAAAATGGAAAATGAAGCGAAGCACGGGAGAGGATACACTTCTTCACAATCATAAGTTTTCTAATTTTCATTAGTTCTGCAAGCTGATCACTTTTTAAGTGGTTGTACTTGGGAAAATCAACTGCTCATTTTGGTGGGGTCCTTGTAGCAAGAAAGTCAAATGGATGAAGCAGTTAAACCGATATGGCAACTCATCGGTAAGCACGGGATTTGTATCTCGCTGTTTGCGTCGGTTGCATCAATATCTTTTTGTAGTAGCAGTCGTTGACTCATAAAATAATTGTATTTACACTGATGTGAAGGCTTAACTTCAGAATTGCCTCTCAGAACCAGCTCTTGTGCTTTTTTTTATTAGTTACATCCTTGAATGAAGAGGCTTTGTGGGGGAAAAGTGATGTGGTGTTTTTATTCGATGAGATAGATTGACATCAGTAGACCATCATATCATTTGAGCATTTTGTGCTTCATCTGAATCAGATATCTGGCAATATGGGTCTCCTTCATCTGGAAGTTTGAATACAACAGTACTTATTCAATTCTGAACGCATGAGTTGTCTTGAAGCTAATTGAAAAAATTATTGAGAGAAAAAACTTGTGTATTTCATTGAAAATAATACATGAATTTATAGTTACAATGGATATATCAAATCCCAACAATTAAGGAGAAACAAATATTAGAAAATATTACCCTACCAAATTTACAAGATTATCATATCCTATCACATCAATACAACTTATTGATATCAATTTAAATTACCATCAGATTTATCGTAATCTACACTCCTCCTCAAGCTTGGCTATAGATGTTTATGAGACCAAGCTTGCCAACGAGAAGTTCATGAGTCTGTTCAGAAAGTCCTTTTGTAAGTAGATCGGCTAGCTGATGAGAAGTGGGAACATATTCAACACTTACAATTCCTTCCTCGAGTTTTTCTTTAATGAAATGCCGATCAACTTCAACATGTTTAGTTCTATCATGGTGAACAGGATTGTGAACGATGCTGATAGTTGATTTATTGTCACAGAATAACCTCATAGGACCTTCAAATTCGATCTTTAGTTCTTTCATTATTCTTTTAATCCAAATGAGTTCACATACTCCATGGACCATAGCTCTATACTCAGCTTCAGCACTACTTCTTGCAACAACTGACTGTTTCTTGCTGCGCCATGTCACTAGATTTCCCCAGACAAGTGTACAATAACCCGAAGTTGACTTTCTATCAGTGATGGATCCAGCCCAATCAAAATCAGTGAATGCAGTAACCCTTCTATCATTAGTTTTCTCAAGATATAATACTCTTCCTGGAGTTTGTTTAAGATATCTCAAAATTCTGTACACGGCATTAAGATGACCTTGGCAAGGTGAATGCATGTATTGCCTTGCTAAGCTCACTGCAAAGGCAATATCAGGGCGAGTATGTGAGAGATAAATGAGTTTTCCAACAAGACGCTGATAACTCTCTTTATCCACTGGTCGACCCTCAAACATTTTTCCTTCGTTCCCTGGATCAATAGGTGTATGACTTGGTTTACACCCCAACATATTCCTTCAGGAGTCTATAGTGTATTTTCTTTGATAGACAGATATTCCTTTCTTGCTCCTAGCGATTTCCATACCTAAAAAATACTTCACTGTTCCAAGATCTTTGACTTCAAATTGTTTTGCCATCATCAACTTAATCATCTCCATTTCATGATTGTTATCTCCAGTGACAATGATGTCATCAACATACACTATGAGAATAGTGATTTTTCCTTTCTCAGAATGTTTAAAGAAGAGCGTATGATCTGCTTGTCCCTGAACATATCCTAATTTTTTGATTACTTGAGAGAATTTTTCAAACCAGGCACGAGGTAACTGCTTCAACGTTCTGATTCCCCAACCTTTCTTCAAGTCCCGGAGGTTGACTCATGTAAATTTCCTCTTCAAGATCCCGTTCAGAAATGCATTTTTTATATCCAATTGGTGCAATGGCCAATCAAGATTTGCTGCCAAGGATAACAGAATTCGAATAGTATTGATTTTGGCAACATGAGCAAATGTTTCAGTATAATCAATGCCATATGTTTGAGTGAAGCCTCTAGCCACAAGCGGGCCTTGTATCTTTCAATCGAGCCATCTGCCTTATATTTAACAGTAAATAGCCATTTGCATCCCAAGTTTTTCCTTGTGGTAATTCGACCAGATTCCAAGTATTATTCATCTTCAAGGCCTTCATTTCCTCAAGGACAACATTTCTCCATTCAGGCATAACAAGTGCCTCTTGAACAGGCTCGAGAATTATTGTACTAGACAATCTTGAGGTAAAGGCACGAAATGATGAAGATAAATTTGAGTAAGATACAAAAATTGAGATAGGATGTTGGATACAAGATCTCTTACCTTTCTGACTGCTATAGGTAGATCAAGGTCAAGGGTAGTATTTGACTGAGGATCCACTACCGGTTCATCCTCTTGACTGTTGTTATGATTCTCAATGTCTTTAGTTGCTTGAGGTTTGTTTCGTCTTGAGTAGACTTTTAACTCCTGTGACAGTGTTGATTCTTCCTGTGTATCATGTATTGGGATATGTGCCTGAGAATCTGTGTGAGAATTTTGAGGAGAGTTTGTGTCTGGTGTTCGAGGAATCTCATGGAGTGGATCACATATGGGAAGAGATGGAGTATCCCACCAAGATTCCGTATCTAGGTTCCGCCCTTGAAGCTAAGGTGGAGGAAAGTAAGGATTGTTTTCAAAGAAGGTGACATCACGAGAGACGTAGGTCTTCTTTGTGTGTGGGCAGCAGCATTTATAACCTTTTTGAGTGGAAGAATAACCAATGAACACAGTCTTCATGGATCGAGGATCAAGTTTACTTCTGTTGTGATAAGGCCGTACAACCAAAAGTTTTTAAGGGAAGATTATTTGAAGTAGACACATGTGGATATTTTTTAAGAAGAAGGGATAAAGGTGTTTCAAAGTCAAGAGTGCGGCTTGGTAAGCGATTGATGAGATAAGCAGCAGTGAGAATGGCATCCCCCCAAAGATATTTTGGAATATTCATGGTGAACATTAGGGCACGTGCGACTTCCAACAAATGACGATTCTTTCTTTCGGATACGCCATTTTGTTGAGGCGTATCAACACAAGATCTTTGATGAAGAATCTCGTTATCCAACAGATAATCACCTAGAATGGTATTGAAATATTCTTTACCATTGTCGGTTCTAAGAGTTTGAATATGGGTACGAAATTGAGTTTGAATCATTCTGTGGAAATCTTTGAAAATTTTCTTGTGTCAGATTTATTGTTGATAAGATACACCCACGTGAGTCGAGTATGGTCATCAATGAATGCGGGGAACCATTTTTTGCCATTTGACGTAGCACTTGGTGAAGGACCCCAAAGATCACTATGAATAAGAGAAAATGGAGCGGTTGTTGTATATGCTTTTGGAGGAAAAAAATTACGAGTGTGCTTAGCTAAATGACAAATATCACGCTGAAGCAAATCCAGACTTTTATTATGAAATAAAGATGGAAACAATTTTTTGAGGATGAGAAACAAGGATGGCCAAGTCTATGATGCCATAACTTTATTGTCCTAATACTAGAATCAGAGAGAGAAGCAACGTGAGACACTCAAGTTTGAAGACAGTCTTGAGGAATCTCTAGGTAGTTAAGGCCATTGTGAATCCTAGCACTGCCAATCGTCTTCCCCGATAGTAGGTACTGAAATTGACATGACAAAGGAACAAATTTAGCAATACAATTATTGTCAAGTGTGAATTTACTCACTGAGATCAGATTGCAAGTTAGAGTAGGAACATGGAAAACTGACTTTAGGATGACATCCTTAGATAAACGTATGCTACCAAAACCAGCAACTGGAGTCATTGAACCATTAGCGATTTTCACATAAGTATGAGCAGAACAGGGTTTATAAGTGCAAAATAAATTAAAATCGCTAGTCATATGGTCAGAGGCCCCAGAATCAACAATCCAAGAACCAATGGAATAAGAGCGGAGGGCCGAGAAAAGATTACCAGATTGAGTCATAGAACAAGAACCAACAGTTTTGTTTTGCGGTGGATTAAGTGAGGCCTGGCGGATGAGTCGACAATATTCTTCAATATGTGCAATCTGCTCATCGGTGAAAGGAGCAGAATTTTCTGAGTTTCCAGGCTGTTCTTTAACAGATAGGGCTTGATAACCATGTTGTTCATTCTTTTTCTTGGGTTGCCAATTGGCTGGTTTGCCATAAATCGCCCAGCACTTGTCTTTGGTATGGCGTGGACGTTTACAATGATCACACCAAGGCCTTTTGTGGAAATGTTGGCCAGGAAATGCAGCTTTTTTTGTGTGGCTAATGCAGACACATCAGGAGCAGATGGTGGGATTGGTGAATCATTAGAAAACATGACTTTTCTTCGCATCTCTTCACGTCGAAGTTCCGCAAAGACATTGTCGGGAGATGGAAATGGGTCTCTTGCAACTACCCGGCCACGAACATCATCAAGATTGCGATTAAGCCCAGCTAGAAGATCAAAGACCCGTTCTTTCTCAAGATTACTCCTGATCTTGATGTTGCAGTCTGCACAAGACGATGAATCATCACGAAATAGGTCCAGTTCTTGCCAAATATCTTGGATGTTTGAAAAATATTTCCTTACAGATTTTTCCCCTTGCTTCATATCCTTCAATTTTGATCGGAACTCATAGATTTGGGATGCATTTCCAAGGTCGGAGTACATCCGGCGAGCAGCGTCCCACACTTCCTTGGCTGTGTGAAACCATAGATAGCGCCGACTGATTTCAGGCTCCACCGAGTTGATTAGCCAAGCAAGAACGATTGAATTTTCAGCCAACCAATTCATATGTGTTGGGTCAGATTGCGTTGGTGGCTTTAATTCCCCTGTGAGGTAACCAAGTTTCCTACGCCCACAAATAACGATTTTTACCGAATGAGCCCACTGAAGATAATTACGCCTAAATCTGTGGGCAGTGATCTGGATTGAAGAAATGTCACTACCGGAAAAAGTAGTGACAGGCCCAAGAGTTTTTTCTGGCATGGTTCTTCAGAAGAGACGGATGAAGTTGAAGACATATTAGTGTAGGACGTATTGAAACCCTAGAGCTCTGATACCATGAAAAAATTATTGAGAGAAAAAACTTGTGTATTTCATTGAAAATAATACATGAATTTATAGTTACAATGAATATATCAAATCCCAACAATTAAGGAGAAACAAATATTAGAAAATATTACCCTACCAAATTTACAAGATTATCATATCCTATCACAATCAATACAACTTATTGATATCAATTTGAATTCCCATCAGATTTATCGTAATCTACACTAATGAAAATACATGAAACTCCTTTATAATAGATGAAATACCGGAAATGTTAGTAATCTTTTCTAATTTATGTAATGTAATATAGCATTTCAACTTACTTATCAACTTTTCTGATATAGGATTTTGACCAACAAAGCACTAGAAGCTAATGATGGGAAGCCCCTTCCACTTTATCAAAAAGCGCTTTGTGGTTTGACTGCGGGAGCTATTGGAGCAACAGTTGGTAGTCCTGCAGATCTAGCCCTCATACGCATGCAGGCAGATGCAACATTACCCATTGCCCAGCGGCGGAATTACACAAATGCCTTTCATGCACTTTATCGTATTGCTGCTGATGAAGGGGTGTTAGCCCTCTGGAAAGGTGCTGGCCCTACTGTGGTAAGGGCTATGGCACTTAACATGGGTATGCTTGCTTCTTATGATCAAAGTGTGGAGTTCTTCAAGGACTCTCTTGGTTTTGGTGAGGCTGCTACAATCATAGGTGAGATACTCTGACTCCATACTGGCAGTACTTTTATCTCATTTGTTGAGAGCATTCTTGAAACCTAACGTTTTGTTATTTTATTTTATTAATTAAAAATATCAATTTTTTTACCTTTTTTTCAGGGGCTAGTACCGTGTCAGGATTCTTTGCTTCAGCCTGTAGTTTACCATTTGATTATGTCAAAACCCAAATACAGAAAATGCAACCGGATGCTGAAGGGAAATATCCGTACACTGGTTCTCTAGATTGTGTTGTGAAAACATTGAAGTCGGGCGGACCCTTCAAATTCTACACTGGATTCCCAGTGTACTGTGTTAGAATTGCCCCTCATGTCATGGTACTCTCTGTCCCTATTCACTAGCGGAACTCTCTATTATCACTATTTGTAACATCAACAGAGTCGTTGTCCGCTGAATACAAATTTTGCTTCTCATGACCTTGCTCATAAAACTCAATAGTGGATGTAATTTAGTTTTTTGGATGCTATTCCTATGCTTTTGAAAAATGCTGCTACTAATGATCTGTTGCATTGTCAATGAAATGGATGTTCGTAGTTTGAAAAAAAAGAAAGAAACTCAGAGTCCTGATAAAAATTTAAATTAAAGCATCATCTTAGAATTTCTTCTACTGTTGTTTATGTTCTTGCAGATGACCTGGATATTCTTGAACCAGATTCAGAAGATTGAAAAGTCTGTTGGGTTGTAAACCCAGAGAGGATCACTATTGAAGTTGGCTTTTGATCAAATAATGAAATTTCACTATGTTGTATTAATTTCTTGTCTTCCTTTTTTGATAAAAAATTCACATCCCCAAAGAAATGAATTTTTGCACTGATCCGAATCAGAGTAGATAGGGATCTGAGAATTTCTCAGGTGATTTATGGGAGGAGGTTTATTTGTTTGCGAAATCGGTTTATTGTTTTCGGCAAAAATAATTTATGTACTCTGAATTACAGATAAGCATTGACTTGACGTGCATCATTTCAGTAGCTGTGAAATATCAGTGTTGTATTTGAAATTTAGCTTTACGCTTTACCCACAGGATTAGAGAAAGTTAAAATGTTTTGGAGGAGGTCTTTTGTGAGACAGTTTCGTGAATTTTTATCTGTGAGACGGATCATCGATATCGATAAACATGTGAAAATAACCATATCTTACTGCCACATGGTGTGTGTTTGTCAGTGTGAGTGGATGGGTGGGGTTTGGAAGAGTAGTAGTGGAATAATAGAAAACTCGGTGCTGGTTCTTTTGGAGCGACACTGATTGTAGTAGATTTGGCTTTTATTTTGTGGAAAATCAGTAATTTCATCGGGTTTTTTAATACAATACAATTACGTATTTTATTTTATTTTTTACAAAAATGGAAATGTAAGTATATTTTAAATGTTTTTTCGAAAAAATAATAAGAAAGTTGAAACAGAAGGATTCTGATTTCGAGACACACTAAAATTTTGGTTTGAAATAAAAATTTACTAAACTGATTTTTTTATTGGCTTACTTTCCATATGATTCATAGTTTATATAGGTTGTGTTTGAATGATAATATTTCAAATCTATGGATGATAAATATGTTCAAATGTTTTTTTTTTTTTTTTTTTTGAGTTTTAGAGAAACATGACAATAAACTTCAAATTCACTCAAAATTTTTATATAATATTTCATATTAAGTATAATGGATTTCAAGTTCAACTAATAAAAAATTCGTGCCAATTATGTGATTTTCATTACAATTTGACTCATTTCCATTTATAATCTAAACTAAGAAAGAATAAAATTGGTATTGGTCATTTGTCAACTCCATTCCATAGATAAATATACTTTTAGCTGAATTTGAACAAATAAGTACATATATTTTTTAAGAAATGCAGCTCGATGTTATCTAAATTTTGTCGTGTTGGGTCTGGTGAGCCTTGTTTTGATAGAGTATCACAGACAGTTTAAATTCCTTACAAGTCTAAATAATCTTTAAATTCCTTACCCAATCTTTAAATTCAAAATATATATATATTGAAAATTAACATATAAATATTACTGATTATTTTAATTAATTTATAAGACAAATTAAATTTTCATACATGTGACAGGTAAAACACTGTGATTTTCACGACCGATCAAATTGTAAGAAAGCCACCACGAGAAAAATAAAAAACAAACCTTCCACTACAAGAAAAACACGGATTAGAGACTGACAAATCGGTCTCTAATCCGTCTCTACAGTAAAATAGAGACCGATTACCGACCGAATTGGTGGGTATCAATAACCTTGGTCGCTAATTATGAGAGACCGATACAATTAGTCGGTCTCTAAATTAGAGACCACATTTACGTTATCGGTCTCTATTGTAGAGACCGATATTATATATGTGGTTTTTAATTTAGATACCGACTAATTAAAGACAATCTCTAATATAGAGACCGATTCATTATGCAGTCGCTAGTTGAGAGAAAAAGTAATGCTTCAATAACCAGCAGGTACATGACATTTTCTCTTTTACTTTTTGGTTTTCCTCCTCTGTTTCTGCTTGACATAGAGAAAAAGTAATGCAAATATAGTTCTTACACGACTCCCCTTTTTTTAATAACATAGTAATAGACATTTACAATTTAAAAGTTACGTGTGGAATTTTATTAACACAACCAAAATGATAATTCGATTAGTTAACTTAATTAAAAACTAAAAATTAATTGTGTTATTTTATAAGATGTTATTTTTTTTATAGTCCCCCCAAAAAGTATACATCTGTAATAAAAGTATCTTCTACAAGTCCAAAAGAAAAATCAATATATATTTTGCCGACTCCTTTTTCTTAGGTCGGCCATGGTAATAGTAACAGTGTTCTGGACCATATATATATACACGATGTAAAAACGAATCATATGAAAGTTTTTATTAGACCACAAAAACTCTCGTGAGATAGTCTCACGAGTTAATTTTATAAGATGGATTTTTTACTCGGTCCCACCCACAATTTTTTATTTTTTTTTACTTTTTAATGACAAAAGTATTATTTTTCATTACAAGTATAGATCGGATCAACTCGTCTTATGAAAATAAATCAATGACGACATCTCATAAGATACCTACTTTAGATACATACATTTAAACATTTTATTTTATTGTTATATTTTTATTAAAATACCACCTCTTCAGTTAAAAAAAATGATCAAATGTTCGAAAAGTTGCTCGAGTTGATGGAGTAAGTGATCGCTTGAGATCGTGTGTTTGATTCATTTTACCAACACCGTTTCGGATAAGTCTTTCGCATGGGATTT
The DNA here is from genome assembly GCF_022965805.1 of Primulina eburnea. Taxonomy (NCBI): domain Eukaryota; kingdom Viridiplantae; phylum Streptophyta; class Magnoliopsida; order Lamiales; family Gesneriaceae; genus Primulina; species Primulina eburnea. Next base: position 9,771,729 of record NC_133110.1, on the reverse strand, counting down.
ATCTGACAGTTTAGCTGACTAGCGTGATTTGTAAGCTACTGCACCAAACCTACTGTATTGAGTACGCATCGAAGAATAAAAATTGTCGATTCTATAAATTAACGTTATTTACGAACTACTGCGTTCCATGGGCATTCAAAGATAGTGGTACATGGTCGGAAAAACAAAAAACAAAACAGGGGAAAGAAGGTTTAAGATGTATGATGGGGATGAGAAATAAATCCCCAATAATAAATTTGTATTTGATGTCAGTCCAATTTATGTTCCCACTTCCCGACAAAACATTGTCCATTGTTTGAGCTCCATATGCTCTCTATTTTTTTAAAAAAAAATCCAATAATATTCTTTATTCTAATATTTCAATAATCAATAATAAGGAAAAATATTGAAAAAGAATTATTTTCTTTTGCTCGAAAGGCTGGGTTTTTTTTTATTAATTTATAAATAAAAAAATATTTCAAAATAAAATTTTTTGCAAAATTACTTTATTCTTTGCTTCATGAGCACGGATTAAAATGAGGTGGAACATTATCCGTGTTTTGTGAGCACGAATGCTCCACGTGGACGAGCATCCAAAGCACGGATGCTCCACCTCATTCTTTATAAATGTATTATTATTTATTATAATTTTTAAAAGTTAATTTAATTCGAATGAAAAATATAAATATTTATAATATATGGTTATTATTAAATATTTTGTATTATTTGGTTGGATAATTGAAAAATTGGAGATATGAGAGGATTCAAGGGAGAAAATTAAGAAGAATAACAATAACAGTCTTTCATCAATACACCAATAAGAAGTTTAATTTTAACATATAGTATCGATAAAACTTACGCTGAATTATAATATTTTCATTATATTCCTAAATTTACATTGTATATTTTATATTTAAGCTATTATTATTAATTGAATTTCAATCACAACATAAAAACTCATACGACGTGAATGTATATTTATAAATATATTATTATTATTATTATTATTATTAATTAATTAATTTAATTCGAATAAAAAATATAAAAATATAAAAATTTATAATATATGTTATTTATTTTTTCATTCTATTTCATAATTTACATTGTTTATTATTTATTTAAGCTATTATTATTAATTGAATTTCAATCACAACATAAAACTCACAAGACGTGGATATATATTTATAAATATATTATTATTATTATTATTATTATTATTATTATTATTATTATTATTAATTTAATGAAAAATATAAAAATAAAAATATTTATAATATATGGTAATTATTAAATATTTTGTATTATTTTGTTGGGTGATGAAAAATTAGAGATATGAGGGGACTGAAGCGAGAAAATTAAAGAGAATAAAAATAGTAGTATTTCATCAATACACCAATAAGAGGTTTAATTTTAGCATATAATATCGATAAAAACTTACACTGAATTATAATATTTTCCTTCTATTCTTAAATTTACATTGTTTATTTTCTAGTTAAGCTATTACTATTAATTGAATTTCAATCACAACATAAAAAACCACGGATGCTCGTCCACGTGGAGCATCCGTACTTACAAAACATGGATAATGCTCTAACCTAAAAGGCTTAATCTTGAATAAGAGAAAGCATGCTTCATCTTGAATAAGAGAAAACATTGATCTTCAACGCTAAGCTTGCTAATACCCAGGCCTCACCGATGACGAGGCGAAGAAAATCTTCTAGAGTGAAAGAAGTTGCAAACGCTACTAAAGACTCTTAATCTCTGAAAGTGAAAAAGGATAAGATATCCAAAAAAATGTTTGCTTATTGTCATTTGTATATCGATTTGAGTAATTATTGTTTAAACCATGGGTTTGAAATAAAATTGAGATTTCTGGGATTTCGTTTTCTCAATTTTTTCTATCATTATGTTCAAAAGGAATCTACATACACAGATAATGATTTCGTTTGATTATTAGGACATTGATTTGTTAAATTCAAATCAAGAGTGAAGTAAATGACAAGAGGTTAAGAAGTAGTGCACTGTGCGATCGTTCAATAGTATGGCAGCTTGAGTGTTGCAAAATTATAATGCTTTTTATGATAACCAATTTGACATATGATGATGATGGTATAATTGAGGTGAAATTATTGTTATTTTTTTTTATTTAAAAAATTTAGGCGTATCAAAAATAGAGATCATATAGATGTATTTTCATATTGACTTTCTTGTGATGTATTTGGATCTAAAGATGAAATCGATCACATCTATTTTTGTATTCATGGATTTCACTGAAGCTGAAATTCCTCGTATAGATCTCACATTTAAAATGTTTTTTTCAAACATGCATTTGTTTCTGTTTGTGATGGGTATTTTTAATTGCTAAATAAATATCTCGTTTGAGTTGTTGGTCTGAATTGTTGCAAATTATTTGATACCATTTCAGATGGAATCTAATGATAAAGAGGTTGAGACTGATCCAACTGTGGCAAGTCAAGCACTTGCATTGAAAAATGAGAGTTTTTCGATCGAGGAAAATGAAACACCTCAAAATGAGAATTTAGATGTGGAAATTATGGGAGCAGATGATGAAAATAAAAGAAAATTTAGATCTCCTGCATGAGATCATTTTGAGAGGAAGCTAATGGGAGGAAAATGGAAAGCGATATGCTATGATTGTAAGAAATCTTTTAGGTGGTGAAAGTAAGAATGATACCAGACATTTACTTGACCACATAAAAACATGTTTGCACAAAAAACAAAAGACTATAAAACAATCTTTATTGCAACCAACAAAATCCAATGAAGAGACGACGATGCTTGGGACATGCCATTTCAATCAAGATCACGGGAGGGAAGATCTTGCGTATATTATTGTATTGCATGAGTATCTGATATCTGTGGTTGATCATGTGGGCTTTAGAAGGCACTCTTATACCTTACAAATGTTATTTAAAGTTGTTTCTCGGAACACAGTTAAGAACGATATCATGAAGATATTTGAGCATGAAAGCGATAAAACAATGAAATTATTGGATTCAAATGCTAGTCGGATTGCATTGACTACTGATATGTGGACGTCAAATAATCAAAAAAGAGGATTCGTGGCAATCACTCCACACTTCATTGATGCTTCATCAAAACTACAAAGTCGGCTTCTGAGGTAATATTTGTACTTTTATTTACCATTAATAATATTACTATCATTGTTAAATTTATTATATTTATTTTTTTACTAGGTTTATATATGTGTCGTGTCCACATACTGCTGAGGTCCTTGCAAATTCCCTTGTTGATTGCCTCTTGGATTGGAATTTGGATCGTAATTTATCTACTTTAACTATTGAATATTTGCACAACTAATGATGCTATGATTGAGCTTATTCTAGATAAGCTTCCTCCGAGTTCACTTATTTTAGAAGATAAATTATTTCGCATGCGGTTTTGTGCCCATATTTTGAATTTGGTTGTGAGGGATGGACTACAATTAATCAGTGGTAGTATTGAAACAATTCGATATAGTGTCGGATTTTGGACATCACCATCGAAAAGAGATGAAAAATTTATTGAAACAACTCGACAGTTGAAGGTTCCAAGCACTAAAAAATTGGACTTGATTGCAAAACACGTTGGAAGTCTATATATTTAATGCTTAACACAAAATTGGAATATAAAGATGTGTTTGCTCGTTTGAAACACCGTGAGAGTTTGTATAAAAGAGTTTCCCAGAAGATGATTGATAAAAAATTAGAGAGATTTCTTCTAAATTGGAGATTTTTTATGATGCTACAGAGTGCTTTCAGGGAACAATTATCTCACTATAAATATTTTTCTCAACTATTTGTGATATTAAGTTGGCAATTGATGATAGGCTTCTTTTGGATGATAATGTGGTGAATACAATGGCAACAAATATGAAATTAAAGTTTAAAAGTATTGGGAGGTGATGAATTGTTTATTGGCAATTTGGATCATTTTAGATCCAAGTTATAAGATGAAGACAATTCAATTTTATTATCATCTTGTTTATGGTGATATGTCTTCATTTGAGATTGAAAAAATAAAGAAAAATTTGTATAAAAATTTTGAAGAGTACAAGAAGAAATCCAAACAATCTCAGGAAGCGAAAGATTCACGATCTTCATTTTTAAGGCATACACTTCTTAAGCGTGGTAGTTATGCTGATAAATTTGAGATGTTCATAGATTCCAATACTAATACTGAACTTAAGAAGTCGGGGTTGGATTATTATTTAGAAGAGTCTTTGTTGCCAATAAATACAAGTGACTTTGATATCTTATGTTGGTGGAAGACGATGGGATCAGATATCCCATTTTGCATTATGTTGAAAAGGATGTGTTGGCCATTCATGTGATGATTGTTGCTTCTGAATCAACATTTAGTATTAGTGGGAGAGTTTAAGTGCTCACCGTAATCGACTTCATCCTAAAACTGTGGAGGCTTTGATGTGTGCTCGAGATTGGTTGTGGACTGAAATTCAAGGTATTAAATAGTTTCAAAACAAATTGTTTATGATACTTTATTTATATTTTTTATTTGTGTTATTAGATTCTATAGCTTCGAAGGATCAAAAGTTTGACAACGATTCTGATATAAAAGTAGGTAACAAGTTGATTTTTTTTTATTGTATTAAAGTGTTCTAAATTTATATATTTATTCTCTATGTCTTATTATTTTTTAGGAGCCTAAGTCATGAACTAACAGTAATAGATTACAACATGGAGTGATGTGATGTGATATAATGGAGAAGAAAGTAATATGAAGATGTTAACGAGTTTGATCTGTTATATTTATTGGAACTATGGATTTTTTGAAAATATTGAACTATGGATTATTAATGTTATGTAAGTTTTATGTATGCCATTGAATTTTTGTATCATACTTTTTAAGTCAAATTAAAAAGTTTTTTTGTGTCAATTCAATAAATAATTAAAGTTTCATAAAAAAAAATTCACGCGGGGATGGGGTCGGGGATCCCCATCCCCGCGGGGTCGGGGATGGGGATTCCTTGATTTGGTATAATCGAGGATGGGGCCGGGGATGGGGGTGGGGATATAAATCGGGGACGGGGATGGGGATGGGGATGGCAAACACGTCCGTTCCCCAGCCCATTGCCATCCCTAGCTACACGGAAATTAAACCCACCTATCTTGTGCCAAGGGTCGGACGATTCGATCCGCCTACAATGTTTGGATAGTTTGCTGCTTACACACCCATGAAAGTTAGCATATCCCGAGACTTGGTGGCATGTGATGAACGAAAGCTCGTCCGAAGGTCTCTAGGCAGTGACATAGCACCTCATAATCCCAGATCAGATAAGTATTGTGAATTTCATAAGGACTATGTCCATACTACCAATGAATGTCATCATTTGGATCAGGAGATAGAACGGAGAATCCAGGGGAATCCGGAAAAAAGGCGATTTTGGCAGGCCAAGGTGTTGTGTACCGACCCCCATAAGAGAGCTCAGGAAGAAGGTGGTCCTGAGAGGAGAAGAGTGCCAAACCAATGAGAGAATTTTCCGAATGCTAACTTGAATATTCATATGGCAGAACCCCATGAACGGCCACCACCTAGAGGGGTAATTAATACGATATCTGAAGGGCCAACAGATAAATATTCCAACTGAACCAGGAAAGTCAACAGTGGAATATTGGAGAACATGAAAATTAATAGTACTAAGTACGCTCAGGCCGGTGATTTTCTTTGGACCCGAAGACATGAAAGAGTGGCTGACCAGCATAATGATGCTCTGATCTTCGACGCTATGGTAGCCAACTATGAAGTTGCTCGTTTCTTTGTGAATTCAAAGAGTTCTGTTAATGTTTTGTTTAAAGAGATGATGAATCAAATGGATTTGCTTGAGTATATTGTGGAGCCTATCCCCGCGAATTTATTTGTATTCACAGGGCATGCTATATTCCCCCTTGGGATCATAGATATCCCCCTCTCTTTGGGATATGGAGACAACGGAAAGACTGGTACTATTTACTTTGTGCTAGTCAATGCTCCCTCATCTTATAATGCTATCATAGGGAGATCGGTCATGGCAACTTTCATGGAAATTGCTTTGGCTCTGCACCACAAAATCAAGTTCATTATGGGAGAAGCTGTAGGAGAAGTCGGGGGGATCAGAGGATCTCGCGTAAATGTTATGTGGAAAAAGTGAGATTTGAGTGCAGAAGTCAGCTAAGACTGAACATTCAAGTCGACCTGAGCCTATGAGGTACGATCAGTTACATCTAATTGAAGAAGCAACAGGGTTTACTTCGGAAGACAGATATGAGGAGCTTATCCTAAATCCCCCATCCGGAATCGTGAAGATAGCCAACCTTGGAAAAGCCATTGAGATAACAGTTTGTCCAATGCTTAGAGGAAAATAAGGATGTGTTTGCCTGGTGCCTATCCAAACTCCAAGGGATTAAGAAAAAAGTAATGGTACATAAATTGAACATGTTGGATGAATACCGACCTGCGATTCAGGTGAAGAGACACTTTGGCCCCAAGAAAGATGTTATTATCAAAGAACAAATGCAGGATTTATAAAAGGCATGACACATTCAAGAAGTGTATAATTCTCGACTTGGTTTTTTGGTGCATAAGTCATCGAGAAAATGGCTGATGTGTGTGGATTTCTGTGACTTGAACCTAGCCTGCCCCAAGGACTGTTAGGTCCTTCCGAGGACACGAGCTCCTTTGTTTTCTAGATGAATATCAAGGATCAAATTATCTTAGCAGAAGAGAATAGAAGCAAGGTAAGATTTATCATATCTAAAGGAACTTTTTTAAGTAGTAATGCTTTTCGGGCTAAAGAATGTTGGAGATACCTATCAGAGGCTTATGGATAAGGTATTCAAGAAGCATATCGGGAAAAATGTTGGGGTCTAGGTAGACGATATATTGATCAAAAAATCCAGGGTAGTCGATCAGTTTTTGTCGAATCTATATGAAACTTTTCAAAACCTTCGAGAATACATGTTGAAGTTGAACCCTAGCAAGTGTGTGTTCGGGGTTCAGACGGGGAAGTTTTTGGGTTACATGATGACCCGCAAAGGCATTGAGCTAATCCAGAGAAGGTACAAGCCCTTTCTTCTATGAGTTCTCCTCCAAATATCCAAGAAATGCAGCGATTGATAGGGAGAATTTCCGCTCTAGCCCGATTCATATCCCGATTCGTTGATCAAGGTTTCCATTCTTTAAGGTACTTCGGAAAGCTAAAAATTTCAAATGAAATGATCAATTGAGAAAGTATAAATTTAGCAGCGCTTTTTCCCCTGGATCTCTTGCAGGAAAGGGATAATGTGCAACTTCGAGTTGTCAGTTATATACTTTATGGAAATGGTAAACCAATTCGAGGGATTTCTGATACCAATATTCAATTAGTTCGGAGCGTTGCAAGAACTGAAGACCTGTCTAAGTGAAATCCATGTTCTGAACAAACGTATCCGTAGAGAAGAAATCTTTGTTTACTTAACAGTTATTCCCCAGGCCGCAAGTTCAGTCTTGGTCAAAAAATAAGATACGATTCATCGGCATGTTTATTTTGTGCATCACGCTTTGACGAGAACTGAACTCAACTACACCACTCAAGAAAAGTTGGTTTGGCCCTTGTCATCATGGCTAGGAGGCTGAGACCTTACTTATTATCACATCCTATCACTGTCCTCACCAATAACATCCTGGGGAAAATTTTCTCTCACCCGGACACTTTGACAAGATTAATTAAGTGGGCGACTGAGCTCAATGAATACAATATCAAATTTGAAACCAAGACGACCATTAAAGCCCAAGCTTTAACATACTTTCTTGCTGAAACTATTCGAGTACAAGAGAAAGTACAATGGAAGATCTTGGTAGATTGTTCTTCTTCTCAAACGGGATGGGGTAGGAGTTGTGATATCTCCTTGGGGTGAAGAGACCAAAGTTTCAGTAAGACGGAACTTTCGGGCCTCTAATAATGAAACCGAGTACAAAGCACTTTTGGTCGGGCTTAGGCTGCTCGAAGCAAGGGTGTTACCTGAGCCATCCTATATTCTGATTCTCAATTGGTAATATAGCGAAGTTAGGGCAAGTTCATATTTAAAAATGATAAGGTATGCCCGATCTATTGAAAAATCTAAAGAAGACTTTTTAGATTTGATCATGAAACAAGTATCCAGGACTAAAAATGAAAAGGCGGATAGGTTGGACAAGATGGCCAACTCTCTTGCTCAACCATCGGGACAAGAACTAGTCGGACAAGGACTATGAGGTTCATCAATAGTTATGTCATGGGAGTCTAGGTTGAACAGAAAAAGACTCGAGAGGTCAGGAAAAGACTACTCGGCTTCACGATCTTAGATATGATACTATACAAGAGGTCTTTTTCTATAACTCTCTTGAAATGCTTGGGCCCAGAAGAAGCTGATGATGTCTTTCAAGAAATCTGTAAAGGAATTTGTTGCAATCACTTAGGGAGTGTGGTTTTTACCTCGGAAGGCTTTGATGGAAGATTTCTTTTGGCCAACTATGAAAAAAGATGCATTAATGGTAGTAAGGCCATGTTATAATTGTCAAAAACATGCTAATTTACAGTGGAGATTAGCCGAACTTATGAGGTCGGTCGTTTGATCTTACCCTTTTGATCAATGAGGTATAGATATTGTAGCACCAGTTCCCATAAGCACAAGCCAAAGAAATTTTTATTGGTGGTAGTAAACTATTTCTCCAAGCGAGAGCCGAACCGTTAGCCAAATTACTGAAGGAGAAAGTCTTGAAATATTTATGGAAGGACTAGGTGTGTCAGTTTGGGATACCAAGGAAACTTGTATTTGACAATGGGCGATAGTTTTGCGGCTCTAAAGTTTGAGAATGGTGTAAAGAGATGAAGATAAAACAGATCTTTACGTCTGCAGCTTATCCCCAAAGAAATGGACATGTCGATATCACTAATAGATCAATTGTGCAAGCTCTTAAAGCTCATTTGGACTCTGCCAGAGGGAAGTGGGTTGATGAATTACCTTGCGTGTTGTGGTCTTATCGAACTATAGCTCGAACGAGAACTGGAGAAACATTGTATAAGTTACTACATGGGATTGAGATTATCTTGCCAGCAGAGATCGGGCAGGAAAGTGCTCGGGTGATAAGGTATGGACCAAATAATGATGAACTGAGGGCCATGGATTTAGATCTAGTGGAAGAGAAGAGAATTCGAGCAGCTGTTCAGATGGTTGCCTATCAGAAGAGGGTGGCCCGAGCATACAACAAAAGTGTGTGTCCCTGGTCCTTCAAAATGAGGGATCTGGTCAAGCAGAAAATCCAATTTGAGAGGGAAAGAGAAAAGTTAGACCCGAAGTATGAAAGGCCCTACAAATTTATTGGAAAAGCAAGAATTGCTGCTTACTACTTGGAGGATGCCGAAGGAAAGAAGGCCAAGCGTCCATGGAACATCCAGTACTTGAAGAGATACTATCCTTAGCCAGAACCTTAACTCATCTTGTTAGTTTTTTTTTATACATAAATTTGCCTTTGTTTTCAAACATATGGTGAATAATATTTTGCATTGATATAGCATCTTTCTGATTAAACAAAGTCTGACCTCGTGCTCTTCAATAAAAATAATCTGACCTCGTGTTTGGCAACAAATAACTAGCCATTTCTTGAGTTCCACGTATCTGATCAGTGACCTCTCCTCCCCAAACAAGGGCCTGTGAAACAAATATATATCAGTTAAAGAAGAACTATTAATACAGAAGAGACAAAATCAGTTACATGCATAAAGTTAAGAGACATAGCTTCCATAGCTTTAAGGTCGGAAGCGACCTTCACAATGGCAGTATCTTCGGAGGAAATCAAGTGCCAAACAAAATTTAGAGTCTCCGACCCAGATGGTTTGGCTAGGAAAGACACCCCGTGATTAGGACATATCTCGAATCGATCTTCTCGAAGTCGCGGTTGTTGGGAACATTGGAAGAGCTACTAGTCTTCTTCCCAGAACCCTGGGGGGTTAGGGACGGAACAGTAGCCTTCAGAGTTTACTTCATTGGCTACCCATCAGACTCTATTAGTGCTTTTTTTTTTGCTTTCCATTAGCCTCGGCGTTAGAGGACTTCCAAGAAGCCCGACTTTAGTCTTTCTCCTCTTCATACTCTGGATCATTTCGGACTTCATAATTCTTTTTCCTAAAAAAAAGCAAGCACAAAAAATAAAGAGTCAGTGTAAGATTAATTTTTAGAGTACAAGAGTGAAGAAGCCAATGAAAATATACCTATGACACCCTCCACTTCGACCCCCTTCTTGCAGAACCTAAATCTATATAGAAGATCATCTTGAATCAAGTCCTTGATGTCAAAACACTTCATTGATGTACTAGCTAAAAAATGGGTTAGATAAATTGCATGTCTAGGTGGTTAACTTGTCGGCCCAAGCCATATTGCAATACCAAGGAAGTTGTTCGGACTATACATAAAAATACGTCTCATCCAACCTTTGTGAGATAAAGGATTTTCATCTAATTGCATTCGGGTCAAGGTGAAAAGTAAAATCGTCTCGTTTCTTGTCTTTAATTTTTACAAAACAATCTAGGAGTGCAATCGATAGAGGTACATAAAAATACCTAAGCAAGATCCCTAACACCAGAAGTATGCTAAATGAATTAGGAGATTGCTACCTTGAGCATCTCAGATAGTGCTCGCAAAGGCTTTGAAAGAATTTGGGAATCGGGAACCGAAGACTCATCTCTAGCTGATCCAAGTAAAACGTATAATACCTTCGGGTGGAAGATGAGCCTTATTTGTGATTTTGGGGATATGGATATCAATCGCCGAGACAATCTTGAAAATTTCTTGATCTTAGAAACATCATTAGACTCAAGAACTGAAGCCTTAACTTCATACCAATGATGCCCAATAGTGGTCATCAGATCTTCGTCCTCTATTATTTGAGTCGATTTATTATTTCTAGCTGAACGAAGATTAGGGTCACCCGAGCTCCTAAGGGAGGGGGAAAAAGTATTTATGGCTACGATCATTTCTTAGCTAAAATATCACAACTAACACAAAAAGAAGAACTTACCAAATAGGTCAAGAACAAAAGAGTTTGGTACGAGAAGGTATCAGACGTAGGAAAGTTTGGCCGAGCTGTGGGCATCAGGAATGCAGGAGATGCTCTAGATCTTAGCAGAGTAATGGTGCGAAGAGAGAAAGATGAAAATGAGGGAAGGGATACCTTATTTATAGAAGACTATGGGAGAGGATAACGGTCGGATCAATCAGGAGCGGACAGATTGAATCATGCCCGTTAAAAACCTTAGGATCCGAACCCTCACTTGATCCTAGCCGACCAAACTAGTATCAATGGTGGGGAAGGTGGATCACCCAGATTGGCATCTTGATGTTCGTCATTAGTGGTCTAAATTCTCTTGCAACCAATGCAAAACCCAAAGACTTAGGGCTTGATAAGATCCACCAACTGGTCTAAAATTCAATGCTTCTTTTAAATCAAAGAGATGAGGTACTATTGGTGCCCATAAATTAACCCTACCCGAGTCCTAACCCTTCTCGAGGCCATGAGTCATACTCGACAGAGCCCTATGCTCGGTTGAAGCGCCGAGCCTCCCATGCTTGGCCGAGGCCCTGAGCGGCACTCGACCGAAGCCCTGCCCTGTTCATCCAGAACCTAGCTATGTACTTGATCCGATTTCAGGGTAGTCTAATATTTACGTACAAAGCCCCACTACCCCAGGCTTTAGATGGAAGGGAGTATGTTACAGAATATGTTACAAGTCCGTATGCAGGCTGAGTATAGGGCGATGCCAGAATTAATTATGTGAGCTAAGATCCAATCCTGATCTAAGTGTTTGGACTTTATCATAAGAACCCTATCGTATATCGAGTGCATGAGTGATCTTTTTAAATATAGGATAATCTCACGATAAGATTAAATATGCCAAAATATCGGAGATACATTCGGATTTATAGGGGTTTGATGAGAATTTACATTTGCAAGGGAAACCTAAGATAGACTTCTTCTCGTTATGGCAATTTGTAAGGTCCAGGAAGTTTAAATTTACGTAACTTGAATGCATGCAATCTAGGGTTTTATTTAAAATATATTTTTCATAATTATTTCATGGTTAGGATTTATTTCACATTATTTTTAAAAATTCATGCATTAGGGTTTCTAGATATTTTTTGCGCTCGAACGAGGAACGGAGAACGGGGAATTATCAGGAAAAATTATTTTATGAAGTGGTTAATTGTAAGGAGTGTTTTTAAGTGTATTTTTTGAAATATGATGACACGTTTTGAAGGATGGGAATTGGTTGTGACAAACACGATTATATGAGATATTATGAGCTGAGGCCAAGGCTCAGTGGACGGGTAATGTTGTCGCTGATGTCTCCGATGTCGGGTACTGTGATTATATTATATGGATCCATAGAATAGAGCTGATACGAAAGTCACAACTAATGAATTGGATTTAAATAAAAGAAAATGTATACTTATATGATGATATTTTGAGACATGTTTGACACGTTATGATATCATACAACACGTTTAAGTTTATGTTTTAAGATCAAGAAATGTATATTGATTACAGTATTTTTCACTGTTGTGTGCTATGCATATGTATTTGCTATTAACGATGCTGGTGCGTTGAGTCTTTAGACTCATTAGGCGTGTGTGATGCAGATGAATATCTGGATGAGGAGACTGGAGGTGCCTAACTCTTAGTAGACAGGGCTGGATGTACGCACACAACCCGAGAACCACATTTTTCCGCATATTACAATTTTATGAGTTTTGAGTAGTCATGATCAGTTTTATACGTTATTATGCTGTGATGTGGATTTTCAGTATTTTACTCGTCTTAATTTCGTTCACGCATGCTTAAGGGCCGAGCTGGCACATTTTTTTGTCTACAGTATTTTATTTGTCGATTGTTTACGATTATTTTTAAATGACATATTTTTCAGTAGAGTTGTATGCATGCATAATATTTAAATGTTTATTTTCGAAAATTGTGATATTTACAAAAAAAAATTAGAAGCATTTTAAATTAGTAGACATTACAGTTGTTATCAGAGCAAGAGTCCTGTATAGGGTTGTGCCACCGCCAGCTACTGCAGCTCAGTCTTCACGCCTCAAGTCTATAAAGATTTTATGTTTTAAATGTTTAAATGCTTTTACTACATTCACATGCATGATTACATTATTTATGATTTTCAATACATGTTTTGACGCTTTCACGATTTAAAGATTTACTATTTATAAAAAACTAGATTAAATTGCATGATGGGTTACGTTTGGAATTTGGACTGTATTAAGATATCATGCCTCCTAGACGTGAACCCAGCGCAGACAGACAAGACGATATTCTTGGTGGGGGCAGGGGACCACCACCACAACTGACAGGAGATGCAGCTACCCGTGTACTGGAGGGTATGGCTAGACTTTTGTAGCAGGTGCAGCAAGCTCCCAGACCCCAGACCGATATTTTTGAGCAGTTTAGACGGCTCAACCCGAACGAGTTCGGGGTACCATTTTGAGTACCTGCAGATGAGAGATGGCGATCGGGCCAGATGCACAACTTATATGTTTAGGGATGATGCATCTCTATGGTGGGAGGGAGCCGCTCATGTCGTGGACTTGGCTACCCTCACCTGGGACAAGTTCAAGGTGATATTCTATGGCAAGTATTTCCCAACGGATGTCAGGGGCCGCCTGACGAGGGAGTTCATGAGTTTCTGACAGGGGGACTTATCTGTGGTGGAGTTTATCCAGAAGTTTGACAGGGGTTGCCATTTTGTGCCCATGATTGCTAGAGATGCCGCTCAGAAGCTGAGGTATTTTATGGACGGATTGAGACCCACCCTACACCGGGATGTTATGTTGATGAGACCGACAAGTTATGACGAGGCCACCGCCTGTTATCTTCAGGCAGAACAGGCGCTGCGAGACATTGATTTTGAGATACAGCAGAAGAGACAACAGACTCAGTCCAGTTCTCAGCCAAAGAAAAGCAGTTTGCATGGCCACCGAGACAGCAGGGGCAACAGAAGCCCTAGGGACAGGTTAGGAGGCCCCAGTAGCAGAGACCTCCTGGGGCCTAAGCCAAAGGGCGGACAACCTTGTAGACAGTGTAACAGGTTCCATTTTGGCAAGTGCATGTGGGGAACCTTTAACAAGAGGGCCATAAGGCAGCAGACTGCCCTAGATACAAGGGCTCGACTACTGGCCGAGCATATGTGATGCGTGCCGAGGAGGCCGAGGCAGAGGCAGATTCGACGCTGATTACTGGTAACCCTTATGTTTAAGATTTTAATTTATCGCTTGATTACTTGGGGTATATGTTTATTATGAGATTTAATTAATGGGTTGTTAACATAGAAGGAATTAGGAGGCATGTTTTACTTAGTTGGATTTAAGGATTTAATTGCATGATTGGAGAAATTTAAGGACCCGAGTGTAACAATCGATAATTTGAAGACCTAATTGCTAAACTAGAACTTTTAAGGGGCTATTTTCAAATTTTGTAAATTAATGGGATTTACTACTTAGTTTCGAGAATTTTACGAGTTCAGGGAGCTAAATTTGAAATTTTCATGGGGCAATATTGCAAAATTCGAAAAATCTTGTAAGCGTCAAAGTGAGATTTTCGAAACTTTAGGGGGTATATTGCTAATTTCGAGATTTTTGAGGGTTAAGTCAATAAAATTTTGAGAATTTTGGAATATATCAGTAAGAAATTTCTTAAATTTCAACACGACTAGATTTGATGGTATGCTTTGTCGCAGGAAGGATATACATTTCAGGTGTAGCCACGCATGTATTGCTAGATTCAGGAGCTACACATTCGTTTATATCTGAATCTTTTGTCAAGAGACTAGGAATAATACCAGTGGCTATGGATTCAGGGTCCAGAGTATCGATTCTATCCGGAGATCAGATGTTCACTTCCCAGATAGTGAAGGTACAGAAATATACGGTGCAGGCAGATTTGATAGTGCTACTGTTGCCGGAGTTTCACATTATTCTTGGTATGGAATGGTTTTCTTTGAACGGAGTTGTCATAGACTTTTGACAGAGATCGATATCTGTCCAACCGCCTAGTGGTAAGCCGTTTATTTTTGTGGCAGCCAGACACCAGAAAATGCCACACGTCATTTCATGCATGTGTGCAAGGAATCTTATTAAGAGAGGCTGCCAGACGTTTTTGGCCAGCATTGTATCAGTGTCAGAGCTAGTCGATCAGAGGCTAGAGGACGTCGAGGTGGTCAGAGAGTTCTCCAATATTTCCCCTAACGATGTTTCAGGCATTCCACCAGACAGACAGGTGGACTTTTCTATTGAGCTCGTGCCAGGTATAGTGACAATCTCTAAGGCACCCTACCATCTAGCACCTGCCGAGATGAAATAATTGAAATATCATATACATGATTTGCTAGATAAGGTATTTGGGGATCTGAGTGCCAGGAGAGCTTTGACATATTGAAGCAAGCATTGACCAATGCACCAGTTCTAGCTATGCCATCATGGCAGGGAGAGTTCGTGGTTACACAGATGCTTCAAAGCTCGGTTTGGGAGCGGTTCTAATGCAGCATGACATAGTTATAGCCTACGCGTCCAGACAGCTGAAGGTCCATGAGAAGAATTATCTGACTCATGACCTCGAGCTAGTAGCAGTGGTATTTGCACTGAAGATTGGAGACACTATCTGTATGGGGAGAAGTGCAGGATTTTCACTGATCACAATAGCCCGAAGTACTTATTCACACAGAAAGAGATGAACATGAGACAGAGGACACGACTAGAGCTGAAGTATTTTCCAGTGTCCATCGTGTCAGACAGGGATCCGAGGTTCACATCTGTGTTTTGGAAGAGTCTACACCAGGAATTGGGTACTAAGCTGTTGTTCAGTACTGCCTTTCATCCTCAGACAGATGGAAAATCAGAGAGGGTGATTCAGACTATAGAGGACCTACTCCGAGCTTGCATGATCAACTTCCAGGGTAGCTAGAAGCCGAAGTTACATCTCAAGGAGTTCGCTTATAACAACAGTTATCAGGAATCGATCGGTATGGTTCCATACGAGGCACTGTATGGGAGGAAGTGTAGGTCGCCAGTGTATTGGGATGAGGTAGGAGAGAGCAGAGTTGGCTCCGGATATTTTCAGGCAGACAACAGATTTAGTGGGCGGGATTCGGGAAAAGTGAGGACCGCTCAGAGCCGTCAGAAAAGTTATGCAGATCAGAGACGCACAGATCTCGAGTTCACAGTAGGGGATCATGTTTTTGTGAAAGTCGCACCGATGAAGGGTGTGATGAGATTCGGGAAAAAGGGCAAGCTTAGCCCCAGATTCATCAGACCGTTCGAGATCCTAGAGAGGGTTGTGACACTTGCATACAGAGTTGCATTACCGTCGAATCTGGAGAGAGTTCATAATGTGTTTCACGTCTCTATGCTGCAGATGTACATGTCGAATCCTTCGCATGTCCTGAACTATGAGCCACTTCAGCTGACACTGCACCTGTCATTCGAAGAGAGACCCACTCGAGACTGAGGCCGAGATGAAGAGTCACTACCCGGAGTTATTCGGTATGTTTTAAATTTCAAGGACAAAATTTTATTTTAAGGGAGGAAAGTTGTAAGGTCTAGGAAATTTAAATTTATGTAACCTGAATGCATGCAATCTAGGGGTTTATTTAAAATATATGTTTATTTATTTTTATGCTTTTAATTCATAATTATTTCATGATTATGATTTATTTCACGTTATTTTTAAAAGTTCATGCATAAGGGTTTCTAGATATTTTTCGCACTCGAACGAGGAACGAAGACAGGAGAATTATCGGGAAAAATTACTGTATGAAGTGGTTAATTTTAATAATTATTATGGAGTGTATTTAAGTTTATCTAAAATGGACCTAATCCTACACTTAGCAGCCGCCCCACCCTCCCAACAACAGCTTTTTACGTGCAAAACCAGGAGTAATATTGCTGCACATTTCGATCATAGTTCCTTCAACAAGTCTCCTTCCTGCTTCTTTGATGCTTCCCCGACGCGCTTTTCTTCAAGATTTCGATCATAAAATCATCAAGGCATGCTTGTATCTCATTTTCTCCTTATTCATGCCATAAATATATGTGTATTTGCATGTTCATCCTTTGATCTTGCTTGTGTATATGCTTTTGTGAAAAGTTTGACATGAAACTCGATTTGCTTTGCATGATTCTCACGTTTTCTTGTATGGTTGCAAGGGGCTGCTGTATTTGGTACTTACTAAGGGCTGCTCAGGTCGAGGTTTAAGGGACTAGGAGCTGGAGTCACGGCTTGGTTGAGTTGTTGGGTAATCTAGGGTCAAACGTTCTGATAGGGCTTGTTTTGGCTAGATCGGTGGTTAGGCGTGAACTGATGGTGCAAGGGCGACTCCAGACCTTGGACCAGAATCTGGTCGGTTTGAGCCATGGTCTGGAAAGGCTCGAACACTTCTGGTCCTGTCCTAGGAGTCGCAAGAGAGAGGCGGGCGAGGCTTGACTCGGTTTGTACGATTTTTGGAAATATCGAGCGTGTGAATCGTGCGGCTTGCATGGGGCTATGTCAATGGGTTCATTAGGTCTAGAGGGGTCCTAGGGTGGTCTAGGAGAGGCTGGTCTCAACGGTTTTGGAGTAGGGTTGGTGAATGTATGCTAGGGTTTAGGGTTTGACTAGATGGAGTAGTACAATTCCAGCAACCATCGGGCTGGTTTCCGTGGTCATAAACATGCTGAAATAGGTGGTTTAGAGGCTGGTCACATAGATTTAAGTCATTGTTAGAGTTGGGAAAATTTTGGTTGAGTTTCAGGTTGAAACCGGAACCCCGATCCAAGTTTTAAAACGAATTGCTTAAATTTTGAAACGAGCTCGAGTTTACATCTAAGAAATGCTTATAAATATGTTTGGGATGTTTTAAGAAATTTGGTAAGCTTCGAGTCGAAATTTAGAGGTCCAGGGGTAAAACGGTCATTTTGGGTTTCCAGGGGCAAAATGGTCATTTTGCGCCCGAGGTGAGTTTTTATTCCTGGCAGCGCCCTGAGCATAAAATTTATCATATTTTAAATGTTTATGCATCATGTATATGATTTTTATGTAATTATGAAAAATACGGTGCATGCTTGATTTTAAGGAAAAATGTATTTACCTAAACGAGTAGGTCCTTGAGTGGATCCTACATTAGTCCCAAGGCGACGTATATGCATGTTTTTATTAAGTGATGAATATGATGACATATTTTTTGAAGTATGGGAGTTGGTTGTGGAAATGAGGCCAAGGCTCAATGAACGGGTAATGCTGTCGCTGATGTCCCCGTCGCCGGGTACCGCAATTATAGCTGATACGAAAGTCATAACCAATGAACTGAATTCAAATAAAATAAAATGTATATGTATATGGTGATATGTTGAGACATGTTTGACACGTTATGACATCATAGACAAGTTTATGTTTATGCTTTTAAGACATGAAATGTATGTTGATTACAGTATTTTTCACTTTTGTGTGCTATGTATATGTATTTTCTATTAACGATACAGGTGCGTTGAGTCTTTTGACTCACTAGGCGTGTGTGATGCAGGTGAGCATCTGGATGAGGAGACTGGGGGTGCGGAACTCTGAGTAGGCATGGCTGAGTATGCGCACACGACCCGAAGACCACACTTTTCCGAACATTACGATTTTATGAGTTTTAAGTAGACATAATCAGTTTTATACGTTATTATGCTATGATGTGGATTTTTAGTATTTTACTCATCTTAATTTTGTTCACGCATGGTTAAGGGTCGAGTTGGCACATTTTTTTTGTCTACAATATTTATTTGTTGATTGTTTACGATTATTTTTAAATTGCATATTTTTCAGTAGAGCTGTATTCATGCATAATACTTAAATATTTATGTTCGAAAATTGTGAGCTTTACAAAATAAAAAATAAAAAAATTTAGCAGCATTTTAAATTATTAGACGTTACATTACTAGTCATCTCAATGCTTATAAATACTTAGGTATGGTTCATTGTTTGATTGATTCACATATTGATTCACTTGACACTACTTTAGGTACCACAGCTCATTTCCCTTTGAGTCAAGATCTAATTTGAGCGTTGGAAGGTTCATGTCGTAAAAATTTCCGACGCCTCCTAACTATTACTCATCGTCTATGCAGATTAGGATCAATCCATCAATCACGACTCAAATATTGAAAGTTCGGAAACCACATTCATGACCAAACGGTATCATCAAAGTTCTTGCGCCAATTGACAAAGATTTTCAACTTCCTTCACTCCACATCGACACAGATTTACAACATGAGTCGTCGTTTTCTGTTCGTTCTCAGTATTTAAAAAATAATAATAATAATAATAATAATATGATAGGCAATTTCGCTGTTATATTATTGATAATTTCCATCTCATAAAAGTCGCCGATAGAGATTTTATCTTTATTAATTACATAAATTAAAATAAAACTTAATAATGATCGATCCTCAAATCATGGTCGCGGTGGAAGCATCAATCTCATTTTAGGTTTTGTATTATCTCGAGGAGAAATAATTTTTGGATTCGAGAATCAGAAGAACGGAGGATTTTGGTTGTGTCCATGGAGGTCTCGATGAGAAAACGCCTGAGTCTGTTGATGTGTATATTAGCCGCATCGGCTCCAGCTGCGTATGCAGCGCCCATCTGTCGCCGTGGATTCAAGACCTTTCTGCTCCATCTGAATTCACAGTGCCCGCCGTGGATCCCCTTCTCACCTTCTCCTATCCTGGTAATTTTTAGGTTTTGAATTTATGTGGTTATTTACTATTTCGATTGTTGTATATCTTTTTCTTTTCGATTTACTGCTTTTTGACGTTATTGGTTTCTGATAAAAAAAAAAAAAAAATCCCCTGGCTATTGTAATTGTGTAAGCATTGACTTTTTGATCCTGTCGACGGTTCTTGAGGGTATCGTTTGATTTCTGGTTTTATCATGTTTTGTGGCGTGTGCTTTCACTTAGTGTTTCATATTGTCTTCATTTTATCCATGGATTTATGTGGGCTTATGGTTCTCCGAAAGGTAGCTAAGCATCTTCCTTGCACTGGAAACTTCTTATAAAATTGTAATCATTTATAGACTTTTAAAACTAATTGTTTTCTCTATTATTTTATTATAAGGAATTGATGTTTGTAAAGAGCCTTTTCACAGGATTAGTTCGCCTAAACTAAGATGGATCTACTTTTACCTGATCAACCTCCAGTGTTGATGTTACTTTGACTGATGGACAGTGGTGTTATGCATCTTTATTTGGTTTTAATTTTTCAATAGCAGGATAGTTCCCCATTTTATGGTCGAGAAAATTATATAATGTAAGGGTTTAAAAGATGAGTATAAAAATTGCAAGATCTTAAATTTTAACCTGAAAACAAAGTTTGAAAATTATTGAATAAATAACAGTTACAAGGTTAAGGGTTATACTTTGGAGTATTTTACAATAAAATGTTCAACCTTAGTTGATGTTGCATTTTTTTTTCTCAAATGAGCTAATAAGATAAAGTCATCATATCCTTGTAGTGGACGCACCAGTTTCAGAGGCATACATGTTCCCATATTGCAGCAATTAAAAATCTACCTGTAATATAGTGCGCCAATATGCATGCACCAATTATTTTCTGCACTCATTTTTCAACAATGGGTTATCGTCTATACTCCTGCTCAGGGGCCACAAGGGGTGATGATTTCTGAGGCCATGACTCTGTAGTTTTTTGGTAAATGGGAAAACCCATTATGTTTCACATACTAGATATCATGCCAGTAAGCTGTTTAATTTATTAACATTTGAGTTATGAAACATATGCTGCTGCATCAATAAAGTGTGCTTCTGAAACAACTAGAAAGGAGAGACTGGAGATAGCTGTAAAAAAATGTTTTTTTTTTTTGGATCAATACTCCCATATTCCATTATTATAAATTTATAATTATGATTGTGATTATGATTATGATTAATTGTAGTTGGACTAATGACCGCTGCAGGATGGCAGTCACTAACTTGAACATTAGTAGTTGTGGTTGGGTGAAATTTACATCTCTGTTGGATTTTGTGTTTTTTCTCCTTGCATGTGTGGTTTTTTGGCTTTTTGCTGTCCTATTAATCATTTATGTGTTGCATGACATTTGAAGGTGGATGGAGGATCATTTGAAGAAGCTTTGAGCTCTGCAAAGGAGAATGAGTATACTGCTGTTCTGTTTTATGCTTCTTGGTGCCCTTTCTCAAGCATTTTTCGAACACAGTTTTCTAGTCTGAGTTCCCTATATCCACAGATCAAACATGTGATGGTTGAGCAGTCTTCTGCCATGCCCAGGTTCGTGTTTTTAGATATGCTCTCTGCTCCCTTCATTTCTTTATCTTCCCCTCCTTGGTTCCTAAGTGCGTGCCGTGTTAGACCTTCAATCCCGAGATGTGAATGGTCACTGTGGATCACATTGTGCATATTAATTTATTTACTGTTCATAATTCACCACCTGCCTGCTGTAAAAAATGGCTCATTGCCTCTTTGCACGATTAGCTGTAGCTGAACCAGTAGCATAAGATTGACCAAAGATTTTGCATCACCTTGAGGTTCTCCAATTGCAACATTTTAACTGAGACATAAATCCCTCCAAAATATATTGATTGCTTTGAACTACAAAAGTTTTTTTTCTTATTTTTCAAATAAACAGTCGCTTAAAGATGGATGTTCGGATTGGTTTGTTTTTTTTTTTTTTTAAAAATACTTAGAATCAAATTAGCTAGACGCTAGTCGGACGCCAAACGAGACTAGGCGCGGGTAAGCGGATTCCATAGTATCAACATAATAATTCACGTACTATAACTCCAACATAATATCATCAAATTTAAAATGCGTTCTAAATTACACGACTAATGGAATATCAAAAATTTATTCCACTTCTTATATTCCTTGATTTTAACAACTTGTTCATTATCGGACGCAAACTCAATATCATCATTGTTATCTTCATCTTCTTCGGATGCAAAATCATCCTCGTGAAATTCTCTCACTCTAGATCGCAGACGAAGATGAAGTTTCGTGTGCTAAGGTAAGGCAACAATACTCCTTGATTTCAACAACTTGTTCATTATCGTTCATTATTTTTAAATTAGGCTTTTAATTTAAATTAAAAGTCCAAAAAATTCAAAAAAAATCCCAAAAATAAACCTAAAAGCCCTAATCGTTTGCGGCTCCTAGAACGAATAGGCCGATTAGTCGCCACCTAGACTTTCCGACTAGCACTTGTGGTCGGCCGGCGCCTAGCACCTAGGCCGAATTTTAGAACACTGTTAGAAAATCTAGAAGCCGAGTCTGGTTATGGGCTTCGGCTTCAACAAAACTTTTTCGAAGTAAAAAAAAAAAAGAAAACCTCTTTTCATTGCTTTTTTTTAATTAAAAAAACGCAATTGAAAACCTTCCTCTACAAATACTTTTTTTTAAGCCAAGAGCTTTGACTTAACCGTAACAAGCACACTAAGGCGCTGAAAGGGTGGTCTTGGAGCATGAGACACAAGGTGAGGTGTGCCCCTTATTAAAGCTAAGCGCACTATTAATTTTTTAAAAAACGTATTTATCCACTGTACCTTAATATGGAAAAAATGCTATTATTGAAATAATTAAGTTGTGCAAGCAAAAATTAATTAATAAAAATGATTGTTCGTACTGTTTGCTGATTTGGAGATCCTCTGTTGTCGTTATTGCACTGCTTGTAACTTTTTGCGGATGACTTGATACTGTTTTGGGCCTTGCTCGTTGCTGACCCGATTCTTATTTCTTAGGGTTTATGCTTTTGCTTTGTTTTTTTTAAAGAATCAATTTTGGACTTTGTAGCTAATTTGTTTTTTCAAAAAAAGAACTTTGCCTTGGTGCATTCTTAGGTGTAGCAGGCTCGCCTAGTGGCGCCTCCCGCCTTAAGCTATGAGCTTCAATATCCAAACAGTCTATTATTACGATCATGAATATGGCAATCGCTTGTATATCCAAATTGGCCAGTTATCAGAGGACCTTGATTTAATTGCTGATAATTTTAACGAGCACTTCAGGGGTCATAAACATATTAATAAGTTTAATATTTTTTAAAGGTGCTGGGATTTCATCATGCGATGATTGTCTCCTCTTATATGCACTTTGAATTTGTAGCAAAATAGCCAAAGAGGTTGATAACCTGTTTTCTGCATCCGTTTTATACTTTTTCGTCTATATTTAATTTGCTTACTTGTTTTTGGGCAGTGTTTTCTCTAGATACGGGATTCATAGTGTACCTTCTCTACTGATTGTGCATCATACCACAACAACGAGATTTCATGGTCAAAAAGATCTCCCTTCTCTCACAGACTTTTACAAAAGAATTACAGGTAGCACATGCAGTATAATGCCTATTTTTAGGTTTCTAAGTTTGATGTTGTCGTATGGTGATGCTATCCACCTGAATGATGATAAGTTTTTGTAATTCATCTTGGTCATTTCTATTTTTCGGGAATAAGGAGAATGAACATGTACTTTTATGGAGAACCATTCACGGCCTATGAGTGTATTCTTAGGCATTGATTTTACCGCATGACATCAATTTTGACTTGCATGTTCTGAGATTAAAAGCTACTTTTCTTTTCCTCTTACATGGAATCCTTTTATATGAACAGGGATGAACCCAGTAGTGGATTTGGTGGAAGATGCGTCAAGTGATTCAGCGTATGACTCAAACGTGTCTCAGCTTTGGAATGGAGCATCGTTGAAGGAAACTTTTACTAGGGAACCTTATCTACTACTTTCTATAGCATTTGTCTTGTCAAGGGCATTTCTGTATTTCTTCCCAGGGATCGCATCTTGTTTAAAGGCACTGTGGGTCTCGTGCATTCCTCATCTAAATCTCGGAATATTCGGGGAGTCGAGGCAGCTTTTATATCGTGTTCTACATCTCATCGACTTCAAGAGAATTTGGTACAAGATAAACGCGTGTAAAGCCAGGAACTTCCATAAAGGAGCTAGAAACGCTAGGGTTTGGGCATCATCCCTTGCCTCTGTTTCCTTAGGAGAGACGTCTTCGTCAAGAGTTTTGCCTTGCAAGTAACTTGTAAAATTATGTGTGTAAGCATGTACCCACATTGAAACAGGTGAGCTGTTCTTCTTCGTGTAGTATTTCCGCAAGTGCTTTTTTTTCCCCTCTTCTCCCCCTCGTGTAAGTAAAGGTTTGGTCAGTAATTTAGCCAAGGGATCGTGTAATTTCAGTGTACACTCAATGTAGATGATGGAGAAATCTTCTGTAACTCCGCGCTCTTCAACCACATTTTCATCAGGTAGTTTAATTCTCATATCTGATAAAGACACATGAAAATGTAAACCATTTTGTATCATGTAGAACTTAGTAACTAGAAAAAGTTAACTTCTTTTTTCCTGATTTTAAAGTCGTTCTATTTATTCTTCGACAATCAGTGATTATTGTAACCTACTTTCAAATTATAAAATATCAACTCTCTGTCACTGAAACATAAAACATTCAGATTTCCAAACACTGGTTTAAAACATTTCAAAACATGAAATTGAAAGGGGATGTCGTTGCATGGAATCGACTCTTTGTTTCATGATGTCTGTGAATAACTTTTAGCGTAGGTATTTTGTTAGACGATTTCACAAATTTTTATCTGTGAGACGGGTCAACATTATCGATATTCAAAATAAAAAGTAATATTCTTAGCATAAAAAGTAATATTTTTTAATTGATGACCAAAATAAAATATTTGTTCCACAAAATATGATTCGTGAGATCGTCTAACACAAGTTTTTGTCTAACTTTTATTCGCTAACTGGATATAATTTCTTTTCTTTAAAAAAGGATTTTCTCATTCAATAACATTAAAGTTATATTATTCAACATAAAACATTTAAAACCATATTATTAGTTTTTTTTTTTCAATTTTTCGTAACCATGATAAGCTAAGAAGTCCATTGAGTTTTGCTAACTAATAAATATTATTATTGAGCCACCTCTTATAAGTTTAAACTGTCGCAAAAAGTGATTATTTCTTAAAAAATTTGCAAAGAAAAATATGAAATTCGAAGCCGTTGATAGTTACACAAAGGTACAGATATTTTGTTGAATTTTAAAAAAAAAAAAAAAAACTTAAAGTATGTGTTGAGCAAGATTTTTGTAAAAGGTTTATGAAAATATTTTTTTCTCCCCAGATATAAATTTTTAAAAATAATTAAGAGATTTTTTTTATGTTTTTGTTAGTTTTGTTGTGATATCTGGGCCTACTAATTACATTATGGGCTTTACAAATTTTGGCCCATTTAGCAATCCTAGTTCCGTACGTCTGATTCTCAAATTCAGGCAGACCCTAACATTTTCCAGCACTTGCTGCTTGTACTGTACGCCATCATGGTATGCCCTCTCTGTTTGATTGCTCCAAAAGGTGAAATCTCTCATATTAGGCGTCTTTCACTCTCAGCCCGACAAGATTATGAGAGGATATAAATCATAGTGACTCAGTCAATCAGTAGTAACTAAACCTTGTGCTACGCTGTGTACAAGGAGTTCTCCTCATTGGAGGGAATTTAACTCCCACACTGTCGCTTACGAGACTCGATCCTTGGTCATTGCGTCAAGATTCACTGCTGCTGACCAACTGAACTAAGCCCATGCGGCCTCTCTGCTTTATTATGTATATGAAACTGAAACTGAAACTGTGATTTTCATAAATTGTTCATGCTCTTGTTAGTTATGTTATATCAATTGGATAAAATATGTGAAAATTGTATATATGATTTTGGACAATCTTCTCCTTTGAACTAGTTTTGAGTTGAGTTAAGTCCAAGTTTCGATCTTAATATCATATGAGAACTCAAGTTTTAGAGTTATATGTTAGATTGTTCATAGTTGGATCACCCATTCTGTCTATAATTAAGTTATTTGTAAATTTCACAATCTAAATATTCATTCTGGAGTTATATATATATATGGTCTTGAATAATCTTTACGCCTCAACTAGCTTTTAGAGTAGAGGGAAGTGCAACTTCCAATCTTAACGTATCTGTTTTTAGGTTTTGAATGATATAATTGTTTGCGAGATCTTTGTTATTTGTAGACTGCGGATGCTGTGAACCCGAAAGCGTATCCGTTGGCAGATTCTCAGCTCAACATTACTATTCTAGACTTGGTTCAGCAAGCCGCTAACTATAAACAGCTCAAGAAAGGCGCTAATGAAGGTGTGATAATTTCGTTCTTGATTTTATTGGTATTTTTTATGAATGAGAATCTGTTTGGTTTCTTTTTATGAACTTGTTGCAGCGACTAAGACGCTGAACAGAGGGATTTCCGAGTTCATTGTGATGGCAGCTGACACAGAGCCCCTTGTAATCCTTCTTCACCTTCCACTTCTTGCTGAAGATAAGGTTTCTATAATTTGTAAAATTTTTATGGCTTTTGATAACTGAGAAGAAGCTCAGTGTATAAATTATAAGTATGGATATGGAGACTGGCTGACTACATTTTGTTTTGATTGCACAATTTGTAAATTTGGGTTAAAACTGCCATCTTTCAGCGGTTGGATGTAAGTGGAAGATTTGTGATTGTGAAAAGAACATTGCCATTTCTATACTCAAAATATACAAAAAGAAAGAGAACTTTGTAGCATCCTTCCATATGCATGAAATATGAGATACTGGATCTGTGAGAAAGCAACTTTTATGGCAAAACCATAATCAAAAAATAGATTGATTATAGTTGGCCATGTAGTTATGATGTTAACCATTTCATTGTACAATGTATTATTTATTTGCAGCTTTCAAGGATATGCTTTTTTACCTTATTGATTAAGGGGGAGTATTCTGATAATGTTTAGGTGATTTTTATCTACTAGAAACACCATGAAATTATAACTTCTTGACCTCTTGTGTTTTTGGTTGGGAGTTTGGTAGTTGTTAAGTGGCTCATAAGTCCTGTAACACTGAGTGCAGAACGTCCCGTATGTTTTCGTTCCATCAAAACAAGCTCTTGGTCGTGCATGTGGAGTTACCAGACCAGTCATCGCATGTTCTGTGACGAGCAATGAGGGAAGTCAATTGAAATCTCAAATACAGCAATTGAAAGTTAAACTATGAATTATTTCACTCTTTTTGTAGTTCATTGAGAGCTTGATTTTCATCGGTGATTAAATTGTGTTCTCCTCCTTGTCTCATGCAGGATGCCATTGAGAAGCTCCTGATCTGAATGCCATTGAGAAGCTCCTTGTCTAATGATGAGCCTTTGGAGTCAACCCATCTGTTTTTATTTGGTTCTCTCTTGAACTCATTTGGTAGCCTGCTTCGTTGAGTTGTGTCGAGTTGCACGAGTAATTTAGTAGCTCTTAAGGGCAATGACTAATACATACTCTGGGATTTGCTTAAAGCTATAACCAGTGTTCTAAAAATCCCGCTTAAGTTAAGCTTGAAGTTAGACAAAAACACCCCGCTTCGGAGGAAAGCGGAAAAAACGGTTAAACTGTAGTCTGATCGAATTAAGTGTAATTAAGGCGTTTAATTAAGTGTGTTTAAGCACAATTAATCGCATATATTTATTTTTAAATTTTTTATTTTGAAGATATGTTTTTTGTTTTAAAATAATAAATTAGGTTTATAATTTAGATGTTTATTTTTAAATTTTAATGATGATTAAGCATGTCTGATAATGATTTGATAAATATTTAGCATTTTTTAATGTGGTTTAATTACAAAAACAAATAAAGATTGTAATTTTGAGATTTTTATGCTTTTATAAATATGAGAATTAATGTATCAGACTTAAATTTATCGTATTTATATATTATTTTATCTATTTATTGGTCTGAGATAATTACAATTACACTAAAGATTAAAAAACGTTTTTTCATGCTTAAGTCTGTGCTAAAATTATCTTTATTTCACATTGTTACAGAAATTATCGTCGGCTTTAGGGGTGGGCAACGGTCGGTTTGGTCCGGTTTTACTCTACGACGGTTCGATTTTCGGTTTTGAATATCTCGAGTCCCAAACCGAACCATTTATTACGGTTCAGTTCGGTTTTTTTGTAGTACGGTTCGGTTTATACGACTGGTTATATACGGTTAGCTAAAATTTGTTACAAAATAAAATTATACGTCGCTTTATGCCTTTAAAATCTAAATCGTAGTATTTTTCAAATATTTAATTTGTGAGACTTAATTTTTTATATAAAAAATTAAAGAAATATATACAGAAAAGAAAAAAAAAATATCACTGGTGAGTGGTGAGAAAGAAGAAAAAACGATCGGATTGAAAATTGAGAGTTGATGATACTAAGTTCTTAAATCTTAATAGGCCCATTATACATAAAAAAATCTTATACTTAACAATAATATGACCTATTATACACAAAACCTTATACTTAATAATAATATGGCCGGTTCGATTTTTCGGTTTTTTCGAGGGTTAAAACCGAACCGAAAAACCGAATTTCATAAATTTTAAAAACCATAACCGACCGAAAAACCGATAAAATCGAACCATTTAAACCGAATTATTCGGTTCGGTCGGTTTTTTCGGTTTTTCGGGTTTCATGCCCGCCCCTAGTCGGCTTTCTAGTGGAAAAAAATAATAGAAACATATTGACGTCATGTGGCTTTTACAC
Source organism: Primulina eburnea (assembly GCF_022965805.1). Lineage (NCBI taxonomy): Eukaryota > Viridiplantae > Streptophyta > Magnoliopsida > Lamiales > Gesneriaceae > Primulina > Primulina eburnea. The sequence continues at coordinate 9,743,091 of NC_133110.1, read as the reverse complement.
ATTACTGAACATTGTGTAGACCTTAAAAAATTAAAATTGTTGGGCTCAAAGAAATTAAGAAAAAGCCCATGGGAGAGAATCGAGGCAATCGGTCCATTAGGGCAAAAGAAATTCATGGGCTTACAACCGACCGCTACATGTGCAACATCGAGACAAAATCTGAGGGAAACATGGATGGAGAAGAGTGAAACAAAAGAAAGGAGAAAAATCCAAGATGGCAACTCAATCATTCACAAACTCGAGCAAACCTTTGTAAATTTCAATCTCTATTTTCAGCATCTTTTTCATATTTTAGTTTATCAATTTCAAGTTTTCAAATTTAGTTTTTAGATTTCTAGCTAGTAAAATTATGTTTATTTCAATTCTTAGTGACGTAATCATGTGTTTGTGTCTTTTGAAGAATTTTGGGATAATACTCATTTTCGTCCTTTTCGTTAACCGCTTTTCCCATTTCAGTCCCTCATGATTTTTGACTGCTTAAATAATCCTTCATGTTTTCAAAATATTTCCGAATTGGTCCCTACCGTTATCCTGACGTTAAGATTAACGTTGACTCCTTTACCTTTTACTCCCAAACTCTACAAGAACCCTAATCCCCAAATTAGACGTACGAAGGAAATGGAAAGGCGAACTCGAAGAAAGGGAAGGGCGAACTCGAAGAAACACCACCGATTTTTTTTTTGAAATTACAGTTTGGTATATTTGCTAAAGTGGAAGTCGGTAATGGCTAAAAGAAGTATAATGTCTCTTGAATTCACCCCGAATTATGGTAACGTTTCTCTTATTTAATGTGCTGACTTTGAGGATAAATGTTTTGAGATTTATCACATTTACTTATGTTATTCTTATGCATTTTAGGCTGGATGCGAACCCACTCTTGTTACAATTAAATTGTACTACAATGGTTCAATGGACAGCAATCGCAAAAGGAAAACGTACAAAGGTGGGAGTACTGAATACTTTGATTTTGTGGATATGGATAAGATAGGCTTGATTGAACTCTGGGGTTATGCTGAGCAAGTAGGATGCGTGGAGAAAGATAAGTTCAGATTTTGGCACAAAACCGGTAAATCTTTTAACAATGGTAGATATTTGGAAATTGATGCTGATGTGGTTCAAATTAGGAACCACGTCCCCAAAAACTTTGAAGTGAAAATTTATATTGAACATGATGAATTTGTTCCAATAAATGAGATAGATGCATCTGGTGTTTTAGAGAAACCAAAAGAAGTTGAACCGAAAACAAGGGCCGGAATCACTGATGAAGATGAGGCAGAATTTTATGATAGTGAGTTTGATTTCAATGAAGATGATAATATTAGGGGAGAAGGGGGAAATATAGTCATTGATGGTGATATTTCCAATGATTTGTTTGAGAGAATGCAAGGTGATGAAGGAGATGATGATTGTGCAGAAAGTGATGAGTTAGAGAGTGCATTTGATTCTCAAGAGGAAGATTCACAAAATTCGAAATGTATGCCTACTCTGAAAATCCTGATTTGAAGCTTGGTATGATATTTAATTCAAAAAAAAAAGGCAAAGTTTGCTATAGAAAGTCATTGTATCAGACGAGGGATGGTAGTGAACTTTGTCAAGAATGATAAAAGTAGGCTTCGAGGTGTGTGCAAAAATGAAGGATGTGAATGGGTTATTCATGTGTCACCAGTGAATAAGGACAGTTGCTGGCAGATAAAGACATTTAAAACTGAGCACAAAAACTGCTATTGGAATGTTAAGAACAAAAACATCAAGTCAAGTTGGTTAAGTGAAACTTTTGTGAGTAAATTGAAATCAAACCCTAAGTTAGGTACCAGAGAGTTCCGAGAAGAGGTTAAATCTACTTTGAATGTATCCCTCACATATAAACAAGCTTATTTGAGTCGGAAAAAAGCATTAAAGCTAGTTGATGGCAGCATAGCGGAACAATTTAGCCAAATAAGAAATTACTGTGCTGAACTGAGAAGGTCCGATGAAGGTGCATCTGTGATTCTGAAACTGACTGATGGAGATGATGCGCCAAGATTTCAGAGGCTGTATGTGTGCTTCTCGGCCTGTAAACAAGGTTTTAATGAGTCTTGTAGACCTGTGGTTGGAGTGGATGGATGTTTTTTGAAAACCAATATTGGTGGGCAGTTGTTGACAGCAGTTGGCCTAGATCCAAATAACAACATTTTTCCTATTGCTTATGCATTGGTGGAAGGAGAGACAAAGGATAGTTGGATGTGGTTTCTGCAGTCGTTGAATAATGATATTGGCTTTGAGAATGAAGATGGTTGGACCTTCATGTCTGATAAGCAAAAAGGCTTGATTCCCGCCTTTGAGAATTTGTGGACATGTTATTTATTTTTTGTTGGATTTTAATGGTTGTGGAAGTAAATGTCGTAGTTTTGAAAATCTCTTCATTTTAATGGTGCTGGTATTTGAATTGGGAAATCTCTTAATGGTGCTGGTTGTGCTGATCCAGCATTTTAATGGTGCTGGTTGTGCTGGCATTTTAATTGACACTGCTATTCGTAATAGTACTGGTACTCATACATCTAAAATTTGGACACAAATAATTAACAATCACAGTTGCAAACACAAGATGAATATTATACATCTTACTCAAGTCATTGTTGAAGACAGATTGTTGCATTGTTAATTCAAATCCCATAATACATAAAAGAAACTTCAGTGTTTACACAAGAGCAGGATAATCGAAAATGATACAAACACATGCATCACTAGCTGTGCCTCACTAGCTGCGCCACCAACAGAAGCAACAACAACTCTATTTATCTTCACCAAGGTGTAGAGACTGTAGTATTTGAAGAACCTAAAGGGGGGGTGAATAGGTTCTTTTAGGCCCTTTAGCGTTTTTAAAACGAGTTTGCAAAAATTGCAAGCGGAAGACTTGAGGGACAATCACAAATAAAATGAATGCGTAAAGTAAGTGCGTAAAAAAAATGCGTAGTAAAGTAAATGCGTAAAGTAAAGAGGGATAGAGATGTTTATGGAAGTTCGACGAAGAATCGTCTACGTCTCCCCTTCTCGATGAGGATCGAGGTATCACTATATCGACTTGGCTTTAGGAGCTCCAAGCTAGCTTTTACAACCACGCCTCGATGCGTCTACTTGGCCTTGAGGGCTCCAAGGATAGCCACGAACTTTACAACCCACTCGAGAGTATTACTTTCACTCTTTTTCTACAACTCTTTTGATATTACAACTCTTTTAATCAACGCACACAAGAGATAGTAGAAAGCTTTGTAAGAGACAAGAGAGTGGAGTGGGATGATTTAGAATGCATCCTCAAAGGCCTATTTATACTAGTCTTGGACGCCAAGGTTCGGATCTTCTGTTTATACTTCGGAACGTCCGATGTGATTGAAATCAATTTCCGTAATTCTGGGATGGCTTCGGATCGTCCGTTCTTGACTTCGTAGGGTCCGAACATATGCTTCGGAGGAACCGATCAAACTTCGTTGCTTCCGAACAGTTCTTTCAGACCGTCTATGCACAGCTTCGGAAGGTCCGAACTCCAGTTCGTACCGTCCGAACATTCCCGCGTTTCCGGAGATTTGAAATCTTCAACACTTCGTAGCGTCCGATCATGTCCTTCGTAGCGTCCGAAATCTTACTCGATCAATCAGTCATATCAATTTGTCTCCGCATTGAAGTGATTTGATTGCTTGTGTTCGGAACGTCCGATCACGTCTTCGGAACGTCCGAACGCTCTCCTCGCAGCTTCCGAACAGCTTCTATTTTGCTTCTGAATTGCACAATTTCGGACCGTCCGAACCGAATGTCGGATCTTCCGAACGTAACCTGTTCTTAATTTCCTGCATGCCTCAATATAAAACATTAGTACATTTTTAATCCAAGTTTTGGTATCATCAAAACAAAAACTTTGGGATATGTTACAGCATTAAAAACATTAATCTCATCCTCGAGATTTGTATGCGTTTAAGGCGTAACAATCTCCCCCTTTTTGATGATCACAAAACTTGGTTAAAAAAGAGATAACAATAATCAACATAATCGAAATGGTTATTAAATAACTCCCCCTTAATCAAATAACAAGTCTAAGAGGTTGAATTAAGGCGAATTTATTTAATAACCAATTAACAGCAATTTTAACCAAATAAATTCTCCCCCTTTTTGTGATAAGCAAAAAGACATAAGCATAAAGAGAGACAAATAAACAGGTAAAATATCCACTAATAAATGCAAGTCTTTTATACAATGATGCATAAAGATAAAATAAACAAAAATAACAAAAACATAATCTAAGAATCCGCATCCCGCGACTCTCTATGTCTCCTCATCTCAGCCTCGATGGAATCCAGACGCGAAGAAGTCTCGGTATGATGGCGCTCTAAGGTAGACTCTAAAAGAGAAAAACGAGTGTCGAAACGAGTCTCCAATCGCTCGAGATACTCGAAAATCCGATCGTAGGGTCCAGAGGGAGCAGGCGGAGTGAAGCCATGAGGAAGGTCATCCATGGTCATCAAAGGAGTGCTAATAGGGTCGGGAACACGCTGATGGGATGAAGAGGGAATATCAACCGAAGGGGTAGGAGTGGTACCCGTAGTAGGGGGACCAGCGGGAAATCCTCTCGTCTGAACGTGAGGAGGAAGGAGACCGAAGGGAACATGAAAGTGTTCGGTCGGACGATAGGACGCAAAGATGCGATCCTTGTCGATGACCCAAGAGGATAAGACGGGATTCCAAGAGAGTCCCATCTTAACAACAGTATCATGGTCGATAGTCTCGCGAGGAGAAATAGATAAGGATTCTTCATCTGTAAAGTCAATGCCCAGATGGGCTAGAATCCGGTTAATGAACCGGCCAAATGGAAAAGAGACGCGAGTAGAAGAAGCCGCGTACTCCATGGCGTACATAAGAAAACGGGGAAGGTTAAAAGGACGCTGGGAGACTAAATAATAGAGAATGTACAGATCGAGATATTTGCAAGTGGAGAGGTCTCCACTGCGAGGAACAATAGAAGAAGTGATGAGCTTCAGAACAAGCTGAAGCTGAGGAGAAAGGTCCTTCGCATGAGGACGGTCATCGGCAGGAGTAGGCGGACGACCGAAGATGGTGGTCAAGGCAGTGACTCGATCAAAAGTGGGGTCATTCTCAGTCCAAGACTGAGAAAAGAACTCACTCGGTCCGTCTCGAGGAAGATCGAACCAAGTGGAGAGGTCGGCGGTAGAAAAAGAAATGAACCGACCCTGAACAATGGTAACAACACGAGTGTCATCACCACCAAGAACTAAGGAAAAGTTCGCATAGAACTGATGTATGAGAGAGGGGTAGATGATATCGGGTACGGAAGGTAGAAAGAAGTTTCCCCAACGTTGAGACTCAATAAGAGTAATCAACGTAAAAAAATTTGCACGAAGATAATCGGTGTGAAGGGTACGACCAGGCAGAATGTTACGGGTTTCGAATTCAGGTGGGATAGGACGAGGGTTGGGTGGTTGGGTAAGATCATGGTGAAAGGCACCGTGACGAGGGCGAACATTTCGGCCAGCTACGTTACGGCGCGGAGGCATAGTGAGTAGTGAGTGTTTTGTGTGGGGAAAGAAAGAAGGAGTGAATGAGCAAATAAATCAGAGGATCCGAACGCCTATTTATAGGCCATGTTCGGACGGTCCGAACATGAGTTCGGAAGGTCCGGAATTTGAACGGAACGGTTATCTGGCAATCAGTTCGGACGATCCGATTCACAATCGGACAATCCGATCATAGAACGGAGGCTACGAAGCGTAAACGGAGGGTCCGAAGTCTGACAATCAGGCATGGGAAGGCGCGAACATTTAATGACATCGGAAGGGGGTTCGGACGATCCGATGTGTGTTCGGATGGTCCGAAGAGTGAATCGGAGGTTCTGGAACCTATGGTCAGGTTCGGACGATCCGAACAGGTTCGGTGGATCCGAGGTGAAACGGAGCATCCGAATAGGAGCGGTGATTCCGAAGTAGCCAAGATGAGGAACACCTAAAATTTAAAATATTTAGCACATAAATGAATGTTGAGCCATAATTATGGATAAATACAATTAATTTGTATTATCCGACATTATAATGCTCACATTAATAATACTCCCCCTCAATTTAACAAATATGTACGAGAGTATTCGACTAGTGTTTACAACTCAATCATGCCAAGTTCACCACGCAAACGAATAAAAGTAGATTCATCTAGTGGTTTTGTAAAAATATCAGCAATTTGATTCTTGGTGTCAACATAGTGAAGTTCAACATCATTTTGCTCAATGTGATCACGAATGAAATGATGTCGAATGTCAATATGTTTAGTACGAGAATGTTGAACTGGATTCTTTGTTAGACATATGGTGCTTGTATTATCACAAAAGATTGGAATTTTTGAAAAAGTAACACCATAGTCGAGTAATTGATACTTCATCCAAAGAATTTGTGCACAACAACTACCGGCAGCCATATACTCGGCCTCGGTCGTTGAAAGTGCAACACAGTTTTGCTTTTTAGAAAACCATGACACCAAGCAATTTCCCAAAAAGAAACAAGTTCCACTAGTGCTCTTTCTATCCACCTTATATCCTCCAAAGTCGGCATCACAGTAAGCTTTTAAATCGAAAAATGAGTTCTTAGAATACCATAATCCGAGATTTGGAGTATTTGAAAGATATTTGAAAATGCGTTTTAAGGCGAATAAGTGTGATTCCTTTGGACATGATTGAAATCGTGCACACAAGCAAACACTAAACATAATGTCAGGTCTACTAGCAGTCGCATAGAGTAGGGAGCCAATCATGCTACGAAATAACTTTTGGTCAACAGGTTTACCTCCCTCATCTTTGTCGAGTCTGACTGTCGTGCTCATAGGTGTGGATGAGGCTTTGGAAGACTCCATCCCAAACTTTTTTAGCATCTCCTTGATGTACTTTCCTTGGTTGACAAAGAAACCATCCTTGCATTGCTTGATTTGGAGACCAAGGAAGTAGTTGAGTTCGCCCATCATGCTCATCTCAAAGTGATCCTGCATAAGCTTAGAAAAATCTCTACACAAGTGTTCATTAGTAGCACCAAAAATAATATCATCTACATATATTTGTACTATCAGCAAATCATTATTTTTAGTCAAGGTAAATAAGGTAATATCAACTTTACCCCTACAAAAACCATTAGACAGCAAAAAGGTAGATAATTTCTCATACCAAGCTCTAGGAGCTTGTTTCAAACCATACAAAGCCTTATCAAGTTTATACACATAATCAGATAAGTGCACATCTTCAAAACCAATAGGTTGCTCAACATACACTTCTTCTTTCAAATCACCATTAAGAAAAGCACTTTTAACATCCATTTGAAACAATTTAAAGTCTCTAGAGCAAGCAAAAGCAAGTAGCATGCGAATGGATTCTAGTCTAGCAACAGGGGCATAAGTCTCATCATAATCAATTCCCTCTTCTTGACTATATCCTTTAGCTACTAGCCTAGCTTTATTTCTAGTGATTGTACCATGCTCATCTAACTTGTTCCTAAATACCCATTTAGTTCCTATGACAGGTCTATCAGTGGGTCTAGGTACAAGATTCCAAACTTTATTCCTTCTAAATTCATTTAGTTCATCTTGCATAGCAATAATCCAAGAATCATCAAGTAAAGCTTCTTCTATGTTCTTAGGCTCTATGTGAGAAAGAAAAGCAAGATAATTGCACATATTAGAAGAGCGAGTAGATACTCCCTTCGATGGGCTACCAATGATGAGGTCCATGGGATGATCCTTGTGTGTAGTCCACTCCTTCGGAAGAGGTGCGTCCTCTTGATCTTTAGGAACATCATCTAGGCTTGTGGACTCCAACTTTTCGCCAAGGATATCTATATCATCATCATCAGAAACAACAGTTCTAGGCAAGCAAGGGTTAGTTTCATCAAATATGACATGAATAGATTCTTCAACTAGTAAAGTACGTTTATTAAAGACTCTATATGCTTTGCTAGAAGTAGAGTAACCAAGAAAGATACCTTTGTCCGATTTAGCATCGAACTTACCCAGGTTGTCCTTACCATTGTTGTGGATGAAGCATTTTGATCCAAAAGCGCGGAAGTAAGAAATGTTAGGCTTTCTCCCTCTCCATAGTTCGTATGGAGTTTTCTTGAGAATTGGCCTTATTGATACGCGATTGATGATGTAACAAGCAGAACTCATTGCTTCAGCCCAAAAATATTTTGGTAGAGAATGCTCACATAGCATGGTCCTTGCAATCTCTACTAGGGTCCTATTCTTCCTCTCAACGACACCGTTTTGTTGAGGAGTTCTTGGACAAGAAAAGTTGTGACCAATGCCTTTGCTTTGACAAAAAATTGAAAACTTTTCATTTTGAAATTCCGTTCCGTGGTCACTACGGATTTGTTTGATCAAAAGATTTTTCTCATTTTCAACCTTTTTGACAAAAATTTTGAAATGATCAAAGGCATCATTTTTGTGGGCTAAAAACAATGTCCAAGTAAAACGTGAAAAATCATCTACAATGACAAAAGCATAAGATTTTCCTCCTAGACTAGTTGTCCTCGAGGGACCACATAAATCTAGGTGAAGTAATTCAAGGGGCATAGAAGTGGATACAAAATTTTTATTTTTAAAAGATTCCTTTGTGTGTTTACCAAGTTGACAAGCATCACAAAAAGAATCTAATTTTAAATTCAGCTTTGGCATTCCGGAAACTAGGTCAAGTTTTAAAAGTTTTTCTATGGTGCTCATCCCAACATGACCAAGTCGTCTATGCCAAAGAATGTTGTCATCAACATTTAATGTTACAAGGCTTTTTATTTTTGAAAAAGATGAAATCTTTAAATCGACCTTGTAAACATTTTCACTTCTATAACCTTTGAAACTAATGGTTTTGTCAGTTGTGAGTGATACAGTGCAATCGTGTGGTGTGAATTTGACTTCATAACCCCTATCGCACAATTGACTAATGCTTAGGAGGTTATGTTTAAGCCCTTTCACAAGAAGTACATCATCAATAATAGTAGAGTTAGATATACCTATTGAGCCGATGCCTTCTATGATCCCTTTGCTGTTGTCTCCGAAGGTCACCGATCCTTTTTCTTTTGGTCGAATGGATTGTAGCAGCTTCTTTTCTCCCGTCATGTGTCGAGAGCATCCACTGTCAAGATACCAAGTGCTCGATGACTTGTCTCCCCTTTGTCCCTACAAGGTTGAGATACAGTTTGATAGTTGGTACCCGTTTCTTTGGGTCCTTTGGGGTTAGTAGTAGTTGGGGATTTGGGGATCCATTTCCAATAACTATTCTTGTTGTGTTGGTGTCTAAGTTTCTTGCATTTAGGTCTTATGTGGCCTATCTTACAACAGTAAGTACATGTTGGTGGTGTTCTTGGTTTTGCCTTTGCGATAAGACTAGCGAAGTTGACTGATTTCTTTTCATATCCTAGACCTCCTTTGTCGAAGTTACACCTTTGCATGCTCAAGAGGTTTTCTAGTTTACCGCTACTCACATTGAACTTGTTGAAGGCTTTCTCTAAGTCTCTTAGGTTTGTCTTGAGCTTAGTGTTGTCATGCATCCTAGCTTCTAGTTCAGTTTTAAGTTGCTTATTCTCATTTCTAAGTGACTTAGCCTTATTGTACATACTAGTGTAAGCGGAGAGTAATTCATCGTAAGAGGGTACCTCGTCGTCATCCGAGTCGGTCAGATGATCTTCCTTCGCCATGAAGCATAGGGTAGACTCCTCTTCGTTGTCGCTGTCGCTCCACGTGGCTAGAAGGGCCTTTTTCTTGTCTTTGCCGGCCTTCTTCTTGGAGGGACACTCGTTTGCATAGTGACCCTTTTGTTGACAGTTGTAGCAGGTCACTTCCTTCTCAAACTTTTTGTCTTTCTTGTTGAAGTTGGAACTCCGCATGAATCTTTTGAACTTTCTAGTGAGGAGTGCCATTTCTTCATCGTCGCTATCTTCAAGTTGACTGGTCAAGGCGATCCCTTTCGCCTTTACTTTGTCGTCATCTTTCTTTGTCTCCTTCCGGGTAGATACTTCAAGTTCATGGGTCTTTAGGGTCCCATGAAGTTGATCAAGGTCGTAGGATGCCGCATCTCCCTTGTTGGATTCAATGATAGCCGTGCGCTTTGCATCCCATTCCGCCGGTAATGCTCGAAGGGCTCTCCTCCACACTTGTTTAGTTGGGTAGTTCTCACCAAGTTGGGCAAGCTCATTGATGATTTGGGTGAGCCGCCGGAACATGGTGTCGATATCCTCCTTGGGTTCCATCTCAAAGGTCTCGTACTTGAGTTGGAGAAGGTCTATCTTCGTTTCTTTGACTTGATTGGTTCCCTCGTGGCAAATCTCCAATTTGTCCCAAATCTCTTTGGCGGAGGTGCAAGCCGAGATTCGGTTGTATTCATTCATATCTAGAGAACAATGAAGAATATTCATAGCTTTAGCATTTTGAGAGATAAGTTTCATATCGTCCTTGGTGAAGTCATCCATTCCCTTAGGAATTTCCTTATTATCCACCGTTTTCATGGGGATATAGGGACCTTTCACCGTTATTTTCCAAAGGTCGTAATCGACGGATTGGATGTATAGAGATATTCTATTTTTCCAATATCCGTAATTTGTACCATTGAAAAGAGGGGGACGATTTGTGGATTGTCCTTGGGCATACTCGCTTGCTAGATTGGCCATTTTAAAAGATTTTGAAAAGCCTACGCTCTGATACCACTTGAAGAACCTAAAGGGGGGATGAATAGGTTCTTTTAGGCCCTTTAGCGTTTTTAAAACGAGTTTGCAAAAATTGCAAGCGGAAGACTTGAGGGACAATCACAAATAAAATGAATGCGTAAAGTAAGTGCGTAAAAAAAATGCGTAGTAAAGTAAATGCGTAAAGTAAAGAGGGATAGAGATGTTTATGGAAGTTCGACGAAGAATCGTCTACGTCTCCCCTTCTCGATGAGGATCGAGGTATCACTATATCGACTTGGCTTTAGGAGCTCCAAGCTAGCTTTTACAACCACGCCTCGATGCGTCTACTTGGCCTTGAGGGCTCCAAGGATAGCCACGAACTTTACAACCCACTCGAGAGTATTACTTTCACTCTTTTTCTACAACTCTTTTGATATTACAACTCTTTTAATCAACGCACACAAGAGATAGTAGAAAGCTTTGTAAGAGACAAGAGAGTGGAGTGGGATGATTTAGAATGCATCCTCAAAGGCCTATTTATACTAGTCTTGGACGCCAAGGTTCGGATCTTCTGTTTATACTTCGGAACGTCCGATGTGATTGAAATCAATTTGCGTAATTCTGGGATGGCTTCGGATCGTCCGTTCTTGACTTCGTAGGGTCCGAACATATGCTTCGGAGGAACCGATCAAACTTCGTTGCTTCCGAACAGTTCTTTCAGACCGTCTATGCACAGCTTCGGAAGGTCCGAACTCCAGTTCGTACCGTCCGAACATTCCCGCGTTTCCGGAGATTTGAAATCTTCAACACTTCGTAGCGTCCGATCATGTCCTTCGTAGCGTCCGAAATCTTACTCGATCAATCAGTCATATCAATTTGTCTCCGCATTGAAGTGATTTGATTGCTTGTGTTCGGAACGTCCGATCACGTCTTCGGAACGTCCGAACGCTCTCCTCGCAGCTTCCGAACAGCTTCTATTTTGCTTTTGAATTGCACAATTTCGGACCGTCCGAACCGAATGTCGGATCTTCCGAACGTAACCTGTTCTTAATTTCCTGCATGCCTCAATATAAAACATTAGTACATTTTTAATCCAAGTTTTGGTATCATCAAAACAAAAACTTTGGGATATGTTACAGCATTAAAAACATTAATCTCATCCTCGAGATTTGTATGCGTTTAAGGCGTAACAGTATTTATTTGAGCTCTTCAGACAACTCTTCCATTTTCAATGCATTTTTTCGATTCTCACGTTCTAATTCCATTTGAGCCTCAACTAAGTGGGCTATTCTTTCATACTCTTTCGGTTTTCCGCTCGAACTTGAATCACATGTTGAACTTGAACATTTTGCCTCGTAAGAGTTAAAAGTAGCAGCTCCACCAGATTGTTTTTTCATGTACTCATCAAAAGATTTCAATGCCTCTTCTCTACTCCAATAGGATTTGTGAGAAGTTTCACTATATTTATTCACTTGAAGTTGAGCCTCCTCCCAATTCTCGTAAACACCGGGTTTTCGTCTAACAAATACAACATATGTTTTCCTCTACATTAAATAAGAAATTTCAAAATTAAAAAAAAATTCATAAAGTAAACATGAAAATCACGTAAGCAAATCACAGAGAAAGTTACACAATACAAACTAAATTTGTAATAAAATAATAATGCTACTAATCTGTTCAAAAATTTTGATAAACCACCTTCGAAATTAGAAAAATATCCTAACAAATATCCTAAAATTTTTGATAAACCAACTTCGAGTTGGTCCCCATCATTATCCTAACAATTTACCAAAATATTGATAAACCACCTTCGAAATTTAAATTCGAAAATGTTGAGATACAGTATATACATACATATTCCATTTCAAAATTACATAAAAGTTCACAAAATACGAATGCTACGAACATAATAATCGAGAAGCTACAACAAAATCATGGAAAATAATTAAAAGCCTTTACCATGGTAGATGTTGTAATGGAATCAATGAATCTGAATTGCTACATTTTCTTCGAGTTCGACATTCTCTTTCCTTCCATCGTTTGACTTGGGGATTAGGGTTCTTGTACAGGTGGGGGAGTAATTTTGAAAAGAAATACTCGACAGACTGCCTTCATTAACAAATGATAATGTGAGTGGCACGTGATATGAGTCAACGTTAATCTTAACGTCAGGATAACGGTAGGGACCGATTCGGGAATATTTTGAAAACATGATGGATTATTTAAGCAGTCAAAAATCATGAGGGACTGAAATGAGAAAAACGGTTAACGAAAAGGAATAAAATAAGTATTATCCCAAGAATTTTATTCTAATTTTTCAGCATCACACCGAGTACCATATAACTGATATTTGATTCAGAATTCATTCGCTGTTTTAGGAGTTAGATTTGCGCTTTGCTTCGGTTTATTTCGATTTTGGCACGTGTTTGTGCCTGACATGCTCGCACAAAAGTTCAAAGAAACAATTTGGCGTGCACAATTGCCTCCAAACAAATCGAACACCGGAAAAATGAAAGAATTATCCAGCCACAAGGGAAAGATCGACGTGGTCAAGGAGAATAAACTGATTATGGTGGGAGATCAGTTGTCGAACTTGTGCAAAAGTTCGAGGGGGATACTGTAAAAGATGGGAATGTGCAACATGGGACTCAGGAAGTTCTAGGAGGTTATCTTGCACTTGAGTCAATTTTTAAAGATATGACCAGGATTTTCACTACAACTATGAACAACTTCATGAAAGAAGGTCGGGTAGTGGCACGAATCATCAGTTGATGACAAATATAATGATCCAGAAAATAAAGAGACTGAGGAGCAAGTTCAAGTCTCAGAGAACTCTCGAGCAAGAAAAAATATCCACTTGGAGTTACTTCAAAAAATAGTCCGTGACAGTGGAGAAATACATGTCTCAGCCAGAGAGGTATGAGGATGCAGGAGTTCGAGGATCACCAATTATGAATTTGGAGACTCATGCTTGGGGGCACCACATTTTGATACATTGAATGAGGTTAACAAGGGTAATCTTGTTTAAGGGACATGTCTTGTCTCGAATCACATGACTTGTGAACCCATAGTAAGTTGTATCTTTGAATCATTAATCATATAAGTATTGATTTATCTATTACCATTGAGATTTTCAAATTCAAAGAAGTTGAATTTGATGATTAAGTTTGATGGAGATCAAACATATTGCTTATAAAGATGTTTGTAAGTGAATTTCATATTTGAAAGTTGTGGGTAAACATGACTTCCAAAATTTTGAGGAGAGTGTGAGTGCCTAAATTTTGTGAAAGAGTTCTAAAATTGACAGCTGTCAAAATTTGAGCCAGTTGACAGTTTACTTTGAATAGTTGACTTTGACTCGGTGGTTTTCGAAAAGTTTGATTTTTTATTATTATAACTAGTTGTACACACTCGTCACATGGGTGATGTCTAATCGTCGATCGGGATTATGATAAAATCACGATCATATATTGTTTGATTAATACACTTGGAGTATCCTAGTGAAGCTCTAACTAGTAGAAGTCCTAAAACAAAAAAACAATCAGTATGAATTTTGACTCATTACACTTGAGTATCCTATCAAACTCTTACTAGGAGTTTTGACATGTTGATCCAGAGTTTCCTACTAAAATATAATCCAGATTGTCAAATTAAAAGAAGTTGAATTTGGTGATTAAGTTTGCTAGATATCAAACATATTGCTTATAAAGATATTTGTAAATGGATTCCTTATTTGTAAGTTGTGAGTAAGCATGACTGCCAAAATTTTGAGGAGAGTGCAACTGCCTAAATTTTGTGAAGGAGTTCCAAATTGACAGCTGTCAAAATTTGGGTCAGTGGACAGTTTACTTTGGATAGTTGACTTTGACTCGTTGGTTTTCGAAATGTTTGATTTTAATTATTATAACAAGTTGTGTACATTCGTCACATCGGTGATATCTAATTTTCGATCACGACTATGATAAAACCACGATCTTATATTGTTTGATTAATACACTTGGAGTATCCCGGTGAAACTCTAACTAGTAAAAGCCCTATTTAGACAAAACACCCAGTCGAAAATTTGACTCTGATAGGTACAAGCATAATATGTTTATTTAACCCAACTCAATTAATTATTTGTTGGATTAATAAGAATAAGCCCAATTTAATAAGCCTATTTATTTAGTTCTAACATTATTGAGGCCCAGAATTTGGATTGTGTTTGCGAAAGCCCAAGCCCATCAAACATTCCTGAGAATCTATAAATAGAGGAACTCCCAAACAATTCAAGGTATGATCTCATTTTTATAAAAGTTCTTTAGTTCTCTGAGTTTTCTTGGAACTGCTTACTGACTTGAGCGTCGGAGTGTCTACTTCGGGAACCCTCCCGACGCCTACTTAACGAGTGTTCGTGACGCAGGTGACGCCCCACAAATTAACTGTATATCGTCTATGTGGATCCGTTTACCAGCCATGTGAGCTCATTTACGGGCCAAGTGGACCAATTACTAATCAGTCGGATCTCTCGTGTGCAGTCTACGTGACTCATTTATTTTAGTTGCATCAGCTTGGCATACCATATGAAAATGGCCTTGCCCGTAAGCGGTGGTGGCATTGACGGTTGTATGACTGCTAATTGAGGCGGGAAACGTACCATATGAAGATGGCCATGCCCGTAGTGAGTTTCATCTCCAAGCACAGGTTCTCGAGCGGTGAGGGCAGCAGCGGGACCTCTAATCAAAGGCGGTGTTGCTTTTTAACTGTTCGTAGAGAAGTACAACTTGGTGTGCGAACCAGGAGGCAGAGATGGTCTTGCTACAACGGTCATAGATCGGAGCCATGGTGGACGAATTGCTTGTTGGGGGAGACCAGTGGCTTTGTTGGTTATGAGATGCAACAACGAAAAGGATTGGTGGTGGCAGGAGGCTAGAGTTGGAGTTTCATGTTGCTTGGGGCCCCCATCATCATCATCATCATCATCATCATCATCATCATCATCATCATCATTATTATTATTATTATATGTTAAAAAAACGTGTGAGCTACATATATATATATATAATATGTATATATTTTGATTATGCTAAATATTCCAACCCTTTGGTCAGAGGTGTTGACTGATATATTTTAGGTTCGGGAAAATTTCAAGTTTTTAAGCTTTTGAGAGGTCTGTTGATTTTATATTGACCTCGGAAATAAATGGTGTTGAGTTGATTTTTTTTTTTTTTTTGTAATTTTTTATTTGCATGACATGTATTGTTTGTAGGCTTTTTGATAAATAAAAAAGAAAGAAAAAAATTGAAAAATATGTGCAGGTTGTGTTCCTCGAGGGAAAGAGTATTCCTTGCTAATGGCCAACCGCCGGAATAGCCAAACTTTAATAAGTAGCTCTATCAAGAGTGACACTTCTGATAGTGACTATTCAAAATCTGATGCCGCCGACTTCTCGAGTGGTTCGGGTTTTTTAGTGACTCCAAGACTCGATCTTTAGATTCTCATGGATTCCCTAGGGGATCTTCGCCATTAGAGAATCCCTTGTTGGGTGATGATCCTGAATGGAGCGAACCTTTAGGTGGTTACGATAAGGATGCTATGTCTGACCAAGATGTCGGCAGTTTGCGCGAAGTGCTTGGAATACCACCCGAGTGTGACATTAAGGCTCCGGGACCTCAAGATGATTGTCATAACCCGCCGCCGGATTACTTCACCATTTTCCTCGAATACTTTAATGGTGGACTTATGTTTTTTCCGCAACCTCTACTAGTGGAGTTGGTTAAAAGCCTCGGTATGGGCTTTAGTCAATTGACTCCAAATGCCGTTATAGTTTATTCGGCCTTTTGTCATAAGATGAAGGAAATTCACATGCCCTTGTCTGTAGAATTGTTCCACTCATTTTTCTCGGCGCGTAGAAGCAAACCGGATTCGCACGTTTACTTCCAACCTCGGGCCAAATGTAAATTTTTGTCCCGAATTCCGTCTCCTAGGAGTTCTTGGAAATCTCACTTTTTCTATGTTAAGGACTGCGGGTGGGGCATACCGGTGGTCTGGAGTTCGGGACTTCGAGTGATTGCGATGAGAGGGACTCACCATGCACTTCAACTTCAATGTCGCGATTTAGGTCTTTTTGAAGAACTTTATAATCCTAGAAATTTAATAACTGCTGGTATTTTTTGTATTCTGTGTTTGTAATTTGTTATTGCACTATTTTAATTTTGCATTATAATTTGTTGTTTCTCTCTTATTTATATGACTTTTTTGGCAAATCCTCATTTGCAGGTGATAGATTTGACTTGGCCACGATCCAGGCTCGCAAAAACACTTTTGGGAGGCAATCCCCGCTTGCTGGAAATTGTAGAGCGCCTGCGGATCGTGTTGCTCATGATTCTCGTGACACTATGCGTATGGGACTCCCACCGGCACGCTCTGAGCATGTCTGTGTGTCGGGTTCTAACTCGCAGAAGAAAACTAATTATTCGCCATCAAGCAAAACTTTGGAGATTAGGCCTGCGAATGGGGGAGGAGAGGCAAAAAACGAGCTCATGAAGGGGTGCGAAAGAAGATTGATGATGAAATGCAAAAGAATCCTAAGAGGATCCGTGCGGACGATGAAGGAGCACTTTCCAAGATTTCCCGTGTTAAGCATATCTTAGTCGATGGGGTGAACCATAGGGAGAAAGCTGACTCTTTCTAGGATTTAGATGATCCAGAGATTGGATGGAAGAAAGGACGGAGCATTGTCGGAGACTATGACATGGTCCATCTAGTGTCGCTGTCCACGGATTCATTTGCTCACTCCCTTGGCTGGAATTCATGTCAGGTATTGTGCTTATTATGTTAGCATATTATGGGTTTTGTCTGCATTTTGATCGTTTGGCCTTATCTTTGCAGAGTTTGTCATTAGCTAGTGTTGTGCGAGTTTGGGAGGAAAAATTGCGCAATTGTCAAGATAAGCTGCGAGAAGAGGTTGTTCGGCTGAAAGAAGAGAAGATTCATCTTACTCAGGAGAAAGAAAATGCCAACTTGGAGCTGATGCAAGTGCAGGAAAAGCTTGCGGACAAGATAAAAGAATTTACGATCCTTGAAGAGAAGTATTCCACTGAGGTGAAGACTGGAGGTCAATTCCTTGACTCCGAGGCGGGCAATAATCTTTTGAAAAGGACTGAGGAGAAAGGCGTTCAGAATTTCAAAGCATCGTCAGCATTTAGAGAGGAGATACTTGAACGTGCCATGATCATTCATGATGAGGTAGTTCTGGACTGTCGAAACCAACTGAGGAAGAAACTTGTGCCTGAAGAAATAGTGATGATGATTGAGCCCAGCGTCTCGGAGGTGGGTGGAGGATCCATGGTTGATTTCCCTTCGAACAATGCTGAGATGATTGACGCTTTGGATCTCCTCCCTACTGAGGGGGAAGCATAGCATTAAGTAGCATGTATTATTACTCCTTAACTTTGTTTACCTTCATTTGCTATTTGTCGTAATATCCTTTATCGTGCTTTCGCATGGATTAGATATTCGTTTCATTTGAGCTCTAAGGCCGCGATACTTTCACATTTGAAGATTTCATATATAATTTCTGTGGGGACCCGGACGCTAATCAAGTTCTTAATCATCATTGGCACTAATTAATCGATTATAAAACATGGTCTAAAAATTTGCTTTTTAAAATGCGGAACATAGTGAAATCAAGACATATATACATATCAGTATATAAAATACAAGTCCTGTATCATAATAACAACTAATATCAAGTGTCCAAACCCTATCTCAGATCAAAGTCCGAAGTCTCCACTCTAACTCGATCTCTCCTCATCTCCTCGACCCTGAACCTGTCCCACCTGTTGTCAAGTACACATACAGACAAGACAACAGCCGGATAATTCCGGTGAGAATATAACCCCAGTATAAATCAACGAAACATGCAATCATATAAACAAATATAAAGCATGTAATCAGGTAACAGATATATGTATCAAACTCTGAAACATAATCAATCATAGACTGTCGACAATGCTCGTGACTCCACGACTCAGACTAGACTCAATCCTAACCTAGGGATCCCGGTTTCCAGACATTGGCATTCCATATCGACCAACAGTAATAGAAAAGACTCCAGTTCTATCCACGTCGATATAGTATCGATCACCAGTAATAGAAGAAACTCCGATTCTATCCACATCGATATAACATCGATCAACAGTAATAGAAGAAGTTATAATTCTATCCACATCGATACAATACTGATCATCAGTAATAGAATGAGCTATAATTCTATCCACATCGATAGCCAATTATCCAGTAGCAGACTATGGCACTTCCGCCAATACAATATCTCATGACATCGTGCAATGTGCCCGTGGTGATCCCACCACTATCAGGCACTTCTGTCATAAGAATGCTCGTCTAATACCTACTATCTATATTCAAGAGAACAAGTATATCAATCAAATCAATGCAATAAAGTAAAGTATGTGATTTAGGGAAACTCAAGTCTAACCGACTCAAGTCGATCTCCCAATACCACATTGACTTATACCTTTCTTTCGTCGGTTTCTGGCTCAGTCGAAGTCCTGAATTCACAGTCTGTCTGGCAATGACAATATCAACAATCTCATGTTAATATACCTTTCAAATTAATAACAATCTGATCAATCTGAATTTAATTCAAATCATCGGCATAACGGTACAAATTCAGTATCCCCGTCAATACAATATCTTCAAATCACAGTTACAATCCATAACCCATATCCAATACATCCGTAATCCAATCACAATTCAAATCTGTCTGGTATAAATCAATATACCCTAAAAATTCATAACAATTCCATAATCAGTCCGTTTCTCAATCTGACTTCGATTCTACGATGTCTAACATGTCAAGAACTTCATATATGAATTCCATTCAATTCTGACAATATCATAATTTCAAGACATGTCAAAACGTAGTAAAACTTACGTCCAGTTGTAGCCTACGTCGATAGGAACTCAGTACCGCAGTCAGATTCAAAATCAGACGGACGGATCTTGTAAAATCAGATTTCTAGTCTTCGAAAGAAACTTGAAAATCTCCTATGGGTTTTCTCGATTCTTGCTGCTTCTTTATGAAGGAATGAAGTTTTATATATCCTAATGCATGACAAGTGTCCCACTTAATTCCAATATTTGCACTTTAGTCCCTCAAGTCTTCACTATTTACAATTCAGTCCTCAAAACTCTTTTTAATTCCATTTCAATCCTAATTAATCACAAAATTTGTGGAATTTAATTCATCATTCCAAAATTCGTAAATTAAATAATCTCGGATTAAAATGATATAATCTCGGGCTTTACAATTCTCCCCCTCTGAGACATGATTTCGTTATCGAAATCTCAAGCAATCATATCACAGGCAATTAAATCAGAAATATCAGAAACTGAAATAGGAAACTCACAGCAGTGGAATAATTTTGGGAATTCCTGTCTTATATCTGATTCAGTCTCCCAAGTAGCTTCTTCAATGCCACGACGAGTCCATTGAACTTTTACAAGAGGAATCGTCTTTGTTCTGAGCTGTTTTTCTTTACGATCGATAATCCGAATCGGTTTCTCGACATAACTCAATGTCTCATCCAGCTCGGTCTCGTCTGGCTGAATCACGTGAGAATCATCAGGGAGATATTTCCGCAGCATAGATACATGAAAAACATCATGTATTCCAGATAATGAAGGCGGCAAGGCGAGTCGATAGGCTCGATCTCCTATCTTCTCGAGAATCTCATAGGGACCAACGTATCGTGGAGACAGTTTCCCTTTCTTGCCAAATCTGACAACTCCTCTGAAAGGCGAAATTTTCAGGAATACTCGGTCTCCAGCCTCAAATACCAACGGTCGTCGTCTGAGGTTGGCATATTTGGCTTGTCGATCTTGAGCTGCCTTCATTTTCTTCTGAATCAATTTCACTTTTTCAGTCATATCTCTGATCATATCAGGTCCAGTCTCAGGAACTTCAGAGATATCATCCCAGTAAAGAGGGGATCTGCATCTCTTTCCGTACAACGCTTCAAATGGGGCCATCTCGATACTCGTCTGATACCTGTTGTTGTACGAAAATTCGAAAAGTGGCAATGCATCTTGCCAGTTAGTGCTAAAATCCAGCACTATAGCTCTCAGCATATCTTCCAATTTCTGAATCGTACGCTCTGACTGTCCATCAGTCTGAGGATGATATGCGGTACTCAGATATAACTTCGTACCAAGAGCTTGCTGCAAACTCTGCCAGAAGTGCGAAGTAAACCGAGGATCACGATCTGAAACAATCGACTTCGGCACTCCGTGCAATCTAACCACTTCTCGGACATAAACATCGGCCATCTGATCATATCTGTAGGTCATTTTGTATGGAATAAAACATGCAGATTTGGTCAATCGATCAATCACGACCCAAATCGCATCACAACCTCTGGAGGATCTCGGTAGCTGTGTCACAAAGTCCATGGAAATGTGATCTCATTTCCATTCAGGAATGGACAAACTCTGCAACAATCCTCCTGGTTTCTTCCTCTCAGCTTTCACCTGTTGGCAATTCAGACACTTGGCTACAAATTCAGTGATATCTGATTTCATTTGTTTCCACCAATACTGTGTCTTTAAATCGTTATACATTTTCCTGCCACCAGGATGAATGCTAAAACGACTGTTGTGCGCTTCTGTTAGTATTTTCTGTCTTAAATCCGAGACATTCGGCACAACCAGACGATTATTTACATACAAAATACCGTCACAAACTCGATACTCCGATTGATGACCAGCTCTGACCATTGCAATCGAATTCTGTATATTCTGATCAACCTTCTGTGCCCCTTTGATTTTCAATATCAATGCTGGTTCAGCTTGAATCGTATATAATCTCAGAGGCTGACAATCTGTTTCAAAAGCTAATCCAGAAAAACAGCAGTCTTCTATCAAATTTGATACACCCATCGTCGATAAGGATAGTGCACATACCTTTCGACTCAGCGCATCTGCTGCTGCATTGGATTTCTCTGGATAGTACTTGATTTCACAATCAAAGTCTTTCAGTAAATCCAGCCATCTCCGCTGTCTCATATTCAGCTCTGATTGCGAAAACAGAAATTTCAAGCTTTTATGATCAGAATAGATTTCGAATTTCTCACCGTAGAGGTAATGTCGCCATATCTTCAAAGCAAAGACTATGGCTGCCAATTCAAGATCATGAATTGGGTAACGAGTTTCATGGGGTTTCAGCTGTCTTGAGGCATAAGCAATCACATGCCCTCGCTGCATCAATACACAACCCAATCCTCGGTGAGAGGCATCACAATAAACGACAAAGTCACCAGTACCTGAAGGAATCGTCAACACAGGCGCACTGGTCAATCTCTTCTTTAACTCAAGAAAACTGGTCTCACATTCCTCAGACCAATTAAATGAAGCATTCTTCTGAGTCAACTGTGTAATCGGTTTGGCAATACTCGAAAAATCTTTAATAAATCGACGATAATATCCTGCCAAACCCATAAAACTGCGAATCTCTGGCACAGATGTAGGTCTCGGCCAACTAATCACGGCTTCAACCTTACTGGGATCAACTGATATACCGTCTCCCGATATAATGTGACCCAAAAACACAACCTGTTTCAGCCAAAACTCGCATTTCGACAATTTAGCATACAGTTTCTCTGCCCTCAAAATTCTCAACACAGTCCTCAGATGATTAGCATGCTCAATCATATTCTTTGAATAAATCAATATATCATCAATGAATATGATAACAAAATCATCCAAGTATTTCTGAAAGACGTGGTTCATCAATCCCATAAATACCGCTGGTGCATTCGTCAAACCAAAAGGCATGACAATAAACTCATAGTGTCCATACCTGGTTCTGAATGCTGTCTTAGAGATATCAGAATCCCTGACTCTCAGTTGATGATATCCAGATCTCAGATCGATCTTGGAATATACAGATGAACCCTGCAACTGATCAAATAAATCATCAATACGAGGCAATGGATATTTATTCTTTACCGTTGCCTTGTTCAATTGCCGGTAGTCGATACAAAGTCTCATCGACCCATCCTTCTTTCTCACGAACAGTACTGGAGCACCCCAAGGAGATACACTCGGTCTGATATACCCCTTGGCCAGTAAATCCTCCAACTGTTCTTTCAGTTCTTTCAATTCGATCGGTGCCATCTGGTATGGAGCTCTCGAAATCGGAACTGTTCCTGGCATTAACTCAATGCTGAAGTCTATCTCTCGAATCGGAGGCAATCCAAGAATCTCATCTGGAAAGACATCAGCAAACTCACACACCACTGGCAAATCCGCCAATGATGGGCTCGATTTCAGTAAATCAACTGAATATACCAGGAATCCATCCGCTCCCTTCTGCAATAATCGATTCATATTCATTGCAGATATCAAAGGAATTCTGGCACGAGAACCCTTACCATAAAATTTCCACTCCTCAGCCATTCCAGGTCTGAATCGAACTATCTTGTGGAAACAATCGACTGTAGCTCGGTACTTGGTCAACATATCGATACCGACAATACAATCAAAATCAGATAAACCAAGCACAATACAGTCTAACTCAATCGTATGCCTATCGTACTGCATTATACTAGATTTAACAGTTTTCACTGACATCAAACATGTCCCTAACGGAGAAGAGACAGACACTACCGCAGATAATGACTCAATAGGTAACGCATGACTCAATGCAAACCTCTCAGAAATAAAAGTATGTGATGCACCAGTGTCAATCAGCACATATGCAGGATAACCAGAAATAAAACAGTTACCTGCCACGACATCATCAGGTGCATCTTGTGCTTGCTCCTCAGTCAAAGCGAATAATCGGGCCTGCTGTCGAGGAGGCTGGCTCGCTGTCTGGCTCCCTCCTGGCCTCTGCTGTGACTGAGTAGACGGTGCTGGCTGAAAGGAATGAACGATAGAAGATCGTCTTCCTGTCTGAGCCACTGATCCAGATGACTCAGCGGCCTGGAATCCCTGGGCATCACGCTGTGGACACACTCGGGCAAAGTGCCCATGCTGCTTACAAATGCGGCAATTTCCGAACACTCCTCGGCACTGCTCGGTGGAATGCTTCCCTCCACAAGTGCTACAGTAGGGTCCTGTGTAACTCTGGCCCTGACCAATCTGTCTAGAGCTACTCGAACTGGATGAGCTACTTCCAGCTTTCTTGAATTTCTTCCCCTTATATTTCAGGAAGTCTTTCTTCCCACCACCACTGCCGCTCTCAAATTGGGGAGCTGGTGGAGGCAGCTGTGATCTCGGTACTGAAGGCACAAACGAGGCCTCTCTCTGTCTCATCAGACCTGCTTCGGCTCCCTTGGCTCTGTTCAAGGCATCGGTGAAATTGTTTGGCCTCCCGGTATTCACCAGGGTGAAGATTTCTGGATTCAGGCCATTTATGAATTGGTCCGCAACGGCCTCATCATGTTCAGCCACATGAGGAGCAAATCGGAGCAACGTAGAGAACTTAGCCATATAGTCCTCAATGTTTAACTGGCATTGTTTCAAGTTTGCAAATTCGGCTCCCTTGTCCTTCCTATAAGATACTGGAAAGAACCGTAGATAAAATTCAGTCTTAAACACACTCCAGGTAATGGCCGTACCTCGTTGTTCCAATGCCCGTCTAGTCGTGATCCACCAATGTTTAGCAACGTCATGCAATTGATGTCCTATCAGTTTCACCCTCTTTTTCTCCGTATATTCCAAAGATTCGAACATCGATTCAATATCGTCCAACCAACTTTCACATTCCACGGAATTCTCCGTACCTTTCAAAGTCGGTGGATGGAACGACTGAAATCTTTTCAACAATTGCTCCATTGGAGTAGGGGTCACATCCATAGGAGGATTCGATGTACTCCCCTGTTCTGGTATTCTTCTCGGAGGCATATCTGAAATCAAAAGGATTAGTAACCCCAACCCAAAGTTTTATTTCAGTCCTCATCCGAACATCTTATTGCTGATCTAGAATCGGCTCTGATTCGTTCTCAATAACACATGTCTTCAAAATCAAATCAGATAACAGATAAACATGTATTATAAAGCAGTAAATCATGCTAGCAATCAAAAGCAGGAAAGAAAACACATTCTACCCCGCTCACTAGCTCCTATCTCAATCTCAAGGATCTATCGCTCTGATACCACTTGTTGTGGGGACCCGGACGCTAATCAAGTTCTTAATCATCTTTGGCACTAATTAATCGATTATAAAACAGGGTCTAAAAATTTGCTTTTTAAAATACGGAACATAGTGAAATCAAGACATATATACATATCAGTATATAAAATACAAGTCCTGTATCATAATAACAACTAATATCAAGTGTCCAAACCCTATCTCAGATCAAAGTCCGAAGTCTCCACTCTAACTCGATCTCTCCTCATCTCCTCGACCCTGAACCTGTCCCACCTGTTGTCAAGTACACATACAGACAAGACAACAGCCGGATAATTCCGGTGAGAATATAACCCCAGTATAAATCAACGAAACATGCAATCATATAAACAAATATAAAGCATGTAATCAGGTAACAGATATATGTATCAAACTCTGAAACATAATCAATCATAGACTGTCGACAATGCTCGTGACTCCACGACTCAGACTAGACTCAATCCTAGCCTAGGGATCCCGGTTTCCAGACATTGGCATTCCATATCGACCAACAGTAATAGAAAAGACTCCAGTTCTATCCACGTCGATATAGTATCGATCACCAGTAATAGAGAAGCTCTGGTTCTATCCACATCAGTATAGTATCGATCACCAGTAATAGAAGAAACTCCGATTCTATCCACATCGATATAACATCGATCAACAGTAATAGAAGAAGTTATAATTCTATCCACATCGATACAATACTGATCATCAGTAATAGAATGAGCTATAATTCTATCCACATCGATAGCCAATTATCCAGTAGCAGACTATGGCACTTCCGCCAATACAATATCTCATGACATCGTGCAATGTGCCCGTGGTGATCCCACCACTATCAGGCACTTCTGTCATAAGAATGCTCGTCTAATACCTACTATCTATATTCAAGAGAACAAGTATATCAATCAAATCAATGCAATAAAGTAAAGTATGTGATTTAGGGAAACTCAAGTCTAACCGACTCAAGTCGATCTCCCAATACCACATTGACTTATACCTTTCTTTCGTCGGTTTCTGGCTCAGTCGAAGTCCTGAATTCACAGTCTGTCTGGCAATGACAATATCAACAATCTCATGTTAATATACCTTTCAAATTAATAACAATCTGATCAATCTGAATATAATTCAAATCATCGGCATAACGGTACAAATTCAGTATACCCATCAATACAATATCTTCAAATCACAGTTACAATCCATAACCCATATCCAATACAATCCGTAATCCAATCACAATTCAAATCTGTCTGGTATAAATCAATATACCCTAAAAATTCATAACAATTCCATAATCAGTCCGTTTCTCAATCTGACTTCGATTCTACGATGTCTAACATGTCAAGAACATCATATATGAATTCCATTCAATTCTGACAATATCATAATTTCAAAACATGTCAAAACTTAGTAAAACTTACGTCCAGTTGTAGCCTACGTCGATAGGAACTCAGTACCGCAGTCAGATTCAAAATCAGACGGACGGATCTTGTAAAATCAGATTTCTAGTCTTCGAAAGAAACTTGAAAATCTCCTATGGGTTTTCTCGATTCTTGCTGCTTCTTTATGAAGGAATGAAGTTTTATATATCCTAATGCATGACAAGTGTCCCACTTAATTCCAATATTTGCACTTTAGTCCCTCAAGTCTTCACTATTTACAATTCAGTCCTCAAAACTCTTTTTAATTCCATTTCAATCCTAATTAATCACAAAATTTGTGGAATTTAATTCATCATTCCAAAATTCGTAAATTAAATAATCTCGGATTAAAATGATATAATCTCGGGCTTTACAATTTCTCTCATATTATGCTAAGTGTAGTAGTTTTGTTTGTGATGTCGTAATGCTTGTTTTCATGTGTACTTGGGAGGGGATCAATCTCCCAAGATTGTCTCACTGGGAAGTCCTAAACCCCCATTAAGCTAAGCGTAGTAGTTTTGTTTGTGATGTCGTAATGCTTGTTTTCATGTGTACTTGGGAGGGGATCAATCTCCCAAGATTGTCTCACTGGGAAGTCCTAAACCCCCATTAAGGGTGGTGAGGTATCCCGGGACTTGTTTCATCGTCGACCTTCTCTACAGTCGTCATGTAAGCAATCCCACGAGGTTGGCCAAACCTCTTTTTTTTTTCTTTTTTTTTTGGGAGCCTTCGACGACTACATTGGAAGGTGATGATATAAGCATACATACTCGGAATATTACACCTGAAAAAATCTCTTGCTAACAGTGGAGAATAATTGATAATCTTATTAAATACTATAATGATGGAGATACATTGGCAATATGATGACACATGAAACAACCAACACATAAACTATTATTTTCTTTTTCAACTACGTCCCTCTATGAATAAAACTTCTTCAGATTTGCTACATTCCACGGCCGAGGTAGTACTTTCCCACTTTGGTGTTGGAGGCGATAAGTACCCATCTTGATTATCTCTACCACTTTATAGGGGCCCTCCCACTTTAGGTCAAGTTTTCCGACTGAACGCAAGACATCAGCTTTTCTCATCACAAAGTCTCCTACTTGGAAGGATCTTGGATTTACTCGGTCATTATAAACCTTATCCATGCGTTCCCTGTACCTTTTTGTGTGGACGGATGATTATTCTCGCAATTCGTCGATTTAATCCAAGGAGGCTCGAAGGGACTGATCGTTCTCAAGCTGCTTATACTGTTTCACCCTCAATGAAGTTTCTCCTATCTCATCGGGGGCTACAGCTTCAACACCATAAGCTAAATTGAAAGGTGATTCCTCTGTTGATGTGCGTGGTGTAGTTCGGTACGCCCACAATGCGCTCGGCAATTCGTCCACCCAGCTTTCTTTAGTGTTGCCGAGACGGGTCTTCAGATGCTGCAAGATAGTTCGGTTAGTTACCTCTGTTTGCCCATTGGCTTGTGGGTTGCCGACCGACGTAAATAGTTGTTTGATAAAGAGACCCTGACACCATTCCTTTAGTCTTGCTCCAGAGAACTGAGTGTCGTTATCCGAGATCAGAGCTCGGGGAATCCCAAACCTGCACACTATGTTTTTCTACAGAAAACATATGACGTCTTTCTCCGAAATTTTCGCCAATGGCTCTGCCTCGACCCACTTCGTGAAATAATATACGACAACTATGAGAAATTTTCTCTGCCCCGTAGCTGGGGGAAAGGGTCCTACCAAGTCTATTCCCCACTGGACAAAGGGTATGGGGCTTCCAAGTGGTTGTAACACCGTCGTGGGTTGGTGATGGATATTGGCGTGCTCTTGGCAAGATCGACACCGCTTAACCAACTCCATGGCATATTTCCTTATGGTTGGCCAAAAGTAACCTTGTCGTAAGGTTTTGGCAGCCAATGCTTTCCCTCCCAAGTGGTTTCCACTTATTCCTTCGTGGATCTCACGAAGAACGTAGTTTGCCTTGCTAGGAGTGAGACACTTCAGGAATGGCTGAGAGTAACCTCGTTTATAAAGCTCACCATCTATAATTGTTAATCGCGCAACTCTTATCCTTAGCTTACGTGCAGCGACGGGATCTCAAGGGAGATCGTCACGCATTAAATAGTTAACAATCTATTTTTTCCAGCTTGGTTCTTCTCCTTCAACGCAAAAGATGTTGCAGCTGGCCTTCTCCGCCTCCTCTTTACTGATTGTCAAGAAAGTTATCGTTCTGTTGTCTATGTTAGTCCAGGAACTGTCTATCTTGGCCAGACGGTCTGCCACTTCATGATTCTCCCTGGGCACCTGTTTTATCTCATAGCTCTCCAGTAGAGCGAGTAATTCGTTAACTCGGGTCACATATTGGTTCATTTTTTCCTCTTTGGATTCGTAAGTTTCATTGAGTTGGTTAACGACTAGCTAGGAATCACTGTGCACCGCCAGACTTCTTGCTCCTGCCGACAGAGCCAACTTAATTCCTGCTACGAATGCTTCATATTCGGCCTCATTATTTGATGTGGGGAATTTAAATTTGATGGAATACATCAATTTATCACCTTGAGGGCTTTCTAGCAACACGCTGGCTCCGCTCCCGTGCGAATTTGGGGATCCATCGACATGGACCACCCAAGTCTGGACGGAGCATTCTGCCTCATTAGTGGTCATTTCAACAAGAAAATCTGCAATAACTTGTGCTTTAATGGCTGGGCTAGGTTTAAACTCAAGTCCGAATTTGCTCAGCTCAACGGCCCACTTAACCATTCGACCCGACGCCTCTGGACTAGATAGCACTTGCTCTAGAGGGTGATTGGTGAGCACCACCATTTGGTGACATAGCAAATATGGGCGTAATTTTCTTCCGGCAACTACTAAGGCAAGCGCTAATTTCTCGATGTTGGTATATCGGAGCTCGGCTCCATGTAAGGTCCGAATTATATAATACACATGTTTATGCTCTCTTTCTTCATTCACCACGAGCACAGCGCTAACTGCTTCAGGTGAGACTGCCAAATAAAGAATCAATGCGTCCCCAAATCGAGGTTTTGATAAGAGTGGCGGTGTGGACAAATACTTCTTTAACTTTTCGAATGCTTGCTGACATTCTTTCGTCCACTTGAATCCCTTTCCTTGCCTTAGAACTTTGAAGAATGGCAGGGCTTTGTCTGCAGATCTAGAGATGAAACGGTTCAAAGCAAGAATGAAAAGTCAAAAAATACAAAAGTAATAAAGAGATAGAGAAGATAATGCGTACTCAAACTTTGATATCCAATTGATGTTTTAATTGGCCAAAACTTCTAGTAGGATTCTACCTCATCCATGATATCTGTAAATACACTTTCACATGTCAAACTTTGATGCTAGAAAATTTCTCTCTCATCTACATCGAATTTCGTCCACCTCTTTTTCTTGTAAATAATTTTTCAGCTACCACCCTCTCACAACCACCGCATCGCCATCGTGACACTTGTGGTGGGCTTTAATGACTCTAACGCAAAAACGATCTTTATTTTAATAATATTTTACGGTTTTATCTAATTTTGGTATTTACTTTATCTATATATCCATGCAAACTGTATAAATAAAATCATTGAATATATAATAGGTACCATGAGTTCTGCCTCTCAATGAGATCATGAAACTCATTAGAAAGTTTACCATATATCTAAACAGGTTCCTTGTTGAATCAGCCACTTAAAATAAGGATAAAAAGTCGCTTGAACTTGAGACTAGCATATGTAATGTAAACGTCATGTTTCATTGGTAAGGACATTAAAATATCCATTCATATAAATGGATGATCATTGATGATTCACTAAACAACCCTCCCTCAGACTTTCCAAGTGGTTATCATTTATCGAGTGAATAGTTTGTGTTTATGGTTGTACACCATTAGTCATTTGACTTGGGACAATGTAAAGGCTCTACGTACTAGCATGCACTTTGATTTTTTTTTACCGACTCCATTGAGGTCATCAAGTAGCGAGGTTGGGTGTAGTTTCAAAATACATAGGAGCAATGTATTGTAGTCGGGGATTCACCGCTTGCCTATGAGTAAAGATATCTTATTTGATCTGGTGAGCTAATAGTGCGATGAATCTTTGGCCAGAGTAAGATATGTGAATTTTGGAAATGTTTCCTTAATTGCACATACCATATTGGTATATCGAGAGTTGCATATGATTCAATAACGATGTGATTTATCAAAGATTGATAACAAAATATGTTATCAAAGGTTGATAACAAAATATAACAGAACGCAAGACAAAATTCCTCTCTCCTCCCACTCAATATTTCGGCCATCACATATTTTTCAAGGAAAAATTTTGACCTACAGTGTTTCCTCCGCCACCGCTCGTTTTCGCCGCATTGACTCCGGATTTCTAAAATTTAGGTGTCCTAGTATCAACGTAGAAATTTTTTGAGATCTCTACTGCGTTCCCAACAAAGAACATAGTTTATGATCGTTGACTTAATTTGACGATCAAAATGAGAAAGATCTATTCGAAGAGATTTACAAGAACGACTATCTCTGCTTAAAAACTATAATAGGTTGGAGCTTGCATTATATACACAAAAATTTTAAACTTTCTCTGCGCCTTGGCTGTGAAAAACCGATACTCCAACATCGTGAAATTGATTCGGAGATTAAAGAAAGACAATTCAAATAAATTGTTCGTATAGACTCACAAAAAAAAACTATCTTCACTAATCTCGTAATAGTTAAAACCAAGTTTTTAGACACTGAAGGTATATAAATCGATAAATACATTATTTTTGGATTGAGAACTATATGACAGGCAAACAATTTTTAGTTTTCAAAAATTAAATTTTAGACTTTTGTTGCATCTTGGGTGCGAGAGAATAATACATTATCAGCTCATTCATCGACCTCTCGGCCGATAACTCTCACATGACCGCACCAACGTAGCGCAGCCACCGTAATGCCCTTTTGATCTCAATGTTTAAATCTTCTAGTTTCTCTAGTGAGGTCTAGAAGAGGAACAAAATAATCAATTGCATACTAGACTTGACGATTGAAGAAAGAAGATTACCTCAATTGATTGCTTGTAGGGATTGACAACAAGAGATATCTCCGTCAATTTCGAAATAGTTGGTGTCAATGTATCTATTGACTAAAGGTAAACAAACAATAAGCCCCTTATTATTGGTTTAAAATCATATAAGTACTCAAACATTATTTTGCATGTTGAAATAAAATTTTAAATTTTCATTGTACATTGAGTACGAAAACATGATACTCCAACAATATATGTAAGAAATATGACACTAAATAATAGATAATCAAACATATCATAAGTCAGATCCCATTTATTCCTTCTATAATTTCATTATCTTGGTATAATATTAGTTCGATTCTTTCTAAATTGCTAATGTGTATTTAATTAATTTATAGTGTGTGTAGTAATATATTTAAAATTTGTTAATAAATAAATTTATAAGCGTAGCCTATATATTCTTTCTATAATTTCGGGTGGGTTTAAATATAAAATTGTAGCTTAAGAAAAGTACTTGGATAAGTCTGTTGAAAAATAATATTTAAAATGTGTGTATTGAATATTTGAATGTTGAAAATAAGAGTTGTAAATATTGAAAATTAGTGTGTGATGATGTAGGTAATGATGTATTTTATTTTTGGATTATTTGTAAAGATTTCCTATAAATAGATCTCTCATTTGTGAAGAAAATCACAATTGAGTAGAGAGAAAAATATTATAAAGTGTGTAGTTTGGTAAATTTTGAGAGTTTGAGATTTTTATTTTTTACCATAAATTTTTACTTTTTCACAACATGTTATCAGCACGAAGCTCTAAAAGTCCTCCATACTTTTCCAAGCTCCAAACAGAAGAAAAAGGTAACAAAAGTAATAATATTTATTTTACTGTTATTTATTTATTGTGTATATATTTAATATATAATATAATGTTATTATTAGAAATAATAAAAATAAAATTTTCAAAAACTTGTTATAAATCCTGGGAGGATGTTAAGACGACATCCCACACTCCCGGTAAGGGATACGACAAGTATAAAAGCCTATAAGGTATTTAAACAAAATAAATTATGACACCTCGTTATAATAATATGATATGATATACATAATTATTTAAACATGTCCAATATTATATACATCATATTATTACCATAAAATTATACAAATACATACATTTATTTTTTGTATACCAACGGTCATAAACGGTAACAAAACGGCTAGTTTTTGCCCTATAAATATGACCTCACAAACACATTCAATCACTACAACTTTTTCTTCTTCTCTAAAAGTTATTCATCAAATTTTTCGAAGAAAAAAAAGAAGATGACTTTCTCAAGGTTATTTTTAATTATTTTGGTTATCATACTCACGAGTCTTTTATTTATCAGAGAATATCCTCCTCGTGTGTTTTCTTTATTTTTACAAATGCTTGTACTTGTTGTTTATCCATTACTTTGTATTGCAATATTCATTAACTAATAAAATGCATCGTAATTTTTTTAGTACCACCATGTCAAACTTGGCAAAGCTCGAATTTATTGCTCTTGATATCACGGGAAAAAATTATATGCCATGGACTCTCGACGTAGAAATGCATCTTGAGTCATTGGGTCTAAATGAGACCATAAAAGAAAATGGCATATCGACATCCGAAGAAAAGGCAAAAACCATGATATTTTTGCGTCGACATCTCGATGAGGGATTGAAATGTGAATATCTAATTGAAAAAGATCTCATGGCTTTGTGGAAGGGATTAAAAGAAAGATTTGAACATATAAGAGAAGTTATACTTCCGACCGCCCGGGATGAATGGAATACGTTGAGATTCCAAGACTTTTAAAAAGTCAGTGATTACAACTCGGCGCTGTATAGAATAATCTTGCAATTGAAATTCTGTGGGCACGAGATTACTGAATTGGAAATGCTTGAAAAAACATTTTCCACTTTTCACGCATCGAATATAACTCTACAACAATAATATAGAGTACGTGCATTTGCGAGATATTCTGAACTCATCGTCTGTCTTCTTGTGGCGGAAAAGAACAACGATCTATTAATGAGAAATCATCAGTCCCGACCCACTGGATCAACAGCATTTTCAGAAGTAAATGTTGTAAGTAAAAATGAATCTAAACCTCGAAACCAAAATCAAATTCAAAGACAAGATTTTGGTCGAGGTCGAGGTCGTGGACGTGGACGTGGAATTGGCCGTGGCCGTGGTCGAGGCCGTGGTTTTGAAAAAAAATAGAGATAGTTATTTTTATAACTCATCTCAAAAGAGCGTCCCAAACCATCCACTGAAAAGGCATCATGAGAATGCAAGTATTAAAGAGAATCACTCAAAAAGATATGTAAGTTCTTGTTTCAGATGTGGTACTCCAGGACATTGGTCCCGTATTTGTCGAGCCCCTGAGCATTTTTGAAAACTTTATAAAGAATCATTAAAGGGGAAAGAAAAGGAGACCAACTTCAGTGAACGCAGTGACCGTTTGAGTGATTCAACTCATTTTGATGCTTGTGATTTTATGAATGATTTCTCTGGAAATGATCAATATGTTGGTGGGATAGAAATGAACAATATTGATGCTGCAGATTTTCTCAATGATTTCTCTGAAAATGAATAATATAGTGGTAAAATATAAATGTACAATAATTTATTTTTCATGTATTCATATAATAAAGTTTTATTGTATAATTATGATATGTGTTATATTTAAATATATATAGCCAGTGATTTTATTTCATTGCATATTTTTTTGAAGTTCAAAAAATGGAAAATGCTATGAGCAAAGCTGAAGTTTTCATACCCGATAGTGTACAACGCACACTATCCTCCGAGATAAAAGATATTTCTTGGAACTAAAACCAACAAAAACAACGGTGAATACAATATCAGGTCCTGTAGACTTGATTAAAGGATGTGGTAAAACACAATTTTTGTTACCTAATGGTACAAATTTTTTTATAAATGATGCTTTATATTCACCACAATCGAAAAGAAATTTGTTGAGTTTTAATGATATATATTCCCATGGGTATGATACTCAAACAATGAATGAAGGGAATGAGAAATATATGTGTCTTATCACATATAAATCAAGAAAGAAATATGTTATTGAAAAACTATCAATGCTCCCTACTGGATTGCATTATACACATATAAGTCTCATTGAATCAAACATAACAGTTGATAATTCTTCAATATTAGCAAATTGGCATGACCGATTGGGACATCCTGGTTCAACAATGATGCGAAGAATCATAGAAAATAGACATGGTCATCCACTGAAAGCCAGAAGATCTTTCAGAATAATAAGTCTCAATGTAAAGCATGTTCTCTTGGAAAACTTATTATAAGACCATCACCAGTTAAATCCCAAAATGAATCACCAATGTTTCTTGAACGTATTCAGGGTGATATTTGTGGACCAATTCATCCACCATGTGGACCATTCAGATACTTTATGGTATTGATTGATGCTTCCAGCAGATGGTCACATGTATGTTTATTGTCAACTCGAAATGTTGCATTTGCAAGATTACTTACTCAAATAATAAAATTGAGGAATCAATTTCCCGATTATACAATCAAGAAAATTAGACTTGATAATGCTGCTGAATTTACTTCCCAGACTTTCAATGATTATTGTATGTCTATGGGAATCATTGTTGAGCATCATGTTGCTCATGTACATACACAGAATGGATTGGCTGAATCATTGATTAAACGTCTGTAAATGATTGCTAGACCAATGATTATGAAAACAAAGCTCCCTATTTCTATATGGGGACATGCAATTTTACATGCTGCTTCATTAATTCGCATCAGACCAAGTGCATATCATAAATACTTCCCATTGCAGCTTGCATTTGGTAAAGAACCAGACATTTCTCATCTGAGAATTTTTGGATGTATGGTGTATGTGCCTATTGCACCACAGCAACGAAAGAAAATGGGACCTCAAAGAAAGGTTGGAATTTATATCGGTTATGATAGTCCATCAATCATTCGATATCTTGAACCTCAGACAGGCGACGTGTTCACAACACGTTTTGCTGATTGTCATTTTAATGAGGAAATCTTCCCAATGTTAGGGGGAGAACAGAAACATACCGAAAAAGAAATTACATGGTATGTATCATCATTGTTACATCTGGATCCAAAAACAAAACAATGTGAAAAAGATGTACAACAAATTGTACACTTGCAAAGAATAGCAAATCAAATACCAGATGCATTTGCAGACACAAAAGGGGTAACTAAATCATATATACATGCTACAAATGCTCCTGCTCGAATTGAAATTCCAAAGAAACAAATTGAAGATACTCATGATGTCATTAAACGCCTGAAGCGTGGAAGGCCAGTAGGTTCCAAGGATAAAAATCTTCGAAAAAGAAAATTCATAGAGAAACGCGATGACCACAAAATAAAGAATGATGTTCCTGAAGAAACATATGATGATCACAAAATAGAGAATGATGTTCCTGAAGAAACACATGATGATGAAAATGTTCTGTCAGAACCACAAACTAACGAGAATCATGAAATCTCTATCAATTACATTAATACTGGAAAAATATGGAACCGAAAAGATATAGAAGAAATTGATGATATATTTTCTTATAATGTGGCAATCGACATCATAAATGATAATGAAGATCATGAACCAAAATCTTTTGGTGAATGTAAAAATCGGCAGGATTGGATAAAATGGAAAGAAGCTATCCAGGTTGAATTGGATTCGCTAAATAAACGTAATGTTTTTGGATCTATAGTCCTTACACCTGAAGGTGTAAAACCTGTTGGATACAAATGGGTTTTTATTCGAAAGCGAAATGAGAAAAATGAAATAGTAAGATATAAAGCTCGACTTGTTGCACAAGGTTTTTCTAAAAGCCCTGAAATTGATTATGAAGAAACGTATTCTCCCGTGATGGATGCAATTATGTTTCGGTATTTGATTAGCTTGGCATTATCTGAAAATTTAGAAATGCGTCTTATGGATGTTGTTACAGCTTACTTATATGGATCACTTGATACTAATATATATATATGAAAATCCCTGAAGGATTTAAGATTCCTGAAGCACAAAGTTCAAAACCCAGAGAATGTTATTCTGTGAAATTACAAAGATCATTATATGGGTTGAAGCAATCCGGTCGAATGTGGTATAATCGACTAAGTGATCACTTGATGAAAAAGGGATATGTAAATAATTCAATATGCCCTTGTGTTTTCATTAAGAAAACAACATCCGGATGCGTAATTATTGTTGTATATGTTGATGATTTAAACATCATTGGAACGAATAAAGAAATTCAAGAAGTTGTGTCATACTTGAAGGAAGAATTTGAAATGAAGGATCTTGGAAAAACCAAGTATTGTCTGGGTTTACAAATTGAACAAAAAGAATGCGAAATGTTTCTTCACCAGACAAATTATACAGAAAATATCCTTAAACGTTTTAATATGGATAAATCATATCCTTTAAGTACTCCAATGGTTTTTAGATCATTAAACATAGAAAAAGATCCATTCCGTCTATGTGAAGATGATGAAGATATTCTTGGTCCAGAAGTACCATATCTAATTGCTATCGGTGCCCTTATGTATCTTACAAATTGTACAAGGCCTGATATATCTTTTGCCATAAATTTGTTCGCAAGATTTAGCACATATCCAACTAAGAGACACTGGAACAGAATTAAACATATATTCCGTTATCTACGAGGAACGACAGACTTGGGACTTTTGTATTCAAAAGATGCTAATCCAAATATAATTGGTTATGCCGATGCTAGATACTTATCTGATCCACACAAGGCACGTTCCCAAACTGGATATGTATTTACTTGTGGAGGCACTGCAATTTCTTGGCGTTCACAGAAACAAACGCTCGTAACAACTTCATCAAATCATGCCGAGATTATTGCACTACATGAAGCAAGTCGTGAATGTGTGTGGTTAAAATCAATGACCCAACATATCCAAATCTCATGCAGATCATCATTCGACGAGAAGCATGTGATACTATATGAAGATAATGCTGCATGTGTTGCTCAAATGAAAGAAGGATATATAAAAAGTGACAGAACTAAACATATTCCTCCTAAGTTCTTCGCATTCACCAAGGAGCTTGAGAAGAATAAATGTATTGATGTTCGTCACATTCAATCAAGTGAAAACTCATCAGATTACTTCACAAAGGCACTTTCTATGACAATATTCAGAAAGCACATATATAATATTGGGATGCGCAATCTACGAAATTTGTGAAGAATTGTTCGTGTCAACATGAGGGGGAGTTTACGTGACTGCACTCTTTTTCCCTTACTATGGTTTTTATCCCAATGGGTTTTTCCTAATAAGATTTTTAACGAGGCAGTATAAAAACACGTAATGAAGACAATAATTATGATCATCATCACAAGGAGGAGTGTTGAAAAATAATATTTAAAATGTGTGTATTGAATATTTGATTGTTGAAAATAAGAGTTGTAAATATTGAAAATTAGTGTGTGATGATGTAGATAATGATGAATTTTATTTTTGGATTATTTGTAAAGATTTCCTATAAATAGATCTCTCATTTGTGAAGAAAATCACAATTGAGTAGAGATAAAAATATTATAAAGTGTGTAGTTTGGTAAATTTTGAGAGTTTGAGATTTTTACTTTTTACCATAAATTTTTACTTTTTCACAACAAAGTCCATATTTTTAAAAATAAAAATCGATTGTGTCATTTGGATAAATGTTGAAAATTGTCTTTGGTTAAACAACAGTAGAATCAGAAGACCTGAATTTGATTTGTATTCGAAATTATTGAATTCGAAGTGAACTCTAACATGTATGAATTTTTTTCCGAGCCGAATTCAAGTCCATTTTTTTCTCGGTGCTTTGCTAACTTTAATATTTTATTAAAATAATATAGTTATCTATTAAATAACTGTATTTTGAGCATTTATTTTTTAGTAACTAACAAATATGTTCGAATATTTCAAGTCGAACTCGAATCTTGATTCAAACAGAATTTAAGCCAATAATATTAAATTTTCGAGATTCTAATTGAAGTCGAATGTAACTAATTCAAGTCAAATTCAGTCTTTAAATTTCTTTTATATTCGGCTAGATTCAGTTCGTTTATGTTGAGTAATCACTTTTCTCGTGTCTAAATCGCAGCGGAAGTTTAAAAATTTTAGTTTTCAAAATAATATTTGGACACTTGTCTGGTTTAAATAAAAAGAACATACATAGGGCGTTTGTAATATACTTTTAGTGAATTATCAATTGGCACCAACTACTCTGATATTAGCGGATGTAGCTCATGATGCATTTCCCTACAAAATTTCTTCAAAATATCCTTTATTCGAATCTCTTAATCTGGTCTACGACTAGAATATTTGTTCATCTTCAAAATTGCACTAGAAATTTTGAAGAGCTTTTAACGTACGAGAACAAAAATCAAAAGAAGGCTCAAGAACTTGTTGTCTTGGAGTTGGCCGAATTTTTGAGAGAAAATTAGAGAGGATTTTCGAAAATTTGAGAAGCTATGGCCTCATTCCTTAATACAAAAACCCTTTACCTTGTTTCCATAATTTTGGATTTAGGTTCTTTAATTAAATTTAATGGGCTTTGTTAATTAATTAAACTAGTCCAACTAATTTAATTAATTATATTAAAGTCCATTAAGAACTTTAATTATTTAGTATGTCGGACTTGTACTCCTACAAATCCATTAAACATATTACGTACTACATTTATTTTAATATTTAATAAACTCAAACCTTTGAGTTTAATAATTTAAATTCTCTAATTTTATAAATTAAACTCCTTGAATTTATTCTCTCCAAATTTTAATTATCATAAATTCAAGGATTGAATTTATTATATCATACATTTATATAAATCCAACTTCTTGAATTTATTCTCTAATAATGTATATAAAGTCAACTCATTTAATTTAATATCTCAACGGAAACAAACGATTCAGTTCTTGTGTGACCCTCAATGGTTCAAGGATACTCCTAGCCGTGAGTTTGCAACTCATTGTGATCCATGATATTTTCCTTTATTCGAGCTTAGGATCCTAATTTGTCATATTCCATGCACCAACATTTTATCATGATAATTTTAGAAATCATTTTCTGATTAAACCCATCGAATCATGGTAAGAGCATATAGTAGCATCGCCCCATGATTCCTTAGGTATCACTGATAGTGCCTGCAAGAACCAGTCGTATGATTAACGTACAGTACGGTCCCTTCATCTCATATATCCCGATCGAATTTGCAAACATTGGTTTATCGAGGGTTGCATATCAAATTCGATAACTATGTGACACAATCATGAAATATTCATAGTGTCATGGCATGCACAAATAGAGAACTTTTTCCCTAATGTACATCTCACACTCTGGCCATATATTTCATAAAATATTATTTCATTAGATCACATATGATATTCACACCCGTAGGTGAGTGGTGAATTCTCGACTACAATGCACTGGCTCCTACACATTTCGCAGTTGCACCCGACCTCTCCACCTTGTGACCCTCTCGGAGTCGGTAAACAAGTCAAAGTACAATCCTTGTATGTAGAGCCTAAGTGTTGTCCCGAGTCGTGAGGAATAATCATGTACAATCACAACCATGAACTTTTCCTCTCGATGAATAAGAACCACTTAGAAAGTCCGAGGGTGGGTTGTTTGGTACAATCATCGTATGATCGCACATCTCTATGCCCTTACCATGAAACATGATACACAATATCACAGATGTTAGTCTCAAACTCAAGCTGTCTTTATCTTTATTTTAGGCGGCTGAATCGACTAGGAACGAATTTAGAATATACAATGTTTATAAATGAGTTTCAATATCGAATAACGATTCATTTGTATTAAAGCATAATCAAGTACTTTATTTATGTTGATTGCATGTGTATACAGATAAAGTAAAATGAAACCCCGAAAAGTTAAATTGTATTAAAATAAAGATTGTTTATTATATTTGATTCAATAAATTCTCTAGCCAACTGTTGGCTTACATGATATTTACTCTAACAGTTTACACCCTTTAGTCTTTTTTTTTGTCTCCGTTGGGTAGTGCAATATCTACACCCCTAGTTATTTGCGTGCATAAACTATTTCTAAAAAGACCAAAATCTTCATAGGAAATATCTGTAAAAAAAATATGTTACTAAATAATGGATAATCAAGTACATCATAAGTCGGATACCATATATTCCTTCTATAATTTGATTATTTTGGTATAATATTAGTCTGACTTTTTTTTAATACTAGTGTGTATTTAACTAAGTTATAGTATATATTAAAAAAAACTAAGTTATAGTATGTGAAGTAATATATTTAATTAAAAAATAAAATTTTTCGTGGGTGGCAGATCCCGGCGCATGTATAAATCTGGATCGGGTATTACAAACCTGAATTTTAAAATTAACCCGACTTATCAGGTATCGGATACCCATCCCTGCCCACTTGAATGAATTTTGGGCTTTAGTTAGGCCCAAGAAGTTTTCATAGGAAGAGCACGAGAGTCACGTGACTCATATCTCCTCCGGACGTCGGAGAGAAATCCATCTCATCTCATCTCCTTACATTCAAAGAGATTAACGGTCCAGATTCTCCGTTGTAATTATCGGCTAACGATCCCAAAAACTCACAAAAGAAATAACATTTTTAAAAAAATAAAAATAAAAATAAATTGTATATTCTATCTGTGTGGAATGAAATTACATAAAGTTGAATGACAGTTTACATTACATCCATTTTTTTTTTTCAAGCATAGCAACTGAGAAAATCTCATCTTGTGGTTTGCGCAGCAGATTTTTCTGCAGCAATTTCTCTGTGCATATTCTCTTCTTCTGTGCATTTTTCTTACGTTTTTTGGTTTGGGTTGACGGAGGGTACTCCATTATCATCTGCTACAGATCTTGAGGTGTGTTTGGTTTTTCTTCTTGTTTCTACTGAATTTTATATATTATGTGAGTGCGAGGATCTGAACTGGTTGCTTGGTATTTTACTGATGCTACAGATAATGGATAAGTTGCAGTGGGGGAATAGAAAGAGACTAAGGTGTGTAAAAGTGAAAGATCCGGATTTAAATGGGAAAACAGATGGAAGCGGCGGCGGCGGCGGCGGCGGCGGTGTTATGAAGAAGAAAATAACTTCAAGGGTTGTTGAAAACAACCACCATAATAATAATATCAACAACGGCAGTAAAGATGGGCTTGGTCTACCTCCAGTTCCATCTCCTCATCGTCCGAACAGGTAACAGAAGATTGAGAATTTCAAGGAAAGATCTCATCTTTCTTGGTTTTTTGAGTTTCCCACTTCCATACTGACTAGATTTGCTTTTTCTTCTTTCTTTTTTTCTTCTCTTTTCAATTATGTTTTTGGTGGTACTACAATTGGAAGAAAGGATCCTTCTGGGTTTTTTTTTAAAAAATATATATTTCTTTTTATTCCAAGTTTTTTGTTTGAAGAGGGTGCTTCTGGATTTCTTCGTTTTTCCTTCCTTTTTTTTTTTTCAATTGACGTGGCTCTGGAGTCTTAAGTTTTCGATTTGGTTTCTTTATCTTAAACTGAGCAGGGTTTTGTCTATCTTTAATCAGAAAGATTAAATAGGAGTTGAGCATCTGGTACAAGAAAATTTGTACGACGGGTGAAACTCGAACATTCTTGTGGAGGTTTTGGTAGCGGTTGTTGGATCCAAGTATATGCTATTAATTCGCATTATTGTGGTTGGTTAATGCTTACATATCCATTCAGATTCTCATCTACCTAAATTGTTTTCTACAACAAAACAGAGAATGGATTGTGTGTAAGAAAGAGATGTATGCAAATAGATGAGTTTTTCAAACTGGTAATGGGCGCATGATATTCACTACAGGGAATTGGGGATGAG
This sequence comes from Primulina eburnea, assembly GCF_022965805.1. Classification (NCBI taxonomy): domain Eukaryota; kingdom Viridiplantae; phylum Streptophyta; class Magnoliopsida; order Lamiales; family Gesneriaceae; genus Primulina; species Primulina eburnea. Next base: position 9,700,877 of record NC_133110.1, on the reverse strand, counting down.
TAGATCTGGTGCAAATGATAACCGTAAAGCATCAGCATCTTCATCTCCTGAGAAGGAAGACAGATATTACACGACGAGGGGATCCAGTGGTGGATTCGAAGATGGCAACAAGTTGCTATTTGCAAATCCTGCCAAGGAGGAAAATAAAAAAATGGTTTGGCCAAAGTTGCTAATTTCTTTATCTAATAAAGAAAAAGAGGAAGATTTTATGTTGATGAAAGGATGTAAACCACCCCAAAGGCCAAAGAAAAGAGCCAAGTTGGTTCAAAGAACCATATTGGTGAGTTAATTCGGTTTGACGAAAAAGTTGTGTAAATCTAAATGATGCATTGAGAGATATAATGACATTGTTTTATTTATTTGTAGTTGGTGAGTCCCGGTGCGTGGCTATCAGACTTGTGCCAAGAAAGGTATGAAGTGAGGGAGAAGAAGACCTCTAAGAAGGTACTCAAGATTTTTCTTTCGGCCTTCACTCTTCTGTTTGTTTTTACTTCAGATGCCTGATTCCGATCGCGGAGTTTTGATGTCATTTCTTATTTTTATTTTTTGGCAGAAACCAAGAGGATTGAAGGCTATGGGAACCATGGAAAGTGATTCGGAATGATCGACTTTGCTGCGAGAAATTTAGTGGCAGAGAATTATTTTTTCAACCTTATACATGCAGAGAGGATTTCAATTTGAGATGTTGCCCGCACTTTGATTTGAATTCTTGAAGTGGTATTCTTTAGCACAGCTTATTCTGAGTTCTGCCTGATATATCGTAGTGACATTTTGCTAACACGCAGATCACGAGTTATTTGTACCACTTCACAGATAATTTCAATGGGGCTTCCTCTTCATTTTTATACTGTATCTTATCCTAGGGATTTAGAAGACTGAGTCTGGGTTATAAATTATTATTCTTGCTTGGAGAAACACAGTAAAGAATATATGTTATTGTTCCCATGTATTCAGAAGTAGACAGTGAAGGGCAAGTTGTCCCCTACCTGACCATTTTTATGAACTATTCTGCTGGACATCACTTTTATTATAATACAAGGGTGCAACTCATTTGCTATAATTTAGTAGCTCATACAAAAAATTGGATGTAAACAAATGTAAAAAAGTCTTGAATTCGTCCTGTTTCCCTTCTACTAAATCATGAAGATTGACGCTAGTATCAAATAGATTAAAGAAGAGGTTGGATTACGGTTAAAAAAAATTAAATGTTTTTACAAAGAGCTTCGGTCACCTATCTAGAGCTTCAAAATTGTAGCTGATGGATGATTCAGCCACCCACGTTTGGTATTTTTTGTAAACCTATAAATAACTAACAGGAACAAGTGTTACCCTACTCTCCATGCTGCTCATTTACAATTATAATGCTACTACCTCCTATACTTTGCCTTTGTATGCACAATTTTACCCTTGGTGGTGAAGGCAGGTCAGATTAGATCGCCTAAAATAACCACGAACTGATGCCGCTGTTCACAGATCCCAACAGATGATAGCAATTCCACAACAAAATAATGTGATTGCATGTAGCTTGGCCGAAAGATCGAGGGTTCATTTGCCTGGTGTCAATTTTCAGTACTGGAATAACAGAAAGGATAATGACAAACCATGAAACTAGTATGATTAGTTCAACTTGAGAAAATTCTTACCATGAAACTCTGCTGCCCATTTTTGCTCGTGTCTGATTGGGGATGCATATGAATGGCCACGACATAGCCAAGCAAGGCAGACTCCTTCTGCAGATACTGAACCCAATGGACTGCAAGCTACAAGGCTTCGAGTGCTACCGAGGATTTAGTAAATACAGATAAAACAAAGGGTGCCTCTTCTCCAGGGTGTATTGTTGTGGGTACTATCGTGTACCCCTTTGGATCAGGATCCAGGACCATTTCACATGATATTTCCCGAGAATTAACATAATCAGTTCCTCCAACTGATTCATGCATATAAATATTGTAGGCAGCACGGCGGCCTCGTGTCTTAAGAATCCTCATGCCAATATAGAACATCATGGAATCATGGCTCGATTGGTAATTCCTGAAACCTGCTGTTGTTCTCGAGAAACTCACCCCCTAGCAATTTGGGTCAAGGCCATGTTAGTATGGCATTAAACAAATGGAATGAAAGATCTCAATGTCTAAAGTCCAAGTACTGTACATAGGAGGCTGCACCTGAGTCAAGGTAATGAAAACGTGTATAGGCAACGATACATCAGGTCCAGTTGCCCTCAACCGGAATTGTGGATTTTGATGCCACGTATCATAGTCTTGGCAGCCTCCAGCGCTGTAGCCACGCCACTGACTGTGGAGTGAATAAGTCATCTCAGATGGGTAGACGCGGCATACATATATTGACCTGAAATGAATTTGAAAATCTTGCCACGACATCCAAAATATACCATCTTGTGCCTGTTTCAAATTCACATCATCAGATGTAGCAAAATGAAATACATAAAAAGTTTTTGAATGTCAAGTTCATGCAAGTAAAGATAGCATAGGATCCTATTTTCAGAGGATGACATCCTTTGTAAAACCGCACAATAATTAAAGACCAATTAAAGAGAGCAGAAATTCAATAACCTGCTGTACATGCTTAAGCTTGTGCTTCATCCTATCAGTCCATTCAGGGGATGCATCAGACCAAGGGCCATTCCACTCAACCTCGTTTGCCCAAGGATTTCTGATCTGAACAAGTTTGTGGCCGTCCACTTCGCGTACCTGAACAATTAGGATACACAAGAAGTGATTTTAGTGTTCAAAGTTATGAGACATCACAGATACACTGTGGATCAACATACTTGCAATATTGAGTATGCATGTCCTTGCACGATTCCACAAGAAGAAACATGCACATCTGACCCTGAAGGGCTACCAGCACCAAGCAGAAATCCCTCTTGTTTAAAGCGCAAAAGTTGAGACCACAGTCTTCCACTTGCAAGATCAATCTGTGATTGAGAACATCTCATATCGATCTCCTCCCCAGCACCTCCAGTAAGGTCTACTAGAGCATCTTGGACAAGACCACCTTCTAACGCTTCATATGAACCATGGAGCTTAGCATATGCCTTTTCCAGTACAGAGACCCACAACTCATTCACCTTCCGGCTGGTTGCAAATGCTGGTTTGCCTGGTGATTCGCAAGGAATCCAGTCATCTACAACAACAGGAACCCATTCCCCCTGACATTAAGTAAAGTAAGCGTTATTTCCAAAATAAATCAGACAAACACAGTGACAATTTACCCTGGCCTTCAGTTAAAAAACAACAAAAAAACCCAAGAACTAGCAGAGTCTCAGTATCATTACTACTATGAACAATTGGCATAGCTTCCAATTCTGCAGCAGAACAAGCAGCAAAAGCACTGAAATGAAACTCCACATATGAAAACATAAAAAAATGTATCAAGAGAGGTCCTTTACTGCTTATATATAATTTAAAACACCTTTAAGTGTGGCTCCCAAATTCTTACGAGCAAAAATTAAACAATTTCAGGTTTCTAGCAAAAGAAAGATAACAATTTAACAAAACAAACGTGACTAAGAAACTAAACCACCTGAATACAAAAACGAACTGTATATATTCCTTCTTCATTGTAGTCTGGAGTGATAATGACTTCTGATATGCGTTTAACCTCAGCCAGAACAGCAACAGCACTCAAAAACCAACAATCGCCCAATCGACCCTATTCAAGGTAGATTTCAAGAAAAAAATTAAGAACTAAACAAGAATGAGATGGCACAGAGGCAATGCCCCCTCAACCTGTAAGAGGACCATACACATTAACATACACGACGGGGGAAATGGAAATAGGGGAGGAAGGGAGAACATGCAAGTGAAAGACCTGACAAACATCAGAAGGATTTGCTGTTCCCGAAAATAATCGTGGAATAGAATCCAGATGCTTCTCTTTGACTATTTCAGTAGGTCTCATCCATTGAGACACAACCTACGAGAAAGATCCAGCAATGTTAAGAAGCAAAGACAGTAGAGCGGAATAGCAGTGACAGGTTTAAATAAGCATCCGTTACAGGAAAAATCTAACTATTTAATTAAACTCGAGGTCCCTGTACTAACTTTAATTTGGTGAAATATCTTAGTAAAAATTACAATTATACTATTATTATATGACTTTATTAATGATTCCCCCCCTGAAATAGTCTTTCTTTTAAAATTTTCAATGTCTTCTTTATCTATATTTTAAACTTCAATCCTATCATAATCTATATTTTTAAATGTTTAGATAGTCTCTCTCTCTTAATAAAAAATATAAAAAAATCATTAATTTGAAAATACCAAAATTTATCATCTTAAATAAATATTTCTAAGTGTATAAGCACGTAATGCATGCAAAGAACACTAGCTGATGGAATAAGTTACCTGCAACTTCAACGGGGGATTTCCTGGATCCACAAACAATGATCGATCATTTGGGGGAAACTCTTGATCAGTAAACTGTGATTCTCCTCTTGCCAAGAGAGCTTCTTTAACAGCCAATTCGACAGAGTGCATACGTAGATTGATTTCCTCCTGAGTCTCTATCCTGGGTTTCCTCAACCTTCTGGCAAAAGAATCAACATCTACAACAATCCCTTCCCGATCCACCCTCCTCTTCCTCCCACTTGAATATTGCCCATCCCAGTCTACCTCATCTCTATCATAGAGATCAACCTCAGCAGGATCACTCTCCCAGTCCTCAACCTAATATAAAATGGCACGAAAGACCAATCAGAAAACAGGTTAAAAGCACCAAGGTGTATTACAAACTCATATGGAGTTCAAATCAAGTAAAAATTGTAAAAACAGAGAAGCAAACTTAAGCACAAACCCTAGGAGGCGAATCTGCCCACTGGCAGTTATCGTCTAGGTAATCAGTAAAGTTGTAATCTCCAGAACCCATGGCAGTTGGCAGAGCAGCAATCTCATCTTCATTCAAGCACCTTCCCCAAAGGAAAACATCCATCAAATGCATCTTGGATTCAGTTCCCTCGCTGTCAGACCTCCCAAATGCATCCATATCTATGGGTGGTCTAACACCAATCCAAACATCTGTTCCTTGTTCCCACACACCATTACCGATGTGGAGTGGCAGCCCAGTCTGATATCCATCATAACCACCATCAATGAAGCAAGTTGCCTCACCTAAATCAGCATCGATTGTCATTGTGACAATATGCCACCTGCAAGAGAGTGAATCTAAGACAACGCATGAAGACACATGAAACCCATTGAAGTGCTGACACTCGATGAGTCTATTGATGGTGGCAAGAAAATAGGTCATTACCTTCCATCTGCAATACTGGACGAACTTATACTCCATTCCTTGGAAACAAATGTCTGTCTATCACCTTTTGTAATCAAGCGAAGGCCAACTTGTCCAGCTTCAATTCCTTGTTCAGAACCAGCCACAAGAATTTCCCAACATATATTGCTCTGAAATTCAGTGCCCAACAGACAAACTGGCCCAGACTCAGGCTGAACCATCACCGCAATTGAGAAGCTAACTTTCTGGCTCTGACATAAACTAAGATCGATCTGACCATAGTGCCTGCCACTTGTTGTGGGCTCATCATCAAGCACACATACAGCTCCAGCAAGTCCAGTCTGCAATAAAAAATTAGACAAAGGAACACTGTCATCAGCAATTTATTCCTTCACTGCAAAGCTTCAAACCTAGTCAAATTGCCTAGATCAACCCAACCAATCAATCCAGACTCATGCCTCACTCCCCGTCCACCCAAAAAAATATAACAGAAAGATAATCATGCGTAGTCAAATATGACTGCAACAATAACTTACCTGATAGGCAAAATGCTAAAATCTCAAACATACAGAGTTTGGCATGCCAGTTACTGAAGCAAAGTAAATTATAACATAATAGTCACCTGAAGTGCACGTTGAGATAACTGAGTTGATCGTATCCTACGAGCAATGTTTGAGACCCGCTCTCGCGCAAAGGAATCATCAAGCACTGAATCACCACCTACAGCACGAACGGCAGCTGCCATGGCCACTGCTTCTCTACTGCCAGCATTTGGAATGCTTGATATGAGAGAAGCTTCTATCTCCTTCCATTTGCGTTCCTCTTTCTCAAGAAGAGCCTTTCTCCTTTCTTTACCTCTTCCTTCCTCTTCGCGCCTCTGCATCAAAACTTCCTCCTCTATCTCCTTCTCTCTTAAATAACTACAGGAACCAATAAAGAAAAATAAGGATGGCCAGGAAAAAGTAATGAAAGCCCACAGGATTTATACATAGGAACTTTTCAACCTCTCCTGTATAATCTCAAATTGTCTACGGTCTTCAGGCATCCACTCCTTAATTTTTTTAGCACTTAAATCCGAAAATCCTATGCTATCCAGAAACAGTCTCAGGCGAACCTCATCCTGGTAAGTACAAAAACAAAGAATAAAATCATCAGCAGACAAAACAAGAATATTCACCCATGGACAGCAGAATATAGCCATGATTACCTGCACCCTTTCTGCCTTGGCAGTCAAACCAAGCAGAAGAAGCAGATAACCACCAAACTTATCCCACATATAAACCCACTCAGTATCAATAGCTTCTTCAAGAGCGAGAATTCTAGCATGGGCACACATTTCTCTCCTGTGATCGAGGTCACTGGTGGCTTCATGACGTAAAATGTTGCAACATCTCAGTCTGGAGAAGAATGACCCTATAGCCAGTTCTTCATTTCTCAAACGATCTCTTAATTTCATGACATCAGCCCTGGGAAGCACGAAGTTTCCTGCCCTATCCCGTGCAATAGTAGGGTCTCCAACCAAAAGTGCAGCTGAACTAGCTGACCTCTGAGGAGCGGAGTAAGTTCCAGATAATGCATTTCTAGTCTGCAAGGAATAACTGAATTTAAAATCCAAGCAAGACTGCAGTCATTCAGAGTTCAGACAACCAAAAGTTCCAGATTTCAGCATGATTAGCAGAACAGCAACTTTTGGAATGGAATGGCCTTTAAGAAATCAAAATCACCTTCCATTGACAAAATCACCTCTTTGCTTTTATTTTCATAAGTTTTTAGTACTTGCTTCACCCACGTGTGGCACTGAATACTAATTTCAAGAGATATAACCACAACATCAAGAAATTCAAAAGCTACAGACACGTGTATCGACTTGTATACGACACCATGGACAAAAGAGATAGTAATTCTTGGAAGTTTGAAGAGATGGCAAGGAATCATCACAGGTATACGCATGCACGCAATCACACACACATTCAATGTAAAATACATCACAATTCAATCAATTATGCAAACACTAAACATAAAACATATAATTAGTTAATCACACTCAAATTAGAATACATGCAAACAACAAAGTACATAATCGTCCAAGGCTTCAAGCTTCCGGCATTCGAACTTGTAAAGGTTTTTTCGAACCTCAAAAGCCTTTGAAATACAAAAGTAAGCCTCATTATATCTAGAAACAACTTGGACAGGTTCCTGAGCATGTTAATGTGCCAGGTCCCACATTTCAATTTTGTGTTTTGCTTCATTAAGCACACCATATACAGAGTGGAATCCATGTACTTTTTAGCATGAATCTGAAAATGCTCGACCTTTTTACCCACATTTTAAATTGTTCTTATTGAGAAGACATATTTAAGATATGACAAACTTCTCTTCAGAGAATTGAGAATAGCAAATTTTACTTTCACTCATTTCTTCTTTTAAATTAAACAAGAACGCACCTTGGTGGCAGATCTCGCAATTGCCTGGATTAGAGTTTCCTTATTAAGGAAGTGAACCGCATCCTCCAACATCTACAAAATTATACAATAGAGCGAGTTGTGACTACTCCAGAGTTATAAATGCTAAATTGTGTAGATAAGTGCCAGGTAGACTGCAAAACCTCAAGTGTTAAGCATGATCTTGAGACAGCAAAGCCAAAAGCCACAACAAGTGTAATTGCTGATACAGCAGCACCCGCAAAAGGTGGGTAAATTTTCAAGCTGGCAACAACACCCCAACCTTCAGTAGCCAGTGCAATCCCGTAAAGCACAAGAAAAGCAGCACTGGAAACAGAAGAAAGATTGAACACAAATAAAATGTTATGCAGAAACTAGCTGAGTCATTCATATTAAAAAAATACCTAAGAAGTTACATATGATGGAAGAAAGAAACTAATATGATGTTAACGAAGGGATGTCACAAACCTGACATTTTTTCCACAATCTGCATGAGCATCATAAACATATACAGGTAACACTCTAGGAGAATAAACAACAACAGGAGGTGAAAGAAGAACCTGCAATTTAGCACAGTGATAAATGTAGATACACCAAAAATCAAGTTGAATACAATTGTCCCAAAGACTAGCTAAATTAAAGTGGCATATTGCTGTTGAACTGTTTTACGGCAAGATGTTACTCACAGTCAATGCCCTTCCAGCCAAAAGGAAAAGAAATGAGAAGTAACCAACGGACGCCCCAACAAAAGCCTTATCTGGGGAAAAAAATTAGAATGTTATTTAATACAAAAGAATTCTTTGAAGATACATATTTATGAAATTCAATAAAGTAGATGAGACAAGTAAACAATGCAGCTTATTCTATCAGTGGTTTCCACATAGGATTTTTTAAAAAGCTTTCACCTTGAAACCAGCCAACAAGGAATGCCGCCAAAGCCAAAAGAAATGCAAGAAAACACACGCATAACATTTGAAACCGTGTCAAGTAAAAGTTGTTTGAAGCCCAGTAATGAATAACACCGATGGCCAGAACCAAAAGGAGCACCACTAAAAGGAATGATACACCAATCTGTAGGCAATAGAGCAAAACATCATGTAAGGTGCAGCTGAAATGAAATTTAATTTAGCATACAAACTCAGTGAAAATGCTTGCTCACCGTCCATGGATGAATCGTAACAATAATTGCTGAAATGGCAGAAAGCAACAAAACAAGACCGATCATAATAAATATATAAGCACCACGAGAAAGTTTCCAGTTGTCATCTTTCCTGCAATAATATATTGAGGATGTTACGCCTTTGAATCACTCTTATACATACCGTTAACTGAAATCAATTCTGAAGGGGAAAAAAATCAAGGAAGACAGTACATCTGCTTCACATACCATTTGAGCAAACCGGAACATAGTGATAATATCGCAGGCATGCAAGTTAATGGAAGCAAAGCAGCGAGAAAGTCAGCCTTTGTTGGAACCTGGTCATTTCTTGAATTCACAACTTTCACATATGATGCACCACAAAACGACACAAGGATAGCTACAAAAAACAAGATTTTAGTATTGTAAAGCTATATAATGCCCATAAACGGAATCAAGTAAAAAGACGATGCTTCAGAGATTTGGGCACAAGATCTAAACAGTAAATCATACTTCACCTGCAAACAATCCAATGCAACAAGCAGATGACAGGGAAAATCGGTAAGTCGAAAACCACGACACAATCGGCAGCACACCAGTCACTATTAAGGCGATTATCGAAGCCATTGCCCAGCCAATATACACCGATGATGTATACGGGGAAGAAACATGATTCTGGTATCCAGTCCACCCCTTGTAGCTTAAATCATCTAAAGGCTTAGCAGATATGATTCCACCAAGAGCCAGTACAGATCCAGCAAACAAGGACATGCAAATGAAAAGAACGATTCTCTGCCATTAAATTACAGTAATGTCGTTAATACCAAATGAAAGAAAGTAGAAAGGAAGTCATTAATTCCGCAACCATAAAAAACAAAAATATGCACATATCGTTAACAATAATCAATTACACAACTGAAATCTTGTGCCAGAAAGCACCCATGGCCAAATAATGCAAAAACAAGCAACATAACACAAAAAGTTCACAACCTCCGGGTGGTTTCTACAAAATGCTAAAATGATTTATCTTTAATAACAGTGTCGTGAAATAAACATATGGAGGATTTTTTCCTTTCAGGAAAAACAAGTAAAGCAGTAGAATTTAATCGTGTTGCAACAAATCTCCAGAAGCCAGCTCGAGTTTTGACAAATTACAAGAAAAGTAAAATGTTATACCTCCATCTTCCCAATAATTGCACGATTCTGTATGTTGTCTTCACTACCACCTCCCGAAGCCCAAAACTGGTGACCATTGCGTATCCATATGGGAATGCCAACAGAAAGGCATGCCACCATAAGAGGAACCGTCAAAGATAATCCCAGAAGAACTGACGACTTGCTGCAAAAGATTGACAATCAGGATTGCATTCAAGTCAGCAACTAAAAAAACAAACACGTGGAATCAAAAGGTCATACCTCAAGAAGGAGAGCAGCAATCCTACTGAGGTGCTCACCAGCCAAGCCACAAAGCCATACTGCATAAGATGAAAGATAACAGAAAATACGTAAACATAAAGGCTAGCAGAGATCCTGATAGGTGGTGAGGAATTACATAACATGAAATTATGCTTGAGCATTAGAACATTTGAAATTCTAATAATAAAAAAAATGCAACACCTAAAAGTGGAATGTTTGCAGGAACAACAAGGAAATATATGAGGTGCTATTGACAAACAGATTGTATATAAACAACACATCCTGATGTTATTTACAGTTAGAACTTAGATTAACATTATCCTTTCAAAGCTTCATTCCACACAAGCCAAAAAGATAATTTGACAACCAAGAACATATACTCAACAATTTGTGGATTGAACTATTTAAGAGCAATTCTTAAGCAACATATGTAGAAAGGAGATGGGGGCCTATGATATGGTACTCAAACACCGTTTGGTGCACGGAATGAGGCATTAATTGATTATATACATCTTTGTACCACGAAAACATCTAACATTTGACTCAAGTTCTACAAACATAAAGTCATAAATTATTTCGTTATCCATATTATCATCCCTATAACACACATCATTCATCATCCAATCACATGAACCAAACAGTGCCTTATACAACCCTATCCAAATAAGTTGAGAATGTTTAAATTAATGCTGCAAACAATGGTCCATCGAATTAGACAATATCAAGCCATGAAAAGAAAAGAAAACTTTAACAACATAATCACCATTACCTTCCGAGGTTTTGAAGTCATGGACAATTCTTCATATTGCAGTGACCTAAGGAAAGCCATAATTGACCAGACAACAGGAGACAACAAGAGCACGGCAATGCCAAATTCAAACTGTAACAGAAGCATGTGAAGCTTGTAAATGAGAAAGTGGAGAATAAGCACATGCAAGTTTCTTAATGGCATTGTCATAAATACTTTAGGGCATACTTGGCATAGCCATGCCGGTTACCTGTTGATGTGTAGCATTTATCAATTTTATGGTGTTCGGGCGGTAAATAGCTACCATGGTTGTTTCCATGCTAAAGACAAAACTAAAGAGAAGCCATGCCCGTTCTGGGGTACCAGCTATGTAGTGCAGAACTAGTCTACAAAGCTGGAGCCACTTCTCCAATCCATGGAGCCTAAGTTCTTCTGAGAATGAAATTTGATTAGGTGCAATATTGTCAACAATGTTTGAGTCAAGCACAGTCGTGTTATTATTGTCAAGGTGATCTCTATCCGCATCCAAACTACTTCTTTGCAGTAATGCAAGTATCATCGGATCCAATCCATTCTCCTTCAGCATCACAGCGAAATTAGGGTCTAGACCTTTATCTTGTAATAAACTGGTAAGTTCAAGCTCTCCATGTGCTGCTCTTCTTTTCAAAATAGAAGTAATTCTCGGATCATTCAGCTTCTCTTGGAATGCAAGGGCTAAATTCAAATCTAACGCCTGATTAAGAGAATTAGATGCACTGGACTCACATCCCTGGCTTTCAAGGCCACTACTAGAACAAACTACCAAAGAGCTATTCTGATCAACATTTTTATCAATAGATGATGGCCCAACTTCAGTTTCTTGAAATACAGAACGACAAGAACTACTACGTATAGCAAAACTCGGCCTCCCACTATCCATGCTGTTTTCACTATGAATTCCATCAACATTATTCCAACAATTAATATCTCCAGTACAAGTTGTTGCATTATTACCAAGTTGGCCTGCTTCTGCACTACTATTACGTTTTACACTCGAACCACAGCCTTCCGATGAGCTGGATGAACAGTTTTGCTCTTTTCTTCGGAATCCTTCCCTAAGACGAGTTACGGTGCTCTCTAACGCATCTCTTCTCGCAGCTGACAGATTAGTAACTGATAGATGACGAGAAACCGCAGCACCTAGCAGCACAGATGCCACAACAGCATAACTAATACAGTGTCCAAGATACCTGTAATAAGATTGAGGTGGAAGTCATGATTAACTAGGTCAAGTAAATTGAAAGTTTCAATATCTAGTCACAAGGATGGAACAAACCAATAATGAACTCCAAAACATATCAAGAAGACACGAGATGCCCCAGCGACAAAAAGTGCAACAACACGACTTTTGAGAAGCTTGAACCCATACAGGCATGTTCCCACATTCCAATCTACCATAGAAAGAAAATTAGGATGATATAATCTGTCAAGAGAACAACAAAACTCCATAATTTAGAAATGAAAATAACAAACTCTATTGTTTCCAATGGATATACCAAGAATAATAACTGCTGCTGATGTAATTGCTCCAAGCCAATGTGATTCTTTGGATGTCAGGCCATACAAGATAGAATATACAAGCAGAACTACAAGAGAACCAAAATAGAGAAGCCCAAGGTGCAAAACCCTGTAGAAAATCAAATGAGAAAAAACAAACAATTGAAAACATAAAAGATTAACAATAAACATAAAACGAAATGGGTGTATAAACAAGATGATGGAATTCAATTGATATAAAGTTGAACCATACATAAAAGTAACCAACAAGCAGTTGCACGAGTAAATGTTTTTATAGCAAAGGCATAATGAAATAGAGTGTCTGAAGAAAAATCCAACGAGATATAGAACTTGCCTTCTAGACTGCCGAGGATATAATTCATTAGGATTTGGCGGTTCGTGTAAGCAAGCAACGGGGCCCACTTCAATACAATCTGAATAAGCAAACTTATATGCTCTTCTGACATATTCATCGATGTCTAAACCATTTCCTGAATAAGTCATGCAAGAGGATTGCCAAAAACACAAATATCAAATTAAAAGACAATACCGAATGAGAAGCAGTTTTGATGCCCATAACCAAAATGATGACTTACCATTGAAAACCATTCTGCAAATGAAAAGCATGTTGATTGCAAGGGCGATTGCAGACACACCAAAGAAAAAGCCTGAAGATGAATACTGGTCAGATGCTTTTGCACCTGCCGTAACATACACGGCACAAAGCTCATATGCACAAAGCAATCCAACAGCCAGAAGCAGAAGAGCAGCAACAGCCCCTGTTCAAGTTTTTCATGCAGGTTATTCATTTTTGGTTGAATATAAGTATAAAACCCATACGCGTCATGCAGAGGTCAGTTCCATGTGTATTAAGGGCATTGGAGAGGATGGTTGAGCAAAATCAGAGTAATCCTTTATAGCAAATCCATAAATGACAGAAATTTTAACCGAGTCAAAGCTTAAAGGGGAGGACAGAGGGTCACAAACTAAAAGAACCATGTTTAGTACAGATGCAATGGGTAAAGATGAAACATTTAGACCAATAGAACACATAGACTAATCGCAGCCAGACGAACAACAGGGCTTGCGGGCTTGCGGAAAGAGCAACAGAAGCGGAGGATGCCTAAACTTCTTCCTGATTCAATTATACACAGTCCCTCCATCTGTTAAGACTCATATTAAAGGGGTTTTCATATCAATTAGCTGCTAAAAATGGACTCGATGAAATTGTGTAAAATTTCATGGGTCCTCCAAAGGACAAATTAAAATTCTTACCCAGAAACTTTGTTTTCATGTCAAAAAGTTCCAAAACAATGAACCAAAAATAAGAGATACATACTTGAGCTTTGCCATTGGGTTCTCCACCATAGCATTACAGAATAGAATGCCAAAAGTAGAGCAACTCCAGCCATTATAACAGCAAGACCAATTAAGTCTCGCCCTAATATCACTATCAACCAGCAACCCCATACAATCACCACAACTACAGGTGAAATGACAATTATCCAAGCACCAAAGGAAAAAAGTCCACATAATACTCCCAGCTGCGGTCCTTGAACAAAATCTGGCCATTTTCGAGCAAAGATCCAACTGAAACACAACGACGAAGAAGATTCAGTTAAAGTTCTACATGCACCCAACGAGGTATGCCTTATCATCAAGTGGAATGATGGTAAACCAAGGATCTGATTTTTTGTGCACAAAGTAAATACCGGAAGAAAATATAAATAAGAATTTTTTTTTCCATCCTTAAAAGGCTTTTCTACATCAATTTGGGAAAAAACACATATATAATCAAGCATATAAAATGATACAAAGTAGTCAAGAAAAGTGAAACGAAAGGAAAACTAAATAATCACAAAACAAATCAAGGTAGACTATCATAGGTACCATTATCAAACAGTACAGTGTCTTCAGAAACCCTATCTCATATGTAGAACCCAATTGTTGATTTTTCTGTTTATGCTAATAATTACGTGAACAAATCCCAAAACACTACATTTAGCAACTAAAACAGCACTTAACATTCTTATCCCATAAGATTTTTTCAGTCAAGCAGTGTGAAGGTCAACACCAGAATAAGAAAACTGAAGAAGAAAAGGAAAACCTGAATATTAGTGTAGAAAAATAACTTACACATTATTTCAAATGAATAATTTTGAGGGGAAACAGGAAGCAAAATCAGAAATATATGGTGAACGAAAAATTATTCGTATCTCAATAAAACATCAGGTGCTTCTTTTGCACTTACCCTGTAAAACCAAAAATAAATAAAAAGGAGCCACGGAAAAGGCACAACAATTGACATATCCATTCTCCTAAGATCCTAGAAACTGTAAGAGCGTTTTCACTTTACAACAGTTATGAGACGAACTAAAATACAACAAAATATTGCACACCAGTTCAACTCCATTGACTCGCCAAGAGACATACTTGAACAATTAGTTACTAAAAGACAACTAGAACAGAATATTCCACGGAATTTCAAACCAGTTCAATTCCAATGGCTTGCCAAGCGACATACTTGACCAATTAGACAACTAGAATGTTTGGTTTTCGAAGTTATATTTCTCATTATCTATGATAAAATGGCAGGAACGTGACAATTAGATATACATGCCAAACATTTCAAAAACAGGCACCATAAATGGCAAGCAGTAACTATGAGGTGGATTCGGAATCCAGTGTTATAGATACTATTGTATTACTTCTGCTTGCTATAAATAGATTGGTCAATCTTAAAAAATAATGGTTCGAGGAAAGTCTAGTGAGATTTATTGAAGCATTACCCTCATGCAGATATCAAGAGAAAGAAGCGCCTTACAAGAATTTCAAATCCGAAAATGTTTTTCATAAGAACCTTCCTTATTTGAATAGACCAACTGCTTTATTTAATAAGAAACAAATTTGAATAATCGCTGTTCAAACAAATCCTAGATTCACAACCCACATTTAGAAACTAGGCAACATGGCATACTCTTGCATTTCTGAATCGAGTTTAAACTGGAGAAATCCTCCAGTCTAATGAATATTTTCAGATAAACAGTTACTGATCTGAAGAAAAAAGTAACTCGTTTTGAAAAATGATTCACCAAGCCCAATTTTACCAGCTTTATTTCAACCAATTCAACTATTGTAAAATGGGCATTTCAAAATCTAAATGAGACAAAAAACCATTTTCAATATACACAAGGATAACCATAATCTATCATTCTGTGTAATCATCCACTGACACTGATGGAGCTCTCTATCATAATAATCGACCAGATTAGTAAAATACAATTGTTTTTTGGTACCGGAGCAAGCTTTAGTTATCCAAAAACAGAAAAGGTAATAGGTATAAAAAGGAGCTAAAACCATGTTACCTATAGATGCGCCAAGGTCTCCAATTCACCAACCAGAGTATAACAAAAGAAGCTGCACCTAGAACAGAAAAGAGAGTCCCTGAAATTGCACATGCCAGGATAAACGCATGCTCATCTTCCATTTCTTTCACCTATAGTCGCCGCAAAACACCAATCACATACTAACAATTAAAAAAACTTGTGCGAAACATAACGGTCTAAGAACCGAAAAAAACCAGAAAATTGCAGAAACCCTCAACTTGGAGGAGCGCCGAAGCAGATTTTTCCAGAAAAATATACACCTTACCTATATCAGTGAAATCGGGGCATTTCCCCGAAACTTCAGCTCGGAAAGCTAGAATCTTCCAGCATAATGCACAGCCCCACCATAATCAACTGCCAGAAAGTTAAGGTTTTGCCCTAATTTAGTAGCATCAGCACATCCCAAAAATGAGTGAGATTTTATGTTTGATTGGGAGCGGCTAAGGTAAAGAGAGTCAACAATTCTTGCATTTGAAAAAGAAAATACACACTTTTTGACAAAAATTGAGAGAGATTGGAGGGCTTTAGGTTTTGTGAGAGAGAGAGAGAGAGAGAGAGAGAGAGCAAAGGGGTGCGGTTTTTCTGTTCTTTTTTTAAAAATAAAATAAAAATAATAAACACGAACTTTGTTTATATGTGGAGGTTGTGGTTGTAAATATAAAAGTAACAGCTGGGAATTTTGTCCGAGTGGGGATTTAAGGTGATGGAGCGTAGCTGACACGCACCAATGGGATCTCTTGTCACGTTGTAGGGTGTCGTTTTGTGTATGTGAAATATGCTGCTCACCTTCCTTTGTAATCATAATTATTATAGAGAAACATTCTTCATAATTAAAGTACTAACTGATTACATTTTTTTTTTTTGTCGAAAGCTCATAATATTATTGTAAATAATCGTCAATTACAAGCTTAAACAACCAGAAAAAAAATTCATCATTCATCCAAACAAAAAATGAAAGGGAGGAACAAAGGAAAACGAGCAATATGATGTGGTACTTTATTAGCTGATCTGCGTTCATGAATAATCTCAGAAACCATAGGTGCTTTCATGTTTTCTATTATTTCTGCCGTGCAGAATCCAATATAGCCAAGATACTCCTGTTTGTCGGTGACTACGTGCATCGGCAAAAGAGAATCTGATGCAACTTGACCATCTTGAAAACATTTCTCATAAAGAGTTCAATGTCTTCTAGGATTGCCAGGAGTTTACCATGAGCTACAAAAATCGGTTGATTAATTTGTTTCCTGAATGCCAAAATTAGCCAGCCTTGAGTGTCTCGAACTACTCCACCAACGCTATATTGATTCCGATCCTCATTCACGGCTGCATCTACATTAAGTTTGAGAGTGGATGACCTTGGTGGCTTCCTCGCTCAAATGGGCAGGCAATTTTCTCCATCATTCATACCTTTTGAAATTCAGATAGCATTCAAGAGCTCCATGAGATATTTTCGATCATCGGTTTACTCTTATCTCCATGAAGAAATTTTTATTTTCTCTCCAAAATGCCCATGTATGTAATGCTAGATATTAGAACTCATCTTTGGGCATTTGGTCTTTGAGCCATAGACATATCTCGCTAGTTGTGGTTCGGGAAGCTTCTCTTTAGACATGCTGGAACAGTGTATTCTTCCATGGGACTTTAAGAGCGGGGAAGAAGAATAGAGCATGACATGAAGAATCAATGGGAAAATTACACATCGCACAAGATTCACTGACTGGAACATGTCGACGATTTAGATTAAGATTATTGGGGATACGAACATGAGAAATACTCCATCAGAATAACCGAACCTTAGGTGGAACAGAGAGGCTCTAGATAAAGGACCACCAATCTTCAAATGGGTGAGTTGACTTATGTGATGGCGGATCAAACAGACCAAGTTGCAGACGGCATCCATCTCGCACCAAATATTTTCCCTTCACATCAAAGCGCCAATACAGAGCATCATACTTTCCTGATGTAGATAGTGGTATCTTGAGGATTTCTCCAGCTACATATGGGTTGAAGCCGGAGTAGAGTAGATCGGCATCCCAAGCTCCATATTTTATTAAATTATGTACAGTGACGTCGTTCTCCCAAGGAACCATCGTCTCGCTGATTTTGGATTGCATGGTTGGGATCCAGTGCTCCTCAAATATGTTTGTTGCCTTGCCATCACCAACCCTCCATAATAATCCACGCATTAGAATTTCTTTACTCTAGAGGGTCGATCTCCATATGTAGGAAGGATTACTCTCCAATCTCACTTTTAACACCGACTCATGTCGAAAGTATCTTTCCTTTAGCACTTTAGCAAATAAAGAGTCAAGGAAACGAATGAGGCGCCATAGCTGTTTTGCAAGTAAGGCTCGATTAAATTCAGACACTTTTTTGAACCCCAGACCACCCCGGATCTTCAGTTGACACAGAAAGTCCCAGGATTTCCAGTGCATTTTTCGCTTGCCATTATCTAAACCACACCAGAAGTTCGCACATTCCTTTTCAATATCCTCACATACCATAGAAGGTAATTTAAAGGAATACATAGTGTATGTAGGAATTGCTTGTAAAACTGACCTGATCATCACTTATTTTCCTCCTGCTGAGAAGCACTTATTACTCCACCCATGTATTTGTTTCACCACTCTTTCGTCGGGTATTGAAATTGAAGTCTATTACTTTTCAGAGACACTGTAGGAAAGCCCGTGTATAACTCATGTTGATGGACAATAGGAATAGTCAATATGTTCTTAATCGTGTCCACCAGCAATGGATTAGTATTGGTACTAAAGGAGATGGCTGACTTATCATAGTTAATGAGTTGCCCATATGCTCTCTCATAAAGAGACAAAAATTCTTTGACACGTGCTCCTTCTTCCATAGTTGCTCTGAAGAAGACCAGACTATCATCTGCAAAGAACAAGTGAGACACTGATGGACTGGCAGACGCAACTTTGACCCCTTTAAATAACCCCTTAACTTCAAATGCATCAACGAGAGTAGATAAGCCGTGTTCACATAAGACAAACAAGTAAGGTAAGAGAGGATCCCCCTGCCGCAAACCTCGACCTAGCTTAATAAGTCCAGCTATTTCCTGATTTACTCGAAAGAAATATGAGAAAGATGTAACACAATTGTAATGCCCGAGAATTTGATTACTGTAATCTGAAATGATTTGAGTATAATTACTGTAATCAGACGTTGATTAATTGCCAGAATTGTGATTAGCAAATATCACAGGAACCAAATAAGACATGAGAGGTGAAGCCGGGCGTCGGTACATTATAAGCTAAGATGTTGGACAGAACATCTGGCGCTCGGGCGGTAGAAAAGAATCGCCCGAGCGCCAATGCACCATAATTATAGAATTTGGGCAGAATGTATGGCGCCCGAGCGGTAAAGAATTACCGCCCGAGCGCCAATGAATAACAAGCGTGGTCTCAGAACAGAAGGCTCCGCGCTCGAGCGGTATATTTTAACCGCCCGAGCGCGAGTCATGCAAAATGTAAAGAAGCCACGTTTGTATACATGCGTGAGATGTATATATATATATATATATATATATATATATATATATATATATATACACACACACAAACGTTGATAGAGTCATTCGGAAGAAATTGAGAAAAGCTTCTGTATATGTGTTGAAAATCCTTACGCCTTTTGTGAGAAATCCAACCGTCTGATTTTGAATCCGACTTCAGTACTGTGTTCCTATCAACGTAGGCTACAACTGAACGTAAGTTTTGCTACGTTTTGACATGTTCTAGAATTATGATATTGTCAGAATTGACTATGATTCATATATGATGTTCTTGTCATGTTAGACATCATAGAATCGAAGTCAGGTTGAAGAACAGATTGATTATGTAATTGTTATGATTTTGGAGTCGATTTGACTGAGAATTCATATCAGATATGTATGGTTATTGAGATTATGACTAGTATCGATATTGATTATGAGTTCTGGTATTATATCTGTGATGTTTGGACTGACGGGGTTATCGAGACTGTATGGTTATACCGTCGAAACATCAGTTAATTGATATTGATCAGATTCAATAGTGATTTCGATTATATCGTGATATCGTCGATATGGATTAGATTGTATCTCAATTGACATTGATCAGAGTATGTGTTTTGATTTGAGTATTAATCAGAACGGGTATTGAATTGAGTTGTGTATTGATATTATACCTATTCAATTGTCATTATCAGATTGAGAATGGACCGAGATAGAGTCGGGACTTCTTCTTCTTCGGAGCGAGAAGATAAAGGTATAAATTAATGTTGAGTTGGGATTGCACAACTCGAGTGAGGTTTGACTCGAGTTTCCCTAAATCACATACTGTACTTATTGCATTGATATTTGCATTGAGTTGATTGATATACTTGTTCTCTTGAATTATAGATAACAGGTGTTAGACGAGTAATCTTGTGACAGAAGTGCCTGATAGTGGTAGGATTACCACGGGCACATTGCACGATGTCATGAGATATTGTATTGGCGGAAGTGCCATAGTCTGTCAATGGATAATTGGCTATCGATGTGGATAGAATTATAGCTCATTCTATTACTGGTGATCAGTATTGTATCGATGTGGATATAATTATAACTTCTTCTATTACTGTTGATCGATGTTATATCGATGTGGATAGAATTGGAGTTTCTTCTATTACTGGTGATCGATACTATACTGATGTGGATAGAAACAGAGCTTCTTCTATTACTGGTGATCGATGCTATATCGACGTGGATAGAACTGGAGTCTTTTCTATTACTGTTGGTCGATATGGAATGCCAATGTCTGGAAACCGGGATCCCTAGGCTAGGATTGAGTCTAGTCTAAAACGTGGAGTCACGAGTTCGAGTGACAGTTGTATTGATTTGTATTGATGGATGTTGAATGATGTTCCTGATATTGGTACATGCTTAGAATAAAATTTATTCTTGATATTGAATTATGTTCCTGATTAGGGTACATGTTTAGAATATGATTTAATCTTGTTATTGATTCATATCATGATTTTGATATATGATAGGATTTTCTGTTATATGCTTTTATATTGTTTATATGAGTGCATGTATACATGATTTATACTGGGATATTTATATCTCACCGGAGTTATCCGGCTGTTGTCTTGTTTGTATGTGTGCATGACAACAGGTGGGACAGGATAAGGGTCAGGAAGAGAACGAGGCTGGACTAGATAGCGTGGAGATCCGGGCTTCAGAAGCAACTTAGGATTCAGTACTGATATGTAATTGAACCTAGTTGAAGTATTGTAGATAACATCAGATTTGTATGTTTATGTTTAATATGTAATTTGAACTTAATTACATTATGTTTCCGCTACGTAATTTAAAAAAAAAAAATTTAGACCCTGTTTATTATAATTGTTTGACTTATTCCTAAAGACGATGAAGGAATGAATTAGCGTCCGGATCCCCACAACAGGTGGTATCAGAGCTGTAGGTCCTTGAATTATAGGTTCCTTAGCACTGAGATAGAGAAGAGTGAGCGGGGTAGAATGAGTTTTCTTTCCTTGCATGTGAGTGCTAGCATGTGATTGATTATAATGTGGAATTACATTGTGTATGTTAGCATGATATTATGTTTTACTGCCTGGACTTATATGGCATATGATTGAATATAATGTTGAAATTACATTGTATATGTTAAGATTTCAGTATGTTTTTACTGGATATTAAGCTACATGTTACCTGAATATCGGAGTTGATTTGGTAATATGTATTATTTGAAACTGGATCAGAACCAATTCTTGATCAGAGGTAAGCTGATCAGGATTGGGATTGAGACGGATTTGTCTCCTGTTATTACTAACATCTGTGATTATCAGATATTCCTCCTAGAAGGGTTCCAGAAAAAGGCAGTACTTCGTCTGATCAGATAGATGTATTAGAGACTCAGATGGAAATAAAGCCGAGAGAGTTTCAGTTACTGCAACCGCCGATTCTGAGTGGTATCGAGACGTCTGAAGATTGTGGAAACTGGTTTGATGACATAGAAATCTTGTTTGATTTAGTTGATTGTACAGATGAACATAGAGTTAAACTGGTATTCCATCAGTTACAAGAGGCCGCCAGGAGTTGGTGGATTACAACCAAAGGAATATTAGAACTACGTGGTACTGTGATCACATGGGAAGTCTTTAACGCTGAATTTTATCGAAGATTCTTCTCAGGATCGTACCGAGAGGACAAGAAAGTAGAATTTGAGAATTTGAGCCAAGGTCAGCTGAATATTGAAGGGTATGTTGATAAATTCTCTACTCTACTGCGTTTTGCTCCTCATGTAGCTGGGAATGATGAAGCTGTAACGGCTCAGTTCATTAGAGGATTGAACTCGGAAATAGTTGCATTGATGAATATGCAGCGGCCTTACCATTTTGCTGATGTCCTGAGTAGAGCGAAGAGAGCGGAGACGAGTCTGATTAGACAACTAAAAAGGTTGTGTGCGGTGCAACCTCAGACACAGCAACCTTCTCTCCGATTTGATCGCAGTAGCACGAGTGGAAAGCAGGATTTGCTGAAAGCTCGAAAGAAGCCGTTCAAGAGGTTAGGGAGTGGTTCCTCTAGCTCTAGTAGTTCCAGTCCGAGTTATACTGGAACCTATTGCAGAGTTTGTGGCGGGAGACATTCCACGGAGCAATGCCGGGGAATAACTGGTAAGTGCAATATCTGTAAACAACAAGGAAATTTTGCTAAAGTTTGTCCACAGAAGGGTCCCCGAAGATTCCAGGGAGCAGAGTCCTCTGGTGGGAGGGATTGAGAAACAGACCCAGGACACACTTGATGATACAGTGACAGGTACTGATCTTTTATGATTATGTTGCATATGTATTGATATATACTAATGCATTCTTTATGATTATACTTGATTGAGTTGCATTTATATATGTTTTACCTGTTGGGTCTGTAGTTACTGTAGTATTGATTCTTTACCTTTTGGGGAAAGAATTTGATATCAGTGATATTCTGTGATATATTATATACTGCAGTGAGTTGAGAATAAGATTGAATTAGACTAGCTTGTACTTGTATTGTCTGATGATGACTGCGTGATTGATATTGATATATCGAACAAGTACAGAGCTATTATAGAGTCTTGCCAGGAAATGGTAAGATTTGGACCTGAAATGGCCAAAGAATGAATGATATACGGTAAGGATTCTTGATTTTGAATTCCTTGATATCCGTATTATATAAGATTCGATGATTATCGAAAGGAATGGAGTAATTCCTCATATATTCAGTTGATTACTGAAGATGAGCCTGTCAGGATTGATTTACTAGTAGCAGGAAGTTTGCTATAGTCTTGCAGATGAAATTTCAGGTTTGTCCTGTATCAGGGAGAATGATTTCAGCCTTGATTTGATTCCAGGTATTGGTTTCATTTTAGAATTTCTTATAGACTGATACTGATTGAATTGAGATATCAGTTGAAAGATTTACTGACTGAAAAGTTAGAGTTACATCTGATTATATGTTTCTCGGTAAAATACTTCAGTCCTGTTTATGGGTTGATAAATCATGTACTCGGAAGTGTTCTGATGATTTTATGCTCAGTCTATCTATGATATTTTGATATAATCGCAGCATATGATTGATTGAATCGAACAGTTGACATTTATATTGAATATTCTGGGTACTGATAGTGTTGTATACAGAATTGTTCGAATATGAATCGGGATTGTAACAGATTGTATTCAGACTCTATGGTATCTGAAGATAGTATACTGACTGATGATAGCACAGTGAGACCGTAATCAGTGGCTGAGAATGATATTGAATATGGCAGAATTTTCGAAATGTCAGAAATTGCTTTTTGTGCAGTTATTAGATCTGTATTGCGTATTGATATTCTGAATCTGATCCGATATTATTATCATTCTGAGTCCGTGCTTGATACCGATTGATATGAACCGTTAAGCGTATATACCGTTCAGTCGAGTCAGAACTGATTTTGAAAATTAAAGCAGTTCAGAAGGTTGATCAGACTGTTCAGAACTTGATTTTGATAGTCAGAACCTAATACCAGGTAAGTATTTTTCTTTAATTTATATTATTAACTGATTTGTTTGTGTAAGATGTTCGAATTAGAAATGACAGGTATTGTCAGATGCACACAATAGTAGATTCAATACTATTCTGGTAACAGGAAATGTGTGATAAGTCGAATAGACAGTTTTGAAGTAAACAGATGGAAATCAGTTATGTCAGAATTTGTATTGAAATGTCTAAATCGTTGACAGATAAAGACAGACAGATAGAAGCTTTTAGATTACTGATCTTGATTATTGATTTCTAAATAGAAATGAGAGTACATTTCTATGGATTGTGTGATGACCCTACTGCAATCTTGCCAAGATAGTAATTGTGATTGAACGATTGTTCAAATCTGTATAGGTTCTATTGTACAGGATGACGTACAAATATGACCAGACGACTGAGAGATATGTCAGAAAAAGGGTCAGATTGTATTGAATGCCAAAATTGATTATATCAGACCGTGATTTTTGTTTGATTTTATACTTTTGATTGAGTGTATAACATGATTTTTCATCTATGATTTATAGATTGACGGATAGTCGGAGTGAACTATCCTAATACTGGAGGATATCCAGGAAATGTAGTGCTGGATTATAGCACTAGTTGACATGATTCATTGTCACTTTTGAACTATGGTACGATAATAGCTATTAAACGAGTATCGAAATAGCTTTAGTCGAGGTATTGTACAATGAGAACTGCAGATTTCCTTCGTATGGGAATGATATTGTAGTGATGCCTGAGATTGGATTTGTTAAGATCAGAGATCTGATAAAGAAAATAAAACTGATTCAGAAGAAAGGAGGATAGCTCAGAATACATAGACTAATAAGCCAATGTCGGACGGTGACTGTTGGTATGGGAAACCGAAGATTGAGTATATCTCTGACTGAGATATTGATTGTTAGGAGTTGTTGATGGGTATATACAGATGTTGTATAGCCATTGTTCTGAAATTAATTTTTATCACGAATGATGTTGTTGATATGAGCTTATTGCAGTTTCTGTATATCTCCTTCCTGTATCTGATTTGAGATATGATCGGATTATCTGTATAACACGAGTTGAGTGTTTGTGATTTCGGGGACGAAATCATATCTTAGAGGGGGAGAAATGTAATGCCCGAGAATTTGATTACCGTAATCTGAAATGATTTGAGTATAATTACTGTAATCAGACGTTGATTAATTGCCAGAATTGTGATTAGCAAATATCACAGGAACCAAATAAGACATGAGAGGTGAAGCCGGGCGTCAGTACATTATAAGCTAAGATGTTGGACAAAACATCTGGCGCCCGAGCGGTAGAAAAGAACCGCCCGAGCGCCAATGCACCATAATTATAGAATTTGGGCAGAATGTATGGCGCCCGAGCGGTAAAGAATTACCGCCCGAGCGCCAATGAATAACAAGCGTGGTCTCGGAACAGAAGGCTTTTAACCGCCCGAGCGCGAGTCATGCAAAATGTAAAGAAGCCACGTTTGTATACATGCGTGAGATGTATATATATATATATATACACAAACGTTGATAGAGTCATTCGGAAGAAATTGAGAAAAGCTTCTGTATATGTGTTGAAAATCCTTACGCCTTTTGTGAGAAATCCAACCGTCTGATTTTGAATCCGACTTCAGTACTGTGTTCCTATCAACGTAGACTACAACTGGACGTAAGTTTTGCTACGTTTTGACATGTTCTGGAATTATGATATTATCAGAATTGAATAGGATTCATATGTGATGTTCTTGTCATGTTAGACATTATAGAATCGAAGTCAGGTTGAAGAACAGATTGATTATGTAATTGTTATGATTTTGGAGTCGATTTGACTGAGAATTCATATCAGATATGTATGGTTATTGAGATTATGACTAGTATCGATATTGATTATGAGTTCTGGTATTATATCTGTGATGTTTGGACTGACGGGGTTATCGAGACTGTATGGTTATACCGTCGAAACATCAGTTAATTGATATTGATCAGATTCAGTAGTGATTTCGATTATATCGTGATATCTTCGATATGGATTAGATTGTATCTCAATTGACATTGATCAGAGTATGTGTTTTGATTTGAGTATTAATCAGAACGGGTATTGAATTGAGTTGTGTATTGATATTATACCTATTCAATTGTCATTATCAGATTGAGAATGGCCCGAGATAGAGTCGGGACTTCTTCTTCTTCGGAGCGAGAAGATAAAGGTATAAATTAATGTTGAGTTGGGATTGCACAACTCGAGTGATGTTTGACTCGAGTTTCCCTAAATCACATACTTTACTTATTGCATTGATATTTGCATTGAGTTGATTGATATACTTGTTCTCTTGAATTATAGATAACAGGTGTTAGACGAGTAATCTTGTGACAGAAGTGCCTGATAGTGGTAGGATTACCACCGGCACATTGCACGATGTCATGAGATACTGTATTGGCGGAAGTGCCATAGTCTGTCAATGGATAATTGGCTATCGATGTGGATAGAATTATAGCTCCTTCTATTACTGGTGATCAGTATTGTATCGATGTGGATAGAATTATAACTTCTTCTATTACTGTTGATCGATGTTATATCGATGTGGATAGAATTGGAGTTTCTTCTATTACTGGTGATCGATACTATACTGATATGGATAGAAACAGAGCTTCTTCTATTACTGGTGATCGATGCTATATCGACGTGGATAGAACTGGAGTCTTTTCTATTACTGTTGGTCGATATGGAATGCCAATGTCTGGAAACCGGGATCCTTAGGCTAGGATTGAGTCTAGTCTAAAACGTGGAGTCACGAGTTCGAGTGACAGTTGTATTGATTTGTATTGATGGATGTTGAATGATGTTCCTGATATTGGTACATGCTTAGAATAGAATTTATTCTTGATATTGAATTATGTTCCTGATTAGGGTACATCTTTAGAATATGATTTAATCTTGTTATTGATTCATATCATGATTTTGATATATGATAGGATTTTCTGTTATATGCTTTTATATTGTTTATATGAGTGCATGTATACATGATTTATACTGGGATATTTATATATCACCGGAGTTATCCGGCTGTTGTCTTGTTTGTATGTGTGCATGACAACAGGTGGGACAGGATAAGGGTCAGGAAGAGAACGAGGCTGGACTAGATAGCGTGGAGATCCGGGCTTCAGAAGCAACTTAGGATTCAGTACTGATATGTAATTGAACCTAGTTGAAGTATTGTAGATAACATCAGATTTGTATGTTTATGTTTAATATGTAATTTGAACTTAATTACATTATGTTTCCGCTGCGTAATTTAAAAAAAAAAAATTAGACCATGTTTATTATAATTGTTTGACTTATTCCTAAAGACGATTAATGAATGAATTAGCGTCCGGGTTCCCACAACAATTCATCACCTTCGCTATCCAGTTATAGTCAAACCCCGAACGTGCCATTATCTTCTCCAGAAAATCCATTCAACCCTATCTTAAGCCTTACTCATATCTAGTTTGAGGGCTGCATAACCACTTCGACCAATCCTTCTGTTCCTCAGCCAGTGAAAGATCTCAAAACCCACGATGATAGTGTCAGTAATCAAACGTCCGGGGATGAAGGCACTCTGAGAATTCCCAATAATTTTTGAAAGAACAGGTCTGAATCAATTAGTGATGGCTCGAGAGACAATTTTGTAATAGATATTACAGAGGCTGATCGGTCTGAAATCTTTTACTAGTTGTGGCTTTTTTATCTTAGGAATGAGTGTAACAAGTGTCTCATTCCAAGGCTCTAATGAATCCCCCTCATTTAGTACTTGGAGTGATGTATCTGTAATATCCTGATCGACTACATCCCATAGTTTTTGAAAAATACTGTAGATAGTCCATCTGGGCCAGGGGCTTTATCTGGATGTATATCAAAGATAGTGCGTCTAACCTCCATTTCTGTAAAAGGGGCATACAAAAACTAGTTCATCTGAGCATTCACTTTAGGAACAATTGTTTCAAGAACACCTTCAATCTCATCCTCGGAATGGTTGGAAGCTTTGAATATTTTTTCAAACTAATCCATCACAATCTTTGACATTTCTCTATCCCCTGTACACCAATCACCATGGCTTGAGACCAATCCGAGAATGGAGTTCTGTCTTCGACGAGCAGAGCTTTGGAATGGAAGTACCGTGTATTGCGATCTCCATCTTAAGCCAAGATATTCTACTTCTTTGTCTCCAATACATTTCCTCGTTCGAGGAAAGTTCCTCGACTTCTGTTTCTAATATTTTGATCTGATCTGATCTGAGTGATAGCTCCATTGGGCACTTGTTCGGAGCCTATCCAATTTTTCTCTTTGTGATCGTAGTCGCCTAGGGATCTTTCGAAGTTTGTTGTTATCCCATTGGATTAGAGCCTTTTTACACGAATTCATGCGCTCCAGCAGAGAAGAACATTGATATCTTGGTCCCCATCCACCCTCAATCACCTCTTTACATTCATCCTCCATTAACCTACCTTTTTCAAACCTGAAAATCGACCTGCAAATCCCATTACCTGCTCGGATATGACTCAGTTCCCCAAGAAGTTTCATACATATTGGTCTGTGATCTGAGTGGAAATAGCTTAAAGAGGTCACGCTAGCCGCAGGAAAATGTAGGCGCTAATTCAAGTCACCCACAAAACGATCCAGACTCACAAATATAACATTGTTGGGATCTTTTCTATTTACCCATGTAAAAAACTCACCATTACAGTGAAGATCCTGAAGTTCACATACTTCGAGTGCATCCCAGAAAGCTTGCATTTGAGATCGAGCCCTTCTATTGCCCCTCATCTACTCACTCTCAAAACATATTCCGTTAAAATCTCCTCCTATTAACCAAGGTAGTTCGTGGAGTTCTGGAATACCTCTAAGCCGATGCAATAGTTCCCATGAGAATTGGTGAAGAGGAGTTTCTGGGTGGGCATAAAAGTAGGTGAAACGCCATTCATTCTCTGCTTCCTGAACAATACAATCAACCATGTGAATATGATTTTATCGACACGTGAGCTGGATCCTTCCAAAGTAATGGTAATCTACTACTCTTGCCCTAACAATCCACTATATAACATCCTGAGAATCCCAAATTATATTCCACCATCTGCATCGAGTCTCTCTCATTTTGGTTTCCCTCAAAAATAAGAGATCGGGTTTCTTTTTGGCGATAAGTCACCCTAATTCACGGAATGCCCGTGGGTATTTCAAATTATAATATTTCACAACCCCTCTGCTATATTGCTAAATTCTGAAATCCCCTCGCCACTCTCCACCTTTTTCTTTGTTGGGATTTTGTAAACCTACTCTTATACTCTCCAACAATCAGTAGAGCTCTCTTGGTCCCTGAGTTAGTAATGGACACCGAGACTTCCTTTACCTCCATGCTCTTTTCTCTAGCCTTACGATTCCATTGCTTCGATCCAGAGGTTTTATCTTGGCTCAGCTTCATTCCATCACTCCGTACCTCAAATGCCTTCAACCCCAAGGAAGTCATTGGAGGTCGAATTTGCTCCAAAGTAAGGATAGGGGTTAGAGATTTTGAATCAACTAGGGATGCCCGATCTTCTACATTATTCTAGACGTAACATAGATCATTTTTTTGCATTGTTGTGTGGCTGAGATCCTCACTAGACATAAAGGAAGTTCCACCCGTTACCATCTTGATCAAGTTCCGGTCCTCTAGTTGTTTCGAGAAATCATATGGTTTTGTTTCGTTGCTAGTATTTTCAGATCGAGCTTCACTGCCCCGAGAGTTCCTTCCTCACCTAAATGAGACGAGGCCCACATCCAATTACCAAATGCGAGATTCACCCTATCTGCTAGTATATCAACACGCTCCCGACAAGAATGTCCCTAGTCTCCCACATGCATAGAAAAAGTCTTGTAGTCGTTCATAAGCCAGTAAGATGTAACGACCTCAATTTTTTTTTAAAATCATAAACTCGAAAATACTATTAAAATAACTTAACATTTTTATAAATCATAATAATTTAACATTTAAATCTCAAGTGTATCATAATATCCCTAAATCATCGATTAACCAAAAATCCTACGTCGACCTTTAAAAAGATAGACTAACATAAAATTTAAAGCATAAAAATATCTCTACTAAAATCATTAACATAAATCTTTTAAATGTTATGTCTAACAATCTAGTACGGAAACATAAAGGATCCATCGGGAGTGTACTGCTGCATCGATCCACTCAATCATCAGCGTCTTCCATAAAATCATCAAATCATGCGTCATACAAACCTAGTGAGTCTAATGACTCACCATGTTCTAAACATGAGCAGCAAATAATATATGTACAATCACATGCATAAAAATTATACTTTTATTTAAAATAATATTTTGAATATAAATAACCTATTTAAAATCATTTAAAAATCATTTAAGCATAAATAAATCATTTAAAAAGTTTTTAAGCATAAATCATATCATAAATCATTTTAATCATAAATCTTTCAATCATTTTTCATTTTGATTGAAGTTTGATCCTTGAAAGTGACTAGCATTTATCTTTTGGTTGACTGATCAGTCTTCAGCTCCACATGGTCCATGGGGGTGGGCACTAGAATCTACCGTAAAAATACGATCGTCGGGCTCCCTCGTGGGCCTTCTCTCATAGACGGGCTTCCTCAGGGGCCTTTTACCAAACATGAGCTCCTCTAGGGCCTTTTCCTTCACGATATTCGCACAAAATCATATATCATTTGTCACAGTCAATTCACATCCCTCAAAACATTTTTATTTCTCTTTTAAAAGCATAAAATATTGTAACTTTTCCAAAATAACATTTTAAACAGTATAAATTGCACAGATTTACCATACATCATAAAATATCAATTTTTCATTAAAATCATCGTTTTAAAGTACGCTATGATGATCCAGAGAAACGTGTGTTTTCTGAACCCATTGAGCATAAATTATCATTTAAAATGAGTTATGATCCTTCGGGATGCTGCCAAACTTTTACGTATTTTCCAAGTGTAAAATTACTGTTTTGCACCTAGACGTAAAAATTCTCGATTTTATCTTTTTCATACTTTTAATGACATGAGTTTATTCCAAATAATTATTTATGATTAAATATAATTTTTCATTATTTTATTAAGCTTAATTTGAGGCTTTTCAGTTAATTATTCAAGAGACGATTAAATACCAAATAAATTCAAAACTCATTATTTTATTCCCAAACATTAAACATAACCTTTTTATTACCTAAAATACTCTTGTGAGCCATGAACCACACCCGTGGACCCATGGTTCCAATTTAAGTTCATTAATTCTCGAAATTGACCCTTATGTGAACAATCCAAGCCATCTTCCTATTTACTCGAGCCATGGTCAAGCCACCTCGAGCCAAACCCAAGCCAACCCATATAGGAACCCTACTGACCAAGCCCAGCCCATAGAACCAGAAACTAGCTCGATCAAACACTCCTGGAACATGACCCATAGCTGCGCATGGTTGGCTACTCACGCTCATAACTCCTAGTGACACTAGGACTCTTCCAGCCGAGGCACCATCGAGCCCACCTGACCCTAACCAACCCTGAATCATGCCCAGACCCAACCAAGCCCAACTCAGACCCCTGGACCCCTGCAGTGAGCCACTCGTTCGAGAAACCAGTAGTTGCGTGCACACCATGCTCTCTCACGTTCCAGTAGAGCCAGCAGCGAACCCAGCCGCACCACCACCTGGCCCAGGCCTTGACCCTCTTCCGTAGACCCTATAGGACCCACCTGGCTTGCCCAAGCCCTAGCAACGAGGCCCTATGGTCCGCTGCTGCACCAATACACACGTAGGGGAGAGTCCCTCTTCACGTGGACTCTTCCCCAACCCATGACTCGAGCCCTAGCCCTCCTAGGACTCTTCCTAGGACCTAAACATGACCCATAAAAACCCTCCTCAAGACCTGGTCGAGCCCCATCGCCCCATGCACCCTAGGCGAGTCCATGAATCAAGTGCAATCCAAACAAAACCTTGGCCTCTTCCTTAGCCTCCCCTATGGTTCCAGCTTGTGTTTCCCTTTAATTTTTTTTTATCATGTTTTGTTCAAAAATCAACCTTAGTTGACAGCGTGTCCATTGGGTTCATAAAATTTTTCATATAAACGTAAAATCGTTGTGTTTTTGAAAACATATGATCTATATTAAAAATAATCCAACAATCATATTTTTCATGCATAAACAATTAAATAATGTATAATATAATTTGTATGATGTTTAAAAGAGTTTAGAAAACATATTTCTTTGCGTTTAAAATGCTCGAATAATCGATTGTTGGTGAGGGTGCGACGTTGGACGACCGGACGACAAAGAATCCTAGCATTTCCTTCCTATTTTTCGAAAATTGTGGTGTGTGTTGAGAGTAAATTTTCGGCTAATTTCAAGTGAGTTGTGGTGTTTAAAAGTCCTAGGTAACTTACTTATAATTTAATCAACATGATAATGGGCTTTGGTTTTGGGCTTGCAAACTTAAGGGCAATTGGGTCTACTTTAAATAATTAAATTGGGCTCAATAACAATTATTTAATTAAAACATAAAAGTTTATAAAATTAATTTCCCAAAAATAATATTTTTGATCCTTTAAAACTACTTGTTTGCCCAAAACCGACTTCCCGAGAAAAATCGAGCTCGACTCGTAAAATAATTCGAACTCTAACATTTTTAGAAAAATTAAATCATTTTAATCATATTTGGAAGCCTTGCAATTATTTAATGAAAAATAAATATTCTTGTCTTGTTCGTCCCCGGTCTTCTTTCCCCTGCCTATTATCGAATATTCGGGGTAAAATCCTTCAATTTCATGCAATTATGTCATATAATCATTTAATGATGCAATCACATCTTTAATAATTTAATTCATAAATATCATGCAAGCATTTAAATCAATTAAATAAAACAATTGAGAAATTAAAATTATTTTGCATGCATGTGGTTTACGTGGATTTGGGTTTTTTTTTCCGGACGTTACATAAATACATCCTATTCGTCCCTCATAGTATTATTACGGATATACTTCTCAGCGGATGTGTAATATTGATACGCACCTGTATTCTGGCGAAGCGGCCAAGGAAAGTCACCGTTTTCGCCTTGTCCAGTTCCACAACCATGCGTATCTGTCGACCCAATTTCAATAGAAGATCCTCGTACATGTGCGCTAGAGGAATATTATAAAGTTGCACCCAGATAGTGGACTCGTCGAACGACATAGATCGTGGAGTATTCCATCCAGTAGGTTCCTTAAAAATTATAAGGTTTCTCGAGAAATTCTGTTGGGGATCGAATTAGAGTTCAGGGGGAGGGGGGGGGGGTGAATAAACTCGTTTCTTTCTTTGAAGTTTTTGCAAAGGTGCTAGAATCATGTTAGATATTATAGCTTATCTTGTTCGAATATATTTCCAGCAGATCACAATAACTTGTGCGGAAATGATCTGATAGTTTGAGGTAAAAACAATAAAACAGTAGGCAGTAGACAGTAGTTGCTAGAAGTTCGAAGATGAAACCTTCTGCGTCTCCCCTTCTACTGAAACTCTTAGTTTCACAACACAATATAATGACTACAACAAGATTCTGGAAAAGACTCTTTTCCAGATTACAAACTCTTCTCAATAAGATGTAATAAGGTGAATAGCTTGTGAAGAGATAAAGAAACATCATCACTAGACGATCTCAGAAGATCAGATATCTGTTATAAAGAGTGTGCTGCTTTTTTGTATATTGAGCTTGAAGATAAAGAGTATATTTGATTGCTCAAAACAACATTGGAATGATAGACAGATAATGTGTTCCTTGTTAATAATAATCGTTGTTTTCTATATTGGATTGATCTTTTAATATATGGAAACCTTGAATCCAACGCCTATAAACAAAACGACTTCTTTGACTCTGAGTGAATCAGCTTTATCACCGAAAAAGAGTCCTGCAGAAAACTTCAGAATAATCAGTCTTTGTTTTATACCAAACTAGTAAGGTGTGTTAAATGTCTTCATACAACATTAAATGGCGCAATTAATACTAGTACTATGCAAAGTAACGGTAACATTAAGACTTGTAACGATCAAACGAGAGACATTAAGTTCTGCTTCTGCTTAGTCTACACTCTGCTTCTGCTTTTGCTAACAAATACTCGATAAGTGATGCTTCTGTTTTAGTAATACGAGTGCTTCTGCTTTTTATATTTTCCTCTATTTTTACTATCACTACCTACTGGTTTTGACTCTCATCACCACAATTAAAGTAAATCTAGCCAAACCTAGATGTTAGTAAAGATAAAGATCAACAGTTATACCGAAAAGCAGATAGAGTTTATAACACGATAAAGCAAATAAACAATAAAAAAGTAGTCTAAGTAAAAGAGCTTAATCGGTGCCAATGTCTCTGAAATAATTTCCTCGTTCTGAGGATCTTTATTTCTGAAAGATGACTATGTAAGGGTATCACTAGAGTGTGAGGATCTTTAATTTCCTCGTTTTGAGGATCTTTATGTCCTCGTTCTGAGGATCTTTATTTCTGAAAGGTAGGTAAATAAATTTTCTTTCAATTGTTTCGATTGTGTTAATAATACTAAAATTATTTTCTTGTCAGTAGAGTTCTCAACAAGTCAATCAGCATAAAATGTGTTGAAGAAGACTTATTGAAACTATTTTGAACAAAAGCTATTCAGTTTGGTGGTTAAGAGTAAATAAACTAAATAATAAATGAATGCATGAATGTTTATGGATATTCGGATATTTTAATACTCCTATGTCACCTCTTCTTCCTCAAAGAAAGTTTGTACTAAAAGAATTTAGTAATTACAAGTGATTTGAAATTACCCATTCCAGTAGAACTTAACACTGTCTAACTGAAACTCTTTGCGAAACTGAAAAACATAGAGCAGTAGAGTTCCTTACTCACAGCTCATACGAACTAAACAAAAGAATTCTATGCACGAATATGGTCTTTGATATGATAAGATAAATAACAAATCAGTGTGTGATTCTTCTTTTAATCTGTTTGTAAATTTTTTACAAAGAGAATTTGCTTTCTTTTTAGTCGAAGATTAATTTTGCTGGCTTGTACAACTGATCCTATATATAGTTTCAGTCTTCAACAGTAACTTGTACAAAAGATATCTGTTCATGACTGCAAATATACTTGTTGCCAATTCATTGTCTTTTTTGGGCTACAACAACGGTTGTTAAAACCATTGTATATGAGCGTTTTTTTAGGCTACAACAACGGTTTTTAAAAACCGTTGTCTATGAGCATGTTTTTTTGAGCTACAACAATGGTTTTTCAAAACCGTTGTCTATATAAGTTTTTGTGTCTTTCAGATGGTTTTTCAACTACGACAACGGTTTTTTAAAACATTATCGTTTCTTAGTATTTTATTTGGTTAACGACAACGGTTTTTGAAAAAACGTTCTCGTAGTTTCTAATTTTTTTAAAAAAATCGGTTAATATTTAACGACGATTTAGGAATAGCAACGATATTATAAAACCGTCGCTAACTTAAAAACAGTGATGGTTTTAGCAAACACTGTCGCTATATGAAAACCGTCACAATTTTAAATTAGCGACGGTTTCAAAAAACCATCGCATTGTTAAATTAGCGACGTTTTAAAAAAACATGTCGCTTCATTTAGCAACAGTTTCAATAAAACTGTCGCAATTTTGAATTAGCGACGAAACAACTGTCACTAATTTAATATTTGCGACAGTTGTTTAATGAGCGAAACTGTCGCTATTATACAAAAATCGATGCAAATTGTCTATAAATATCTCAATCCTTTATCATTTTTTTCCCAC
Source organism: Primulina eburnea (assembly GCF_022965805.1). Taxonomy (NCBI): domain Eukaryota; kingdom Viridiplantae; phylum Streptophyta; class Magnoliopsida; order Lamiales; family Gesneriaceae; genus Primulina; species Primulina eburnea. Next base: position 9,665,091 of record NC_133110.1, on the reverse strand, counting down.
AACGAATTTTTCTATCTTCCACAATTTTCATTTCACTTCAATTCTAAGTGTTAAAGATTATAAATATTGTAATTTAGTAAATTGTAAGGTTTTTTGTTAGGTTTATTAATTATAACAGTAATTTTTTTAATTTTACGAAAAACAATAGCAACGGAAATCATATAACCAACTGTCGCTAATTTTTCTTTTGAAAAACTGTCGCAATATTTAGTTTAACAGCGATTTTTCAATGGTACGACAACGGGTTTTTACCGTCGTCTTTAGACGTCTACGACAACAGTTTTTCACTGTTGTCTTTGAGCGAACCCTTTAACCACATGGCTTTTAACAATGGTTTTAGATGACCTATGACAACGGTTTTTCACCGTCATCTTTAGACATCTACGACAATGATTTTTCACCTTTGTCTTTGAGCGTACCCTTTAACCACAGTGCCTTTAACAACGGTTTTACAAGACCTACGACAATGGTTTTTCACCGTTGTCTTTGGCCATTTTTTTTGTAGTGACTGTCACTCTGATCCTCATTACTGATCGGCAGGAACAAAAAATCTGTATTACTTTAAGTTCCGATCCTTAATCACAGATCGGTTAGGTACTTGTAACGATCTTGTTTAAAGTGATAGTCTGTCGGTTGAGTAAATCAGTAAATTCTTAATCAGTTTGGTAAGTTTATTTTTACGATGGATATCAATTTGAGCTTGCGATCAGTTAGGTTACTTATTTCAGTTTCTTGCTTGAATTCAGTTGGGATCTTTTTACCAATTACCAAAACTAAATGTTACAATAGAGACTTTGCGAAGAATAATTTGTATCAGATGAAGATGGGGAAATTTGTATCGAATGAAGAGGGGGAGGAAGACCCCATAGATTTTGAGTTTGAATCATGATACTGATGAAGTATTGGAAAAATATATAAATGAAATAGAAGAACTAGATTTTTAGGCTTAATATCTATTTATTAAGTTGGTAAAATGTTGAACAATTTTAAGTTTCATTGTATGAAGATTGTCTAAATATGTGATGTGGATGATTGATTTATAAAAAAATATTAATATATTTATATTATTAATTTATTTTGACAATTTTAAATTTTATAAGAATATATATTCACAAAAAAACATATAATTATGTCCACCACTGCAGTTTTCTCATCCTGAAGTCTCTTGAGAAGTTCGATAATCTAGGCATCGATTTATCCTTGAAGCTTAAAAAAATTACACATGTGAATCGGGAAAAATCATCAATTACCACTAAGGTATATTTCTTTTCCCCCTAAGCTCATTACTAGTATGAGTCCAAATAAATCCATGTGAAGTAGTTCCAGAAATCGAGCTGATGCGTTCCTTCCTTTGTTCTTGAAGGTTGATCAAACTTGTTTACCTAGCTGACAGAAATTGCAAATTCTATCTTTTGCAAAATCAATATTAGGAAGATTAGATATAGGGTGTCAAGCGGGTCGGGTGGATCGGGTTTTGGGTCAACCCGCAATTTTTTTTATTTTTTTTCAACACTGAAAATTCCCAACTTGAACACGAACCCGTCTAACCCGCCTACCCGAATTTTATTTATTTTTTAAAAAATTAATGGAAAAATTTCGAAACATTGAAAGTAATAATAATATTTTAATTTAAACACATAGTAACAAAATTTCTGATTTAATTTGAAAGTTTAATTGTAGAAAATTAAAGTATATTTACTAAATCAAATAAACAATTGTTAAAAAATAAAATATATACAAAATAAATATTAAATGATGAAAATTTATCATATAAATATACAATAAATTTTGTTCAAACATACAATATATAAAAATATAGGTAATAGTTTCAAAAAAAAAAGTTTTCGGGTCAACCCGCGACCCAACCCGACCCAACTCGAAACCCATACTAACCCGAACCCCACTCGAACCCGAAAAACCCCAACCCGAACTTGATTTTTTTCGTGTTGGGTTGACGGGTCATGTTGCATTTTGACACCCCTAATCAGATACGAGTTTAAGCTTGCTAATAATGGCAATATACTTGGAGTTTAAGTGATTAAGTCGTTTATGGCATATCCAATTTTTATTTCCATTTAAGACGATAAAACATGTAGGTGTATTTAAGTTGTCATCATTCCATATCAACTTATATGTGTTCTATTCTCTTATACCAGCCAACATAATAATGCCTGCTGAGGATTTGACCGTGCAGGTGTTCTTGTGAAACTCAACGGTTAACCGTTGTCACATAGTTGGCTAATACTAATGAAGTTGTCACACAAATTTTCAACTAAGAGAACATAATTGATAACTATTTTGCCATGGGCAATCTTACCTTTACTCACTGTTTTACTTTTAGAGTTATCACCAAAAGTGATTCTTGGTCCTTGTAATCAATGACTTCTTGTAGAAGTTGTCTATTTTCTGTCATGTGTCTGGAGCAACCACTGTCTAAGAACCAAGTGGATTCTTCTACATTCTTCTTCTTTCGTACCTGGAATTATTGAAATATGATCATAGTACCCATATCTATTTGGGTCTTGAACTGATTAGACCCTTTGGAATCCATACTTGGATTATCCTGAGAGACTTTCCATTGTTTGATTCAAAATGGATGCGGTTAGATGCATAATCAGGTGGTTTGTGAAATGTTTTACCCATATGTTGTCTTGACCCTTTGTCTTTGTCACTCAGTCTGTATCTTTTTTGAACAGATCGGCCATTGTAGTAGCGGTTAGGTCTTATTTCTTTTGAGTGATATCCGTTTGAACTTGTTTTTCGGCGAGAACAATCTAAACCGTTGTGAGCGGTTGGATTCGGTTGGATTTCAAACTCTCAGATTCGACATAACCTAGATCACGACTCCTTCCAATGTGCTCAAAATTTACATTTTGATTGACTTGGACTTCAGGCTCAGGCTCGTCATGTTTATACACTGTACTATATCTGAAAAATTTAATTGATATTGAACTGCCTTATTCTAGTAACGGTTGAGTTTGTGTTTCAGAAATACTGCACTCATTGATTCTATAACCAAGCCAGTTCTACCCCGACTGGTTTTTGCATCTCATTCATCTTTTCAAGGGAAGTAGAGGACTTATTCCATGAGTTGACTACATTTATCTACCATTTGTTTTCTTTCAAAGTAGCATGAATTAACCTTTGCAGGCCATCATTCTCGTCTGCTAACAGACTTAACTTGACTTTCAAACTTTCAACCTCTTTTTTCTGTGAACAATTTGAGAGAGTTGACTTGTTTTTTCAAGTTTTGATTTTCTGCTTTGGCTTGATCGAACCGTTGCAAGATTTCTTTAAATTCATTCACCATTTCATGCAGTGCTATGACAAGATCATCTCATGTAAATTCCAAGGAATTAAAATCAAATACCATATCCTCGGTAGTTTCTGATTTTTCATCATCCATGAGATATTTGATTGTCTCATCATCACTTTCGCTTGAGGATTCCTCAGAGATAGACTGCTCTGAGTCTGAGTCATCCCATGGGCTCTTTTCTTCCTCTGCAATTAATACTCGTTGATCTTTATTTTTGAAAAATTTATTATCGTCTTTGGAATGTATCCTCTCGCCGTTTTTTTCATCCTTCTTGGGCATGTTGCATTCTGAAATAAAATGCCCTTTTTTGCCACAATTAAAACATGCTTGACCATAGTCTGTATGGTTCTTTTTATAATATGGTTTAGCAAACTGAGATTGATTTTTGCACACAAATTTACCAAATCTATTAACAAACAGAGACATAGCTTCATTGCTTAATTTCTCAACTGATTTCTTACTTGGAGACACTTCGACCGGAAGAGTCACTGTAGTTGCAGCCAGAGCCTTGGTTGGTTGAGAAGTAGATGGTTCTTCCTCAGTTTGAATTCAAAGCTCGAACTCGTATGCTTTAAGAACAACAAAAAGATCATGAAGCTCTAGCTTGTTCAAATCTTTGATTCTCGCATCACCACTGTATTTACATCCCATTCTCTAGGAAGAGCTCTCGTTACCTTCAAGGAAATTTCACGGTTAGAATATTCTTTACCAAGATATGTAAGTTCGATAATATTACTGCTAAACCATTCATAAAATTCAGAAAGTGTTTTTCCAGGTTTCATTTTGGTATTATCGAACTTCTGGATAGCAACTGTTAGTTTATTCTCCTTTGTTTGATCGTTTTATTCACAGTTGTGTGAGCTTTTCCCATATCTCTTTTGCTGTAGAGCAGATTTTAATTTTGACAAACATATTCTTATCTAGAGTTTTGTAAATGATATAATTGGCTACATTGTCAAGGTTTGCCTTCTTCTTGTCTTCAACCGTCCATTCAAATCAATGCTTTTCCACCATCTGGGGAGTACCTTCAGTTAGAGCAACAGCTGGATAAACTTTCAAAATTTTCATAGGACCGTTTGTGATGACATACCACATGTCATCATCATGAGCCGCTAAGTGTGCCTGCATACAAATTTTTCAATCATCATAGTCTTCTTTTGAAAACATAGGAATCTTGTTAAAAGGTGCCACATATAGATTGTAGATATCAAAGTTCAAGAAAACCCGCTCTGATACCACTTGTTAGGATCGAGAGAGAGTTTAGAGGAGGGGAGTGAATAAAATCTTTGAGAAATGTTCATTTTTAAAATTTGTTTTCAATCATTTTTATGTGGTTGAAACTTTTCTCGAACGATTAGAAATGAGAACAACTTAAAAAGTGTGGAAGGCGGTTCAAAGTTTCTAATGATAGCTACAACCGATTGGCAATCCTGTTTAATAAGAAATAGTTAAAATGTAAGTGCTTGTAGAAAGTAAATACACAAGATTTTATGGATGTTCGGAGATAAAAATCCTACATCACCCTTTTTTCTTCTTTAGGAAGGATTCCACTAAAAGACTTTGGCTTTACAAACTATCGCAACAGCCCACTCCAATCAGGACTTATCATACTGCCTGTTTTGTAACTCTTATTAATCACTTTACACTTCTAGATATCTAAGAACCATTGTTTCACCAGAGCCGATACTAAATCAAATAACCAAAGGTTACTGATGTAAAGAAACTATATGGTCCAGGAATTTAGTTAACGTAACATGAATACATGCAATCTAGGGATTTATTTAATTTTGTGTTTAAATTATTTTTGTGCATTTTATGCATAATTATTGCATGATAGGGTTTATTTCATGAAATTTTAAAGGTTCATGCATTAGGGTTTCTAGATACATTTTACGATCAAACGAGGTACGAAGACCGGAGAATTAGCAGGAAAATTATTTTTATTACATGATTAATTTTTATTAATTAATATAAAATGTTTTAAATGTATTTTTCAAGAAATGAGCTTTTTTAGGTATTTTTACCCGCCAGAGCATATTTTTCAGCGGTACGTAAATTTTATCGAATCAGAGGACTTTTTGAGGGTTCGGCTAATATTTTCAAGAACTTACCAAAACAAAATATTTTTCGGAATTGTGTTTGTACTTAATGAGCCCACTTATAAGCTTTTGGGCTTAAAACTCTTTTTAAACTTTTAATTGGCAATTTAGGGCCCATTATCTTCTAAAATTACTATTTAATCATTACCTAAACCTCATTTAACCTAAACCTAAACCATCTAGTAGCTGACACCTCCCCCTCCACTCAGAATCCTCTCTTTTTCAGCAGCCTTTCTTCAGCAAAGCATCGGCCATCCTATTTTCTTGCAGAAAAAATTACTTCGGTGCTCCCCCCGACTCTCGTTCTTCGACGTTCTTGCGTAGAATCCTTCAAGGCACGCTATGTATCTCCATTGTCGCATCATTTACATCTTATATGTGCTGTGTTATGTGTGTTGAGTATTAAAACTTTCGGCCCTTGCACGATCCTAAATATTGGTTTCGATTTTTTTTGGCTTAAACTCACGATTTCGATTTGCTTCTCATGTTGTTCTGTTTCGGTGCAAGGAGCTGCCGATCTAGATGTTTAAAGGGGCTGTTATGTCAAGGGTTAATATGTCTATAGGCTAGAGTGGTGACTTGGTGGAGTAAGTCTCGAATGTTTCTAAGACCGAGAGGTGTTCATGGAGGTGTGCTGCGCGTGAGTGGTGAATCGATTGAGGAGTGGTGCCGGCGGTGCAAGAGCTGAATCGGGGCATGGACCAGACGCTGGTGGGTCTTAGTCATGGCCCAGGGAGGCTCAACCACCATTGGAACTTTCCTTGTAGTCGGCGGTTGTGCGAGAAGGGGTGAAGCACTGGGTAGTGATATCGGGTTCTAGCAATTGTATCCATCGTGTAAGCTGCATGGGGTTGGGGCCGTGGGTCTAGTGGGGCTGGAGGAGTCCTAGGGTGGTCTAGGGAAGGCTGAATCATAGCTGGTCCCATCAGTAGAAGGCTAGGGTCGCAAATACGGAAGGTGGCACACTAGGGTATGTAGGATTGGATAGTGGCGCAATTCCAGCAGCGGGTGACTTACTGTTCGAAGGTTTATGGGGTTGGTTGGGATGGTTTTAAGGCTGTAAATGAGTGTTTTAGGTGCGGTAAAAGTTGGGAGAAAATTTGGTTAAGTTTCGAGTCGATTCGGGTTAAAACCGGGACTCCTGTCCAAATTTTAAAACAAATCGGTTAAGTTGTAAAGTGAGCTCGAGTTTACGTCTAAGAATGCTTAAAAAATATGATTTTGGGATGTTTCAAGGGGTTCGGTAAGCTTCGGATCAATTTTAGATGTCAAGAGGTAAAACGTTAATTTTTGGGTTTCCAGAGGAAACATTTTCATTTTGCACCCAGTTGAGATTTTTGGTCCTGTCAGCGTCCTAAGCACAAATGTATCATGTTTTAAATGTTTATGCATCATGTTTATTATTTTTATGAAATTATGATAAATACAGTGCATGCTTGGTTTTAAGGTAAAAGTTACGTATATGCATATTTTTCTTAAGTGGTGAATATGATGATGTTTTTGAATGATGAGAATTGGTTGTAACTGACGATGTATATGTATATGATGACATGAGATATGATGAGCTGAGGCCAAGTCTAAGTGGACGGGTAATACTATCGCTGATGTCCCTGCCGCCCGGTACCATGGTTATACGTAGATGGATCCATCGAATAGATCTGACACGATAGAGCTAATACGAAAATCACAAGTAATGAACTGAATTCAATTGAAAGAAAATGTATATGTATATGATGGCATGAGATGACATATTTTGTCACGATATGATTTTACACGACACGTTTATGTTCATGCTTTTAAGTTCATGAAATATATGTTGAGTATGATATTTTTCATTGTTGTGTGTCATGTATATGTACTTGTTATTTCTGGTATAGGTGTGTTGAGACTTTAGACTCACTAGGCGTGTGTGATGCAGGTGAGCTTGATGGTGAGGGGACTAGAGGTGCCAAACTCTGAGTAGGAAGATCTGGTGCGGTGACATGACCCGAGGACAACATGTTTTTCGCATTACGATTTATGAGATTTGAGAGGAGATGAACATTTTTATACATCGATGATTTTTAAGATTTTTAGTCGTTTATGTTTATGTATGATTTTGGATGAGTTTGGTTAATTTAAACTCCACCATTTTACGGTCAAATAATTACGATTATTTTAAATGCTATTTCAAAAATATAAGTTTTAAAAAAAAAATATTTCCACACTTTTAGAATGTGTAGACGTTACAGAAACAATATGTTTTGAGTAGCACAAAATTTATCCTTGAATGATCAGATATATTTCTCATGAGTGCGTGCTTGATGAACGATGAAGTGTGGAACTTTAAGTGCACTCAAATCTTCAAGTATGCAAGCTTAGCGATGAGGTAATAACGTGGTTGAAAAGCTTGTATATCTTAATTGATCGATCTACTTCTGTATTTTTCAACTATTTTTTATAGGCTATCATTCCAATGGCCGAAAAAAGATTTGTAACGTAAACCTGTAGTGTTGAAATGATGTGTTACTATCAGCTACAAAAACATTTAATGTTCTCTTTGCTTGTACAATTTTGAATATCGTTCCTCTGAAGAGTTGCTGCTCGACACCATTTTTGTGGTAACTGTTAGCTCCATCAGAACTTGTAGGATATTTCAGCAATCTTTCTATTCTGGGATAGTGACATAAATGAAGATATTTATCGGAACTGGTGCAAGACATAGTTAACTTGTAGCGGTGAAAAATTATTGAATGCCCTGAGCCGGTCAGAGAATGTTCTTCATGAGGAGTTCATAAATAACTCCTTAAATGAAGCGGTTGAAGTTTTCGAACAGTCGATTGGAAAACTCTTAACGGTTGAAACTTTTCAAGTGATCAAAAAATAATGAATTGGAAATAACATAACAAATGACAAATTAATTAGGGATAAGCAATCAATAAATTTACTTTTTTTTTTTACACATCCAAAGTTTAACTCTCATCGTTCAAATTTTAATCACCTCTGTTTAATTTCAAAACTTTCCCTTTTTCCTTTTGCTCCTCGAAATTTAACACAATTCTTTAGGATTTTCAGGAATCGAGTAATGATTTTATACTCAAGTTGAATATGCCATAACATGGCCAAATGTGTGAAGCTTCGCTAGATCTTCACCATTATTCTAACTCGTGCAGTGGAGCATAAATACTCCATGCTAATACACATCTTCGTGCAACATTGTTTGATAAAATAAATTTAACAACACGCAATAATTGTGTTTTAAAATTTTTCACTTTCATAATATTTGAATTCATACTCGAAGCATTTGAATTCGATGGATGAAATAAAAACCTCACCCAAATATTTAGGAAAAAAATGAATCGTCGTATGTTATAAATTTAGTGAAGATATCACACTTAACGGTGATGATATTTCATATTTAGAATAACACAAAATAAACACCTTAATAAGTCTTTCTTTTCAAACCCACACATTGAATCTTGATAAGTTCGATGCGTTCAAATCAAACACAATAGAAAACTCCCAAATATATTGTATTGAAACTCAAATGGCATGGGTTCCTTTCTTTGACATTTCTTGCCTATAAGATACATTTATACAATAAAACTTATCTAAAATAACTACATGTATTTAAAATATAGTCAAATTGAGCTCATAGCTTATGCTAACTAACTAACTAAATAATAACTAGTAGAATTTCTTTTGATATCATGTTAAGCCCAAATCTTAAAAAGATTTCAGGGATGTAATTTTGTCATATTTGTGATTATTTAGAATTTTTATCCTTAATTAAGTGCTTATCTGAATTAATTTTATAATTGTTGTATATTTGAATAAAAGAGGAAAAAAGCTTAATTTGTTATTAAAGATGATTTTACAAGATTTCAAAGGAAATAAAAGACCAAAAAAAAGGAATAAAATATTTTATTCCTTGATAATATTGAAGTTTTGGAAGAAATCTGTGCAAATCTTAATAAAGATAAAGCCTCACATTTGAAAATAAAACATCTACAATTTTTTAACTTGGCATGAACTTAAAAGATTTGGAGGATTGGGCCCTTTAAGAAAATAATAAAAGGCAGCGTACAAAGAGAAGGAAAAGAGAGAGAACAAACATCGAGAAAAAGCAGAAAAAGGAGAGAACAGGAGGTAGGAAGCAGAGAAGGATAACAGAGAGAGGAAGCAGAGAACTACTGAAATGTTCATCGCCTTTAACTTTAAAATTCTACTACATTTTTTTATTTTCTTTTACATAGACTTCGAAAAACACCATTCAAAATAATTTAACATTTTATAAATCAAAATAACTTATCATTTTAAAATCTCAAGTGCATAAAAATCTCTAACTCATCAATTAACAAATCCAATTTCAACCTCTATCATGAAATGATTACCTCTAAAATATAGTATAAAAATCTCTACTCAAATCATTTAACAAAATCTTTAAATTGTTTAACAATCAAGCTAATGCGGAAGTAACTGTCCCTCGAGAGTCTACTGCTCGACTCGACCGACTTAAGCGTCGGCGCCTCCATCAATATAATCATCACATGCAACATTCAAACCTAGTGAGTCTAATGATACGACACGTTCTAAACATGAATAACAAGTAATACATATACATGCACATGCATTAAAATCATATTTTTATTTAAAATAATTTTTGATCATAAATAAATCATTTAAAATAATTTTCAGCATAAATAAATCATATAACATAAACTCGTAAAATCATAAAGATTTGCATCCTTTATCATTTTGGATGGAGTTTAATCCTTGAAAGTGAGTAGTCTTTTATCATTTGGTCGACTACAGTCTTAGCTCCACATATGCATGGGGACGGACACTAGGCATCGCCATGGAAATACGATCGTCGGGCTCCCTCTGGGGCATTGTCCCGTAAACGGGCTCCCTATGAGGTCTTTTTCCTCACGACATCCACACAAATAAAATAGTAAGTTCACCGTTCCTTCTTAAAACGGATCCCCCACACATCCTCTTTCTCACAGTCAATTCATATCCCTCAAAATGTTTTTTTTTTCTTTTCAAAAAATAATTATCATTTGCTTTCCAAATTTGAAAAATAAAATTTTTAATATTAAAAATCGTACCATATCATAGCTTTTCAAAAATATCATTTTGCAATAAAAATTGCACAGCTTTACCATAAATCATAAAATCTCATATTTTCATTTTAAACATCATAAAATATCATTTAACATGCATTATGATCCGCCGGGGCGTTGCCAATCATTTTTGTACTACCAAGGTGTAAAATGACCATTTTGCCCTTGGACTCTAAAATTCTCGATTTACATCCCAAATAATTATTTAAGACTAAATTTAACTTTTAATATTTTTATTTCATTTAAATTCGAGGCTTTCAATTTAATTCCTTATTTACTTGTTCGCTAATTGTTTTAATCCCGATTAAATTCAACTTGAATATTTTGATCTCAAATTTTAAACATAACATTTTTATTACCTAAACTACCCTTTTCAAATCATGATCCACCCCCGCGAACCCATGGTTCGAACCTTCCCCCTTAATTTTCCGAATATGACCCTTATTTGAAAACACCGAGCCATCTCACAATTTACTCGAGCCACATCCGAGCCACCTCGAGCCAAACCCAAGCCAACTCATCTAGCAAACCTACTGACCGAGCCCAGCCTTGGCCAGGTCGAAAAGTCTCTTTCCCCTAAGCCCGGTTGGTGCACAAGTCTCAGTAGGTTCACTAGGACTCCTAGTCAGCTTAGGACTCACCCAACCCCTTAACCCTCTACCAGCACTGCCCTTCACTGTCCCTGGACCATGCTCAGCCGTGTCCCAGACCAGCCCAAGCCCTGAACCAACGCCGCGAGCCACCTGCCCAGGAAAAGGAACAGCAGCCACGCGCATGATGCCTCCTCACGCTGTGGTCGAGCCATCAGCGAACCAAACCGCACCAGCCCCTGATTGGTCAACCTCCCTAGACCTTATTGGACCAGCCCTAGCCGTGAGCCCCCTTGGCTGCAGCCTCCTTGCGCGAGCATGGGGAGGAGTCCCTCTTCATGTGGACTCTTCCCCAGCCTAAGACTCGAGCCCTAGCCCTCCTAGGACTCTTCCCCACCCTTGACCATGACCAGACCAACCACCTACCTGAGCCCTGCCTAGCCATGCAAGCTAGCCGTCCCTTACGTTACAAGCCATGGTTCCATTTGAAAACCCTAGGTTCCTCTTCCCTTGATTATGCGTGATTCCAACATGTGTTTTCCCTTTAATTAATTCATGTTCTATTCATATTTCATCCTACGTTGGCAGCGAACTCGTTGGAAATCATAATATGATCATATACGTAAAAGCATTGAAAACTTTTGAAAATAATCGAAAAATGTTAAACCATCGAACGTAAATATTTTTCATGCAAAAACAATTAAAACATGCGTATTATGATTTGAATTTTGCGTAAAAGGGTTTATAAAACGTGCCTTTGCGTTTGAAACGCTCGAATATTAAATTGTCGGCGATGGTGCGATGATGGACGAATGGGCGACGAAGGACCCTAGCTTTCATTCTCCTCCTTATTTTTGAATCTAGTGTGTGTAAAGTGTGTTAAATTTTGGCTGGTGAATGATGTTTAGAAGCCTAGGTTTACTTATTTATAATTTTTAATTAACATATTAATGGGCTTAGGTTTTGGGTTTGAAGTGTAGGAGCAATTTGACCTACTTACAATAATTAAATTGAGCCCAATAATACTTATTTAATTGTAAAATAAAAGTTAATTTATAAAAATTACTTTTCAAAAATAATCCCATTTGATATTTTAGAATCTCTTGTTTGACCAAAACCGACTTCCCGGGTAAAATCGTGCTCATCTCGTAAAACAATTTAAATTCCTATTATTTAGAAAAATTTAACCATTGTTAATCATATTAAGAAGCCTTGCAATTATTTATTGAAAATATTCATTTTTATCTTCGTCGTCTCTGGTCTCCTTACCCCAACATATTATCGAATATTCGGATAAAATCTACAATTCTCATGTAAGCATGCCACATAATTATTTAACCATGTAACCATATCATATAATCATTTATTATGCATCATATAAGCATTTCAAATCAATTATGCAATTTTAAGCAATTTAATTAGTTTTCATGCATGTGGTTTACATAGATTGGTTTTTCGGACATTACAACTATGCATGAAGAACATTGAAAGTGAGGAGAGAGACAGAAGAGTTCACTTAGATAGCATCATAGAGGAAGAGAGATTTGGATGAAGACATAAGCTATTAGAGTTTGAGAGAAAGGAGGAAGACAACATCAAAGGGGGGATCACGGGCAACCATGCTGATATTTTCTTATTCATTCTTAAATTTTATTCTTATGAATTCAAAACTTTTGTCTTTGCATTGTTTTAATTTTTTGGAATAAATTTCTTTAGACTAAGACCACGATAGGACCAAACAATACTTTGTTTGATATTTGGTTTAATTTCAATATATTATTTTTCTTGATTTTAATTATTGATTGATGTTGGTTTAATATTTCTTGTTAATAACCTGATCAACTGTTTTCATGTTTCTTGATTAATCACGAATCAAAAGATGATTGGTTAAATATAGCAACAAAGACGTCATCAACACATGGTTAAATTGACTAGAAATAATATTCAATTTCGGTGTGCGTTTTAGGTGAAAATGAAATTGCACAAAGATTTATTGCATTTAGATCTAATTAAATTCAATTAGGAATAATTAAACTATAATATTTAAACAGGTTTATTGAAACGTCCTTTATTTTTAACTTTAAAATCCTACTAACTTTTTTTAAAAAAATTATTATTTCGAAAATTAACAATTAAAATCAAGCAACATTTTCATAAATCAAATAAATTAACATTTAAAATCTCAAGTGCATAAAAACCCCTAAATCGTCAATTAACAAAATTCAACTCCAACATTTAACATGATTATCCTACCTCAAAATAAAGCATAAAATCTCTAGTAAATCATTGACAAAAATCCTTTAAATCTTTTAACTATCAATCTAATATGGAAATTAAATGGCTCTTGGGAGTGTACTGCCGGACTGAATCAACTCAAGCGTCAACGCCTCCCTCAATAACATCATCACCTGCAGCATTCAAACCTAGTGAGTTTAATGACTCACCACGTTCTAAACATGAGTAGCAATTATTACATATACAAGCACATGAATTAAAATCATACTTTTATTCAAATTAATTTGTAAGCATAAATAAATCGTAAAATCATAAAATCGTAAATCTTTCTATAATTTATCATTTTGAGTGAAGTTTGATCCTTGAAAGTGACTAGCCTTTTATCCTTGGTCAACTGATCAGTCTTAGCTAACCATTACGAATGGATACGGGCACTAGACACCGATAAAATGGAAATACGATCTTTGGGATCCCTCTGGGACCTTGTCCCGTGAACAGGCTCCCTCTCGGGCCTTCTCTCTCACGATATTTTCAAAAAGCATATATTATATCCTTTTTGTCACAATCAATTCGCATCCTTCAAAATATTTTTCTTTTTCCTTTTTAAATAATAAAATATCATGACTTTCCAAAAATAGCATTTACAGTAAAAAATTGCACAGTTTTAGCAAAGAGGTCAACCTCTTTCAAATATACAACATGGATTCGAAGCACTTCTTTTAACACTATTTTGGAAACCCAAGGACTAAATCGTATGAATATGTAAAATACAGGATTTCCAATCCTAGCATGAAAGGGAGGGAAACATATACTCAATTTAAAGTGAGTAAATAGAATTCCATACTCGATCTCAGAGATACATATAGAATTCTGCGGAAAGCCGTATTCGATGAAAGTCGTATGTACGGCTTGGAGGGAGATCTTTCATATCTTTATATAATATTTTCTGCAAAATTTTCATAGTATATAATTTAACATGCGTTATGACCTTTCGGGACACTGGCAACCCTTTTTGTAGTATCCAGGTGTAAAATAACTGTTTTGCCTCTGGACGTAAAATTTCTCGATTTTTACTTTTTCTTACTTTCATTTACTCTATACCATTCCAAATAATTATTTAAGCTTAAAATTTAATTTTTAATATTTTTATTTAACATAAATTCGAGACTTTCGATTTAATTTCTTATTTACTAATTCATGAGGCATTTAATTCCCGAATTAATTCAAAATTTACTATTTTCTTCTCAAATTTTAAACATACATACCTAAAGGACCCTCGTGAACCATGACCAACCCCCATGGGCCATGGTTCGAACCCTTTTCTTTTTTCATAGCCATAATTCGAACCATAGCTAGTTCTTTCGAGCCAACTCTCATTTTTCTCGGACCATGGCCGAGCCACCTCGAGCCATTCCTTGACCAGACCCTCTTGGACCCTTCCAGACCTAGTCTAGCCCAACACACCATCCCCTAGCCCTAAAGCCAAGCCGCACACCTCTCCTTTTCTTTCCTACATCGCGGTCCTCAACGTACCGAGCCACCATCGACCACGGCTGCACCAGGCCCTGATCTTACCCCTATCCATCCTCTCTAGGCCTTACTGGACCAACCCTGAACCGTACTGATCGAGCCGAGAGCCAACCTAGTCGTCGCCTTCCTAATCGCACATGGGGAATAGTCCATGCGGTTGTGGACTCTTTCCCTACGGTAGCCTTTGAGTCCTAGCCATGCTAGGACTCTTCCTAGCCATTAGTCAGTTCCCTCACCGAGCCCTAGACCAACCCTGGACAAGCCGCACGTAGCCAAGCACCAAGCCGAGCCCTTGATCACCTAGTACACGTAGAAAATCCTAGGTTCTTATCCAACCTTAGCCAAGCTCGACTCCAGCATGTATTTTTATCCCTTAACGACTCTTTTCATGTCCCTTAAACACTTCTTATTGCCAGTGTGGTCCTTAGGAATCATAGAGTTAAAGAAACAAGCATAAAAACATTAGAACTTTGAAAATAATTGTTATATTGTTAAACCAATTGAACGTTAATATTTTTCATGCAAAATAAATCAAACATGCATAATATTGTTTGAATGATGCGTCAAAGGGATTTAGATTCGTGCCTTTCGTTTTACAACACTCGAATATGTGATCGTCAGCGTAGGGTGCAGGGAAGAGCGAACGGGCGACGATGACTCCTAGTTTTCTTCCCTTGAGATTTTCGAATTTGAGTGTGTTGTGTGTGTAAATTTCGGCTGAATGAGGTCTCCCAAGCCCCATTATTCTATTTTATAGGTTTTAATTTGCATGATAATGGGCATGAGTTTTTGGCTTTCACGTAGGGCAATTGAGCCTACTTATCCAAGGTAAATTAGACACAGTAACACCTATTTAATTGAAAAATAAAAATTTATAATTTTTATTTCAAAAATAATACATTTGATATTTTTAAAGACCCTTGTTTGCCAAAAACCGGCTTCCCGGATAAAATCGTGCTCGTCTCGTGAATTAATTTGAACTCTATAATTTTCAGAAAAAATTAATCATATTTAATCATAGTAAGAAGCCTTGAAAACATTTATTGAAAAATATTCATTTTGTCTTGGTCGTCCCCGGTCTCCTTTCCCCGTCCTATTATCGAATATTCAGACAAATTCTCATGAAATCATGTCATTTAGTCATGCAATCATACCTTTAATCATATAATATACATCTTGAAAGCATTTAAAATCAATTAAATAAAATAATTATGGAATTTAATTCATTTGCATGCATGTGATATACGTATATTGGCTTTTGGATGTTACATTTATTAACTCGAGGAATCATTTAATAAATAAATTGGGGATTTCATCGTGATTGTAAGGATCTAAATAATTAATTGAATTTAACACATGTCAACATAGTATAGTTTGGTACCGTTGTGTGTCTTAGTTCTTTATTTGAACTTGAATCCCTCCTTGATCTTTAAATCCATTCTGGATCAGGTTCCGACCCGACCCAAAGGCTGCAAGATGCAGTCAATGACTACTGAATCCCAATATTTAATTTTGCAATTGAGGCCCAAATTGCAAATACATATATTTTTACTCCAAAAATAACCTATAAATACAAGTAAGTTTTTTATATATATATTTTCACACATCAATTTTCTCTCTACTTTACATTTCATTCCAATCAATATCTTTCTTTGTTATTATTTCTCAAAACATATTCAATAATTGTGTTATAATTTGTACACTCAATATTCTCTTTATTATTATTTATTTACTATTTCACATTCTACTTATATAAATAATTCGAATTTCGATTGCATCATCTTCAAACAATAGTGGTGGTGGTGGTGGAAATGAATACGTTTATGACTTTGTGAACATTTTGGCTACATACCCAGCTTTGATAAAGTTCGAACATGGCTACAAAGAAGAAGAAGTCATGGAACTCCCCAACAAAGATGTAGGGACGCCATCATCTACCCGAGTAAGCAACACGATGTCAACGAGCACGACGACAACCCGAACAATGGATCACTTCGATTTTGAACAACAAGGAACAAACAAATATTTTGCCGTACGTAAAATTTTTAAAATGAGTGGTGGTTTCGTGGTACCGACACTTAAGGTACATAAACTTGACCCTGATATGCTACAAATATTCGGTAGGGAACAAACACTACAATAAATTAATCATTCAAATGGTAAAATTTTCACAATTATAAAATAAATTTCTCGAAAAACCATCGTAAAATTTGTTACCAAATGTTTTCAACTTTTTATAATAGTTGAACAAGAATGTTTTGTTGAATTTACTAGTACAATTCAAGTTAGTTTTCACAATATTTCTAGGCACACACTTAAGAAATATTGTTGTGATATTTATAAAGATATAAAGAAACACTAAATCGTATCTTTCAAATATTTCTTGTAGAGTTAGTTTGAATATTGATATTTGGACTAGTTTGAAATATGTATCTTATCTTGTTGTTACATGTCATTGGATTGATGAAACTTAGACTATGCAATAAATAATTTTAGCGCTAGATCATTTAGAATTGTCACACAGCACATACACTATAGCTATATATGTTGGAATTTATAAGTTTCAAAATTTGACAAACAAATCCGTAAAATAACTGAAGAACTAAACTGAACTGATGTAACTGATAGATCGTAACTTAAAGAAGACTTATTGGACTTAAATGGATTAAGAACTGAAGTTAATAGACTAAAGTCCTTATAAGAATAAATAAATCTTGAAGCTCAATAAACAGATTGAAAATTTGAACTGATGTAACTGATAGATCGTAATTTAAAGAAGATTTATTGGACTTAAATGTATTAATAACTGAAGTTAATAGACGAAAGTCCTTATAAGAATAAATAGTCTTGATGCTCAATAAACAGATTGAAGATCAAAACTGTAGACTTCACAAAACTGAACTGAAATGACCTATCTCAACTGAAGTATTCAAAGTGAGAAGACATCAGTTAGAACTGAGGTAGTCCAGCTGGACTTATCAGTCAACCAGTTTGACTCCTGATCAGTAAGCCACGTCATCGGCTGCATTTTGAAATACACATCAGACAAACACCAAAGCAGAACAGATAAAACAGAACAGTTTGATACATCGTACCTCTGTCAGAATAAAGTCATCTACATGGACTAGTGAAATCCTATATTTGAGATAGAAGAGATGACGTAGGAGCAATTGAAGACTCCGAACATCCATAAAATTCTTTGTGTTCATCATTCTATTCATTCTGTTTTCGTTACTTTATTTAATCTACCTTTCAGTTTATTTCCGTATTAAAATCATTAGTTAACTGATTGATATATACACACAAAGATTTCTGAATTAGTTCCTTAAAAAACTGATTTATATCCGAAATGTCGATCAAACGATTAAATATCTTAAAAATTTACTAAAATCGATTTTAGATGGTAATTTGCTTCACGTTAGAAGTGCATGCCATATTATCAATTTTATGTGTTAAATGTGCATGTGATGAGCATATGTCCACTGTAATAGAAAAATTCAAAGTACGTGGGAAAAAATTATTACGTGAAAGAAGAAATGGACATAATTGGAAAACACTAGTCAAATCAAACGGAATTGAATTTTAAAAAATGTCATTTATATCATTTGCTTCATACTTTTTTATGTTTTCAAGATTTAGTTAATTCATATTACAATAATATTGCGGCAGAGTTTTTAATACTGACTGACGAATGATTAGAATATTTTGAGTAAATGTATTTCTTTGTTAGAAATTTTTAAAGAAGCAATCGAGAAATTTTCTGGCATTAATTACCATACTTAAATCATATTTCTATATTTGCTTTTCAATATGTTTTATAAATGTATCGAATATCATGATTATTCTGTTATGTACGATTTTGTTTCAAATATGGAAAACAAAATTTTAAAATATGGGGAGAATATTTTAATTGTGCATGATTTAGCAATATTACTTTATCCAAGTCAAAATCAAGGAGG
The DNA here is from genome assembly GCF_022965805.1 of Primulina eburnea. Lineage (NCBI taxonomy): Eukaryota > Viridiplantae > Streptophyta > Magnoliopsida > Lamiales > Gesneriaceae > Primulina > Primulina eburnea. The sequence goes on along the minus strand of NC_133110.1, from coordinate 9,646,257 downwards.
ATTAGATGTATTTTTTTTGAATATTATGCTAAATTTCTTCAGAAAAATGTTGACGATCAAAAGAAGTCAATCGTACATTCTCTCCAAGAATTTTTTGATTTGTATGCTAGTGAACAATGTAAACCGAGTGCGTAGCCGGAGGAGGATCCGACATATAAAAGCAAAAGTGGAGCACTCAACTTCTTTCAAAGTTTGAAACGACAAAAGTTCAAAGGAAAATCGGTGAGAACAACAAATTACATTGAGATCCAAATTTATCTAAACCAATATATCGAGACTACAGAGAATTTCGATATTATTGATTGGTGAAAAGTAAGTTATCAACTTTATCCAGTGTTAGCGGCAAGTGCAAGAGATTTCCTACCCATTTAAAATTCAAGTGTTGATTCCGAATCAGAATTTTCAGTATGTGGAAGAATAATTGGTGAACAAATAACTAATTTAAAGCCATAAACATTTTGCATGCTGACATTCCTACGAGATTTGTTTGCAGCCGGAAAAAAGAATAGGACCGCTGAAGCAATCGATGAATTTCAAAACTCTCCGACGAAGATCCGGAATATTCAAAATATATTTTAATAAATCGTGATTAATTTTATATATTCAATTGTAAAATCAATGTTTAAATTAATTTATTTATGATTAATCAGTATTGTTTCAACTCAAAATACTAAATAAAAAATGTTTATTAATAAAAGTAATTTTATATTAAAAATAATAATAGTCAGACACAAACTCGGAAATGGTTCGATCTGGACCAGAATCGATCTAAAAATCATCGAACCGGTCCCAGATTCAGATTGTTTACAAGATTTCAACCTTGGAACTGGAACCAACCGGAATCGGTTCCGAACCGGTTCATCCGGAACTGATCGGAACCGACAAGCCGATAAGCATGCCTAGTATTACTTCACCATTTATTTTTAGCGTAGAAGTAATATACAATATTTAATTCAACATAATTTTAATTTTGCGAAGTAATTGTTGATTATTGTTGTACTAATTTAACAAATTTTTGAAGATTTAAATTACCTTTAACTTTATTTTTTAATAAAATAGTAGTGAAGTAAAAAATATTATTCAATACACCAAAATGAAACAAATATAAACATTACCACAATATCTACAATAAAAAATCGAATTCGCTCAATTCAATTCTTTCGCTCAATTCAATTCTTACTTCATCGTATTGAGATCGACTGTAATACTAGTTCTATCCTCCAAAATGATACACATCCCTGAATAAGAAATGAACAGAAAAGAATCCCCTAAATACAAGCTAAGCCTCGATTAATAGGCTAGTATTTGGATCAGAAAATGGTAGCATGTTCATTTAAGATTCATAGCCCTTCACATTTGAAACCTTCAAAAGATGGTGTTAAGAAGCAATAGATTACACACCTTCTCTGCATAATGCTCAGAGATATAGAGCTAGTGGATCCCCTCATAATGATAAAATTTGGTCTCACACTCCCAACTTCAAAGTTTTGATTCAGAACACAAAGTTTATCAAATATACAATCTTATGTAAAGTAGATATTCATTAAAAAAACTGCAGGAATCTAACCACATAAACTACACCTGAATACGAAGAAAAATCTACATAGAATATCGATTCACAAAACAACCATCATTTACAGCAGGAAAATAACCCGACGGTTCGTTCAAAGATCAATGCTGAATTCATAATGACAGATTTTATCCAAAACATGAAAAGTTCTTCTCATATTTGGTTGGAAGCAAGCACTTGTGATGTTCAACCACCATCCCAAATAATTCAGCAACATCTTGAACCATGGAACAACATATTGGAGTCTAAACAACTCTTGTTTTAATGTTCAAGTAAAAACGAAGAGAAACTTAAGAGACAACAACAAATTTTCAACACGATCAGATTTGGATACATCAATGTCTGCTAAAACCAATCAACATACGGACGATAACAGATCAGCGTTAATTTTCAAAATAAATTAATGCCAATTTTTTTTAAAAACAAAACAGCAAGTCTGCATTCTTTCCACCTTAGCTTTATATAGCAGCACATGACCACAATACCAGTTAAATTGAAAACTGCCCACGCATCATACTGTCCACAACAAATTCTTAGTAAGCACACTAATTATGGTTGGTTAATTGAGCAGAGCATCAAATCAATTTTAAGCTGTCTTATCGATCAAGTTACCACACCACAAATCTTACTGAAATATAAGCTTCCTAAATTGTCGAATGAAGCCATTAATTTTAAGCTGTCTTATTTTATCACAAACAGCCTCTCTTTAAGTTTTCCTTGTAAATCTAATTAGTGCACAGTACCTGAAAAATAAAGTGAAGACTTATACAAGACATGATACATGTCTTATGACCAAAGGCAAACAGTAAAGGATTTGAATTTGGGAAATGGTTTGTTCTCAATACCATTTGCAAAATAAACAGTATCACTTTAAAAGAGGTATTTATTTGTTAGACCAAATGTTTATACATACATGTACAACAGAAACCTGAGGTGCCAGCTTACTGAAGGAGTTGAAAGACCCTCCCCTGTTCTGTGTGACTGCTTCAATCCTCAAACATGCCGGAAAATTTAACCATTCTTCCAGCAAGGTCGAGGTCCGGCACACCAATGCTGCGAAGGGCAGACTCGCAGCAGCGGTGGCTAAAACACAACAGAAAAGCTAAGGAAGTGGCTTAAATTTGCCTAAAACTAAAACACAAACAACCTACAACCATCGAAGTTCAAGTTCACCATTGAGAAATGGTAAATGCAAAATCTTATTTATATTCAAACTTAGATTAAATGATTCTAACAAAATTAATTGCAAATAATTAATAATTAAAAAGAGATAATTGAACATACACTGTGACTAATGGATTGGGAGGTGAAATTGCACATTATGTGCTTCGGACCCAAGAGATTGTGTTTTCTAGTGATCAAGAATGCAGTGCTAAGAATGATGTCATGATCGTTATGCAATATTAATTATGGGAGGCAATTTTCTTTCTTCCTTTCTTTTTTTTTTTTAAACTCAACTTATTGGGTTTCTGAAAAGGAATTGAAAAACCAAAGTTACAAGGTCATTCTTTTTCTATATATAATAAAAAAACACCAAGTGCTGTTGTATTAAAATTTAAAGCTACCCTCGAATATCTTTTTAAGAATTTCTTGTATTTCATGATCAGCGGAAGAGTACCCCATGCTCTAACAAATTAAGTCGATATGATAGCAGAGCAAATTAACAAATTTCTGAGCAACTGCATCAAAATTGATTGAGTTAAAGATTGTCTGTACAAACTATTTATTTAGCTCCAAAATATGTTTGCAATCATACCAAGATTTGAATACATATTAAAGATCGAACTAGTACGTATTGTTAATCAAAGCAATCACCAAAGTTCACGATCCAAATTTCTTGGTATGCTCAGGCAGAACTCCATCCGACGACAACTGTTGTTACTTCTTCTCGTGTTCTTATGTTCCTAGGAGAACAGACCAATATGGATCCATATCCCTGAACAAATACTTGACGGATTTGTATTCGGGCGATTCAGAATCCTCCTTTAGATCCACCCCACCATGGTCCGCGTTCAGATTAGGGAACAATCACGGCTCTACCTCCTCCTCTTCAGAAGGGGAAGACTTGTCAGTGATGCCGTAGAAGGCTGTGACGGGGACACTCTCGTGGCTTCGACGAGTGTATGTCGCACTCGCAGTCGGCACAGAGCGCGATGGCGTCAGCCTTGCAGGTGACGCTGGTGGGGGCTTTCTTGTAGACCTCGCAGAGCCAGACGCGGACATGAAGCCAACTTGTTGATTGTGTGGACTAGCATCACAGGCTGTGCAGAGAAAGCCGAGTCCTCGTTGTTAGTCCGTGCGCTATTTTGAGATAAAAAAATGAAAATAAAGAGTAAAATGGGCTTTAATAGACATCAAAATTTAAGTAGAAAAATTCTAAAATTTATTTGGATAAAAATTACTGACAAGATGAAAAGAATTTTATTATAATATTTTATGATGTAAAATCACTCACTGTGTTTCTAAAGAAGACACACTTTATTATTACATGAGAACAAACACCTCGTTAATTTTATAGAATCAAGCAATTAAATTAAATTTTATATAATGAGAGAATAGAAAACGGAGAACTTGGGATGCAAACAACTTATGGAGGAGAGCTCTATTTATAGAGCCCGGTTTGTGAACACGCGAAGCCAATTTTCAATTGTATTTGCCTTCAAATTTGACAAATTTGAGTCCTGAATGTGAAAGCCTTCCAATCTCAATAAATGTGCCGAAAAAAAACTGCATTCGCGTTCAACTTGTAACATTTCTTCCACTTGGAGAATTGATTGAATATCAAATATATATCCACACATCCTTTCAATTTTGTAATTCCCTGCTGCTTACGTTTCCGCTAAGCCACTCGAGAAACTACATCACTCAAACATACCAGTGTTAACAGGCTTGGTCAGAACACCAGCTATGTTATCATTTGTATGGATCTTCTGCATATCTACACTTCCTTTTTTTACTACTTCTCGCACAAAATGAAATTGAACTCCAATTTGTTTAGTTGTGGAATGAATACTAGATTTTTTGCGATGTGTAAGACACTCTGAATGTCACAAAACAAAAGAACCTTCTTTTTTGTGTCTATAATATCTTCCAATAAATTTTTAATTCATATTGCCTCCTTGCAATCTTTAGTAGCTGCCATATATTCTGCCTCTATCGTAGATAACGCCACAACTGTTTGCAAATTTGAAACTCATCTTACTGCTCCATCTGCAAGTAAAAACATATAACAAGTAGTAGATTTTCTCTTATCATGATCACCTACATAATCTGAACTAAAATAGTATAAGACAGAAAAATGTATTGTAGATGTGGAAGGAATGGATGAGAATGGACCGAAAATACGAGTATTTATAGACAATTTACGACGGTTTTCTATTAGCAACGGATTTTTATTAAACCGTCGCTAATAACGACAGTTTAAAAACAACTGTCGCTGACGGTTAAGCAAAGACCGTCGCTGTGTTGCGACAGTTTTAAAATCGTCGTAAATTTTAAAATAGTGATGGTAGCGACGGTTTTTGTTAAAGAGTCGCTAATTTAAAAATTGCGACGGTTTAGTAGACGCGTCACTGTTTTAAATTATCGACGGTTAAAAAACTGTCGCTAATAGCGACAGTTTTTGTCCAAAAAACACGTTAATCCACAACGGTTCACTAAAACTGTTGTCATTTCTCCAAAAAAAACATGCTAATCCACAACGGTTTTAGAAATCGTTATGGTTTCTCCAAAAAAACACGCTAATCCACAACAGTTTTCTAAAACCGTTGTCGTTTGTCCAAAAAACACGCTAATCGACAGTGGTTTAAAAGTAAAAACACGATGGTTTTCCAATAAAACCGTTGTCTTTTGAGTGTTATTGAAGGCATATTTTCTTGTAGTGATGAATCGCTCTAATACCACTTGTCAGGATCGAGATTTAAAATTTAGAGGAGGGTGAATAAATTTTTGTTGAATTGTTTCGATTGTGTTAACAATGCTGAAACTTTCCCCTTGTCGATTGAGTCTTCAGCAAGTCAATCAGTGTAAACTGTGCGGAATTAGTCTTACTAAAACTGATTTGAACAAATGATTATTGAGTTGCATGGTTAAGAGAAGATAGACTAAATGATAAATGAATGCAGGAATGTTTATGGATGTTCGGAGATTTCAATACTCCTACGTCACCTTTTCATCCTCAAGGAATGTTTGTAATAAAAAACTTTGGTAATTGTAAGTGATTTGAATTACCTTGACACTGCCTAACTGAAAATATTAGTGAAACTAAAACTGAAGACTTAGACCAGTAGAGTTTCTTGCTCACAACTTAAGTGAAGTAAACATAAGAATTTTGTCCTTGATATGATCAGAAAAAATAACGAATCAGTGTGTGCTTCTTCTTTAATCCGACTTTTTTTGTCATATTTTTGCAATGAGATTTGGCTTTTTTTTCAGTCGAGAATTGTTGTCTCTGGCTAGTTCAACTAATCTCATATATAGTCCCAATCTTTAATAGTAACTTGTACAAAATAATATTCGTTCATGACTACAAATGTACTTGTTGTCGATTCATCGTCTTTTCAGGTATCGGTTGACTTCTGACAGATACAGTCACTCTGATCCTTAACACTGATCGGTATGAACAAAAAACTGTATTACTTCAGGTTTTTGTCCTTAATAACTGATCGATTAGGTCCTTGTAACGATATTGTTTAAAGTGATAGCATGTCGGGTTGAATTAAATCAAAAGTCCATAAATCAGTTTGGTAGGTTGATTTTTATTCTGGATATCAGTTTGGACTACGATCAGTTGGGCTAATGATTTCAGTTTCTGCTCGAATTCGGTTGTGATGTTTTTATCGAACACCAAAACTAAATGTTCTAATAATATTAATGTCAAAACTAAAAAATAAAAATATATGTGACACTAATTCATTTGGATAATTAATTTTTACCAATACAACTTTTTTGAACATGCATCACGTCTTTTTTCCTAGTAAATGTAAAAATGAAAGTAAAAATAAGAACATATATAATTTTAACGTGATTCGGTCCAACCGACCTACATCTACCACGGAGCCACCAATCTATCAAATAAATACACTAAATATAAACAATTACATTCATACAATTCAAACATAATTTTGATCCCCTTCTCAAAATAGAAAAAGAAAAACAGCTTATTATGTTACTATAAACAACCTAATTTTTGTTGATTGGTGCATGAATCCTTATCATGAGAATATCTGCTGAAAAAATGTTGTGATGCCCTTCCTCATTGTATATGTTCTCTTCTCTAAAATTTTCAAACCATTTTCACATATCCTCTTCAAAGGTTTTTCAATTTCGATCACTATAAAACCAGTATTAGCATTTGTAAAACATCTCATGGATGCTTAAGGAATAAAGATTACATATCATATTTTCGGTGGTGGTAGATAAAGATCAAAATGCTGATCAAATCCGAATTTCTTGTAAAAATAACTTCTCTTATATCAGAAAGTTGGAGATTTTTTAGTGAAAATTAGATATTTGTTTATCCCTTAATATAAATGTCGATAGATATAGAAGAAAAGTGGTGCCCACTTTCCCTCTAATAAAAGCTGATGTGTATGTTAAGTTCCACATTATTTATGATGTTGCAAAACCACTCATTCAAAGTTTACATGTCACCTAAGGAAAAATGTCACCTCAACAATTGTGGTTGAAATTAGCTAAAAAAAGATCAAATGTCTAAATAATATAAAGATATAGGATATAAATCAAATACAACAAAGATATAGGACAAAAAAAATTTCAAACTTATAAGACAAATTTATCATTTTTTCCATTTCTTCAAGTGGAACACAATAAATGTCAGGAGTACATTGTATAGTTGCATGCCGATTGTAACGATTCAGCTTCCAAATTTATTTCTCTTCCTTAGGAGTTAGGGGCCCAATGCAAATTAAGGGCATTGTTTACTTGGTTTCTTGGTTAAACACCTATCTGACTTGTTCTTTTCGATGATATGTATGATCCAAAAGAGGGACACTCGTGGATGCGATTTGGAAACGACTATGTGTCAGGGTATTGGCCATCTTCCTTGTTTTCGTGCTTGGCAGACAGTGCATCCATGATCGAATGGGGCGGCGAGATTGTAAATTCTGAACCCAAACGACAGCTCAAATGGGCAGTGACCATTTCCCGGAAGAAGGATTTGGAAAATCAAGCTACTTCAGAAACATACAATTAGTAGTGGATAGGTCCAACAATCTTAAATCTCCCAAAGGTCTTGGCACCTTTACTGGACAATCCAACTGTTACGATGTCCAAACCGGGAGTAATGGAGATTGGGGACATTACTTTTATTATGGAGGTCCAAGGTAAAAGTGAAAGCGAAAAGGAAGGTAAATAATTGGATAATCGGTTGGAGATGTATATATAGGGATGATAATTTCCTCCGAATCCGTTGGATGACAATTTCCTCCGAATCCGTTGGAGAATCCGATACCCGACCCGAATAGAAAGGGTATGGAGGGATTTTTAGATCCCGATTAAATAATTGGATAATCGGTTATGGGGATTTTCGGGTTTGGGTATGGAGGCGGGTTTGATATAATCCAACCCACACCCAACCCGAATACCCGTTTAAATTAAATATATATATATATATATATATATATATATATATGTATATATATATGTATATATATATATATATGTATATATATATGTATATATATATATATATGTATATATATAGTAATTATATTTTATATTAAAGATTCATCTTCTCAGATCAAAGTAAATCATACATATATAGTAATTATATTTATTTATATTAAATATTCATCTTCTCAAATTCAATATACTTTTTCTTTTATCTTCCCTTTCGCTTTCACTTTTACGTTTCAAGGTTTACCGCTCTTTTATTTTTCATTCAATTTTTCTTCTTCTCCATTGGTAAGTTTATTCCATGTTTGACTTCAAAAATTGAAAAATATTTTATTTTTGTACAATTGCATACTTTTATTCAACTAATATAAACTATTTTTAATATTTTGTTATTTTTTCATAATGTTTATTTTGCAAATTTTTATCATTAATAATTTTTCATATTATTCATTTAAATAATTTTTTAAATATTCATAACTTCAGTAAAATAATTTAAAATTGAAAAAATTCAATTGTATATGATAATAGTGTATTTGGGTAGGGTATGTGTATCCGATAATCCGATAAGTATGTGGATGGTGATGAAATTCAATACCCGATGGGTATGAGGATGGGTATGAGGATAAATTTAATAAATGGGTATGGGGATGGATGTATGAAATCCGACCTATACCCTACCCATTGTCATCCCTAGTAGGAATCCAAATTGCCCGTTAAAAAAGCTAAAAAGTCAAAAAATAAAAAATAAAAAAGAAAAAGAAAAAGAAACGAGAAATCTCCCTTGGATTGAAAATCTAAGCTAGTTGGCACATTAATGTGTAATTTCCCAGTCCTCTGTCTATGCATAAGCCGGGAAATTCTAGTTTTGACAAATTTTATATGAAATCCACATAATTTATGTAGGTTTTACGTCAAAATCATATATGGTCAAATATGAACCATTCCTCGCAATGGAGGTACTACCTTCCATGTAAGGTCGAAGGCCTAATTTTCTTAGGTTAATTGCTTGGTAAATGTGAGCTTTACACTTTGTCTTTTCTTTGAAAAATATCTAGTGGAGGGAGGAACTGGTCAAGTTTCTTGGAAACTGTAAAGAAACAGGCCTGTCTTTGTCATTTTCTCAGTATTTTATTACTGTTTTGTTATTATACTCCTCCATGAAGTGTACTTTGTTACTCAACTCAAATTAATGGGTTGTGCTTAAATTTTATCCAACATAAAATAAAAATTATTTATAGAAAAGAGCGTCAAAATCAAATCCAGTTTTTGAAAATGATAAATTAGATGTGGGTTTATTTCTCAGATGGTATGGGGACTCTCCATGTGATATGTTTAATTATAAATATGTGATTCCATTTGGATGTGATGTGCATGTGGCAGGAAAAACTACTTTATCGGAGCATCACTTTTGTGGAAAGAGCCCTTCAACCCCACCACCACACCCCTCAATTATCTGTCTTTTTCTAACACGATAATATTATGGACATTCTCCCACCACTTCATTATTGTGGAGCATTTAAAGTACTTTTATGATTAGACATTTGGATTCCTCCATCAACGGAAGTTTGTAAAGTTGATTCCATTTTTTGGGTTCCACTTAGATGTTGTTTAGCTTCCAACTCCAAGGAAATATTTTGTTGTATATATCTTGTGATAGTTGAAGATATTATGAAAATATAGAAATATATTATTTTGATTGACGTGAAAATATATGATTTAAGATTTGAAAAGATAATGTATACATTGAATATGATGAATTCTTCTATAAAAATGAGTGTTTATTGATTTTGAAGATTGTCGAATGTGACCATGTGTGGTCGAGAGAGGCTATGAGCTTTAAATGTTGTATTATTATGTGAGAATATCGGTTCTTGTGAATGACTTTTTGTGAATAAAAATGAAATTGTATTGTGTGTTGCGACATCTGTTGATACAAGCTACTGACATTTCCAACTTATTATTCTATTATGAGAGCTTTTCAATTGCTTGTGGTACGCATATATTCTGAGTATAAGGATTGGTGGAGTGTTTAGAAAGGAGTTGAATAAACACTCCCGAAATTTTCTTTTCTACTACTGAAAAAGTGAATCAGACCTTTTGAGAGGTCAGAAGCTAATCCTGTTCAAATGATAAAGTGCAGTAGACTATTGTAAGGCGGAAATAGTCCACAACACTTGAGTGAAACAATAAAGCAGTAGATAATACAATAAGTCAAGGTTTCTTTCTAGAAGTTCGAAGGACTAGCCCTTCTCCTGTTTCAAGAAGGCATCACTAAAAGATTTTGACTAGTACAATTTTGTACAAATCCATTTCAGTAAGACTTACTCAAACTTTTAGTATTACAATTCAAAACTTAATAAAATCTGGTTATGGGAAAGACTCTTTCCATATATTACAAATACTTCATACTTTACAGTAGATGATAAAAGAATGAGTGTAAACAATATAGAACAAGTGATATTCTGAATCAGATAAAAACTTTAAACATGTGCTGGATTTTCAGATATTGAATATATGAAAGGCTTGAGTGTGAGTGATTGAAAAACTCCTTTTTGATATAGTTATAGATCGATCACTTGCTATTCATGAATCGATCGAAAATCCTTATATACCCCTTACCCCTTCTTCAACGTTCGGATAAGAACGACTCTATTGTCAGCTAAGAGTACCTGAATAGATTTTAGACTTGTTATTTGTTTTGTACCCAAAAATGGTAGCAGTAGTAAATGATCATTACGCTTCACCAAATGGGATTTAATTAAGTGTTCTACTGATTTAAAACAGTTACAATAAATAGAAACAATCTCTGAACAAATCGGTTATAAGATTTTTCAACATCTGACTTATCATCATAAACGACAACCAGTATGACTACTACTCTGGTTTCTAATAATAAGGGCTACTGTTTCTTTTGGTTAAATACTACGGAAATGTAAGCTTGCAGAAGTCTTCTATTATTTTAGTCTTAGGATGTGTTCAGTTTTTCTTAAGTTAAAAAAGAGTTCTGGTTTTTCTTAAGTAATTCGAATCACCATGATTAAGATATTCCTAACAATTTTCCCCTTTATGGTTATGGCAAAACACAGAAGACTAATAATCAGACAAGAATAGAGATCATCAAATTAGACAACATTACGACTGAAATAAGAGCAATTGTTAGTCAAAATCAGTTAATAAAATAAGGCATACAAACAAGTTCTGATTCTACTATCTACTCATCATCAAAATTGATTTCTTAGAATTCATCACTTTCACTCTGAGGTATCACTCATGACCTGTTGCTCGGTTTTGCTCTTTCCCTAGAATATTCTTCCCCTTTTTTGGTAGTAAAAAAATTAATCCAATGAATGAAATCATACAAGTTTTCATTGATGCTACCAACTTTGTTGTCCAAAGCTTGAAGAGTCTGGGATTGATTAGTCCTTTTTATCATCTAGAGCGCCTACCTTAGAATTAAAGGAGCGAATGGAGTCGGCATGAGCATGATCAGAGGAGGTTAGTTTTGTTTGAGAAACAATGATATCCGCCTGATTCTATACAAGATTAGTTTTGAAAAGATTGAGCTGAACATACATATGAGAAACATTGTTAGAACATTTCATGTTCGTGATCTTAATTTTGATGTTAACAAAACTTGCTACTTTGTTTCTAATGATTTAATTTAGTGCGCAGGTAGCTAAGAACTGATCAGTTAATCGAGGTAAAACTGAAGCTCTCAAAGACGCCAACTGAAAGCATCGACTGATCAACCAAACTGAACCAGTTCAACTAATGTATCGTAAATGAGTTCAACTGATTGTTGAGTTGATAGGTGGTTCAGCAGGAGAACCTCAGAATCCCGGCCAGCTGAAGGAGTGTTAAACTGATGAAAAACCCAACTGAAGATCAGTTCAACTGAACAAGAGTGAGATCAGTTCAACTGATTTCACCAGCCCAACTGAAGACCAGTTCAATTGAACGGTTCAGAACATCCGTTTGGAGCAATTAGTTGCATATCAAGACAAGCTGATTTTAGTGGAATCCAGCTGTGCGCAAAGGTACAAAACATTTGTCCAGTCAAAGGACAATAATGGATGTTGCATCATAGAATTAAAGACAAACGCTTCAGAAGGGCAGTCGAAAAGACGAGACACAAAGTTCAAGGAGCCGAATCAAATGCAACAGATATATTAAATGAGTCTCCCTGTACGATTAGTTTTTCCCTCCTATAAATAAGAGGATATCTAAAGACTCGATAGAGAGATACAGATAACAGAGAGTGTGGAAAAATAAAAAGGGTACACTTATCAGCACATCAGCTTTCAAGAAGCATTACGCCCAGTTGTGAGGGAACTCTTCAAGATATATCAGCTTAGATTAGAAGCTACTTTCCCTCAGTGTGTGAGAACATCCTTTGTTTAGTTCTCACACACACGTACACACTCCACCATCACTCAAAATACCGTCTTGCACAAAGACGTTAAACTTGTGTATGTAATCTTTCTCACATAGACGTTAAAGAAGTGTTGACTGGAAGGTGCTGCCTTCAGTGTAGTCTAGGAGTTCAGCTCAGGCAGTGGGTAAGTCCTAAGCTAGGTGGGTTTGTACAAGTTGTTGTATAGATCAAAGTCTTCTAGTGAATCCTACCCGAGGTGATAGAAAAGATGACGTAGGAGCAGTTGAAGTCTTCGAACATGCATAAACATATCTTGTGTATTTAACTTACTAACTATCGTTTTCAAACTGATTTAAATAGTTAGAGCATCCGTTGGTTCAGTTCTCATCATAATTGAACTAATGGTTGCAAAAACTAATCTAATCTTTTGGTTATTCATTTACACAAGATATACAAATATATCAGTATTTCTTAACGAATTATTATTTCGAGTGTTTTCTGCTTTGTTTTATATCTAACTCGATCTAATTCGTCGGTTTAAACATTCTTAGAACACGAGCTATTGCATCTCTTGGAGAATATTTTGTTTGAAGCACCTGAAGGTGCTCGGAAAACGATCCTTCAATTGGTATAAGATCTAGTTGTTCAAAGAAGAACATTTGAAAACATCCTCGTAACTACAAACAACTTCTTTCATCAAACGTTCTTTAAACAGTTTAAAAGTTTATTTTGCACTGACTTATTCAAAAGATATAGTTTTGATGATCTTTGTTAGCTTCGCGCAGCTACACTATACTTCTTCGATTTCGACTTCTAAAACTGGTTGGATCATAGCAGAAGGAGATTGTGCTCTCATGTAATCTTTGATATGAATAAGGCAATCAACACTTTCGGTCTGTGTAGCTGAGGTGTCTACTGGATATTCAGTAAATGGAACCATTGTATAAGATGGATCAATAAGAGGTTCTGGTTCAACATGTATTGGAACAATTTCAGTACTCACAAGTTGAATGGATTGTTTTTGATGTTCAGATGAGAACATCTCAAGATCAAGGATCGCAGATTCGTGGACTAATGAAATGGTAGAAACAACAAAAATATTCTCTCTGTAGTAATGACAGAAGGTGGAACAATGTATTCTAGAGTTTCAATCATGGTAGGAGCAGGAACAACAGTTATTCGGGCAGAGGCTTCTTGGGAAATGAAATTGATCATTTCTTCTATTGTAAAAAAATCTCTTATAGATGGTAGTGAAGAAGGATGAGGTTGATTCACAGTAGCATAGTACATGCAGAGGAATGTGTAGGAGCACTGGATACCTCATTCTTGGAAAGGGTCTTCGTCTGTTGCTCAACTAGATTAGCTTTTACACTACAAGAAAAACGCCCAACGACAACGCATCTACGACAACGGTTTTTTTGAAAAACCATTGTCGTATAGTTTTTAACAACGGTTTTAGTGAAAACCGTTGTCGTAGTTGCGTTTTGACAACGGTTTTCTATTTTTTAACAACGGTTTTAGTGAAAACCGTTGTCTTTTTAGGGCAAAGGACAACGGTTTATGAATTGTTGTCTTTTGGCATGTTTTTTTTGACAATCGACAACGGTTTTTGAAAACCGTTGTCTTTTAAGGTTTTCTAAAAAACAACAGTTTTTAAAAACCGTTGTCTATTAGCGTGTTTTTTTGGACAAACGACAACGGTTTTTAAAAACAAACTTTACCACATTTAGCGACGGCTTTTCTAAAACCGTCGCTAAATATAGCGACGGTTTGCATACCTGTCGCTAATTTCAAATTAGCGACCGTCGCTACATACTGCGACTGTTTATCTAGTGATAGCGACGGTTTTCAGTACATTCGTCGCATGTTTAAAATTAGCGACATTTTTAAAACATCCGTCGCTCAATTTAGCTACGGTTTGATATTAACCGTTGCTACATATAGCGACGGTAGCTGCAGTCCGTCGCTAATTTCAAATTAGCGACGGTTTAACTAAATACCGCGAAAATCTCTATAAATATCTCCATTTTCTTTCCATTTTCCCCTACAATACTTAAATTTTTTTCTCTCTTACACAATTTTATCACTTCACACAACACTTAAATTTTTTTCACTACTTCATAATATTTAAAATTTCTCTCTCTTACACAATTTTATTACTTTACACAACACTTAAAATTTTCTCACTACTTAATAACACATAAAATTTTTCTCTCTTACACAATTTTTATCACTTTACACAACACTTAAAATTTTTCTCACTACTTCATAACACATAAAATTTTTCTCACTTCTTCATAACACTTAAAATTTATCTCTGTGAAATTTTAGTTTTGATTTTTTTAGATTTATTAAATTATTAAACGAATTTTTTTTATTTTTCGAAACAATTCGTCGCTAATATTAGCGACGGTTATCATACAAAGACCGTCGCTACGTTAGCGACAGTTGACTTACCCGTCGCTAATTAGCGCCGGTTGACTTAACCGTCTCTAATTAGCGACGGTTCGACATAAAACCGTCGCTAAAATTATTAGGGACGGTGGTGAAAAACCGTCGCAAATTCTACCTACCACATCGGGTAAAAACCGTTGTCATTGAACGGACTTTCAACAACACCCTCAGTTACAACAGTTTTAAAAAGGCTACGACAAAATCCGTTGCCGTGTGCCGTTTTTCTTGTAGTGTTAATTGCTTAGAAACCCCAACAAATGCATCCTCGCTCAAATTTTGCTCGATGAAGGAGACATAACACTCCAGAGTCATTAAATCATATGAAATTTGAGTGAATATGGCATGATCATGAAATGATGTTGGCCTTCGAAAATCATAATTAGATAGCATGGCAGTTAAAGCAGCAATTAGCTTCTGGATCTTGATTTTCAGAAGAATGTAGTTCTTTCTGTTAATTTCTTCAACCATTGATTGAGTTTGAGATTCATCAAACACTCTTCTTTCTAATCTTACTGCGGCAGCATAATTACAATTTTTTCCCTTGAAAAAGATAGATGTTGAGTGGTTCGAATAAGAATCCATTCATCAAAATAGGCGATCTCTTCAGAAGCTAATCTTTCGACCTCCTCCAGGTGTAGGTCAATTGCAATTTGAACATATGATAAGGGTCGTATTTCTTCTGATTCCATAGAGACCACTGTCAATTTCCCTTTACCTTTGTAAGTGGTCAATTGCAATTTGAACAGATGATAAGGGTCGTATTGCTTCTAATTCCATGGAGACTACTGGAAATTTCCATTTACCTTTGTAATTGGAAATGAGAACTTTGATGCCAAATTCAAATGATTCTAGAAGAGGATCTCGAATTACCATTCCTCTTCGAGGATGTGAGAAAGGGAGGGACAGAAACTGGATCTAGAGCAGGTTGAGGTGAAATATTTTTGGGTGGTGCATGGTGTGGATCTGGGATGGCAGTTGTAGTAAAAACTTTTTGGAGTGGGACATCATTAATAGCGTGTTTTTTAAGCAAAAGACAACGGTTTTAAGAAAACCGTTGTCTTTTGACCTTTTTTGGCTCAAAGACAACGGTTTTCTAAAAACCGTTGTCTTTAAGTGTTTTTTAGGGTCAAAGACAATGGTTTATAAAACCGTTGTTTATTAAAACTGTTGTCTATTAGCGTGTTTTTTTGGACAATCAACAACGACTTTAGAAAACCATTGTCGATTGACGTGTTTTTTGGACAAACAACACCGGTTCAATTAAACTGTCGTTATATTTAGCGACGATTTTAGCGGTTTTGCTAAAACCATTGCGAATTAAATTAACGACGGTGTTGCTTAAAATCGTCGCTAAATTTTGCGACATTTTTTATTCCGCAGCTATATATAGCGAAGGTTTTAAGCAAAACTGTCGCGTGTTTTAAATTAGCGATGGTTTTAATGAAACTGTCGCTAAATTTAGCAACGGTATTAGCAATACCTTTTTATCAAAATTGTCGCTATTTTTAAATTTGCGACGGTTTAATGAAATAGCCGTCGCTAATAGCGGCGGTTTATGGTTAAACCGTCACAAATTGTCTATAAATATGCACGTTTTCGGTCCATTTTCCTCACACCAATTCACAACACTAAAATTTTTCTCTCTTACACGATTTTAGTTTCGATTTTTTCGCTTTAATTTTTTGTAAATTTAAAGTCTTAGTTAAGATCATGAATATTGTTAGCATATTCAGATTATAAGTTTTTTTTAGATTTATTAAATTTTTAAAAGTTTTTTTATATTACCGAAAAAATTAGCGACGAAAATCATGAAAAACTGTCGCTAACATTAGCGACGAACTTGATAGAAAATCGTCGCTAATTTTAGCACTAAATTTAGCGACGATTTTCCATCAAGTCCGTCGCTAATGTTAGCTAACCGTCGCTAAATTTAGAGACGATTTTGTAAAATTATCAATAGTTTAAACTGTCGTCTATATCGCTGAAACACAATGGTTTACAACGGTGAAATACCGTTGTCGTTGATCTACGATAACAGTTTTTAATTGTTGTCTTTGAGCGAACGCATTAACAACATAGGCTTTAACAACGGTTTTTCAGGGCTTATGACAACAGTTTTTCACCTTTGTCTTTAGGATTTTTTCTTGTAGTGAATGTTGTCTCGGGTCGTAAAGAATAATAGTGTACAACCAAAAGAACATATATATCTACTCTATAAATGATAAATACTTGGAAAATTCAAGGAATAATTGTTCAGTGAACTGATCATATGAGCACTCATATGTATGATCGAACATCTCTATGTCCCTATCAATGAAGCACATTATACAACATCGCAGATACTAGTTTCGAGCTCGAGCCATCTTTATCCTTATTTTAGGAGGCTGAATTGACTAGGAGAATGTTTAAAATATACAATAAATATTAAATATGTTTCACGATCGCAATCATATGTATGACCTCATTGTACCAAAATATATTTAATGTCTTTATCTACACAGCTTGGATGAGTATACAAATAAAGTAAATACGAGAATTAATAAAATGTAAAAAATTATTAAAATAAAGATCATCTGTAATATAAAAGTCAATGAAGTTCAAGCCTACAATTGACTTGCTGGACACCTACTCTTAACACATAATGCCTAAAATATTGTTATTTTTTTATGGTCACATGATATAATTTTTTAAGACCTTTGATTTATGTTCGGTATCCTTCCATTATTTAGACATTTGAAATTTTTTTCCACTGTGGTTACTGAATTATAATTTTTCCTTGGTGATATGTAAAATTTGAATTGGGGTTTTGCTACATCACACAAAATTTGGAATTTAACATATATACACATATTCTCTCTCATGTCCATCGACATCAGCTTTTATTAAGAGAAAGAAAATACCTAATTTTATCTCAACAAATCTGTAAATTTCTAAGAAGAAGAGAGGTTATTTCTAAGAAGAAGAGAAGTTATTTCAAATGAGATTATGATATCATCTGTTTTTTAAAGATGAATGTAGTTCTGTAAATGTGGAAAAAGAACACAATTGAGAGTTTTTGGATAAGTGATTCTATGGATGCAGTAATTGGAGGGTGAGTGTCTTGTTTTTCAATTCTTTTATTTTACAAATTTCTTGTGCTTCGGTTTTTATAGTTTTGTCTAATTTGTTTGGCGAAAATTGTTATTTGTTATGGCTGGGTAGTGCGTGTGATTTTTGGCATGAAAAGATCGAACAATATGTCGTAGGTCAATGACTATAATTCTTGACTTGAAATGAAAATTGTTGTTGTCGAAGTTTACAAGAAAGAATTGAGAAGAAGGATCGAATTTGAAATTCTTACTTGCTGGATCATGATTGATTTTTTTGTTTTTTTTACTGTTTGGGTTATCGGATAATTTCTTGAATGAATGTATCAGTGTTTTATAAGAACTCAATTTCTGAGAATGAATGTATGTACCTACTCTTTTGGAAGCTGGAAAAAAAGACACTGGTTTTCATTAAAACCGTTGTTAAAAAATATACGACATCGTTTTTAGTGAAAACCGTTTTCGTATGTGCGTTGTTGAAAGCCATATTTCTTGTAGTGATTGAGAATATATGCACTAGTGTTTCACTTTGACTCATTTATCAGCTCCGCGAGGGTCGATAGGTGTTGAGATTTGGTGTAGTACTGTCGACATACGTAGGATTCAGTGCATTGTGTCGTCGATTCACCACTCTACTTGATATCCTATGTGATATGATGAGTTAATAGTGCAAGAAATCTTTGTCCAGGGTATGTGATATATTATAGGTTAAAGTGGTTCCTTAGTTCCACCTGTGTTGTCACTATGATCACTCAAAGATTCATCGCATCGTTATCAAATTCATATGCAATCCTTGATATAACAATGATTACAAATCTGATCAGGATATATGAGAAAAAGATACTTTATTGTACGCTAACCATAACATATTGTTTCTTGTAGGTACTATCAAGGATACCTAAGAAATCATAAGGAGATGTTACTAGGCGCTCTTATAATGATTCGATGCGTACAATCAGAAATGATTTCTCACATCATTTTGATCAATGGGTTGATGCATAAAATAGAACTCATTAGGGTAATCCCAAGTAAGGGATATGTGTTGTCTCAAATCACATGACTTATAAACCCACAGTTAGTTGTATCTCTTAATCATTGAGTATCACACAAATATTGATTTTCGTATCCTTGTTGAGATAGTCAAATTCAAAAAGTTGAACTTGTTGAATAAAATTTGATGGAGATCAAAGGTTTGGCTTCTGAAAGAGTTTATAAGTGGATTTTATATTTGTAAGTTTTGAAAGTTAACATGATTGTTAACATTTTGAGGAGAGTGTAACTGTCTAAATTTTGTGAAGGGTTTCTAAAATTAGTTGATGTCAAAAATTTAGTAAGTAGATAATTGACTTTGTCTAGTTGACAATGACTAAATTGACTTTGACTAGTTGATTTTGACCAACTTGAATTTTGATTGGTTGACTTTTATAGAGTCGACTTTGGTCAGTTGACTTTTGTACTATTGGTTTTGAAAAGGTGGATTTTACATAATTATAGTGAATTTTTTACACTTGTCATGTCAATGATATCAAATTGTCGATTGGGATTGTGATAAAGCCACGATCATGAAATATTTGATTAATAGGTTTGGAGTATCATATTGAAATACCAAATAGTAGGAGTCTTAATTAGGAAAAACATCCGGTAGGAGTTTTGACGCATTGGACTACAGCATCCTAATCAAACACTAACTACTAGGAGATTTCATTGACTGGTTTGGAAGTTCCTAATAGGACACTAACACAATCTAGTTCAAATAACCTAATTAGATTCTTATATAAGATTCTAGAGATCTCTGTAGATTAATTATTATTAAATCTAGAGTTTAGATATAATAATATATATACAATACAAAATTGCAAGTCAACACAACAAGATTTGTCAAAAAAAAATTATCTCCTCTTTCTGAAGTTTAGGCCACCTTCTATATATCTTCCAAGAAGGAAATCAGCCACCCCTTGAAGCTCGACACCACCACACATCGTTGCATCACCGCCACACCGCCGCCTTCGTACTATTTTTCTCTACGTGCAAAATTTCTTCTAGTTTTATTGTGCAGACTAGAAGATGAACAAGAAAATCAATCATTGACTTAATATTGGCGATTGAATAAAAGAGTTTTATATAATTTATTGTTTAAATAATCTTGAGCTTATTATTTATAGCTACATAATACATTTTTCTACAGAATTTAGCACACGTGAAAAATTTGTTTTTTTATAATTAAAAAAACATTTTGTTTTTGTTCGAAATAGTTTTGAGAAGCGGGCAGCGCTGCCCAGCACTAGCAAAACTACCCGACGTAAGAAGTACATTGCCTATGTGTTTTCAAAAAAACTATTTTTAAAATTCTGGTTCGAGCAGGGCGATTTCGGGTAGTCCCTAGCCTACGGATATGCACTGTGTTGCAATGTAGAAGGCAAACTACGTGGGGATTGCATGTGTTGCAATGGAGCTCTCCATTTTTGGATATTATGATTGACTATTACTATTTGAGATCATGAGTTGATGATTGGTCTCCATGTACTCGCTAAGAAAATGTGATTTTATATTTTCATCAGAGTGTGGTGAAAATGCCAAAATAATGACAGAAAATTCATAAATTAAATATCATATTTTATGTCTTATAAAATATTTTAAAATAGTCAATAAAATTTAATTTTATTTCCATTTCAGTACATTTGTGATTTCGTCACATAATTCACTTTATATTATAATCGATCAAAATAAGTTAACTGGACTTAACTATCAAAATTGACTAAGAAGCTTGAAAATTGTTTTGAATGCAAAGAAAATAAGCCCAAAAAATATTTTTTCCAGAATAAACAAAAAAAAATTCTTTTCTCTGAAACAGTTTCAACAACGGGGAAAATTTCCCGATGCAGGCAGTACACTGCCTGCGAATTGGTAAGTGCAGGGTTGTTCGCAAACTTGCTTAGATTGAGTTATTGATCAACGAACTATGGAAGTAAATTCACATTGATTCCAAGATTGAGCAAGGATTTTTATTTTATTTTTTATTCTCCAATAATGCATGAAATATTTGGACCACCAGGATATTATATTTCAAAGTAATATTAATTTGAGTGATTGCTCTTACTTGTTCAGGTAAAAATACATTATTTTTCACATTCATTTTTTTTTTTATAATGCACCGGTCTTTAAAAAATTTGTCATATGATAGTATTTTTTTTATTGCATCTAATTAGGAATATTGACTTTACTTATTTAAAAATCTCATATACATCAAAATTCATATTTTTTTTTTTGTATTTTTCAAAGCATGAGAGAATGATGGTGACCCTTTCGGCTGAATATCCTCTTCGCAAGGCAAATGTTTCATTTCTTCCGTACTCTTTGGAGTTGATTTTTCATCATCTTCACAAGGTCCAGTAATGGATTTTTCAACTGCCTACAACTGTGAATGGTAATAATAGATTTTATCTGATCTATCGATTAAGTTCCAGAAGTTCCAGTTTGTGAATGATGCTCATTGGGATTATGTTGGGGTTGTGAAGAAAATTTATTTTTCATGAAAATTAAATGCAGATGTAAATTTCGCAAAAGTGTCTTTTAAATCTTCTATGTTTTGGGCTGTTTGAGTATTGATAGACTATTTTTTGGCGATGAAAGAAACAATGTGTCTTCCAGGTACTTTTCATGTGGAAGAACATAAGTTGCATAATTTCGAAAATTTTGTTGATTTTGGAAAAATTGTTGTGAAGGTTGTGCAATATTATTATTCATCCAATTAAAATTTGGATTATTTCTCCAACCAAGAATGTAACTTTGAGAGTACTGTTAAAAGTTAGTTTTTGAAAGTATTTAAAGCATTGACTTGTTTACAGAGATACTTGGTAAAGTAGGGCAATATTTTGAAGAATGATCATTAGTTTGACAAATATGACACACAATCTCTTGAATAGATTTTAGTTTACCACTCATTTCATCTCAAATGCCTCCATTTTTCTTTCCAAAGATGCAAATATAGATTGAAGATCGCGATCAGCCTTGATAGTATACATACCTCTGCTAGATGTGAGAGATTGAATTTTGTCCGATGATTCGATTGTGCCTACAATGTCTTATACCAAGAACTTCACTTTTTCATCTTCATTTTAGAAACTTAGCTACTCGTGAAGAACTTTGAATATGTAATAACGTGAAATTTTATAGTATGAGAGATGTCCAAACATCACATTACACATCTATTTATAGGTAAATTTGGAGAAACAAAAGTAAATAAGATATTTTTTTTTTGAATTAATCGTCATAAATGGCCCAATCATTTACTTCATATTGATCCTCATATTTGACAATTTTCTCGTCGGATTTTGAACTTGCATAAAAAGACAAAAGTGGTAGATAATTGATTTTTCTGCTTTTTGGCTAATTTTGGTGCCATTTTACTAAGTATTCCAGGAGAATTTGTCAAAATATTCAAGCATGGTAAAACTATAATTCCATTGGAACAACTTTATTTGTTGTTTAATTTGACTTCAAGGTTCCATAAGGCCTGT
The DNA here is from genome assembly GCF_022965805.1 of Primulina eburnea. Lineage (NCBI taxonomy): Eukaryota > Viridiplantae > Streptophyta > Magnoliopsida > Lamiales > Gesneriaceae > Primulina > Primulina eburnea. The sequence goes on along the minus strand of NC_133110.1, from coordinate 9,623,619 downwards.
AAAGCCAAAGGGTAAGGCAGGGTAAAGCCTTGACAGTATCTACCATATTCTTGAATGGATAAATTAATACGATCTTTTACGAAGAACAAATCTTCAAGTAGTAATACTAAGAACAAAGAGTTAATTATTTCTGAAAATTTCGAAAAAAATATTCAAAACTGGAAAATACCAACATCTTCTAATATGAAGATTTATAGAACTAATGGATTTAATTTTAAATCCGACTATATTATTAAAACAATTGAAGAAGCAATTCCTCTAAAAGGAGGATACGACTCATTTAGTTTATTATCTCAAAACCTTGTTAATATTCACAAGCAAAATTACAAATTTATGCATTTGGAAATGATACAAGTAGGTTTAAAACCTCTTACCAGATTAGGTCTAAATACTTCAGCTTTAATCTTAGTAAGAGATCAAAGGCATAATAAATTCGAAGATTCCTTATTAGGAATAGTAGAATCTTCATTATGCGAAGGACCAATACATTTTAGTTGTTTCCCTAATTTTCCAATTTCTCTTTCTGATCCAAATATCATGAAAGCCCTCACTTTAAATATAAAAACTGAAGGTTTTGATATGATAGATGGAACAGAAAATGTTGTTCTATTATATAGAATTTGTTACAAAGTTATGAATTCAACGATATCCAATTTTAGAATCAATACTAATCAAATTAGTTCAAAAAGAGGAGAAACTACTCTTTTCATAACTGATATTACTAAAAGTAATATTATGATTCCTAAAACAATTAATTGGAGTCAAGTTACTCTGCCAGAAATCTGGAAAATGGAAAGTATAGCCCCTTCTTTAAAAGAAGAATCTAGAAAACTAGAAAGTATAATTCAATATGTTGATGGAGATGTCGAAATAAAATTCTCATCTCAAAGACATTTACGAATTAAACTTCCTGAAGAAAGTAGAAATTCTACTTCTTCTATATCTGATTTTGAAAAAATTAGTATATCTGGTCTTCAAAAGACTAATGATAATGTATCTCATCCAGAATATAAAGTAGATATTCCTGAATCTAGTACGTCTAGATTTCAACGAAGTTATTCTGTTAATAATAAAAAATCAAATTCTCCTACTTTTTCTGATATGGGATATAATGTTATGGTTATTAATAATAACTCTATCCAAAAGAGTTTAGATAAGATTAAAAATCTTAATAAGAAAAAATGGTTTTTAAGTTGTTTAAATTCAAAACAACAAACATTATATGTTTCAAGATACTTAGAATGGATTGAAGAAACTAAATTAAATTTAGATTTTTTCAAATGGATGGAAAATTTATATTTTCCAGCAAGGAATAAAATATTTCCAAATTTTAAAGATGAGTCTTTTATAAATACTCTTGAATCAACATATAAATTATATGTTCATGAAACTGGAGAAGAATCTTTTGAGATTCATCCTCCTTTTACTACTTTACAAATTAAAAAGGGTAATAAAGAAATATATGCCGCCCCTATAAAATCAGAAATAGGGCATGGTAATTTTGACCATATTATTCAACAGAATAATTTTACCAATCTTACTCTACATTCTTTAAGAAATCAGACTACTAGAATAGAAGAGATTTTATCAAAATCCAAACAAGGAAATTCTAGTGGTGAAAGTTCAAAAACTTTGATGATAAAACCTCCTCCTAATCTTAAAAAAGAAAATTTTCTTTTAAGTTCTAAAAAAGATGATGATTTTATGGAAGGTTTAATAGATCGATTACAAAAAATTAATATTAAAGAAAAAGGTTCTATTTCGGTAATTACCAAATCTGAACAACTAGATAATATTTCTAGTTCGTCAGAAGATGAAATGCAGATTAATAAAATGCATAAAGTATCAATTGTAAAACCTTTTTATAAAAAGGCTACACCTGTTGATCTTCAAATTGAAGAGAAAAAAGATTACGTTCAGTTTAATGGGGAAGCCATTACTGAATGGAATATAGATGGAAAATCTGAATATCAAATTAAAACTATTATTAAACAAATGTTAATATATTCTTCTGCGGCAAAGATAAAAGGTAATAATGATAGGCAAATTGCTCAAGCCATTATTACTGGTTTCACAGGCCAACTTCAAGGTTGGTGGGATTTTTATCTTTCTAAAGAAGCAAAGAATAAAATTCTAAACTCTTCTATACTTGATCTTAATGGAAGAGAAGAGTCAGATGCTGTAAATACACTTATTTATACAATTTTATCTAATTTTATTGGAGCTAATGAACTCCAATTAGATAGATCTCAAGAACAATTAATGAATCTGAGATGCCCAACACTATCTGAATTCAGATGGTATAAAGATGTTTTTATGACTAAGGTTTTAACTAGAAATGATTGCAATGCAAATTTCTGGAAAGAAAAATTTATTTCTGGACTTCCAGTTCTTTTTGCTGAAAGAGTAAAAAATAGATTAAAATCTAAATCTCCAACAAATTCCATAGATTGGAACATTCTTACTTACGGAGATTTATCTGCAGAAATAACTGCAGAAGGAATTAATCTTTGTAATGATATCAAGTTAAAAAGACAACTTGATATGCAAAAAGAAGAAAATAGAAATATTATTGGTGATTTTTGTGAGCAAATAGGCTTTCAACCAATACAATATCCTAAAAGGGATAAGAAAAAGAAAAGATTTCCTTTTAAAAAGAAAAACCATTATATAAAAGATAAAGAAAAATCTAAAAAATATTCTAAGAAAAGGTTTAAAAAACCTATAAAAAATGACTCTACTAAAGTTCCAGTATGCTGGAAGTGTGGAAAAATTGGACATAAAGCTAATAAGTGTTATGTCAAGAAAAATATTAATAATCTCAATATAAACAATGATTTAAAAGAATCATTGATAAATATTCTTCTTAATACAGAAGAAAATCTAAAGGAAAAAGATTTTTATATCAATATTATTGATAATGAATTATCTGAATATTCTAACAGTAGTACAGATAATGATTCTGAAATATCAGAAAATAAAATTTGCAATCCAGATTGTGATTGTGATACATGTCTCATAAATTTTATGGGATTAGAAATCAATGTCATATCAAATGAAGAAACTTTCATTTTAGATCTCATAGATCAAATAAAGGACCCTATAGAAAAAAGAAAAGCTATAGAACATTATTTAAATATGGGAAATCACAAGCCGACTAAACTTGTACAAAATACTGTACAAGAACATGAATTATATTCTTATAATAAAATATTAGAAAAGGCTAAACGAAAAGAAAGAGAGCCTACTATTTCTGAATTAAAAGGAGAAATAGATCAGATAAAATCTGAGATAAAATATTTAAAAGAAAGAGTAAATACTCTTAGTATTAATAATAATACTTGGGACAAAGATTCTACTTCTGAGGAAGAAGAAGAAGAAGAAGATATTTTATCAAAATATGATGATCAAAAAATAAATCAAATGGTATGGATCAATAAAATTGATCAGATTATTTCTCAAAAATGGTACTCAAAAGTAACATTAATTATTAACAAAAAATTTAAAATTACTATTGAAGCATTATTAGATACAGGAGCTGATGTAAATTGCATCAGTGAAGGAATTGTTCCGTCTAAATATTATAAAAAGACTACTCAATTTATCACTGCTGCTAATAAGCAACCTCTTATAGTTAATTACAAATTGTCTGATGTGGCAATATGTAATTCTGGAGTTTGTTTAAATACAACTTTTATTCTCATTAAAAATATATCTACTCCTGTGATTTTAGGAACCCCATTTTTCCAAATGTTGTTTCCTATTAATAAAATTAATGAAAAGGGTTTATATACCAACATTAAAGGTAATGATTTATTTTTCCCATTCACAACAATACCAGTTTCAAAATCTATAAATATTTTACAAAAAATAGTTAGTAATAAAGAAAATTTTATTACTTCATTAAAAGATGAAATTCTCTTTAAAAATACTAAAGATAAGTTAAAATCTGATAAAATTCAGGAAAAAATAAAAATTATTTCAGAAATCATATCTAAAGAGATATGCGCTGATGTTCCTAATGCCTTTTGGAATAGGAAAAAACATCAAGTCAGTCTTCCTTATACCGATGATTTTTCTGAGGATAAAATTCCTACAAAAGCAAGGCCTATAGCAATGGGGCCTAGACTTTTAAATTATTGCAAAGAAGAAATTGATAGTCTTCTTAAAAAAGAGTTAATCAGACCAAGTAATAGTCCTTGGAGTTGCCCAGCTTTCTATGTTGAAAATGCAGCCGAAATTGAAAGAGGAGCTCCAAGACTTGTTATCAATTATAAACCACTTAATAAAGCATTAAAATGGATAAAGCATCCATTACCAAATAAAAGAGATTTACTAAATAGATTATTTAAAGGAAAAGTTTTCTCTTCTTTTGATTTAAAATCAGGATTTTATCAAATTCTTCTAAAAGAAGAAGATAAATATAAAACAGCTTTTACTGTACCATTTGGCCATTACGAATGGAATGTAATGCCATTTGGATTAAAAAATGCTCCAATGGAATTCCAAAATATAATGAATGAAATTTATAATTCTTATACAGATTATATTATTGTCTATATAGATGATGTCCTTATATATTCTGATAATATTGATCAGCATTTTAAACATTTAAATATATTTATTCAAGTTACTAAAAAAGCTGGTTTGGCAGTAAATCAGAAAAAAGTAAAACTTTTTCAAACTAAGATAAAATTCTTAGGACATTATATTGAAAATGGAATAATAATTCCTATTGAAAGAGCAATTGTTTTTGCTGATAAATTTCCTGATAAAATTACTGATATAAATCAATTACAAAGATTTCTTGGAAGTCTTAATTATATAGGAGATTTTTATAAAGATCTCGCTCAAGATTGTAAATTATTATTTCAAAGGTTGAAGAAAAATCCTCAACCATGGACTAATAGTCATACTTTAGCAATACAAAAAATAAAAGAAAGAGTTAAAGAACTCCCTTGTTTATCTATTGCTAATCCTGAAGCATTCAAAATAGTTGAAACAGACGCCTCTGATATTGGATATGGAGGAATACTTAAACAACAATTAGATAATACATCTAAAGAAATTCTTGTAAGATATACTTCTGGAACTTGGAATAATACTCAAAAGAATTATTCTACAATAAAGAAAGAAATTCTTTCAATTGTTAAATGTATTACAAAATTTGAAAGTGATCTTTTAAATAAGAAATTTTTATTAAGAGTTGATTGCAAATCTGCCAAAGATATTCTTTTAAAAGATGTTAAAGTAATAGCATCTAAACAAATATTTGCTAGATGGCAAGCAATATTAGCTTGTTTCGATTTTGATATTGAACATATTTCTGGAAAATCTAATTCCTTACCAGATTTTCTAACTAGAGAATTCTTGCAGGGATCAGCCTTGGAAGACAGTCTTAAAAAGACCAGCCACCGGGAAGAAGCCCATGAATAAACCACCTTTCAAAAAAGGTGCTACAATTCCTCAGTCAAATATGGCTAACACAGAGGAAGAAAAGTTTGATCCAATTAAAGAATTTGCAGAAGATCCTACTGCGTATGAAATACATTATTATAATAATGCTATATTTGCTTTAAAGGGATCAAAAGAGGAATTAAAATATCCTTATCTAATTTCAGGATGTCTTAATTGCTGACCTGTTGACAAAGACCTAAAAGGTCTATCCCCAATTCATATAGCTCAAAGCTATTTAATTAAAGATTTACAACCCATATTGGGGAGAAAAACTCGTGATTATTTTGAAACAATTCTAGTCGAAACTGGCTCAGTTGAAATCCAACATATGGATCGCAATCGCGATTACGCTTTTTCTAAAATGATAATAAAAAAGATTATCCCAGCTGCTAATTGGGGTTTACCCCTTGGACAAGCACGTCAATTAAACACCTTTCAGGCAATGCCTAATATGTTTAATTACCATGATTATATCATGGCTTGGGATATCATTGTTTTATATGAAAATTCTCAAAGAAAACATTCATGGTGGGTAAAATTCCAATTAGATGATATTCATCAATTCATACCAATTTGGTTTAAAACTTTTTTCTTCTCATGGGGGGTAATGCCCTCTATTCTTCCGAGAAATGTTAAAAACATATGGAAGATACTGTCAAGGCTTTACCCTGCCTTACCCTTTGGCTTTACAGGCCTTATGGAACCCGACTTAAGGATTTCTCCTGGGTATAACTACCTTCTTCCTTACAGAATAAAAGAATAAGATCGTAACAGAAGAATAACTTGTATTAATTTCTGAAGAATTTCTCCAATTACAATGGCTCTGATACCACTGTTACACTGTTACACTATTACAAATACACGAGATTTAATCTCAATTTTAAGCAGCAAGCTGTGAGCTCTGCTTCTCAAATGCCTTTAAGGTAATCTTGGACCTTTCCAGATGTGGATGAACAAACCACTGTTTATAAACAGGATTTATCTCTGGATCTTTTAATCGATCTTCAAGATTTTTAATTTGATTATTAATTAATTCAATCTTCTTTTTTAAGATTTTCAAATAATTTGCAGACGGCATAATATAATCAAATGGAGGATCATAAATATAATCGTATGACATAAACTTACATGAAATGATGAAACTAGAAACTGAGAACTCAAGAACTGGAGAAAACTTCGAAACTCTTATTATTAGAAAGTAGTAGAGAATTTTGGTGTTTGCATTTAAAAATTTATTCCATATGTTTTTAACATTTCTCGGAAGAATAGAGGGCATTACCCACTGTTACACTGTTACACTATTACAAATACACGAGATTTAATCTCAATTTTAAGCAGCAAGCTGTGAGCTCTGCTTCTCAAATGCCTTTAAGGTAATCTTGAGACCTTTCCAGATGTGGATGAACAAACCACTGTTTATAAACAGGATTTATCTCTGGATCTTTTAATCGATCTTCAAGATTTTTAATTTGATTATTAATTAATTCAATCTTCTTTTTTAAGATTTTCAAATAATTTGCAGACGGCATAATATAATCAAATGGAGGATCATAAATATAATCGTATGACATAAACTTACATGAAATGATGAAACTCGAAACTGAGAACTCAAGAACTGGAGAAAACTTCGAAACTCTTATTATTAGAAAGTAGTAGAGAATTTTGGTGTGTCGATCACAAAGGGAGTCGACTCCTTAAATAGCAAAGCAATACATACTAGTTACAGTGTTTGCACAAATAAAAACATGACACGTGAAAAGTAAAACTCACACTCAATAATGCACCACAATACTACATACTTTATTACAAAGACTATAAGTCCCGTGACTGCTTGCCTTTTCATCCACTATCTTTAGTGACATCCAGCTCATGCATTCAATAATGCATATATGTCATCTTCCTCATACGGATCCTGAGCGTCTTGCAAATTATCCTGATCTGTCATTGGAGTATCATCCTCCATTTTCTCTTTTCCTTTAGAAGAAGTAGATTCTTGTGTTGACAGATTTGATTTTTCTCCAAATACTTCAGTAAACATTGAAGTAATGGTATCTTTATCAAGATGTTGGAAAAGTTCTTTTAACAGTGTTGTTTGTGTTGGGGTATCATGATTTAAATTCTTCATGGTTTCTCTGGCAACTCCCAGAGCTATTACCCCTTGACGGTCATATACTTTGCCTTCTGCAAAGAAATCTTCTTTATCCCACCATTTGATGAGAACTTTTCTGATTAAGAAAGTAGAGGTATATTTGAGATCAAATTTCTCTTTAGCCATATCCTGTAATCCATATTCCCATCGAATAATCCAAGGAACATTGTAGTTAACGGCGAATTGTAATATGGCTGTTAAACCATCAAACTGTGTGTTTGCATTTAAAAATTTATTCCATATGTTTTTAACATTTCTCGGAAGAATAGAGGGCATTACCCCCCATGAGAAGAAAAAAGTTTTAAACCAAATTGGTATGAATTGATGAATATCATCTAATTGGAATTTTACCCACCATGAATGTTTTCTTTGAGAATTTTCATATAAAACAATGATATCCCAAGCCATGATATAATCATGGTAATTAAACATATTAGGCATTGCCTGAAAGGTGTTTAATTGACGTGCTTGTCCAAGGGGTAAACCCCAATTAGCAGCTGGGATAATCTTTTTTATTATCATTTTAGAAAAAGCGTAATCGCGATTGCGATCCATATGTTGGATTTCAACTGAGCCAGTTTCGACTAGAATTGTTTCAAAATAATCACGAGTTTTTCTCCCCAATATGGGTTGTAAATCTTTAATTAAATAGCTTTGAGCTATATGAATTGGGGATAGACCTTTTAGGTCTTTGTCAACAGGTCAGCAATTAAGACATCCTGAAATTAGATAAGGATATTTTAATTCCTCTTTTGATCCCTTTAAAGCAAATATAGCATTATTATAATAATGTATTTCATACGCAGTAGGATCTTCTGCAAATTCTTTAATTGGATCAAACTTTTCTTCCTCTGTGTTAGCCATATTTGACTGAGGAATTGTAGCACCTTTTTTGAAAGGTGGTTTATTCATGGGCTTCTTCCCGGTGGCTGGTCTTTTTAAGACTGTCTTCCAAGGCTGATCCCTGCAAGAATTCTCTAGTTAGAAAATCTGGTAAGGAATTAGATTTTCCAGAAATATGTTCAATATCAAAATCGAAACAGGCTAATATTGCTTGCCATCTAGCAAATATTTGTTTAGATGCTATTACTTTAACATCTTTTAAAAGAATATCTTTGGCAGATTTGCAATCAACTCTTAATAAAAATTTCTTATTTAAAAGATCACTTTCAAATTTTGTAATACATTTAACAATTGAAAGAATTTCTTTCTTTATTGTAGAATAATTCTTTTGAGTATTATTCCAAGTTCCAGAAGTATATCTTACAAGAATTTCTTTAGATGTATTATCTAATTGTTGTTTAAGTATTCCTCCATATCCAATATCAGAGGCGTCTGTTTCAACTATTTTGAATGCTTCAGGATTAGCAATAGATAAACAAGGGAGTTCTTTAACTCTTTCTTTTATTTTTTGTATTGCTAAAGTATGACTATTAGTCCATGGTTGAGGATTTTTCTTCAACCTTTGAAATAATAATTTACAATCTTGAGCGAGATCTTTATAAAAATCTCCTATATAATTAAGACTTCCAAGAAATCTTTGTAATTGATTTATATCAGTAATTTTATCAGGAAATTTATCAGCAAAAACAATTGCTCTTTCAATAGGAATTATTATTCCATTTTCAATATAATGTCCTAAGAATTTTATCTTAGTTTGAAAAAGTTTTACTTTTTTCTGATTTACTGCCAAACCAGCTTTTTTAGTAACTTGAATAAATATATTTAAATGTTTAAAATGCTGATCAATATTATCAGAATATATAAGGACATCATCTATATAGACAATAATATAATCTGTATAAGAATTATAAATTTCATTCATTATATTTTGGAATTCCATTGGAGCATTTTTTAATCCAAATGGCATTACATTCCATTCGTAATGGCCAAATGGTACAGTAAAAGCTGTTTTATATTTATCTTCTTCTTTTAGAAGAATTTGATAAAATCCTGATTTTAAATCAAAAGAAGAGAAAACTTTTCCTTTAAATAATCTATTTAGTAAATCTCTTTTATTTGGTAATGGATGCTTTATCCATTTTAATGCTTTATTAAGTGGTTTATAATTGATAACAAGTCTTGGAGCTCCTCTTTCAATTTCGGCTGCATTTTCAACATAGAAAGCTGGGCAACTCCAAGGACTATTACTTGGTCTGATTAACTCTTTTTTAAGAAGACTATCAATTTCTTCTTTGCAATAATTTAAAAGTCTAGGCCCCATTGCTATAGGCCTTGATTTTGTAGGAATTTTATCCTCAGAAAAATCATCGGTATAAGGAAGACTGACTTGATGTTTTTTCCTATTCCAAAAGGCATTAGGAACATCAGCGCATATCTCTTTAGATATGATTTCTGAAATAATTTTTATTTTTTCCTGAATTTTATCAGATTTTAACTTATCTTTAGTATTTTTAAAGAGAATTTCATCTTTTAATGAAGTAATAAAATTTTCTTTATTACTAACTATTTTTTGTAAAATATTTATAGATTTTGAAACTGGTATTGTTGTGAATGGGAAAAATAAATCATTACCTTTAATGTTGGTATATAAACCCTTTTCATTAATTTTATTAATAGGAAACAACATTTGGAAAAATGGGGTTCCTAAAATCACAGGAGTAGATATATTTTTAATGAGAATAAAAGTTGTATTTAAACAAACTCCAGAATTACATATTGCCACATCAGACAATTTGTAATTAACTATAAGAGGTTGCTTATTAGCAGCAGTGATAAATTGAGTAGTCTTTTTATAATATTTAGACGGAACAATTCCTTCACTGATGCAATTTACATCAGCTCCTGTATCTAATAATGCTTCAATAGTAATTTTAAATTTTTTGTTAATAATTAATGTTACTTTTGAGTACCATTTTTGAGAAATAATCTGATCAATTTTATTGATCCATACCATTTGATTTATTTTTTGATCATCATTTTTTGATAAAATATCTTCTTCTTCTTCTTCTTCCTCAGAAGTAGAATCTTTGTCCCAAGTATTATTATTAATACTAAGAGTATTTACTCTTTCTTTTAAATATTTTATCTCAGATTTTATCTGATCTATTTCTCCTTTTAATTCAGAAATAGTAGGCTCTCTTTCTTTTTGTTTAGCCTTTTCTAATATTTTATTATAAGAATATAATTCATGTTCTTGTACAGTATTTTGTACAAGTTTAGTCGGCTTGTGATTTCCCATATTTAAATAATGTTCTATAGCTTTTCTTTTTTCTATAGGGTCCTTTATTTGATCTATGAGATCTAAAATGAAAGTTTCTTCATTTGATATGACATTGATTTCTAATCCCATAAAATTTATGAGACATGTATCACAATCACAATCTGGATTGCAAATTTTATTTTCTGATATTTCAGAATCATTATCTGTACTACTGTTAGAATATTCAGATAATTCATTATCAATAATATTGATATAAAAATCTTTTTCCTTTAGATTTTCTTCTGTATTAAGAAGAATATTTATCAATGATTCTTTTAAATCATTGTTTATATTGAGATTATTAATCTTTTTCTTGACATAACACTTATTAGCTTTATGTCCAATTTTTCCACACTTCCAGCATACTGGAACTTTAGTAGAGTCATTTTTTATAGGTTTTTTAAACCTTTTCTTAGAATATTTTTTAGATTTTTCTTTATCTTTTATATAATGGTTTTTCTTTTTAAAAGGAAATCTTTTCTTTTTCTTATCCCTTTTAGGATATTGTATTGGTTGAAAGCCTATTTGCTCACAAAAATCACCAATAATATTTCTATTTTCTTCTTTTTGCATATCAAGTTGTCTTTTTAACTTGATATCATTACAAAGATTAATTCCTTCTGCAGTTATTTCTGCAGATAAATCTCCGTAAGTAAGAATGTTCCAATCTATGGAATTTGTTGGAGATTTAGATTTTAATCTATTTTTTACTCTTTCAGCAAAAAGAACTGGAAGTCCAGAAATAAATTTTTCTTTCCAGAAATTTGCATTGCAATCATTTCTAGTTAAAACCTTAGTCATAAAAACATCTTTATACCATCTGAATTCAGATAGTGTTGGGCATCTCAGATTCATTAATTGTTCTTGAGATCTATCTAATTGGAGTTCATTAGCTCCAATAAAATTAGATAAAATTGTATAAATAAGTGTATTTACAGCATCTGACTCTTCTCTTCCATTAAGATCAAGTATAGAAGAGTTTAGAATTTTATTCTTTGCTTCTTTAGAAAGATAAAAATCCCACCAACCTTGAAGTTGGCCTGTGAAACCAGTAATAATGGCTTGAGCAATTTGCCTATCATTATTACCTTTTATCTTTGCCGCAGAAGAATATATTAACATTTGTTTAATAATAGTTTTAATCTGATATTCAGATTTTCCATCTATATTCCATTCAGTAATGGCTTCCCCATTAAACTGAACGTAATCTTTTTTCTCTTCAATTTGAAGATCAACAGGTGTAGCCTTTTTATAAAAAGGTTTTACAATTGATACTTTATGCATTTTATTAATCTGCATTTCATCTTCTGACGAACTAGAAATATTATCTAGTTGTTCAGATTTGGTAATTACCGAAATAGAACCTTTTTCTTTAATATTAATTTTTTGTAATCGATCTATTAAACCTTCCATAAAATCATCATCTTTTTTAGAACTTAAAAGAAAATTTTCTTTTTTAAGATTAGGAGGAGGTTTTATCATCAAAGTTTTTGAACTTTCACCACTAGAATTTCCTTGTTTGGATTTTGATAAAATCTCTTCTATTCTAGTAGTCTGATTTCTTAAAGAATGTAGAGTAAGATTGGTAAAATTATTCTGTTGAATAATATGGTCAAAATTACCATGCCCTATTTCTGATTTTATAGGGGCGGCATATATTTCTTTATTACCCTTTTTAATTTGTAAAGTAGTAAAAGGAGGATGAATCTCAAAAGATTCTTCTCCAGTTTCATGAACATATAATTTATATGTTGATTCAAGAGTATTTATAAAAGACTCATCTTTAAAATTTGGAAATATTTTATTCCTTGCTGGAAAATATAAATTTTCCATCCATTTGAAAAAATCTAAATTTAATTTAGTTTCTTCAATCCATTCTAAGTATCTTGAAACATATAATGTTTGTTGTTTTGAATTTAAACAACTTAAAAACCATTTTTTCTTATTAAGATTTTTAATCTTATCTAAACTCTTTTGGATAGAGTTATTATTAATAACCATAACATTATATCCCATATCAGAAAAAGTAGGAGAATTTGATTTTTTATTATTAACAGAATAACTTCGTTGAAATCTAGACGTACTAGATTCAGGAATATCTACTTTATATTCTGGATGAGATACATTATCATTAGTCTTTTGAAGACCAGATATACTAATTTTTTCAAAATCAGATATAGAAGAAGTAGAATTTCTACTTTCTTCAGGAAGTTTAATTCGTAAATGTCTTTGAGATGAGAATTTTATTTCGACATCTCCATCAACATATTGAATTATACTTTCTAGTTTTCTAGATTCTTCTTTTAAAGAAGGGGCTATACTTTCCATTTTCCAGATTTCTGGCAGAGTAACTTGACTCCAATTAATTGTTTTAGGAATCATAATATTACTTTTAGTAATATCAGTTATGAAAAGAGTAGTTTCTCCTCTTTTTGAACTAATTTGATTAGTATTGATTCTAAAATTGGATATCGTTGAATTCATAACTTTGTAACAAATTCTATATAATAGAACAACATTTTCTGTTCCATCTATCATATCAAAACCTTCAGTTTTTATATTTAAAGTGAGGGCTTTCATGATATTTGGATCAGAAAGAGAAATTGGAAAATTAGGGAAACAACTAAAATGTATTGGTCCTTCGCATAATGAAGATTCTACTATTCCTAATAAGGAATCTTCGAATTTATTATGCCTTTGATCTCTTACTAAGATTAAAGCTGAAGTATTTAGACCTAATCTGGTAAGAGGTTTTAAACCTACTTGTATCATACCCAAATGCATAAATTTGTAATTTTGCTTGTGAATATTAACAAGGTTTTGAGATAATAAACTAAATGAGTCGTATCCTCCTTTTAGAGGAATTGCTTCTTCAATTGTTTTAATAATATAGTCGGATTTAAAATTAAATCCATTAGTTCTATAAATCTTCATATTAGAAGATGTTGGTATTTTCCAGTTTTGAATATTTTTTTCGAAATTTTCAGAAATAATTAACTCTTTGTTCTTAGTATTACTACTTGAAGATTTGTTCTTCGTAAAAGATCGTATTAATTTATCCATTCAAGAATATGGTAGATACTGTCAAGGCTTTACCCTGCCTTACCCTTTGGCTTTTCAGGCCTTATGGAACCTTGAAGTCAAATTAAACAACAAATAAAGTTGTTCCAATGGAATTATAGTTTTACCATGCTTGAATATTTTGACAAATTCTCCTGGAATACTTAGTAAAATGGCACCAAAATTAGCCAAAAAGCAGAAAAATCAATTATCTACCACTTTTGTCTTTTTATGCAAGTTCAAAATCCGACGAGAAAATTGTCAAATATGAGGATCAATATGAAGTAAATGATTGGGCCATTTATGACGATTAATTCAAAAAAAAAATATCTTATTTACTTTTGTTTCTCCAAATTTACCTATAAATAGATGTGTAATGTGATGTTTGGACATCTCTCATACTATAAAATTTCACGTTATTACATATTCAAAGTTCTTCACGAGTAGCTAAGTTTCTAAAATGAAGATGAAAAAGTGAAGTTCTTGGTATAAGACATTGTAGGCACAATCGAATCATCGGACAAAATTCAATCTCTCACATCTAGCGGAGGTATGTATACTATCAAGGCTGATCGCGATCTTCAATCTATATTTGCATCTTTGGAAAGAAAAATGGAGGCATTTGAGATGAAATGAGTGGTAAACTAAAATCTATTCAAGAGATTGTGTGTCATATTTGTCAAACTAATGATCATTCTTCAAAATATTGCCCTACTTTACCAAGTATCTCTGTAAACAAGTCAATGCTTTAAATACTTTCAAAAACTAACTTTTAACAGTACTCTCAAAGTTACATTCTTGGTTGGAGAAATAATCCAAATTTTAATTGGATGAATAATAATATTGCACAACCTTCACAACAATTTTTCCAAAATCAACAAAATTTTCGAAATTATGCAACTTATGTTCTTCCACATGAAAAGTACCTGGAAGACACATTGTTTCTTTCATCGCCAAAAAATAGTCTATCAATACTCAAACAGCCCAAAACATAGAAGATTTAAAAGACACTTTTGCGAAATTTACATCTGCATTTAATTTTCATGAAAAATAAATTTTCTTCACAACCCCAACATAATCCCAATGAGCATCATTCACAAACTGGAACTTCTGGAACTTAATCGATAGATCAGATAAAATCTATTATTACCATTCACAGTTGTAGGCAGTTGAAAAATCCATTACTGGACCTTGTGAAGATGATGAAAAATCAACTCCAAAGAGTACGGAAGAAATGAAACATTTGCCTTGCGAAGAGGATATTCAGCCGAAAGGGTCACCATCATTCTCTCATGCTTTGAAAAATACAAAAAAAAAAATATGAATTTTGATGTATATGAGATTTTTAAATAAGTAAAGTCAATATTCCTAATTAGATGCAATAAAAAAAATACTATCATATGACAAATTTTTTAAAGACCGGTGCATTATAAAAAAAAAAAATGAATGTGAAAAATAATGTATTTTTACCTGAACAAGTAAGAGCAATCACTCAAATTAATATTACTTTGAAATATAATATCCTGGTGGTCCAAATATTTCATGCATTATTGGAGAATAAAAAATAAAATAAAAATCCTTGCTCAATCTTGGAATCAATGTGAATTTACTTCCATAGTTCGTTGATCAATAACTCAATCTAAGCAAGTTTGCGAACAACCCTGCACTTACCAATTCGCAGGCAGTGTACTGCCTGCATCGGGAAATTTTCCCCGTTGTTGAAACTGTTTCAGAGAAAAGAATTTTTTTTTGTTTATTCTGGAAAAAATATTTTTTGGGCTTATTTTCTTTGCATTCAAAACAATTTTCAAGCTTCTTAGTCAATTTTGATAGTTAAGTCCAGTTAACTTATTTTGATCGATTATAATATAAAGTGAATTATGTGACGAAATCACAAATGTACTGAAATGGAAATAAAATTAAATTTTATTGACTATTTTAAAATATTTTATAAGACATAAAATATGATATTTAATTTATGAATTTTCTGTCATTATTTTGGCATTTTCACCACACTCTGATGAAAATATAAAATCACATTTTCTTAGCGAGTACATGGAGACCAATCATCAACTCATGATCTCAAATAGTAATAGTCAATCATAATATCCAAAAATGGAGAGCTCCATTGCAACACATGCAATCCCCACGTAGTTTGCCTTCTACATTGCAACACAGTGCATATCCGTAGGCTAGGGACTACCCGAAATCGCCCTGCTCGAACCAGAATTTTAAAAATAGTTTTTTTGAAAACACATAGGCAATGTACTTCTTACGTCGGGTAGTTTTGCTAGTGATGGGCAGCGCTGCCCGCTTCTCAAAACTATTTCGAACAAAAACAAAATGTTTTTTTAATTATAAAAAAACAAATTTTTCACGTGTGCTAAATTCTGTAGAAAAATGTATTATGTAGCTATAAATAATAAGCTCAAGATTATTTAAACAATAAATTATATAAAACTCTTTTATTCAATCGCCAATATTAAGTCAATGATTGATTTTCTTGTTCATCTTCTAGTCTGCACAATAAAACTAGAAGAAATTTTGCACGTAGAGAAAAATAGTACGAAGGCGGCGGTGTGGCGGTGATGCAACGATGTGTGGTGGTGTCGAGCTTCAAGGGGTGGCTGATTTCCTTCTTGGAAGATATATAGAAGGTGGCCTAAACTTCAGAAAGAGGAGATAATTTTTTTTTGACAAATCTTGTTGTGTTGACTTGCAATTTTGTATTGTATATATATTATTATATCTAAACTCTAGATTTAATAATAATTAATCTACAGAGATCTCTAGAATCTTATATAAGAATCTAATTAGGTTATTTGAACTAGATTGTGTTAGTGTCCTATTAGGAACTTCCAAACCAGTCAATGAAATCTCCTAGTAGTTAGTGTTTGATTAGGATGCTGTAGTCCAATGCGTCAAAACTCCTACCGGATGTTTTTCCTAATTAAGACTCCTACTATTTGGTATTTCAATATGATACTCCAAACCTATTAATCAAATATTTCATGATCGTGGCTTTATCACAATCCCAATCGACAATTTGATATCATTGACATGACAAGTGTAAAAAATTCACTATAATTATGTAAAATCCACCTTTTCAAAACCAATAGTACAAAAGTCAACTGACCAAAGTCGACTCTATAAAAGTCAACCAATCAAAATTCAAGTTGGTCAAAATCAACTAGTCAAAGTCAATTTAGTCATTGTCAACTAGACAAAGTCAATTATCTACTTACTAAATTTTTGACATCAACTAATTTTAGAAACCCTTCACAAAATTTAGACAGTTACACTCTCCTCAAAATGTTAACAATCATGTTAACTTTCAAAACTTACAAATATGAAATCCACTTATAAACTCTTTCAGAAGCCAAACCTTTGATCTCCATCAAATATGGTCAAAATTACCATGCCCTATTTCTGATTTTATAGGGGCAGCATATATTTCTTTATTACCCTTTTTAATTTGTAAAGTAGTAAAAGGAGGATGAATCTCAAAAGATTCTTCTCCAGTTTCATGAACATATAATTTATATGTTGATTCAAGAGTATTTATAAAAGACTCATCTTTAAAATTTGGAAATATTTTATTCCTTGCTGGAAAATATAAATTTTCCATCCATTTGAAAAAATCTAAATTTAATTTAGTTTCTTCAATCCATTCTAAATATCTTGAAACATATAATATTTGTTGTTTTGAATTTAAACAACTTAAAAACAATTTTTTCTTATTAAGATTTTTAATCTTATCTAAACTCTTTTGGATAGAGTTATTATTATTATTCTTATTTTTTACCGAACTTGTAAAAAAAATTTAAAAAAAAATACAGTTACACAACAACATATATTTGTATAAAAATTATTAAAATTTTTATAAAACTTAGATATTTAATAAAGCTTAAACTATTTAAATATTTTTTTGTTTATTAGTGGCCTTGTTGCTTGTGAAGGAGCGCGATGTGTTCGGCTGTTATCTTCATCTTCCATCGTGTTTCCTTCTTGGCATCATTGGGCAGGGTGGTTTGGTTTTAGCTGTTGTTTTCTTTATGTGTCATCGTCAGAGTCATGCTTCGATGACTTCCCTCTTGAGGTTGTTTCGTCGGCGCTACCGTCGATTTCAGCGCATGTGGTTGTCTCCTCCATGAGTGCCTTCTGTTGAATAAACATTAAATGTTATTTTTTGTGGGTAGTTGGAAAATAAAAGGTCAAGAGATATTTTGTAGATGAAAGGCCAAGGGGTGATACATGAGATAGTGGTCTTTTAATAGGATTCATTGGTTCTTGGTTATTCCTAGGCAGAGTAGTATCTATATAAAGATCTTGTTATTTTACGTTTGGAGATGAGCAAAAAAGTGGAATATATATTAAAAGTTGAAAGAGTTTTGAGCTCCTATCTCTCTCCTCTCCACCAAAATAGCTTACAAATTATACAAATTGGTATCAGAGCCGATGGAAAATTCCGGGAGAATATCAATAGGAGGTATGCCACTGCCACGACTCACAAAATCAAACTACGACAATTGGAGTATTCAGATGCGTGCATTGCTCGGTGCGCAGGATGCTTGGGAAGTAGTCGAAAAGGGCTATGACGAGCCGGATGCAACAGGCAATCAAACTGCGAATCAGTTGAAGGCGTTGAAAGAAACGCGTATGAAAGACAAGACTGCCCTCTATTTCTTGTTCCAAGCTGTGGATGAATCGGGTTTCGAGATGATTGCCGGTGCAGAAACTTCGAAGGAAGCATGGGACACTTTGGAAAAAGTGTTCAAAGGCGCCGACCGAGTAAAGCAAGTAAGACTCCAAACTCTACGCGGCGAGTTGGAAAGTATGAAGATGAAGATGTCAGAAGGGGTATCCGACTACATCTCGCGTGTGCAAACAGTGGTAAATCAACTTAAACGAAATGGAGAAACTCTAACTGATGCAAGGGTGGTGGAGAAAATTTTGCGGTCACTGACCGAAAATTTTGAGAATGTCGTTTGTGCAATTGAGGAGTCAAAAAATTTGGGAGAGATGACCATTGAAGAGCTTTCTAGTTCTCTTGAGGCGCATGAACAACGCAAGAAGAAGAAGAACGAGTCGCTTGAAGAAGCGATGCAAGCCAAGGTATCTATCAAAGACGAAAAGGTCTTATATACTCAAAATATTCGTGGTAGAGGACGTGACCGTGGAGGTTACAACAATAGTCGTGGTGGTAGAGGCCGCGGTCGAGGTGGATACTATGAAGAAAAGGGGCAGTCAAGCCAACAAAATTGGCGAGGTAGAGGACGAGGTCGTGGAAGAGGCGGACGATCAAATCATTCGAATATTGAGTGCTTCAAGTGTGGGAAGCCTGGGTACTACGCAAAAGAGTGCAAATCAAATGTCAAGTGTTATAATTGCGATAAGTATGGGCACTATTCAAAGGAGTGCTATTCCGAGAAAAAGGTAGAAGAAAATGCAAATCTAGTAGCGGAAGAGGAGACAAGAGAAGATGGTGTACTCTTGATGGCCCACAAAAATACCATTCTCGATAGCGATACGGTGTGGTATCTCGATACTGGCGCTAGCAACCACATGTGCGGACACAAGCACCAATTTAAGGAAATGCGAAAGGTTGAGGATGGACACGTGTCATTCGGAGACGCATAAAAAATACAAGTAAAAGGCCAAGGTACTGTTCACTATTTACAAAAAGATGGTACGGAAGGATCAATCGAGGATGTTTATTATGTACCTGATCTTAAGAGCAATATTTTGAGTATGGGGAAACTCATGGAGAAGGGATACTCGGTATTCATGAAAAACCAAGTACTCCAATTAAAAGACAATCGAGGGCGCTTGGTAGCACGAGTCGAAATGGCAAAAAATCGGATGTATAAATTGAATTTGAGAAGCGTGCGAGAAAAATGTTTGCGAGTCAACATAGAAGACAAGGCGTCATTGTGGCATTTCCGCTTTGGTCACCTACATCATGATGGTCTAAAAAAATTAGTAAAGAAAAACATGGTGCACGGGTTGCCGGACATTGACTATGAGGGCAAATTTTGTGAAGAATGTGTGCTTGGCAAGCAAGCGAGGAGCTCGTTTCAAAAGACGGCAGAATATCGAGCTAAACATACTCTCGAATTGATTCATACCGACATATGTGGACCAATCACCCCCGAATCTTTTAGTGGTAAAAGATACTTCATTTCCTTTATCGATGATTTCTCACGAAAATCTTGGGTTTATTTTTTGAAAGAAAAATCCGAGGCATTCGAGGTGTTCAAAAAGTTCAAAGTAATGGTGGAGAAGGCAACTGGTAGACACATCAAAGCCATACGATCCGATAGAGGTGGAGAGTATACTTCGACGGCTTTTATGAAGTATTGCGAAGAGCAAGGTATAAGGAGATTCCTGACTGCACCATACACTCCTCAACAAAATGGTGTGGCCGAGAGGAAGAACCGGACTATTCTCGATATGGTTCGATCAATGCTCAAGAGCAAGAAAATGCCAAAGGAATTCTGGGCAGAAGCCGTGCAATGTGCTATCTATGTACAAAATCGATGTCCACATGTGAAGATAGATGATCAAACACCACAAGAGGCATGGAGCGGACAAAAGCCGACAATTTCCCATCTCAAAGTATTTGGTAGTGTGGCTTATGCACATGTACCGGATCAACAAAGAACGAAGCTCGAAGACAAAAGCAAAAGGTATATTTTTATTGGGTATGATGAGAAGACAAAAGGGTACAAGCTACTCGACCCGATAAGTAAAAAGGTGATGGTGAGTCGTGATGTGCGAGTAAACGAAGCAAGCGAGTGGGACTGGAACAATTTGATAGAGGGTATCATCAAAGTTGGAGAATCATCAGTCATTGTACCAACAAGCACACCAACAAACTCTGAAACTACCAATAATGAAGATGAATCAAGACAACCCAAAATGCGAAGTTTGCAAGATTTGTATGATTCGACAAATGAGGTGCACATTGTGTGTCTTTTGGCAGATGCTGAAAATATCAGCTTTGAAGAGGCGGTACGAGACAAGAAGTGGCAAACTGCCATGAACGAAGAAATTAAGGCGATTGACCAAAACAACACATGGGAGTTATCAGAATTGCCGAAAGGAAGTCAGCCTATTGGTGTAAAGTGGGTGTTCAAGAAAAAGATGAATGCTCATGGCGAGATAGAACGGTACAAGGCGCGACTTGTTGCGAAGGGATACAAGCAAAAGGCGGGAATTGACTATGACGAGATATTTGCTCCTGTTGCAAGAATGGAGACAATCTGATTACTCATTTCACAAGCTGCTTAATTCAAATGGCCGATATTTCAAATGGATGTCAAATCAGCATTCTTGAATGGTGTGCTCGAAGAAGATATTTACATCGAACAACCACCCGGGTACGTGAAAGTTGGAGAAGAAAAGAAGGTGCTAAAATTGAAGAAGGCTCTTTACGGGTTAAAGCAAGCACCACGAGCATGGAATACACGTATCGATTCATATTTCAAAGAGAACGGGTTCCAGCAATGTCCCTACGAGCATGCCCTTTACGCAAAGAAGAATGGAGGTAACGTGTTATTTGTTGCTCTTTATGTCGATGATCTCATTTTTATGGGTAACAATGATGAGATGATAGAAGAGTTTAAGGACACAATGACACGGGAATTTGAGATGACAGATTTGGGCTTGATGAAGTTTTTTCTTGGTTTGGAGGTTAGACAAGTACAGACGGGTATTTTTATATCACAGGAGACATATGCAAAAGAGATTTTGAAAAAGTACAAGATGGCAGACTGCAACCCGGTATCAACACCAATGGAACCAGGTGCAAAACTCTCGAAGTTTGATGGAGGAGAACGTGTTGATGCGAGTAGATACCGAAGTTTAATAGGAAGCCTTCGCTATCTCACATGCACAAGGCCGGATCTTTCTTTAAGTATCGGTATTGTAAGTCGGTTCATGGAGGAGCCAGTTTATTCACATTGGAAGGCGTTGAAGCGAATCCTACGGTACATCCAAGGAACGGTGTCATTGGGGTTGTTCTACTCAAAAGTAGAAGAGTACAAGTTAGTTGGCTACTCTGACAGTGATTGGTGCGGAGACATAGACGATCGGAAAAGTACCTCGGGATATGTATTCTTTATGGGAGATACTGCATTCACTTGGCTTTCAAAGAAACAACCGATCGTGACGCTCTCGACGTGTGAAGCTGAATATGTAGCAGCATCTTGGTGTGTATGTCATGCGATATGGCTTAGAAATTTGTTGAGCGAGATGGAGCTAAAGCAACTAGGTGCAACCGTGATTCAAGTTGACAACAAGTCAGCAATTGAGTTGGCAAAGAACCCAGTAAACCATGAGAGAAGCAAACATATCGACGTTCGTTTTCACTTTATCCGAGATCATGTGAAGGAAGGAAGTGTGGAATTGGTGCATGTGGCAAGTCAGGATCAAGCTGCGGATCTTCACAAAACCGCTATCAAAAATACTTCTTGACAAATGCAAGAAGATGATTGGCATGACGGATGGCAGAAGCATTTAAGTTTATGGGGGGGTTTTGTTGAATAAACATTAAATGTTATTTTTTGTGGGTAGTTGGAAAATAAAAGGTCAAGAGATATTTTGTAGATGAAAGGCCAAGGGGTGATACATGAGATAGTGGTCTTTTAATAGGATTTATTGGTTCTTGGTTATTCCTAGGCAGAGTAGTATCTATATAAAGATCTTGTTATTTTACGTTTGGAGATGAGCAAAAAAGTGGAATATATATTAAAAGTTGAAAGAGTTTTGAGCTCCTATCTCTCTCCTCTCCACCAAAATAGCTTACAAATTATACAACAATGCCTCCTGAGTGGTGAAACGCAACTCCGGTTGTTGTTGTTGAGAAACATGATGAAGGCATCCGTTCAATTGGCATCGTGAGATGTGTGCAATCGAGTATACATTCTCAAATGACGAGTTAACTAAATATCCCACGTAAAACGCCAAGTTGATGTAGCTGAAAAATGATATTACTCGATTATGGAAGATCTGGGCAGTAAGTGGAGATTCTAGTGACTGATTAAAACTCGATCAAGTCCAGAGAAGGAATTTTTCGGGTTGTTACCTGCATCGAGCGGCTTCAGGAGGTGTCTGACGAAAACACTCTAATGTTCAAGTTAGTAGTTGTACAATAAAAGTTCAAAAGAACTAGATCATTTGATTCATAATATAGAACGTACCTTAAAAATGAGGTGATTTGATATATTTACATATTTTCGGAGAATTTTAGGGCTTTGATCTCTATGAGCCTAGTTGAATTTTTGGACCTTGATAAACGACCTGAATGAATAATTAAAAAGAGAGTGTACCCGATTTAGTGGGCTGGATAATAATGTAATCATAGCCATCAATGTTCTTGAACGTTTGAGCTAACAGGAGGTTTACATTCTTTAAGCGTACACTATATTTTATTGTAAGAAAAATGAGCTAGTTGTATTGTTCAACTTTACATACTGGAGGTTACAAATGGTTTTTATTTATATAAAATCCAAAAAAAAAATAATTAAATTCTGTATTTATTTATTTTTTAAAATACTTGAAATTTCTTCTAGATTAGTTTTCAAGTTTGTATGAGATTGTATCCAAGAGATTCGAAACTTCAACCATGTAAATATATAGATTTAAAATTTTGTTTACATGGATCAAGATGTGTAATTCAAAATAAAATATTTACAATATAAGAAGATCATGATCAAGAATTTGAAATTTAAGTACAAGATATATAATTTTTGTAACGCTCGAAAATCAATCTATATAGAGGTATGTATGAAAATTATTAAATCGCCAAAATATTTTAATTAAATGATTTTGAATTCATGAAAGATAAAATTTTGAGTGCCTAAATGATTAATTGTGTTCGATTAAGCATTAAAAAGTCATAAGATACCCAAGAAATCGAACCAAAGTCTCATGTGAATCGGATCAAGAGAGCTCGCACACAAATGATCTGATACATGGTTGGAAACGAGCTGGTTTTTTTCCTTCTTGATTCAGGTCAGAAACAAGGCACCGAGCTAGGTAACCGATGTTGTTGTGCTGCTACGCTTCATCTCCAGCAGCTGGTGGCGTGGCGTGGCGTGGCGCGGCGGCTGGTGCTGCTGCTTGGATGGCCTTCGGATTTGGGTTGGGGAATGGTTTTATTTTTCCTTCCTTTTTGTAAAAATAGTAGGTGTTGTATGATAATAATTTCGGATATTTTCTTTCTAGTGTGTTACTTGAATTCAGATTATCAATTTCAACTGGTTATTTTCCACGTTTTTGGAGCATCTTATTCAAAGGTCTTTTGTTTTAAAATAATTTATATTTGAATTGTTTCAGTTTTTGAAAATTTCGTTATAGCGTTAGTTATTCATTTTTGGTAGTGTTGAAAGAACTCTATTTTTAAGTAATATTAGGATTCAACTGGATATCAGAAGGATTTCCGAACAATGATATGATATGGGCCATTATAAAATGGTATTATAACGAGTGTTAAGATCACACCATATTAGAGGATTAAAAATTAGGAACTGAAATCAATAAAACATGAAAATTAGAAGAATGTAAGTGCTCATTTATGTTATGACGTCAAGTTTAAGAAGCGTGAAATCCTTTTCGATTCAAGTTATTATATGTTATGTAAATATTACTAAAATATTATATGTGTGTTTGTGTGTTATTATGTGTCTCGAACGACCTTCACTTGTTGAGTATTTCGTACAATACTAATAGTAAGATAAGGACGAGGAATCAGTTGAAGAAGAGGAACATGAGTACTTTTGGGGATGTGACGAATCCCTGATCAATGAAGATCAATCTTTTATTTCCGTTATGATAATAAAAGTATAAAATGCTTCCACAGTCATATTAGTTATTTTCGCTATTATTTTGGAGATTTAATTTGTAAAGGCAATACAATTTTATGATATTTGTGAAATAGACTGGTTTGATTTATATTGTACTATGTGGTTTATTGTTTTATAATTATGTGATTATTGAACAACGCAGAATGTCTCACGCTTCGGTTTTAGGGAGTGACATTTAAGTGATATCAGAGTCGATCTCTCTTAATATGGTGTGGTTCGGGGACGAACTAAGCGAAAGCTGGTAAGCATTTGACACCTGGGGCCGAACAGAGCAAGGGTGATCATCGGTTCCATGAGGTTGCACAGACAATAAAAGGCTCTTGGCAGGCTTATAAGATAAGGGAACATCCCGCACCCGAACCATGTTTTGGAAGTGGGACCGCTCTTAGCTGAAGGTAAATTGGGAAAATTGGAAATTGAAAAACTTTCTCTTCGAATGGTGAAAATGAAGGATCAGGTGTTAAGGCGGAGAACCTAAAACGACCCTACTTCTAAATTCGTTTAATCTACACTAGTTTTTTATTTTATTTTTTTTCTAAATCATGAATAATTAATTCATTATAAATAATCTAGCATAAATAATCAGATAAACGAATTTCATAATATCCCTAATCATTCATGCGGAATAAGTAAATAAAGCTATAAAAGTCTAAAATTCAACTCAATAAATTCTAGCAACCTACCGTATATAAATAAAAGCAATAATCCATAAAATCGTCAAAAGTCTTTAACATATGCGGAATTTCTAAGTCCTCGGGTATGCACTGCGCCTCCGAATGACTCGATAGTCCGCACCTCACGACTCAACATCGTCATCACCTGCAACCATTCAAACCTAGTGAGTCTAATGACTCAGTATGCTCAAACCAAATGTAACAAGTACATAAATATACAATCACATGCATGGAAATTACGTTTACTAAAAATAGATTTTTTTCATGCAACCTCGAAACCTCCAAAAAAATATGCAACTTTTGAAACAATGCTTAAGTATGAACTTTTCCATTTAAAATAACCTTTTTTTATGTGAAGTCATATACTCGATAATGATAACTTTCAGTCGATTGATCAGTCTATTAACTATAGTACTAGACCGTCGGGTTCACCATGATGATCGCTCCGACTATCATAAAAATAACTTCATCGTTCATTTTTTCAACGGATCCATTATCATTGAGATTACCACCCCGTTTTCAACGGTTCACTCTTTTTTCATTGCAAGTTCATTGTTCCCATTTCAACGAATCTCTTTCTACTTTTACATCACGATCATTTCACTTTCTTAAAAAATAGTTTCTTTTACTTTATCAATTCATAAAAATATGCATAACTTTTCATATTCTTTCAAACTTCCAAAAACGGCTTATATCACTCGTATATGTTGAGACTGCTAAAAATAGCATAAAAATGGCAGATACGTATATAACTTCTGAAAATAGCATCTATCATACATATACTTTAAAAATTCTAAAAGTAGCATTTAACATGATATGGATTTGTTTTAAGAAGTTGCAAACCGCCACTCGAACCGACCATCCATTATTCAACGCTATACGTAATCGGACGACCCCGAGCCTTGACTTAACGAAAACAACTTGATTTCAAACCTTTGAAAATAACAAAAATATCCAGTATATTCCTGGAAATTCAATCTTAGAACCTACGCTTCAAAAAGAGACTCAATCACTTATCGGATGAATCGTTTACTACCGTTTTCGCGTTTTCGGTTAAACAAATGACCAAACTACCCTTTTGATTTGAACCAACATGCGACCAAACCCTTACTAACCTCCCAAGACTCAATGTAAGCTACTATAAGTCCCAAACCAAAGCCAAAACCGAAACTTGAATTCAAATTTTAACCTAGGCTCAATTTGTCCCTATTTTGACACGTTCGGACAATTTACGACCCCGAACAGACCACGGCTTGAAATACCCCGAACCAGGACCTAGAAATCTTCCTTAGACCCTAAATAAGACCATGATCAGGCCCTTTTGGACATAGACCAAACGCCCTAAGCCCTAGACTCCACACACCAGCAGAACATCGCACGCACTCTTGCGCAATAGCGGCTCTTCGCACGCACCAGCAGCTGTTGCAGCCTTTGGCTCGACTCTTGGCTCACACCAGCCCCTCACTAGGGCCCTAAGATATGTCCCCAACCCCTGGTTCAGCCCTTACACCATCCCCTTAGCCCTAGGAACCACATGCACCAAAACAAGACAACAAGTGCAACTTTAAAAACAGTAGACGTCACAGTTGGTATCAGAGCAAGGGTCTTGTATAGGGCTGTGCCACCGTCAGCTTCTGCAACTCAGTCTTCAAGCCTCAAGTCTGTAAGTTTACATATTTTAAATGTTTTGAATGTTTTAATGCTCTCACCTGCATGTTTACATGATATATGATTTACAGCGATCTACAGTACATGTTTAGATGCTTTCATAATTTAAAGATCAAATGTTTTGGAAAACTAGATTGGATTGCATATTGGTTACATTGGAAGTGGACATGTCTAAGAATTCAAATATTAGGCGTTAGGAGAGGTTAAAAATGATTTGACTATATTAATTTTTGGTTAGTAGTGCTGATGTTCTACTTTCGGGTCATAATTTAAACTTGAAAATTATGAATGCTTTTGGGGCACGTGGGTTTTCTAAGAAAATACTGATGACTCTTGGTTACTAGTTTAGTTGATTTTGAGAAATTCATATAATGAATAATGAATCAAAGGTTACAATGATCTTTAGAAGTATAAAAACTTATAATTTGTAATTTTAAATTTTAGGGAAATGTAACATTGTCTATGAGAATTGATTTTGGGTTTAATAAGCATAATATTATTGAAATTTATGGTATGAGAAATCTATAAAATGGAATTAGGAACGCCAAGAACTTATGGGTAATTGTAGAATTTTTGAAATTAAGGACAAATTGGATAATTTTCTAGAAATTAAGAACTAATTTTGTATTTTTTAAGAAATTTGGGGACCGGTTTAGCAGTAAGTGATAATCGAATGATTTAAGGGATATGAATTTTCTATGATTTAGGCTTGAAGGGATATTTAAAACCTTGAAACATCTGGGCTATAATGTTATAAGGAATAGTAATCAAGGACATTATAGGATGAATGAATATTTGGGCATGAAAATCTAAGTGTTAGTGGAATAATGTTATGGCAAATTAAGAATTTAGAATGATAATAATTTAAGGTGAGTTGCTTAATTAGTGAAGTTATAAGATTAGACATTAAGTTAACTTATTGTTGGGAACTTAAAGTTTGATGTAGCATAAGTTTTAATCATGATCTTAAGAATCAAAATTATACCTTTGTTAGGGTTAAATTTTTCTCGAAAGTTGGGTATGATTGATGTTTAGGTTACTTGACAAACGCATGTCCGAAAGTCATTATGAAACTTGGGATTAAGTGAATATATGTGTTGGAATTGTGTTATCTAAAGACTACTTGGGTTATGTAAGTGAGTTACAAGTTTATGAAATAGGTGTTCATGTGGAAATTTTGGGTGAAATAAAAACAAAAATGAAGTAGTGGTGTTCAACATATGTTACCAATGAACGAATATTAAGTTTTTTAGTCCAGTAAGTAATTTAAAATCTCAAAATGTGGATTTTAGAATGCTTGGAGCATAAGTGAAGTTGAATTACTAGAGTTATTCTAATGCTTAAATAGGATAAATTATTAAGTTTTATACGCTAGTATTAATTAAGGATACGTAAGGATGCGACATTTGTTTCAATGAGGATAGTCCAAGGGTCTTAGGCCTCAACTTTTTTGTAATTAAGAAGATAATAGTTTGAGCATGTAATTGATATTAGAATGGTTTCATTATTTAGGTAGGAGATCGATACGGTATACTTGGGTTTTATGGATTATCACTACTTAAGTTTAAGATTTGCAACAATTTTATATTGGGATGTACTTGTAAATAATTAAGTTAGATAAGTTGGTGCCGTAAGACAAAGATTCGATTCAAAAATCTTAGGCTACTATTATTATGGAGTTGACGTAAGGTTTTACTTTTAAGTGTAATACTAAGGATAGAAGTCGATCAGTAATTTTGGTGCTAAGGTTTCTTAGGTTGAACTGCATAAATACAAATGTAATAGGTCGATAAACATTATGGGTATAGTATAAGAAATGTAATGTGCGATAAGTTTGGACATCCATTTCTAGTATGAGGAATTGTGAGAAAGTCAGAAATTCGAGGACATAGAAAAAAATAGAACTAAGTCACCATAAGTTGTTTTAAGATGTGATTCGCAAAAAAGGATTTTAGTAGGAAAAATAATTATGATTGAGGAGGCTTTAACACTTATTTTATCAGAGTAGCGCAGCGAAAACGTGGATTATTGAGATAATAGAATTAAGAGTCTAAACTTTTTGTTTATCGAGGATGAGCGAATTTCGGGGACGAAATTCAATTTAAGGGGGTAGATACATCCCGAAAATTTGAAAGTACACGTGAACTATATGCAAGTTATTAAATTTATTTGGTATTTTAAAGCATTAAATGCATGTTTATTTCATTAATTTGTGTTTAGTTATTTTTATGCATTTTATGCATAATTATTGCATTATAGAATTTATTTCATGAAATTTTAAAGGTTCATGCATTAAAAAATTTTTAAGTGCATTTCGCCCTCGAACGAGGATATCGGGGATATTTAGGAAAAATATTTTTATTGAATGATTAATTTTAATTAATTAATATGGATTGATTTTCGAAAATGGGCCTTGGTGGGTATTTTTAGTCGTCGGGTCGTATTTTTAATAGGTACGCGAATTTTAGCGAGTCGAGAGACTTTTTGATGGCTCGGGCAATAATTTTAAAAACGTACCTAAACGAAATATTTTTTCGGAAGCGTGTTTGAACTTGATGGGTTTGTTTAAGTGCTTAATGGGCTCAAAACCACTTTAATCTTCTTAAAAATCAAATTAGGGCCCATTAATACCTTGCTATTATTTAAATAATGCATTAGCCTAATCCACACCCATCAGCCGTCCTCCTCTCTACACAAGCAGCATCCCCATGTGAGAAAACAGCAGCACTTTGCTGCAAAACTCGGCCATCTCCATTTTCTTTCAAGCAAGCCTCTTCCCCGCTCCTCTAGCGCTTCCCTGACGTGCATTTCTTCGAGTTTCCAAGCATCTCGTACATCAAGGCACGCATGTATCTTCATTTTGTCTTCATTCACGCCAATATTATTGGTGATATATATATATATATGTATGTATGAATGCATGAGGATGAAGTTTCGGTTTTATGCAAGAATTAAAAGGAACGTGCATTCCTTTTTGCTAAAACTCGCGTGTTCTTGTATGTGTGCAAGGAGCTGCCAGTTTTTGTGTTTCTAAGGGCTGTACACGATGATGTCAATAGGATGGAGTCGATGATTAGATGGGTTAAATCGAGGGTCGATCGTTTTTTTTGTTGAAGTGTGTCACCAAAACCTGTCACCCTCGATTATTTTGATTTCTGAGACTTATATGTTGGTTTTCTGGAAATGTGTTCAGCATATGATTTGTAGCCTTCTGTGTTATCTTCGATTCAATAGTAAACCCATAATTTTCTGATAAGAAACAAGGGAGATATGATTTTTATCGTAAAACGACGTAAGCTGTGAAATTTCTATGTCACCAAAACCCATCACCCTCGGTTATTTTGAATTCTGCGACTTATAGGTTGGTTTTCTGGGAATGTGTTCACATATGATTTGTAGCACTCTGTGTTATCTTCGATTGGATAGCATAATCATAATTTTCTTATAAGAAATGAGAGAGATATTATTTTTATCGTAAAATCGCTCAAGCTGTGAAATTGTGTGCATACACTGGATATTTCCAGCATCATTTCGGCTTGTTTCATGGGTCATAAGTGGTCTGGAATGGGTTGTCTATAGGCTGGTCATCTAGGTTTAAGTCACGGTTTAAGTTGATAAAATTTTGGTTAAGTTTCGGGTTGATTCGGGCTAAAACCGAGACTCCGATGCATGTTTTAAAGCAAATCGGTTAAGTTTTGAAATGAGCTCGAGTTTACGTCTAAGAAACACTTTTAAATATATTTTGGGATGTTTTAAGGAGTTTGGTAATCTTCGGGTCAATATTTAGAGGTACTGGGTAAAATGTTAAATTTTGGGTTTCCACAGGCAAAATGATCATTTTGCACCCAGGGTGAAATTTTGGTCCTGACAACGCCTTTAGCACATTTTATCATGTTTTTAATGTTTATGCATAATGTTTATGATTTTTATGATATTATGATAAATATAGTGCATGCTTGGTTTTAAGGAAAAGTTACATATATGCATGTTTTTATTAAGTGGTGAATAGATGATATTTTTTGAAGGATGATAATTAGTTGTAATTGACGATGTATATGTATACGATGACATGAGATATGATGAGCTGAGGCCAAGGCTCAGTGGACAGGTAATGTTGTCGCTGATATCCCCGCCGCCCGGTACTGTGGTTACACGTAGATGGATCCATCGAATAGAGCTGATACGATAGAGTTGATACGTAAGTCACAACTAATGAACTGAATTCACTTAAATGAAAATTTATACGTATATGATGACATGAGATGACATGCTTTGAGCCTTTGACACGTGACGATTTTACACGAATGTTATGCTTTTAAGTTCATGAAAGTTATGTTGAGTATGATATTTTTTATTGTTGTGTGCCATGTATATGTACTTGTTATTTTTTGTACAGGTGTGTTGAGTCTTTAGACTCATTAGGCGTGTATGATGCAGGTGAGCTAAATGATGAGGAGATTGGAGGTGTCGAACTCTGAATAGGCAGACCTAGTGGGCGATATGACTCGAGGACCTTATGTTTTTCCGCACCCTGATGATTTTACGATTTAAAAGGATTTGAGCATTTTATACGATAGTTCCATTTTACTTACGATGTTAGGATTTTAACTCGTTCTTGCTCCTTTACATTTTTATTGGTAATTACTTATAAAAAAATTTAAATGATGTTCTTAAGTAGGGCTGCATGCATGCGATTTATTTAAATATTTATTTTCAAAATGAGAGCTTTATAATATATATATTTTCGCATTTTAAAAACGGTAGACGTCACAACTTTCATGTGAATTTGTGTGTATTTGGTGTATGTGTAGGTGTGTGTGTGTGTTTAGGGTTTAGACTTAATTATTTTTAAAAAACAAAAAGGCTTTCTAAATACTTAATTAACGGGCGTAATTAATTATAGTTTTTAATTAATAAATTAGGTTTATTAAGATTAATAAAATCATTATGCCTCAAATTAAAAAATTTAAAAATTCATATTTCCAAAAATCTCTTATAAATTATATAAAATTCCTTGCTCTCACAAATTATTTAATTTGACGTTAAAATTGCTGAAATTCTTCAATTATTTAAAATAAATATTTTCTTAACTAAAAATAAAAATTTAGCTTTTAGATCTTTAACACCTTAATCGTCTCCAGTCCTCCGTCCCGGCCAACCACCGATATTCGCTTGAAAATCTTTAAATTATGCAATCGAGCAAAGTTACACAATTAATCATCTAGTCACTTAAAATATATCATTCATAAATAAAAAATCATTTAATTAAAATATTTTAGCAATTTAATAATTTTCATGCATGCGGTCTACGTGGACTGATTTACAGACGTTACAGAACCATTCCATATATCAAGGTTCATTTGTACAATACTTCAATTAGATAAATACATAGATTTCGA
Source organism: Primulina eburnea (assembly GCF_022965805.1). Lineage (NCBI taxonomy): Eukaryota > Viridiplantae > Streptophyta > Magnoliopsida > Lamiales > Gesneriaceae > Primulina > Primulina eburnea. The sequence goes on along the minus strand of NC_133110.1, from coordinate 9,591,121 downwards.
CTTTTTGTTTACATGGATCCAGATGTATACTTCAAGATAAAATATTTACAAAATAAGGAGATTGTGATCAGGAATTTCGAAAGTTGAATACAAGATGTATATTTCCAGATGAAATATTTACTGTATAAGAAGATCGTGATGTTCATCTATCCGCAACCAAAATTAAAATATCGGGGATTGCAATTTATCCTAATTTTTGAAATTTAAATTTTAAAATGAAGGGGATATGTTTATCTAGATGTCCATTACATCTATAAATAGACACCTATGTCATTCTTCAAAATATGCACCTCTCAAACACCATAAATTCGAGAATAGCATCCTCAAGGTCTTGAAGCATTTTCAAAGTTATTTCAAGACGAAATTCTATTACAAATCCTATCTCTACAATTCAGAATATACTATCTTATGCTTTCAATAACATATACAAATTTCGGTCCAATACAATAGTTCAATTTTTGTATATAGCAACTGTAATAAAACTTCACAAATTCAAGACGAGAATATCATAACTATTGTTCTTCATCTAGAAATTGCTTATCTTCACCATTCACAATTTAGTTAACTCTCTTTTGAACCTGATATCCAAATTTAAGCTTGATCTGACAGTTCGATTTTTCACAAACGCTTACGCAAACTTAATAAAATTTGGATGACCAATTTTCTGCTAGTTATTTTCAAAGTTTTTAGAGCATCTTTCTATAGTGGCTTTATGTTTTAAAATAATTTATTTGTAAATTGTTTCAATTTTCGAAAATTTTCAAGCATGAGTTATTTGTTTTGTGTTATGTTGAAAGTACCTTATGTTTTGAGTATTATTAGGAGACAACTAGATATGTTGAGGATTTCCGAACTATGATATGATATGGTCTCTTATATGGTGGGATTGTAATCGTTGTTATGGTCACGCCACCTTAAAGGATAAAAAAAATAAGGGACTGAAATCAGTAAACATAAAAATCAGAAAAATTTCAGTACTTATTATGATTTATGTTATGACGTCAAAACTACGAAGTATAAATATGCTTTACGATTCAAGTTATGATATATGGCAAAAACTTGTGTGAGATGGTCTCACTGGTCGTATTTGTGAGACGAATATCTTATTTAGGTCATTCATGAAAAAATATTACTTTTTATGCTAAGAGTATTAATTTTTATTGTGAATATCGGTAAACTTGACTCATCTCACAGATAAAGATTCGTTTGAGATACATAACAGCACACACATATATATGTGTGTGTGTGTGTCGAGATACATAACAGCACACGCACACACATATATATATATATATGTGCTCGACACACACACACACACATATATATATGTGTGTGTATGTGTGTGTGTGCTGTTATGTATCTCGAACGACCATCACTTACTGGGTATTTCACAAAATACTCACCACTTACATTCACATTAGATAATGACGAAAAACAAGTTGAAGAATAGGAACGAGAGTATTTTTGGAAATGATGATGAATCCCTAATCAATGAAAACCGGTCTTTAATTTCTGTTATTTGAATAAAGTTATAAAACGTTTCCACGGTCATATTTGTTTTATTCACTATTATTTTGGAGATTTATAAAGACAATAAAAATTTTGTGATATTTATGAAATAAATTGATTTGAAATTATATTGTACAAAAAAGTATGTTATTTGACGATTTTTTGATTGTTGAACAACGTCGATTTCTACTAGCATGCATATATGTAACTTTTCCTTAAAACCAAGCATGCACTATATTTATCATAATATCATAAAAATAATATTATCTCCTTTTTATATATACATCTATTTGCATACGTAAATTTATGAAATAACTGAAAAAGGAACATTTTACGAAAAAATAAAATATTTACTATTATTTAACAAATATTTTAATATAAAAAACAATACTAAATTTTAAAAATAGACGAACGAAAAAAAATAATGTATGACTTTGTAATTTTTTAATACAAATATTGTCAAAAAAATATAAAATTATATTTGTATAATATATATATATATAATCTCACAAATACGACCCGTGAGACCGTCTCACACAAGTTTTTGACATATATATATATATATATATATATATATATATATCTTTTTATAGAAAACAATTACTACTGCATCTCAAATATAAAGTTATATATATATATAACTTTATCAAAGCTAGTGGAACCCACAAAAGTTTGGTAAATTCTTGTGTCGAATATTTTATAATTTCTATTTCCCGAACTATGATATGATATGGTCTCTTATATACGGTGGGATTGTAATCGCTGTTATGGTCACGCCACCTTAAAAAAAATTAGGGACTGAAATCAATGAACCTAGAAATTAGAAAAATTTCAGTCTTATGATTTATGTTATGACGTCAAAATTACGAGTATAAATATGCTTTACTATATGGGAAAAACTTGTGTGAGATAGTTTCACTGGTTGTATTTGTGAGACGAATATTTTATTTGGGTCATTCATGAAAAAATATTACTTTTTATGCTAAGAGTATCAATTTTTATTGTGAATATCGGTAAACTTGACTCATCTCACAGATAAAGATTCGTGAGACCGTCTCACAAGAGACATACTTCTCGAACGACCATCACTTACATATATATGTGTGTGTGTGTGTGTGTGTGTGCTGTTATGTATCTCGAACGACCATCACTTACAGGGTATTTCACAAAATATTCACCCCTTACATTCACCTTAGATAATGACGAAAAACAAGTGAAGAATAGGAACAAGAGTATTTTTGGAAATGATGATGAATCCCTAATCAATGAAAACCGGTCTTTAATTTCTGTTATTTGAATAAAGTTATAAAACGCTTCCACGGTCATATTTGTTTTATTCACTATTATTTTGGAGATTTATAAAGACAATAAAATTTTTATGATATTTATGAAATAATTTGATTTGAAATTATATTGTACAACAAAATATGTTATTTGACGATTTTTTGATTGTTGAACAACGTCGATTTCTACTAGCTGTTTAGACACCTTTTTATGAATTTGAACGTAACTGAAAATTTTCATCAACAAGTTTACTTAATATTAGTACAACTTAATAGATATAATGTTAAAATACCACAATTTCCAATTGGTAACTGAAAGTAAACGTATTAAAACTAATTATATCTGTTCATAATTGAAAAATTCATCAGCACCACACTTTTACATGCATAATATAATATATAGATATAGATTGTTATGTTATCACTATATTATTATTATTATTATTATTATTATTATTATTATTATGTGAGCAAAAGACAATTATTGAGGGGAGTGCGGTGGGGGCGAAGGGATCTTTCCAGAAAGGTGACGCACCGATAAAGAAGGTTTTCCCTATCACATGCACACAACATCCAACTGGAATCACATACTTATAAATAATTATACATATCCCACTGACTTGCCAAACCATCTGAGACAATAAACCAACATCTAATTTCTTATTTTCAACCATTGGAATTGATTTTGAGGCCCTTTTCACATGTAATTTTTGTTTTATGTTGGATAAAATTATGGCACAACCCATTAATATGAGTAGAGTAACAAAGCACACTCCGTGGAGAAGTAAAATAACAAAGCACACTCCACGGAGGAGTATAAAAAGATGGTAATAAAATACTGAGAAAATGACAAAGACAGGCCTGTTTCTTTCCAGTTTTCAAGAAACTTGACCGATTCCTCCCTCCACTGGAGATTTTTTCGAGGAAGACACAAAGGGTCAAAACTTCCCACCACAAAGCTCACATTTACCAAGCAATTCACCTAAGAAAACTAGATAGATGGGGGGGGGGGGGGGGGGGGTAGAGAGAATATATCAAGAGCTTATACATAGACTGAGGACAGGGAAGTTACACATTACAAGTGCTAACCAGCTTAGATCTTCAATCCAAGGGAGATTTCTCGTTTCTTTTTTGGCTTTAAAAGTAATCTACTTTTTAGCTTTTTTCAAGGGCAATTAGGATTTCTACCAGGGCCTCCGTAATAAAAGTAATGTCCCCAATCTCCATTACTCCCGGTTTGGACATCGTAACAGTTGGATTGTTCAGTAAAGGTGCCAAGACCTTTGGGAGATTTAAGATTGTTGGAGCTATCCACTACTTGTATGTTTCTGAAGTAGCTTGATTTTCCAAAACCTTCTTCCGGGAAATGGCCACTGCCCATTTGAGTTGTCGTGTGTTGTCCATTGGGTTCAGAATTTACAACCTCGCCGCCCCATTCGATCATGGATGCACTGTCTGCCAAGTACGAAAACAAGAAAGATGGCCAATACCCCAACACATAGTCGTTGCCAAATTGCATCCACCAGTGTCCCTCTTTTGGATCCTACATATCATCGAAGAAAACAAGTCAGATAGGTGTTTTGCGCCCCTAAAGAATAAAAAAGAACTTGGAAGCTGAATCGTTGCACTTGGCATGCAATCATAACAAAATAGTAAGATTTTAGGCATTAGGACCATGCGAACGCAGCCGAACTAAAAGTTTGGTACAGATGCAACTCCAAATTTCAAAAGATATTGCAGTCCAAATACCGCAAGATTATCAACGAGAAAAGCACAAATTCACATTTTGCAGCAAAAAACTTGACAAAGTGGAATACCAAACAAAGTGGCAGGGAGACTGTTGGAGGGTGGACCGTGGATGTTACCTTCCAAATAAGAATACTTATGTCATATTGCGGATTCCGGTAGCCAGAAACAGGAGAGATGCTAGCACCCATTGCTATTTCACTGTTAACTTGAATGAAGCCGGAGCAGAGGAGATTGTAGCAACCTGTGGCTTGGTAGGCATCACTCTGCAAATAGTGGAGATATAAAATAATCGAGTAAACATTTTTAGCACCGGCTGGCTCATATTTTAACAGGAAAATAGGAGCGTGAAGGCAAAAGCAACAAGCTTACAGTCCAATAAGTGAAGAGCCTAGTGTTGTTGTCACCATAAAGATCTGGGCTCACCTGAAATCCAAGGAAACAGATCCATCAAACTCCAAAATAAATAACTAAGCTACTCAATTATCAATCTCAATTTTGGAAAATTAAAATCCATTAGTAATTTGTATACCTGCCAACCAGCTTCAATGCTATTAAGATCTTCGCCAAAAGAACCACCCAAAACCCAAATTTGTGACAAGCTAAACTCATTAGGCTGAAGTATTTGTGGTTCCCAAACATTAATAGTTGCTTTTGCACCAGAATATTTGTCCCCTTCAACATATGCTATTGCATGCTGGTGACACAAGAAAGATGGGCCAAAACAAATTAATATTAATACTTTAGAAAAAGAGAAAAACTACACCATGAAAAGAGGAACACAAAATACCAGCAAGAATATTAACAAAGTTGTGTAAGATGGAATTTTCCATGGGTAAAAGCTTGTGTTTTCTTTTAATGATCACAAAGAAAATAGAGATAAAGATTTCTTTCTTATATCCTACATTAATTACCTGATGACCACTTTCATTTATGAAGTCTGGATCTGCAGACCTGGGCTTGGGGACGCTTCTATGCTTTTTCTTTCCAAAACTTTTTACAGAGCTAGCCCTCAAAACATCTTCTTTCTTTGTTCTTCTTATGGGTATGGTGTCCTCAGGACATTTACCATTCATGTGCCACAACTGGGTGATTGAATTTGCTCTTTCCTTTGGCCCTGTTGACATCTTGTTCTCATCAAAAAGCCCATCTGGATGGTAACTAGGCCTAGCCTGGAAACAAAAGAAACAGACATCATGTTAATATGCAATAATAATACACTAGCCCAAAAGAAAAAAACAGGAACATGCATAAAAAAAAAAAAGAGGAATGAGAATGAACCTGGATTTTGTGATCTTTGAGGAAAGGGTGATCAAAAGCAGGTTGATGAGAGATGTGCACACAGTCAATGATATCCCCATCAGAGCTCTGTATAATCATCACATGTAGAGAAAATGGTGAAAAAGCAAACAGATCTTTGTTTTTTTCACAACTACCTTGAAACCCATATGAAAGTTTTTTGAAAAACTAACAGCAACTTCAATGGTAAAAAAAATCATAAACTGAAGCACAACCTCCAGTAAGCAGTGCGAGATAGGAAAAAAAAAGATTTTATTCCTTCCATATATTCAGTAAACCAAAGCTTAAAAAAATAAATGACGGACCTGAATAGTTTTAAGGGGAGGCTTATTCAGCCTTTTCAAGTGCTTCTGAACTTGCAGCCTCTGCCGTGAAGTAGTGAGCCTGTCGGCGCAAGATGGTGAGATCAGACTCCATAAGCATACCAAAAACAATGCAGCTGTGCGTTTCCTCTTCCGGTGATCTTTGCTAAACTGCGCAGCGGCCATTATACCCGAAAAAAGGAATCTTTTTGAAAATAAGAACGAGGCAGCGGCGGAACGATTCAATGAAAGCAGGCCACCATCAAGACACCAGATTCTTATCCCACCCACCCTCTCAGTATTTGGAGTGACACTGCTCAAATGGCCTCGTTCTCTCTCTTTCTTTTTCGTAAACTCCAATTAGCAGTTACAGAGATGCAATGGATATGTTTTCTATTCAGAAAATTTAATCATTTTAAATTTAATAATAAAATTTAATTGGGATCTTATTCTTGGGTTTCTGAATCCTTTTGAAATTGCTTCTGCTTTCTTATTACTTTGCCCCTTGTTTCCGGCTTATTTACGACGGTCTACCCACTTTTTACCATTAATACAACTTTTTGGCTTTTTTAAAAATATATATAATGATATAAAAAATTAAATTAAATTTATAAAAATAAGTTAATGTTAATATTATTTATATGTAGATTATTACATATTAAACTTTTATTTTAATTTTTTGTGATTAAAGATTTGATATACAAATTTGATGCACACATATATAAAAGTAAACACTCGGCAGCATAGTTTCAAGGATTTGAATTATTTTAATAAAATTTTAATTCAAAATTAATTTAATTGAGTACAAATTTGGATCCCAAAATACCTGTTTAAAATGAATTTAACGAATAAAATTCGGACCATCAGAATCTGAAACAAACTGTCACGAATTCTGAGCAGTCAGAATCCAGAGCAGTTTGCCACAAATTGAGTGTTTTAACCATGTGAAATTTTTTTACGAGTTTCCCATAATTACACTCTATAAAATCCGGCCAATGATCAAGCATTTTACCATGGTAGTGAAATTAGTATATCAATGTCCTCAGGAAATTTTATGTTGATATCGAAAAAGAGTTTAAAGTGAGTAAATGAACTCATTTAATTTTTTTTTGAAAAACTAGATTTGAGTTTAATAGTTGTTAGATGTTAATTGTCACGCCCCGAGACTGAAGCATCGGCGACATCCGGCATTGTTTATAAATTACTTGAAAACAATTAAGTCTCGTATTGAAATACCAAATAACCAGTCTTTTTCACAGTTAGAACATTGTCTTTCATTGACAATAGAATAAAAATACATCAGAGTTGCGGAAGCGGAACTAAACAAAAGGAAAATAAAATCTTGGTTCTTGAATCTTGCTCATCGACTACCATCCCCAGAAAGCTTCTTATTCCTCTTCATTCAGTTGTTCTTCATTTTTATCTGAAATTTATAAGGGGTGAGTGTTTTGGGAAACACTCAGCAACTGGGGCTTCATCTCCGACGGCTAGGACTGTCCTCTACTCCGTTATCTATTGCGGGAAAGCACTCACCTAAATAGGGTGGGACAGGCTTAAACCGGCCCGTTTGCTCTCATTGTGGGAAGCGCCGGTTTGACCGAGCGAAAGGTTGGAATTTCTTTAGAAGGGCTTGGCCCTACTCTATCTATCGGAATTCGCCGGTTAATATTCTTTCTACTAGAAGTCAACTCTTTTGCCACCAAAGATAAGTTATGGGCTTGCCTTGATTCAATGTGCTTTGGTCAATCAATTTCCAATGATACATATAAAACTTAATCTTTAAAGCATTTCTTTAACAAACTTTCAAAACATAATACTTTTAACTTTTCATAACAGACCAAATCAATATGAGACAAAGGTTATCAGACGAATCAGAGCAGTTCATAAGCAATTCAGAACAATCACAACACTGTTACTCTTCTCATTTCTATGGTCAAATTTTCCCCAATATGTTAGTCCTCTAAGGTGTTAGGCCAGAACACGGTTTTATACCCACCGATGGGGGCCAGACAGAATCATGATTTTATACCCACCAATGGGGGCCAGACAGAATTACAATTCTCGTCCCATTTGAAATCGAGTTGTAACAGTGCAACACATAATTCAGATTTATCGGACAGAACTTATCAGAATTGCAGATGGATACATCGGAATCAAAGAATTTCGAAGAACAGAAAGAGCATATCATCGATCGAAATTTTAAATTATAACAACACTGATTTTCGAACATATGGACACACATACAAGCATGTCATATTATTTATATACAAAGTTTAAAAATACAAGAAGGTACATAACAAAAACCCACTTACCGAATTCGAAGGTGTAGTTTTCGAAATTGCCGAGTCCGGATGTACAACTCCCGTTTAATCTCGGTCAGATGATGACAAAAACTTTTCAGTACTTTGCCTAGATTTATCACGCAAATCCAGCAACACTTCGACGTATCTTCTGATCACTCGAACTGCACAAAACCTTTTCTGGACATGTCCGTCAGCAACATATGACTCGAGTCGGGAACGTATCTTCTTAGATGCGAAACGTGGAAGACGTTGTAGATTCTGGACATGTCCGTCAGCAAGGCTAGTCGATAATCTAGGTTCCAAATCTTTCAAGAATCTCAAAGGGTCCGACGTTTCTTGGGTTTAATTTTCCGGATTTGCTTAAGCAGATTACTCCCTTCGTAGGTGAAACCTTGACATAAGCCTTTTCGCCGACTTCAAACTTTAACGGTCTTCATTTCAACTCAGCGCAGCTCTTTCGTCGATCTTTTAGATCCTTGAGTTTAACTGAAGTCATTTTCTAGGGTTCCTTAGATGTTAGTGCCTCACAAGCTATCAAGATACTTTCGAATTCTACTTCATGATCTGAGATTATTCAAAGTAACGCTTCCGGAGGTCTCGTACCACAGGAATATTTGATATCTTGAGATCAATTTCTTCTTTTGCTTCTCTCATTATTGCTAGTTAGACTTCTTTGCCATATTCCATGACATTCTATGTCTGAGAAGCAGAAAGGAAGGATTTATTTTTATTAATTTTTTTTTTACTATAAGAAGAATCGGAACTTATTATGTATGCTATACTTCCTCAATGCCCATCAATATCTTATTTTATTTTCATAAGGAAATGACCTAAAAATAATATAAATTTCTCACTAGATATTATTCCTTACGTTCATAAGATATTACAAAATCCTATATATTTAAATTTAGCACTTAGTATCCCGAATTTAATCTACATACCATTAATTTTTGACACAAAAATCAACATCTACATCAGAATATCAAAGCTTATATAATTCTTATCTCATATTTTCATAAATACTTTATCATCCTCGAGTCAAAACATTTCATCTTAAGTCGGAAGCTTATCTTCGAAAGGTAAATTCCCAAAAATGTAAGTCAACTTATATCTGATAGGTGTATTCCTAAAAATATAATTCAACTTATCTTTGTATATTCCCAAAGAAATGTTACACTTCTTTCTTTTCATATCATATAACCATAATACAAGTCTAGCCTACCTTATCATCTCTCCCTCATCATTGTTGTTTTTCCACTACATCTATAGGTACTTCTTCTTCTTCTTTCACGTTTTATACTACTAGATGCAAGTAGTTATTCTGATCCTGAAGCCTATCCATGGTGCTGTGGAGCTTGGAGATGTAACGCTGACGAGCCCGAGTAGCACGATCTCTCTCTGTCTCCATTCTCTCTAGCAAATCCATGTTCGGTGTAGCTAGGCACTCGATACGGCCTGAATCAGTAGGTATCTGAAGGAGTTGACTCTCAGCCAAGCCCAGATGATGAGTGAGTCGCAGCACGTCTGTCTCGAGTATGTTTCTAATCTCGTTGATCTCCTGTTTCTCTAGTTTCTCCTTAGCAAGTTGCGCCTTCAAAGTCGCTATTTCCCTAGCTTGGTTATCTATCGTGATCTAGCGCATACGAAAGGTAGCTTGAGCACGAGTACGTGGAATTTCATAAATCAGGGTAGAATATCATAACACTAACAAAGAATAGAAAGGCACAAAATTTAAACAAATTTATCGTGGAAATTTCGATACTGAGAATTTTTACGAAATGGTGGAAGGAGATAGAATTCAAATTTCTCGGAAGAAAAATTTAGAGACAAGGATGAAGGTTCGTTTCAAATTGGACTGCACTAGGTTTTTGCCAAAATTTGACTTCGTCAAATTTTGTCTATCACACTCCCATCCGGATTATGAACCTGGTGGCTCTGATACCACTTAAATGTCACGTCGAGACCGAAGTGTCGGAGAAATCCGGCATTGTTTAACAGTTACTTGAAAACAATTAAGCCTCATATCAAAATACCAAATAACCAGTCTTTTTCATAACTAAAACATAGTCTTTACATTGACAATAGAATAAAAATACATCAGAGTTGTGGAAGCGGAACTAAACAAAAGGAAAATAAAGTCTTTATTCTTGAATCTTGCTCATCGACTATCATCCCTAGAAAGCTTCTTGTTCCTCCTCATTCAGTTGTTCTTCATTTTTATCTGAAATTTGTAAGAGGTGAGTGTTTTGGGAAACACTCAGCAAGTGGGGGGCCGATAGATTTCCAATGATACATATAGAACTTAATCTTTAAAGTATGTCTTTAACAAACTTTCAAAACTTAATACTTTTAACTTATCATAACGTAACCGAATCAATATGAGACAAAGGTTATCCGACGAATCAGAGCCGTTCAGAAGCAATTCGGAACAATCACAACACTGTTAATCTTCTTATTTCCATGGTCAAATTGTCCCCAATATGTTAGTACTCCAAGGGGTGAGGCCAGAACACGGTTTTATACCAACCGATGGGGCCAGACAGAATCATGGTTTAATACCCACCAATGGAGGACATACAGAATTAATATTCTCGTCCCATTTCAAATCGAGTTGTAACAGTGCAACACATAATTCAGATTTATCGAGCAGAACTTATCAGAATTTCAGATGGATACAGCAGAATCAAAGAATTTCGAAGAACAGAAAGAGCATATCATCGATCGAAATTTTGAATTATAACAACACTGATTTTCGAAAATATGGACACACATACAAGCATGTAATATTATTTATATACAAAGTTTAAAAATACAAAAAGGTACGTAACAAAAATCCACTTACCGAATTCGAAGGTGTAGTTTTCGAAATTTCCGAGTCCGGACGTACAACTCCCGTTTAATCTCGGTCAGATGATGATAAAAAATTTGCAGTGTTTTGCCTACATTTATGAAGCAAATCCAGCAGCACTTTGATGTACCTTCTGATCACTCGGACTGCACGAAGCCTTCTCCTTTTTTCTTCTTTACTTAGATGCCGAAATGGAAAGGAGAAGAGAGGAGAGAGACGAATTTTTGTGATGATTTTGGGTGTGGTCTCTTCAACATACAATGGTGTATTTATAGGTGAGATTTTGCCCTTTGAACTTCCTTATGACCAACCCCTTACATTCCAAGCAAGTATTAATTGTATTCATTCATTCATCCAAGCACACCAAGAGTCACTTTGGTATATCAAGGGTCATCTTTTTCATAATAAATTCACCAAGCATACCAAGAGTCACTTTGGTATATTCAAGGGACATTTCATGCATAATGAATTTGTCCAATCCCTTTGATTGTATTAAAAAATTTCTGGTTCTCACATCAATATTTTTCTTGAATGGCTAGAAGTAGTTGGACCAATTAAAATATTTTACAAGTACGAAAACAGTCTGGTTAGACTACTGACAATATATTTCAATGTAAGAAAACTTTTAACATGCTAATAGATAAATAAAACGAAGTAGATAGAAAGATAAAGCTCAAAGTAAAGAGCACATAATTTTTATGGATGTTTGAAGATTAACAATTCTTACCTCACCTCTTATTCTACTTATGAATCAAACCACTAAAATACTTTGATTTATATAACATTCGTACAAATCCACTTCAGATAGAACTTATCACTGTCTACGTTGAAACTCTTAGTATCACAATACAAACACAAATTGTCTATTGAACTTTCAATATAGGCAGATACGACACAGGTCTGAATAGTTAATTGTGAACATCTAGAGTTGATAAGGTAGCAGTGACAGATACATGACAATCAAATATTTAAAGTAAGTGAGTGCAAAGTGAGCAGCTTGATATTGAAATACCAAGGCTGCTCGAGATATTAAAGGTAAAAAATTATAAAAGTTTCAATATTTTGGTATTGTTCTTGTATGCTTCTTCTCTTGAATCTACCTATTTATACTGAAATTGCTTCCAACGATTAGAAACTTTTCAACAGTCATATGTAGATTCTTCTGACACGATAACATTGTCAACATCTCTTTGTAGTACGTCATCTTTGATACACATTAATTTATCAATGTGCTAGATGACTTAGATTTCTGAAAATTTGACTGATCCTTGACATTTTAAGAAACATTCTTGTTGGATATTGTTTATGATCTGCCAAAGTTACTCTATATGATGTATATGACCAACTAGGGCCAGTCTTGGACTTGAAATTTACTGATGTGGTCTAGTTAGAGTGCAACTTGAGCTCAAACATATAGGGATGCGGCTTCACACTAATACGGTTCAACTTGACTCTAGTTGAGAATGTTATCCAGCTAGAAACCAATAAATACACACAAATAGCAAATGGACCCTAAAACAGTTTGATGTTGTTTGTTATAACCAAAACTTATGATATTTTCAAAATAACAATTTCTCTTTTTTTGGTGATGACAAAACTTAAGTTGCTAGACCAGATGCATTGACAGTTATGAAGTAATTTAAAAAGAATAACCAAACACAAATAAAATAATAATGTAATTCATTGAGGGGATGAAATTATATTTTTACAATTACGTAGAATAAGTAAGACCTAATACACAAACAATAAAGAAAAACTTATCTTCTGAAACTAGAGCCGCCACTGCCACTGTGACGTTTACTGTTTAAAATTCTATTGAAATATTTTTTTTTAAAGCTGTGACCAAAATTCACACACTCATAAACATTTAATTAAGTTAAACATGCGTTTAAAAATTCAGTCAACCACTGACTAAAAGTAACTGCAGTTAAACAAAATCTTAAAATGTGATGACAATGAATATCTAAAATTCTGGCCATCACCAACGCATAAAAAAATCATAAACATGTGAAACTACTGTTTAAAAACCCCTGACTCCTAAACATAATATGTGGAAAAATGCAAGGTCATTGGGTTATCATGTGCACCCCCAGCTCCGCCTACTCAGTCTTCAGCGCCTCGAGTCTCCAAATCCTCATGATCACCTAAATCAATCACACATAGTGATTCTAAAGACTGAACACTCCTGAACATATATATATATATATATATATATATATATATATATATATATATATATCAAACAACAGTGAAGAGTACTGTATTTAATATAAGTTTCATGATCTTCAAAAGTAGAAACATAAGCGTAAACATGTTCATTTCAAATCATGTCATATCGTATCAACATAGACGTGTTCATTTTTCCTTATTAAATTCAGATCATTACTTGTGACTTTTATATCAGCTCTAAGTCGATGAATCCATCTACGTATAACTGCAGTACCCAGCAGCGGGGACATCAGCGACAGTTTTACCCGTCCATTGAGCCTTGGCCTTACATGTTCGTGTTCGTGTTCGTATTAGTCACAACCAACTCATATCCTTCCAAAAACATGTCATCATATTCATCGCTTGTGAAATTCATGCATATACGTAACTTTTATTAAAATCAAGCATGAAGCGTGTTTCTAACATTAACATAAAAATCTGAGTTGAATGTCAACATAAACATTTTGAATATGCATGAAAAGTTGTCATGGCACTGCTAAGACTGCTAACATACTCAGCTGCAAAAATGACATGTTCCCAATCACGCTTATCGAACGCCTTAAAAACATAATTTTAATCATTTCTTTTATGTAAACTCGAGTCCAAACCTTAACTCCTATAATTCGCTTAAATTTAGACCGGAGTCCCCGATTTAGTCCGAACTTAATGAAATGGGATCGGTTACGGCGACCGGAAGCGCAACGGAAGTTCAAAAATTTTATTTTCTTGTAGAAAATTTCGGCCACCCCATGAAATGTGTAGCAAATACAATAAAACACAAAAATGACATTAGTAGTGTGTTTAGAATTTTTACCTATCAATCTCAAGAGATTGATGATGGCACCAACCAAGTTGTAAACAACTTGGCTCTTGAAAATGATGAAAATCTACAAGCTTCCTCCTTACTCCAAAATTAGGCCCACCACCAACTAGGTAAATCCCTTCTTAATTTGCACTAGAAAATTAAGAGGATTTTTCAAAGAGAAGTGTGTTTCTTCCTCAACACTTGAAGAAGAAAAATGGAGAAAAATTTTGGGAGAGAATACTTGCAAAATTTCGGCCATGGTGTGAGTGGGAGGAGAGAAGGAAGACTAGACTTGGTTGTGGAAAAAGTTGTTCCAAAAAGTTGCATGCCATGCCTTGAAAACTCAAAAAGTAGTCTCCCAACCTTTCACCTCCAATGCATGCATATTATATGGTTTTAAAAAATTAAAAACCATGGACTAAATTTAATTATCTCAAACATATTTGAGACTAATTAAACATTACTTGAATTTACCCAAGTCCCACTAGTTAAATAATTAATTTAAATTGAGCTCTACAAGACTCAATATAATTTAATTAATTCAACACTTGAATTAATTTAATTATTTGGACTCTGCTAGGTCCACTAGTGTTTAATTAATTCAACACTTGAATTAATTTAATTTAGTCCATAATAATGTTTATGAAAATCACAATTTTCAAATACATTATTCACTTGGCCAAATTTTAATTTAGGAACACTTCCATAAATTAAAATTTACATTTCTCTCATAGAAGTCATACTTCTATTTTTTCTTTACGCTTATAAACTCATTTATAAGCCGTTCAACACATTGAACTAATTTCTCCTTTATAGAAGTCATACTTCTAATTTTCTTTACGCTTATAAACTCTTTTATAAGCTGTTCAACACATTGAACTATTTTACTTCTCAACTGGATCTAGAAAGCTAGTACTTGTGTGGCCCTCAATGGTTCATTGATACAACTAGCCGTGGGTTCACATCTCCATGTGATTCGGACTAACATGTCCTTATATGAGCATACCCCAATTGCTCCATTCTTACTTATCAACTCCTTGATAACAAGAACGTCAGAACTCAAGTCTGATAGTACCCAACAAATCATGTTAAACGCCTAGCAGCATCGCTTACATGATTCCCTAGGTATCAAATGATAGTGCCTGCAAGAACCATTCAATTATGGTTAGCGTACAGTACGGTCCCTTCAACTCATATATCCCGACCGATTCGACAACCATTGGTATATCGAGAGTTGTCAATGAATCGATAATATGTGTCATGTCGTAGTTGCATCGATGGTGTAATCTATGAAACCCCTTTCATAATTACAACCACACTCTGACCAGAGATTTCAACCTACATACACATGATAACACATAGGATATCCATACCCGAAGATAAGCGGTGAATCCCTGACTACAATGCATCGACTCCTATATGTTTCGACATGACACCCAACCTTGCCACCTGATGACCCCATAAGAGTCTGTAAACAAGTCAAAGTGAAATGCTAGCACATAGAGTCTCAGTGTTGTCCCGGGTCATAAGGACTAATGGTGTACAACCATAAACTAGGACGTTTCCACTCGATAAATGAGAACCACTTGGAAAGTCCTTTAATGGAGGGTTGTTCAGTGCACTCTACCAGGAGCACCTATCTGCTTGCTCGGACATCACAATGTCCCCTATCAATGAAACATGGTACTCACATCGCATATACTAGTCTCTAACTCGAGCGGCCTATATCCTTCTTAGTGGCGGCTGAATCGACTAGGAACCGTTTAGAATATACAGTATTACAAATATGAGTTTCATGATACTCATCATATGAGCATCTCATATTCTTTCTACTATTTGTATATTCAAGGGCCTTATCTATGCAACTAGCATTGGGTATACAGATAAAGATGTGCCAAAATAATAATTTCAAATATTACTAAAATAAAGATTGCTTATACATAGAGTTTCATTGTGAACACTCGGCCAACACTTGGCTCGACGGGCACCTACTCTAACAATCTCCCACTTGCACTAGAGCCAACTACCCGTATGCTTCAAACCCATTGATTCGCGATGCATCTCGAATAATGGTCCAGGTAAAGGCTTAGCTTGTGGATCAGGAACATTGTCTGCGGAGCCGACTGTGTCAATCGACACTTCTCCTATTTCCCACAATCTCTCCGAGGATGTGGTACTTTCTCAATACATGTTCGGACTTCTGATGAGACCTTGGCTCCTTTGCTTGAGCTAAAGCTCCCGTGTTGTCACACAACACCGGGGTAGGAGCAAATCCATTAGGAATGGCGTCTAACTTTTAGACGAAATTCCTTATCCAAACAGCCTCCCTTGCTGCATCTGATGCAGCAATGTATTCGGCCTCTGTGCTGGAATCCGCAGTATTGTCTTGCTTGGAACTCTTCCAAGAGACAGCAGCACCATTGAGCATGAATACAAACCTAGAGGTTGACTTCGAGTCATCGATATCGCTTTGGAAGCTAGAGTCGGTATAGCCTTCCAATTTCAGTTCTCCACCCCCATAGACCAAGAACAATTTATTGGTCCTTCTCAAATACTTGAGGATGTCTTTCACAACTTTCAGGTGTGGAAGACCAGGGTTCGATTGATATCTACTCAATACACTTAGTGCGAAAACCACGTCAGGACGTGTTGATATCATCTCATACATGATGCTACCAATCGTAGATGCATAAGAAATGCCTGTCATTGCCGCTATCTCTGCATCAGTCTTGGGAGACATAGACTTGGATAGGGACACGCCATGACACATTGGTAGGTGTCCTCTCTTGGACTCACCCATCGAGAACCGCTTCACGATGGTATCAATGTATGTGGACTGGGTGAGATCAAGCAATCTTTTAGATCTACCTCTATAGATCTGTATCCCAATACAAAAGATGCTTCACCCAAGTCCTGCATCGAGAACTTACTCGCTAACCATATCTTAGTTGATTGCAACATTCCTACATCATTCCCAATGAGTAGAATGTCATCAACATACAACACCAGGAATGTCACAGCACTCCCACTGACCTTCTTATACACACAGGGTTCCTCAGGATTCTTAGCAAAACCAAACTCTTTGATTGTACTATCGAATCTGAGGTTCCAACTCCCAGATGCCTGCTTTAGACCATAAATAGATCTCTGAAGTTTGCATACCATATGCTCACGTCCGATAGATGTAAACCTTTCAGGTTGAGACATGTAAATCACTTTCTTAAAATCCCCATTAAGAAAGACTGTCTTGACATCCATCTGCCATATCTCATAGTCATACCATGCAGCTATGGCTGGCAATATCCTTATAGACTTGAACATTGCAACTGGTCAAAAGGTTTCCTCAAAGTCAACTCCTTGTATTTGAGTATATCCTTTTGCCACCAATCGCGCCTTGAAGGTCAATACCTTCCTATCCGCCCCAAGTCCCTATGGGAACCGTTCCCTCAGGTGGATCTATAAGATCCCACAATTGGTTTGAATGCATGGAATTCATCTCAGATTCCATAGCTTCAAGCCATTTGGATGAATCGGCATCAGATAACGCTTCCTTGAAGGTCCTTGGATCACATCCATGGTTAGGCTCATCATGGCCCTCTTCAAGAAGCAGACCATACCTCATAGGTGGTCTCGAGACTCTCTCGGATCTTCTAGGAGCTTGTATCTCCTCTCTTGGCTCCTCGGGTGTGGGTTCTATAATTGTGGGTGTCTCTCGAACCTCTTCGAGTTCTATCATCTCGCCTTTTCTATCTAATAGAAATTCCTTATCCAAAAAGATTGCATTCCAAGAAACAAACACCTTTGTTTCTTGGGGATGATAGAAATGATATCCAACTGAATTCCGTGGATATCCCACAAAGTACCATAAAATGGATCGACTATCCAATTTATCTCCCACTACCTGCTTCAAATAAGCAGGGCTCCCCATATTCTAAGATAAGAATATTTGGGAGACTTACACATCCATATCTCATATGGTGTCTGCCTTTGAATAGACATTTAATGGAATATCTTTCAATTTTAAGTTATAGAGATCGTTTTCAAGTTCACCAGTACCAATCAAACATTCATTCATGTAAATGTTGCAAACAACTTTGCAAAATAAACAAGAATATCCATTTTTATCAGCATAGAAATGGAAACAATGTTTTTCACAAAATTAGGTACAAACAAAACATCTCATAAAATTAACTTAAAACTATTGTTCAACAATAAGTAAACATCTTCAACAGCCTTGGCAGCAACTCTTGCTCCATTGCCCATCCTCTAGAAGGTCACACCTTCCTTAAGCTTTTTACTTCTTCCCATCACCTGTAACTCATTACAGAGATGTAAGTCACAACCGGTATCTAATACCCAAGAAGTAGAGTTAATTGAAATGTTTACTTCAATTTAGAATATACCGTTTCCAGAACTCTTCTGGGCCAGATATTCCTTGCAATTTCGCTTCCAATGTCCAGGCTTCTTGCAGTGATGACATACATCATCAGTCTTGTCAGCCTTAACTGGTCTGGCTGCCTCAACGGGATTCGGAGATTGCCTCAACAAGGGCACGTTCTTCTTGGGACGTTGGAAAGAACTCTTCTTTCCCTTCCCATGTGGATCAATCTTCGTACCAGATGAAGAACCCACATAAAGAACCAACTTCTCTTTCTTGATGGTTGATTCAAACGTAACAAGCATATTCACCAACTCCTCAAGGGTCGGCTCCATCTTGTTCATGTTGAAGTTCACCACAAAAGGATCAAATAAGCTAGGCAATGATAACAGCAACACGTCGGTGGTCAACTCCGAAGGCAAGATCATATCCATGCCAACGAGCTTATCCACGAGCCCAATCAACTTCAGGCCATGCTCATGGACCGAGGCCCCATCTCGCATGCTCATAGTGATCAGCTCCTTGACGGTAGCATGCCTAAGAGGCCGTGTTTGCTCACCAAAGAGCTCCTTGAGATGCAAAAGAATGTCAGCAGCACTCTTTGCATCCTAAAAACGCCTCTGCAGCTCATTATTCATAGAAGTCAGCATATAACACCTGGCAATCAAGTCATGGTCACACCATTCCTTGTAAGTCTGCAATTCCTCAGGAGTGCAGTCAGTCGGAGCCTCAACAGGGGGCGACTCAGTCAGTGTATATGCTACATTTTCCGAATTCAAGACGATTTTCAGGTTTCTTAGCCAAGTGAGGTAATTAGGTCCAGTTAATATGTGTTTGTCGAGTATTACAGATATCGGATTGCGCATCGAAGACATTGTCAATTCGTACTGAAAAGTAAAACAGATAAATGTTGATGACTATTTTAAAATATTTAGTAAGATATAAAGTATGGACTTTTACTTTATAAATTTTTACTCCCACTGTTTTGACATCTTTCACTACCCTCTAGTGAAAACGGGAAACTCCTTTCCTCAGTAGGTACGTAAGGTCCAATTAGCGAATTATGATCCCGAATAATATCAGCCAATCACAATTCCTAAAAGGTAGTTTCCAATTGCATCACAATGCAACCCTCTACGTAAACTTTTGTCTCACGTTTGATTAGGACCCAATAATATGACGTCGTTCATCTTCACGTGTCAAGCCTTACCCATCGATGTTGAACCTTAATGGACGGTTGCCATGAGTTCCCCCAATAATTTGAGCCGAAATCATGGGAGTTCCACGTAGTTCACATCACCATGTCAATGGATGTCACAGCTTTCCGGCACCCAAAGCTCCCCCAATAATATGAGCCGAGCCCCGAGTATGGGTAGCGTTCATCATGCACCCATTGTCGATGGAAGACAAGGAAATTATAAACAAATTTATAATTCCCCTTTTCGGGCTTGATATTAATTTTGAATCTTATTCAAAATGAGGGTTTTTAATTTTGAAAGGTCTCATCATTAATTTTATTTTAAAAGCTCGCCATGTTTGATCGTATGTTTGCCGGATTCATGCAACTTTGTTATTATCATAATAATAACGCACATACTCATTATTTATAACATATCATGCATATATTATAAACAGTAAACAAACAAGGATGATCAATCGCCCCAAAACTAATGGACCGTGTGAGCTAAACACGGGCCTAGGTCCAATCCTAGGGAAATGCACGGGATGCAAATGCAACTATTACATAACCTTCCAATATTTACATGTCTTCGATCTTCATAATCATCATGGCCACCATCTTCCAATCTTGATCATCCACTATACTAATATTTACAAATAAATATCCATGGCAAATAGGGATATATCTCATGGGATGGGAACGGGCCATAAATCAAGCCCACTTTATAAATTGATAATTATTACAATCATTCAACACAAAATATCCTAGCATACACCTAGCAAATTGAGCTTGGGCTTTTGATCATCCTTCATGCATAATATCACATATCATACACCATCAATTAATTATCACAATAATTAATTGATCCAATATTACATATCTTGATCCAATCACTAACCGCCACGATTATAAACTAAATTAACAAAGTATACAAACACCTTTGTCTATTTTCTAATTAATTTATTTATAACCGAATTTCTTGTAAATCACAATTTAATATAAATAATTAAAGTCCACCTTAAATTATTTATTTCATGAGAAAATATTTGCAACTTTTGTAATTTTAAACTTAAGGGCCCAAAAACTTATTTTTCACCAAAAACATTCTTGGCCCATTTAAAATTCACAAACATGTTAGCCATCCAATGGTCCAACAACTCAAGGCCCATGACACTTTGATATTCCAAAACACCTTTTGGAAACCCTAGTCGTCATCGTCGTCGCCGGAGCTCAGTCGCCGGATTCCGGCAACAAAAATTTTTTTTTTTATTTAAAAAGTAGGGGCTGTTCAGGTAGCCCCTCGGGCTGTCCTTGCTGCCCGAAATTCCCCATTGTCATGACTTGATTTTTGTTGCAAATTTCATTCTCATGCGGTTAGAAATCAATCTCAATATAATATCTTGTATTTGCTACACAAAATCGTAACCATAGCTCTGATACCACTTGAAATGGGATCGGTTACGGGGACCGGAAGCGCAACGGAATTTGAAAAATTTTATTTTCTTGTAGAAAATTTCGGCCACCCCATGAAATGTGTAGCAAATACAATAAAACACAAAAATGGCATTCATAGTGTGTTTAGAATTTTTACCTATCAATCTCAAGAGATTGATGATGGCACCAACCAAGTTGTAAACAACTTGGCTCTTGAAATGGATGACAATCTACAAGCTTCCTCCTTACTCCAAAATTAGGCCCACCACCAACTAGGTAAATCCTCTCTTAATTTGCACTAGAAAATTAAGAGGATTTTTCAAAGAGATGTGTGTTTCTTCCTCAACACTTGAAGAAGAAAAATGGAGAAAAATTTTGGGAGAGAATACTTGCAAAATTTCGGCCATGGTGTGAGTGGGAGGAGAGAAGGAAGACTAGACTTGGTTGTGGAAAAAGTTGTTCCAAAAAGTTGCATGCCATGTCTTGAAAACTCAAAAAGTAGTCTTCCAACCTTTCACCTCCCATGCATGCATATTATATGGTTTTTAACAAATTAAAAACCATGGACTAAATTTAATTATCTCAAACATATTTGAGACTAATTAAACATTACTTGAATTTACCCAAGTCCCACTAGTTAAATAATTAATTTAAATTGAACTCTACAAGACTCAATATAATTTAATTAATTCAACACTTGAATTAATTTAATTATTTGGACTCTACTAGGTCCACTAGTGTTTAATTAATTCAACACTTGAATTAATTTAATTTAGTCCATAATAATGTTTATGAAAATCACAATTTTCAAATACATTATTCACTTGGCCAAATTTTAATTTAGGAACACTTCCATAAATTAACATTTACATTTCTCTCATAGAAGTCATACTTCTATTTTTTCTTTACGCTTATAAACTCATTTATAAGCCGTTCAACACATTGAACTAATTTCTCCTTTATAGAAGTCATACTTTTAATTTTCCTTACGCTTATAAACTCTTTTATAAGCCGTTCAACACATTGAACTATTTTACTTCTCAACTGGATCTAGAAAGCTAGTACTTGTGTGGCCCTCAATGGTTCATTGATATAACTAGCCGTGGGTTCACATCTCCATGTGATTCGGACTGAACATGTCCTTATATGAGCATACCCCAATTGCTCCATTCTTACTTATCAACTCCTTGATAACAAGAACGTCAGAACTCAAGTCTGATAGTACCCAACAAATCATGTGAAACGCCTAGCAGCATCGCTTACATGATTCCCTAGGTATCAAATGATAGTGCCTGCAAGAACCATTCAATTATGGTTAGCGTACAGTACGGTCCCTTCAACTCATATATCCCGACCGATTCGACAACCATTGGTATATCGAGAGTTGTCAATGAATCGATACTATGTGTCATGTCGTAGTTGCATCGATGGTGTAATCTATGAAACCCTTTTCATAATTACAACCATACTCTGGCCAGAGATTTCAACCTACATACACATGATAACACATAGGATATCCATACCCGAAGGTAAGCGGTGAATCCCCGACTACAATGCATCGACTCCTATATGTTTCGACATGACACCCAACCTTGCCACCTGATGACCCCATAAGAGTCTGTAAACAAGTCAAAGTGAAATGCTAGCACATAGAGTCTCAGTGTTGTCCCGGGTCATAAGGACTAATGGTGTACAACCATAAACTAGGACGTTTCCACTCGATAAGTGAGAACCACTTGGAAAGTCCTTTAATGGAGGGTTGTTCAGTGCACTCTACCAGGAGCACCTATCTGCATGCTCGGACATCACAATATCCCCTACCAATGAAACATGGTACTCACATCGCAGATACTAGTCTCTAACTCGAGCGGCCTATATCCTTCTTAGTGGCGGCTGAATCGACTAGGAACCGTTTAGAATATACAGTATTACAAATATGAGTTTCATGATACTCATCATATGAGCATCTCATATTCTTTCTACTATTTGTATATTCAAGGGCCTTATCTATGCAACTAGCATTGGGTATACAGATAAAGATGTGCCAAAATAATAATTTCAAATATTACTAAAATAAAGATTGCTTATACATAGAGTTTCATTGTGAACACTCGGCCAACACTTGGCTCGACGGACACTTACTCTAACACTTAACCTAACGTAAAACATATTTCAAAGGCTCCTAACCAAACCCTATATAACCCAATTAACCCATCAAAAACCTTGAACACAATGCCATGTAGACACCCAAAACGAACCATGCTCATCAAAATCAAATACTCTCAAGTGCAGGACTAGAGCCTAGGCGCTGGCTGAGTAGCAGTGCGGCGATAGTAAGCACCCAGGCGCCATGAACCAGCGCTACAAGAGCCGAAGCTTGAGTGCTGCGATGTTGAAAGGGCAGCACTACGGTGCTAATCCTGCGGGAAAAAACCCCAGTTTCCACTTCGAAGCCAAGCCATCCTACGCTCACCCGGACCGGACTAGGCTTGAACCAACCCATCCTATACCACAACCAAACTTCCTGCACTGCCCTAGCCATGACCTTCAACCCATGCCCTTGAACACACGTGAAATACCCAACTCTCCAAAACCGAGCTACAAACACGAAAATCGATTGGTTCTTCCTCAAACTTGCATCGAGCTCAAGAGCAGCACATACGTTCCTACATATCTACTATTAGATCACTTCCAAACCTCGAGTCATGGCAGCCCCTTCAACATAGGTCAAGAAACGTGAGAATTATGACAATAAAAATGCGTATTTTCATGCAGAATTCAAGTACAACCGATGGGTAACACTCTAACCACAATATATCATGCAAATACATTTCAAAAAACATATTATGATGTGATAAATGTGAAAATAAGGGAATCGGGCGTGCCTTTGCATCTTTACGCTCGAAAATCTTGACACAATCACATAGAACGAGCAACAGAGGGACGAGGAAGAGTTCCTCTGAAATTTTCTGGAGGAAACCTAGCAAGGTGGCTGCTGGAATTTTTGAGAGCTGCTGGACATGAGAGGGTGGGGCAACCAAACTATGAGAATGAGGTGATTAAGGTTTTGGGATGGTAGGGTTTTATATTAAACAAGTGCATAATGGGCCATATTTAAAATTAATGTGGATAAGTAGGAGTTTAGGCCCAAAATATAACGAAATAGGCCCATTAAGCCCAATAACATACTCGTAAAATATTTTGTTTAGGTACGTTTTTGAAAATATTACTCGAACCCTCAAAAAGTCCTTCATTTTGCTAAAAATTGCATACCAGTTCAAAATATGACTCGATGAACAAAAATATCTTAAAAAGCCCATTTTTAAAAAATCCCACATATTTACATCATATATTAAATAATTATTTAATAAAAACATTTTTTTCTTAAATGTCCCCGGTCCATGTTCCTCATTTGAGCATGAAATACTGCTAAAAGCCTTATAACATGCAATCTTAATGAACCATGAAATACAACACATATTCATGCCATAATCATGTAGTAAATGTATTAAAATAAAAATAAATACATATTTTAATAAAACCCTATATTTGCATGCAGTCTGGTTACATCGTTTGAATTTCTAGACCTTACAATTCTTCTTCCCTAAAATTGAATTTCGTCCTTGAAATTTAAAACATACAGATAACTCCGGGTAGCGACTCATCATCTATGTTTCAGTCTCCCATGTAGCCTCCTCCTCGGAATGATTCAGCCACTTGATTTTGACCATCTGGATAACCTTATTTCAGAGTCTTCTCTCATGTATGTCCAATATCCGAGTAGATCTCTCCTCGAAAAACAAGTTCGGCGTCAAATGCATATGCTCATAATTCAGTACATGCGAAGGGTTTGACATGTACTTTTGTAGCATTGAGGCGTGTAACACTTTATGAACTCCCACCAAATTTGGCGGCAACACAACTTTGTATGCTAGTGTCCCAACTCTCTCGAGGATCTGGAATGGTCCTATGAATCTAGGGCTAAGTTTGACTTTCTTGCCAAATCTCATTACACCCTTCATAGGTGCAACTTTCACAAATATGTGGTCATCCACTGCAAACTCTAGACCTCTGTGCCGCTTATTTGCATAACTCTTCTGTCGGCTTTGAGCAGTTTTAATCCTATCCCAGATCTTGACTACTAACTCTATAGTCTGTATGACGATATCTGGACCCAACTCTGCTCTTTCACCTACCTCATACCAATAGACAGGTGATTTATACTTTCTACCATAAAGTGCCTTGTATGGAACCATACCAATAGATGCTTTATAATTGTTGTTGTATGTGAACTCCACAAGAGGAAGTTTCAGCTCCCAGCCGCCTTGGAATTCGATCATGCAAGCCTTGAGCAGGTCCTCTAAGATCTGAATCACTTTCTCAGACTGACCGTCGGTCTGAGGATAGAAAGTTGTAGTGAATAGCAACTTGGTACCCAATGCCTGATACAAACTCTTCCAGAATGTAGATGTAAACCTCGGTTCCCTGTCTGACACAATGGACATTGTAATCCCATGCAATCTGACTATCTCTCTGATGTACAGCTCTGCTTACTGAGTCATTGTGAAAATTTTCTTGATCGGTAGAAAATGTGATGATTTGGTAAGCCGATCAACTATAACCCAAATGTCATTACACCCTCCAATGTCTTTGGTAGCCCTGTCACGAAATCCATAGTGATGTTCTCTCATTTCCACTCGAGAATAAGGAGCGGTCCGAGTTTTCCTGCATGTCTCTGATGCTCTGTCTTAGCCTGTTGACATGTCAAGCACTCAGACACAAAGAGCAAAATATCTCGCTTCATGCCCGGGCACCAATACAAGGTTTGCAGATCCTTGTATATTTTTATACTCCCTAGGTGAATAAAGTACGGAGTGTTGAGGGCTTTCTTATAATGTCTTCTCTCAGCTAATCACCGCTGGTAACCCACAGTCGGTCGCGATATCGGACTATGTCATCCTCAACAGTTTACAATCTCAGACCCTTGGACTCATCCCTTTGTCTCCACTTCTGTAACTGCTCATCAGATGACTGCCTTGCTCGAATTCGGTCTCTCAGGATCGACTGCACTATCAGGGTGGAAAGATTATGAGCATCGCTCCTAGCATAAGCTGCAAGCTCAAATATCTGAATCTCTGTAGGAAATGGTCTCTGTGCAGACAACTGTGCAATCACTACAGTCTTCCTACTAAGTGCGTCGGCTACCACATTAGCCTTACTCGGATGGTAGCTAATATCGCAATCGTAGTCCTTCACCAGCTCTAACAATCTCTTTTGTCTCTTATTCAGCTCTTTCTGTGTTAAAGAAGTACTTCAAACTCTTGTGATCTGTGAAAATATTGCACTTATCCCCATATATATAGTGTCTCCAAATCTTCAGGACGAATACAACTGTTGCTAGCACGCGGTCATGAGTCGGATAATTCTTTCCGTGAACCTTCAGCTGTCTGGACGCATAAGCTGTCACCATGTCATGTTGAATCAAAACTGGCCCAAACCTAGCTTCGAAACATCTGTATGTAGTACATACTCCCCTTGTCTTGATGGCATAGCTAGAACTGGCGCTGAAGTCAATGCTTGCTTCAGCTTTTCAAAAATATTCTGGCACTCTGATCCTCAAATGAATTTGGCATTCTTCTTCGTCAAGGCGGTCATGGGTACCATAATAGAAGAAAAGCCGTGAATAAACTTCATGTAGTACCCAGCTAATCCCAAGAAAGTGTGGATCTCGGTCACACTCTTAGGCACTAGCTAATCTTGACTGCCTCAACCTTGCAGGGATCAACCTCGACACCATCACGGGAGATGATGTGGCCTAAGAATGCCACTTTGTCTAGCCATAACTCACACTTGCTGAACTTGGCATACAACTGTTTGTCCTTCAAAGTCTGTAGCGCGGTCCTCAAGTGTTGACTGTGTTCCTCTCTACTCTTTGAATAGGTCGGAAGGTCATCAATGAAGACTATGACGAATTGATCAAAAAACTACTGGAACACGTGATTCATGAGATCCATGAAGATCGCTGGTGCGTTAGTCAATCCGAAAGGCATCACCTTAAACTCATAGTGCCCATAACGTGTCCTAAAAGCCATTTTTTGCATATCAGACTCTCTCACATTCAGCTGGTGATATCCTGATTGAAGATCTATCTTTGAGAACACTGATGCTATCTGAAGCTGATCAAATAGGTCTTCAATCCTGGGCAGATGATACTTATTCTTGACTGTGATTCTGTTCATTTCTCTGCAATCGATGCAGAGTCGCATGCAGCCGTATTTCTTCTTCACAAATAGTACATGCGTGCCCCATGGAGAAAAACTCGGGCGAATAAAACCATTGTCTAGCAAATCCTGAATATGATCTTTCAGTTCTTTCATCTCTGCATGTGCTAGACGATAGGGTTCCTTATAAATCGGTACTGTACCCAGCATCAATTCAATAGAAAAGTCCACCTCTCTATCTGGTGGAATGCCAGAAACGTCCTCAGGAAAGACGCTAGAAAAATCTCTGGCGATCTCGACGTCCTCCAGTCTCAGACTGGCTGTCTCAGATACTGACGCAATATTCGCCAGAAAATCTTGGCAGCCTCTCTTCATTAGTTTCCTCGCACAGATACAAGAAATGATGTGTGACATCTTCTTGTTCCTTGCCGCCTAAAATACAAGATTTCCCGCTATGCGGTCGAACAGATACTGACCTCTGTCAGAAATCTATCGAAGCTCCATTTGACAAAAGCAAGTCCATGCCCAGAATAATGTCAAACTCAGGCATCGGTAGCACAATCTGATCTGCCTGAACAACATCTTCTGTAATCGAAGCTCCAATTTCTACACTATCCTCAAAGTAAACATCTAATCCTCGGAAGGAATTGAAACTTTGAAGGCCAAATCCATGGCCTCTGGTACAATTCTTAGTTGCTTGACAATGGTCTCAGATATAAATGAATGTGTAGCTCCTGAATTTAGCAGTGCATAGATGGCTACAACTGAAATAAATATCCTTTCTGCGATAAAAATACAATCAAATACATTCAAGCCTAATAAATTCCAGAGATTCCAACAATACAACCTATAATTACCAAAAATTCTCCCATTAAATCCCTAGAAATACTAAAATTTACACGCATGTCCCAACCAAAATTTTGGAATTATCACTCGAGTCCCGGAAAATTTCTGTTTCAACCTTGGATGTTCTGCTATTTGCAGTTCGATCCCTCAAAATTCTTAAATTAAATTGACTCAATCCTTAAATTTATCCAATTAGAACATGCAACCTATTTGATAACAGGCTGGGGAAAAGAGACCGGAGACGACCGAGATAAAATAAATATTTTTGATAAATATTTTTAAGGCATATTATTATGATAAAATATGATTATTTTTTTCTAAAAATGATAGAGTTAGAATTATTTTACGAGATGAGCTTGATTTTATTCGTGAAGCCGGTTGTGGGAAAACGAGAGACTTTTTCAAAAACTAAATTTTATAAAATTTATTTTTCAATTAAATATGTGTTATTAGACCTAATTTACCTACGATAAGTAGGCCCGAATTGCACCTAAACTCAAAGGCCCAAAACCTAATCCCATTAACATGCAAATTAAAAATTATAAAAAGAATTCTTAGGTTATTTGAAGCACATAGCATCCGAAATCACACAATATATGCACACTGGAATTCGAAATGTTGGATAGGAAGAAAATAAGGAGTCTTCATCGCCCGTTCAATCTTCTTCGCACCTCACGCCGACGATCGTATATTCGAGCATTCTAAAACGCAAAGACACGTTTCTAAATTCTTTGACACATCATTCAATCCATATTATGCATGTTTTGTTTATTTTTGCATGAAAAGTATTGGTGTTCAAACCACTTATCATTTTGACGATTATTTTTAAAGTTTTGAAGATTTTTACGTGTATAAGAATGTGTTATGATTTCCAACGAGTATTCTGCAAACATAGGACGTTTAAGGGCTGGAACAAGGGCTATTTAGGCATGAGACAAGGGCTGGACAAGGGCTATCCATGCATGGATGATGTTTAGAACCTAGGGTTTTCATGTGTCATGTGCACGTATGGCCTCGGATAAGGGAAAAGAGGCGTGTGGCTCGACGAGTGCTTGGACAAGGGGTAGTGCTGGATGTGACGAAGGGCTAGGAAGATTCCTAGCATGGCTAGGACCCAAGGACGGCTGGTAGAGAAGATTCCACGGCTGCATGGACTCTTAGCACGCACACCACGGGTAGTTGCTGAGGGTAGGGCTCGCGACAAGGTTAGGATGGCTAGGCTAGGCTAGGTTGGAGCATGGTCTAGGGACGGCTAGGGTACGGTGGAGTCGGTGGTTAAGAAAATGCAGGAGTCCTAGTCGAGTAAAGTCCTAGGGAAGCAAGGAAAAATAAGGGGGAACTTGCGCGGCTGGTTCCTTGATCGAGGGGCTAGGTGCGTTGGTCCAGAAGGTTCAGTAGGGTCCCTAGGGGCTCTAGTCAAGGTTTGGTTCAAGGTGGCTCGGTGGTGGCTCAGTGAATTTGGGACGTGGCTCGATGGGGGGAGCTATGGTTTAGATTCTCGAGTCTAATGGGAAAGGGCTAGAACCATGGTCCACAAGGGTCGGTTAATGATTCACGAGGGTATTTTAGGTGTAAAAAGATTATGTTTAAAATTTGGGAAGAAATATTTAAGTTTGAATTAATTTGGGAATTAAATGTTTTACGAATTATTAATTAAGGAATGAATCAAAAAGCTTGATTTTACGTTAAATAAAAATATTAAAAATTAAATTTTAGCTTATATAAATACTTGGAATGGTCTTGAGTCAATAAAATTAAGAAAAAATCAAAACAGAGAAGTTTTAAGTATATGGGCAAAACGGTCATTTTGCACATAGGTAGTATGAAAATGGTTGGCAGTGTCCCGAGGTATCATAATGCATGTTAAATGATATTTTTGAATGTTTGTGATGAAAATATGAGAATTTATGATTTATGGTAAAGTTGTGAAATTTTTACAGTTAAAATACTATTTTTCAAATGTGAAAATGACATAATATTTTATGATTAAAAAGATAAAAAAAATATTTTGAAGGATGTGAATTGACTGTGACAAAATTGATATGATATATGATTTTTGGGAATATCATGAGGGAGAAGGCCCCAGAGGGAGTCGGTTTTCGAGAAAAGGCCCAAGAGAGAGTCCAATGATCATATTTCTATTTTACGTCGGTACCTAGTGCCCGTCCCCATACGCAATGGTGAGCTAAGACTGATCAGTCGACCAGAGGATAAAGACTAGTCACTTTCAAGGATCAAACTTCACGCAAAATGATAAATGATTGAAAACTTTACAATTTGACGATTTATGATTAAATTATGCATACAAATTTATTTTGAATAAAATTATGATTTTAAATGCATGTTCTTGTATTTGTATTATTTGCTACTCATATTTAGAACATGCTGAATCATTAGATTCACTAGTTATGAATGGTGTATGTGATGATGATATTGAGGGAGGCGCCGACGTTGAGTGGATCGAGTGCGACAGTAGATTCCCGAGGTACTTTATTATCCACATAAGCTTGATAGTTAAAAGTTTAAAGCTTTTGTTAATGATTTTATTTGAGATTTTTATGCTTTATTTTGAAGTTAGGATGATCATGTTAAAGGTTGGAGTTGAATTTTGTTAATTGACGATTTAGAGATTTTATACACTTAAGATTTTAAATGTGAAACTACTTTGGTATTATGAAATTTATAGTATTTTAAATAACGAGTTTAAAATTGTACAATATGGAAAAAAAATTCTACTAGGATTTAAAGTTAAAAAATAGTGGATGTTTCAATTGGTATCAGAGCTGAGGATCCCTAAAGGGTTGTGTTACTGCCACTCCGAGAAGCTCAAGAAATCAAGCTTCAAGTATGTGAGTTTTTACTATTTAAGATTTTGTATGCCGAACTTTAAATGCTTTTATGATACATGATATAGAGGTTAGATACATATTTCAATTAAAATGTTAAATGCACTGTT
Source organism: Primulina eburnea (assembly GCF_022965805.1). Classification (NCBI taxonomy): domain Eukaryota; kingdom Viridiplantae; phylum Streptophyta; class Magnoliopsida; order Lamiales; family Gesneriaceae; genus Primulina; species Primulina eburnea. Next base: position 9,559,803 of record NC_133110.1, on the reverse strand, counting down.
GGTTACGTGACATGGACGATTTGTACAGAGATGCCTCTTAGACGAGTTCTTCATAGGGATAATGAGGATAGACATGAGGAGGATATCCTACAGCCTCCACCTAATTAGGATGCTAGTGCTCGTATGCTAGCCAATATGGCTCGTTTACTAGAGCAGCACATGGGAAATAGGGTGAGGGTCCGACCGAAAGCTGTCTATGAGCGATTTAGGAGGATGGATCCCACGGATTTTTCTGGCATTACTGATCCATTTGTGGCTGAGGATAGCTTAGATCTTTAGATGTGATCTTTCGATATATGGATATGGTGGACGTGGATCGAGTTCGTTGTACCATCTATCTGCTGAAATGCGACGCCTATTTGTGGTGGGAGGGAGTGGAGCGAGGCTTGAATCTAGCGACATTGACTTGAGAGGATTTCAAGAGGGTGTTCTATGATAAATACTTCACTACCGACGTTTGCCAGAGGGACTTGTCTGTTGCTGAGTTCGTGCAGAAGTTCGATAGGGGCTGTCATTTTGTGCCTCTGATTGCTAATAATGGTGCGGAGAAGTTACGACACTTCTTGGATGGATTGAGGCCAATGATCCATTGCGATGTGATGCTCACTGATCCTGTTGACTATACTACTTGCTGTTGTCAAAGCTTTTAGACCCGAACAGTCACGTAAGGATATTGATTGGGAGATGTAGTGTAAGAGGAATCGTGCCCAGCAAGCTAGTCATCATAATAAGAAGCCTTATACAGGACCACCAAAGCTGCCGGGACAACCGAAACCACAAGGACAACCACCTAAACAAAATGTCCCGAAGACTACTGAGAAGCCATTGTGCAAGGAGTGTGATCGCCATCACTATGGAAAGTGCACGTGGGGCACCTAAAAGTGCTTCAAGTGCGGAGCAATGGGGCATAAGGCTGGTACCTGCCCAAAACTCAGGCAACTCATGACTGGAAGGGCTTACGTGATGCATGTCGAGCAAGTGGATCCAGACACGACGGTTATCAGAGGACGAATACTGTTAGTGGGAATAGCTACCTACGCTTTACTAGATTAGGGTGCTACGCATTCTTTCATATCTAAATCTTTCGTGAAGAAATTGGGAATCTTACCAGTAGACGTGGAGTCGGAATTCAAAGTTACAGTGATTTTTGGCGAACATATGGTTCTAGTAGCATGGTTAAGGATGTGGAACTTAAATTGCAAATGAATATTATACGAGCGGACATTATAGTACTACCAATGCTCGAGTTCGAAATGTGGAATTCCTTTTTGATTTTCGGCAGAGGTCAATATCTGTTAGACCATTGAATGGGAGAGCACGAACAAATGCCGCATATTATTTCATGCATGGGTGCGTAGAAGCTTATTCAAATGGGTTGCCAAGGTTTTATCGCTAGTATTATACATGCACTCGATACTGACAGTCGATCTATTGAGGATGTGGATGTAGCTAAGGATTTTTTGGAAATATTTCCCGATGATGTTTCTGGCGTCCCACCTCAAAAGAAATGTGGAATTCCTTTTTGATTTGATGCCTGGTACACTGTCGATCTCTAAGGCACCATATTGATTAGCACCCACTAAAAAGAAAGAATTAAAGGACCAAATTCAAGAGCTTTTAGAAAAATAATTTATTCGCCCTAGTTTCTCTCCATGGGGCACGTCAGTGTTATTTGTGAAAAAGAAAAATGGAACTATGAGGTCTTGCATCGACTATAGGGAGCTAAATAGAGTGAGAGTGAAGAATAAGTATCCATTGCCGTGAATCGAGGATTTATTTGATCAATTGCAAGGATTTTTGGCATTTTCAAATATGATCTTAGGTCTGGATATCACCAATTGAGGGCTGAGGAATCGGATGTACATAAGACGGCGTTCAAGACATGTTATGTACATTTTGAGTATCTAGTGATGCCATTTGGGCTGACTAACCCCCAACGATATTAATAGATATCATGAATTGCGTATTTCAACCGTATCTCGATCAGTTCAGTATTGTTTTCATCAACGATATCTTGATCTATTCCAAGAGCCGCGAGGAGCATGATCAGCATTTGAGGACGACCTTGCAAGTTTTAAGAGATCGGAAATTATGCAGTTTTGGCTAGAGAGGGTGGCATTCTTAGGCCACATCATGTTAAGAGAGAGAGTAGAGGTCTACCCATCTAAGGTCGAGTCAGTTAAGCAGTGGCATGCGCCTAAAAGTGTGATCGAAATACACAGTTTCTTGGGTTTAGCTGGCTACTATCGTAAGTTCATCAAATGTTTTTCATCTATTGCAGTACCCTTGACATCTTTGACGAAGAAGAATGCAAAATTTATTTGGAGACTGGAGTGTCAAAATATCTTCGATCAGTTGAAGCAAGCACTCACTACAACGCCAGTTTTAGCTATGCCAACAGAACAAGGGGAATATGTGTTGTACACTGATGCTTCGAAGCTAGAATTGGGGGCAGTTCTCATGCAAAATGGCCGAGTCATAGCATATGCGTCTAGACAACTGAAAATACATGAAAAGAATTATCCCATGATCTTGAGCTTACAGCAGTCGTATGTGCATTGATAATTTTTAGGCACTCCTTGTATGGTGAGAAATACAAGAACTTTACGGACTACAAAAGTCTTAAATATTTCTTCACCCAAAAAGACTTGAATATGAGACAAAGACGGTGGCTAGAGATTGTTAAAGACTGCGACTGTGACATAAGCGACCATCCCAACAAAGCTAATGTAGTTGCAGATGCTTTGAGTAGAAAGGAAACAATCTGGGGACCTCTACAAGTGGAAATTTAGTGCTCCGATCTTGAAGTATATGTTAAGGGAGATGCCCCTAATCTCGCTACATTGACAGTAAGTAGATCCTACTTTACGAGATAGAATTCGAGCCGGACATCCTAATGATGAGCAATTACAGAAATGGAGACAACGAGATGAATCGAAGGGCATCATGTTATATTCAGTCGAGGATGACATTGTTAAGTACCGAGGTTGAGTGAGGATTCCTAATGGTGATTCACTTAGAGTTGACATTATGACTGAAGCTCATAGTACCCCTTATTCCGTGCATCCTGGCAATATCAAGATGTACAAGGACTTGCAACTTTTATATTGTTGGCCAAGAATGAAACAAGACATTAGGCGATTTGTATCGGAATTCTTGACATGTCAACAAGTGAAGGTAGAGCTTCAAAGATCGGCGAAAATGATTCGAACACTCCCCATTCTCGAGTGGAAATGGGAAAAAATTACTATGGATTTCGTGGTAGGATTGCCAAAGACAGTGAAAGGACTCAATGCCATTTGGGTGATAATGGATCGTATTACTAAACCAGCACATTTCCTATCAGTGAAGATGAGTTTTTCGATGACTCAATATATGGAGCTATGTATTCGAGAGATATATAGACTGCATGGGATTCCGTTGTATATGGTGTCAGACAGAGACACACATTTCACTTCATCATTTTGGAAGATTATACATGTAGCATTGGGGACTAAGCTACTATTCAGTACCGTGTTTCATCCTCAGACCGATGGTCAGTCTTAAAGAGTTGTACAGATTTTAGAGGACATACTCCGAGCATGTGTTATCGATTTCCAAGAGAGTTGGGAATCAAAACTACCTGTAGTGGAGTTCATTTACAATAACAGTTATCAGTCATCTATAGGAATGTCTCCATACGAGGCACTCTACGGAACGAATTGTAGGTCATCCATCCATTGGGACAAGGTAGGAGAAAGAGCTACATTAGGACCCGAGATAGTTCAGCACACCGCAAAAATGGTTTGCCAAGATCCAAGAAATAATGAAAACTTCTCAAGGTCGACAAAAGAGCTACGCGGACAAAAAAAAAACGAGATCTTGAGTTTACAGTCAGTAATCATGTATTTGTGAAAATAGCACCGATGAAGGGTGTTATGAGATTTGGCAACAAAGGCAAACTTAGTCCAAGATTCATTGGACCATTTGATATACTCGAAATAGTGGGAGCATTGGCATATCGAGTGGCGTTGCCACCTAATCTCGCAGGACTCCACAATGTTCTTCCACATATGGATGCTCCGTAAGTACATGTCAAACCCTTCACATGTACCGAACTTTGAACCAATACATCTTACACCAAACCTGTCATATGAGGAGAAGCCTACTAAAATCTTGGGTAGACAAGAAAGAAGGCTGCGGAACAAGGTGTTAAAAATAGTCAAAGTTAAGTGGCTGAATCACTCGGAGAAAGAAGCCACATGGAAGACTGAGTCAGAGATGAGGAGTCGCTATTCCGGATTATTCGATACGCTTAATTGCGAGGACAAAATTTTACTTAGGGGGGATGGGATTTGTAACGTCCAAAAACTAACACACGTTAACCACATGCGTGCAAATGATTTAAATTTCATATTTAATTTACTTAATTGATTTTATATGCTTACATGATTCACATTACATGGTTAAGGGTATAATTGAATGATTTTGTGGAAACTGTAAAATTTACCCGAATATTCGATAACAGGTTGGGGAAAGAAGACCGGGAACAGCTGAGATAAAATAAATATTTTTTTATAAATATTTTTAAGGCGTATTAATATGATTAAATTTTTCAACAAATGATAGAGTTCGAATTATTTTACGAAATGAGCTTGATTTTATTTGACAAGCGGTTTTGGGCAACGAGGGACTTTTAAAAGATCAAAATTATTATTTTCATAAACTAAATTTTATAAACTTCTATTTTTCAATTAAATAGGTGTTATTGAGTCTAATTTATCTAGGATAAGTAGGTCCAATTGCACATAAACTCAAAGGTCCAAAACCTAAGCCCATTAACATGCAAATTAAAAATTATAAAAAGGATTCCTAGTTTATTTGAAGCACATAACAGCCAAAATCATACAATACACACACACTGAAATTCGAAATATTGGAGAGGAAGAAAATAAGGAGTTTTCATCACCCGTTCGATCTTCTTCGCGCCCCACGTCGACGATGGCATATTCGGGCATTCTAAAATGCAAAGGCACGTTTCTAAATTCTTTGACGCATCCTTCAATCCATATTATGCATGTTTTGTTTATTTTTGCATGAAAAGTATTGGTGTTCAAACCACTTATCATTTTGATGATTATTTTTAAAGTTTTGAAGATTTTTATGTGTATAAGAATGTGTTATGATTTCCAACAAGTACGCTGCCAACATAGGACATTTAAGTGCTAGAACAAGGGCTGTCTAGCAACAGACGAGGGCTGGACAAGGGCTAGAAGAGGCCGTGCATGGCTGATGTTTAGAACCTTGGGTTTCATGCTTCATGTCCATGTAGGGCCTCGGCTAAGGGAAAAGGGGTGTGCGGCTCAACCAGGGCTTGGGCAAGCGGTTGTGCTGGACGTGACTAAGTATTAGGAAGAGTCCTAGCATGGATAGGACCCAAGGACGACAGGTAGACAAGAGTCCACAGCTGCATGGGCCCTTAGCATGCACGCGGAAGGATGTTGCTGAGGGCAGGGCTCGCGGCGATGGCTAGGATGGCTAGGTTGGGTTGGAGCGTGGTCCAGAGATGGCTAGTGCAAGATTCCTAGTCGAGTAGTGTCCTAGAGAAGCAAGGAAAAATAAGTGGGAACTCGCCCGGCCGGTTCCTTGATCGAGCGGCTCGGTGTTTTGATCCAGAGGGTTCAGTAGGGTCCCTAGGGGGTCTGGTCAGGGTTTGGCTCAAGGTGGCTAGGTGGATTTGGACCGTGGCTCGATGGGGGGGGGAGCTAGGGTGCGGATTCTCGAGTATAATGGGAAATGGCTCGAACCATTGTTCACGGGGGTCGGTTCATGGTTAACGAGGGTATTTTAGGTGTAAAAAGATCATGTTTAAAATTTGAGAAGAGAATATTTAAGTTTGAATTAATTTGGAAATTAAATGATTTACGATTTACTAATTAAGGAATTAAATCAAAAAGCTCGAGTACGTTAAATAAAAATATTAAAAGTTAAATTTTAGCTTAAATAATTATTTAGGATGGTCACGAGTCAATAAAAGTATGAAAAAATCAAAAACGAGAAATTTTAAGTCCACGGGTAAAACAATCATTTTTCTCCTGGGTAGTACGAAAAGAGTTGACAATGTCTCGAGGGATCATAACACATGTTAAATGATATTTTTGAATGTTTATGATGAAAATATGTGATTTTATGATTCATTCAAAAATATCATTTAACATGTGTTATGATCCCTCGAGACATGATGAAAATATGTGATTTTAGGATTTATGGTAAAATTGTGAAATTTGTTAACATTCTATTTTTTAATTGTGAAATGGACATGATATTTTATGATTAAAAAGAAAAGAAAAAATTATTTTGAAAGATGTGAATTGATTGTGACAAAAAGGATATGATTTATGATTTTTGGGAATATCATGAGGGAGAAGGCCCCAGAGGGAGTCGGTTTTCGAGAAAAGGCCCAAGAGAGAGTCCAATGATCATATTTCTATTTTACGTCGGTACCTAGTGCCCGTCCCCATACGCAATGGTGAGCTAAGACTGATCAGTCGACCAGAGGATAAAGACTAGTCACTTTCAAGGATCAAACTTCACGCAAAATGACAAGTTATTGAAAACTTTACGATTTGACGATTTATGATTAAATTATGGTTTCAAATTTATTTTGAATAAAAATATGATTTTAAATGCATGTGCTTGTAAATGTATTATTGACTACTCATATTTAGAATGTGTTGAGTCATTAAACTTACTAGGTATGAATGCAATATGTGATGATAATATTCAGGGAGGTGATGACGCTTGAGTGGATTGAGTTCGGCAGTACACTCCTGAGGGACTTTTTTGTCAGCATAAGCTTGATTGTTAAAGTTTAAAGATTTTGGTAATGATTTTATTAGAGACTTTTTATGCTTTATTTTGAAGTTATCGTGTTAAAGGTTGGAGTTGAATTTTATTATTTAAAGATTTATAGATTTTATGCACTTGAGATTTTAAATGTTAAACTACTTTGATTTATGGTCATTTTGCACCCAGACGAGTTTTGTCCTGACAGCTCCCTGAGAACAATTTGACATGTTTTTAAACGTCTATGTTATCTAGTACACGCCTTTTTACGTAATTATGTTGCATGCTTGATTTTAAGGAAAAATTTTGTATATGCATGATTTTGTTAAGTGATAAAAATGACGGTGTTTTGAAGGATGAGAGTTAGTTGTGAATAATATGATGAAATGTTAATACAATGATATGTAAGGCCACTCAGTGGATGGGTAATACTGTTGCTGATGTCCCCACCGTCGGGTACCGCGGTTATACATAGATAAATGTATTGCCTAATACAATGATGCAAAAGTCACAGCTGATAAACGAAATTAAAATTAAGAAAACGAACACATATATGTTGATATGATGATATATGTTATGAATATGATTATGCTTTGACAGGTTACGATTTTGCATACGAATTTTTAAGTCATTAATGTTATTTTGATTACGGTATTTTTCAGTGTTGCATGTTATGTACATATATTTGTTATAACGTTACATGTGTGTTGAGTCTTTAGAATCAGTGTGAATGATGCAGGAGAGCATGTTGTTGAGGAGGCTGGAGGTGTCGAATGCTGAGTAGGCACGGCTGGATGTGTACACGTGAACCCGAGGAACATATTTTTCTGCACATCACATTTTATGAATTTAGAGTGGACATGGACATATTATCACGCTTGATTTTGACCTATTGTTGGTTATCAAGAATTTTACTCGATTTATTTTTACATACATTTATGATGGCCGAGTTGGCAATTTTTAACTGAATTATTTATCTGTTACTTGATTACGGTTATTTTAAAAGGTGTATTTTTCAGCAATATTGCATGAATTTAAATATAATTTTCAAGTATTTGTTTTCAAAAAAAATATATTATAATTTTAGTAGACATTTCACATATATTCCCTCATCTAAACAAGATTTGATCAATCTCTCCAACCCCTATCACTTTTGAAGTCACAAAAGAACCTCCATCTCCTCCACCAACTGAAGCTCAAACCGGAGATCTCTCGGATAGACACCAATATATATGGATGAAGTAATCCGCTCTTTGTCGCTATTTGAATTCAATCAGTCCAAGATTGACCCTTTTTCCAATGCGTCATAATCCTATTTTTGGAAAATAAGGAATCCATATTGAGGAAGAGCTCCAAATTGATTCACTGCCAACTACTCCAGCCTGGTGCATCTATGTAAGAATATGAGTTTATATCTCCAAAAAATCTACCCGACAAGGAGATGATGATTCATAGCGATTTTCGATCAATAGGTGAACAGGTCCAAACGGGACCAGAATTTATGGAAAATATGGCTGAACTGTAGCCCACCCAGAGTCAAGGCAATGAAGCTGTGATCCTACTGATCATTACTCCAGCAGCTAACTCTACATCAGAAATGCATGAGGAATTTCCTTCTGCAAATCCGACCGGTAGATAAATGATAATTTTTTCATCTTCCAATACTTCTACCCCTCTTAAAGTGTTCATGCATGGCCCTTCAACATCACAAAGCATTCAACTCTTATAAATTGAGGAAGAATATATTTAAGATCCTTTGCAAAAACAATTGCTAAATCAGTTACACACTGTCTCTCAATCAATCAGCTTACTGGAAATCAAGACCTTTGCTCACACAGGTGGCATTCAACAATATCAAAAACCAAATTATAAAGGAACTGAAATCCATTAGGACTCAATGCCACAAAAATTTCGCCGAACAACTCAAAATGTGGCATCAAAATGTCAATACAAATGTTGATCTATCCAGACAAATGACCAAACTAATGAATCATTTGGATCAATGGATGGATCATGTTAGAATCATGGATATATTAGAGACGGGTGGTGAATAAAAATTTTAAAATTTTCTCTTACATACTGACAAATAATGCGATAAGTCTTGATAGGCTCTTTAAAATGGTTAGACCATAATTAGTGCAGAAAACGATATGAGGGATATTTTGATACTTTTATACTCAAATAAAGCAAGGCAACAAACTAAATAAGTGTAGCAAATGAAATGTCACAACGATTTGTATGGATATTCAGATACTCAAGCTCATAAGTCACCCCTTCTTCTACTTAGGAATGAATTTACTTGAAAACTTTGGTATTAAAACTTTTGTAACAACCTTCTTCTACCTTAGGACTTATCCACTACCTGAGTTGAAACTCCCAGTTGACTTTTAACTAAAGGTTTAGACAACAAGTCTCACAACCAATATAACACAAATGTACATAAATAATGAATCATTAGATTCAAGCTGTCAAGCAACTCTTCAAACAGTGTTGACAGAAATGGTTGAGCAATTAAGTGGAGTCCTTGATGATTTCATAGATGTTGTTGAAGCGAGGGCTATTGAGAAGTGGTGGATATGAGAATGAAGAGTGCTCATAAGTCTCTCAGAGAATGCAAGATTGAAATAATTTCTTTGAAGATGTATCAATTTTGTTAGCTTGTATTTTGAGCTCTTCATGGCATCCTCTGTTTATAGTGATCTTTGCATTTTCTTGCTCAACGTTCAATTGTAGCTTATTAATGAAAAACCACTGATGCCACCATCATTTTTGATTCATAATAGACTTCAATAAATGAGTAATTTGGCATTTTTCAAATGCGAAAAGAATGGTCGCTGACAGCAAAAATAACTGTATTTGAGCTATTTTTTTAAGGAAAACATTGCGATCTTCTAATGTCTTGTTTGTAATGTATGATAGTCTACCAACTATTCTGATAAAGTATTTAGGATTCTTGCAAGATATGTGTTATGAATATGAAGATATCTCACTCATCCGTTTTTAAATATTCTTCGATAAAGTGAATAGTTGAGTGGTCTTATTCCACAAACTTGTAAGCTCGAGCGGTCTAGTAAATCAAATGTGCTGCTAAGGCTTAAAACGGCTTGATAGTTTTGCATCTCGAGACCAGTTGAATGAATTATTCTAAATCTTAAAAAAAACAGTTGATTACCTATAATAAATGCAAAGACATCTTGATCAAGTACAATAAGTCATTGTTTGTTATCACCTAAACTAAGGGATCTAACTATTTCTACTTTTTGGTGTTGACAAAGCTATGCCCCAGAAACATCATATACTTTAAGAAATGTGAATGAATTTCATTGTTACAATATAGATAAAAAGCAGTAAAGCTTAATACACATACTTAAATGAAATTAAAACATATCCTATCACCTAAAATAAGAGCTTCCACCACCTTTTGAATTACAACCTCTTTTAGATTGATCTTTATTTTTCTTATCCTATTTGGCCGCTCTTTTTCTAGCTTTATCCTATTTCCGTTAGGCCTCTTTATGCCTTCATTGTTCTTCTTCCCTCTTCTAGAATCACCTTATTGAAAATGTTCCAACATTTCTTATAGTTGGGAGCCAAGGGTAAACAAAAGACCGTCAATGAAAGCCTCAATTATTTGTTCACTTTGTGTTAGCTGTTTAGAAAAGGTGACTAGTGCAACGTAGGTGCACTTTTTTGAAGACTTGAATTCATCCATCAAGAATTTGATGTCTAATATGAGTTTATAAACATTCTGCTTCACAGATTTGCAAAGATCATAAACACCAACACCTGAAGCTATTAAACGAGCATCAAAGTCGACCATGAGGTTTCATACATTCTCAAAATGGTAATTTCTGCAAAGTGCACATCGACCTCAACATCTGGAAAGAGCTTCGCAGATGTAGACCTCAAAGGTTTTGCCTAGAGGTTGCTTTGGCATCTCGAAATCCTTTTTCTTTACATGAATCTTAGCTGCAATGTTTAGAGCACCAAACACTAATTGGGAGATGACCAAAGAATCATCGAGAGCGATGTCATTTTGATCATCAAAATTTATCTTCTTACGAGTGATCAGTCTCTGAAGACTTTCCCTCATCTGAAATTTAATAAAGAACCGCCTCCCAAGAGCTACCTCTATATCATCGGTCTCGGCCCACTCCAACATGTGGCCTTCAAGATTGGACACCTACTCAAGGGAATTTTCTTCAAGAATGGTCCTAAAGTGGACAAAGGTGCGGTATTTCATACCAACTGTCTATTAGTTTTTTTTGTAAGAGGTATTTTAAGGGACAACAACTTCAAAGATGTCATTTTGTTAGAACTTTTCAAGTTCGCAATCTTGATTTTGATGATAACAAAACTTGTTAATTGTGATACTAATGATCTACCTTAGTTGTGCAACATCTAAGATCACTCACGAGATGTTTACTTCGCAAAACTGAAGACCCAACTGATCGCACAAAATGAACCAGTCTAACTGGCTATGTCATTTGAGCAGTACAACTGATTGACCAGTTGATAGGTGATTCAGCAGGAAAACCTCAGAAGCCTGGCCAGCCAAAGGAGTGTTCAACTGATGAAGAAACCCAGCTGATCAGTCCAACTGAACGAGTGTGAAATCAGTTCAACTGACGAGTCAACTGATTTCACCAGCCCAACTGAAAGATCAGTTCAAACTGACCAGTTCGAAGCATCAGTTAGAATCTTTGAGTTATAGATGAAGATAAACCTTTCAAGTGGATTCCAGCTGTGCGAGAAGGTACAAAGACATTATCAGTCAAAGGACAATAATGGACGTTGCATCAGAGCATTAAAGACAAAACGCTTCAGAAAGACAGTCAAAAAGACGAGACACTAAGTCCAAGAAGTCGATTCAAATGCAACGGATACAATAATTGAGTCTCACTGTACGATCAGATTCTTCCGTCTATATAAAGAGAAAATCGGTAAAGACTCAAATAAGAAGAAAAGCACATATACAATACTAGAGAGAAAAGGGCACGCTCAGTTGAATATCAACTTTCAGAAGTACTTAAGCCCAGAGGGAATTCTTCATAGTCGTATCAGCTTAGTTTAGAAGCCACTTTCCCTCAGTGTGTGAGAACATTCTTGTTCATTTATCACACACATACTTACACTCAAAACCATCCAAAACAGTCTTGCACAAAGACGTTAAACTTGTGTATGTAGTCTTTCTCACATAGACATTAAAGAAGTGTTGACTGAAAGTTGTTGTTTTCAGTCGTAGCTAGGAGTTCAGTTTAGGCAGTGGATAATTCCTAACTGAGTGGGCTTGTAGAAGTAGTTGTATGAATCAAAGTCTTCTAGTGGATCCTATCCGTGGAGATAGAAGGGGTGACGTAGGAGCAGTTGAAGTCTCCGAACATCCATAAACATATCTAGTGTATTTAACTGATTAACTATTGTTTTAAAATTGTTTTGATCAGTTAGAGTGTCCGTGTGTTCAGTTTTTACCATAACTGAAGTACAAGAATGCAAAAACTAATATGTGTTATTTCTGTTAGTCAATTTACACAAGTTAAAATTTTTTCTAACATTTCAGCTTTCTTTACGAAGGATTACTTCGAGTTTATTCCGCTTGGTTTAATCGGGGGCAGTTCAGCTTTCTATTCTAACATTTCAGTTTAAAACCAAACTCGATTTAATTTATCGGTGTTAATATTCTTAGAACACGAGCTATTGAAGCTCATTGAATATTGTTATGTGTGTAATGCCTTCGAAGGCGCTAGCACACACGATCCATCACATTTCCAGTCTCTGGTCGAGTGGGCTGGACCTCTGGAACTAGCTCTGGTTGAGCTACTACAAACATATTCTTCATGTACTTTATTTTCTTCTTCTTCGGCTGCTTATGACCCTCCAACCACTTTGGATTCTAAGCATCCGACTATTGAATACATCAATCGGATTCTTAGAAAAGACTTGCTTAAGTGGAACATTCTCAGAATTGTCTTCATCATCAGTCTTAGTATAAAATATTATCCTCTTCATCAGTGCCCTAGCTGGTGTCTTTTTCTTATTTTGAGCCTCTTGCTCAACACATTTTTCCACCTTGATCTGCATCAACTCAGCAATTGTGGAATCCATCATATTGACCTTTTTATTTGATCATTTCTTAGAGGGTGTCAATCAGTATGTCAGACCAGTTTATACAGATCTTAGAAGCAATCACCCCCATGTAGTTGAAGTTTTCTTTGTTTATCTTGTCACATTCTCCAGTCTTGACCAGTAGATACTTGGACACAATGTTGGCCAGTAGCCTGTACTGCACCTTCAAATTTTTCTTCTCATAAGGGATGATGATAGGACTACCATCTAAAGAAAACTCAGTGCTCCAGATTTTGGCATTCCCATTTGGAAGATCTGAAACTTTTGCCAAATCGGTGGTAGGAAATTCTAGTGAGCCCCAAAATTTTTTTGGGGAGAAGATATAGTTTGTTCCTCTGATAGTACATATGATGTTGTTGTGCTCAATCCTTCCAAACGAAAAAAACTGCTTGAAAATGGCAAGGTTGAAGACATAACCGCAAGAGAGAAACTTTCTCAGACCGAAGCTTCGATCATTTCCATAACGGAAGAGATGTACTCATTCTTCATGGAAACCTCAAATTTTATGGCAAGGCATGTTTTTTGGATCAATATCTTTGGACTGTTAAGAAAATGCTAAGAATAAGTGAAAGAACATAAGATTTTTTAGAGTAATAAAGGGGAAATATTCGAAAATAATTAAAAGTAAAAGATTTCTAATGATGAAGATGATAATTATATATATACAAGAAACGACACTGAAACAATTTTAAATAATAATGCGCTAATCGTATTAAATACGTTATTAATGCATAAAAATAATTGTAGATGAAATTTCAAAATAAAGATAATATGAACCGTTTTTTTAAATCAAGTTGAGTATAATAAAGAAGATATTAAATTCCAGTGGTCGAATAAAGTCGCAGCTCCCAAAATTCATTAAAACCTTCTATTGAAGACTTATGTACTAGCCGAACGATTGTTTTATCAAGTTTGACATATTTTTACTTCATTATAATGCAATGAAAGGTCATAGATTATTCTCCCTAAAAACATGCATTAGGATAACTAAACCAAGAATATTTCTGAAATAAGAAAACTTAGCGTCTGGTAGTTATTTTGTAAGAATATATGTTGCATGTTGATCGGTTGAGATGAATTGCAGTCGAATCTCCTTCTTCATGGCATGATCACTTAAGAATTTATGTCTAATGTTAATATGCTTTGTTCTGGAATGCATAGCGGGATGGTATGTTATGGCAATAATACTTGTATTGTCACAATTTTAATAATTGTGAAAAGACTTTTAATAAAATAATTTTTCATGAATATAAACTTTAACATTTTCCTTTCAACATATCATATCATATTCCCTTTCATCATATAAGTACACGCTTCTATTTTTATTGAATTCAGATCCTCAATTGTGACTTTCGTATCAGCTGTAGGTTGATGGATCCATCTACGTATTACTACGGTACTTGGCGGCAGGGACATCAACGACACTCTCACCCGTCAACTGAGCATTGGCCTTGCATATCATCGTATCATCATATTAGTCACAATCAATTCACCTCCTTCAACTTTTCATATTCTCATCACTTATAAAAATTCATGCACATATAAATTGTTTTCTTGAAAACCAAGCATGCAACATGTCTTTTCAGCATTAATTTTTCATCTTAAAATTTCATAAACATTTAAAATAACCATTTTAACATTTATTATAGCATTCAGAGTACTGCCAGGACGTCAAACATTTTTCAGGTATAAAATGACCGTTTTGCCCTTGGAACTCTAACTTTCCTAATTTATCCTTAGGCTTTAAAACGACAACCCAAATCCATTCAAAATTAACATATGACCTTAAAATACACCCATAATTATTTCTTATACATAAACTTACGCTTCTCGACTTATTTCCCAATTCGTTTTTAAACTTAGACGTACATCTCGGTTTTGACTCGTATAGACTCGAAACTTAACCAAACCTTACCAAACTTGAACCATAGCTTAATAACACCTAGTTACACCATATACAACCCAAATCAATCCAAGCAAGACCCATATACCAGCCTTGGAACCTTCTGAAATTTTCTGCACAAAACCCTAGCCCTAATTGGTTCGATCCCTAGCCCCTTAGCCACCATGTACAGACCTTAGTTGACTTCTAGGACCTAGATCAAACCCAAAACATGCTGCTGGACAGAACCTAGCGGCCCTAGAAGCCAACACCCTCAACCCGTCACCCTCTAAGGCATGTGTGACACCAAGCTCATACGATCGCCCTAGCCCTCGGTCCAACCATCGTGCAGCACCCTAGGACCATCACACAGCCCCATTAGGTCTCTTGGTCATGCCCTAACAGCAGATAAGGTCTTGGCTCTCAAGGTGCCCTAGCCGAAACCCTAGTCCACACAAAAAACACATTTTTCGTTCAACATAGTTGCCTTATTTCCAACCTTGAAACATGCTCGTAAGGGTCCTTAAACCAATGGAAAAATATCCCTTCAAGTTCCCATACCATGACAGCCTATTTGTGCATTATTAGAAAGAGTTTTAAAAAAGAAAACTCTAGGTTTATGCAGTTTTATGCATTCATGTAGAAATGTACATTTTAAACATGAGGTATAAGTTATAAGTTATCTTCAGAATTTCTATAATTTATATTCCGTTTATTTAATATTCAGTCCCCATATCCTTTTTTTCCAGTACATTGAAATATAGAAATTATATTATCTTGTTAATTTTAATTAGTTGATTGATATTTCAAACACATGGTGCGCCATGCCCATATTTTCTTTTCTTATTCACTAATTAATTTAAAGGTATACATTTTGATTAAAATTAGTTATCTAGTCTATTTTTTATAATATATTAGTAGTAAAAAATTTAGCCTTTTATCATGAAAAAACTATTAATTATAATATGAAATTTATTTTTAAAAAAAATTATAAAATATTGAGTGATTCTTACAACAAATGAGATATTGAAACGGGGATTGACTCATATATATCATATGCATGCATGTACTAAGAAAATGTAGCACGTTTATTGAATCCATAAATTTTCACTAAATTCTCTAATATTTGTTTATTATTTAAATTTTAATTTTGTTAAAAAAATATTGCGATTTTGTTTGGATATTTGGACAGAATTTAAATTTTTTAATTAAATTTAATTCTTAAAAATGAAAATAATGTATTTTCAAGAATCACAATAAAGTTTTTATAACTTATAAGTTATCATCAGAAAATAGATAATATAAAGTAACCTAAAAAAAAATACAAAGTAACTGATGGTATATAATATTTGTACCGTCGGGGCCGAGTTAGCACGTGCAGCGTGAGATCGTCAGCTTTAATACCTCGCACGGTGCCCAAGGTGTTGTACTGTTACTGCTGACCCACAGGAATCCAATATAGTACTGCATACCACATGAGTATTTCAAAACAAATCAATCCTTATCATAAAAAAAAAAACAAAAAATCAAATAATTTTATTTAAAAAATTAAATAAATCTCTTATATATGTATGTATATATATATATATATATATATATATATATATATATATAAATAAATTTTTATGTATACAAAACTCATATGAGACCATTTTATAAAACAATTTTGTCAGATAGACATCTGATTCAACCGACTCATTTTATTTTTTTATTTCAAAAATATTATTTTTCATTATATATATGCATCAAGTCGAATTCATCTCACGAATATAAATCTTTAAAATAGTTGCTGAGGAAAGTGTGTAAATAGTTGATAGCGATAACTTTGTATAATCCAAAAATCTAAACTAATTTGGCAAAAAATATAATAAATATTTAAAAAAATTAAAATAAATTATAAATGAAGTGTTATTTTAAATATTTTTTTACAATTAATTATTAATTTTTTTATTGTTTTAAGACGGGAAATAAATTTTAATAAGAAATAAATTTTTAATATCCATACCAAAATTAATCGCCTAACGATCACTTCACTAATATAGTAATAGATATGAAAATACACACTGAACTTCTTGCCCGAGAATGAAATGTGTATACATGACGTATATACGAATGGCCTTATTCATGCTTTAACAATAATAATAATAATAAAAAATCAGCAAGTTCTGAATATTTTGTGAGATGGTATCACGAATTTTTATCTGTAGGACGAGTCAACCCTACCGATATTCACAATAAAAAGTAATACTCTTAGCATAAAAAATAATACTTTTTCATGGATAATCCAAATAAAATATCTGTCTCACAAAATACGACATGTGAGATCATCTCACACAAATTTTTGTGATGCAAATAACAACCTATTAAATTCGTTCTTTGGACTTTTTCGACTACTAACCGGTCACGAAATTTTCACTAATGGGATATTATCTATTTTTGACAACATCAATATATATATATATATATAGATATATATATATATATATGATATTTGACAACATCAATATATATATATATACAGAGACGGATCTACGCTAGGGCTATACTGGGCTGTAGCCCAGTCCATTTTTTTTTATTTAGCGACGGTTTTAGCGACGGTTTTTTGAAAACCGTCGCTACTTTTGCGACAGTTTTAGTAAATCCGTCGCCGATGTGGATAGGCGACAGTTTTATCAAACACCGTCGCAAATATTAGCGACGGTTATTTCTAAAACCGTCGCTAAAGTATTAAAAAATAAAAAAAAGGTGGATCGGCGGTTTTAATTAGCGACGATTTATTCAATAGAATATCATTACCACTTTGATGTTTTTAATGCAGCAATAAATTTCATTTTGATGGAGTTAAATACTCGGTTCAATGAGTCATCGGTGAAACTTCTTTCTCTTAGTATAGTTTTAGATCCTAAAAATTCATTTGACTCATTTAACAGTGATGATATTTGCAAGCTTGCGAAGAAGTTTTATCCTGGAGATTTCACAGATCAACAAATTGTTGTTTTGAAGTATGCATTGATACATTTATAAACTCGATGTGATGCAGAATTTAAAGGTTTCTACACTTGTTGAGTTGTGTCAGCAATTGACCGAGAGTGGACGGTCAAGTGTTTATGTTATGTTGACTAGATTGATTCATCTTGTTTTGACATTATCTGTGTCTACTGCCACTATTGAACGAGCTTTTTCAGCAATGAAGCATGTGAAGACGGCAATTCGCAATAAAATGGAGGATGACTTTCTTGCCGATTGTTTGACACTCTATGTTGAACGAGATTTAGCTAAACATATTGATGTAAATTCTATTATTGATGAATTTTATGTTTTAAAATCCCGTAAGGCACAACTTCGTTGAACGATATAATGTACTTTTTTTTAATAATATATAATTTATCATATTGAGTTCAAGCCACCCCAACTCTTATTCCTGGATCCGTCCCTGTATATATATAGACAACATGAATATATATATATACATATATATATATACATATATATATATACATATATATATATATACACACTGATTATTATTCCTACAAATGTCTGATCAAAATTTTATATTTAGTCTCCCGTGATAGAAATTGGCACTATATAACGCACTTGGGTCCAAAAAACGGGAAATTTGGCTTCAGTCCCCAGCCGCCTTTTTTCTTTGTTTTCAGTCCCTAGGTACTTTTTTAGTACCACATTTCCACATGAAGTGTACCACATTTCCACATGAAGTGTACCACATTTTGTATGAAATAGTACCACAATTTTGTGGGTAGGGAGTGAATGCAAAGAAATATTATGATTGGGGATTTTTAAATAACTTCCCCTCCAAAAAACCCACCCACCATGCAAATGCAAATGCACTAGAAATTAATTACTGAGGATGTTTTATGGGACTGATTAATTAGTGGCTTTTTATTCTTTTTATTTAGGGATGTAAATGAACCAAACCGTTTGTGAGCTATTCGAAACTCGATTCGATAAAAGCTCGTTTAATGAGGCTCGTTAAGATAAAACCAAACTCAAGTTTTACGGTATTCGGCTCGTTAGCTCGTGAACATGTTCGTTGATAAGTTTATGAGTAATCTTTTAGATGAAAAAATAATAGTTTTGATATTTGATTTATTGATTTTGCATATTATTTATGAAATATATAGAAAAATTATTAAATTTATTTATTATAATAAATTTACAAATTTTAATAAGAATAATATATTTTTATTTAAATATATAATTTATTTTTTAATTAATTTAATGAAAATTTAAATGTATCATTCATATTTATTAAGCTTGTTTAGACTCGATAAAGACTTGAATAAGCTCGTGAGCCATGCATATATTCATTAAATAAAGCTCGAGCTATGTTCGATTATAAACGAACCAAGCTCAAACATTCTCGAGTTCGGCTCGACTCGATTACATCCATACTTTAATTTTAATTGATGGAGTTAGATTAGTGACAATATTATTGATATTTGGAAACATTCATCCATCCATCTTGCTTTGGGAATGTTGATGTAACCATATAAACGATGAATTCTGTCGGAATACATACACGCAAATTTAAATTTCTTGGTTTTGTCTAAAGACTCCGTATGGAAATTAGTGAATTGAAACAAGTTTTCACTACATTCAAGTAGCAAACCGATGTTAACTTCTAGTTATTTTATTTTTTCCGAACTGCTTTTCTCCAAATCAACTTTTTTACTCTAAAAAAAGGGATAATTTTCCACTGCCAAATTTTCTTGGCTGAGTGGCGCACCGCCTGCACTAGTATTTTGAGTTATGGCCCACAATAATTGAGAAATCTAGTACATTGTTTTTTTTTTATTATTATTATTATTTTTAGCTAGTGTGGTATTTTATATAAATCTATCCAAGTGCAATTTTTTTTTTAAAAAAAAGTCTTGCATAATTAACTAATTTTTAAGTAATTTTATACATATAATTGGAGCAAACCATCTTTTATTAGGTGAAAATCAATAAAATCAACATGGAAAATGTGTTGTCAATTGGGCATACAAGTATTGTTTTTCAACGCCAACATTTCTTTGACTCTAGGTGTTAGACTTATGTCGCCCTCCCATTATTCGACACGGAGATATCCTGTAATATGATTTAATAGATTTATATTCATGAGACCAGTAGAGTGGTTCATATTTAAAATGAAGTTATTATTTCATATAATAAATAATATTTTCCATGAGTTGGATTGAAAAAGATATTTATCTTACAAAAATAATATACGAGATAATTTCATAATAGTTTTTATTTTATTCAAATTATATATCAATTTATCACTTCTAGCATCACCATCTTTTTAGCAATTCATATTCTTATTTATCTAAATCTTTTAAATCAACATAAAAAAGAGTCGTGGTATCAATTATAGATATAATTCTTTCACAATTAATATAATATTCGAATCCAAAATCCAAAATCGATTAAAATAATAATAATAATAATAATAATAATAATAATAATAATAATAATAAATAAATAAATAAATAAATAAATAAAATCACTCGTAATGATGGACAATTGATGTTGTTATTTTAGTCACCGACGATCTTGAAATTATCCGGCTGATTCGTGTTGGATCTGCATGACTATGATTGCGTCAACAAAACTTTATGGTAGGGATGGGAAATGGTAGCCTCGGTTCCAGTTACGACATATATATTCAATGCCGTGATTGGTGGACTACCCACCTAATCCTAATTTAATGGATCGATTTGTCCATTCTTGTGCAAGCAAAAACTCATGTGAGATAGTTTCATCGATCGTACTTTGTGAGACGGATATCTTATTTGGATCCTCCATGAAAAAATATTATTTTTTATGCTAAGAGTATTACTTTTTATTGTGAATATTGGTAGGGTTGACCCGTCTTAGAGATAAAGATTCGTGAGACTGTCTCACAAAATACTTACTCTTTTGTGTATGTGGTGACTATTATACACTGCACGAACAATTTTGTACATTTCATCATATTTAATAAACAAATTTGTACATTTCATCATATTTAATAGATAAATTTCATCTCAATTAGGGACACAAAGATTAACACAATCGGTAAACAATATAACTATATATATATTTATATATATATATATATATATATTATAGTTTTGATATGTTGCACACATACGGTGCACATCTATATGAGCATTTGATATGTTACACACCTACGGTGCACATCTATATGAGCACCGATGATGTGTCACTCACACATTGGATGTGATGAAGTATAGAAAAATTGTGCATCTAATTGGTGAGTGACAACTCATCGTTGCTCACATAAGTGTGTACGGTAGGTGTGCAGCATATCAAAACTCATATATATATATAGTTTTGATATGCTGCACACCTACGGTGCACATCTATATGAGCACCGATGATGTGTCACTCACCCATTAGATGTGATGAAGTATAGAAAAATTGTGCATCCAATGGGTGAGTGACAACTCATCATTGCTCTCACACACACACACACACACACACATATATATATATATATATGATAAATATCACCTCAATTAGGGAAACAAAAATTAACACAATCGGTAAACAATATAACTATATATATGTGTGTGTGTGTGTGCGTGTGTGAAATTGATACATTAAATTACATTGTTTCGGAATTTGTAACTTTACAAAATTTATGTATGTTATGAGTCAATTTGTGATTTTAATGCAATAACTCATTTTTTCCCCTGTTCAAGAGTCGTTTTTCCTTCTCAAAATTGAAATTGACCATTGAATTGTCAATCAGACGGAGTGATACGCTAAGTCGAAAAATAAATTTGAAGATTTTAATCTTTCGGGAGAATTAAAATAAAAAAGGAAAAAAACTAAAAGTACGTGTCTTTCTTTTACTTTTATATTCTAGTTTAAGGTATAAGTAGGTCTCATGTGAGACCGTCTCACGGATCTCAATCTGTGAGACGGCTCAAACCTGCCCATATTCACAATAAAAAACAATACTCTTAGTATAAAAAGTAGAGTGAGTCTCATGGATCTTAATCTGTGAGACGGGTCAACCCTACCCATATTCACAATAAAAAGTAATACTCTTAGCATAACAAATAATACTTTTTTAATGGAAACCCCAAAGAAGAGATCCGTCTCACAAATACGACCCGTGAGACCGTCTCACACAAGTTTTTGTCTAAAAGTAATACTTTTTCATGAATTATCCAAATAAAGATCCGTCTCACAAAATATGACCTGTGAGACCGTCTCACACAAGTTTTTGCCTTGAGATATTGGGTAGAAGAGTTAGACTCGACCATTTTATATTTTCTTGGATTGCCTATCGGGCTTTACAACTGATTCTATAAGGGTTAAGGACATGGGCTACTTTGGGCTGAAGTCAATTGAATTTTACATTTTCATGGACTGACTAATTGTCTTTACAACTGATTCCACAAGGGTTTTAGACATGGGCTATGGTGGGCTGAAGTAACTTGCATTTTATATTTTCTTGCATTGAATATCAGGCTACGTTGTAGTACTGCCCAATATATACTATCAAGGGTTAAGGACTTCCATTCTTTCTTCATCCATGATGCTATGAAATTTATGAATATTTCTCACGTTTCATTGAGATATATATCTTTAGTGTTGTTAAAATGATCAGACCAGTCGAGTACGTTTGTCTCGTCTTGTTAAATAAGTGGATTGTATCGACAATTTCCTACACCGCTCCACCAAATAAAACTAAAATTTGGCCTGCATGCCCTGGCGAAATAAATGGGTTTGATTG
Source organism: Primulina eburnea (assembly GCF_022965805.1). Lineage (NCBI taxonomy): Eukaryota > Viridiplantae > Streptophyta > Magnoliopsida > Lamiales > Gesneriaceae > Primulina > Primulina eburnea. The sequence continues at coordinate 9,537,214 of NC_133110.1, read as the reverse complement.
CCAATATCACAATCCGTCCTACAAACATAGGTGTGGAAATTCAGTATACTACAAAAAAATCAGGTGTCATTTGGATTATTTCTTCCTGCTATGCTTTTAATGCGTTGGAATTTCAAATTTTCCTATACTCTAAATAAGACAAGAAAGCAATTATTCATGCAAACTTAAAGCAGAGGGGTATGGAGCTATCCATGTGCAGCATCCTAAATAGCCTAGCTAATCACCAAACTGCATGAATCAAATCAGATTAGGCGTTGTGGCTGGAAATATACCATAAAATCAGAGAAAATCAAACAAAATCGTTGAAAAATTAGATCCCACGTGAAGTAGAAGATGGTCTTGGGGTTTGAAGAAAGAATATATGATTCGCTTGATTTTCATTTATTGAGGATGCTAGAATGTCGGGATTCTAATTTCTCATGATCAATAAAATAATTTCCGACAATGCTTTTACAATATATTTCTGAGAAAAAAGACTGCAGCCGGATTTAATTTCTCCAAACACAATGCTCCAGTCCGATTCGTTGCAACGTAACTCCAAAAAAACGGAAATCAAATAATCAAGATCAACGCATACGAAATATTCGATTCTAATAAATGATTCATAACATACGTACACGGAGACAGAGCATTGAAAGCATAGCGGGGAAACGAAACAAAACAAAGGCATAATTATACTCATAAAATAAAAACAGATAATAAAGTAAAAATTATGGCAAATGTGTGGAAGAGCTGCGCAGGGATTTGTGGCAAGTACCATGTACCCAGAAATGGCTACCCATGTAGGCTGGGACGGATCCAGGAATAAAAGTTGAGGGAGGCTTGAACTCAATATGATAAGTTATATATTATTAAAAAAATACATTATATCGTTCAACAAAGTTGTGCCCTACGAGATTTTAAAACATAAAATTCATCAATAATAGAATTTACATCAATATGTTTAGCTAAATCTCGTTCAATATAGAGTGTCAAACAATCGGCAAGAAAGTCATCCTCCATTTTATTGCGAAGTGCCGTCTTCACATGCTTCATTGCTGAAAAAGCTCGCTCAGTAGTGGCAGTAGACACAGGTAATGTCAAAACAAGATGAATCAATCTAGTCAACATAACATAAACACTTGACCGTCCACTCTCGGTCAATTGCTGACACAACTCAACAAGTGTAGAAACCTTTAAATTCTGCATCACATCAAGTTTATAATGTATCAATTCATACTCCAAAGTAACAATTTCTTGATCTGTGAAATCTCCAGGATAAAACTTCTTCGCAAGCTTGCAAATATCATCACTGTTAAATGAGTCAAATGAATTTTTAGGATCTAAAGCTGTACTAAGAGAAAGAAGTTCCACCGATGACTCATTGAACCGAGTATTTAACTCCATCAAAATGAAATCTATTGCTGCATTAAAAACATCAAAGTGGTAATGATGTTCTATTGTAGTTTGCCGACAGGAACGTCCAATCTTATATAGACAATCAAGATCAGGCACATCAATTTCATTTCTTGAGCAAAAAACTTTAACTTCCTGAAGAAATTCATTCCACCCACATTCTCTAAATTCTTGAAGGCAAGTTTTGGTAGTAGTGACAAATGTGATAGCAGTCAAAATGTCTTGAGATTTTTTTTGAAGAATTTGACAAAGAGTATCTGTTGTTCTCATAATTTTATGCATTAAGTGCAAAATAAACACAAATTCAAAGCTTGCCATGTTTCTATAAATCCCCCGAACTTCAGCCTTAGCTCTTCCATTTGGAGAATGATCACTGAGAACTTCAAAAACTTTGCAAGTTGCAGTGTACATACCTATCAAGCTTTTTACCGAATCATAGTGAGAACTCCAACGAGTAGCTCCTGCTCGTTGCAAATTACCAATCTGGTTTGCACCACTTCCAGAATCACGTTCTCCAATTGACAACATATACTCAATTTCATTTCTTTGTGCAGTATGTAATTCAGCAATGCGCTTAGTAGAAGAAGTGACAATATTAACAATATTGTCCAAATGAGAAAAGAATTCTCAAATAACACTAACATCCTTAGCTGCAGAAACCAATGTCAGTTGTAAACGATGTGCAAAACAGTGGACATAGTATGCATAGGGACAATCTTTGAGAAATAATGCTTGAAGTCCATTCCAGGCTCCACGCATATTGCTAGCACCATCATATCCTTGGCCTCTGATTTTCTTAACATGGAGATCATGATGAACAAGAACATTTGATATCTCATTTTTCAAATTCATTGAGGTAGTGTCACTAACACTTTTGATGGCAAAAAATCTTTCTGTCAAAATCCCATGATTGTTCACAAACCTCAATATAATGGCCATTTGCTCTCGTTTAGATATATCTCGGGCTTCATCAACAAGAATACAAAAGTATTTATCTCCAACTTCTTCACGAACCATCTTTCGTACTCTATTGGCCATAATATGTAAAATCTCTTTCTGAATTTCTGGAGCGATATATTGGGCATTTTTTGGAGCATTCTCAAGCACAACTTCATCAATTTCTATATTCATTTTTGCAAAAGCCTTCACCAATTCAAGAAAATTTCCACGATTAGATGAAGATAGAGATTCATCGTTACCTCTAAAAGCACAACCTTGAAGTGCTAGCCAACGAACAGCTACAATTGAGGTGCTCAAACGCAGACGATTTTTCTCTTTTTCCTCTTTAGATTGTGCATGCATCACTTTATCAATATGTTGTGAGGGCCTCATCAAATTTTCAGCCCTTCTCTCACACATAGTATGAGGTGAAGAAGCTGCAGAACCAATATGGGAAAGAAAAGCACATGTTTTTCCTTGGTTTACCCTTTTCCAATTGTCAAATCCTTCATTGACCAATGCCGAGATATTAGATGAATTAACATCATTCAGGAAAAGAAAGCAATAGAAACAATATGCCTTATTTGTTGAAGGCGAATACTCCAACCAATAAAATTTCTGAAACCATTTTTTCTGAAAACGACGATTCTGGCTTCCAAATTTCGTACCTGGATACTCCAACATATCTGGTTGATAAGGCCCCATATTTAGATATGAACGTCTTATCTCATCTCGTACATTAACATGATATTCACATATCTGTTTTCTTTTTCCCGGATCTCGTTCAATAAAAGTAGACGAAGACTGATGATCGTCTCTAGGAGAGGAACATGAAGGAATTTGGATATTGGGAAATAGAAGACTTTCACTGGATTGATGTTGCATTGTAAGGACCGTAGGAATTGAAGTATCTTCACTAGCTTGACGATCTCTCTTCTTAAAGAAAGAAGATATCAATGTTTTTCCTTTCTTTGCAGCAGATTGATGTTCCATTTTCAAATAGTTCAAGTTATAATCTTAAACAAGAATAAAATGTATTGGTCTCATCCTTATAAATGGTCCGGACTTGATTGGACGGATGTACGACGGTTTTTGGAACAACCGTCGCCATTAGCGACTGTTTTTTGAAAAACCGTCGCTAATAGCGACTGTTTTTATTCACATTTGAATAAACTGTCGCTAGTAGCGACGGTATAATTAAAACAGTCGCCGATCCCCATCGGCGACGGTTGTACAAACCGTCGCAAATATTAGCGACGGTTTGAAAAACCGTCGCTAAATTTTTGAAAATGGGCTGGGCTACAGCCCAGTACAGCCCTTATATCAATCCGTCTCTGCATGTAGGGATTTTGTCCTCGCGAGAAAAGTCGGTTGCTAGGCTTGTTAAGACATAGTTTGGTACATAAGATAAAGGAGGGATTGATAAATAATCTTCTTTATCCTATGTTTGGTATCTTTTTAAAAAGCCCATGATCCCTTGATAAATAATTTTACCCTCAATTTATAAATGATTTTTATAAATCTATGCTAGTAGGTAAAAACTAAAATCAAATAAATATATTTATTTATTTTTATATATTATATAATATGATAATTATATAAATGAATTTGAGATATTATATAATAATTTTATAAATCTGAATAAAATTATTAGTATCACCCGATTAACCTTAAAAATTGATATTTAACTTGACCCACAAAATCAAGAGCTCAATTATCATATTATATAATATATAAAAATAGGTAAAAAAAAATAAATCATGCAAGCACTATGGGCGTATGAACAAATAAAAAATATGAACTCAAACAACAACTTTGAAATTATAAAATTTATTATGATAAGATTAATTTTGTCATTACAATCTAATGTATAAATTTAATCACTCTTATTAAAATCATACATCCTACATGTTATTTATCCTTAACTTATCCTTATAGGCATCGTTTGGTATGAGTGATTACCGGAGGATTAAGGAAGAAATATTGAACTACCCTTTGTTTGACAGGTTTTTTAGGTACGCACTGATAACTTCCGGTCCGTGATTATTCCACTGTGTAGCCATGAAAAGAAGAGAAAGTAATCCTAATTATTTGGTGGTATAATCAATCCTGACATGAACAGTAGTAGATCTTTAGGTTTACCATCCCCAAATTACCCTTTATCCCACCGACCTAAATTACGAACCTCATAACATCTCTCTTCCATGGCTTGCTTCTCGTTTCTGTGAAGGCGTAGCCCTTAGTGTGGCTGTAACGCCCCAGATTCGATGACTGTCCTCACTATATCCAGACTGGTCTTTCCAGCGTGCTTATGTCCTCACTCACACGCACCCTGGGAAACTTCCCAGGAGGTCACCTATCCCAAAATTGCCCCAAGTTAAGCACGCTTAACTTTAGAGTTCTTATGTGATGAGCTACCGAAAAGAAGATGAACCTTCGTGATATGAGTAGTACAAATCAAATCTTTTAAGCCCTCTTCAACTGTACAGCCCATTACATTGAACAGTCTCGGAACCCCTCTCATTCTCGTGTGGGTCGGTTCCTTCATATTCTCTCCATCTAGAAGCCTGCCAGGAGCCGCTCATTGTCCATGCAACTGATGGCACCGGCGATCACCCCCCGCCCTCTTCGGCCCCGGGCCTCACATGCCCACCAGCTTCCGCTTGGTTCGTCCCCTAACCACACCGTACTAAGAGAGGTCGGCTCTGATACCAACTGTAACGTCCCAGATTCGATGACTGTCTTCACTGTATCAAGACTGGTCTTTCCAACGTGCTTATGTCCTCACTCACACGCACCCTGGGAAACTTCCCAGGAGGTCACCCATCCCAAAATTGCTCCAAGTTAAGCACGCTTAACTTTAGAGTTCTTATGTGATGAGCTACCGAAAAGAAGATGCACCGTCGTGATATGAGTAGTACAAATCAAATCTTTTAAGCCCTCTTCAACCGTATAGTCCATTACATTGAACAGTCTCGGAATCCCTCTCATTCCCGTGTGGGTCGGTTCCTTTATGTTCCCTCCACCTAGAAGCCTGCCAGGAGCCGCTCATTGTCCGTGCAACTGATGGCACCGGCGATCACCCCCCGCCCTCTTCGGCCCCGGGCCTCACATGCCCACCAGCTTCCGCTTGGTTCGTCCTCTAACCACACCGTACTAAGAGGGGTCGGCTCTGATACCAACTGCAACGCCCCAGATTCGATGACTGTCCTCACTGTATCAAGACTGGTCTTTCCAGCGTGCTTATGTCCTCACTCACACGCACCCTGGGAAACTTCCCAGGAGGTCACCCATCCCAAAATTGCCCCAAGTTAAGCACGCTTAACTTTAGAGTTCTTATGTGATGAGCTACCGAAAAGAAGATGCACCTTCGTGATATGAGTAGTACAAATCAAATCTTTTAAGCCCTCTTCAACTGTACAGTCCATTATATTGAACAGTCTCGGAATCCCTCTCATTCCCGTGTGGGTCGGTTCCTTCATGTTCCCTCCACCTAGAAGTCTGCCAGAAGCCGCTCATTGTCCGTGCAACTGATGGCACCGGCGATCACCCCCCGCCCTCTTCGGCCCCGGGCCTCACAGTGGCGTAGTTTTCTGTTGTGTGCAGCCGGATTTTAAGCTTTCGTTACTCGAGGTAATTTGTGTAGTTGTTCAAATGGGTTTTGTATTGTGCAGTATTTCATTCTCCCATGTCGTATTGTTGAAAATAATGACTTATGCTCAGTTTTGGTGTCATTTATTTGTATTGCGAGCCTGGGGAAGCTTGTGCTATGCAGTCGAAGTGAGGTTTGGTTAGTTGTCAAGTTCCCCCAATTTAGTTCAAAACTTTTTCTGCTTTTTTTTATGGCAGTGGAAAATTAATTGTCATTCTTTTTCTTCATCATTCTGTACGTAATTGTTAATGCATCATTTTTTGTTTTTCTTAATTACCATTTAATTTTTATACAAATTTATTTGTCTTTATTGTATTGAATTTTTGAGAGCTGATAATTGAAATACATATTTGCATTCTGCATTTTTGTTAATATCCATGTCCGTTGCTCTCGAATATATTAAATCACATGTGTTTGTTTACAATATCCCTGTCATATTATTGGTAATCACACATAAATTTCCAGTTTTCGGTTGAGTTTACTGACAACATGGAGCAACGTAGAAAAATTTTTATCCTTCTGCTGGTCAACCATATGTTATTTCGCTCTTTTTTGATGTTATGCCTCCTAATACGAAAGCATACACGAATGGTCTCAATTACTCGTCGAAGACAAGCTGCTTCGTACATCATGATTCAAAGAGTAAATGCTCAATTGAGCAATTTGCATAGGATTATTGAAGTCGGAGATACCCAATGTGTGAATAACTTAAGGATGAATCGAACCGCGTTTGGACGACTATGTTATTTGTTAACAAACTTAGGAGGTTTAGTTGAGTCAAGATACGCACGAGTCGAAGAGAAAGTGGCCATGTTCTTGTCTATATTGGCGCATCATAAAAAGAATCGGGTTGCTGGGCATGATTACATACGTAGTGGACAGACAGTTAGTGCTCATTTTCATGATGTTCTTAAAGCGTTGCTAAAGTTACATCCACTACTCCTTGTCAAGTCGTCTCATGTCGATGAAGATTGTAGAAACGAAGCATGGAAATGTTTTAAGGTAATACCTCATTTCGGTCTATCTCTTTTTTTGTAGTTTGGTTTCTTTAGTCAGTGGTTCGACGATATAAAGGTTACTTACACATTGCTTGCAGGATTGCCTTGCGCATTGGATGGAACACATATCGGTGTACATGTCCCTTGCCGAGATAAAGCAAGATACAGAAATCAGAAAGGTGCTATTGCGGTGAATGTGTTGGGGGTATTTGACCGCGATATGAATTTCATATAAGCTCTCACGGGCTGGGAGGGATCTGCGGCATATGCTCGAGTTATGCGATAAATAGGGATGATTCATTGAGAGTTCCATGAGGTTATATCTGTATTTTAGAGGTTTATATTTCTTTATCATTTTTGTAGCAAGATTTTACACCAATCATTGTAGTAGAGAAGATATGTCAACGTTCTCAGTATTGGTGTTACGAAAATGCAGGTTCTTATTATCTATGTGATAATGGATATACAAATGTTGAGGGTTTCTTGACGCCGTATCGCCGTGTTAGTATCATCGCGATGCTTGGGCAATCGTGCTTGAGGTCCACAAGATTACAAGGAGTTGTTCAACTGGAGACACTCTCAAGCTCGTAACGTAAAGAGCATTTGGTTTGTTGAAAAAAAGATGGGAAATCCTTCGAAGTCCTTCGTTTTACCCACTAAAAGTTCATAACCATATAATTTTGGCTTTCATTCTATTACAAAATTTCATACGAACTCATATGGATGAAGATTCAATGGACAACGTTGAAGAAAATATTGGTAGCCCGGTTAATGACACACAGAATGATTTCATCAACAGTTTGGAGTCTTCAATTGGGTGGGATGCTTGGAAAGACGAGTTAGCAATGTCAATGTGGAACATGAACAATTAACTTGCATGTATTTCATTTCAATTGTTACCTACTGTACTTTCACTTTGTTGTTATTTGTTTCGTTATGGTCTATTTACCAAAGGGTCTGTCAATCGTGACTTTCTGTTGACTAATGTATGTTTTCATAAACTTGTTGAATATAACATTCTCACTATTGATTGATTCGTATTTCCGTAGGTCTTTACTTCGTCAAGCATTGTGACACAGTTGAAGTATGTTGTGTTTTGTACAGAGACAGATAAACAACTCAGTGAACTGTTTATGGATAGTGGATCATCTTCCGCAAGCGTTGTCAGGAAGACCAAAAAACAGGACAAGACCCGACGTAGTTGGAATGCTCGAGAAGAAGAGTTTCTAATCCACGCACTGAAAGATGTCATAACAAAGGGATGGAAAAGTGAGAATGGATTTAAGGTTGGTTATTTAAATCTGCTGGAGAATGCAATGCAGGAATCTATCTGCGGGAATAGCTTACGTGGAAATCCACATATCAATTCAAAGATCCACGTGTGGAAGAAGACATATGGTACTATAGTGACATTATTAAGCAAAAGTGGTGTGGGCTGGAACGATTCTAATAACACAATCAATGTGACAGATGAGACATGGGAGACAATCGTGAATGTATTGTTTTCAATGTTAATTTTATGTATTCGTTACAAAGTTTAATTTTCTTTATTACTTTTTCGATTTATCGTAGACCGATCCGACATTACATGCAATGAGACACAAGCAGTGGACACATTATCATGACTGGTGTGAGATATTTGGAAATGATCGTGCTACCGGTGAGCGCACAACCAATTTTGAGAATGCAATTCACGAGGTCCTAAACATAGACAATGAACTACGTACTGCTGTGTGGCTCGCCGAGACACCTACATTCGACACAGTTGAAGCTGCTGAAGACTCTAAATCTGAGACTAATACCCCGTCATCAAAACGTAAGGAATGTGTAACTTAGAAGATTAAGAAAAGGAAGAAAGGCAATGAAGACGAACAGACAATTGTTGAAGCCATCAAAAACCTCGCCGACATAACTCAAAACACAATGACAGATTTGATCAAGAAGCTTTCTTCAGAGGAGAACCTTTCGGATGCACAAGAACAGGTGTTGAATGCGTTGGACGAGATGACTCATCTTTCGGAGGACGAGCAAGTGCTTGCTGCTAAAATGTTATTTAACAACCACAACGACTTGGCTCTGTTTCAACGTTTAGGTGATCGTGGAAATATTAGCTTAGTGAATAGGCTTTTGGGCGGACAATAATGGGTGAAGAAGCTGAGCATTTTGTGCAGATGAATAATTTTAACTCACTCAATTTTCACCTCTATGATTCTAGTTTTTTTGAAGGGCATAGAAACAATACTTGTTTTGGTTATGTGTTTTGCTCATTTTCAGTCTGTTTCATGGATACGAACCTTAGCCGTGTGTAAAAAATATTTAATGTACGTGTACGATTACAAAAAATACTGCATTTGTGGTAAATTTTTTTACATCAGATTGGTACTTATTCAAAGTGTGATACGCTTAATTTTATCCAGAATATGAATGTCATTGCTTACAGACCATAGAATGTAAGAGGATGCACATCTTTCTTGTCCACTTTGAAATTATGAGGTCAAGGTGAGGAATAAAACCACAAGATCACAAAAGCAATAGGATGTAGTGGTCTAAAAACACTCCGTTGTCATTAATTTGCAACGTTCATATACAAAATGGTGATACAAAGTCTGCTCTTCCCCACCGATGGAAACATGACTAACAACGTGTCTAATCTAGTAACATGGTGACAAAAGGGATAGTACTATGCCATGCATTCAAAAGTGTGGGGAACGAACGAAACTTAGTCCACTCTTAACCATACTACCAGTGGACTCAGTGGTGAGGTTAATGACGACGATGGCCGATTTGCCATGACTAGCCAATTTTATCTTCGACACTTCACCTTTGGTAGCACATCGAAGGTTGACCTTCGTGTTGTCATCTTCTTCTTTAGAGAGGGGATGTAGCTCCATTGTTGGGTGACATAACTTCATTTTCTTCCTCCGGTTTCGCAAATCAGATGATTGTTGAAGCATGTCAACAACCTGGCATTTCACTTCACACTTGTCACATTTGTTAACCGTATTGGTTTCATCGTCCGAACACAGATCAATCATCGGTACAATGTAGGGGCTTGTGACAGTATCTTCAGAACCTAAGTTAAAAGTAACAGAAATGTTTTCGAAAAGGCTCAGAAATTTGCATGAAAGTGGAGGATCTGTACGTGCAAGCATGAGTAACAAGAGGTCTTTAAATATACAAATATATTGTGGAGGAACTTACCCAACTGCTTCTATTTATTACATGTCTTTCAACCTGTTCTCTCAGTTGGCAGATTTGTACGTGAAGTCCAAAGAAGATATGCAAATCAAATTTGAACAAAGGGTCCCAGAGTGGTAGATATTAGCCATTAATAAGGCTGGTTAACTATTTACATTAGTAATTATATTGGAAAACCAACCAAAATTGTTGTTCGCTGTCCAATTGTACATGCTGCAATACCTCCTCGCCCACACCGGAGTGAGTACATAATTTGACCACTAATCTGCAAAGAAATCGTGAAATTGTTTAAACTGATGCATTACCGAAGTTTGAGACCTTCAAGTGCAAAATTGTAGGATATATTTCAATTAATGAATACGACATGAACTGATTCATGGACCTACAACACTGAAGGAATGAATATTGCACAAAATAACGCTGATGATCAGTCAAAGGTTTGTAGAACCATAATCAACACACTTAAATGAAATCGCCTTTGAACATCAAAAAGACATCAGCAAAATGCAGTGGACACTTACATAATATGTGCTTACAAGTTTAGTACATCAGACAAGGAAGAAAATAATGCTCAAGTCCAAACTGTTTTCGAGGGCGGAACAAAGTGGTGCGAAAACTAAAAACTTCTAATCTTAAGCAAAACTATGCCCGTCGGAATAGGGCGGTAGCAAGCGGTGGGTACACTAAATCTCATCGGAAAGGGACTGGTCGCGGTTGGAATCGAACAGAAAGGAAGGTGCTAGGTCGAAAAGTTACTAGGATTCGAAACAAGCTACTCACGAGGATTCTCGCCCCTTGGAGTGCGAAGATTTAATTAGACACTATCCTCCGCGTGATGGCCGCTATCTTCCCCACACGTGGAAACATCTGCGTTCGAGATCCTCGCCCCTTGGTGTGCGATGATTTAATTAGCCAATGAAGTAGCACAATGTACATGGCCTAAGTGTGCATACTACAATATATTTTTATGAATATTCTTCTTTAATTTAGTTCGATTAATCTCTGTAATTATACGTTAGATCAACATTTTTATTAAATTAAATAAACAAGATTTAAAATATTCCAACATATTGGATCAAATCTTAAGTGGGCTAAGATTAGATATATACTATACCTACTACTAATAATAAAAATAATTTTAAGCCAAGGCTAGAGCCTATCGCTGACTTGCACTACGTGTGGATGCATGTCATCTCTAGTATTTTATTATATTTGAGACATCTATATAAACTGCTCAAGGGAGGACACAACCTTTTATTCCCTTTTTACCCCTTCTCACTCCACGTCTTTCACCTGCTCGGCACTCATTCCACGTCTCAGAGGAAATGCTTGAAAGAAAACTGATTTATACTTTGCTTCTTTGTAAAAATTTTGAGCCCTTGAAAAACATGCATTTCCAAAACTCTCACTCCCAAATACAGTAACACCACGCTCTCACTCTCTCGACTCTAACTTCCATTTATAATTTAGTCATCCGTTTTTTTTCCATCTCACATTTCGTCGTGTAAAAATCACTTGAAAGAAAAAAAAGGAGAAAATAGAACAAAATATCTTGAAGATTGGTTGCATATATCATACGGGGCCGGAAAAGCGATTAAGTTTTATTCTCTTCTTTTATTTGACATATTCTTTTCAAAGTCAAAAGTATCTTCCAATGGATTATTTCTTCCTCCGATTTATTTTCTCTTTTACCCTTCTCCATTGAAAATCATCTTCTTTAAATTCAAGGATCGAGTGTGCGGTTATCAAGAAGAGCGGTTCGATCATTGCTGCTATGTTATCTTGCAATTTTTTTCTTTTTTGTTTTACGTTGCTTACAGGAAAATAAATCCTAAAACCTAAATTCATTTTTCTTCTTGGAATTTTTTTAATCATTTAATGATTGATCAAGCAACATTTCAAATGTATAATATTATGTTACACACGCAACGCGTGTGTTGCGTGTGCCTCGATCGCTAGTATTAATTAAAATGATATAGATACGGAAAAAATAATACGCAAAGCTTGCTATTATTTTAAAGCTCACTACAAGAATTTTGGCGTACAACAACGCACTTACGACAGTCGTATATTTTTTAACAACGATTTTAGGGAAACTATACGTTAAAAACATCGTGTGTGTGGCTTACGAGCTGAAATTCTATCTTTAATTTCATAATTTTGAGTTCGATGACCTTGAAAAACTAACCTCAAAATACTAAGCATATAATTAAATCTCGTAGATAGTTGACTTGTTCAAGTTTAAAATATACTAAATTAACTCGTGGTCTTCGATCTAGCACACTATTTACGGACATCATTAAGTAAAAATGAACAAAAAAAACAAGGAAAAAAGTTGAAAATTTCTCCTTGTTTCGCTGTCCACCATATATATACATATACATATAATTGTTGCCTTCAGAAAAGTATTCAAATTGTGAATGTAAATGGAAGAAATTAAAATGATGAAGGTGACAATTATTACTTTAACAATATTCGTCGCAGTTGGTGTTGTGGCTGTTGGAAGATCGAGTGGGTTTCCTTGCGTAGAGGATTGCAAGCAAATATGCATGAAGTTAGATGATGCCATTGAAACCAACTGTGAAAAGGCTTGTTCTGAGGGATGCACGCAGTTGCTCGGTAAAGGACAGCCATTGTTTATCAATACTTTATTTTGATTATTGTTATTATTATTTTTGGAATCGTTTTTCATTTTCAAGTTATGAGCTTTTGTTAATTAATTAAAACTTTTTTTTTTTTGGTTAATATGCCCCCAAATTGCCTTTCATTTTTGCATAGTACTACTTTAGAAAATTGGCCATCATGTTTTTTAATAATTAGTACAATATTAGAACAATAATTAGTATTATAATCTGATCTAAGATTAAAAAAAAATAAAATTATTAAGAATTTTATATTTATCACTAATAAGGTTATCATTTGAATGTGGTTTTGTACAAATTTTACATTACAGTTTGTCTGATGTAGAATTTTGTTTCTAGAAAATAAAATTCCTAATTTATTGTTTAAAGGAGGACAATTTTTAATACAACTGGTGTCCTTATAATTAAATTCCAATATTATGTGATGAAAATGTTCTAAATTTTAATTTAAGCATTAGTATGTTGAGTCATAGCTTCTGCTTCTTTGATTCCCACTAGGCCCAGAAATGCATTGGTTCTAGCTGATATAAAGGAGCCGGTTGAGTCTCGTAGTGCCATACCCATTCCTGTAGTTCTCAAGTCGTACTGTATAGTCGCGTCTATGTTACATTTGAGCTCAGGTGCTTGCGGTTTCTGCCAGTTAATCTTCTGACTGGTTGTTTCCTGTCTGTTGTCACTTAAATTCCCATTGCTCCGCACACCTCTCCAATCTGATAGAAACTTCAACGCTGGTTCAATTACTTGGGTTGCTGACTGGGAGTTCTTATTCCACAACATATCATTTCTTGCCCTCCATATTGCCCATAAAACCATAGTGAATTTGTCTATGACAGGTTCGGCCATGTTGCTGATAATTTGAAAGAACCATTGCACAAAACCTTCCGCTTCGTTTGTGTAGGAAAGCACGAGGTTCCATAAGTCAAGTTTTTCCCAGCAATCTTTTGCCAGAGGGCAGAAGATGAAGAGTTACATTGTTAAAAAATTTGTTCATGGACAAAAATATTGACAGTACTCATTGAATTCAGAGAAATGATACAAATAAATTGTTAACTAGCAAAAATATTATCATTATTAATACAATAATATGAAATTTAAAATCGTTAATTTAAATTAATATAATTAAACTATATATATTATTTCATATAAAATAAATTTACAAGAATTATATATATATAGATATATATTTGAAAATTTTCCCTTTAGTTAACAAAAATTTCGAACAAGAATACAACCATTTTTTTAACATTCAAATTTAACAAGAATTTAAATTTACTCGTATTTACTCTAGTAAATGAATTTAAAATGTGTTAGGATCGAAAATGTGTTTAAGAGTGAGGTGAAATACACTTGTACTAAAAATAGAATGTTTTTGCAAACGTAAGCTGTGTGAGCAGCTAAAATGGACTTTCCAATCAGACTGAGTACTTCGAGCTACTTAAACAGATAATTGGGGAATCAGTTCGATATACTTAATTAATATTATAAACTTAATATCAGCTCACATCAGTTTAAATAGAATAAAAAAGACAATAAATAAAGAAGAAAAATATTTGTTTTTGGAAGTTCAAATGCTAAGTTCTACATCTACTCTTCTTCTGTTTTCGGAAGGACTTTACTAGAAGATTTGATCGTATAACTCTTGTACAAACCAATTTCAGCTTGATTCAACAACCTTGATTCAACAACCTTATTGATCTGAAACTCCTAGTAGCAAACTTCTTAATTCAATCCGTCCAGAAACAACTTTCTGACAGTTACACAGATTTCTCATAATTTCATCTGTTAAAAATAAACAACAGGTGCGTGAGAACATAAGTGCACATACTGGTCCTTAAGTGATCTGATGTAAATTGTGTGTGTGTGCATTCCAGCTTGAGCTAGATCTCGAAGAGATGCTCATAAATCAGAGAATACATGAAGGTAGATTCAAAGTACCAGTTCTTGTAAATGGCTCTGATGCATTCTCTTCTTATACTTTTCAATTTAAAGCTAGTAAAGGCAGGTACTCACGGTCGTGCCCAAAAATTTTGCAGAAGTTGGCACGTGTCTTTGTCATCTTCTCAAATATAGTACCGAGAAAATTAAAATTCCTTTGCCACTAGCTGAAATAGGCAAGTGTAAAAGCTATGATCGAAGCCAATCTTTTCTGAATCGGCTCAGTAGTGAACTAACTGTTTCAGTTAGAGAATGTCCTCGTATCAACATATTTTTGTTTAAGCTGATCAGATTAGTTGATCCCCATCATAAGCTTATCAGTTCAGATGATTCTCGGAGTGTGCTTATCATATCAGTTTCTATTACAGATCAATTAAGTTCAGTTTGTAGACAATTTCTTGAGTGATCTGCATTTAACAATTTATAGGATCAGAACAGTTTAATTACCAAAACCTGGGCTGGCTCAAATTATATATTAACAGTTTCTCTTTTTTGATGATGTAAAATTGAGCGAAAATTCAGATATTAAGAAAAAAATGAATTTTTATAGCTGTATTCATAACACAAACAAAGAGATTCAAATTCAAAATCAAAGAAAAATATATCGCTTGAATGATTGGTGAGAAGTGTGGCTTGGTGTAAAGCCACTACTGAGCTATTGTGACCTTGACTAAAACTTCTAGAGGGTTTTCTCTTTGATCTTTTCTCCAACTTTTCAAGATTGCTCTCAATATCTCGTCATCTCTTTTTCACTCAATCTCTCATGAAACATTCCATAGACTTGCCATTCATACCCTTCTCCAGTTAATGTTTGACAATTTTGGCTTAGTCAAAAGGTATTTATAAGCTTATAACGTTAGACAATGGCTCACGAATACAGTAAAAGATAAATGAGAGAAGTATACGATTCTTCGATAAAGCTCATTCCCCTCTCCAAATCTCATTTCGATCCCCTCTCCAAATCTCTTTCTTTATTAAATTTCATCGTCATTTCCATATTTTAACTTCCCTGAAATTTCTTATCTCTCTCGATTAATACAATTTTTTTTTTCTTCAAAACTATGTACATATCCCACCATTTTTTCACAAATTTCATCCTTATTAGAGCTTAGGAATGAATATTGTATGAGTTGGTTAATTAAGGGTAGTTAATGTGGAATTTCAACAAAATGACGAGAAGAGGTTAGTTTTGTGTGTATTTGGCACACTCCATTCGATTTTCAAATTAAGCTCAAAGAGGACTCTAGAGATAAAAGTGTTGTATGGTTGGCTCCAAAAACAAAAAACTCAAATAGTCCAAAGATCGCCTAAATCATTCTTAAGCAATCACCATCCGTATTTTCGCCGTGAAGGATGATTATGCAAAGTTCTAGATTGTTTCACCTCTATCTCATAATTTCAGACAAGCTCACATATGTCGCAGATGGCGTATACTTTTCCCTAATTCAGATTCAATTCGAATGCCATTGATGTAGGTGCCAGTAATTTGTTTCAAAGTCTTGATACAAATAAATTAGTGCCTCGTTTCTATGACTTGCAATTACAGTATCTTCCTTAAAATTAGGGACAAATTTAAATCTTTTATATAATCCAAATCTCAGTTAACCAATCGGGATTTCTTGCATTCATGTATTAAAAAAATTCATGTTGCAAGACGAAGGATACTCGAAATGGTAAGTGTAATTTTTTTCAAAAGACAGACATCTCCTCTCACACTTTAAAATTTACAATTTCCTGAAATGGTGAGGTGGTCCACTAAGCGATAAATTTGCACTTGAATCTTTTCCAACTATGACGTTCAAATCAACACTGAGATTTGGAAACCTAAACCTAAAAATCAAAAATAATTAAATGCTAAAAATATAAAAATAAATTAAGAGGAAAAAACACACTGGGTTGCCTCTCAGTTAGCGCCAAAACAAACTATGATCAGTTTCATATTGTTGTAATTGGCACAATGCATTTATCTTCAGCGGAAGACATACAGTTAATCAATTCAGTACAATAATTCTATGAAATCAATATTAAAATCTGTAGTATTATAGAAAAATAAAAATCATGAGGAAAACAAAAGAGAACTACCTTTCAAAATATTTGTTACTTCACATTTGATAACTTATTCTCAAAGCTCGCATTTCAATTATCTTCAATTATATATATATATATATACTAGAAATGTACAGTGCGATGCACGTAGGTGACTAAAAATGAAAAATATAAGAATAAGAATTAGATAATGTTTAAATTCGTTTGAATAACATTATGTTTATACGTATTTATCAATCTAAATATATCGAAACACAATACATAAAAATATATCATGACAATAATAATATATATTCACTTATTTATATGACAATTTTCAATCCGCGACATAATACAGCTCTTTTAAATGATAAATCAGTAAAGTTATTTTTCATTCAAATATCATTCAAAATAAAAAAAACAATAAAAATAAAATTAACATAATAGTGAATGTTACCAAAATCAAAACTAAAATTTACTTAAATAGAGTACACATAGACAAACGTCAAATAAAATTCTCTTAATTTACTAAATTACCATAATAATGTTAAAATAAAGTCATTAAACTTGTTATTAAGGTAAATATCACTTTTTCTTTTGCTAACTTTTAACATATTGATGATTTTATTTAATTTCTATGTTTTTTTAGAATACATATTATAGATAATTAATTTTATATAAGAATCAATCATTTATAAATTAATATTGATGATTAATAATTTAAGAAAAATAAAATTTTAACATAATACCACTCAAATAAATATATATAGTAAAAAACATATATAAATAAAATAATATTTAATACTCAGTTAAAAAATTTTATATGTAAAATTGTAATATATAACAAATGATAATAAACTATCAACATAATTCATATTTATTATAAGGATTATATTGATTAATTTTTTTTAAGATTATATCATAAATTTAGTTTAAAATTTAGAGGAAAAAAAAAAGAAGAATGTGTATCGATGTCCAAATATATGTAAGATGGACAATGAATCACAAAATTGACTAAAAAAATAAATAAATAATTTTTTTTACATAAAATTTAGAAAATAAAGAAGAATGCGAATTAATGTCTAAATCTATCAAAGATGGACAATTAATAACAAAATAAATCATTAAAAAGACATATTAATTTAATTTGCTAACTTAAATGAAAAAAAATGTAAAAAAATAATTTTTTTGGCAAAAAATTTAAGAAATAAAGAGGATTAATGTATATTAATATCCAAATTTATTTAAGATGGAAAATGAAATAAATAATTTTTTTACATAAAATTTAGAAAATAAATAAGAATGTGAATTAATGTCCAAATATATCAAAGTTGGACAATGAATCACAAAAAAACCCTTAAAAAGACATATTAATTTAATTTACCAATTTAAATGAATAAGAAAATGTAAAAAAAATATCTTTTTGGCATAAAATTTAAGAAATAAAGAGGAATGTGTATTAATGTCCAAATTCATTTAAGATTGACAATGAATTACAGAAAAAAACCTTAAGATAACCTAATAATTTAATTGGTCAACTTAAATGAACAAGGACATATAAAGAAATTCACAATTGAAGTGGTATAAGCCAACTTAAATGAACAATGACATATAAGAAAATTCACATAAGTGGTATATATATATATATATATATATATATATATATATATATATATATATATATATATATATATATTGAGCTATAATTTGGAACTAATGGGAAAGATAAATCAACCCTTGCAGAAACATTAATATTGAGCTATAATTTGGAAAAAAAAAATTATAAACTTTTTGGAAAAATATACATCAAAATCATACACAAAATGCAAACCACTGTCAAATCCTCAAAACAAAGCTTTCAAAATAATTCGATGGGTTTAGGGTGCAACCTCCGAAAATGAATTTTTTATCATATTTGGATTATAATAAATTGGCCCAAGAAAATATATAATCTTGAAAAATTAAGCTCAAATGACATCAAATATATAAAATGAAGCTTAAATATACATATAGATGAGCTATTCATAAACTGAAACTATTGGTGGAGATTTTTAAGCTAATTTATCGTATTAAAAAATTTGGAGAGTTAATATATAAATACAGTAAAATATATACAGTTTTTCTTTTTATATATTTTTTTTGCAAATTAACAATATATCAAACAAGCACTCAAACAAATAGAAATTACTATATATTTTAAATTTCCTCAAGATTTTGCGTCTGCATGCAGCCATTGTACCGATAAACAGTCATTGCTAATTTACAAATAGCGGAATAAAGAACTCATCTTCGTCTCTAAAACCCATTTCAGCTTTGCAATTGGGATTTGATAATATGTAGAATTGTATATATGTATATAGAGAGAGCAGATTGGTTTCCAAAAATTTGAGTGTAGGCCGTTAGAGTGTGTATGTTTGCTTTCTCGCTTGGCTGGGCTGCAATTAAAGCAGCGGGTTCCTTTAATCTGCATCTGATTACATGTGTGCTAAAGATTCCAGGTTTGTTTTCTTTACTGTCTTTTTCTATAAAATCCAAGTTTAAAAGCAAACCCTGTGGGTGGGATCGGAGAAGGAGAAGCAATTTATATTGGGAAATTGAAAAAAAAAATCGAGAGAGGGCAAGAATTTCATGGCATCCAAGAGAAAGATGGAAATCACTGTTGTGGATGAGAATGAAAGGGTTTTATTCTCTACTTTCCAGAATGTTGCTAACCATCTTTGCCAATTATATGCACAGGCTTCTGCTAACCAAAAGCAGGCTTTTGAGGCTGGGCAGCACTATTCCTATGTAAGAGATTGACCCTTTTCACGGAATTTATGTTTCTTAATATTCTGATTGAATTTTTCAGAATTTCAGTTTTGATTTCTATATGAACAGATCAGAAAATAATTGATTTTGCTGATTGTTTTGATGTGGCGTGAGGTTTTGGTTTCCCCCCATCATTTTTCTTGATTTGTTTCTCATCTTGATTTTTTTTTCCTGAATTAATTGAATTTATCCAGTTATGCTTGATTGATTTTTATTGTGATCTGAGATTCTTGAAGGGTTTTTGATATTGAGACTCCTAGTTTTTGCTTTTCTCGGTTTTTTTTGTTGGTTGTCGGATTGTGGAAATGGGTACATGCACGCCACTTCTTTGAAAATTATGAAGTTCCTTTTGTGGTTTTTCTGTAAGGCTTCATTTTCTGTATTTGCATGCTTCACATCAAATTTTAGACGATGTTTTTTCAAAGCATGTCTAAATTTGTGAGTGATCATATGATTTTTTATAGGAAATTGAATTGGTCATTGATGTTTAGTCATGTTTCAGCTATTGATTGAAGCTGACATTACATTTATGTGTAGATATTTATCTTATCAGAGTTTGTTTTTTGACAACCACGTAGAATTTATACCGGTATCTTGTTTTAGCTAAGAAGTTTGTGCTATTAAAACCATGTGATCCGGGTAAACTGGAAAAGGCGGTTGTTATTTCTTAATCTAACTTACCTTATGGGCTCGATGACGGTTATGAAATCTCTGTTTTTGTCGCCTTTTTATTTTGTCGCCTATATCTAGAATGGATTTAAAATGATTTGCATTTACTTAAACGTTTTAAAAAAGCAATCAAGACAACAGAACTTGTCAAGAAGCTAAAGTGAATATTTTACGAAGATGACAAACTACAAGTGTGTCTTTTCGGAACATGACAAGCTACGGCCTTTATCAAAACATTAACATGCGGTTCAAAGAAAGTGAGATTATAAATACAAGAGCAGTAGAGTGTTAAACCAATCACGAAAAGTTCAAATTTTCTGTTGGAGGTTGTGACCAGAGATTTCTTTCTACACTCTTGTACAATTTCTGTTAAGATCAAACAATTTCAGAGGTGAGTCTTTCATCCTTTTTAAAACTGTTTGTTCACCGGGGATACCTATGTACTTTCTTGCATAATTCCATCGAGATTGAATGATTTTGAAGGTATCCTCTATCTACGGTCTAAAGACCGTTTTGCCGCTGAAGAAAAATGCTTAAACATGGATATTGTACTGGTGCAGATCCTACAGTAAGGATCATAGATTATTGAGATTCCTGTACTATAGAGCTTCGGAATTCCTCAGCTTGAAAGTGTTTTGATTTATGTTTGTGAGATTCCCTGAAACAGAAAGATATATCTAGTATCTACAAATTGATGAAAATATTTTGTCGTGATTACTGAGTTCAAGCCTTTGCATCAGACTTAGTACATTGACTTGTTATCTTTCACTCTTCTTCATCGGAAAAATTCTTAATAACATCGAGGGATTGGCATAATATCATAGAACTTGGCCATGATTATGTGAATGTTTTTTAGAAATGCTTTAAATGGTTGCCAACTAATATCTTCATATCATTTCTAAGGTGAAAATGCATGAATGGATTGCAGCAAAGCTGGAAGAAGGGAAACTATTAACCGTGCCTGATATTCTTGGCTATTTGCAGGTTCTTCTAAAATCTTTTTTTTACTTTTATTTTGTCCGAACTCCTCTTTATCAGTTTCTATGCTCGATTTGAATAATTCATCAAGTCATCGATGAAGTTAAATTGCAACATGCATTTCGAACCTAGAGCCCTTTAGGTGGTTCTCAAACTTATGATAAATGGATAGTAATTTTCAAGTATGTATAATCCCAAAGTACATTCAGATCCTTGTTGGATGTTACAATATGTAGCCGAGTTCTTTATGCAGTTCATACAGCTTTATGAAAAAAAAGTTAGCTCTTACTTTGCAGAAGAAGTGAAACTTGGCCATTTTAAATGATTATCTCATCCAGAACCGATGGTACTGATACATGGCATGTTGGTTTTAACAGATGCTGAATTCAGATAATTTTTTAATCATTAATTTGGCTAAGGAGTGATTATTTACCTCATGAAACATCACTATCATGATTCATTTTGTTACTTTAGAAGTCCTTTTAAATTGGAAGACAAGTAATATTTGTGTGGTAATAAATTCCCTTTTGATTCATTCAGATATTGAATTTTTTCAGCAAAAAGAAAAGAAAATCTAAATAGGCATATAAGATGATATCTGAGCGTGAATCAAAATCACTACTCTGGTAACAGAAACACTTGTCGGAATCACTTCTTATTGTCTTAAAGTCAGCGTTTTTCTGAAAGTTTGCTACTCGTCTGAATTTTGGTAATCATGTTCATAGTTGCATAGCCATGTTAGTTATTTTCCACAAATTTTTTGTTTCCTTAGCTATTAGATCTCTGATTCTAAATGTCGATACCGAATGAATTGAAAGGATAAGATGAATGTACCAACCATGAGGCATACAGAAGAATGGGGTCGTGGAACTGATCAGAATTGTGCAAGCGCATCGCATGGAGAGCTTACCACTCCATTTTCCTCTGCTCAGCAAAGCATAAGTTCTCAAGATATGCCTATGGAAATGAATTCTGATGTTACTATGGACTAAACTCCTCTAAATCTTGCATGGTTTCGTTGAAGAACAGAGTAATGTTCATGAATTATGTGATCCTAGACTGACAATCTTGTGCCTTGACTGAACTATTATTCTTGGATGATCAGTACCATTTTAAGGACACATTTGACGAGATGAAGTTTATCATTTATGGAAAAGCTACTCTTACCTTATGAATTTTCTTGCTATTATTTCTCTATCCATATATTATGTTAAACACATTTTATTGAAGTCTAAATATGTATAATCCTATAACTAATTATCAAGTAATTTGACATAATTAAAAATAATTATTGCGTTTTGAAATTAAAATAATTATTTATGTAAAATAATTTTTGAAAATGTGTTAAAAGTATGTATTTTAAAATATCGAAGTTAATATGAATTACAATATATTCATAGCAGTCGTCAAAAAATCGCTATAACTTCTCCGTCCGATGTCGAAAATCAAATATCGTTGAGAGTTTTGTTCCTCACATCCCAAGCTTTGATTCTAGCTAGTAAATCACAATTATAGAGTAAATATTCAACCACGTCGAAGCTGCTGAACAAGTGGCCATGTTTCTGCAATTTCTGGTGATGCCTTACCATGAACTCCATCAGCTTTTTGGGCGAGTTTTTTTCATTTTCAGACCTTGTTTAGCTGGTAATTAAACTCTAGTTTGTAGTTGTGAATCAAAACTTGTTATATCAAGCTGTGTTCAGCTCTTTTCCCTTCGGAACAACTCGATTCAAGTCCTTTCCGAGATTCAGTTAGGTGACATGTTCTTCATGTTGCTGAGATATGTACACTGCGAATTTGCAGGTATGATACAGATAGAACTTGTAGTGCTCCGTGTTTTCTTTCTTTGGTCACTAAAATAATCGATTTTCAGTAAGTAACGTATTTTATATGAATTTTCTACCAAAGGTGCAAATCTGTATTCTGTGATTTAGATGAGAATCAAACTTACTGTATTTCGGTGTTATGAGCTGTGTGCACTAGGATTCTAGTTCAAATGAAAGTTGTAGAACTATAAGTTATCTTTGAAAGGAGACAAGAGTCGTTTGAATCCATCAAGAATCGAGATAATTATAGGTAGTTTCCTGAAGCTGCTCTGCTGCTAGAAATCTGTCCGCGAACCGAATGAATCCATTGTATTCATTTGAATTCTGGGAGTAAACGAACGAGATTTGTAATTTGGTTTCAACTGGAGAAATCGAGATACTTAAGCTACTTTCATTTCCAATTGACAGAATCCGTTTTGAGTAAGCAATGAATGAGATATGAATTTTATTCTATTAAGTGTCAAACCCAAAATCTGTATCAGAACCTGCTGGTCATGGTTTCTATTGCGGTCAGTATTGCCTAACTAAATGATAGAATCTCATTTCGATGTCTCCAGATGAAAACATCCAAGGGAAATTAAGTCAGGATTGCAACCATGTACTATAATGTATTTTGGATAAATATATGATGAGTTATGATCTTAAAACTGAGCTTTAATATAAGCTAAAAATGGTAAAATATAAAATTTTGACGAAAAGTTGATTATACGGAATTTCTTAAACTTTAAATACAATTTTTGAGTTAGAAAAATAATTGTAAGTGGAAAGTTGAGGATTTTGGATAAAAATTCATTGAGTTTGGATTTTTAGAATTATTGTTGATGAATTTGAAATTTACTTGACTTGTTATATTAACTTATTTGTTAGGCCAAAGAGATCAAAGTTGAGCTTGTTGTGGTTCAAAGTCGGTTTAAGTATGTTACAGTTCGGTAACATAGGAATGTAAATTATAAATTATGTTTACTCGTATTCATCTGATTTATGCGAATTATGTTAATTAAATTCCTTGTTTAATTATATGTTCAATTATTTGACATATTTTATGACATTTATTATAAGACATGATATTATGGTATTCATGTTGAGCCCTATCATTCTTGTTATCTTTTCGTTTCTTGTATTGTATTTCTGACATCCTGACACACTTGGTTATCTCGGAATCAGCTAGCGGTTTTTGAGTTGAGTTATCCCTGATACCGAAATTATAGTTGTCTATTTCTTGATGCATTTTCTGTATGATATGCACTTGAAATATTGACATCATACGTTGTTTGTTATTGTGTCTTCCTGTTGTATCGTTATCAGCTGTATGGAGGCCGAGTCGTGGGTGTTTATTGGAAACATCATGGCATATCGCGCATACTTGACAGGGTGGTTTAGCTGCATGATAATGTAGCTCCCGTCCGTGTCTCATATTCTTCTGTTGTGATTGAGCCATGTTAATTCATTACATATTTCATTCTTTTATATGTTTATATGCATTATTTATGTTTATTATTGTTATTGTTGAACTGTGTCATACCGGAATCCTAACCTCAATGTTTATAATGGGGAAGCTATTGTGGTTGTTGTTAGGCACCATGGTAGTTCAACCGAGTAGCTTTGCACCATCAGGTGGAGGTTCTGCTCGTGAAGCACGCAACTGAGATAGGATTACTCAGTTGTCAGAGTTGAAGTCTCCCAGTTAATCCACTTTTATTATTTTGGAGTTCAATCCTTTTCATGTCAGAGTCTATTGACAGTGAGATGCATCATGTATTTGTATGGTGAATTGCACTTGTTATGATGCATTAGGACTTATTTTATGTTGTTGTGACTTTTGCTGACTATATATGAATTGCTGCCTGTGAATTGTTGTTTTGTCCGTGATCGGGCAATTGGGTGTGAATATTTATGAGTACCACAACATTGTCCTTGAGTCTTTTTTTTTTTTTACAGATATTTTAAATTTTTGGTATGTCCTATTTACACGGGAGGTCATGCCAAAATATTTCCAGACACTAAGGTCCATTTAAAGTAGTTTAAACTATTTTTCTACTACATATTATAATCAACTTTGTTTGATAATTAATTGTAATTATAGTAAATGGGCTCCCAAAATATAGCTAAAAACTATACAATTAGTTATTTTTGTTATGTATATAGTGCGAAATTTCTTTCCATTGCCACATTCACTATAATTTACATATAACTCATTACATATTTTAATACGATCAATTCATACTAAAAAATTATATTTTTAAATTAAATTATTTTGCTTTTCTTAATTAGTATCTTATTTTTATATTATCGTAATCTTATGCCTCTTAATTTATCTCATGCCTCTAAATTTTTCAAGACCAAAAATTATCACCACTAATGCTCATAGTAAATAAAAATAAAAATGAGAATTGTATATCCGCTTAGAAGATTGTAGAAAAAAAGATGGTAGAAATGCTTTATATATATAATTTTCTTCTCATTATTGATTCTCTATACAATGCATTTAGGCTGTTTGATGACATTTAATAGCACAATTACATCCAAATAATTTACTTCCCTTACTCTTTTTTTATGTAACTTCCCAAAATACCCATCACATTTTACACTAATGAACAAAATTTGGGAAATAATGAAATTTCATAATGCCAAGCCCAATCATCCTTTTATAATTAGAAATAGATAAATAATCATTTTATCTATGTTTTATCCAAATTATATGACAATGCGGATTATCGAAAGGCAAAAACTTGTATGAGACGGTCTCACGGTTCATATTTATGAGACAGATCTCTTATTTGGGTCATCCATGAAAAAGTATTACTTTTTATGCTAAGAGTATTATTTTTTATCGTGAATATGGGTAGGGTTGACCCGTCTCACAATTTAAAATCCGTGAGACGGTTTCACATGAGACCCACTTTTATCAAAATGTTATTTATCACGGTGATGAGAGAGGTCTATATTTTCATCAGTGGATCTCGTATGTGATGATAAATGTTATTTTTTTTTTCAATAAATGTCATCTTTTTATATATCCTAAAGATGACATGAAAATTTTCGACGAGGTGTCATATCTCGATAATACTAATGTTTATTAATTGAATTGATGCGCATTTTTTAATCATTCCATATTTTTTTCAAAACTATTTATTTTCAACGCAATTCATTTGTTCCTTTTTAAATTTTGATATGAAATAACACTTAAATTCAAATTTAGAAGATAATATAATTTTAAATTTTGGATAATAAGAAGTTAACATTTTTATAATCGAAAATTCAAATAAATAGAAATAGATAAATAATATTTCATAATTCATAGCCCAGTCATCCTTTTTATAAGTAGAAATAGATAAATAATTTTTTTTCTAAGTTTTATCCAATTATTTGATGATGCGGATTAACGAAATGTTATTTATTAAGGTGATGAGAGGAGAGGATCCATACTTTCTTCAGTGGATCTTGTATGTGAAGATAAATGTTATTATTTTTGAGACCGGGCTTCTAGCCCAATGGTCTCACTCGTTGGATTAGCTGGCCTCCCACCTCAGGTTCGATTCCCCTCTCCTGCGTGAGTTGTCATAAAAAAAAATGTTATTATTTTTATTCAATAAATGTCATCTTTTTGATATATCGTAAAGGTGACACGAAATTTTCTGGCATGTGTCTTCTCTCGACCACACAGGTATTTACTTATTGAATTGATGCACCTCTCTGAATCATTCCATATTTCTTCCGAAAATCTTTATTTTCAATGCATTTCATTAGCTCTTTTTCATATTGAATAGGTCTCTTGTCTCACGAATCTTTATCTGTGAGACGGGTCATCCCTACCGATATTCATAATAAAAAGTAATACTTTTAGCATAAAAAATAATACTTTTTCATGGATGATCCAAATAAGAGATCTCCCTCACAATATACGACTCGTGACACCGTCTCATATAAGTTTTTGCCTTTTACATTTTGATATCAAATAACACTTAAATTAGAATATCTAAGATATAAAATTTTGGTTTTGGATAATAAGAAGTTAATATTTTTAGAATGGAAGATTCAAATAAATTCGAGATATTTTACTCACAAAATCGAAAAGAATTAAAATTGGCGGGAAAAATACCCATCAGCTAAAACTAAGATGACTAACTCAATTCACAATATAGGCAGAGTTGATGGAATTCTCTTATGTTCTGTCCATCAAATTTATGTATTTGGATGAATGAATGACGTTAAAGATTTCAAATCCATGACTAAAAAAAAATCATGAGTTTTTTTGGATAAATCCACATGAGAATGAATTTTAAATTTTAATTAAGAATATATCTCATTTTATACTCATCTTTATTTATGAGACGGGTCAACACTGTCCATATCTATAATGAAAAATAATATTTCTTACAAAAGATTATACTTTTTCATGGGTCAAATCGAGTTAGAAATCTATATTACAAAATTGACATGTTATATAATTTCATAAAAATTTTTGTCCTTAGTATGTTATTTTTTGACACATTGTGGTGAATTTCAAATTTATCTCAATATAAAAATATCTCGAATCATCTGTTCAAATACTCTAAATCCAAATCTTTCAATCCAAACACAATTTTAAGAAGATGTTTGGATAAGCTTCAAAACAACTTACAAGTTGTTTTGCAGCTTATAAGTTGTTCAAATCCGTTTGACGTTAATTTGGTCAAACAACTTATAATCTGTCAAAATAAGCTGTATTTTTTTTTTTAAGTTTAGAGTTACCTTACTGTTTTAAAAAAAAATCTTATTTTAATATTTTACTTGTATCTTCATAAATGTCCATTGTGATATCTTTTGTCCTACATGGTAAAAATTAAATATTTAAAATAAGTTTATAATAGACTAGAATGAAATTTTATAGCAACTTGAATTAATCATTTTCGTAAAACGATGACGAATACGAAATAGTTGTTATATAGACTCATTGTGGAATCACGTAAGTCGAGACATGACATCCACCATGCCCACCACCCATTAGATATTAAATATTATTTTAATTTTGTTTCCAAATAATATCAATTTTTCTAAATTAAAATAAAAATAATTTTATTCTTTCTAAATTTAGGTTTTCTAAAACTGTTTTTGTATATATATAATTATTTACAATTACCTTATATCATTATATATTTTTATAGTTTTGATAATAAAAAGATCTTATAATACCAACTATATAAATATTTTTAAGTTGTTTAAAATAATTTTATTCAAATACTTTAATAGATTATTTATAAAATAAGTCATAACAACTTATAAGCTCCTAAAACAGCTTATGTTCTTTGGTAACTTATAAGCAGTTATTAATAAATTTAGTCATGGACTTTTTAAATTGTACTTTGTAAGAGAAATTTGAAGTTGTGAATTTTAAATTCATTTAATTACTTGGATGCATTTATAAATTTCTATTTGTTTTTTAAAATATGATTACAAAAATAATTTTGATGAATTTAAGATGATAATAATGTAATTCAAGTCCACTTTGTTCGCAGTTACTCTAGGATGCCGTACGTGTGGCGACATCACACATCACATTCCATTCTTGGGAAAAAAGAGGTTTGACTTTTGTGCCTATCAAAATTGACTATTCCAGATTAAAACCACATTCACTATTAAAACGAAAAAATCAGTCTCTCTTCTCGATTCCCTGAACTTGTTAAGCTGTGAAGATGACTGGAAATTTTCCATATGATCTCTCCTTAGTTTTGAAAGCTTTTGCAGCCTCTTTGTTTTCATTAATCATATTCAATATTTTGATAAGAAACAAATCAGCAAAAAAGAAACACTTAAATCTTCCTCCGGGAAGCTATGGCTGGCCAGTTCTTGGGGAATCACTGGAGTTTCTTGGCGGCAGCAGGGCCGGAACTCCCGGGAAATTCGTGGCAGAAAGAAAGGAGAAGTACAAGTCTGAGGTGTTCAAGACTTCCCTTATGGGGGAATCTGTAGCTGTGATATGCGATGGCCCAAATGGGTACAAGTTTTTGTTCAGTAATGAGAATAAATTGGTCAGGATTTGGTGGCCCGCTTCGGTGAGGAGGCTACTCGGGAGGTGTCTGGCTACTACTTCTGGAGTTGAAGGAATGCAAATGAGGAAGGTGGTATCTCAATTTTTTAGCCCACACGCCTTCACAAAGCTTTATATCAGAACGATGGATTTGGTTGCCCAACAGCACATAAACACTCGCTGGCAAGGTACAAGAGTCACCCATGATGATACTGATACTGTTGCTTTATGTATATATCGTTGTTGGTGAATGTGGATTTGTTTTTCTCCCACAAACATATATATTTGGTTGCATCAGGGCAAAATTTTACCTTTTAAAATAAACCAGTGAAGGTTCACAAGAACTAAGCGATTACTCTACTCTTGTCTCGTTATTTCACATTAGGTAAAGAGGAGGTGAAGGTGTTTCCAGCTATCAGATCATACACATTTGAGGTGGCATGCAGATTGTTCATGAGCATTGAAGAGCTTGAACAGATAGCAAAATTATCTTCCCTCTTTGATATTTTTATAAAAGGAGTCATCTCTATCCCTCTCAACTTTCCAGGAACAAGATTCTTTAAGGCAAATAGAGCTACCGATGCTATTAGGAGAGAACTACAGATGATAGTCAGAAGGAGGAGAGTGGAGTTGGAACAAAAAACCGTGTTACCTTCTCAAGATCTTCTCTCCCATTTGCTTGCTAATCCTGATGAAAATGGCGACTTTATGCCCGAATCAGTTATCATAAATAACACAATTCTCCTACTCTTTGCCGGTCATGATACTTCAAGTTCTGCTATAACGATGCTTATTAAGTATCTAGCCGAGATTCCTGAAGTACATGAACAAGTCTTGCAAGGTCAGGCACTCTTCATTATCATCCATATGTACACATGGATTTGTTATTTTTTTCATGTTTAATTATTGATTTGATTATTTCCGCGAAGCAGAGCAGAAAGAAATTTCAGCATCGAAAGAAGGAGAGTTTCTGCAGTGGGAGGATATACAGAAGATGAAGTACTCCTGGAATGTAGCATCTGAAGTTTTACGATTATCGTCTCCCGTTTTAGGTGCTTTTAGAGAAGTTGTGGAGGATTTGAAATATGGTGGCTATGACATACCCAAAGGATGGAAGGTATTCAGGAAAACATAAATTTTTATATATGACACTAGCTGGTGTTTGGTGCATAACGAACGCTTCTTTTGTTGACAGTTCTATTGGAATGCACCGATGACACATATGGATCCTAGCTTGTTTCCATGAGAATGAGAGATTAAATCCGTCAAGATACGATGATGGTGGTCCTATTCCTTATTCCTATGTTCCATTTGGCGGCGGACCTAGGATGTGTCTAGGGAAAGAGTTTGCTAGACTCGAGATATTGATATTTCTACATAATTTGATAAAAATATACAGGTGGGATTTAGTGATTCCTGGTGAAAAGATCATATACGATCCAATTCCCACCCCAGTCAATGGGCTTCCAATTTCTCTTCACCGTAACTCTTAGAATAAGTGGACAACAAGTCAGCTTGTGGTTTAACTTTTATTGACTTTTATGTAATAACGATCTTTATTTTAATGACACTTATTTTATCTGTATACTCATGTAAGCAACATATATAAAACTCTTAAGATAAAATAAGTACCACGAGGTCTTTCTCTCAACGTAGATCATGAAATTTATTAGGAAGTGTGCTGTATATTCCAAAGTAGTTCCAAGTCGATTCAGCCAGTCTAAATAAAAATAAAGATAGCTCGAGATCTAGACTAACATCTATGATGTAAAAGTTATGTTTCATTATTAAGAGCATGAAGATTTTTATTCATACAGATGAGTGCTTATTTGATGAGATACTAGATAACTCTCTCTCGAACTTTTCAAGCATATTGGGCTTTTTCATTTGACTGGAATACTGGACAAGTAAGGTTTTGATAAGTAGATGAGAATGTCCCACATAGGAAAATTATAATAGCATAAATGAGCTTATATTGAGTTATACTTTGTGAAGTTGTAAGAATTATTGGTCAAGAGGCTCTCTCTGGAGCACGTCGGAGCAGGAGGTGCAAATCATGGGCCCGATTTCCATTGAAAACGGCTTGAATTGTGTGCAAGCGTACAAGTGCGACCAGCTTTTGCAATTATTATTTTCGAAAATTCAATTTTGGATGACCTTCCATATGTCTGACACTCCGTATGGCCTGCTTGTTGGTGCTTCTGCTAAATTGACTGTTGGTGCTCCAGCTGACCAACATTTGGCCTTTCGGATGGCCAACTGTTGGTGTTCCAACTGACTAACTCTTGGCTTTTCGGATGGCCAATCTGTGACTGTCCATATGGAACCCGAGTGCCTATATATAGAGGCACCCTCAAGTCCTTAAAGACCACACAACACTCTATCCTATATTTTCGTTCAGCTCTCTTCTTTGTTTCTGTTGCTGCTCCTATGCTCTACCTCGTGATATAGTTCAGGTACATTTCAGTTCACCGTAGTATTGCCTCATGTTAGTTACTGCTGGTTGTTCCATTGTTTACTGGGAAATAGACGTCCAAGTTCATCCTCGAAGCACATACCGGAGGGGACGGATCTGTTTTAAGGACACCGTACTTTGTACAGGCGTTTGATTTATTTTAAGCTCTGCTCTACTGTATTTTCTTCACCATATTGTTCACTGGTTACTTACAGAAGTTTTATGTACTTTATCGTTGGATATATTGTGTAACAATCTTAAAACATATACTCATTACGTGCTTACTTTCTGATATGGCTTCTGAAAAAAACGTGTTGAAGGAAATTGGTTCTGTTATCCCTCATGCCATTGTGACGCCTCAACTTGCCCCACGTGCTGCTGCTGTTGCTATGCTAGCTAGTAATGGCAAAAAACCTGAGAAGTTCACTGGTGTGGACTACAATAGGTAGCAGTAGAAGATGCTGTTCTACTTGACGATGCTGAACCTGACCAGATTCCTGTCTGAGTATTCTTCTAAACTCAAAGAGGGTGAGGAATATGTTGAATATGTCAGTGATGTGGAGGCGTGGAATCATTCTGATTTCTTATGCCGAAACTATGTAATGAATGGATTGGCCGATTCATGCTACAATGACGTTTGCGGAAAAAAAGGGCTAAAGAGCTATGAGAATCCCTTGACATAAAGTACAAAACCAAGGATTTCGGAGCCAAGAAGTTTCTTGTAGGCCGCTCTCTGAATTTTAGAATGGTGGATGCAAAGCCGGTTATCAGCCAAGTTCAAGAACTCCAAGTGATTTTTCACGAGATTTACGATGAGGGGATGACTTTGACCTGACCTTTCCAAGTGGCGGCTATTGTTGAGAAGCTACCACCATCTTGGAAGGATTTCAAAAATTATTTGAAACACAAGCGCAAGGAGATGAATGTTTAAGAGCTCATTGTTCGACCTTGCATCAAGGAAGACAACAAGAGTTCTGAAAGAAGATTGTTTTCTCTAGTTGTTGCCAAAGCAAATGTTGTCGAGCATGATCAAAGCTCGAAAAGGAGAACATTTTCTTCCTCAAACAAAAGGTTGAACCTGGTGCCCAAAGGAGGCATTTCAAAGAGAAAGTTCTCTAGAAAATGCTACAATTGTGACGGTATGGGTCACAAGGCCTCTTAGTGCAAGAAGCCGAAGAGAAGCCGAGAGGCAAATGTGGTAGAGAACATTTCTCAAGAGGTTTAGAACATGAATCTATGTGCTGTAATATCATAATTTAATCTGGTGGTTCAAACCCAAGGAAGTGCTGGATCGACACTGGTTTCACTCGCCATGTTTGCTCTGACAAAGAAATTTTGCAAATCTTGAGGAATCCGAGAATGGAGAAAATTTGTTCATGGGAAACTCTGCTACTTCTGATATCAAGGGTCAAGGAAAGATTGTTCTAAAGATGACTTCTGGAAAAGTGATGACTCTTTAAAATGTGTTGTATGTGACAGACATCTGTAAGAACTTGGTGTCCCGGTTGCTTCTTAACAAGAATGGTTTCCGCATTGACTTTGAGTGAGACAAGGTTGTTTTTTCAAAAGATGGAATGTTTATTGGCAAATGCTATGTTAGCAATGGTTTGTTTAAAGTCAATGTAATGGCTACTAAGCACGTGATTAATAATGTTAATATTTTTGTTTACTTGCTTGAGTCTTCTTGTTTGTGGCATGGTAGACTTGGACATATTAATTATGATACAATTCATAGACTAATTAACATGAAAATTATTCATGCATTCCAAATTGATAACACTACAACAAATTTATCATTCAACAACACACATACGATAACGGTCGTATGACATTTTTAAAGCAAAATACAACGGTTTTTAGAACACCGTCGTCTTTTATGGTGTCAAAGTTTTCTAAAAACCGTTGTCTATGAGAGTTTTTTTATGGTCAACGACAACGGTTCTATAAACTGTTGTCTATTAGCGTGTTTTTTGGACAATCGACAACGGTTTTCTAAAACCGTTGTCTTTGAGCGTTTCTTTAGGGTTCACGAAAATGGTTTTTTAAACTGTTTTCTATTAGCTGTTTTTTTGGTTAGCGTGTTTTTAGACAAACAACAACAGTTTTACTAAACTGTTGCTATATTTCGCAACGGTTTTAGCAAAACCATCGCGAAATTTAGCCACGATTTCGCGATGGTTTTAAGAAACCGGTGCTAAATTTCGCCATGGTTTCCTAAAACCGTGGCCAAATTTAGCGCCGGTTTCTTAAAACCGTTGCATTCTTATATTAGCGAAGGTTTTGAATAAACCCTCGCTAAATTTAAAGATGGTTTTAAGCTATCATCGCTAATTTAAAATAGCGACGGTTTAATAATAATCGTCGCTAATAGCGACATTTATTATTAAACTGTCACTAATAGTGACAGTGTATGACTAACCTTCACTAATAGCAACGGTTTTTAAAGCGAGCGACGGTTTTTAAAGCGACGGTTAATCAAAATGCCGCAACTGGTCTATAATACCAGCATTCTTAATCCATTTTCCTCCACACCACTTCAAATTTTTCTCTTACACGATTTTAGTTTCGATTTAGGGTAAATTTTTTCACTTCAATTTATTGTAAATTTTTAAGTGTTAGTTAAGATCGTGAATGTTGTTAGATTGATTAAATTATTAAAAGTAATTTTTTTTATTTTACTGAAAAAATTAGCGACGAACATCATGACAAACCTTCGCTAAAATCAGCGACGGACTTTATGGAATCACACTTTGAAAGAAATGATGAATGTAATATTATTAAATTTTGGTTTACCATAGAACATGTGAGGGAAGCTGTTTTAACAGCAAATTATTTAATTAAGGTGGCCCAAAAGAAGCAATGTAAAAGTCCGTATGAGTTGTGGAAACATAGAAGTCCTTTCTACCAATACTTGCGAATGTTGAGGTGTCTTGCCAAGGTAGTAGTATCCACTCTAAAGATTTATTGCATTTTAATTGGATATGCTCAAAACAGTAACGCTTAACATTTTTTTGTACACGAATCTCAAATACATGATATTCACAAGAATACGATAATGGAATCAAGAAATGATTCATTCTTTGAACACATGTTTCCATGCAAATCTAAGGAAGAACCAAGTTCATCCAAAAGATTATATGTGACAATTGAAAAACAACAAGTGCTTAACCAAGATATAGAACATAGACGTAGCAAGAGAGCTAGGATTGAGAAATCCTTTGCTCCGGATTTCATCATTTCAAGATGAAAAGTGAACCTCAAAGCTTCAAGGAAACAGTGAGTTCATCCGAGGGACTTCTATGGAAAGAGGCTATCAATTCCGAAATGGATTTCGTTTTACATAACCATACTTGGGAATCAGTGAATCTTCCTCTGGGAAGCAAACCACTAGGCTGTAAATGGATTTCAAACAGAAAATGAAATCAGATGGAACCATAAATAAGTATAAAGTCAG
Organism: Primulina eburnea; assembly: GCF_022965805.1. Taxonomy (NCBI): domain Eukaryota; kingdom Viridiplantae; phylum Streptophyta; class Magnoliopsida; order Lamiales; family Gesneriaceae; genus Primulina; species Primulina eburnea. The sequence continues at coordinate 9,502,233 of NC_133110.1, read as the reverse complement.
ATTGGTAATCAAAGGTTATCATCAACGTGAATGAATTGATTACTTTGACACATATTCTCATGTATCACTAATAACCCATATTCATGTGATACTTGCGATTGTCGCCTTGTGATCGAAGTACACCAAATGGACGTAAAGACAACTTTTCCAAATGGAGATTTAAAAGAGAAAATTTACATAGAACAACCTGAGGGATTTTCTACGACAGAGCAAGAAAATAAAGTTTTTAAACTGATGAAGCCTCTATATGGCTTAAAACATGCACCAAAGCAATGTCACAAAAAATTTGATAAAGCCATGATAGAAAGTTGATTTAAATTCAGTGAATGCGGCAAATATGTATGCATAAAGAACACTGAAAATGAATATGACATTTTATGTGTTTGCGTAGATGACATAATTATCATGGGTAGTAATGATAAAATGATTTTAATGATAAGATGATTAAATCCACCAAGAAGTTATTGAACTCAAGATTTGACATGAAAGATTTGAGTTTAGCCGATGTGATCCTTGGAATTAAAATTCATAGAACATAGAAAGATTAGTTCTAAATCAGTCATATTATGTGGACAAAATCCTTAAGAAATTCAATAAGGATGACTATACATTGGCTAGAACCTTTATAGATATCAGTCAACATCTATAAAAGAATCGAGGTGAGAGTATATCTCAATTAGAATAATCTTGAGTCATTGAAAGTCTGATGTACTTAATGAGTTGTACAAGACCTGACATAGCCTATGCAGTAAAAAAAACTGAGTATATTCACAAGTAATCCAAGAGTTGAACACTGGAAAGTAATTATTAGATTGCTAACATACTTAGGTTTTGTTTGATATGTGTGATGTGATAAATAAATGAGTAGTAATAAGATGGATTATAAAATGAAATATATGGATAAATAATATGGTGAGATAAAATATATGATGTTTGGTATAATTTTAACATTATAGATTAATTTGTATATTAGCATGAAATGATTAAAGTATCCCCATTATATATAATATAATTACCTAAACCTAAATATAATAAATAAATAATAATAGAAATGAGAAATAAATAAGTAGGTACTTTTAAAAAAAAATTAATAATATCGAAAGTAAGTACAATAAAAAATAAGAAATAAGTCTAATATATTAATGTTAAATATATAAACCATATTAATAAAAATAATTTCGAAAATAAATTGATAATAATAAGAATATGAATAATAATAACATATATGATAATACTAATATTGATACTGATATTAATATTAAAAATTCATTTTTTATTAATTTTTAAACTTTATTTTTTATTATACATCTCATTAATTATAATGATATTATTAATTTAATCAATAATTTAATTCCTATAATTTTTTCTGTTAAGAATATGAGCAAAAATGTAATTTGTTTATTTTTGATAGCATATCCCACTTGATTTGTGAGATTAATAATCAAATAGTTATTCACATAATTGGATTTTAAACCGGGTCAAAATTACTATTAAGCACTTATCCAATGTTTGGTTAAAAATTCAAAATTACTATTAAAGTATTTTAAATTTTGAACCAAACATTGGATAAATGTTTGACTATTCTCATATATCATTGTTTAATTCACTCAACCAAACGCACCCTTAAGGTACACTCGTGATCATGAGCTGCACTATACCAGATATCCTATAGTTATTGAAGGATACAATGATGCAAACTGGATATCTAAATCAACAGAATCAAGTACACCCGTCGCTAATTTCAAATTAGCGACGAAATATTGATAATCGTCGCTAATATTAGCGACGGTTTTAGAAACACCGTCGTTAATTTCAAAAATTCGATCCCGCCTAATTTTCTCTCCATTTTCTTCCACCACTCTCTATAAATACCTACAAATTCGCTCCATTTTCTTCCACTTCACTTCACAACACTTAAAATTTTTCTCACTTACACGATTTTACAACTTCACAAGATTTAAAATTTTTATCTCTTACACGATTTTACTACTTCACAACACTTTAAATTTTTATCTCTTACACGATTTTACCACTTCAAAACAATTAAAATTTATATCTATTACACGATTTTATCACTTCACGACACTTAAATTTTTTTATCTCTTATACGATTGTACCAATTAACAACACAGATTTATTAAATTATTAATTTTTTTATTTTACCTAAAATATTAGCGACGGAATTTATGTATAAACCGTCGCTACATTAGAGACGGTATTTCACATGAATGTCGTCGCTATATTTAGCGATAGTTAATGATAAACCGTCGCTACATACCGTAACTGTCGCTACATTTAGCGACAGTTAGGAAACCGTCGCCATTAGCGACGGGTTTTTGTATCAAGTCAGTCGCAAATTGGCTTTAAAAACAGTTTTAAAAGGCTACGACGACGGTTAAAAACTGTTGTCGTATTGCATTTTTCTTGTAGTGAATAAATATTTGATTGTCAAATTAAATTTTAAATTTTCGCTGCTTATTGAGTGCAAGAAAACAATATATAAGGGTAAAATAATCTCACAAGTTGCAATAAATAAGAATTGATTTACATTTCTTTTTAGGCCATCAAGGTCAGTTATTAAATTCAATGAAAAACATGTTATGTCCTGTTACCTAAAAGAACAGTACACGAACAATATGTATTTAATATTCTTTTATTAGTGCATCGTGCAATTTCTTCAATCCAATGTCAATGCATGTCCATGTGGGTTTCTCTTTCATCCTTTCTCTAACTTTTCGGGCAATTCTCGAGGGTTGTGTGGCATCAATTTGTTGGCTTTTCTACCAGTTCTCTCCGTATTTTAACATTTTTGTCAACACCACATGATATAAAAGTAATTCAATTAATAACTGCAAAACTAGGATGCAAACACGTCAAATAAGTGCAAAACGACGTAAAATGGACTACAACTACAAAAACCCACTATATGTGCATATAAAAACACGCCAATTTTTAAATTCGACTATCATTCACGCAACTACCAAAAACCCACTATATGTGCATATAAAAATGCATAGTTCATGCTGAAGGGGTATTAAATACGAGTGACAAGACTGCGAAACATGTAATTCATCAAGCCCAAAATCATCATCGGGTACCAACATATTTGCTTCACCATCAATTAACAACACATGCAATGCACAACCCAACTGACATCCTCATACTAAATGTGTGCAATGTCCCCATTGCACAAAAGACTGAAACATATAAACGACACACAGATGCCTAACATAGAAACAAACGCAATGTAAATGACATAATGAAACAACGATGATAAGTAAAAAAACATAATGCAGCAGAAAATAACAACGAAAAAAAGGGGAAACAGTGAACTCCCCTGATCAATGCTCGTCCTCGTCGTGTTCCTAGCTGGTGGTACTCTAGGTGCATTCCCCTGTTGTTTAATTTTTATTTTTTATTAATAAATAAACACAATCAAGATCTAATTAAAAAACGCAACTAAATAAAATTTAGTGGGAAGGAAAAAAAATTAGTTCTCAATTTATAGTCTAGAGCTAGACTGTAAGTCCCTCTCAGCTCTGATTGTTGTGGAATCGAGTGACTCCAATTTGTGGCTCCATTGTGCCACCTAAATATTGATTTAGTCATGGAGCATTGACTGTGAACGACTATATGTACTCCAGTTTATTCGAAGTATCCTCCCATCTGACTGCCGGATCTATCGATGGTTTAGTAAAGTAAAGTTTTTGGCCAACTCTTGAGGTGAACTATCGCCTTCAAAAAGATTGCTGCTTATTTTTCCCATCTCTCACAGTTATTGCTCTCGAGGGGAACACCTTGGTAATCATGTAGGGGCTAGTCTACCTTGATTTTAGTTTGCCAGGAAACATGCGCAACTTGGGGTTGTACAGCAGCACCGCTTCACCTTCTTTGAATTCTCTCTGCGTGATGCGCTTGTCGGGTGCTAGCTTTGTATGCTCTAAGTACACGTACTTCAGGTGTGGAGGCAATGGTTTGAGCTCACTGTATCAGCGGTTCCTCAATGCTTGACTTCTGAGGGATCAAGTCTCTTGGAACCCCCGAATCCTCCAATTTCGTCCTTACTGGCTTCTTCCATGGATAGTTGGCATTGTAGTATGCCACCATTTCAAAATTTTCTTCATCAAGTTCACCCTCCTTCAATTCAGTGGTGAGAGTTGCTTTCAATGGGTCCTTCATAGCATCCCGCACAAAATGACACACAAATGAATCCAAAGAATCAACTATAAAATAATCATTAGTGTGCAGTGTGTGCTTAAGAGAGTTAAAAACATTAAAATTGTTTTAGAACCTCTCTAACTCTCAATCTCAACTTCCCTTCTTGCACATCAATCACGGCCTTTCCAGTTGCAAGGAACGGTCTCCCTAAAATCAAAGGCATCTCCCTATCCTCTTCTGTAGTGCCCAAATTCAGTACGCGTATAACCTATGCATTTATTTTAAATTATTAAATCATTATTTTAAGTTTAAATGAGTAGTAGCCATGCATGATTTATTTAAATGCATTATTTTAAATTATTTAGGATTATGTGATGCACGTTAAAATATTTTTCGAGTTTCATGTTTCAGACGTTTATTCGAGGCGGGATTGAAGAAAAGACCCGTTGACGATTTTGGCAAATAAAATGCGGTATTTTATTTTTAAATCTAGGATGAGGCATTTTAAATAATTTATTTAGTTTTAGAATTTCTAAAACCTTTAAAGGTCTAGTGCATGTGTATTCTTATTTTTATTGAGAGATTTTAATAAGTTTAATATTTGATTTATGTTAAATTATCAAGTTAATTATTTTATTAAACCAAGATTTATTTCCCCTTAATTTCCTTCTAAACGCAAACACACATGTTTACACACACTAAAACTCACGCTAACACACATCACACACACATTCAGTTTTCATAATTTTAAAAGAATAAAACTAGGGTTCTTGAGGTAGACGGCAGCCGCCCCTTCCCTTGTCAAGTTCCAGCAAGTTTTGATCGATTTTATTTCAAGAAAACGTGCCACGTTCGTCCCAGATCAACCTCGCTTATATCTCCGCTTCGGTGACGTCGTTTCGATAAATTTTGATATCAAAAGGCACGTATAATCTCTCTTTTGCTGCGTCGATCATGTCATATTATGCGTTGCGTTATTTTATGTGTAAAATTCATGTATGATGTTCATAGTTTGAGCGGATAATTGATTGGATCGATTTTGAAGGAAATTTTTAGATCTAAATCACGTTTTTACTGTTCTTCTTAAAACTACGAATTTTCGGTCGAGATTTTGAGAAAACTTTCAATACAAAAAAATGTAGAACTTTTCGATACCTTCGATTTGATATAAAATTCGAGTTATTTGGACAAAAATTGAGTGAGTTATGACGTTTTTCGTGGGACTGCTCAAACTGCGTTTTTCAGTAAATTACGATGTTGATGCGTTCTTGAAGTTTATTTGTTGCAGGCTTCGTTGGGAATAGACGGGTGATCGTTTCTGCGACTAGGTATGTTTAGTTCGATGTTGGGATGATTTTTTGTGTCTCTTTTCGTGTCGTTAGGCACCAAGTTGAATCAAGAGTCGAGGAAGAAAATGGTGTCGAACTTCGAGTTGTGTCATTAGTTGTTGATTGTCACACTTGGGAACAATTATAATGGCTTACTTGGGTTTGGTACAGTGCCGTGACGTCCTAGGACGGGTCTTGAGGTTTCGAGTCACGGTTGGGTGATCGAAATAGAGGAAGCCACAAGCACATGAATTCTCGTAGGTACGCGTTCACAGTAGCTACACGGACCCCTACACGGATGAGGGCACGGGGTCCGTGCCTTTGTGTTTCACTTAGTGTATTTTTCCAGTGCCTACACGGATGTATACCCGGACCCTGACACGGGGTCCGTGCCTTTGTTCCTTCGAGTAGCCATGTTTGCGAGATGACACGAACCCCTACACGGACCAGGGCACGGGGTCCGTGCCTTTGTTTCTTTTCGGTGTCAAAATTCTCGAAGCCACCCGGACCCTAGCACGGGGTCCGTGCCCCTTCTTCTTTCTGAGTATTCTTTCCACCGCACTTAGACGGACCCGTATACGGACCCGGTAACGTGGTCCGTGTACTCACGTTTTTGGGAAAAGTTTAATGTTTGTTTTGGGGTTTAATGTCATGGTTTAGTGCAAGGATTATCAAGGTCGAGTCAGGGGAAATTTTAGAATGTCCTAAGAAATGATTGAGCTTGAGAGTAACCATGATAAGTACGTCTAAGCTATGTAAGTTAAGTATGCAGTTTCATGTTAGTACGTGCAGCAGCGACGGCCCCGATCGAAGTCCAACGAATCCCTCAACGCCAAGTAAGTATGTATAACGTGCAAAATATTTTAAGTTTTTGAGTTATGCTAAATGTCTTGTGACCAAATTATGTTTAGGATTGGAAAGCGTTAAATTATGAACGGGGACCAATCCGCCCGTTAAATTATGAACGAGTTTAGATCGTGATTGAAAAGCGTTAAATTATGAACAGGGACCAATCAGCCCGTTAAATTATGAACGGGGATCTCATGTATGTGGCAGTGGATACGTCTTGTCAGCCCAGTACTGTGGTTTAGTCTGATCAGGCGTTTATTATGTATGGGTCACTTGCTTTGAAACATCATCTACGCAAAATGATGAAGCTATGTATGTTTAAGTATGTTCAAGTATGTAAGCATGTTTATGAAAGCTTTGACGTAATGGCACGTCTATGTATGTATGCAAGCTCAAATTTCAAGTATGTATGTTCTATTTTAAAGTTGCATGCGATTTTATTATGTATTACTTGCTATTCCAGTTTATACGTGTTGAGTCTTTAGACTCACTAGACTTGATCGATGCAGGTGAGGATGATCATGATGATACGAGGGGTGGGGACCAAGGAGCAGGCTTGGACTAAGCAGAAGGCTAGACCCGAGGACCGCCCACGTTATTTTAAGATTTTAAGCATGAAAATATTGATACTCTGATTTTATTTTTTGATGCGAGATGTTTTGAGCAAGATTTTCTTTTAGCAAAATTTTTTATTGGTGATGGATGATTTCAAAGATATTTTTTTATGAACGATGAGTTGACGACCGTATGGATGTTTACATTTAAGAAATTTTTTAATTTTCCTCAAATTTTAAGTAGTAAAAAGTACGGTACGTTACATCTTCCATGTCAATCACCACAAAATTTGTTGGAAAGATAAACTTTACCACTTTCACTAATACATCCTCTATGACTCCTCGTGAATATTTGACAAATCTGTCTGCTAACTGCAAAGACATCCTCGTTATCTTAGGCTCTACAAATTGAAGTTTCCTACATACAGACAAATGCATAAGGTTAATACTTGCACCAAGATCACACAAAGCTTTATAAAAAACAACATCACCAATCACGCAAAGTATAGAAAAACTCTCTGGATCATTTAGTTTTGGTGGGATCTTATTTTGCACCATTGCAGAGCAGTTTTTAGTTAAGTTTACCGTCATATGGTTTTTCAACTTCCTCATACTTGTTAAGATGTCCTTCAGAAATTTAGTATAACTAGGCGTTTGCATCAAATTATCATCAAAAAGAATATTAATGTGCAATTTCTTAAATACTTCAAGGAAATTACCGAATTGCACATCAATTTTAGCTTTTTTCAGATGCTGGAAAAGCGGAGGAATAACAATTCTAGATTGTGTAATGGGTGCAGGTGTAGAGTTAGAAGACTTACCCTTGTGTGTTTCGACATGTTCCTCTTGTGAGTGGCTTTTTGCGTCCTCCTCTGACTATAAAGTTTTCCTACTCCTTAACTCAAGGGCATTCACTTTCTCTTTAGGATTAGTCTCGGTGTTGCTTGGCAAGGTGCTCGGATCTCTGCTCGAAATTATCTTGGCCAGCTGTCCTATTTGAGTTTCCAAGCCTTTGAGAGCTGCATCTTGATTTTGTAGTCTAGTTTCCGTTGCAGACATAAATTGAGTCATCATCTGCTCTAAATTAGATTTCTCCTCTCGATGCTCAGATCTATACATCGGTCGCTCCCCATACTGTTGGCCTTCTACTGGGCGACCCTGATTTTTTTGACCACCCCATGAGAAATTTGGGTGTTGTCTCCATCTAGGCTTGTACGTGTTCGAATATGGATCATTCCTAGGACGGTTTTGAGTACCCACATGGTTCACTGGTGCCTCATTTTGCACATAATTAGTATTCCTTGTCTGGAAATCCTTCAGTGAAGTGCTCACCTCCACAACCATCACCGAAGATCTCTTGAAGTCTCATGGTTGTACCACCAACATTCGTATTATCCATTTTCCTACTCAAAGCCTCTAATTGTGCAGCAACCGCAGAAAAATCACTTACATGTTCAACTCATGTACTCCTTCTCTAATTGTTCCTCTCATATTGAGGATGATAACTGCTGGCAGCCATCTCCTCTAACAATTCATATCCTTCTTCGGCGGTTTTTCTCAAAAAATTCCCATAGGCAGCAACATCTATCATAATACGATGAGCAGTGAGCAAGCCATAATAAAAAGTTTGAACTACTAACCCAAGGGACAGTTCGTGATGTGGGCATCTCCGCAGTAAATCATTGTAGCGCTCTCATGCCTCATATAAGGACTTTTGCTCGAATTGGGCGAATGTTGTGATATCTACCTGCAAGTTCATGGTCTTAGAGAGAGGGAAGTATTTGATGATAAATGTTCTTGCCATGTCCTCCCAAGTAGTGATGGAACCTACAAGCAAACAGTTTAACCAGGCTTTAGCTTTTTCACGTAAAGAAAAAGGAAACAAACGCAATCTAACAGCATCATCAGAAACTCCATTGAATTTAAAAGTATCGCAAATCTCAAGAAATTCTGGGATGTGAGTGTTTGGGACATCTAGCGCAGTTCCCCCAAATTGGACAGTATCCTGAATAATTGACGGCTTAATCTCAAACTGGTTTTCCTTGATGGTTGGTGGCACTATGCTTGAGCGCGAAGGTTGTGTGTACTCCAGCATGGATATACGCCTTGGCTCCTCGACTCGTAGGTCTTCATGATGCTCTTCTTCACGCTCATTCATGTTCATCATGTCTTTAAGCCTCTGTTGTTATCTTCTCCTGCGGAAGGTTCTTTAAATCTCGAGATCGAATACCTCATGTTCAGAGTCAAGAGACTTTCGAATGCACCAAAAGAGATACAAGCAAAGAAATTGAAGGTGTCAAGCAAAACAAAATAAAGAATGATAAAGTAAATAATTGAAAATAAAATTGTGGATTAACAGTCCCCGGCAACGGCGCCAAAAACTTGATCGAGCAAAACTTGCGGTGTAAAATCCTTAGTAAAAATTTATAAATTCAAGCTCGAAATAATCGGAAGTGCACGATGTTAGGTAATAATATATTGTACGAGAGTACGAGTATCGTTCCTCTAGAGACTGTATTTCGCAGTTGTTATTCTCAGTTATTAAAATCTTTAGCGACGATACTATAATGATTAAATAAAAACTCAATGAAATAGTTCAAGGATTAAAATGATGAAATAAATAAGCTAGAATGATTGATTAAAGTTTAATGAGAAATGAATTTTTTGGGAATCTCGGTTCACCTACCCCTCGCTAATCTACTTAATTCGTTCGACAATGATCTATGCTTTTGACGGTATTTCCTATCCAATTGAACACGACATCTCGAGCTATGTCAAACTAATTCGACTCAGCAAAGTAATTCAATCTCTTTAATTATTTATCAAGGGAGAATTGCATGTCGTTCTATGAAATCCCCTAGCTTTCGACCTACTGGACTATGACTATCAACGTGTATCCGACTTCATATTTCTATGTAAATTGTAAATCCACGAATCATGTTACTCGTTCCTATCACAGGCTATTCTCTCGAACTCACTCGCAATATGATATCGTTATTAAAGTTAGTTACGCTTCAACAACGCAATGAAAATAATAACACAATCAAGAATAAATCAAAAGTCGATAGATGAATCAACTAAACTCGATTTTGGGGTAGGATCCCATTAAATCCCAACAAATAATAAAAAATAACTACTAGAATTCATGATCAAACTAAGGCAAAACAATATTTAAATAAGAAAAAATAAACTCGAAATACTAGACGCGACGAAAATGCGAAGAATGTTGCCCGAAATCTTGAAATATTCAACTCCAAGCTTCCTCCAAGCCTTTTCTCTCTTCCAAACCTTGGTGGCCGCTGAATAATGTGAATTTTCATGCCCTAAGGTTTTTTGTGCAGCCTCCGTTGGTAAGCATCTCACGGAAGGCAAGAAATTATCCTCAAGATTTTTTTCCAAAATTAGTTCCGCTAGGACGGTAAGATTATACCGTCCGATCGTCGAGTCTTTTGTAATCTTCACTTGGCACAGGCACTACTCGCGCTCGAACGGTAAGATCCTGCCGCTTGGATGCCAACTATTCTGTCAGCACTTCCGGAGATCCATCATGCATTACAATGGCCCAAGAAAATATATAATCTTGAAAAATAAGCTCAAGCAACCTCGAATATGCGAAATGAAGCTTAAATATACACATAGATAAGCTTAAATAGTTAAATCACAAAAATAAAAACACATTACTGCCAAGAATGCTTTCCTCGTCGACCAAAATCACCAATAAATAAGCTTTGCGGTGGAGGACAATCACCCGAAACTATTGGTGAAGATTTTAAAACAATTTATCGTATTAAAAAATTTGGAGATAGTTATTAATATATAAATACAGTAAAATACTTACAGTTTTTCTTTTTATATTTGTTTTGCAAATTAACAATATATCAAACAAGCACTCAAACAAATAAAAATTACTACATATTTTAAATTTCCTCAAGATTTTGCGTGTGCATGCAGCCATGGCACTGATAAACAGTCATTGCTAATTTACAAATAGTGGAGTAGAGAACTCATCTTCGTCTCTAAAACCCATTTCAGCTTTGCAATTGGGATTTGATAATATGTAGAATTGTATTTATATATAGATACATGGAGAGAGATAGAGATAGAGATAGAGATAGAGATAGAGAGAGAGAGACGGGGGAAGATTGGTTTTCCAAAAATTTGAGAGCAGGCCGTTAGAGTATGTGTGTTTGCTTTCTCACTTGGCTGGGCTGTAATTAAAGCAGCGGGTTTCTTTAATCTGCATCTGATTACGTTTGTGCTAAAGATTCCAGGTTGGTTTTCTTTAGTCTGCCTTTTTCTACACAATCCAAGTTTATAAGCAACCCCTGTGGGTGGGATCGGAGAAGGAGAAGCAATTTATATTGGGAAATTGAAAAAAAAAAATCGGGAGAGGGCAAGAATTTCATGGCATCCAAGAGAAAGATGGAAATTACTGTTGTGGATGAGAATGAAAGGGTTTTATTCTCTACTTTCCAGAATGTTGCTAACCATCTTTGCCAATTATATGCACAGGCTTCTGCTAACCAAAAGCAGGCTTTTGAGGCTGGGCAGCACCATTCCTATGTAAGAGATTGACCCTTTTTACGGAATTTATGTTTGTTAATATTCTGATTGAATTTTTCAGAATTCCAGTTTTGATTTCTATGTGAACAGATCAGAAAATAATTGATTTTGCTGATTGTTTTGATGTGGCGTGAGGTTTTGGTTTCCCCCCATCATTTTTCTTGATTTGTTTCTCATCTTGATTTTTTTTCCTGAATTAATTGAATTTATTCAGTTATGCTTGATTGATTTTATTGTGATCTGAGATTCTTGAAGGGTTTTTGATATTGAGACTCCTAGTTTTTGCTTTTCTCGGTTTTTTTTGTTGGTTGTCGGATTGTTGAAATGGGTACATGCACGCCACTTCTTTGAAAATTATGAAGTTCCTTTTGTGGTTTTTCTGTAAGGCTTCCTTTTCTGTATTTGCATGCTTCACATCCAATTTGAGACAATGTTTTTTCAAAGCATGTCTGAATTTGTGAGTGATCATATGATTTTTTTATAGGAAATTAGAATTGGTCATTGATGTTTTAGTCATGTTTCAGCTATTGATTGAAGCTGACATTACATTTATGTGTAGATATTTATCTTATCAGAGTTTGTTTTTTGACAACCACGTAGAATTTATACCGATATCTTGTTTTAGCTAAGAAGTTCGTGCTATTAAAACCAAATGATCCGGGTAAACTGGAAAAGGCCGTTGTTATTTCTTAATCTAACTTACCTTATGGGCTCGATGGCGGTTATGAAATCTCTGTTTTTGGCGGCTGTTTATTTAGTCGCCTATATTAAGAATGGATTTAAAATGATTTGCATTTACTTAAACGTTTTAAAAAAGCAATCAAGACAGCAGAACTTGTCAAGAAGCTAAAGTGAATATTTTTCGAAGATGACAAACTACAAGTGTGTCTTTTCCGAACACGACAAGCTAAGGCCTTTTTCAAAACATTAACATGCGGTTCAAAGAAAGTGAGATTATAAATACAAAAGCAGTAGTGTTGCACCAATCACGAAAAGTTCAAATTTTCTGTTGGAGGTTGTAACCAGATATTTCTGTCTACTCTCTTGTACAATTTCTATTATGATCAAACAATTCCAGAGGTGAGTCTTTCATCCATCTTAAGACTGTTTGTTCACCGGAGATACCTATGTACTTTCTTGCATAATTCCATCGAGATTGAATGATTTTGAAGGTATCCTCTATCTATGATCTAAAGACCGTTTTGCCGTTGGAGAAAAATGCTTAAACATGGATATTGTACTGGTGCAGATCCTACAGTAAGGATAATAGATAATTGAGATTCCTGTAATCTAGAGCGTCGGAATTTCTCAGTTTGAAAGTGTTTTGATTTATGTTTGTTGATTCCCTGAGGCATAAGATTGAAACAGAAAGATATATCTACAAATTGATGAGAATCTTTGTCGTGATTACTGAGTTCAAGCCTTTGCATCAGGCCTAGTACATTGACTTGTTGATCTTTCGCTCGTCTTCATCGGAAAAATTCTTAATAACATCGGGGATTGGCATAATATCATAGAACCTGGCCATGATTATGTGAATGTTTTTGAGAAATGCTTTAAATGGTTGCCTACTAATATCTTCATATAATTTCTAAGGTGAAAATGCATGAATGGATTGCAGCAAAGCTGGAAGAAGGGAAACTGTTAACCGTGCCTGATATTCTTGGCTATTTGCAGGTTCTTCTAAAATCTTTTGTTTACTTTTATTTTGTCCGATCTCATCTTTATCAGTTTCTATGCTCGATTTGAATAATTCTTCAAGTCATCGATGAATTTAAATTGCAACATGCATTTCAAACCTAGAGACATTTAAGTGGTTCTGACTTCCTTTTTGTCAATCATACCAACTTTATCAAAATATACTTATTATTGTTATTTTTGGATAAATGATTATGTTTGCATGTATCAGATCATATTTAATAATGACATATAGTCTGCGAAATAGCTTTTTTTCTCAAACTTATGATAAATGGTTCGTAATTTTCAAGTATATATAATCCCAAAATACATTTCAGCTCGTGGATGCATGTAACACTATGTAGCCGAGTTCTTTATGCAGTTCATACAGCTTCATGAAAAAAAAAGTTAGCTCTTACTTTGCGGAAGAAGTGAAACTTGGCCATTTTAAAAGATTATCTCATCTAGAACCGATGGTACTGGTACCTGGCATGTAGTTTTTAACTGATGCTGAAATCAATTAATTTTTTAATCATTAATTTGGCTAAGGAGTGATTATTTACCTCAAGAAACATCACTATCATGATTCATTTTGTTACTTTAGAAGTCCTTTTAAATTGGAAGGCAAGTAATAATTGTATGGTAATAAATTCCCTTTTGAGTCACCATTTGAATTTTTTCAGAAAAAAGTAAAGAAAATCTAAATAGGCATATAAGATGATGTCTGAGCGTGAATCAAAATCACTACTCTGGTAACAGAAACACTTGTGGGAATCATTTCTTATTGTCTTAAAGTTAGGCGTTTTTCTGAAAGTTTGCTCTCTGAATTATGGTAATCATGTTCATAGTTGCATAGCCATGTTAGTTATATTCCACAAACTTTTTCTTTCCTTCAATATTAGATCTCTGATTCTAAATGTCGATACCGAATAAATTGAAAGGATAAGATGAATGTACCAACCATGAGGCAGACAGAACAATGGGGTTGTAGAACCGATCAAAATGGTGCAAGGGCATCGCCTGGAGAGCTGACCACTCCATTTTCCTCTGCTCATCAAGGCATAAGTTCTCAAGATATGCCTGTGGAAATGAACTCTGATGTTACTATGGACTAAACTCCTCTAAATCTGCATGATTTTGTTGAAGAACAGAATAACTATATCATGGTGCTATGTTGCTGGTCATCTTTGAATTATGTGATCCTAGACTGACAATCATGTGCCTTGACTGAACTATTATTCTTGGATGAGTACCATTTTAAGGACACATTTGACGAGATGAAGTTTATCATTTATGGAAAAGCTACTCTTACCTTGAGAATTTTCTTGCTATTTACGTTCCCAATTTATCACTCAGTTACACAATCAGAAACAACAGAACAATCTGTGGCATGTGTTGGGTTAGGAACCAACAAATTTATTCTTTTAGGTAAGCTAGCAAGAAGCATGTCTCACTAGTTAATAACATATTAGATATAATATATGATAAAAAAAAATAACTTTAAATTAAGGGTAAATTTTAGATAAATCCCTAAACCTCAACTAAAATTTATTCAACTCCCTACACCTAAAAACATTTGCCTAAACTCCCTAAAAAGTTAAAATTGACAAACTTACCCCTTATAAGTGTATTTCTAATGATTGATTTTATGAGACCGAAATGGTATCAGAGCCTAGGTAAAATTATTTCAAAGATACAAATTTATTATAATGAAGTAATTAAATGTTTGAGGAGGAGAATTTTCTCAAATAACATGAATCCGAACCTAGGTTCGAGATTAATTATTTACAGGATTTATTCCAGAACTCTGGAATATTTAAAACAGGAAGATCTAACCAAGGTTAGTTATCAAGAAGTAACTTATCAGAGTTCATAAGGTAAACTTATGATTCAAAATAACATGTTAGAAATAGTACCGGATTTTTCTAAACTCTCGAGAGATCTGAGAGAAATTCAAAAGATGGTACAAAATTATGACAATATGTTGTATTATGTACCACACAATGTGGCAATATGTTGTATTATGTACCACAAAATGTGGAGAAAATCCTTAAAAACCAGGAAGAAATTCTTGGAATATTAAAGGATATTCGAACAAGAATTAAAATCCTAGAACAACAACGAAGTTTTAGTAAGAGAACTTCAGAAGGAAGGTTACCACCATCCTTTGGTATTGAACCCTTGTTATATCAACAAGGGAAGACCAAAGTTGTGCAAAAACCTTTGACTGAAGAAGAAAAAATGATCAATCTAATTAAATTTGTCGAAATTATTCTGATGATAACTTTAGAAAGAATTGTTCTAGAAGATCTACAAGAGCTTCCGGAATCTTTCGCAAATCTCAAAGTCGTAGATCTGAAGATGAATACCACGGGAGGTGAACAACCTTCTATAAACTGGTCATCTTCTCAGGAACCACCAAGGGAAAGTGTGAGATCTCATAATATAAGTATGAGAGAATCTCAACCCGATTTCCATACTGGTGGAGAATCACACCCAACATGAACAAGGACAAGGAGAAATCATATTCCCTTGCACCAAACACTTTATGGAAAAACTATTTTAGAACATATACATCCTTATGGGGTTATGCTTAACCTTGGTGTATTAGATTTCAAAAACAAAGAAGATCTCATAGATGACTGGACATTTGCTATGAGAATCGCTGCAGGAACACTTGATCTCAACAGAGAAGAATTCATTAAACTTCTAGAAAGGAGTCTTATGGGATCATTTAAAATTGATTGGGACATGACTTCATTAAAAACCAAAGAGTCAGTCCTAGCTGGAGAATCTCTTAGTGAGATAGCTGGAAAAATGGTTACCCTATTTAAAGCACAATTTATAGGGGTAGACTATTTTAACAATCAAGATACAGAGAAGAGAAAGAAATATACTCAAGCTCTGTATAGCCTTGAATTACATGACATATATTTAGTGGATGAATATATTATGTTGTTCACTAAATACAGATGAAATTCAGAAGGTCGAAGAAAATATAGATATACAGCTTTTCTTCGCTAAAATACCGAGTTCCTGGAGAGAAATGCTTATAAGGGAATATGTCCCTGGCAATCCAGATACGCTGGCACGAAAAGCCTATTTTCTCTAAGGAAAATTGGCAGAATGGTGTTATATGGCAGCATTACAAAAGAATTACAAACGCTTAAGGGGTATCAACAAATGAACTTCTTTGTGTTGTAAGGAAAACGATCTTCCAACTATTATTGAAAGTAAACCACAAAAGCATAAGAGGAAATTTTTTAGAATTCATCCTTATGCTAGAAGTGGAAAAAGTTCTTGGAAACCAAGAACAGTATGGTAGATAGAAGGCCATATCTTATAAATGTGGACAAAGAAGTGGACCATCAAGAAGTAGGATATCATCTCAAGCATCGAGTACATCTCGAAGAACAGGAAGAAGACATCTACGAAGAAAACTTTCAGAAGAGCTCATACTGGAAGCTAATGAGAGTTTCAAGGATTTTAATTGTTGGACATGTTGAGCAAAAGGTCATATCTCAACCAAATGTCCAGAAAATGAGAAACGATGTATTAAACGCTTCGATCTGACTCTGGATTTTGAAGAAGCAGTTTATTACCAAGATCTAATTCAGGTATACGGATTTGAGGATATCGCTTCAGAAGAAAGTATATGAAGAAGAAGAAGTCTTGAGTCAGGAATATTATGATGAAACTGAATTAAAATCTGACTGAAGACGAGGTGTTTCGACAAGAAATACATGAAGAAACCAGACAACAATATCTCATAACATGGTCCAAATGATCATGAGAGAAAATCCTAGTCTTCAGAGATATCAAGGGTCCTCTGCAGAATAGGTAAAAAAGTTCTAAGGAAGTATTGGCCTAAGAAACAGAAAATATCATCTAATCTATGGAGGGAAATGACAATTCATATGGAACTTACAGGAAATAGAATGGAAATACAACTAATTCCTGCTGAAGAAATTAAGGAGGAATTACGAAAACTCAAGATAGAAGTAGCAAGGACTATGTTCTGGATTCATATTGGAGCAATCCAAATTATGATAAAAGCACTTTCAAAGAAGGAATATATTCACCCATTGATATTGCTATATGCGATAAAATAATAGAGAACCTTCAAGATTCAGTACTGGGAACTATCTCAGGAAATCTATGCACAAGAAGATTATAGGAGTAATATATCCAAGAATAGCCTATAACCTGTCAGATCGAGATTTCAGCCGAGCTTTGACATTATATCAGAATTTCAAAGAAAAAGGCTGATGAAAGAATGTAATAGACCATATTCTATTACCTATCAGATTTCATATACTCTATCTAATACACATCATTCAGAGTTATTTATTAGAAATGAGTTCATTGAAATACCTGAGATATTTGAAAAAGTTGTCCAGGCATTTTATCCAGAAAGAGTTGAGTTTCCTTTAATACAGGAATCAGATATCCAAATACAAGACAAACCGATTCTACAAAGGAATCAAAGTCTTAGATTGGAATCAAGAAGAGAGAATTACAAGTTATAGGGAGGGAAAAACACATGTTCAAGAAACCCAATAGGAGCTAAAAAGCTTTTCCACAATAGGAAATCTCAGATGCCCAGAAGGGTGTAAAGAAGTAGAAATAGTATTTGATATTACAAACAAAAGAATCGATTCCCTTGTAATATCATATACTATTTAGAACATATGATAGGAACTTACCAAGGTATGATTAATATCGGAGAATTGAAGTTCATATCAAAAGAATTCCAGGAAAGAACCAGATATTGGTTCTTGGACTAGAGTTTCTCGAGGAACATAAACATTGGAAACATCTAGAATATGGAATGGAATTTATGGTTGAATATAGGATGTGGAAAATTCAATGACTACAAGTCCTTTCTCGATATACATTCCAGTAGGAATGTTATACGAACAATATAAGGCAGAATATTTTGCTGCTTATATTGATTCAGGCGCTGGAATCTGTACCGCAAAAAAAAGATTTTTTTCAAATAATTTGGAAGAAGAACTACCAAAGATTGCTGTAAGAGATTTCTCTATAAGAATCGTAATCTTATGCAAATGGATTAAGATGACTGAAATCGTAATTGGAGGTGATGAACAAACACATTGGTACAAGGTAAAAACACAACCAATTTATTTTCATGATGCATGAGCTGACATTTTGCTAAGAAATAATTTCCTACAAATGTTCAAGTCTTATACTCAAGAAATGAGACTAGACGATTAGTGTTCACAACACCTTGTTATCATAAAATCATAGTCCACCTATTAAGAGATGCATTTTACTGAAAATTTTCAATTCAATTTTGCAGCAAGCGTGGTGATGAAGGAAAACTTTTGAACCAAAAAATGAAAGATTCTAGACGGTTTGGAGAAACAATGCTCCAATTAAGAGCAAATAAAACTCTCCAACCAGAAGAAATAGAATGTCTCAATATAGCTCTACATAAGAATGATGTAGAGTTTGAATCCAATGTATTATTGGAAGATATCAAGAAAATGATCAAAGAAAATTACAATGAAGATCCCTTGGTATGGTGGGACAAAAATCAACTCAAAGCTTGCCTTAAAATTAATGAAGACAAAGAGTATGAATTTGTCCGTTGCAAGTTTATCCCAATGAATATAATGATCAAAAGGATACGCAGATTATAATCAAGGAACATTTGGATCTTGGTTTGATCAAAGCAGAAATTTCACCATACAGTAGCATAGGATTCCTGGTAAGAAATCATGGTGAAATAAAAAGGAACATACCCAGATTAGTTATTAATTAACAAGAAATTAATAAGATTCTGGAGTTTGATGAGTAATTTATATCTAGAAGAGAACATCTAATCAGTTGAATACGCAACACAAAGATATTCTCTAAATTCGATTGTAAGTCTGGGTTTTACCAAATTCGGATGCAGGAAGAAAGCAAGAAATTCGCAGCTTTCTCCACACCATAAGAACACTATATTTGGGAAGTATTAACAATAGGATTGGCTAATTCACCCCATATATTTCAAAGAAAAATGGATAATCTATTTAAAGATTATTTTAACTTTGTCTGTCTATATTGACGATGTGTTAATTGCATCTAAAAATATGGAGGAACATATTAAACATTTAGAAATTTTCTCTGATGTTTGCAAAAAAAAAAAAACAGGACTGGTTCTATCAGAAAAGAAAGCAGTCATTGCCACACGAAAGATCGAATTTCTAGGAATAGAAATCGATGAGTCTGGAATAATTTTGCAGGATCATATAGTAAAAATGTACAAAATTTTCCAAACGAACTAAAAGAAAAGAAACAACTTCAGAGTTTTCTAGGAGTTGCTAATTTTACTGGGATGTTTATTAAAAAAACTAGCAAAACACAGGAAAGTGTTCAATACATTATCGAAAAAAGATGCGAAATTTATATGGACGGAAGAACACACACAGAGACTTAGCCAATTAAATAAGATTTGTAAAAATCTTCCAAAACTGGTTATTCCTCAGGATGAAAATGATCTGGTATTGTATACGGATGACAGTGATCATTGGTGGACGGCAATTTAACCAAGCTTACACCAGAAGGAGAACAGCCATGCCGATATTGCAGTGGATTATTCTCAGATACAGAAGCCATAAGATGGCATATCAACGAAAAAGAATTCTATGTAGTAAAAAAGCTTTTGAAAAATGGCCATTATTTTTACTCGCAAAGATATTTACTTTAAAAGTTGATAATATACAGGTGAAAGTTTTCTTAAGGAATAGAATTGAGTCTAAACCTGAGAATGCCAGATTATTAAGATGATAAGCACTATGTCAGAATTATATTTTTGATATTGTGATAATTAAATTTCATGAAAATATTCTTGCAGATTTTTTAACAAGAGATTGACAGCGGTGATATCGATGCCATCATCATGATGCAGAGGCATTTGAGGGAACACCTTGAAATGCTTCAAAACAAGTTTAACAAGCTGGTCTTAAACGCATAAGTTGCGGGAAAACTGCAACAAGCCGATAAGAGAATTGTGTCTGATCGAATCACATGATGCTTACATGCTTATACTCAATTATGGTCTGTAATACAAAGGCCTATCCTCCAAGGAATTGAGAAGCCATTGGTTTCCAAAATAGAGAGTTTTCGAGTACATGACTCTATACCTGGAGCAGAGGATTCAAATACCCCTTGCACAAGTGTTAAGTCGGGATCATCTCCAGATGAGTCGGCTGAAACAAAAATTGAGACTCTCGATCCTTATCTCGAGTCCTCATGTCAACCTTTCACCTCGGGGATTGAAGATGGAAAGATCAACCTTAGACCTAATAGTGAAAAGGGTAAATATAAGGTTGATACTAATGAAGCAACAATTTCTCCATTACATGTGTACCAACAGAATTGAGAGAAATTGAAAACAAGAGTAGGCATTAACCCAGCTACTATCAGGGTTGATTTTGCAGGAAAATATCTTAGGGTATGAATGAAACCAAATTCATATCCAAAAGAGGTCAAAACTTCGTATGAATTTGGGGCTCTTGCCTCAGCTTATACCACATCACCAAGCTTCCCAGAAATCTCAAATCTACCAAAATGTATCTAGGAAGCTGTTCATGAAACTTGAGCAAATAATGACTATTTGTCCAGAGGAGACATTTTGGAGCTATACTTTTTCAGTACAACACCAGAACCAATAGGAAAAGGCTCTCATGAAACCTTTCATTTTATCAAGTTAAGGAGGCCAGATACAAATGTTCAGAAATTTATCAAAGATCCTCCGTCAGAATAAACACCCCTTGTTGCTTCAATTACTGAAGACGATATTTCTGCCAGAAGAGCATGGGGTTTATGGGTCAATTTTTCATTTAAATTTTATCATAATTCGATAAACGGATCATTCCTGTTAAATACTATGACATGAAAACCACAAGTTTTGTAGAAGACCTATTCGAAAAGAAAAGAAATACTCTGCGGAATAGCAAGCTGTAGGGGAGTAAAAAAAATTATCGGAAATTCTGCAATATGGCTCATGTGGGAAGGTGGTCATAACATATCTGCCCAGAATGTCCAAATCAAAAGGAGCCAGAATTTGGCAAGGGTTTCAGACCTCGATCAGACAAGAAGCATCTTGCAGAGACAAGACCAAGTGGTGAAGGACCACAGCCACGTTTTTTCAGGGAAGCCAAAAGTTTAAGATTCCTCAACAAAAATAACTGGACATGTGACTACCATCACTTTTTCTTGGGGATAGGAAAAGCTAAAAGATTCCCCGACAGGAAGTAGTGGACACGTGATACCCACTAAATGACCAAGAAAACTTGGACCCAAATGACTATAAATAAAGAGTAAATGGGAACAAGAAAATTTATACAAGAGTTAAATCGAAATTGGGAACCAAAGAAAAATGTATGCTACATATCTTAAGGTTTCCAAAAGATAGATTAAAGAAATAAGAAAGCAACTAAAATATTTTAAAGATCTCTACAAACTATTAAAAGAAGAAGAAAACGAGATCTTAGCTGATATAATAAAGACGCATATCCACTGGTTATGCCAGGAGATAAAATCAGAAGAACAAGTCATTGTTAGATTAATGATCTAGAAAGGGACAAATCAAGAAAAGGTAGAGGGACTATTCAACCATCCACTCAACCCACTCAAGAGATAATGTCAAACATAGCTGGATGACAATAAAGAAAAGCTATGGCAAGAGTTGAAGTCTGTGAATCAAATCCGCAAACGGCTTCTATAAATAAGAAGGCAGAAGGAAGATGAAAGGATCAATCACTCAATCTCTTCGTTTTTCTTCAAAACATTGTGTCATATTCTCTTTCAAGTTTATGTGTGTTGTAAGTTCGGCTACTAACTATTAGTAGTTAAACAAGTTTCTCCTTATCTACAGGAGGTTATTATGTAATAATATTTTGTATGTTTGAATAAAAGAACCAAGGATTTTGCCCATATTATTTTCAAATTGAACTTTTACTCTACACCCTAAGATAGGAAAAGAAATAGGGTTGTGCTAAGTGTTGTTGAAGGAATCTGCGTCAGAAACCATCAGTTGCGATTGTGTGGTTGGACTGTGAGGAGCAGTCTGTAAAATTCAGTGGATATATCCATGCGGTACTCTGGTCAAAAAGGTAAAATGTTCAATTTATTATACGGAATCATGATGGACCTTTTATATAAATAAAAATAATCGATCATTTGAGCATGGTATATAGGCTGGAAACCTTGCGTAACTGTATGTCTTGAGGCTATATGCCTTCAAGAACATGCTCAATAAGTATAACAATACCACGTACCATATGTAAAAAGGTAAGGGTATTCTTGGAAATTGTAAAATATTGGGGAGTTAAAACAAAAAATTGTAGGGATATGGAGTAGAGATAAAGTTGAGAAGTGAAGTAGAAAGTTATTGAAAGTTTGCCATTAAATTATCTCATATTTATAATAGGAATAAAATAATCAATAATCGAAATTTCAAATAATCTATTGTTTTTATTTTCTAGATGTATTATATCGCGCTGTTGTTCTCTATCCATATATTATTAAACACATCTTTATTGAAGTTTAATATAGCTAAAAAAAATTATGCAATTAGTTATTTTTGTTATGTATATTGTGCGAAATTTCTTTCCATTTCCACATTCACTATAATTTACATATAACTCATTACGTATTTTAATACGATCAATTCATACTAAAAAATTATGTTTTTTTAAATTAAATTATTTTGCTTTTCTTAATTAGTATCTTATTTTTATATTATCGTAATCACAGCAGTATCTTATGCCTCTTAATTTATCTCATGCCTCTAAATTTTTCGAGACCAAAAATTATCACCAATAATGCTCATACTAAGTAAAAATGAGAATTGTATATCCGCTTAGAAGATTCAACAATAATTTCTTCTCATTATTGATTCTCTATACGATGCATTTAGGTTTATTGATAACCAAAGAGGAAAAGTTCCTGGCATCCACACAAACAAGGATGGGGAAGAAATAGCAAAAGAAGTTAATGAATGTGCCATTTTATTCGCTGAGCGCATCACATGGCTCAACGTTAAGGAAGTATGATTACTCATAAGTCGTCGGATATCAATTGCAAAAGTGCCAACATAGCTGAAGTCCTCTTTTGGACGTGTGACTGCTTGCACAGCCAGAAGAAAATCCGAGCAAATTTGATGAAGTTAAATGTGATGATCTTGCACCAATGAGAGTCCCTCCGCGATAGCTGTAAGTTCAGCTATAAGAACAGATTGTGGCTTAGTAATTTTCTTCCCAAACGCCAACATAAGCTGGCCCTCGTCATTGCGTACCACTCCCCCTATCGCAAAGCTAGCAGAGGTCTCTTATATGCTGCATCAACATCTGATCGTAGATGATTAAGGGGAGGAGCCATCCAAGTTTTCGGGGAATTTGCGGGTTCAAGACTGCTAGATGAATATGTTAACAACTTTCGGGCCTCCTGAAAATCACGAAGCAAATGCTCACACCAGTCCGCATTTGCCACCACATTTTTGGAGTCGGATTCATGAACCTTTTTTAGTCACTCTGAACAAATTTCATAGGCACGAATCGCAAAAAATTCAAACTCCATTCTAGTCAGTTTCTCCTTCATCCACTGGGCAATATCCAAAACCTCCATATGGCAAACTTGTTTCAAGAACCTCCAAAAGATTATTTTTTTCCAACAAGCTTTAACAGCCCGGCATGAGAACAAAGCATGGCTCGTGGAATCCATGCAAAAATGACACAGCGGACATGCACTAGATGTAGGGACATGATGAGCCACCAAGTTTATCGACGTAGGGATGAGATGATAAACCACACGCCACCATCAAATCCAAATCTTTCAATCCAAACACAATCTTAAAAAGGTGTTTGACTAAACTTATAAGCTTCAAAACTGCTTATACGTTGTTTTGGAGCTTATAAGCTATTCAAATTTGTTTGGCATTAATTTGGTCAAACAACTTATAAGCTGTCAAATAACTTATTTTGATAGATTAGAAACTGTTTTTAAATGTTTGGGGTTATCTTACTTTTTTAAAAAAATCTTATTTTAATATTTTACTTCTCTAAATTATCATTACATATTTTCATAAATCTCGGTCATGCCCTCCGCCATTAGATATTAAACATTATTTTAATTTTTTTCCCAATTAATATCAATTTTCTAAATTAAAAAAAATTATTTTAAAAAAATTTATTTTTATTCTTCGGGGAAGTTGATGAAAAATCCCCAATCAAAACATTTCTTTGAGTTCACTCCCTACTCACAAAATTGTGGTACTATGTCATACAAAATGCGATACACTTCATGTGGAAATGTGGTACTAAAAAATATCACTGAACTCACAAAAAAATTCGACGGCTTAGAATCGAAAAGTCAATTTCCCGTTATTCTTCTACAACTATTTTCTTATATATAATTATATATATTATCTTCGTAGCATTATACATTTCACACGTCACATTCCAGTCTTGGTAAAAAGAGGTTTGACTTTTGTGCCTGAGTAGCATTATTGCATTAATTGACTATTCCATCAAAACGACATTCCCTATTAAAACGAAAAAATCAGTCTCTCTTCTCATTTCCATGAACTTCTTAGGGTGTGAAGATGACTGGAAATTTTTCATATGATCTCTCATTAGTTTTGAAAGCTTTCGTAGCCTCTTTGTTTTCATTAATCATATTCCATATTTTGATAAGAAACAAATCAGCAAAAAGGAATCACTTAAATCTTCCTCCGGGAAGCTACGGCTGGCCAGTTCTTGGGGAATCACTGGAGTTTCTTGGCCGTAGCAGGGCCGGAACTCCCGGGAAATTCGTGGAAGAAAGAAAGGAGAAGTACAAGTCTGAGGTGTTCAAGACTTCCCTTATGGGGGAATCTGTAGCTGTGATATGCGATGGCCCAAATGGGTACAAGTTTTTGTTCAGTAATGAGAATAAATTGGTCAGGATTTGGTGGCCCGCTTCGGTGAGGAGGCTACTCGGGAGGTGTCTGTCTACTACTTCTGGAGTTGAAGGAATGCAAATGAGGAAAATGGTATCTCAATTTTTTAGCCCACACGCCTTCACAAAGCTTTATATCAGAACGATGGATTTGGTTGCCCAACAGCACATAAACACTCGCTGGCAAGGTACAAGAGTCATCCATCATGATACTGATACTGTTGCTTTATGTAGTTATCGTTGGTGGTGAATGTGGATTTGTTTTTCTCCTACAAACATATCTATTTTGCCACACTTTGTGTGTGTCCTTTTTCATATCTAAGTTTATATTCTATATATTGTATGAATAATTTTTTTTGGTGTCCGGCTTTAAATTTGACTGAAATAAATGCTCCTATGTAAGCATTTTTTTTAAATATTAATTTTTACTTGCATAGTATTTCAAACAAGGCAAGCATTATGATTTGTCTTAGCATTCTGTATAATCAGTTTTGATTTCTCAGAACTCATTTAACGTGGGTGCTATGTCGATTAGTGAGAACAAGATGAGATCAAGGCCGAGAGGCTAAAATTATTTTACTGGTTCCTGTCTCTTAATTTTGAACAAGACAATCGACCCTTTTCCAGATAAATATGGTAGAATGAATATCTTTTCAATATTAAAGTTGGTTGCATCAGGGCAAACTTTTACCTTTTTATTTGAATGTTCGCAAGAACTAAGCGATTACTCTACTCATGCCTCCTTATTTCACATTAGGTAAAGAGGAGGTGAAGGTGTTTCCAGCTACCAGATCATACACATTTGAGGTGGCATGTAGATTGTTCATGAGCATTGAAGAGCCTGAACAAATAGCAAAATTATCTTCCCTCTTTAGTATTTTCATAAAAGGAGTCATCTCTATCTCTCTCAACTTTCCAGGAACAAGATTCTTTAAGGCAAATAGAGCTACCAATGCTATTAGGAGAGAACTACAGATGATAGTCAGAAGGAGGAGAGTGGAGTTGGAACAAAAAACTGTGTTACCTTCTCAAGATCTTCTCTCCCATTTGCTTGCAAACCCTGATGAAAATGGCGACTTTATGCCCGAATCAGTTATCATAAATAACACGCTTCTCCTACTCTTTGCCGGTCATGATACTTCAAGTTCTGCTATAATGATGCTTATCAAGTATCTTGCCGAGATTCCTGAAATACACGAACAAGTCTTGCAAGGTCAAGCACTCTGCATTATCATCCATATGTACACATAGCTTTGCTATTTTTTTCAAGTTTACTTATTTATTTGATTATTTTTGCGAGCAGAGCAGAAAGAAATTTCAGCATCGAAAGAAGGAGAGTTTCTGCAGTGGGAGGATATACAGAAGATGAAGTACTCCTGGAATGTAGCGTCTGAAGTTTTACGATTATCGTCTCCCGTGGTAGGTGCTTTTAGAGAAGTTATGGAGGATTTGAAATATGGTGGCTATGACATACCCAAAGGATGGAAGGTATTCAGGAAATCATAAATTTTTATATATGACACTAGCTGGTGTTTGGTGCATAACGAACGCTTCTTTTGTTGACAGTTCTATTGGAATGCACCGATGACACATATGGATCCTAGCTTGTTTCCTGAGAATGAGAGATTAAATCCGTCAAGATATGATGGTGGTGGTCCTGTTCCTTATTCCTATGTTCCATTTGGCGGAGGACCTAGGATGTGTCTGGGGAAAGAGTTTGCTCGACTCGAGATATTGATATTTCTACATAATTTGATAAAAAAATATAGGTGGAATTTAGTGATTCCTGGTGAAAAGATCATATATGATCCGTTTCCCACCCCAGTCAATGGACTTCCAATTTCTATTCATCGTATATGTTAGAATATATATCCAACAAACCAACTTGGTGGTTGGACTTTATTGGCTTATATGTAAAAACGATCTTTATTTTAATGATAATTTATGGTTTTATTCAATTATGATATTAACTTTATCGGAATACTCATGCAAGCAACATAGATAAAACTATTGAAAATACAATAAGTATCATGAGATCTGTCTCTCAACGTAGATTGTGAATTTTTAGGAAGTATAATGTGTATTCTAAAGTAGTTCTAAGTCAATTCCGCCATCTAAAATAAGGATAAAGATAGCTCGAGCTCTAGACTAACATATTTGATGTTAAAATCATGTTTCATTGGTAAGATCATGAAAATTTCTATTCATACAGATGAGTATTTATTTGATGAGACACTGAATAAACTTCACACACTTTCCAAGTTGTTTGTACATCTTTAATCCTTTGACCCGAAACAACATGAAAGCTCTGCGTACTAACATGCAATTTTAGTCGTTTATCGACTCTATTGAGGGTCATTAGGTGATGAGATTGAGTGTAGTTTCCAAATATGTAGGAGCCAATACATTGTAGTCGGTGATTCATTGCTCATCTACAGGAGAAAATATCATATGTGATATAATGAGCAGCTAATAGTACAAATGTAGAACTCGGTAAATCAGATTACGTATAAGGTGTGCATAACTACTATTATTTAAATTAAAAATGATTTCTTTTATATTTATGAAGTGTTTAAGGCATTTTAAAATTTGTTAAGTCATGATCATTTATTTTAAATCACAGAAGTTTAGTTTTATCTTTTCGGTTAAATACGCAAGGCTGGACTTGAGTTGGAGTATTGAGATAAAATTTAATAATATGAAATATTCCTAAATTTAATTTAAGCCAAAGAATAATTTATTTTAATGTAAAAGAATGTTTAAGGATTTATTTAATTAATTGGAATTAAGTAGTAAATAAGTTTTTTTATATCGAATAATTAATTAAGCCTAAATTAAAATGTGTAACCAATTGGGATAAATTAATCTAGGCCTATTTTATTTAAGAAATTGTAACTTAACATGTTAGTAATTTATTTTAAGACTTAGCCATGCATGCAAGAAAATTTATATCCAAAATTAAATTATTGATTCACTAAAATACATAATAAGTGTTTGAAACTTTAAAGAGTTAAAATTCATGAATTAAGCAATATTTTACCTCCATTTTGATAGCAAAATTTCGGCCCTCCTTCAATCAAATCCTTACATGTTTGGCAACTCTCCATTTTTGATTCTTTTCCTTAATCTTTCTTTGTATGATAATTCCCTCATTTTTAAATCCCCAATAATTAATAATTAAGCACTTTTATTGCACCTAATTAAACCTCAAAATTAGCCTAGCCCATTCCCTCATTTTCGAGTAACTAGAAGGAAGAAAATCATTTCTTTGTGCCATTCCATTCCTTAAATTTGAAACTTCCCGCTAATGCATTCTTGACTCCTTTATTTTCCTTGTAACCTACCCCTTCATTCCTTAACACTCCTTCACCCCC
Source organism: Primulina eburnea (assembly GCF_022965805.1). Lineage (NCBI taxonomy): Eukaryota > Viridiplantae > Streptophyta > Magnoliopsida > Lamiales > Gesneriaceae > Primulina > Primulina eburnea. Next base: position 9,473,778 of record NC_133110.1, on the reverse strand, counting down.
TCACATTCGAAAATTTCGGAGAAAATAGCAGCAAGAAATCATGAGCCTTCATCAAGAAAACAAGAAAGAAAAGGAACTCCGTCCGCCGCGCCGTGTTCGTCGTATAGTTTGTTTTCTTTCTTAAACAAATTTCCAGGCATGTATATGTTATTCTTTTCTCTTCAATCAAGTCTTATACATATTTTTAAACCATGTTGTGTTCATAAATTATAAAGCAAATTTTGAAATATGGCAACAACTTTCTTTAAAAATATGTGCAGTATTTTCTCGGCCATCACTTGTTGCCTCACGGTTTTGATTGTTTTTGTGGTTTCAGAATATTGCTCGATTCAGGCACTCAAGGCTGCATCTAGGCATGTACTAGGGTGTGTTGGAGTCATGTTGGTCCATTGGTTCAAGGCCATGCACTCAGGAATCAAGACTTGACAGAAACTTTCCCATAGTTGCAAGTTGAGCTCGATTTTGTGTTTGGGTTGTCTAAAGTGTGTGTTCGAACCATGGCTGTTCTAAGGACTATAGCTATGGTTAGAACCCTTCCTTAGCATGTCTAGAACGTGACCAAGTCAGCCTTTCAAGGCTTGGTGATCCATTAAGTTTTCATAACAAAACACATGTCTCTCGGTTCCTTTCATTTCTGGTTTGGGGGATGAGCTTCGGCTTTTGGGGTTTGGGTGGATCTTGGTTGGCTTTTAGCCTTAGCCTTGATTCATACAATACCTCATCGTGTCTAGATCGAGCCATGGTCGATCATATGGCCATTAGAACGATGCAAGACAGCAAACATTTCGATACATCAGAGTACATAATTTTCTTTGGTGCTCTCGGTTTGAGCTTTGAGTTGTCCTAGGTGTTTGCTTGAGTTGTGGTTGGCCAAGTGCCCTTAGCCATGGTTCAAGCCACACCTTGGGATGTTAGTAAGAGAATTTGGTCGGTGGTTCAAGCCCCAATGACCATTGGTTTCACAAACCATGCAAGGAAGCGCAGCTGCTGCCACTGTGTTATGACAACAACTTTGGCTTCGGTTCAGAGGTCATGTACGAGTTTTTGGTTGGCTTTTAGCCTATGGCCTTGGACTGGACAGTACCTCAATGAGTTAGGAAGGTCATTTTTTTGACCTTTGGTTAAGTTTAGAACTCGTACGAGAATTTACGGTGCAATGTACCAAAGTGACTCTCGAAAGAGCGTTTCATGATTTTGGCCTCCATTCACATTTTTCGTGTATTACAGCCCTAGAGATATATTTCCATCATTTTAGGTGTATTTTAATCATGGCCCAACGATGGAAATTGTTGGTTCGGGTTGATACGAAGCCATGGTTGGATACTAAGTTTGTTGGGCGTAATTGTCTCGTTTTTGGTTCGGTTATGAAGTGTTGGTCAAGTTGAAATTATTTGCATGTTTCTCATGTTAGAAGGTCGCAGCGAGCCTGGGAACGACCCAAGTCATTCGGTATAAACATGGTTATAAATTATATTACGTACATAAAATATAAAATGTTTATTTTTGAGATATATGCGATATGTCTTGTGGCCACCTCACGCTTCTGGGAGCGCTCTACCCGGTGACCTACGACCGGTTCATGTTCATGATGGGTACAGACATCCAGTCCAAGGGCTGTGGTGATCTATACCGTCCAGTATACTGTGGTTTAATCTGATCAGATGTTCATGTTATGTTACGGGCCCCTTGCGTAGAAACATTATCTCTACTAGAAAAATCTCGGTATGATATTTTATGACAGGGCTCTATCGAGTAAATCTTTTACGTACGATTTTCAGTTATGCACGTATTTATAATTACTCATGACACGAATTTTACCTTACGCTTTATGATATGATAATTTTACGCTGCATGCGATTTTATGATATATTTACTTGTTATTCACGATATATGCATGCTGAGTCTTTAGACTCACTAGACTTGATTGTTGTAGGTACTAATGAGGTCGAGATCGAGGGCGGGGATCAGTGAGCTAGCTTGGGTCAGTAGTAGTAGGAACCCGAGGACCTCACATTTCATCATTTACTTTTACGCTCAAACTCAGTTTTTACTTTGATGAATTATTTTTAAGTTGTGGTTTTGAACACAATATTTACTCCTGCGGTTACTTTTAAGTTAAACCTATTTTATCAGTTTATTTTATGAATGTGGCATATTATTTATTTAAAAAGAAAAATTTTAAATAATTCCGAAAAATTACGAGTACGAAATACGAGCCTCTACAACAAAAAGTCTTTGGCTAGAGTAAGACATGTGCTCTAGGGAAATGTGTTTTCCTATTTGCATGTACGATGTCACAATTGTTGTTCAAAGTTGCATCACATTGTTAGCAAATTCATTTGTAACTCTCAATGTACCATTGATTACAGATTTGATAGTGATATATATGAGTTGAAGGGAAGATACTATACTCTAACTATAACTTACTAGTTTGTGCATGCACTATTAGTGATAACTAGAGGATCATGAGACGATGCCACTAGACGCTATTACCATGATCCGAAAGTTGTTTATAAAAAAATTATAAGTAGCTTTCATATTTTGGAAGTTGTAGAAGTTAGCATGACTGATAATTAAGTGAGAAGAGCACATCCTTAATTTAGTGAAAGAAGTTCCAAAATAGGCAATTTCCAAAAGAGAAAAATGAAAATTTTGATTTTTGAAAATTCACTTTTCACCATAATAACGAGATTTGTACATTTGTCACGTCGACGATGACTGGTCGTCGATTGTGTTTATGATGAAGCCACAATTAATTAATTAGTTAATTTAAAATTTATTTAATAAATAATAATTTGTAGTATTTGACTACTAAGTCAAAATTGTCAAAGAATATTCTAGATGGTCTAGATACTTGAGTTGATAATTAATTAATTATCATATCGTGTAGTATTTTATTCAAAAGTTGAAAAGATATATGCAGAGATTTTGACAAGGGCTACAACATTAGATTGTGTAGAATCCTAATGAGACTAAGATTCAAGGTTTGAAATATAATAAATATTATTTATCATGAGTTGATAAATATACACAACATGAGAAAGAAAAATTTATCTCCTCTCACAAACATAATTTCGTCCACCATTGTTCTTGGAGAACCAAAGTCTCGATGGAGCGCCACCTTTCCATCGCGGGTGCACTGTCGATGCCTTGTCGCCGATGCCGCACCCTGCTTTTTTCGACGATCTAATCTCAACACATAATTTCATTAAGATTTCTAGTGTGATATATATGAGATGTGCAGTTTTTTGATCGTGGACAAGATTAGATGATCGAAGAACGGAACACGGTCCAGTTGATTGTTCGAAGAGACTTACAAGAAGAACTATATCCGTTAATCTAGACTAGTTTGATGCAAACGTTTTTTAACACCAAAGTAATTAAACTTTAAACACCTTATGGATAGTATTTGAATTATAAAACGCCCAATAAATATTTGATTGTTAAATTAAATTTTTTTAAAAATTTTAAACTTCGGCTACTTATTGAGCATGAGAAAACAATAACATCTAAAAATGACATATTTTCGTCGTATAAAACAGAAAAATGGATGTCTTGGTTATACTCTTTTATGAATCTCTAAAACTTTTGTCTAGAAATAAAATTGGGGTAAGATAATATCACAAGTTGCAATAAATAAGAATTGATTTACATTTCTTTTTAGTTCATCGAGATTAGTGATGAAATTCAACGGAAAAACATGTTATGTACTGCTACTCAAAACAAGAGTACAAGAACAATATGTTATTGAATATTCATTCACCAGTGCAAGTTCTTTAAAGAGAGAGAACCTATCCATCTTTAGGTATTCTCCGGTATATAGCTAGGTCATTGACATCCATATAACACATCCATTCTGTAGGCATATAATTTGCAAATGAAAGAATAAGCTCCATCTAAGGATGTAAACGAACCAAACCGTTGGTGAGCTATTCGAAACTCGATTCGATAAAAGCTTGATTGAGCTCGTTTAATGAGGCTCGTTAAGATAAACAAACCAAACTCAAGCTTTACAGTATTCGGCTCGTTAGCTCGTGAACATGTTCATTAGTAAGTTCATGAGTAATCTTTTAGATGAAAAAATAATAATTTTGATATTTGATTTATTGATTTTGCATATTATTTATGAAATATATAGAAAAATCAATTAAATTTATTTATTATAATAAATTTACAAATTTTAATAAGAATAATATATTTTTCTTTAAATATATAATTTACATTTTAATTAATTTAATGAAAATTTAAATGTGTTATTCATATTTATTAAACTTGTTTAGGCTCGATAAATACTTGAATAAACTCGTGAACCATGCATATATTCGTTAAATAAAGCTCGAGCTCGGCTCGATTATAAACGAACCAAACTCAAACATTCAAGAGTTCGGCTCGATTCGACTCGATTACATCCCTAGCTCCATCTGAACCTTAGCTTTTTGTTTCTTGGTGTACATTTAAATGGAGACATCACGGATAAAAGGATTACTCGTTCACCGCTGTGTTGCATGAGCCGAAAATCTGATAATAAACGAGAGAATCGTTCCGTTTGGCGAGCTAAAATTATTGCACAATTTTCAAATTACAACTTGCAATGTATTACACAATAGACGGGGGCAAGAGGAGGTTGGGTGATTTTCTTGTCATAACTTCAAATGCCAAGCCTGGCCACTTGAAACAACCTAGGGAACTGGCAAAAACACCAGGAAACAAGTGTCATTTGGTTGAATTCAGATGCGCAGAAATTTGTATAGGTGGAAATACCATAAGTTTGTCCGTTTAAATCCATCATGCAACCAAGTGGTCATAAATTTCATATACCTTCTCAATGACAACAATTCCATCAACAGGGTATTCTAGGCTATCGATTTCAATTGATAACTCCAAGTTCTGTCCATGTCCTATTCAAGTAGTAAATAAACAAAATCTTCTTCACATTTTCTTGATGACGCAAGCTGCAACACAGTACATTCCCCTCCAACATGGCGGTTATTCACCCTCTTCAACTGCAGCTTACCATAAGCCTTGAATTATTTCATCTCTACTCGGACCTTGACAAGCACGATGGTTTGCTTTTTACATAAAATTGGTAAGTAAGAACCTTCATTGTGTGTGGCAGTCGCCAACTCCTTTGGAGTAGAATCGCCGGAGCAGAATGTGTAAATGCGAAATTTATTACATTGAGAATGCCTTGATTGGTTTTTTAATATTTGAGTGCATGTAGTCAGTTTTATACAAATCAAACAGGTAACAAACACAAAGTAGGTTTAGCAATATGAAGACTGCATATCAGCTGCTGATAACTATAACTAGTAACATAGTGCCTTTTATCGAAGTATTCTCATCAAGTAATTTCAGACGAGTAAAAAGAGAGAATTTTGAAAAATACTAGTTGAAAGGAAAATTAGTGACATGCCACATTTGAAATTAATCCAACTGAATGAACACAAAAGTAAAGCAACTGTCCAACTGACCTTCAGATCCTTCGGAGAATCCCCTATAAGATATAATTTTCATGTTGTACTACATTGTTTGCCCATGGACAATGGGATGGGGTTGCAGGGGTAGACCGAGATAAAAGTTTCACGGTTTTCTACATCTTGCTAAAATTTTGCTTAACCGTGATTTTTCTAGATACGTCTGAAAAAAGCATAACAAATCTACTAACTCAGACAGCCTGCCTGTTGAAACATACCAAAACCAAATAAAGCCTTCAGCAAAACCTTAGATTAAGGCATTTGTCTGGGACTGTAGCACGTGCATGTCAAATAGATCAATGAAATTTATTGAATAATAACTGAAACATGAAAAACGTTTTAAAGCTTCACATACATATTATTGGCTTGCACCTTTTATTTCAAACAACTGTTCCAATGCAATGGAGAAATATAAAAAATCAGGATATAATAGGAAAAAAATCTCCCAAAATTTGAATCTTAAAAACATTAAATGACTCCCACGTATACATATCATGTCAAAATCAATCAATCAATCAGGCAAAAAAAAAAAATTTCTCCCAAAAGTTGAACTTAATTTTTTTAAAATGGCTCCCACAGATACATATCATGTTAAAATCAATCAACTGAGCCTACAATTCAGAGTTTATAGAAATGTCCCGAATGAAATAAATGATACTAGTTCAAGAATACAATTTATAAATAAATTACAGTTTCCCGGTTCTCACATTTTAACCACCCAATATTATCAAATATTTCCCATTCTACGAAAAATTATGTCATGTAGAAATTGAATATGAGAAGATTATCATGAAAGTGATTAATTGCAACAAATAAATTATAGAGATTCAAAATATTTTCAGTGTTGAATAAACTGTACAGGTAAAATAGAAAAGATTCATAATATCCCACCCCAAGTGTTGAAAGTAATGTACAAGAACAATATACAGTTTTAAACTATGTATGGAAATAGCAGTTAACCACTGTCTTATCTCATTACTCAGAATTAAAGCATCAAACTGGAACTTTTTAAGACAATGGAATAGATTGCTAACCCATATGCCATTTTCTTACCTCGACTATACGTGTGGATGTCTTGATATGCCAGCAGTGACTGAGCTCTTTCACATCTTGTACAAGGCAAGTTAGTCTTCCCCTCATTCCTTGACAAAACCGAGTCAATTTGAAAAGAAGACAGAATCATGGCCATGCAACAAATTTAGGGGCACTGCAAACCAAATAAATTACCATCAAATCTTTTGCTAGGAGATGCTAGTTCAAAACTCCACTTTCTGCTTTAACTTGAGGGATCTTTGCTTGCGGGACTTGCCAATTTTTTATTTTTCATAGCCCGAACTTTCTCGAATCTTGCTAATTTTTCTTCCCTGCCTTCTATGTCTGCCCGAATAACTTTATCTCTTTTATCATCTGACAACAAAGCAAGCCTTGCAAACTTCCTCGGTGCCACCTCCCCAAGTCTATCTGTTATGTCTTTGAGAGCAGGAACTATGCCCCGTCTAATATAGCATCCCTCAAAGAGCTGCATTGAATTAGTCTCTAGGATAATAGGGCTATCTTTCAACTCAAGGTCTAAACAAAATGGGGAATCCTTTAACCACATTCTCAAGGAGTTAGCCTTTGCAACAAGAACGCCGCTTCGTGTTTTACAAGGTAGAAATGGAGAACCCATTTCCCAGAGGTATGCCTTCAGTGTCCTGTTCAAAGAAATTTTGTCGTATTCTGCTGTACCGGTAATCATCACTACGGACTTTGGAGATTCAGGAAAACCTTCAAGTGATGCATCCTGCAAGAGCCAACATTGAATACTTGACCCCAAGACAATGAAGGATTTTTTTTTTTTTATGGGAAGACAATGAAGGATTTAAATTAACTGACAGAAGTTACACAAGCATAGGATATGGATATCAAACTACTAAATAAAGATAATCGAGAAAACATATTGAAAAATAGTATGTCATCCATGAAACCAAATTTCAAAATATACAATTGCTTTCCATGCATGCCTTGCATATTTTGGGGAGCAAACATTCTGTTCCCTTTTTTCAGTCTTCTGCAGAAGTTAAGTGGTTAATTCAATAAGATTCCTAAATGAGCAATGCTAGTATAAATCAAGTCTTGAGATTGGAAAATAAGTTTCTGTAGGTCTAGCACATGTTAAATATTAAAACAAAAAACAACACAGTGAAAGATCCTTGCCTGCATGAGGTCAAGCCATAAGGTCAGTCCAACAAGAGCAGCACCGGCAGATAACTTTCTAAAGTCAGCACCCCAATCCTTGTCTGCCACCCTGCAAAACAAAGTAAATTTTCTTATTAGTATTTCAAAGAATCAAAAGAAATTGAACCATTGCAAACCTTTTGATGCATCAATTTATTTTCATTGACCACAAGTATCTAAACACGAACATGGAGTGGCTCATAAAAGTAATGTCGCTAATTTCTTGGTTATGAGGTTCACTTTTTTAATGCTGAGAGGTCTTTGTAATATAACAACCCTAAACTGAAAAAAAAACAATTCAAGCTTCGCGAGAAAATAATCTCGTCCAACAAAGGCACAAATAATTGAATTTTGAGGTCAAAATCAGAGGAACAAAAGTCATATTAAAAGCCAACTTCACATTATTTTGTTGTTTCCCTCACAAATCTGAATGTCAGAAACGCTCAAAAGCATAAACTGTTGATATAAACACCAGAAAAGTGTGTATTGTGCACATACGTATGAAGGGACAAAATTAGAAGTTACCTAAACACGTTATTAGGATAAATGTTTCTCTTAATTGCTAGCTGGAAAATACAAGCTGCAGTTGCCCGGCGCTCAAAAGCCCAGAGCATATTTTCCAAAGCATTAACAAAGTTAAAGGCTGCATGATCTTCTACGGGCTGTAGTTTCTTAAGATAACCATCTATCTCTGACAGCAGCAGCATAGGGTTCTCTGTCAATAGCCTGTGAGAGAGATTGTCTTATGTCAAGAACAGAGTATAGATAAAATTTCCTCCCCCAACCCAGAAATAAAAGGTAGATTGAAAAGAAATAGCACCTTACTGGAATATGGAAACCAGCATCTCCAATAGCGTTTAAGAGTAGGAAGGTTTCACTAGTACTGTGGCACAGACTTGCGGCTTTGATAAAACAAGTCCATATCCTGTGGTCTGGATCCAATCCTTCTTTTTTCATCTCCTTGAGCTTCTGAATGCCAACCTCATAATCACCATTCTTGAGATAAGCATCAATGACTGAACTATATGGTAAAGTACTAAGATTTGGACATGTTGATTTTAAACTATTGAGCACTTTTTCAGCTTCAGCTGGATGGCCTGAGCTGCCATAAGAAGTCATAAGCAGATGCATTGTGGCATTGGTGGGTTCAATTCCTGAATCTTTCATGGTCCCAAGCAACTTTTCTGCCTTAGAATGGTTTTCACAGCTTCTGTATAGTTTCATCATCAAATGATAAAAGGAGCGATCCAGTTTGTGTCCTTCAGACATAAGGACATAAAAAAGTTCTTCAGCCTGTTCCAGCATATGCTGCTTAACAAAAGATGCTATAAGGCTTTTGTATGTGTCCATGTGAGGGTTTAGACCGAGCCGCCTCATTTCATGCATTAACAAGACGGCTTCTCCAGGCCTGCAATCTTTACAGTACATTATGATTAAAATATTATAAGTTTCCTCATCTGGTTTAAGTCCAGAATCCCGAACCTTCTGGTACACTTGAATTGCCTTCTTATAATCCTCTGTTTTTGTATACAAATTCAGCAATGAATTGAATATTATAAGATCAGGAGTGAATCCTGCTTCCTCCATCTCAGAGACCATGGCTTCGACGTCCCTTACCTGTTTTCCCCTGGAAAGTAACCCTATCATTACCCTGTAAAGATGCATGGTAGGAAGATACCCGGCAGCTTTCATTCCAAGGTATATCTTCTTTACTTCAAATATGTTTCCAGATCGGGCAAATGCTTCTAGCATCAAAATAATTGAGCTTTTACTAATTTTGAAACCCATATCTTGAAGATCCTGAATCACAACATAGAGCTCATTTAGCCTTTCGTCGACAATCAATGCTTGCAATAGACCATTCACTGTATCAATAGTTGGAGAAGGACCATCTCTCATCATTGTATCAAAAGCAGCCCTTGCTTTCTCATAACATCCATTTGCAGCATAAGCTTGAATCAATGTGTTCCAAACTTTTCGGTCTACCATTTCGCATCTTTGCCTCAGGGTTCCAACAACACACTCTGCTTTTTCCAGAAGCTTTAATTTTCCATAAGCTTCAACAAGGTATGCACAAATTGATATATCATTAAGATTAAGGCCTTTCACTTCCGCCTGATCAACCAACTGATGAGCTGTCTCAGGAAAATCCAATCGACAATATGTATAAGACATTTGTTGGTATATAACTATTGAAGGTTCAATTCCATGGAACTTCAAATCAGAATACAGCATAGAAGCTTCCGCAAAGCGCTCATTCTCAGTGCAGGACTTGATCAGAGACTCATACATGGCACAACTATCATTAGACATATGAATAGGGATATTTTTGTGGTATTCATCTAAAGCAGCATCTAGTTTACCTGCTTTGCAATGAACAACAATTAAGGCTTCAGTTATAAACTGCTGGCGTCCAGATGCATGCTCTTGTATAAACTTTAGCAACTCTATTGCTTCCCAATGTCGTCCAGATAAGCTATATGAAGCCAAGATCGAGATTAAGTTTTCCTTTTCCAAGCTAGAACCCTGCGAAACTGCAAGTCTCAACATTTTAGCAGCAAAATGATAGCATTCTCCTTTTGTAAGTACAGAAGAAATCATCTCGGGATCCAGGCTATGCAGATGTTCCAGATCCTTCACCACTTTCTCGATATATTTTTCATTGTTCTCTCCACCAAGAACCCGGAAAAATGCTTCATAAAGAGCAATATCCGGAACAAAACCACTAGAAGTCATTTTATCATACAACAACATTGCCTTCTTTAAGCTGTTTGACCTTAAATGCACATCCAACATGATTGAATATGCCAGATTATCTGGTTTGATTCCAGAACGGAGCATGCAATCAAACATCTCCTCGGCCTCTTCTCGTTGTCCAGCCTTTGCATAGCCACATATCAAAGCACTGTATGTGCGCAAAGTGGGTTTAGTATTAGTATTTAGCATCTCTGACATCAATTGTGCAGCTTCTGTCATCCTGTTTGCTTTGCCAAGTGAGTCAATGAGGACGGTATAAGTAACTGCATCAGGGTTTCGACCAGAGGACTTCATGTCTCTATAAATATTCAAAGCAAGTTCATACTGACCTCGTTTACCATACATGTAGATAATGGTATTATAAGTCATTTCATCCCTCATAAACCCCATCTTCGCCATTTCTTGACAAATATCTTTCACCTTCTCCACGTTCCCTTCTCTTGCAAAGGCATAAAGTAGAGAATTGTATGTGACTGCATCTGGTAAGAAACCCATCGATGCCAACTCCTTAAAGAGCCGCTCTGCCTCACCAGACAGCCCACATCTTCCATAGACCGAAATCATGGCATTGTAAGTCCACAAATCTGGTTGACATTTGTGTACCTGCATGTCGTTGAAAACCTTCATTGCCTCCTCTAAATTGGATTCACGCGAACAACCACTAATAATAGTATTATAAGAAATTATGTCAGGTCGAATCCCTGATCTCCTAACTTCACTCAGAAGTTCAATCCCCAGATTAGGGGACATTGGTCCCGATCTCAAACGTGCATTTATCAAGGTATTAAAACTAACAAGGTCTGGCTCACACCCACGTTCACGCATCAAATCAAGTAACTCCTGAACCCTGGCAAACTGGCCATTCCTAGCGTAAACACCCATTATGGCATTATAGACTTGGACAGTGTTACCAACAGCCGGCTCAGACCGGGTAAAAATCTCAATGGCCAATCCTTCTTGATTGGCTCTACCAAGCACTGCCAGGATAGTAGCCAACATTCGAGCATTGGGAGCATAGAAATGCTTAAGATTTAACCACTCGTAAACCTCTAAAGCCCTTTGCCAACTAGACTGCCCAACCCACTTCACAACAAAACAAAAATCAGTTGGGGTCATTTGCACCATCTTCTCATCCAAAACATCCGCCACAAACTCCCCAGATTTCAAGTCTAAAATCATGTCGGTCAAAAAAAGCACCCTTTTTCGCCAATCCTTCGCCCTCTTCAGTGCCAACTTATTCATCTTCTTCACCCTGTTTCTGGAAATCCTTTTATCAAACACGTCGATACCATTATCATCTATATCCACATTCCCCAGCATCCCTTTATTTTCCACTTCAATACCATCTTTAGCATCGGTGTATAGCTGGTCCTGTGACGAATCATAATGCGTTTCTTTGAATTTTAAGTGAGGCCACCTCACAGATGGCATAGCTCTACTGTAGCTGAACTTTTTAATGGTTTCTTGTTCGTTTGAAGTAGAAGCGGTAGTAGAGCAACATGCAGTGGGTGTGTTCTTCTTGCGTACCTTGGATTTTCTGTTGTAGAACGGTGGAGTGATAAATCCCAGCACCCCAGTGCCTGCCATGTCCAAGTTGGAATTCAATTACCTACATGAAACACAGCGTTTCAAAATAATGTTATTTAGGATAGAGCAGGGGGAAATTTAGTCGTTCCTTCTGATTTTAGAAACACAAAACCTAACATATAACCATTCCGATCTATTAAAAAATAGGCAAAAACTTGTATGAGACGGTCTCACGAGTCGTATTCGTGAGACAGATCTCTTATTTGGGTCATCCATGAAAAAGTAGTACTTTTACTTTTTTTTGCTAAGAGTATTACTTTTTATTGTGAATATGGGTAGGGTGACCCGTCTCACAGATTAAAATCAGTGAGACGGTCTCATATGAGACCCACTCAAAAAATATTATTGTTTCTATGATATCTAGTCTCTTATATCTAGGACGGTAAATGAATCAAATTATCAGTGAGTTATTTGAAATTCGACTCGATAAAAACTCATTTAACGATGTTCGTTAAAATAAACAAATCAAGTTCAATCTTTACGATATTCAGTTTGTTAGTTCTTAAACATATTCGTTAATAAAATAATGAATTATATTTTTGGATGAAGAATAATAATTTTGAATTATTTAATGAAATCAATATTTTTTCATAATATTTTTTGAGTGAGTCTCATGTGATACCGTCTTACGGATCATAATCTGTGAGACGGGTTAACCCTATTCATATTCACAATAAAAAGTGATATTCTTAGCATAAAAAGTAATACTTTTTCATATGTGACCCAAAAAAAAGATATATCTCACATATACGATCCGTAAGACCAGCTCACACAAATTTTTGCCATATTTTTTAAGAAAGACCAAAATTATCAATGACACCGAACTATTTATTTAATTCATCTACAAACTATTTCAGTAATAAGTTTGTAACTCGAAGATAAGCATTTTGCAGTTGGCGAGGATGGAAGCAGCCGGGGCTGTAATGGTCTCCTCCTCTTCTGCGTTTCTGTTGTCTCCTAAAACCCACATCAATTTCATCTCCAATCCCCTCAAGAACCATCCTTTATCCTCCTCCTCTTCTTTCCCAAAGTTTTCCCGCCTGCTTAAGACATGTCTTTTCCGCCCCTACGCCGTGACTGTTGGTGAAGCTGTTTACAATTCATCTCCAACCGAAACTTCTACTTCTAAAGAAATGCTGCCCAAAATTGATAAAAGCGGCAGATTTTGCAGCCCTAGAGCCGCCAGGGAACTCGCCTTGTAACGCTTATCCTGAATTCTTCCCCTTTCTTTTAATTTCGGCAACTTCAAAGTTTTTTTAACTTGACCTGGTCTCTTACTGTTGTCTTAGGACGATTCTTTATGCTGCTTGTTTAGACGGGTCCGACCCAGTTCGCCTCTTTGAGAAAAGATTGAATACCAGAAGAGGTAGTGCAGACTTCTTTTTATGACTGCATTTTAATTGGAGAACATCATAATATGAGCTTAACTCATGCAGAATCTGGGTATGAATTTGACAAAGCTTCTATGCTGACGTACGATCACATGAGCTTTGGAGGTCCTCCGGTCACTGCTCAGACGACTGAAGAAGCTGAAGAACTCTTGAGAATTGATCAAAAGGAGTCTGACAATGGTAGTTCAATTCCTCTTTAGAATATTTTATTAGTGGATATGTAAATTTCCAAATTTTATTTTATTTAGTGAAAATCAAAATCTATCTCTCGTCACTCCTTAAAAATATATACCAAAAGAACACAATTTTGATATAGTGGAATTGTGTAGTGGTCAAGAAATTTTAGCAAGCTCACATGTCTAGAAGCCCGAGATTTTGGATTTGAGCTTCTAACATTCTGCTGTCCTCTGAAAATAGATAGAATGGAATGACAGACCCGAAAAATGGCTATCCTTGACTCACTGACGATAGCAGAGCAATTTAGGAGTCACAGAAACTTTCTGAAGGCGCTCCTATGAGAATGATAGTCTTTTGGGAGGAGGCTCTTATTTTTGGATTATTACCTAACAAATATTTTACTTTACTACGATTCATATTTTAGAACCTGAACTTCTTGAATTACCTGGATGGCAATTTAGGTGTGAGCAATATCTGCTTAACATATGGTGTGACGTATGTGAAGTGCTCAATGGTTCTTGTGGTTTCGGTAAGGAAAGTAATAGAACATTTACAAACAGCTAATTAGCTTGTAAAGAAGCTAAAACAAAAAATAAGAAATGTTAAATGTTGTCTCAAGGTAATTTTATGACAATCACAAGCATAATGAATGGGCACTCAATACTTATCCGGATGTATATGGAGTCTTTGTCTCATTAGGTTTCTCATGTCTGTATTAGTTTGTTTGTATTTCTCATGCACTTTTGTACACCTGATCTCTATATGGCCATTTTATTTCTTGAAAGAGCATGTATTAACAGCTCAGATTCTCTATCTCAGAAGCGGAAGTTCTTTCAGCACCCCCAAAGTTGGTGTACAGCAAATTAATTTTGTGGTAGGCCACTATATTGTAGATTTAGTTGCATGATTTGCTACCTATTTGAAATGGGTCTCAGAATGCAATCTCAGTCTTGTTGGATATATAACTCTCTCTGTGCTGCAGCTTCACTCGAAAACTTTTGGTGGCGGTCGTAGAGAAGTGGGACAGTAACGTGCTTGCTATTGAAGAAGTTGCACCCCTTAATTGGAAGGTTAGATTTGCCCATGACTTTCCATTCCTATTGTTACTTAGTTATTGCATATATTTCTGTGCACAATTGTAATTGCATGGGGATTCCCTATGTTCGAGAAACAACCTCCACAAGGTGACGATATTATACATGTGCTTAGAAAAGCATTGACTTCCTGAGGAGGCGATGAGGACTATCTTGTTTCCCTCCTTCAACGATTAAATGTTTATTATTGCCACCTCAACTGGCTGCCATGCTTCTATCCCGAGCACAAAACACAACGGCGGACAATTCTAGTTCAATATACAAAAATGAACTCAATTGCAAGAAGTCTCAGAATCATGATAGTCTTACAAAGCTTAAATTTCAATTAATGTTCATGAAAATGTCTTCAAATTAAAAGTGGAAGTAAACATCTTCGTTGCAATGGAAAGAAGATGTATTTAACCTCTAAATGCTAGAAACGAAGGTAAACTTCAACATTAATCCCCAATATCGACCGCACTCGTTGATGTTGATAGGATCATCAGGAAAAAATAACTAAAGGATGAGGGATATATTGCCCTAGAAATAGTCAAAGCTTTATACTAGAAAATCATATTTTCAGTATTTTTGAATTGAGATTAATAATAAGATGAATTTTTTCCGTGACCCCTTTTTGACAAATTGATATTAGTAGCGAGTTCTTTTTTCCATTATTCTTTAACAAAGAAGTTTCATGTGTAGCATGTGATCAATATGTTTTTAACAGACTAAACTACTGCAAGTACAAGGATTAAATTTAATGCTAATTTTAATGTATTATTTTTCTTAACATACATATATCAATGTGGCTCATTAATATTCATAGGTTTTTCTTGGCAATTTACAATATCCTCATTAAAAATATAGGGCTTGAGAAATGCTTTCTGAAGTTGTTGGAAATGTTGGTATACTAATTATGTATATGCTAACGAAATCTTTGGGGCTTAAAGACATTTGATAAACTTTATTGCTTGGAAATGTGTAACATTGCACAGTTCACATGAATACACTGTGGGCTCTTTATGTCCGCATTTTTTGGCATGGTTTCCCGCTCCAAGAAATGATGGAAAGTCACATCAACTGTTAAAATCTCCTCAAATTTTTTGTTCGCTGTTACTCTTCTGGAACTTGGAATGGTATTTCTGTTAGTTAGTTCTCGCCTTCAATTATGTTTATCTGTCAAGTAGGTTAGGATGACCACCATCTTTGCTCCTAGCATTACATCACCATTACACCACTTTAATCTCATCATGAAAATTTGAAAAGGTCCTCAGAGTTGTGAGGCTTCACACTTTAAGGACAAATAATCAATGCAATCCATGTTAATTGATAGATGACCTTTTGAAATTGTGAATTCAGCTCCTCTCTAATTAAAAGCCGACACATGCTAGTTGTGACACTTCCATACGGTTGCTATCAACTCTCTTGATACCTGTGATGTTTTGACTAAGAATGATCTTGTGTGAGATCCATAACAGTAAAAGAAAACGTGAATGTATTCATCTAAAACTTACATATTTGAGTTAACCACAATTTACAGGACTCTTTTGTAGGATGATTAGAAATATGCAGTTTTGCAAGTTCCCAGGAAGCTAATCTAATGAATTCAAAAGAATCATTCAATCTGCTGAATACTGTTGGACATCCGACTAGTTTTTATGCTTATCAGCATCTTGTTCTGGTACAACCTGTAGTATCTTATTCACTCGGGCAACTTTATGTTTGATGACTCTGGAAATGGATGACCTCCCTATGTCAATTTGAGAATGTTTGAATTATGTTAGGGATTGACGTTATTAGTCAATAGTGGAATAAGTGATAACTTGTTTGTTAATGCCATTTTTCTTCATTTTGTTGAATTGATTCAGAATGAACCCGCTGGTCGAATTCTGGAGCTCTCCATTCTTCACTTAGCAATGTCTGAAATTTCATTTCTTGGGACAAGGCATCAAATAGTCATTAACGAGGTTGGTTATCGGTTTTAATATTCGTGAATCTTTGAGGAAAATTTTGGCGTGCTCACAGCAAGTGTTCACAAGAAAGTTATTAAAATACCTCATGCACTTGTATGAAACATCAAGTGTTCACAAGAAAGTTATTAAAATACCTCATGCACTTGTATGAAACATCTTGCACTAAGTTGCAATTAGGTATCAATAATTTGAGTGAGCTTATGATACTTTAGTCGAGAAAATCCTTGTTTGTACTGAACATGTTTGTATCTGTGTTGAAGGCTGTAGACCTCGCAAAACGTTTCTGTGATGGGGCAGCTCCTCGCATAATAAATGGTTGCCTGCGGACTTTTGTCCAGAAAAATAGTGGTGGTGATGGTGAAGTCATCAGCAGTTTCAAAATCAAGCTGAACAAATGAGTTGAGGTTGTGGTACTGCTACTATGAGAGTTTTCGTGGAGCCGAAACGGAATGAACTATGTAGTTTACGACAGTTGTGGGATATAAATTCAAGTATAGGGGATGAATGTTGTATACCACTAATTGTTGTAGCAATTTCAATTCGAGAAATTCCAAAGGAGTTTATGTGATGACTGACGAGTTTCAAACAATTTATCCTGTAGTTTTTACAGTTGAGATTTAGATACATTCTAGAATAATTTTTATAGTAGCTTTTTATATTTTAATAATTAATGGATGGATTGTGGTAGTCAATAGTCGTTTATCACTCAAATTAATCCCTTTTAAATTAAATGAATAAATATGTAGTAGCTTTGAATAGGGATTATCTCCAGAATGTGTAATTTATTGTGTTAAAAAACTTAAAATATAAAAATAATATATGGGTTTTCTCAAAATTAATTATCACTAAGAAAAATAAAAGTTGAATTATAACAATAACAAAATACTAGTCATATGTAGGATCAGATGAAGTGTTTAAAAAAGGTTGAATAAACATTTATTACAATTTTTTTCTAGTTAATTTAGTTGGGTTGACAACTAAATCTATATTCTGAATTGTTAATGTTAGTTGACAGACAAATAAGTGCGAAAATAGCTAAATTCACATATTTGAACAAATGACGAACATAGTTGTTTAAGTAAACTGAAAGTGAAAATACAAATGTATGTTTTTGGATGTTCAAAGACTCAAGATCCTATATCACCCCTTCTTCCGTGTGGAAGGCTCACGTTGGATTATACAAGTGATTTGCAAGATCTCTGTTCATTTTGGACTTATGTACTGTCAAACTGAAACTCCTAGTATATATTTTGTGATAATAGACAGTATACAAGCTGTTATTCAAATGTGATGAATTACTGTACTATCTTAACACTTAATGATCCTTAAAAGATCAGTTACAAATATTTTTTAAGGTGTCCTAAACTGATTGAGTTTTTTCCGATGAAAACTTGAGCACTTGATCTCTTTCAGTTGTTGCAAAAGTTCTCCTTTGTTCAGATAATGTTCTTGAAAAAGTATCTATTGGTTTGTGTCTGCTGGCTTGTTTTTTAGTTCATGTCAACTGTTGGGATCTATTGCTTTCAGAGTTTAACAAACTTACTAATAGCCGATTAGACGACCTGAACTGAACTAATAACTGAATTGATATAGCGTAACTGGATTGAAGCAAACTTAGCAATTAATATAACTAGTAGAACCGAAGGAAACCAACTAAAGTTCTCAAAGGATTTATTAAAGTCTCAAATTGATGAACCGAAGATTAACGAACTGATACCACATCTAAAGAACTGAATAAGTAATTCGCAGAACTGATATAACTTAATCGAAAACTAAACTAAAACGTTCAAACTGAAATGACGTCAGTTAGAACGAACTGATGTAGTCCAGCTAAACTAATCAGTCGACCAGTTTGATTCATGATCAATTAGCCTCATCATCAGTTTCAATTTGAATATCAGCAGACAAACTGACAGTTCGTACCAAAATAGAATAGATGTAGCAGAAAAGTCTGATACATTATACCTATGTCAGAAAAAAGTCATCTACATGGACTAAAGTATTATTCAACGGATATTAATCATTAAATGCATTCAATGTGACCATTGTAATTGTGCAACTCAAATATTTTACCAAAAGCTGTAGCTGGTGGTAATGGTGCAACTCAAATATTTTAAACCGCAATGCAGCTCAAGCACCACGGTTCAATCACTCTACCAAGCATGAACAATTATTGCACCCAACAATCTCCCTCCCAATAATTGCATTCCTTGCAATCAATGGAAGCGAACCCGTGAACTTGGCTCTGATACCAATTGTAGGACCGAGTGCTTACCGCTTTACCAAAAGCTATAGCTGGTGGTAATGGTGCAACTCAAATATTTTAAACAGCACAACAGCTCAAGCACAACGGGTCAATCGCTCTACCAAGTAGGGACAATTATTGCACTCAACATGAATCGAATACTATTTATAGTTGATGAGTTCAGTTGAAGAGAGGCTAACGAACAATCCACGAACAACTACATCAAGAACAAATCAGTCAATTGCAATTTACTTTTGAGTTTATTCAGTTTACAAATCGCAAAATTTAGCTCTTATTTCATTGATTTATTCATATCATTCAGGGTACTCATTAGAGCTATTCAGTTAACAACTGATAAGTTATAAAAAAGAAAACTAAGAGTTTCAGTTTTTTAATTAAGTCCAACTAAAGTGGGTTGTTACAATTCTTTCCGATCAATCAAAGTCTTTTAATAAATTGATATTCTTGAGATAGAAGGGATGACGTAAAAATAATTGAAGGGTGGAGAATAAATTAACAAGTTTTATGAAAGAGTGAGGAACATCATAAATGAACTTAATGCATTAGGAAAAGTGCATTCAAACAAAAAAAATTGCTCTAAAGGTGAGGTGTGGCCTTCCCAAAAATGGGATGTTAAAACTAAGTTGAAGTCTGAGAACTCTAGATTAACTGACGTGATTCAAGTTTGGAATAACTCATCAGTCACGTTCACTGAAATGCAACAAAAACCAGTTGGGGACAAAACTGGTTTAGATTTTACTGCCAAGATCAACCCTCAACAAGCGGTACAAAGCCAAAACTGATTATGTACAAAGGGAAATATATTCACTTTTGTTAAGTCAGTTCTGGTGCATAAACAAGTAAAGCCCGGTAAGCCGGTTGAACAGTCGGTTGAGAACATGAACAAGGATAAAAAACACAAGCGGTACAAAGCCAAAATTGATTATGTGCAAAGGGAAATATATTCATTTTTGTTAAGTCATTTCTGGTACATAAAAAACTAGAGCCCAGTAAGCCGGTTGAATAGTCGGTTGAGAACATGAACAAGGATAAAAAAAAACACGAGATTGGATATAGTCCTAAAAGTTCAATTGATTCATGCAACTGGTCACCTGAGCGGTCCAGTTATAGCAAACATAACTCGGTGAAAGGCTATTACAATCACCATTATAATTGCAAACCTGTTCAGAAACGATATCGGATGAACAACAAGGTTGACAGAGCAAAAACACATGTTGTATCATCTACACACAACGCATCTATCACACACAAGTTAGGTACATTTATTTGGAACATAGCGGTTGGAAGGTAAATTTGACTGATCCAATTCTGGGTTCCTAAATGACTAGTCAGTTCAGGATCCAAATAGATTTTGGTACCAAATTTGTATATTATTTTTGATTGCATGTTACAGGAAAACTGACCATAAACTCATTCTGGTACTTGGACAATGAATGTTCAAAAAACATGACTGGAGATGTAGTATTAATGTCACAACTGGTCAAATACTCATGTCCCAAAATCAATTTGGAGAATTCCTTTCAAAATAGAACTGTGGGTAAGGGCAATCTTATCCATGGTAACATTATTATTAATGATGTCTTACTTGTTGACAATTTGAAATATAATATGTTTAGCATAATTCAATTATGTGATCATAATCATACAGTTGAATTTAGTAAACACGCTTGTACTATTCAGAATACAGTTGGTGACATCATTATGGCAGACAATAGACATGGTAACTCATATAAATTAAGTTGGAGTAATCAACCCAATAAGCAAGTCTGCCTTGTATCTTCAAATCAATCTAAGAACTGTTTATGACAAAAAGAAGTTGAACCACCTACACTGCAAAACCATTGCAAAAATGAGTAACCACGAACTGGTAACTGGTCTACCAAAGATTGAGTTTTCAAAAGATAAAATTTGTTCAGCTTGTCAGTTTGGGAAGCAAGTTAAATCTTCTTTCAAAAACAAAAGAAGTAAATCCTCTACCCGATGCTTATAACTGATGCATATGGACTTGTTTGGTACAATACCAATCATGAGCATAGTAGGAATAAAATATACATTAGTTATTGTTGATAACTTCTCAAGATTTACTTGGATAATCTTTCTCAAATCTAAATATCAAACTGATTCACAACTAATAAATCTTTTCAAACGACTTTTTAATGAGAGATCAGTTGGGATTGAGAAAATAAAATATGATCAAGAACTGAATTTGTCAATCAAGCTCTATCCTAGTTTCTTGAAAATCTTGGAATCAAACATAAGTTCTCAGCTACAAGAACGCCACACCAAAATGGTGTAGTTGAACGAAGAAATCGAAGTCTTAAAGAAGCAGCAAGGACTATGCTAGCTAATTCTGGTATTTTTCAAAGGTTTTGGATGGAAGCAGATAGCACAACGTGTTACACTGAGAAAAGATTGATGGTTAATAAAAATCATTCAAAGACACCTTATGAGATCTGGCATGGTTAGAAAAGCATGGTCTCATACTTCAAAATATTTGGTTGCAAGTGTTTCATTCACAATAATGTTAAAAATTACTTAACATTGATGGTTAATAAAAATCATTCAAAGACACCTTATGAGATCTGGCATGGTTAGAAAAGCATGGTCTCATACTTCAAAATATTTGGTTGCAAGTGTTTCATTCACAATAATGTTAAAAATTACTTAACTGCTTTCAATGTTAAATAAGACGAAATTTTGTCTCTTGGTTATTCACTAGTTAATAAAGCTTATAGAATATTTAATAAGCGTGCTCTTAATGTTGAAGAATCAATACACGTAGTTTTTGATGAAACTGTAATAACTGATAAGCCAACTTATCCAATTGAGCTAACAAACCGCTTAACAGATATTAGTGAAGATGATCATGAAACTCGCGCTGTCAGAAATATCTTTCAAACAACAGAACCTGAAGTGGTAAACCAACAAGTTGGACAGAGCGCAGCTCCTAATGATCAGTTTGTGGTACACCAAGATAATATTCAAACACAAACTGAAATCATTCCAACTGAAGCAGAAGAAACTGGTCAGTTACAAACTGAACCAATTGCCGAAGAAGCTTGACTAATCCAACCTACAGATGGAATAAAAACCATCTTCTTGATTTGTTAATAGGTGACATATCTGACCCCGAATAAACTAGAAAAAAAATTTCTTAATTTATGTATACAATATGCTTTATATCTCAAATAGAACCGAAGAAAACTGATGAAGCTCTAGCTGATCCCAGTTTGGTAATTGTTAAGAAGAGCTAAATAAATTTACCCATAACAATATCTGGACTTTAGTTCTAAGACCACTTTCAAAGTCTATTATAAATACAAAGTGGGTATATAGGAACAAACTGAACCAAGATAGTTCAGTTGTGCGCAACAAATCAAGGCTAGTCACACAAAGTTACAGGCAAGAAGAATGAATAGACTATGATGAAAAATATACTCCAGTAGCTCGATTGGAAGCAATCACAACATTCCTTGCCTACGCATCCTTCAAGAAATTCAAAGTATATCGAATGGATGTCAAAAGCGCTTTTTTAAATGATCAGTTCCAAAAAGAAGTTTATGTAGAACAACCACCAAGTTTTGTAAATCATTTACTTCCTAACCATATTTATCATCTTAACAAAACTTTATATGGTCTCAAACAAGCACCCCAAGCTTGGTATGAGACATTATCAAAATTTCTAATTGATCATAATTTCATTGTAGGAACAGTTGACAAGATATTGTTCAAATTATCAAAGAAAGATCATACCTACTTGTTCAAATTTATGTTGATGATATTATATTTGGGTCAACTAACCCCAAATTATGAGAAAAGTTTGCTAAATTAATACATGACAAAATTGAGATGAATATGATAGGTGAACTGACGTTCTTTCTTGGTCTGCAAGTAAAGCAAGTGGAAACTGATATCTATATCAGTCAGACTAAATATACGAAAGAACTGATCAAAAAATTTGGCATGAAAACCTGTTCAGCTGCACCCACTCCCATGAGTTCATCAATTAAGTTAGATAAAGATGAAGGGAGAATATCAGCTGAGATGACACTCTACAGATGTTTAATAGGTACATTATTCTTCCTAACTACTAGTCGTCCTGATATTATGTTTGTTGCATGTTTATGTGCTAGATTTCAAGCTGATCCTAAAAAATTGCATTCTCAGTTGCTAAACATATATTGAAATATCTTAAAGGTACACAAAATATGGGCAAATGGTATGCTAAAGATTTTTCTTTCAATTTTGTTAGATATTCAGATGCAGATTATCCAATATATAAGCTAGATCGCAAAAGTACTAGTGGATCATGTCAATTTCTAGGAGACATACTGATTTCATGGTTTAGCAAGAAGCAAACATCGATTGCTACTTCCACAACTGAAGCTGAATACCTAGCTGCTGAAAGTTGTTGTGCTCAAGTGCTCTGGATCCAACAACTGAAAGACTATGGAGTTATTGCTGAAGAATCCCCAATCTTCTATGATAATACCAGCTCAATTGCGATTACATACAATCCAGTTCTTCATTCCAAAACCAAGCACAATGATGCCAGACATCACTTCATCAGAGATCATGTTCTAAAGAAGGACATCCAGCCAGAATAATATCAACTGAACAACAAGCAGCGAACATCTTCATTTAGCCACTACCCAAGACTAAGCTTTCTTACTTTAGAAATACTTTAGGGTTAATGATGTACCGTAATGCTTAAATTAGGAGGTTCATTGAATTTTTGTAAGTTAACTGATAAGACATGTGTCAGTTGTTCCTGAACTAAACTAAGTCGGTTTCAAACTGATCAATAGTACTCAAACCAACAAAGCTTATCAAATAAATTAACTAACTTCAATACGTTTCAGTTATATAATGAAAATCGTGACTGATTAAGGTTTGTTATTTTAATATTATTCAAAATTTTAAACAAATCTTGTTTCTGTGTAGCTGCTTCATTTCAGTTTCTAAAATAAATAAAACCAGTTGAAAGACTAGAACTTATGGTAAAACTACTCACAGACTTACATGTGTCCTAAATTTGAAAAGTCGTGAAACATATTTAGAAACTGCCTCTCTCAGACTTCGCTTTACAGTTTCCAAAATTTCCTGATTTTGAAATCTTCATAGCAATCATATGAAATTTCTTTCTTTCTCTACAGAGCAAATTCAATTCAATGGCGGCCCAAACTCCCGCATTTCTCTTGAATGTCGTTGCAATTGACTTCGACTCCATCCTTACTGTTAAAGATGAAGCAGTTAGAGAAGTATTTCAAAAGATCAAATTTTCTGGGCTTCGTCAATTCTTGGGGATGTCTACCCAAGAAATCTATTCTCCAGCGATTCTATCTACGAGTCCAGCTTGGTATCTGGTGATGGGAAGATTCAGATGAAGGTCAACATTCACTCTATGATTGTTGAATAAGAGTTCTTTAGACATCTTTTCCGACTTCCAGCGGAATGACTTTCAAGTTTTTCAGAAGTAGCTGCTTATGATGTTGAAGAGATGCAAACCCTACTCTCAGCTAGTGGGCAATTGATCAAATGTCAGAGGCTAAGAAAGAACTGAAGCCAGAGTATATATTGCTGCCAAAGGCATCTTGGCCAAGACTGGTTCTTTTGCCACCTTGACACTGGAGAAATTTCAGGCGATGACCGCAATAATCAAAGGGATAAAGATGAATGGTCATCTATTCTATTCACAATCTTAAAGAACATGGTGCAATCGACTAATTAGTCGAAGAGATTTGCACTTCAACTGAGCAGATTGATTGAGGACTCCGCGCTCCCTCTGGAGTCAACCTCAACAGTTATTAAATTCAAAGGGAAAGAAAAAGCTCCTACTGAAGCATTCTCCTCTGAAATGCGATTAACAATTGATGTCATGCTTGACACCATTCTATTAGAACTGAACAATCTGGGTTTCAATATCTCTAAGATCAAATTTACTCAGCTGTTGCACTCTTTAAGTCTCGACACATTGAAATATCATACAATGAAGGACTTGAAGAAGTTGACAAAGAATGGAGTTGTCCTTTTCGACAGTGTCGAAAAGATTAAAAGAGAATCAATTACAATTCCTACACTGCTCTCCTCCCAAGAACTATCCAGCAACCGAATTAATTTTGTTCATACAAGTCTATCAATTAAGATTAACATAATGCAGAATCAGCTGGCTGAGGTATCTGCTCAAGTAAGTTTAGCATTCATTCTCTTCACAAGAGCGGCGGGTGTTGATAAAAAAGGGAATAACAAAAGACAGATACAACAGGGGAAACCAACAAGAAGAGAAGTGAAACAGACAAACCAATTGATAAATGACTAGCTGAGAAAAGGTCCAAGAAATAATCTAGGTGTCCTGAGTTAGTTGTTAGTCTGAAGATTATCTTTTATTTTTTTTAAATGTTTGTACGAATTTGTACCTGTCTCTTTGAAAATCAATAAAATCATTATTCTTGGTTATGTACAAATCTGTACATTATTTTATCTACAATCATTTTTGTTCTCTATCATCAGCTCAAGAAATCTAAGTTTTGTTGAACACCAAAATTGGAGAAATTGTTGGAATATTATAAATTCCAGAGTTTGAGAAGTTAATCCGTAAGAGAACTGAAGAATCTAACTAATCGAACAAATCGAGTAATCACAACTGAAGAATTTGTTTGAGCTGAACTTGAAAAACTTATCAACCAAAGTATTCATAACTAATAGGACATAGTTAGAACTGATAATGTCTAGCTGAACTGATCGGCTGATCAGTTGACTTCTAATCACTTGGCTACGTCATTAGTTTAATTATCAGCAGATAGACTGACAGATCGTGCCAAAGCAGAACAGATGAATCAAAACAGAACAGTCTGAATACCTCGTACTATAGTCATATAAATTAACTAGATGACGATTTAATGGATATTTGTCATTAAATGCATTCAATACGACCGTTGAGATCGAAGACTATATATAGCTGATAGAATAAGTTGAAGAAGGCTAGTGAAAACACAAAACAATCAAGCTACAATCTTCAATCAGTTGCAATACATTTCTCGAGTATTTTCTCATTTTACTGATCGCACACTCAAGCTCTAAATTCATTGTATTTATTCGTAGTATTCAGAATACCTGTTAGAGCTATTCAGTTAATCATTATATAATTGTTCGTAGACTCAGAGTTTCAATTTGGCAGTGTGTAAGATCAGCTGAAATGGATTATTACAATCCGTTGTAAAATATCAAAGTCTTTTAGTAAAATCATATCATCGTGATAGAAAGGGGTGACGTAGGAGCATTTGAAGTCTCCGAACATCCATAAAAATGTTATAATGACAGTTTTACATTACACCATCCATCAATATTCAATCTATATTTCAGTTTATTTCCTCACTTTTATCAGTTGATTGATTTATATCGACAAATAAGATTTTAGGTCAATTTCTCAAAGAACTAATTCATATTTGGAAAAGAAATAAAAAATCCTAAGTGTTTATGCAATCCTCCTTCTAAACACTTAAAATCCCTTAACCGATCCTTTCAAAGTGTAAGGTTCAGTGAAAACTGAATAGATAATAAACCAGAACATACAAATTTTATATATGTTCAGAGACTTCAAATGCTCCTACGTCTCTCCTTCTATCTCAAGGATATGTTTTTCACTAAAAGACGTTGTTGTACAGGAACAGAGTAAGCCGATGCTTATTCCCCAGATATCATCATTGCTTCTTCTCCGGTAAAAAAAGTTCACAACCCATGGGCCTTCTATCTCCACGCGGCATTGCTCCTTCAGGCTTTCGCCCACTGCGGAAAATTCTCCATTGCTGCCTCCCGTAGGAGTCTAGGTCGTGTCTCAGTCCTAGTGTGGCTGATCATCCTCTCGGACTAGCTACTGATCATCGCCTTGGTAAGCTATTGCCTCAATAATCCACTTCAGTTGGACTTATACACTGTCAAACTGAAACTCTTAATTTTTTAAATACCTTACATAAAATAACTGAATCGTTATTAACAAGTAGCTTGAATTCTACGAATAAATACAATGAAAACAAGAGCTTAAGTCTGCGATTTTTAAACTGATAAAATGCACGAAAAATGTATCACAGCTAATTGATATTCTAGATAGTTTATTCAGTACGTTTTCACCAACCTTCTTCAACTAAATCGATCAGCTATATATAGTTTTCGATTCCAACAGTCATATTGAATGCATTTAATGACTAATATCTGTTTAATCGTCGTTTAGTTCAAGTTAATAAATTTATCAGAAAGTGGTACGAAGTATCAAACTGTTCTCCATTGTTACATCTATTCTGCTTATGATCGTACTGTCAGTCTGTCGACAGATACTATAACTGATGTCGTGACTAACTGATCAGGAAACAAATAATCGGCGGATCAATTCATCTGGACATTATCAGTTTAAACTGATGTCAATCTAGTTTGGGATACTTCAGTTGATGAAGATTTTTCCAGTTCAGTTAAGCGAAGTCTTCAGTTCTAATTACCAACTCGTTTACTGAACCTTATGTCATCGATTTTAACTATTATTTCAGTTGCAATCTCTTGATTATGTCCGATTAGTTTGATTATTCAGTTCTGCACTCTTGCAGATTTAATTGCCATACTTTGAAACTTATAATTTTCCAACAATGTAATCCTTCAAGTATATTTGGTCCATGGCTTCTTGAAATACAACATTAACCGAAATTTCTGAACCAACAAACGCCCGTCTGAAATCCTATTTGACAATCTTCGCTTTGATGACCAAGACATCATTATGTGGTAAACTAACGCGCATGTAAATCCTAGTGGCCAAAATTGATTATTGGTTCATCTTCCCATCTTTTGGTGTCCACTCCAAAAATTTCTCGCCGGCTCCATGCCTTCCGTGCTTGATTGGAATCAGCATCAGTGGATCCTCCTGTAATCATCTTGATTACACCCTGAGAAGGGGATTTTCCCCTACTCTTCTCTTCTCGGGATTTATCTTATGGGTAAAGCTTGTCACAAATTTTTGGCCTAGGTTTCAAACTTGGGGCACTGGCAGAGGTGAGGGGTCCTGAGTTCCTGCGTACCCGCAGGAGTCCCTTACCTTTCTACATTGATGGACCATTCTTGATAGGATCTGGCTGGTAATGGTTCTTCTTCAATTGCTTACACTCACTGATATCATGATAACACTCCCGGTGATGGTACAAAATTTCAGGTTTATCTCGACTCTTGAGAGGACTGAGAAATAACCTTCTCCTCAATACAAAGGTGTATCGTCCGATCTTTTGGCATTCTAGGGGGGTATGATGAGAAAACCGCCCAATGGGGTTCTCTTTTTTTCTCGATCCTCTATCATCCTTGGTCGATCTTCTTCATGGCCTCTCTCTTTTGCATATGGGCCTCTTCTATGTTGATATAATTTTTGCCCGGGACAACATATCCTCGAAATCCCGTGGTAGCTTTTTCACCAAGGACCGGAAGAAATCTTCTTCCTGGATTCCCTGCGTAAAGGCAGTAATTTTGGTCTCGGAGGCGGGAAGGTACTTTTAGAGCTGATGCAATAAATCATACCAATTTTTTTTAACCTCAAATAGGCTAAAGCGGTTTTCTTTTACCTTTTGTTACTACTAAAGTGGTGCAAGAAATTGCTCTTAAAAGTCACCAAAATAACGCATGCTTTGTGTCTCGAGCTTTTCAAACTATCGTTGGGATGAGTCCACCAACGTGGTCAAGAAAGCTTTGAACTTGATTTTGTCATCATGACAGTGTAAAATGGCCATGTTCTCGAACCAGGTCAAATGTTCCTCGGGATCGGTGTTCCCACTATACTACCCGACCTTTATTAACTTAAAATGGGCAGTCAGTGGCTTATTTACTATATGGGTGGAGAAAAGACACCCTTTAGGCTGGACTCGTGGGGCTCGGTAAGACCAGATTTGTTTTTCCAACTTCTTTACATTCTTCCTGCTCCTCGGTCATGGTAAGGGCCTTAGAACATTCTTGGGATATTTCCTGCTTCCTTGTCTTGTCTTGAGGAGGGGATTCATCCTCGGACCCCTCCTCGCGGTGCACACGGGTGCTGCTAGGAGGTAATTTCTCTGCAATGTCTTTCTGAACAACCACTGCAATCAACTAGGTCAGTTGTTTTCCATTGATTGTAAAAGTTTGCTGAGGGGGTGGATTCCCTTGGGAACCTCTGAGTCCAAGGACTTCCTTCAGCAATCATCTCTTCAAACTGACTTTCGGTAGAAACCATATCTACATCTTAGATCTGACTTCCCACAGACGACATCAATGATGATGATCCGGCAAATCGAGTGAAATAAATGAACATTTTTACCGGGATGAGTGGGTTCTTCTCGGGAATGTGAGAGACCAGGATGGTAGTTCCTGGCTGAAAAATATGCACAATCAGAGAGTAATGAACGTTAGTTGGGCGCTAGAAGGTTTTTCATCGTGGTCACTCCAATACTCAAGTCAGTAAAGTGTTCTTCGCAAAGAAAAGTACAATATAAAAAATGTATATTTAGTGCTTGTAGCAATATCAAGTGAATAGAATGTTTCAAGATCAATAGAACCTGGGTATTTATAGAGGTAGAGGTAATGATGAACTTTTTTTTTCCAATGTTCGACCTCTCCTGAGGGCGAGATAGATGTCAATGCCTTGTCCACTGGCACTATCACAACTGACATCCCCACACTGTATCTGATAATGTCATATCACCATTGTGTGCGCTAAATGACATGCAAATGATTTCAAAGCATAGCATCCCATACCAGTGGGCTCGGGATCGAAACTTGTCTAGAAGTGCTCGGGCAATGTCAATTGGGCGAGGACATAGACGAGACCCCTGGTCCTTTAAGTCTCATTACATTGCTTGGGCTAAGCTAGGACCTCAGGCTCACTCCAACGTGCACTGGTTTGATCAACTTCCTTGATTATCGCAAACTCAAGGATGACTTTCTCGAAAAAGCATTTCTTTCACCCAGGCTTATTCCTTCCCTGTATTTATTATGTTCTCGTATCTCTCATTTTGTCGAAGTCCCAAGATGACTTAGATCTTTTCCATTTCCCCAAGTATCATAAATTATTTAAAATAAATTTAACCAAATTCCACTAAAATCAACATCTAAATATGTAAGAGGGCTTTTGTTCGGCCTCTACCACAAAAAAAAAAAAAGAAAAAAGAAAAGAAGACATATATTTAGTTAATTTACTGTCTTTCCCAATGTTATATTAATTAATTAATTAATGTATATATTGCAGTATATTGAAGCTTAACTTAAAATAAATAAACTCGAAAAGAAGAACTCAAAGTTGAATAGGGTTCACAGACCCAATAGCCCATATAAGATTATAGATCGGCCCAGTAAGAGCTACCCACTCCACCATGTTCCGCTGTAAACCCTAACTAACTGGATTTGCTTTCCTTTCCACCCATTTTGTTATATATATATATATGCATAGATCTCGTCTGCTTGAGCAATTGGCGATAAATATTTTCTTCTCCTCAAATTTGTATGGTTGTGTTGTGGTCTGTGCGGCGATGGTGATAGATTGAAGGCTTGTTTCTCAACATTCGCAGTGGCCGCCTAAGTGCTTTCGCCTTCGCCGGGCTTGAGAGCTTATGCTGCACTCTCTCCTTCCTTGGATGTCTGAGCCGCCTCCACCACATCCACCACAAGCATCGTTTTTTTCTTTCTTTTTTATTTTTAAAGCCTGAGATTGCAACCCATTGATTTATCTGGTTGAATCAATGGATCTATCATTAGGCTATATTGAAATTCTGATTGCATATATCTCTTGCGGTGATTTTGTTTATGAGGATTTATTTGGGGATGATGAAAGAAATCAGACGGATTCCCACTGATTTTATGCATGATTTCAAAAACCAGCTACTTCTGACCCTATACTGCCATCAATATTTCCAAACTTTTTTTCAATTTGTGTTTTTTTTACTATTTGATTTGATTTTCCGGGGATATATCTTTTTTCTTGAAGAATGTGAGTTGGCTTATGATGTGAGATTAATATATTTGCTACTCTTGATGGGAAATGAAATTTTCCATCTGATGATTCTTTACCACCAAGATCTCTGAGGCCGCTTATTTTAAAATTGCCATTTTGTTTTATCATATAATTTATAGGTAAAATCTTTTTTGATTTTCCTGAAAATCTTTTTTTTTTAATCTTTCACTCGTATATAATTATTTTTGAAATTATATTTTTACTATATTATAAACTTTGAGGATCTTAGATATATAATTTTACGGGACTCATATTTATTGTGTGAGTTTCATGTTTATTGTGTGAGTTTCATGTGAGACCGTCTCACGGATCTTAATCTGTGAGACGGGTGATCCGTCTCACAAATACGACTTGTGAGATCGTCTCGCACAAGTTTTTGTCTATTTTTATTCCCATGTCGACCTTTGAATTCGTCTGTGAAGTTTCTAAAGTTTGCCTAATTTCGTCCTTGGAGTCGTGCCTCCGTTGGAAACTAATCCAAGCCTTGCACATGACCCAATCTCCCACAAATTATTCGTTTCATCTACAGAATCTCGTTCTTTCGCAAAAATTAGAAGTTTAATTTCCTTGTTCCTCCATTGGCGATGAGCGAAGGGCCGATAGCTAGGTCAAACGTTTGCAAACTCGAGGGACGTCACCCTTTCAGGCAACAGCATGATTTGTAGCGAATAACACTCTTTTAATGCCACAATCTGTGAGCCTCAGGATTATATTTCTTAACCAAATAGCACAGAAATCATGTGGGCGTAAAGTTTATTTGTGGGTCAGCGGAATAAAGTCCCTAAATATATGTTTAGAATATGACAAAAGTTTAAGATTCAAAAATTAAGTTAGAATAAAGCCTTAATAACTCTAATTTTGAGAAAATAAAGACATTTTTAAAAAATTAAAAAATGGAATTATGATAAAAAAAAAAAAAAAAAGATCCAATCTATGACTCAGATTATACGAGGAAATTTTGATTAATGATAATATCCAGCTGAGTAGAAATCACCATGAAGTAGTCCAGCTAAATCTTATGGATGAACAAATATTAGAGGACGCTAGAAGCTCGTCCCGTGGTTTCTGGAGACCAAACTTAAGCAGTACAAATATACTAGTACTTGTGCAAAGCAAGGATTAAATCAAGAGAAAACCTGATATTTATAGAGC
Organism: Primulina eburnea; assembly: GCF_022965805.1. Taxonomy (NCBI): domain Eukaryota; kingdom Viridiplantae; phylum Streptophyta; class Magnoliopsida; order Lamiales; family Gesneriaceae; genus Primulina; species Primulina eburnea. The sequence continues at coordinate 9,441,707 of NC_133110.1, read as the reverse complement.
TAAAATTAGGTACTTTGTATGACAGTTTAATATTGTGAAAATTCTAGTTAGATAAGTCACCTTGAATATTATATTTGATTTGAATGAAACATTCATATTTTCCCGGAATTATTACCTTACCCTGAAAGATTTGTCGAGCATCTTATATGGCAAGCAGGCAAGCACTTCGTGCACCTCTTTATTATATTGAGTTTGGGACAGGCCTCGTTTAGGTTTGTTGTTCAGGCATTTCGTGCCACCCTACTCAGCCAACACCATACTTAGGCGAGATTCTCGGGCTGCGATGCTCAAGGCTTGGCCAATTAGGATTTGGGGTGCAGAACAAATCCGAGTGGGGTCGGATTTAAGGCTTATCAATAGTATCTACCCCTTTTGGTCTAAAAAAATCATGAATTATGGACCTAGTGTTTTAATTATAGTCGACTCGAGCCTGTGTTTCCTCTTGATTGTGATTTTTTCGAATTTTGTGTTAGTTTGATTCATATCTAAGACACAGAAACAAAGGGCCACAAACGGTCAGATTGAAATATGCATGAACTAAACCACAATCCGTGTGACTTCCACTTTTGGACAATTGATATACATGTGGATGGCCAAGATTATGTGTCTGTTAAGATTCTCGAGACGATGGGTCGAGTACCTAATTAAATCTACATCGTACGATCATTTTTTTTTATTGTGTCTTTGTGCTTGCATGGCCCTTACTATAATAGTTGTGTCTTCCCAGTCATTTTCGTTTTCTCTCACTTTCGTTCTGCTACTCTGCCGAATTTATTAGGATAGTCCAGGAATTGGCCAAGGACGGAGCTCAATCATAGATGAGGAGATGTGATTAGAGAGGGATCGAGCATGTCGGCTTGTTACGACCTAGCGATTTTTCAAGAAGAGGTCGGAGCTCATAGACCACCCTCTGGCTACATCTTTTACACCGACCAAAATAGATATGAATCTCTGATTTACTATACTCCAAAACTATCTAAAAGATGAGTGAATACTACAATATTCCCTAAGTCAACTCCTTCCGAACTCCTATTCCATTTTGTTATTATTAGGGACTTTTATATATTTTGGGATTCAAATTTTCATAGCTCTTCTTATTAGAATATGTTCGGGCAAATTTTATATTAGCCCGAAGGTAGAACATAAATTATTGGGTGGCAGTCACACTTCCCATAAGGGGTGGCCTAACCGGTTCTTTTATGTTCGAGCCCCTTCTGATATGACTTGAGCAGAGGAGATTAGGGATCAGTGATGATACCCTCGTAAGAGCTCGAGTCATGGATGACCCGGAATATCAAATGGATTCCCAAATCCGAGTAAGTCTGCAGGTGGATTCTTCTGGAGCCGGGCAGGTGCAAGCCCATGCTCTACTCTCCGGGCAGTCATAGGCCCGGGCTCTTGTATAAATCTCCAGGGAGGCATTCTACCCGGCCACCTCGATATGAGCACCGCACTTGAGTATACTAGCAGAATATGATGTGGGCGACTGTCCCATCTCTGACACCGTGCCGATGAGTTGACATGTCAGAATATAGGGTGTGCTCAGCCGTCCTACTATAATTAGTAGGTAGCACGGAGAACGAGGTCATCATTACTTCTCATACTATAAATACCAGGTTCTCTCTTTACATTTACAGTGGATTCATTCACACCAATAATCACAGCCATCACTGGGCTACATTGGTTTTCTTGCTTGAGTACCCTGCTGACTTAAGCATCAGAGTGGTCACGCCGGACACCCCTCCGGCGCCCATTCACGAGTTCCTTTCATTGTTCGCAGGTCACGATCGAAGCCATCTACCTTGTTCATTTTCCTAAACAACACTATAAATTCTTAATTTGATCCGGTGGAGCACCCGACCCTGCTCATCCATTTCACCCGGATCGCATCATTGGCGCCGTCTGTGGGAAATTGAGCTCAAGACGTAGATATGGTTTCTATTCAAAAATAAGCCCAACTCTGCTTGGCAAACATACAAGTCCGACCAGCTCGACACTCAGATCTTATATGTGGATTTTATATGGGCTCAAAGTTCAGCATATATCCTGGATTGAGGTGGAAGACCATTTGTTGTGCACTCAGCAGCATACAGCTATATTAGTCAACTAATATAGCTCAACCAGGGAAGTTTCACTCTACCGAAATGAATTCGGATTCAGTATTTCCAGGTTAGTGATTTGGTTTTTAATAAAACTAATACAACAGGAGAAACAAAATCTATTAAGTCCGGGAGACACGAGGCCCCGGCACATTCTTATTAAGTCCGGGAGGTACGAGGCCCCGACACGTTCTATTAAGTCCGGGAGGCATGAGGCCCCGGCACATTCTGTTAAGCTCGGGAGGTATGAGGCCCCGGCACATTCTTGAAAGTCCAGGGCTCCGTACCCTGGCTCGCGGCTTCGTATCTCGACCATTCATGAAGGCCAAGGCTCCGCGCCTTGGTTATTTAACCCCAGGGTTCTCAAACCTGGCTCGGGGATCCGCACCTCGACCATTCCCAAGTCTCGGGACACGCTCCCCGGCCCAAGGCTCCGCGCCTTGGTTATTTATAAGCCCAGGGTTCTCAAACCTGGCTCGGGGCTCCGCATCTCGACCATTCCCAGGTCCCGGGACACGCTCCCCGGCCCAAGGCTCCGCGCCTTGGTTATTTATAAGCCTAGGGTTCTCAAACCTGGCTCAAGGCTCCGCACCTCGACCATTCCCAAGTCTCGGGACACGCTCCCCGGCCCAAGGCTCCGCGCCTTGGTTATTTATAAGCCCAGGGTTCTCAAACCTGGCTCGAAGCTCCGCACCTCGACCATTCCCAAGTCCCGGGACACGCTCCCCGGCCCAAGGCTCCGCGCCTTAGTTATTTATAAGCCCAGGGTTCTCAAACCTGGCTCGGGGCTCCGCACCTCGACCATTCCCAAGTCTCGGGACATGCTCCCCAGCCCAAGGCTCCGCGCCTTGGTTATTTATAAGCCCAGGGTTCTCAAACCTGGCTCGGGGCTCCGCACCTCGACCATTCCAAAGTCCCGGGACACGCTCCCCGGCCCAAGGCTCCGCGCCTTGGTTATTTATAAGCCCAGGGTTCTGAAACCTGGCTCGGAGCTCTGCACCTCGACCATTCCCAAGTCCCGGGACACGCTCCCCGGCCCAAGGCTCCGCGCCTTGTTATTTATAAGCCCAGGGTTCTCAAACCTGGCTCGGGGCTCCGCACCTCGACCATTCCCAAGTCCCGGGACACGCTCCCCGGCCCAAGGCTCCGCGCCTTGGTTATTTATAAGTCCAGGGTTCTCAAACCTGGCTCGGGGCTCCGCACCTCGACCATTCCCAAGTCCCGGGACACGCTCCCCGTCCCAAGGCTCCGTGCCTTGGTTATTTATAAGCCCAGGGTTCTCAAACCTGGCTCGGGGCTCCGCACCTCGACCATTCCCAAGTCTCGGGACATGCTCCCCGGCCCAAGGCTCCGCGCCTTGGTTATTTATAAGCCCAAGGTTCTAAAACCTGGCTCGAGGCTCCGCACCTCGACCATTCCCAAGTCCCGGGACATGCTCTCCGGCCCAATGCTCTGCGCATTGGTTATTTATAAGCCCAGGGTTCTCAAACCTGGCTCGGGGCTCCGCACCTCGACCATTCCCAAGTCCCGGGGCATGCTCCCCGGCCCAAGGCTCCGCGCCTTGGTTATTTATAAGCCCAAGGTTCTAAAACCTGGCTCGGGGCTCCGCACCTCGACCATTCCCAAGTCCCGGGACATGCTCCCCGGCCCAATGCTCCGCGCCTTGGTTATTTATAAGCCCAGGGTTCTCAAACCTGGCTCGGAGCTCCGTACCTCGACCATTCCTAAGTCCGGGAGATATGAGGCCCTGACATCTTATGCAAAGACCGGGAGGCACAAGGCCCCGGTATCTTATCTCAAGTCCATGAGACACGAGACTCCGGCATTTCATCTCATTTCTAGGAGACATGAAGCCCCCGATGCTTTTATAGAACAAGAATGATTATCTCTTTGGGAATCCAAGCATGACTGATCGGGACAGCGAGTATGACTCTAGCCCGACTATTTAAGGGATGTGTGATGATACCCCCGTAAGAGCTCGAGTCATGGATGACCCGGAATATCAAATGGATTCCCAAATCCGAGTAAGTCTGCAGGTGGATTCTTCTGGAGCCGGGCAGGTGCAAGCCCATGCTCTACTCTCCGGGCATGCATAGGCCTGGGCTCTTGTATAAATCTCCAGGGAGGCATTCTACCCGGCCACCTCGATATGAGCACCGCACTCGAGTATACTAGCAGAATAGGATGTGGGCGACTGTCCCATCTCTGACACCGTGCCGATGAGTTGACATGTCAGAATATAGGGTGTGCTCAGCCGTCCTACTATAATTAGTAGGTAGCACGGAGAACGAGGTCATCATTACTTCTCATACTATAAATACCAGGTTCTCTCTTTACATTTACATTGAATTCATTCACACCAATCATCACAGCCATCACTGGGCTACATTGGTTTTCTTGCTTGAGTACCCTGCTGACTTAAGCATCAGAGTGGTCACGCCGGACACCCTTTCGGCGCCCATTCACGAGTTCCTTTCATTGTTTGTAGGTCACAATCGAAGCCATCTACCTTGTTCATTTTCCTAAACAACACTATAAATTCTTGATTTGATCCGGTGGAGCACCCGACCCTGCTCATCCATTTCACCCGGATCGCATCGCCTTGGTTATTTATAAGCCCAGGGTTCTCAAACCTGACTCGGGGCTCCGCACCTCGACCATTCCCAAGTCCCGAGACATGCTCCCCGGCCCAAGGCTCCGTGCCTTGGTTATTTATAAGCCCAGGGTTCTCAAACCTGGCTCGGAGCTCCGTACCTCGACCATTCCTAAGTCCGGGAGATTTGAGGCCCTGGCATCTTATGCAAAGACCGGGAGGCACAAGGCCCCGACATCTTATCTCAAGTCCATGAGACACGAGAATCCGGCATTTCATCTCATTTCTGGGAGACATGAAGCCCCCGATGCTTTTATAGAACAAGATTGATTATCTCTTTGGGAATCCAAGCATGACTGATCGGGACAGCGAGTATGACTCTAGTCCGACTATTTAAGGGATGTGTGATGATACCCCCTTAAGAGCTCGAGTCATGGATGACCCGGAATTTCAAATGGATTCCAAAATCCGAGTAAGTCTGCAGGTGGATTCTTCTGGAGCCAGGCAGGTGCAAGCCCATGCTCTACTCTCCGGGCAGTCATAAGCCCGGGCTCTTGTATAAATCTCCAGGGAGGCATTCTACCCGGCCACCTCGATATGAGCACCGAACTCGAGTATACTAGCAGAATAGGATGTGGGCGACTGTCCCATCTCTGACACCGTGCCGATGAGCTGACATGTCAGAATATAGGGTGTGCTCAGCCGTCCTACTATAATTAGTAGGTAGCACAGAGAACGAGGTCATCATTACTTCTCATACTATAAATACCAGGTTCTCTCTTTACATTTACAGTGGATTCATTCACACCAATCATCACAGCCATCACTGAGCTACATTAGTTTTCTTGCTTGAGTACCCTGCTGACTGAAGCATCGGAGTGGTCACGCCGGACACCCCTCCGGTGCCCATTCACGAGTTCCTTTCATTGTTTGCAAGTGACGATCGAAGCCATCTACCTTGTTCATTTTCCTAAACAACACTATAAATTCTTAATCTGATCCGGTGGAGCACCCGACCCTGCTCAACCATTTCACCCGGATCGCATCAGTATCCATTCCATTTTAAACCAGAGCCAAATATAAAAAAAAATTAGCTTACATGTCTGTCAAATGCTTCTGAAACTACTAGCTTGATACAAGATGATTTATTATGTCCATTCGGTTTCTGCCTAAAATGGTCACGATAGAGGGTGAACTAGGCAGGGTCGGGGATTTATACCTCTTTATTTTATTTTTATTTTTTTGAGCTAAATGGTGTTCTCCTTTTCCCATGCAGGCGTCAAGATGATCAAGGCTGAGATGCTCAAGCTCCGCGAGAAAAATAAGATGCATTTTTCATTGATTTTGACCATAAACATGAATTAATAATTATTTATATTCATATTGTAGGAGAAATGGGCTCAAATAAGTGAAGAAAGCATGAAAATCAGTGGAAAAAAAAATCTGAAAAATGGGCATAACGGACAGTGCGGGTGCTCTGCTCTGCTCTATAAACCAATGCGGGTGCACTAAACTTTATGCCCAAAATTGCATAAAAGAAGTGAAAACACAGGGACGTTGATATTTGGGCGCCCCCGTTTGCACAGAAACCTATCTATACCGGGCTTGATGCATCGTCTTAGGCCCGTTAATGATATAAATAAAAGGGGCGACATCTGAAACTAAAGGGAGAAATTTTTCTTATCTTTAACCCTAGAGCACCTAGGGATGTAAACAAACCAAACCGTTCGCGAGCTATTCGGAGCTCGGCTCGATAAAAAGCTTGTTTGAGTTCGTTTGTTAATCATATCAAACCAAGCTCAAGCTCGATTTTAAGCTCGACAACTTAATCAAACCAAGCTCAAGCCTAAGCGTATTCGGCTCGTGAGCTCGCAAACATGTTCGTTAATAGGCTCGCGAGCTCGAACTCGACTCGTTTAGATGACTCGTAAGCTCGACCTTGACTCATTTGTTGAGTTGACAAATAAAAATATTAGTAGTAATAAAAGTTAAACTTTTATGTCTAATATAAAATTAGTTCATAGATATATTTAATTTTAATAAGCTCGAATCAAGCTCAAATTCGAGCTCAATTGTATGTTTTACGAGCTCGAAAACAAGTCGAGCTCAAGTCAGGCTTGTTAAATATGATAAACGAGCTATTAATAAACCAAGCTCGAGCCCGGCTTGATTAACATGATAAACGAGCTTTTAACGAGTCGAACTCGAGCTTTTCACAAGCTTAGTAATTTCAAGACAAGTCGAATTCTAGCCTGATGATAAAAGCTCGAATAAAGCTCGAGCTCTATCAATCTTAAACGAGCCAAACTCAAGCCAGATTACAAAAGCTCGAATCAAGCTCGAGCTCGAGCTTGAATTAATCTTAAACGAGCCAAGCTCAAGCCTGATACTGTTCAGCTTGGTTTGGATTGTTTACATCCCTAAGAGCACCCAGACAAACAACACACAACTAGTCATTCAAAAAGGCTTGGGACACGAATATGAGATGTGGGAGCAAACGACAAGATATTGTTGAATCACAAGACGAATAAAATCCATCTGGGGATGGAGAATCAACCTTAATATATGATTTTATTATTTGCTTTTATTTATGATGATATTTTTGAATATGTCAATGTTTAATTATTTCATTGCAAGTGTATGGTTGTTTTTGGAGATTGACGTAAATAGATTTGAATTCTATATTTTGAATATTATTTTACCTATTATTTGTTCTTACAATTTATTTGTATTTTCTTGAAATATTTGCGTTCAATTAATTAATCACGGGTTGAATCGTTATATTTTTATTGAAATAGCTAGGGTCGGGGCTTTCTACCTCTTTATTTTACTTTTTTGGGCTAAATGGTGTTTTCATTTTCCTGCGCGGACAACCGGATGATCAAGGCTGAGATGCTTAAGCTCCGCGAGAAAAATAAGAATGAAGTCGAGGCATCCAAGAAGCCAGCTCCTGAGCTTGTTGAAAAACTGAATCAGAAGAGGAAAGCGTCTTTTTTCTAGGTCCCTCTGAGACAAAAATATATGGCCTCCAAATCCAAAGGCCTACTGAATGCCCGGAATAGGGATGAGAGGGCCTTGTGTGCAGCAGAGCTGAAAATTGCTCAGGAGAAAGCCGAACTGGTAGAGCTAAGGGCCATCAAGCTAGTTAAACTGTCTGAGCCGGAGAGGTTCTGGGTATCTGATGGGAACATGATCTGAAGAGTTAATTGCTGAATCGATGATAGAAGGCCAAGGCTCTTTGGGAGAGCAAGAAGAAAAATTTTATTAAGCCAAAAAAATTTGACGCCCTCTCCTTTGGGAAGGCTCTGAAGTTCTTTGAGCAGTGTTTTCAGGACTACCTGGATCAGTTTCGTACCACTATTTATTAGGGCGTCCACAATGGTGGTGTTATAACACCCACCAACTCATCAAAAATTGTGAGATCCACTACCACATACATATTATAACAACACATCTCTTTCATCCACATTCCTTTTAACATTAAAACTCATTATTTATGGGTCTCACAGTTTACTCAATCATCCTAAAATTTTTTCATATTAAATAAATATGTCTTACAATATTTAAATCATTATTTTAATTTTTAAAAATAATCTTACTTTTTAATAAAATAATTTTATTAATTTTAAAAAAATATTATTAATGTTTTTTAAATATATTTATTAAATAAAGTAGATGTTCAAAAGAAATACCATGACAAGAGAATTATTTAAACAAGGCGTGAACATGATTTATTTAAAGTTACAATATAATTAAGAAATTGAAATGAAACAATAACTAAGAATAAACTACACTTTGATGAAATTAAAAATAACATATGAAATATTAATTCACGGATTGTTGTTGTATTGTCCCCGGATATGCTCAACTAAGTCTGCACCAAGTCATCACCTTCATATTTGTACTAATTTGTCATGTGACATCCCTCATCCTCAACAATCATGTTATGCAAAATAATGCATGCTAACAAGATTTGTTTTAACCCTTTCCTATACCAACAACGAGCTGGACCTCTGACAATCGCCCATCGAGATTGAAGCACCCCAAATGCCCGTTCGACATCTTTTCTTGCAGACTCCTCTCTTTCCTTAAGCTACTTCATCTTGGGTTCCTCCAGGCAAGTAAAAGTCTTAACGAAATTAGCACTCAGGATATATTCGATATGTTAGATAATAACCCTTCGTATATACAGTGTCGTTCACCGTGAAATTAATCTTTGGCGCATTTTCTTGCAAGACATTGTTGAATATGGGAGATTCATATACACGTTAATATCGTTACGTGAACCGGCGACCCAAAGAATGCATGCCATATCCACAAGTCATGAGACGCGACTGCTTCAAGCACGACTGTTGGTGACCCATGTCTCCTTGTAAATTGACCTTTACAAGCAACTAGACAATTTTCCATTTCCAGTGCAATCAAGGCTACACAACATGCCACGGAAGTTGTGCCTCTCATCATGCATTTGAAGAAGACGTTGAACATCATCAGCATTTGGCCATCATCAGCATTTGGCCTTCTCAAATACCTATCACCAAATATTTCAACCACGTATTCGCAAAACTTGAAAAGACACTTGATGACAGTTGATTCACCCATACATAGGTACTCGTCAAGATGGTCGGCAGTGACTCCCTAAGCCAATTGACGAATCGCAGCTGTGCCTTTTTGTAGTGGTGACAACTCTTTTCTTCGCACAACATCGTTCCTCCTCTGATATGATTCCATAAGTTGTTGGTGTTGTTGAAGTACCGATGACATCATTTCTTCAACCAGATCAAAAGCTTGCTCATCGATTTCAACATGGTCTTCGTCTTCTCTTGTCAAGCTGGAATTTGAGCTGGAGCTGGCTGTAGAATGAGACATTTTTGGAGGAAACACGTTTTTAGCATATGTGTTTGTGAAAGGGCATGTTAGTCGAATTAAACTCTCATAGCACAATGTGTCTATATATATTGTTTTTCTCATGCAACGGCTACTTTGGAACAACTAGTTTCCAATGGTTATTTTATAATGACAATTTTGCAAAGATGATAATAATTGAAAATCACATTAATTAAAATGAGAATTACAATAACTAATTTAAAAAGTTAAAAAAAATAATAATAAAATCCAAAAGAAACCTAAAAAATATTAAAAATGTAAAAAAAAAAGATGATGCAGAACGCATGGAGCCATACAATAAATAAAAAAAAGAGAGGGAAGAATGAACGCCACTCTCTCTCTCCTGTGAGTGAGCATTATAATGCCCACTCATAGTGGAGAGATGGTGTTAAATGGGCATTATTATGCTCATTTAACACCCCAATGTGGGTGCTCTTATGAGGCCTAGCATCCGGCCTTGTTTATGGACGTTGATAAGACCCTCAAGGCCATGAACAAGGAAGGCGAGGTACCCGAGACAAATGAAAAGACCGAGGAGGAGCTCGGGTATGAGGACCCTTAGCTTAGGATTTGATTTGATTTGATTTTTTTTTTTTAGCTTTAATGGTGGGGTTCGACCCTTTAGTAATTTTCATTTCTTACAAGTATATGACCCTTCGTCTAAGCATGTCTTCTACTCATGTTTTAATTGAAATTGTATTGACATTTTGCTAAATACTAAACGTCTCACCCTATCAAGACCTCTACTCGAGATATATTAAAATTAAGTAAAATATGATGATTTTGTTTCTATGTAGAAACCTTTAGCTGCTCGGGGTTTAGTTGAACATAAGTATAATATGATGAAATTTTGCTAAGTATAGAAATCTCTGCCCGAGCAGGATCTCTGTCGAGGCTTAATTGAACATCAAATTTTGCTATTTTAATAATCCGAGATACCAAGCGCGAGGTCAGAACTATGTATTTGCCTTGGGCCTAAGGTGTCAAGCGCAAGGTCAGACTTATGTATTTGTCAAGTTATGTTAGGCTTTAAGGTACCGAGCGCGAGATCGGACTTAACAAGCTTTTCTACTCGGGGGCATCCTTGTAAGATGACCAACAAATGTTGGGCTTACAATTTTGACAGTACGATTAAAGAGCTCTCTTAATCGTAATAAAAATTCATATAATGTAAATATTTTTGGTTCGAGCCGATGTAAATGAAAAAATTAGGAAATTTTGAAAATTTTAATAACAGCTTTCAAGTAAATAGTCCAAGTAGATTTACTTGTCTTGAGACTTCCTTAGGCATAAAAATTTCTGAGGTGATAGGCATTCTAAGGGAGCTTGGTCCTTTTCCGATCCACATCTTCTAAGTAGTAAGCTTGTAAGCTGATTTCTCGATCACTTTAAAATGGTCCTCCTACATTGGATCCAACTTTCCTCTTTCCCCCCTGCAACTGGATTTTTATCATCACTAAATCCCGCGCTCGAAAGATCGAGGTTGGACCTTCTTGTTATAAACTTGGGTCATTATCTTTTGGTAAGTCGCTAGTCGGACACAGCTCGATCCCTTTTTTTCTTTCACTTAATTAATCTAGATCCATGGATCGAAAAGTGTCATTGTCCAGGCCATTATTCAATATCCGAGTAATGTGTTGGCCAATATCTACTGGTAAAATGGCCTCTGAACCATAAACCATGTTTTAGGGAGTTTCACCCATCCCGACTCATTTGGTGGTTCAATATGCCCACAAAACACTCGAGAGCTCTTCCACCCACTTTTTTTCACGAGCCGAGCCTTAACTATATCGCTTGTACTATTGAAAGGTTAGTGACCTCGATTTTTCTATTGCTTTGTGGATAGGCCACCGAGGTGAAGACTTGCTCGATTTTCATTCCTGCATCAACCTTGTACTTTAGAACTACAAAAATATCTCTCATTATCAGATACGAGTCTTCAAGGTATGCTGAAGCGACAAAAAATATTCTTCCACAGGAAGTGTAAAAGCTCCTTCTTATTAATATGAGCTAACAACTCAGCTTCCACCCACTTCAAAAAATAATCAATAGCTACAAGTTGGAATTTTCTTTGACCTGTTTCAAAATGAAAGGGGCCAACAATACCAATCCTCATTGGTCGAATGGACAAGGCTATGTTACGGATTTCACGAGCTCGGCCAGTTTCCACTGCAAATTAGCATTTCGCTAACAACTATGACATTTTTTTACTAGAACGGCTGCATCATTCCTCATGGTCGACCAAAAGAAACCAACCAACATATATTTCCGAGCCAAATCTATGCTTCCTAAGTGATTACCGCAACACCCTCCATGAATTTCCCTGTATAAATAATCAACTTCTTCCTTTCCCAAGCATTTTAAGAGAGGGCGGGAGAAGGATCTTTTATATAACACATCATCCAAGAGAACAAAGCGCAAATCCATTCTTTTATTTTCCCACTTTCTCTTCCGCTCGACTGAGAGGATCCCATTAAATAAGTATTGATAGATATCAGATCTCAAATCTCTGTCTTATTATGTTCCATATAAGAGACTAGCTTTTGCCCAACGACTTTTGATCTGAGGGGTCGGACTAGGGAGCTAGCCATCTTGGCCAATTGACCAGCTTTCCTATTGTCAGTGCGAGGTATGTGTTGTATAAGCAACTCAATGAAGTTTTTCTTTATCATCTTGTCATTCTTGTGGGGACCCGGACGCTAATCAAGTTCATAATCGTTATTGGGACAATTTCATCAATTATAATAAACAGGGTCTAAATTATTTTTTTTAAAAAGGTGGAAAGTAATGGAAATCATATTAGTATACATATCAGTATAAAATAAGGTTCATGTCCTGTATAGCATACATTCAATATACACTAGGGTTCAACAACTAGCTATCAAATGTCCAAACCCTATCTACAACAATGTCCAAGTCCGTGGTCTCCACTCTAATCATGATCTCTCGTCATCTCCTCGACCCTGATCCTGTCCCACCTGTTGTCATCCACACATACAAACACGACAACAGCCGGATAGTTCAGGTGAGAATATAATCCCAGTATAAATCAACGAACATGCAATCATATAATCAATATAAAGCATGAAACAGATATTAGAAATATATCAAAGTCTGAAACATAATTAACATCAAACTATCAATTATTCTCGTGACTCCACGAATCAGACTAGACTCAACCTAGTCTAGGGATCCCGGTTTCCAGACGTTGGCATTCCTATATCAAAGTCAGTAATAGAAGAAACTCCAATTCTATTCAATCGATATAACCAAACATCCGGTGTCTTGACCTATCCGTCACAGACTGTGGCACTATTGCCAATTCACTATCTTGTGACAATGTGCAATGTGCCAGTGATGATTCCATCACTATCGGCACTTAAGTCACAAGATCACTCGTCTAATACTCATCTAATACATGCTTCTATAAATCAATAGAACAAGCATATCAATTCAAATCATTGTAAATAATAACAATAAGTATGTGATTTAGGAAAACTCAAGTATATCATACTCGAGTCGTTCTCCCGCTACCACGTTGACTTATACCTTTCATTCGTAGTCTCGGTCTGAAGCAATAACCATTCTGAATTCAAGGTTGTCTATGTAAATCTGAAACGACATATCGAGAGTCATAATATCAATATTTCATTCTCAATTCAACACTGAATCTGGTTAATCTGGATTTGATTCCAATCAACGGTATAACGGCACAATCTTAGTATCCCCGTCCATACCAAATTAACAGACATCAATTACAAATCATAACTCATATCAGATATCATCTGTAATTCGTTCATAATCCAAATCTGTCCGATTTTTAAATCAATATAATCAAAAAATCATAACAATTCCATAATTAGTCTGTTTTTCAATCTGACTTCAATTCTATGATATCTAATATGTCAAGAACATGATATATGAATCATATCAAATTCCTACAACATCATATTTTCAAAACATATCCAAACTCAATAAAAGTTACGTCCAGTTGAAGCCTGCGTCGACAGGAACACAATACCGAAGTCGGATTAAAAATCAGACGGACGGATCGAAATATAAAGGCGTAAGGATTTTCAGAAACCTTCCTCGCTTTTTCCTTTCTTCTTCTTTTTATTTCTGAAGGATATACGTATATATATATTCCAATTGCATGTTAAGGCAACGTGTCTTCTTTTCTTGAACTTGGGTCGGCGCTCGAGCGGTGCTAAACTACCGCTCGGGCGCGACATCCTCTGTCCAAGAATTTTCGCATTGCACCTTGGCGCTCGGGCGATTAAAGATTACCGCTCGGGCGCCATACTTTCTGCCCAAGTGCTCATCAGGTTAAACACAGGCGCTCGGGCGGTCAAAAACTACCGCACGGGCGCCAGACTCTCTGTCCAAAATCCATTCTTGTCATGCATTGGCGCTCGGGCGGCCCTTTTCCACCGCTCGGGCGCCAACAGTTCTGTACAAAATATACTTAATCACATGCTTTGCCCGATCTGGGCTCGGGATGGCCCAGCTACCATCACACCAGTTCATAATCAATAATCTCAGATTAACAGAATCAAAATATCGGGCATTACAATTCTTTATTTCAAATTTTTCGTTGCTTTATTGAGTCGCAAGCTGGGATTCCGAGTAGACAACTCGGATGGCTCCCATGCTTCGAGTAGTTTTGAGTGGAGTGCTTCATATTCTACTTCATTATTAGATGCTCGGAAGTCCAATTTTATATCCAGACTGGTTTTTTCTCCCTAGGGGGAAATCATGAGGATGCCGACTTCACTCCCAGTTTGGTAAGAAAATCTGTCCACGTATACTTTCCACAGCTCTTCCTCATCATTCGAGAATGTTTAATTCACCAGCAATTGAGCCTTTATAGCAAATCGAGGCTCAAATTGAACTTTGTATTCGATAAGCTTGGTCATCCACTTAACGAGTCTCTCGAAGGCATCCGGTTGAGAAACAATCCTTCCCAAGGCATTGTTGGTTAACACAATAATCGAGTGTGATAAAAAAAATATGGCTTCAGTTTCCGAGTTGTGATGGTCAAAGACATAGCTAACTTCTATTGCGTGGTTTAATTCAACTCGGATCCCTTTAACACATGGCTAGCAAAGTAGACTAACTAGTGAACTAGGTGTTCTCTTCAGATTAATACCGCGCTGGCTGCTAGGGTAGTGACTGCTAGGTAAACGAACAAATCTTCCCCTCCGACAGGCTTGTTTAGGATCGGCATATTGCCTGGATAAGATTTCAACTCCTGGAATGCTTGTTCAATTTCTGCATTTCTTTTGGAATTCGATGTCATGCAGAGTATTTTTAAGAAATGGACGGCTCGGTCTGCAGATTGGGAAATTAATCAGGACATAGCTGTTATTCGCCATGTTAGTGTTTGTACTTTGTGAATATTCCTCGGTGACCCCATAGTAGTTAGGGCTTGTATTTTTTCGGGGTTGGCCCTAATAACCCATTTGAGCAATCATATATCCCACGAAAGTGTTGTGCCAGTTCGCACTCCAAAAGTGCATTTTATTGGATATAGCTTTAAACTATAATGACGAAGATGTATAAGGTTTCTTCCACATCACTAATAAGCTTCTCGACCATTTTTGCCTTAGTTAAAATATCACACACATGTACTTTTACAATCCGACCTATCTAATATTTGAAAACTTTATCCATGAGCCTTTGACAAGTGGTCTCGTTATTATTGAGCCCAAAGGGCATCAAAACATAGCAGAAGATGCCATCGGAAGTGATAAAACTCAACTTGTCTCTATCGTGATTGGCCAAAGAAATTTGATGGTACCCCTGATAGACATCCAGAAAACATAAGATCGTGTGCCCTTTGTGGAGTCGACCAGTCGATCAATCCGAGGTAGTGGATAACAGTCCATGGTACAAGCTCTGTTGAGGTCTAAGAAGTCCACACACATCCTCTATTTTACCGAAATCTTGGACACTAGAACCATATTGGACAACCAAGTCGGGAATTTTACCTCGCTAATGTGAACCACTCTCAAAATTTCTTCCACTCGTTTCCATATGATTAAATCTTTTTCCGGCTCGAAGTGTTTTTTCTTTTGTATGATAGGCTGAGCATCACTCAAGAAATTCAGCAAATAATCCATGATTTCTGGTCGGACTCCCTTGAGGCATGGATGCCAACAACCCAAAGATATAACTGTTTCTCTTTAAGCAATCGAGCAGCATAACCCTCATTGGATCAATCAGGGTTTTGGCTATTTGAATCTCATCAGATGGGATAGATATGATAGTTTTCTTACATTCTTCTTCCATAGTCACCTCATGAGCGGATTTGTCAATTAAATTCAAGTGATCTTGCGCCCTTGGTTTTGGTTAATTTGGTTGCTCCGTTCAGGCCGCCTTTTGTTCCACTCGAACCTCTTCCACATAAAACTTTCGGATTTTTTTTGTCGTCTCGGACTTCCAAGTATAGCATTGTAGGCAGAAGGTGCTTCTACCACGATGAAACTCATGAGACACGTCTTCCTTGTATTTCGGAAAAGTTAATCATTCCGAGTGGATTTATGTGTGCCCTTTTTTATTCTCACAGACCTATTTGGTCCACGGCTTCCATAAACAACACATTAATCGAGCTTTTAAAGTCCATAAATATCCGGGACACTTCGTAATTGGCAATCATTTCTTGGATTACCAATGTGTCGTTATGACGGTCATACACCTCGCACATATATAGAGAGAGAGTCCCAAGGTAAACAAATAATCAAAATGTATAATTAATGTGTGTGTGTATATATATATATATATTAAAATTAGACACGACCCACCAACTCGACACGATTTTATCCGAAAAAATCAGATTTGGATTTGGGGTTATCTAGTTCGAGTCAGATCGGATTGAACCTGATAGCTGACCCGAAAATAATGATCGGGTTGGGTTGGGTTGGGTTCGTGTTGACCCGAAAATTTTAAATTGTTTTAAAAAAATATTATTAATAAATATTGTCTACATTTTTATGTAATGTATGTCTGAAAAAATATTTATTATATATTTATATCATAAATTTTCATAATTTAATATTTATTTTGAATAATTTTTATTTTTCAAACAATTTTTTATTTGATTTAATAAATATATTTTGTTTTTCTACAATTAAATTTTCAAATTTAAATCATATATATGAGGGATATTTTGTTATAATGTATTCAAATTAAAATATTATTATTATTTTTGAATTGTATTTAATTTTTTTTAAAAAAATTCAAAATCGAGTTATCAGATTGATTTGGGTTCGGGTTCGGGTTGAGAGTTTTCGGGTTGGTTCGGGTTCGGGTTCGGGTTCGGGTTGAACAATTTTTGAATAGTACTATTGCTCAACCCGACCCAACCCACCTGAATTGACACTCTTAAAACCGTCCATATGATTTAAAACTATATCCTAAATAAAATTTTAAAAAAAATATTGAATGTAATAAATACTATAAAAAGGACATATTTCTGACTATTATGGATTAAATAAACAATTATATGAATTAGATTTAAATAAAAAAAATACTAAATAAAATATATAATATCTTAATTGATTCTTCTGAGTCTATAATTCAAAATTTGAACAAATTTCTGCTAAATTAAAAAGAAAATAAATCATTACAAATAGATGAAGGCAAAAACTTGTGTGAGACGGTCTCACGGTTCATATTTGTGAGACGGATCTCTTATTTGGGTCACCCATGAAAAAGTATTACTTTTTATGCTAAGAGTATTACTTTTTATTGTGAATATGGGTAGGGTTGACCCGTCTCACAGATTATGATCCGTGAGACGGTCTCACATGAGAGTCACTCATAGATGAATTAGTTACATCCCATCTATAAAACAAACTAACATGCTTTCAAAATATCAACCATTCTTTCTAGGTATTCTAAAAACATTAATGATCCTAACATTAAAATAAAGAAGAAAAATTAAATATACATTTTTTATTAGATTCAAGATTAGTTTCAGAATTCATTATTATCAATGGAGATGACATAAACAGTTTCTGAAGTGTTTGCCCTCAAAAGAGCAATCCAATATTTCTTTGATTCCGGTAATAATGGAACTAAATTAGAAATAAGATCAATATGTCCAGAATTGATCGAAACAGAATTGGAACCAGCCGTTCAAGTTTAACAGATGAAATCAACTAAGAAAAAACACTAAGTATGGGATCGGTTCTGATCAAACCAGACAAATTGGTCTAAATTTCAAATTTCTTCTAGACCAAAAGGAAGGATGTGCTATTGACATTTTTAATATTAGTCTCCTGGTCCGAGCCGAGCCATATCAACTCCATAGCTATCAAATCCTTAGGAGAGTTCGAGTATCAGGAGGATCGACTTAGGCCCTTACTCAAAATAAGCTCAAACCGAGCCATGATCATATCCCCACCCCAAAATAAGATAGGGTTGACTCGAGCATTATCTTCTGATTATCGATAATCGAATCTTCAAAATCTTGATAAATAAGGAAGACACGTAAATCCCAAAGATTTTGGGATAAATACGAATCTTTCAAAATATGGCAAGAGACCTATCTCAATAAGGTAACATGCCCTTCCACCTCCATAAATACCAAGATAGATACTAGGGTTTGATTTTTTCACTCGTTGCTATATCTCACATTATTTTACTTTTGTTATCTTCATTGAGCATCTGACTTCAGCATCAGAGGAGTCATGCCGAAAACACTCTAGGTTTTTCCACTGCCTATCCGACCACAGAAGATACGAAGACTTTACTCACCAGATCGGACCCAGAATAATTTTTTTGTTACATCATCATCATATTTGAATAAATGAAAGTAGTTTTGGAAAACAAATCCTCAAAGATGAACTTCAAGGACAGAGTTTTCATCAAAATGATGGGATTTGGTAAAGGTTGCATTACATTGATTTCAGGACAATCTTTTGAAGGACAAAAAATCAATAGGATTAAAACATATTACATATGCTCATCTCTACGTGCCAACGAATCTTCTTTTTCACATGTATATATTCATAATATAAGGTTGAATTGGATTGAAAGATTTGGACTTGAAGTGAGAGGAGTATTTGAAATCACTCTATGTGAATTTGGACTTGAAAACCTAAACTAAAAAGCAATTTGGACTTGAAAACATAAACTTACTGTTTAATTGATCACTTTACTCACTAACGGATGTATAACAAGCAAAATGGACCTACACAACAATCAATAAACAAATCGTCTTTGGCCTTTATTCTCACACACAACACAATATAGTGCCAATAATTTGGATACATAACACTGATAATAAAAATAACAAAGCACAACCAGAGTTGGTTTACTCATCAAGGGCGGGAAAACCATTCGTCCTTGGCCTTTATTCTCACTTGCAACAAATCACACACAATGCAGTACCATATTCTCTGCATGCCACTCATAATATATATTTCACATATATATGTATACATACTTCCCAGCTAACGACGGAAGCTCCTAACCTGGCGCGGTGGTGGAACCCCATCTTCTTCTTCTCCTCTGAGTTTAACGAGAGTATAGATGGCTGCTCCCGCCACAGCACCAAGTGTTGGCGCCACAAGATATATCCATATCGACTTGTAATTCCCTGCAGCAACCGCTGGCCCTAGAGTTCTCACTGGATTCATTGAACCACCGCTAGATGGCCTGTAGGATGAATAAATGTCGTGCATAACAGTAAGTATTGATACATATCAATCAATTAGAACGAGATCTTTAAGTTATAAATTTATGTTATATCGACTGAAACACACCACTACATCATACAGTTACCCTAATTTATGTTACCTACCCAGCAACAAGGATGTTAAGCAAGACTGTAGCTCCAACTGCTATACCTGCCAGTTCTCCTACCTGTACATTCACCAAAATTTCAGTGAATCAATGCTTGGAAGATATAGTATATTAAAATAGAGGAGGATAAAGATGGAGAACTCACGGCACGGGTATCAGTAGCAACTGCTGTTACCACAAAGAGTAGATTAAATGTAATGAGGAACTCTAGTGCAAAAGCCTGACCGTTGCTGACAGAAGGCACGGTGACACCTCCAGACAGAAAAGGGTGGAATACGCCTTTGAGTGCAAATGACGCGCATATAGAACCTGAGACCTGTGCGGCAATGTATGCAGGCACGTGTGCCCAAGGAAAGTGACGGAATACCGCAAATGCTATGGTGAGCGAGGGGTTCAGATGTGCTCCTGAGATGTGTCCAGTTGATAGGATTATTATCATCACTGCCAATCCCGCGCAGGCCGCATTTCCAAGCAGTGTTTCAACTCCATTATACTTTTGGTTCACAATTGGCCCAGCAGTTGCGGCAAATATCAGGATGAATGTCCCCACAAACTCTGCCCCTACCTACAAAAAAGACAGTAATATAGGAAAGGTCTCAGGGCTTTGCCTTACATTCATCAAAGGATAGATACTCCAAAGGCGGGAAATTCAATCGAAAATTTATTGAGAAGGATGGATGCGTGCTCTCTCATGTGCAGATCATGTAAAACTATAAAACAGTAAAAAAAAATCTACATATCGATCAAATCAACTCACGAGTTTATGGATTCTCTCTATTGATCTACTAGCATCGATGCAAAGAAACATCTGAAAACTGATTGAGAAAAGCTCCCAACTCGATTGAGAGAGAGAAAGTTGAGCTTATGAGGAAGCCTCAGAGCTCAAACAGAGTGACAAGACTCACCACTAATAGCTAGTTACATATTAAAATGTGTTTTGAGTCCAGAAATGTGGTCGTTAGAAGTCTCCATTAGATGAAAAGCATGATGGCCAAAATTTGCATGCTAAAGTGCAAAGGAAATGGATAGTGGTGGCAGCATTCGAAAGTTTTTTCTGCGTGCGCACGTAGGATCAAAAGAAAGACTGCTCTCGGAGAAGGGGTACAGTTGGGCATAAACGAAGGATTCACGTGATACAGAAAAGCCAGATAAAAAAAGGGACAAACACATATCAGATGTTGCTAAACTTAATAAAAATTTCTTAGAACAGAATCAGCTGGCTATAACATGTACATTAAGCAGTAATTGCTTAACCAAAGTAAAAAAAATTCTATCATACTTTTTTATTTCCATATTCACATGCAATTTCATATAATTTTGATAACCTGGAGGCATCTAAGGACAAGCAAATGTTGACTCACTTCTATAAAAGACAAAAACTTGTGTGAGACGGTCTCACAGATCATATTTGTGAGACGGATCTTTTATTTGGGTTATACATGAAAAAATATTACTTTGTATGCTAAGAGTATTACTTTTTTTATTGTGAATATCGGTAGGGTTGACCCGTCTCACAGATAATGATCCGTGAGACCGTCTCACAAGAGACCTATTCTCTATAAAAATATGCTACAAAGAAACTTAGAATTGAATTTCTGGCCCTACGTGTTAGAGTAGAAGCCCATCAAACCAAAAAATTGGGAAATGAGATGAATATATCTTATATTAATTTCGATGAAATGTGAATTATGGTGAAGCTTTGAAGAAGAGAAGCAAATCTAATTAACATGTCCTATGAGGATGAGTCTTTTTGAAAGTACTATACTTGCATTCGATGTTGAAATGTTGTTAATCCAATGAGTCTTTTTGAAAGTACTATATAGTCCCACATGACTTTTGAAATTTATATAGAAGAATTAATGGGGAAAGTTACTATTTAAAACTGCTTATTTCTTTAATAGATGGGACGAAAACCTTGAAGTATGAGCTGTGATAAGAATTTGATGGAGTCAGTCAGATTTAAAATAAATGCATTGAGAAAAGGAACTATAAACAAAATTGACATAACACATGGTCTACTGTGTTGAAAACACAGCATACACTTTTTACACGAGATTTTTTACACGAGATGATAATGTATCATTTCATTTACTCTGACAACTTTTTAAATTTATCTCATATGATGTGATGTCCACAAGATGATCATGTGATCATCTCGTGTAAGAAGTGCACAACATCGAGTGCTGTATTTTCAACATAGTGAGGATCCAAGATCATCTCGTGTAAAAAGTGCACAACATCAAGTGCTGTATTTTCAATACAGCATCTCGTGCAAAAAGTGCACACCATCAAGTCCTGTATTTTCAACACAATAGAGTATCCAAATCCATGATAGATCTAGTACCAGCTCTTTATGTATGTTCTTTTCCCTCTAGCAAGTAATTAATTATTGGCGAAATGGCATATATCACTGATGTGAAATCTCGAGTTTGCTGATAACCTTCTCTGAAAGTTTTTTGAGTTAATAACCCTATGATTACAGATCCATAGCATGTGCACCCTTCTGGCTATGTTTTGTGATGCACGCGCTATTAGTTGCGAATATCCAAGTTTTTATATAAATGAAAAATGTCTAAACTACCGTTAAACAAGTGTTATGAACTCTTCTATCACTCTTTATTGAACATTTTAATTAAAACATCAATGCATTAACTTATATTTCCAATTAAGTTTATTTATATAATTACTTTAATTAATTTAAATAGTAAACTTTATTTAAAAAACAATTAATCTTAAACTTGATTTAATAGAATAATACAAGTTACTATTAAAATATATTTAGCATATAACTAATATTAAGATACAATAGTTATGTATAATTTTCATAGTTGTTCAATTAAATATATAATTATAAAACAAAATTAATTTAATTATTTATTTAAGTAGGGGAAATTTGTCATTTTTATTTTTTATTTGACTAAATTCTGAGTGTGCTACAAATCTAAAATCAAAGGGGGTAATAATAGCTCAAAAAACTCACAAAAAATTATCAACAAACTCGAGATTTCACAAGATGATGATATAAGCAATTTCCCTTTGCCACAATAACATTTAATTTCTTATATTTCAAAAATATTCTGTACAGCAAACAAACAAAAACCACACGTTTTTTAGTCAAATTTTGCTTGTGTTGATCCATAGGACCTGAAATTTTTAAATATGCACTAAAAATATCGTACACGCTATACGTGGTGCTTGCAAATTAATATTATTAGAACGTTTTTAGTATTTTAAATAAATATTTAACAAATTTTGACTGTGTACTTTTAAACAAAACGAGGCTTAGTATTTAAAACCAACTTGTTAAAAATAATTCATTATTTATTTTATATAATTAATAGTACTGGCGTCGACAGCTGGTGTCATGATGCCTAGTTAGAATAGAGATATGACTTCTTTTTTATTACAAAAATAATTAAAAAAATAGAGTTGTACAAGAAAGGAAAACTATTATTTTTAAGGGGAAAAAAAGGAAAAATAAATTATATTCTCTTTTTTTTTAAAAGACTAAAACGGTCAAATAAAAAATAAATTATAATTTCCAACCCAAATAATTGATTGAAATTCTCGATATGTCAAATCAAAACTTTTTATTCTACAATTAAATGTTATCAACCATCGTGGAATCGAGGGGATTTGGATAATATATATTAAATCATCTCGAAAAATGGACAAAATAAATGGGGACATTTTTTTTATCTAACCAGCTTATTTTGTCATCTACGTATCTGTTATTTTATGTAAACAATTATTATTATTATTATTATTATTATTATAATAATAATAATAATAATTATTATTATTATTATTATTATTATTATTATTATTCATAAGTATGAACCGTGAATTTCATCTCGTGACATCAATCACTTCAAATATTGCTAGTACATATCATTATTTTGCTACAATCCGCCTTCTGATTTTAAATCAAATTTGTTTGGATCGATGAATTTCATTTAAATCGTGAAAAAAGATTCGATGGTGGATTTTGGAGGTATTTGACATCTTTCACAATTAATATAATATCTTTCAAGAAATTTGAAAATTATAATCTCAAATATATCGATTCAAACACGGAATTTAGAACATTTTACATCAAATAGAATTTGATTATGATTATTGTTAAATTTGATGATATTCTCTCTTATTATAATATTACATTTTTTTCAAGTACCAAAATCCAAAAACACCCCATTAAGTTACAAAAAGACTCAATTTTTATTTAATCATAAAAAATTATTTTGTAAATCTTAACTTATATATAAATAACAACATAATGTAGCCACTTTCAAAAATCTTTTTATATTTCTAAAATTATTTATTTATATTCATCAATATTTTAAAATATTGAAATAATTATGTCATCTCTAATAAATGATCATTTAAAAAAATCATTAATTTGAAAATACCAAATATTAAACCCATCATAGAGTTACTTTAATTGTATATGAATTAACAATACTATGTAACTTAAAATATCAGTATTTTTTTTAAAGATCTTATTTCAATGTAATAAAAAAAAAACTATAGATTTGAAAATTTACAAGATTGATCATTGCACCAATGGAAAATAAAGTTGAAGTACAAATATTAGTCAGAAGTCGAACAGATCTACGTCTACTCTGTCAATCTAATAGTTGTTACTATCTCAGATAAAAAGAACAAATTATTAATCAACCAAATAATTATAAACAGGAACAAATTGTAAAATCAAGGAAATTATTTTTTAAAATGCTCATATTATTATTTTTTTATAATTTTTTTATCGAAAATATCGATAAATTAGACTCGTCTCACGGATAAAGATCAATACGAATTCGAGAGAGAGAGAGAGATGATGAACAGACCTTTCGAGTCAGGGAGATGTCATTTGGAGAGAAGCCTGTGAGGCATGTGTGAGGCGTACCCCATGTTGGCGCGTCCAGAGGCAGGCACTTGCACCGAGGCATTGACTTGCGATCGTACGAAAGTGAATCCACCCGCAGCGAAGACATCAGCGGAGTCGGGGTACCCGGTGTAGCCGGAGCCGACATGGTTGGCGTTCCCTCCTCAAAGTCCGGCATCGGCAAAACCAATCCAAGTTCAGATTTTTTTTTTCTTTTTCTAATTTGTTGTTAAGAAGAAACTGACGTATAAATCGGACGACGACACAGTTACATGATATGCAAGTTTTTATAAAGTTGTCGCTACAGGAGTTCCGGAATGGTACCCAGATCGGTAATGGTAGAGCACTATCCGATCGATCAAAGAGATAGCAGAAACATGTAAGCAAATCTTTTTTTTTTTTACTTTTTTTTTTTGGTTGCAAAAAGTGGCCGAGTGGATTGAATGGAAGATGACTGAAATTACATGATTTGCGGATTTTTATAAATGTGCAGCTACGGAATCAAGGAAAGAACTGGGATACCCAGATTGATAATATCAAAAACAGTGTCGGAATGTTCGAGCGAAGCGATAATGGATCATAATTGCGTATGCAACAAAGAACGGGAAATGGAATAGGAGTGGTTGGGTTGTTTTTTTTTTGCTTTTTATCAGCTTAAACTAGGCGCAATTGTATCCCCAGCAAGTATAGAAGAGATGCGAGTGTAGGGTGGAATATAAGGAGTAGAGGACAATGGCCAACCAGCCAATCGATCTCAATTAATTATCAAATATTGTTTTTAGATGAATTATTATATTGTTAGAAAGTCAAATGCCCAGCAAAGCTATATATTTTATTATACTTTACTTTTTTTTTTTTATGATCGTCACTCTTGCCGCACCGCTATATTTTTTAATGTATTTTTGTGACAATTTTCTTTACTAACAAATTCCAACACATGTGATCTTTTTCTGTGTGAATCGTAAGGAAAGCTAGCGTGTCTAATAAAATAAAATCGTCAATTTAATCCACAGCGAGCGAATTCCAGTTGATTCCAATATAGAGAAAAATTAAACTACCGTGTTTGGCTTTGTGTCAATGTTTTACGAGGATGTCACGTGGATTACGGATACCAATCGATGCAATACATGCATGTGTTCCGTTAAATATAACGAGTGTTTTTGTGGGAAGGATGATAAAAGAGAGAAAAAATCATATGATTTTGTTGTTTTACGATTTTGGATCTCTATGTTTTCGATTTTAGTTTTCTATTTTTTGGTTTTTGAAATATGTTTTTTTTTTCTGACAAGATGTAATATATGTTAGAGCTACATCAGCACCATGGTCGGGAAAAAAGCTAAAACATAAAAAAACAAGAGTAGGTCTCTTGTGAGACGGTCTCACGAATCTTTATCTGTAAAACGGGTCAACCATACCGATATTCACAATAAAAAGTAATATTCTTAGTATAAAAAGTAATATTTTTTCCTGGATAACTAAATAAGAAATCCGTCTCACAAAATACGACCCGTGAGACCATCTCACACAAATTTTTGTCGAAAAAACAAAGATAACGGCATTTTAGCCGCCCTTTTTCATGGATAATTATGACAGGACGCTATAAACGTTAGAATCGCATCAGCATCACGTCAGAAAAAAACAAAAATATCCAAAAAAAAAAAAACCAAAGATAGTGGACTAAAAATAAAATTTGACATAGAAATGATCAAAATCACAAGAACAAAAAAAAAACACACGCATAGTAAGGGAAAATAAATTTTCCCAATTATAAATTTACTAAAGTGAAAATGAGAAGAGTAGGTCTCACGTAAGAACGTCTCACGGATCTTAATCTGTGAGACGGGTCAACCCTACCAATATTCACAATATATTAGCCTAAAAAGTATTGCCTAAAAAGTAATACTTTTTCATGAATAAACCAAATAAGAGATCCGTCTCACAAAATACGATCCGTGAGACCGTCTCACACAAGTTTTCTACCAAATGAGAATTACCATATTTGTAAGTTCAATTTGTTCACGTTTAAATATCTTTGAATACGTAGAATTTGTTCTTAAAATGATAATGAAAAATTGCGGTTAAGCAAGAAAAAGAAAAGGGTAAAAATAACTCTTATTTTGACAATTTCTCTACGTTTTGAATTAAAATCCAAGTCCTGTCTTAAAATTTAAAGCCAGCTTTTGATTTTTTTTTTTCCATTTTTTAAATAAAAGTTACCCATCTTTTTGACTAATTCTTTGTATCACCGCCATTGGTTATGAACTATTAATTACGAAATATTTGGCGATGACCAGCGCCAAAAAATAAATATATATGTGTGGACCGTACAGGCCGTAGATACTAGACGGGTAGAATCATAGGGACGGAGTTGAATTTAAAAATCATTTTTACAAAGAAAAATAAAATAAATTGTGTATTCATGTATGTTAAGATGCATACAAAAAATAACACACGACAGATTACATTATTCATATTTTAAAAAATAAGTAATAATTGTAATATAAAAAGTAATATTTTTTTGTGAGTAACTCAAATAAGTGATATGTCTCATAAAATTGATTCGTGAAACTATCTTATAAAAATTTTGGTTCAAAAAAATAAAAATAGCTACCTTATTATAAATATAATATATCAGTTCGCGTTTGGATTCATGAATTTCAAATGTTTTTTTTTATATTTAGAGAAGTAAAACCATAAATTTCAAATCTACATCTTACGTTTTTATATAATATTTCATGTTAATAAGAATGAATTTCAACTTCACTCAATAATTGTGCTCGATAACGAAACCAAACAAATGAAGTTATGAAGACCAAAAAATACATTACAAATTTTAGGAGGGCAAATGCTACATCTGATATCATAATCTATAAAAATTAAAAATCTTCTGGCTCTGATTATGTTTGTATTATCAATATATAAATAAAAAAATTTAAACTTAATATTTAATATATTATTTTATTATAAACAATAAAACTAATCTTTATTTTAGAGCAGTTTTCTTGTGAAACGGTCTCACAAATCTTTATCTGTGAGACAGATCAACTCTACCGATATTCACAATAAAAAATAATACTCTTAGCATACAAAGTAATATTTTTTTCATGGATGACCCGAATAAGTGATCTGTCTCACAAAAAATGATCTGTGAGACCGTCTCACATAAATTTTAAATACATATCTCCACGTACGCCACCCTCGTTTAATACAACGTAAAAACAAAAAACACAGCCATCTGATTAATCTACAAGTTGGAACCAAAATAGAAAACAAAAATATCTTAATGTGTTGTCGGTTTTGGAGAGGTGTATGTCTTGTATGTATCTATCTATTTTCGTGTGTCTATAGTTCATTATTCATTAAATAAAATTTTAAAATAATTGTATTAATATAATTCCAAACTGGACGCAATACAAGGGGCCCTCCCCATACAAATAATTCGTTAAAGATAATAAATAAAGCGCATGCTTTTACGACTACGGCCCCCATCAAAGTCAACTTCTCCATCTCCGATTCATTTCAATAATTTAATTTAAAATAAATAAAAACGTTTTACAAGGAAAATAAAAAAAAAAGCACTATATTAAGCAATAATATTGTCCCCGATGGTTGAGTTTAATCTAATCTTAAAATATTATCGAAAAATCATAAATGCTTTATCCACAGAAATTAAAATGGAAGTTAATTTAATATGTTAATTTTTAATTAATCCATAAATAAATAATAATTCTAAAAACTATCAAATTACCGAAATGGTAAAAAAAATGAAACAAATGAAATATAATTGAGATTTTGATAAGAATAACCATGTTCGATGAACAAAAAAATTTACACAAAATTGAATAAATGAAATATTTAAGCAAATATTATATAAAGTTAAAGTGAATCAAACAAATAATAAATAATAAGATGAGATGCAACATCACAGGTCCAAAAGACCACAACACACTAAGTAATCTCAATTTTTAAATTATAGATATAACTAATCAATAACAAAACATTAAATGAAAACCAATATTTTGCTTTTAATTAATAATTTTGATGTACGTTGGATGTATCACTAACGTCAAGGACTATATTATTTTGATGTAAATATTTCTCTCGGTTTAAAAAATTCACCAAGTCCGAGCTACATTATAAAGAACAATGTAAATCAAATATATGATTATTGGGTTGGACCTGAAGGGGTGGGTGTAACGACTATGACTCATCTCAACTCATATTCATGTATCACTACTGGTCATCGGTCGTAGGTTGGTCCAGTATGAGTAGTAGCACATACTCACGCAACATCACTCATAGAATATCTAATCCTTAGGTCCAGCATGAGTCGTATCACATATCCATGCAGCATCACTCATATAATATCTAACCCTCAGAAAGTAGGTTTTTCGCTTCCCCAACAATCGAACTCAGAACTTCCAGACTTAAGTCCCTAGATTTCTAGAGTGTTGATACCAATTGAGCTAGTTTTTTTTTTTAACGACCATAGGCCGTAGGCTTATCCAACATGAGCCTCAGCCCATAACACTCTAGTAATCTAGGTACTTAAGCTTGGAGGTCTCGGGTTCGAATGATAGAGGAGACGAAAGAAATCAGTTTCCAGATGTGAGATGTTCTATGAGTGATTGTACATTGGCATATGCTATGGCTCATGGTAGACTAACATACAGCCCATGATCAGTAGTTGTGCATGATATGAGCTGAGACTCGTGTTAGATTATCCTACGGCACATGGTCGTTACAGTCGGAGTGGACTGAAGCCCCTTCCTTGTGTCTGTCCTTGACAAAGATAATTGGCTGCAATTTTAAAATAATACGTACTCTAAGGCATCGCTTGGTTTATGGATGAGATAGTGAATGATAAATGATACAAAGATCATAACATAATATATTTGGATAAGATAATGATACATAATACAGATCTTTCGTAGAACTTGAGCCAAGCACGGGAAAAAATAAAAATTTACAATCAGTTATATCTTACCATTTGGTGCCTAAGAACCTAAGATGATCTGATCCTCTTGAAATGGGCGAGCCGGGTAAGGAGCTCCAATCGGATCAAATCAACAATTTTTAATGTTTTGGGAATTTTGAGCGAAGACAATGGATTGAACGGCACCTGCAAACAATGAGAAGAACTCGTGAATGGGCGCCGAAGGGGTTTCCGACGTAGCCACTCCGATGATAAAGTCAGCAGGCTGTATGATGATGAACTTCGAACAATATTTTAGGAAAAATACGTAGAATGCTTAAAGTTCAAAGGGTCTGTTTTCTTTTTTTTTGGGGATCATTCAATGACATTAATACCTGCTATTTATAGGAGAGGAATGGGTAGTTACCTCGATTCCCGCGTCACCTACTAAGTCGGTTTACCATACTAGCTTCTGATGACTTCTCGGACACTCCAAACCCAAGTTGCTCTGGCGGATTAGATTGATTGTAACGATTACACTTGAGTGTGGCTCATTTATCGAGGTAGCTCTATTCTCGAGGTTGCCCAAGTGGGTATCCAACCGAGAACATTCCCTGGACAGGTGAGAAGCACCCGGCCAACTCTATGAGGACCCGGGCTACGGATAAAGGATTGCGGATGAAACCATCACACCCGGGAAGGGAAAATTTACCCGGGCATTCACAAAACTACCCGGTACCCTAGTTTGTACCCATGGGATTCCGATGAACAAACCCATATCCTTATAGGGGTATCACCACCCATCCCTAAAATAGTCGGGCTAGAGCTTGACTCGCTGTCCCGATTCAATCTTTCCTGCTCTCTCCCGGATTGCAAGTGTGAATAAGTACCGAGTGAGGGAACTTCCTAAGCGTCTGGTATCTCATACCCCCGACTCCTCAAAATCTGATATTTACTATTCTCGAGAGAATCGATCGAATACATCATTACGTATACATTAATGAGGATTTTACTGAAAACTACTCGTTTTCCAAGGTAATGATGAGTCTGTTCCCTTGATAACCGCACACGTCTCTTCAATTGTACGCACGATTTCCTAGGCGTCATATGATCGTCCGATTAGATTTGAATCGAGGGCGGAGATTAATTCTCTTCCCTATAAATAATGACCTTGCTCATTCTTCCGTCTCATCAGTGCAATGGCAGGTTCAAGCAATTCGAAAGTTCCGGATATGGCTGAAGAGCTCATGGCATCTGCAATAGAGAGAAGAAAAATGACTATGGAGGACGAAGTCTTTCACAAAATACTTCACTTCTGGGAAAAATTATACAAGCTGGAATCCTCTCAGTATGTAGAGGGGGTTCCTTCTCCTGAGAACGTGGCTCTTATGCGGAAATATCGTTGACGCCTCGGTGTTGCGGAGTACGTGGACATCTTTACCCACCATGGTGTCTACGCACTAATGCTACAAAGGGAGCTGAAGATCCTGGAGGATATATCCGGGTCAGATAGCTTTGGCAAGACCGCTACCGGGAATCTTAGTGGCTGGTTGCACAAATGGAAGATGTTTGTTGAAAAGGAACATCTTCGTGTACTCTCTGCCCATTTCTTTTAATTAATAAAATATCTTTTTCGCTTTGTTATTGCCTGTATCTGGTAGAACGTCAAAACTAAATTAACAATAAGTAAATAACGAAGATTAACATGGCTAATACTCCTCAAACTTAAAAACCAAATGCCTGAGTTTTTGAAATCCCGCCCTATCGATCAATATGCCCGAGTCCCGAATTTGTAGCCCGGGAAAAGGAATAAGCCCGGACCAAGAATCCTCTGGTCTGCTGACGTGATGTCATAATGATATGAGATTTATTAAATTCCTGCCAAACGAAAACGTTCTGTATTCCGAGGTACATCAGATTTGATGTTTCGATAACCGTCAGACCCTCTCGTCTGCCCAGCGCAATTTACGAGGGGCGTTCTGATCGTCTACCTGTCCAGATTGGATGGCTTCGATCAACTTTTGAATAATAAAGGAGATGCTTCGACTGGCTGAGGCTCTTGGACTTCCTTGCTTGTCTATAAATAAGAGGATACAGATGCAAAATAAACCTTAATCCATAATGTCGAGCTCAAGTGGTTCCAGTGCCTGCAGCAGTACACATGTCCTGGTGACTCCGGAAATGCGTCCTCATGTGGAGGAGCTAAAGAGAAGAATTGAACAACGCATATGGGCGAAGGTCATGGCCGTGCGGGACAAGGTTTATGATCTGGACTATACCTACCGCAATCGTCTCGCCCCTACCCGAGTACAAAGAACAAGAGCAAGGAAGTATATCCGAGAGTTTTCAATAAACCGGGTAACAGATCTGGTTGATGACGAGGTTCTGCTGCACATGATGTTGTGGAAAGAATGGCGTGCTTTGGACAAGATAATGAAGGATGAATCCTTTGTCAACCTCCGTATTCACGAGTTAACTAATTGGATAACGGAGTGGCAAGATTCTGTATCTGATACAATGGATCCCATAACTCTTCGTCGTTTTCGTATGTAATGGAAGTTTTATTGATTTTTCCTGCCTCGTTATTCTGTTGCAAACAAATCCTGTACAAATTAATGCGAACTGAAATAACAGACGTACCATAAATTAGGATAACCCAATCTCTAAGACTGAAATTACACTTGTGACATATTTGGTGAAAATATGGTCCCCGGATCTGGTATCTCCTGCACTTAGAACATATTCGAGCTAGTCAAATCCTTGAATTTGTAACAACATACCGGGGTATCGAACTACCTGGTCCTAGAAATTACCATCCCGGGTCTTTAGGCTTCCCGAGCTACGAAACAAACCCACCGAGGTATTCAAAACCTCCCGGCCCATCCACACAACATCATAATGACACGTGTTACTCTATCCCAACGGTCAGTAACGTTTTCGTATTTCGAGGAACAGTAGGCCTGACACTTTTAATGATTGCGCGTGTCCCTTCGCGTACTATCCGATTCCCGAGGGTTATCTCGACCACCCGTTTAGATGCAAATCAACGGTAGAGATCAAGCCCCCTCCTTTATAAATAGTGGTGTACTCCTTTGCCAGAATCACTATTGAATTCAAATTTCAGCGGAACTCTTGCGCTTGGTTTTCTCTACTTCTTCGGCGTGTACAATCATTTTCCTCCGGCGACCTCCCCACTGTCTCTCTTATTTACTCGTAAGTACTCTTCTTTCAAAATGTCTAATTCTACCTCTTCCACGTCGGGGGCCAACGCGCGAGGCTCGCCTAGCGACGAATCTGCTGCGTTACGCTCCGATGCTTCTCAATCTCCCCCGCCCCGTCGCTCTATCACCCAACCCGCTAAGAAACCAGTAGCCTCTCCAATCATACCATCTTCCTCTAAACCCCTCCCTCCTAGTCACTCCCGAGCTCTTGCCCAAAAGAAAGGTAAGGGTAAAGCTCGGGCCACGGGCCCTCCTCCCATCGAGGTCCCGGGAATTCCCTGGTTCTCCTCTCTGAGCAGCACCCTGCGCTCAGGGGCGGATGAGGAACTTAGGACCTTGGGTAACATTCCTTCCAATCTTTCTATCCTAATACCCGGGTCCTCTGACAGGGCAAAAAACCCCCCTCCAGGGTATACTACTTTCTTCCGGGACCAAATTAAGAATGGTCTTAGGTTTCCGATTCACCCCTTTTACATTGCAGTTGCCAAATTTTTTGGCGTACCAGTTAACCAATTCCACCCTAATTCTTTTAGAATAATGGCTGCTACCTATGTCCTCTTCAATATGAACAATTTTCTTATTAACCCCCTTATCCTTCATTATTACTTTTCTTGCCGTTTTGGGGACAATGCCTTTTCCCTGACTGCCCGGCATAATACTCGCTTCCTTGATGATATACCCTCTTCCCAAAAAGGGTGGAAAGGAAGATACTTTTTTATTCGACTCCCGGGAGATCTTCCCTGCTTGACCGGTTTTCTCTCCTCTCTGCCTACACAACCTTCCCTCCCCGGCACTTACAAATTCGAAGAACCCTTCATTGTGAGCCAAGATTTGGTGGAGGGGCGCAGATACTCATCTTCCACACTAATTTTTGATGATAATCTGACCGCGTATGGGTTGAGTCCTCGGGCTGAGGATCCCGAAGATCATATTATTGATGAGGTGGCAGGCTCGGGCTCTCAACCCGGTAATTCGCCCCTCTTTCCTGCCGCCTCCTTCCTTGCTCCCTCCTTGATTTTTTTAACATTATTTCTTTTTGTCCAGACAATTCCGAGATGCAGGCAGCTTTTGCCAAAAGACGAGCAGCTGAGAAAATCGCCCGGGAACAGGAGCTTGCGGCGCGCCGTGCAGCTACCGAAGCAGAAAAGAAACGTGCTGCCGAGGAGGTGTCTCGAGGAGTGGCGGTTACTGGGGAGGATCCTCCCCGGGAAAATACTTCTCAGGCAATGGATGAGACTGTAGAGGATGCTGAAGACCTCGCCCCTCTCAGTCAAAGAAAAAGAAAAGCCACGGCGGAACCCGAGCTGGTTGTCCTGGAAGGCCCATCTGAGGGTGATCCCTGCACTTCCCCACCTGCACAACCCCGACTGCCTCCCCAAACTACTGGGGCCTCAACCTCCGAGCTCCCTTCCAACAATATTTTTTTCGAGGGAGCTACTGTTAGTGGTGCTAAACGCTTCAAGCAAATGCTCAGCCCCACTGAAGCAATATTTTTGAAGAGCATCCCTGCCACTAACAGATTTTTGGAAGGATCAAACCGGCTTCTCTCGGTAAGTTCTTCGTCTTACAGCTTAATATTGATACCGACTTATTCTTCCTGACTTTTGTCTCTATCCAGGCGGCTCAAATGATGGTCTCGGCCTTTGAGGAAGTGGCGGCAGTGGCCACCAGGACGAATAGACAGGCTCGGGCGTCTCAAGAAGTTCATGACCAGCTCCGAGGGGAGATTGCCCGGGCCGAGAAGCTGCACGAGGAGAAAGTTGCCGGGCTCCTTGCTTCTTTGGAAAGAGCCAATCAACAATTGGCTTCAACTCAACATGCTCGAGATGAGAGTTTTGCTCGAGAAGAAGCCTCTCAAAGGCAAATTGCTTTTCTGGAATCCCGAGCTCGATTTCTTGAAGAAGAAACCACTCTCCAACAACACCGGGTTGTGGCTGCTGAAGATAAACTCAAGCTTTTCCAGCTCACTCATGAGGAATGGAAGACTGTCTTCCTCCGATCCTCGGATTTCCAAGCGGCTGTTGAAGATAGATCGTATAACTACTTCAAAGTTGGCTTTGCGAAATGCCAGGAGCAATTTGAGGAGGAGGGCTTGATTCCGGCAGACAAGGAGGGCTTTCCAGACATAGATCGAGCTATTGACTCCCTTCCCAAGGATGATGATGCCGACAAGGAGACTAAAAAGGCTCCTGAAAAGACTGGGGAATAGTCTGCTGTAGTATTTTTAGTTTAAGATTGTGTCTTTAGATTTTCATATTTCCTTGTGTAATTCTTGGCCCCGGGCTTTGGCTATAAAAAATCATTTTTCTTTGCGCAATACCTTGATCTCTAGCGGACCAAATATTTTATATTCGATAGGAATTCAAAGAACGCGAACCTTGCTAAATACGGAGTCTTGAGCCCGGGTGTAACTCCTTGGGCTTTTTAGAACCAAGGTACGGATCCTTGGGCCGGGGAGCATGTCCCGGGACTTGGGAATGGTCGAGGTGTGTGGCCCCGAGCCAGGGTGTAGTGCCCTGGGCTTTTTTAGAACCCAAGGTGCGGAGCCTTGGGCCGGGGAGCATGTCCCGGGACTTGGGAATGGTCGAGGTGTGTGGCCCCGAGCCAGGGTGTAGTGCCCTGGGCTTTTTTAGAACCAAGGTGCGGAGCCTTGGGCCGGGGAGCATGTCCCGGGACTTGGGAATGGTCGAGGTGTGTGGCCCCGAGCCAGGGTGTAGTGCCCTGGGCTTTTTCTTCCGGAATGTGGGAGATAATAACACAACACTTCTGTGGAAAACAGATATTTCATTTACGTCTTTCGGTGAATAGATTACATCTGTCAAGTATAAAATTGCTTTAAATTAAATACATTCCAAGGTCTTTTGAGAGGGCGTCCTTGTGCATCCTCTAGATAAAAAGATCCGGAGCTGACTCTCCGAGTGATTTTGTAAGGCCCTTCCCATTTTGCCTCTAATTTTCCCACCTCTCCTGCTGGATTAACCCTTTTCATGACTAAGTCTCCAATTTGAAAATCTCGGATTCGGACCTTCTTATTGTAAGATTTCATCACTCGACCTCTGTATGCTTCCATGCGGATATATGCTCGGTCCCTCTTTTCCTCGACTAAATCCAACTCCCTGGCTCTGCTTTCATCATTATCGTGTGGGTAAGATTCTACCCGAGGAGAAATCTCTCCAATCTCAACTGGGAGAACTGCTTCAGAGCCATATACGAGGCTGAAAGGGGTTTCTTGAGTCGGTATCCGCGGAGTGGTCCTGTAGGCCCAAAGAACACTAGGTAATTCTTCAACCCAATCCTTCCCCTTACCCTGAAGTCTCGTCTTCAACGCTTGTACAATGATCCTATTGACAACTTCTGTTTGGCCATTTGCTTGAGGATAAGCCACAGAGGTGAAGGATTGAGTGATCTTCATTTCTTGGCACCATGCAACAATTCCTTTGCCTTGAAATTGTCTACCATTATCTGAGATTAATCTCCGGGGCACTCCGAATCGGCATACAATATTTTTCCACAGGAATTTCAGTACCTCTGTTTCCGTAATTCTTGCCAAAGGCTCAGCTTCCACCCACTTGGAAAAGTAATCGACTGCTACTAACAAAAATTTCTTCTGAGCTCGGGCAAGCGGGAAAGGACCTACAATGTCCATGCCCCATTGATCAAAAGGGCAGGATGCCCAAATAGGCTTCATAAGAGTAGCCGGGCTGTGTTTGAAATTTGCATGATGTTGACAGCCTTCGCAGGTTTGAACCACCCGAGCTGCATCTTGACCCAGGGTTGGCCACCAAAATCCTGCAAGCATGGTTTTTCGAGCTAGAGACATTCCTCCGAGGTGCTCCGCGCAACATCCTTCATGAATTTCCCGAAGTACATAATCTACCTCCTTTTTAGGCAAGCATTTTAAAAGAGGCCCCTGGAATGATCTTTTATACAAGATTGCGTTTAAGAGCACAAACCTGGGAGCTTGTCTCTTGATCTTCTGAGCTTGACCTCTGTCCTCGGGTAGTGCACCCTTCTCAATAAATCTGATTAAGGGCGTCATCCAGGAGTCTTCTGGATCGGGTGTTCCTTCTTCGTCCATCGAGAGGATCAAGCGGGAGACATGCAATACCTCCCGGGTGCTCACTTCACTTAGGGATGCTGCCATTTTTGCCAGAATATCTGCCTCGTCGTTTTCTTCTCGGGGGATTTGCTCGATACTCCAATCCGAAAAGCCTTCTGCTCGAGCTCTGATAAGTTGTAGATATTTCAACATCCTACCATCTTTAGCTTCATACACACCCTTTATCTGCTGTGTTACGAGTTGTGAATCAGAATATATAATTATCCGGGAAGCCCCGACTTCTCGAGCAGCTCGTATTCCAGCTAGCACAGCCTCATACTCGGCCTCATTATTAGTTACTCGGGAGTCAATCCTTATTGCCAATTTGATTTTTTCTCCCGGGGGAGATATCATCACGACTCCTACTCCGCACCCCGCAAGGCTAGACGCCCCATCTACAAAAACCCTCCACACTTCTTCTATACTAGGCTGGATCATCTCAGATAAAAAGTCTGATAAAGCTTGTGCCTTGATAGCCACTCGTGGTTTGTATTCGATATCGTAGTCCCCCAATTCCACCGTCCACTTAATCATTCGCCCGGATACCTCAGCATGGGTCATGATTCTACCAAGAGGGCTGTTGGTAAGAACCACTATTTGATGCGATAAGAAGTAAGGTCTTAGCTTCCGAACGGTCACGATCAAAGCCAATGCAATCTTCTCCACCTCTGTATATCGGAGCTCGGGCCCTCTTAGAGCGTGGCTGACATAATAGACAGGCTTCTGATCAGAGCCTTCTTCTTTAATTAACACTGAACTGTCAGCATGTTCTGTAGAGGATAAATACAGGAATAATCGCTCCCCGGGCTCGGGCTTTACTAACACCGGGAGCTCTGCAAGATGAGCTTTCAAGTCCTGGAAGGCTTGTTCACATTTATCGTCCCATCCGAAGTGCTTGGCCTTTCTCAAGACTTGAAAGAAAGGATAACTTCGGTGTGCTGATCGGGATATAAACCGAGAAAGGGAAGCAATCCTTCCCGTCAGCTTTTGCACCTCTTTTACAGACTGGGGAGAGGGCATACACAAGACAGATTTTACCTTCTCCGGGTTTACCTCAATTCCCCGATCTGTTACCATGAATCCCAGAAATTTGCCACTCTTTACGCCAAAAATACATTTAGCCGGGTTAAGCTTGATCCCATGTTGCATGAGGGTGGCAAAAGTTTCCTGTAGATCATCAATAAAAGTAGTGACCTCCCGGGTCTTGCTTAAGATATCATCCACATAGACCTCCACGTTCCGCCCCAGCTGTTTCTCGAATACTTTGTCCATAAGACGCTGATAAGTGGCCCCTGCATTCTTCAACCCGAAAGGCATTACAATATAACAAAATGTACCTCCCGAAGTGACAAAACTAGCTTTATCTTGATCTTTTTTGGCCAAGGGAATCTGATGATACCCCTGGTATGCATCCATAAAGCTCAACAGCTCATAGCCCGAGGTAGAATCTACCAGCTGGTCAATCCGGGGCAGCGGATAATGATCTTTGGGGCACGCTTTGTTTAGATCGCGGAAATCTACGCACATGCGCCATTTGCCAGTGGATTTAGGTACTAAAACCACATTGGAAAGCCAAGTAGGGAATTGAATTTCCCTAATATGCCCCGCCTTCAGGAGCTCCTTGACTTGTTCTGCTATGACTTTGTCCTTTTCAGGACCAAAGTGCCTCTTTTTCTGCTTCACAGGGTGAGACCCCGGGAGGATGTTTAAATGATGCTCCGATAAAAAGGGGGAAATACCCGTAAGCTCCTGCTGGGACCAGGCAAACACATGAATGTTAGTTTTTAAACATTTAATTAAACTTACCCGGGTGGTCGTGCCGAGATCCCGAGCCACCCGGATCTGCTGTCTTGGCCCAATCTCCACCGCCTCCTGCTCTTCCTCGGCCACAAAGTGTATCTCCCCTTCCTCCACTATCCTCCCTCCTGTCTCACCTATCTTAGCCCTCTTCCCCTCCTTCTTAGATCTGTTCTGATCCGCTCGGACCGCTTCCACATAACACTTTCTAGAAGATGGTTGATCTCCCCGGACTTCTCCTACCCTTGCTCCCACAGGAAATTTTATTTTCTGGTGGTAGGTAGACGCTACAGCCCTTAACTCATTCATGGCCGGCCTCCCAAGGATGATGTTATACGATGAGGGGGAGTCCACCATAGTGAAGGAAGTCGTAACTGTTTTCTTGAGATCGTGAGAGCCCAAGGTTAGAGGTAAAATAATCTCCCCTTCCGGATAAACCACGTGCCCGGCGAAGCCAAAAAGAACAGTTTCCACTGTTTCAAGGTGATAGCCCTGTAAATCCATCTGCTCAAAAGCATCTTTGAAAATTACATTCACAGAACTGCCTGAGTCCACGAAGACCCGCAGAATGTCATAGTTCGCCACTCGGGCTTGGATCACCAAGGCATCGTTGTGGGGTAGATTCACCCCTCTTAGGTCCTCCGGGCCGAAACTGATGATTGCCTCACTCTTCCTCGATCCTTCCACCTCCAAACACTCTCTCCTACTCCTTGACTTCCTCGCTCGATTGGAGTCTCCATCAGTAGAGCCTCCGGATATCATTTTAATCGTCCCTACAACCGGGGGTGACTTCTTTCTTTGCTCGGGTTCAGGCCCCCTCCTCCTTCCGGGTTCGATTCTAGGATTGTTTCTCACACCCCCTCCCTGGGAACTAGATCCGGGCTGCCGGGACGTCCATGGCGGCACCCTAGACATCTGGGTATTGATAATGGGCCTTGGGAGGGAAGGCGCAACATAATTTCCCTTCAGAACTTTGCAATCCTCAGTGTTATGGTAGCCTAGCTTGTGAAGCGCACAAAATCTCTTTTTCTCCGGCCGGGCCAGTTGATGATCCGGGGCTAAATCCCTACTGCATTCCTGCACCTCCCTCTCTCGGGCAATCTTCAGAGGCACATTATGAGAGAAATGCCCTGAATTGCCCCTCTTTTGTCCCCTCTCCTCGGGCTTAGATACCCGGTCTCCTCTTTCTTTCCTCACCGCTTCCCTCTTTTGTTTCTGGGCTTCCTCCATATTTATGTACTTTTCTGCCCGGGATAAAAGATCCTCAAAATCCCCGGGCACCTTTTTGGTGAGTGATTTGAAGAATTCACCCTCTCTCAAACCCTGGGTGAAGGCAGTAGTCTTGGTCTCGGTGGCACAAGATGGGACGTCTAGAGCCACTCTGTTGAATCTTCTGATGTAAGCCCGCAAACTCTCCTCAGGGCTATGCTTTACCTCAAAAAGACTGAAGGCGGTCTTTTTGTATTTCTTACTACTACTAAAGTGGTGTAGGAATACCTTTTGGAAATCTCGGAACGAATGCAAGCTTTGGGGGGACAAACCCTCAAACCACCTCTGAGCGGAATCCACCAGAGTGGTCAAGAACACTTTGCACTTGATTCTATCAGTATAGCAGTGTAACATGTCCATGTTCTCGAATCTGGCTAAGTGCTCCTCCGGGTCCGCATTGCCATCATAATCTTTTATTTTGGCAGACTTGAAGTTTCCAGGAAGAGGTTCCCGAACAATGATATCGGCAAATGGACATCCCTTTGCCGCGGCCCGAGCAGAGCTGCGACTTTCCAGCTGTCCTTCTAGGACCTTCATTTGCTGCTTTAAATCTTTCAACTCCTCTGCTGTAGTCGGAGCCTTCGACCCGGCACTATAATCTACATTCTCTTCACTCCCTTCCTCCTCCTCCTCCTTTCGCCCCTGCTCCTGCTCTTGCTCCTGCTCCTGCTCTGGTGGTGTGTTACGTCGAGAAACTTCTTTCCGGGCCATAGCATGAACCATTGCATCAGCCATCATTTTTTTCAATTCCTCTCGGGTCATGGTTATAAGATTCTGGTCGGTATTATTAACGTTTACTTGTCTGGAAGATTGTCCCCCGTCCGCCTGGGCCCGGGAGTTATCTTGGTCTGTTCTTCTGGTACGAGCCATATCAACGCCTCGAGCTAAATATAATTTCCCACAGACGGCGCCAATGATCTGATCCTCTTGAAATGGACGAGCCGGGTAAGGAGCTCCAATCGGATCAAATCAACAATTTTTAATGTTTTGGGAATTTTGAGCGAAGACAATGGATTGAACGGCACCTGCAAACAATGAGAAGAACTCGTGAATGGGCGCCGGAGGGGTTTCCGACGTAGCCACTCCGATGATAAAGTCAGCAGGCTGTATGATGATGAACTTCGAACAATATTTTAGGAAAAATACGTAGAATGCTTAAAGTTCAAAGGGTCTGTTTTCTTTTTTTTTTTTGGGATCATTTAATGACATTAATACCTGCTATTTATAGGAGAGGAATGGGTAGTTACCTCGATTCCCGTGTCACCTACTAAGTCGGTTTACCATACTAGCTTCTGATGACTTCTCAGACATTCCAAACCCAAGTTGCTCTGGCGGATTAGATTGACTGTAACGATTACACTTGAGTGTGGCTCATTTATCGAGGTAGCTCTATTCTCGAGGTTGTCCAAGTGGGTATCCAACCGAGAACATTCCCTGGACAGGTGAGAAGCACCCGGCCAACTCTATGAGGACCCGGGCTACGGATAAAGGATTGCGGATGAAACCATCACACCCGGGAAGGGAAAATTTACCCGGGCATTCACAAAACTACCCGGTACCCTGGTTTGTACCCATGGGATTCCGATGAACAAACCCATATCCTTATAAGGGTATCATAAGACTTGCCATCTCGATTCATGTGATATGTACAGATACATTAATTAGAAAAGTGGCGATATAATAAATATAGCCCTTTTATTTTCGCTATATAATTTCGTGAACTCGTTTTTTCACAATATAACACTATAATAATGCTTTCGAATGGAACAATTTGATTTGCAGTGAGGGATTTTAAAAAATATATTAAAAATTAGAAGTAACATATAGTTTTTTATGGTATTTAAATTAACAAAATTAAACTTGACAAAAACTTGTGTGAGACGGTCTCACGGGTATTATTTGTGAGACGGATCTCTTATTTGGGTCACCCATGAAAAAGTATCACTTTTTATGCTAAGAGTATTACTTTTTATTGTGAATATGGGTAAGGTTGACCCGTCTCACGGATTATGATCCGTGAGACGGTCTCACATGAGACTCACTCATTAAACTTAATCATCGTAGATAAAACATTAAAATAGAAAGTTAAAAATTAGAAATAATATAAAAACATTTTTATTTATATGTTAATTATATTTAGACATTTTATATTATCATCGAATTTTTTTATATAATTCAAACTAATCAATGATTATATTAATATTGAAAGCCAAAACAAAATTTGTATAGATATACTTAATGAATATGAATTAGTAGGTTGTTGATCAGTTCGGTTTGATTTTCCATTTTGAAAATATAAAATTCGATATTCGAACCATTTTCCGAATAGTTTTCCTTCGATTATGTTTTCTAACAAACAGTTCGGTTATTTCAGTTCAGTTTATTCGATTTTGATAATTATTTAAATTATTAATTAAAATATAATTTTAAAAATCATATATTATTTTTTAGTTAATTTATTTGTAAAACTGTATGCTAGAAAGTCTAAATGAAATAAATAAATAACAATCAAATAAAAATTAACAAAAAAAATCTTAATTCACTAAATATCATGATATAAAAAATATAATTTAAATAAAATTATTAATTAAATTAAATTTCGGTTTTTTCGATCGGTACGATTTTGACAAATAAAAACCAAAACGAACCACATAAATTTCAATTTTAACATTTTTACCCGAATTTAAAATTTGATTTTCTATTGAGTTCGATTTTCGGTTTCTTGGGTTTTGGATTTATGGGTTTTCCAGGTTTATCCAAAGATTAAGCACCCTTATGAATTATGGAACATGTTTTTAAACAAATTTTAAGAGATTTGTAAATTTAAAAAATTGAGTGGGTATATAATGTTAGAAAAAATTGAGGGGCGCCACTAAATCTACCAAGGATATATATAAAAAATATAGGCTTAAGTTGTTCACTATTAAAAATATAATGACGACACAAATGTATATATATATACAGAATGTGATTGTGGCTCACGATTTTTGTTATATATGAATTTTATTGTGGCGATGGTAACTAAAACCAGTAGACCAGCAGATCAGAACAACTAGATAGTTTATCAGTAGCTGCTGCTCTAGTAAAACTAAACCAGTAGAAAGAGGGCTAACTATACAAACCAGTAGAGAACACTTTCTAACGTTGCTACCTTAATTGTTACCGTTAAAGTGTTCCTAGTACCAGCATTAATTGCAGCATTAAATACTATACGGAGTCATTTAATGCATATTACCAAATTGAGTATAAAACAAGACTGATTGTTTTATAGCTTTTCTGCAGGAACCTATTTCGGTAATAAAGCTGATTGTATCAGTTATCTGAAGACTTCTCTGTTTATGAACGTTGAACTCAGTCGATTATATATACTTGGATCAAATCCTTGTTCGATACGACACTTCGCATAATATCATTTTTCAAGGAACAAAGCTACTCTCTTATCAGAAAAATATCATTCATTCTTGAGCGTTGTCAAGTTCAACACAAAGAAAAGTAGCACACGCTTCATAGCTTATATCTGATCTTGTTAAAGATCATCTTGTGCTACTAATTCTTACACTCTTCACAATCTTTACTACATCAATATTTTATCAGAAGAGTCTGTAATCTGAAAAGAGTCTTTTCAGAACTTTGTGTTCCACATTTGTGTAAAGTTGAGAAACTAAGAGTTTCAGTAGGCTGAGGTGTAAGTCCTTCTGAAGTGGGTGTGTACAAGTGTTGTACTGTAATATCCAAAGTCTTTTAGTTATACTTTCTGGAAACAGAAGAAGGGGAGACGTAGAAGAGTTTATCTTCGAACTTCCATAAACAACTGCTGTCTACTGCTTTATTGTTTTTCAACTACTTCATCAGATTATTTCCGCACATTCTACTGTAATCAGGTGAAAGTTTTCTCACAAGACCAACTACTATCCTTAACAGGATTCTAGTACTTCATCCTCACGAAAAACGAGTAGAGTTTATTCACCCCCCCTCTAAACTCAACTTCG
Organism: Primulina eburnea; assembly: GCF_022965805.1. NCBI lineage: Eukaryota > Viridiplantae > Streptophyta > Magnoliopsida > Lamiales > Gesneriaceae > Primulina > Primulina eburnea. The sequence goes on along the minus strand of NC_133110.1, from coordinate 9,398,143 downwards.
ATCCTCAACAATTGGTATCAGAGCAGGTTATTCTTGTTTGTGAAAAACTACAACAAATGGCACACTTCAGCAAGATTCCTATGTTCTCTAAGGAAGATTTTGACGACTGGAAGATAAGAATGCAAGCTCATCTTGCAGCACAAGATGATGACATGTGGTACGTCATCACAGATGGTCCACTGAAAATCTTAAAGCCTAACACAGTTGTTGCTGTTACTGACGGTGCACCACAGATGGTCGAAAAATCAAGAAGTGAATGGACCAGTGAAGATAAGAAAAAAGCCAATCTTGATAATGTGGCGAAGGATATATTGTATAAAACTCTTGACAAGAACACTTTCAGCAAGATAAAAATGTGTTCTACTGCAAAGGATATTTGGGAAAAGCTCATCCAGATATGTGAAGGAAATGAGCAAACAAAAGAAAATAAACTGTCTGTAGCAATGCAGAAGTTTGAAAATCTGAAAATGAGATATGGTGAAACTCTAAATGAGTTTGATGAAAGATTCAGTAGCTTGGTCAATAAGCTAGCTGCTCTGGGTAAAGAGTATAGCAACAGAGAAATAGCCCTCAAGGTGATGAGAGCCTTACCCAGAGAATGGGATGTTAAAACAATGGCTATGAGAGTATCCAAAGATCTAAACAAATTGGAACTGCACGACTTATTTGCAGATCTAAAGGCCTATGAATTCGAATTGGAAGTAATAAGTGGAGAAGAGCCTTCAAACTTACCCACCAAGGCCCTTGCTGCTACTGCTACTACTTTTACTACTACTACCTCTACCTCTTCTACTGCTGCTGCAGTTGTACCTCAAGTTTTACCGGCTGTGATCATTGATAATGCTATGGAGAAGACTGCTGAACAAATCAGTAGTGATGCTATGTCCTTATTTGTAAAGAAATTCTCCAGGTTCATGAAGAAGAACCATCGAACCTATCAGGGTCCCAATCGCAACTTCAAGAAAGATTCACCATCCGGTGATATGGGATGCTTCAACTGTGGAAAGATAGGTCACTTCATTGCTGATTGTCCCAAACCAAAGAAGGATGATCAAAAGAGAAAGGATTACAAGAGAAATGACAAAAAGTCCAGAAGAGATCGAAAAGCGATGATTGCCGAAGAAAGCAAATCTAAATGGGCGGACTCTAGTTCTGAGTCATCTGACTCAGAAAGTCATTCCAGTGACAGTGATACAGAAGAAGTCAAATGTCTAATGGCAGACAATGACTCAACCTCGACATCTGAAGAGGTATTTGATTTTGACTCTAGTGAATTTACACAAAATGACTTGATTGATGCACTGCATGAAATGGTAAAAGAATATTCTAGACTTTCTCAATCGTTTGAAGAAGTTAAAATTGAAAATCAGAAATTAAAAAGTCAGAACAGTAAGTTAACTTGCTTGCAAGTAGACAGCTGCAATGATTTACAAGTTGAGATGAGTAAATTAATAACTGAGAATGAAAGAGCCAAAGCAGATTACCAGAAGGTGCTTTCTGAAAACAAGAAGTTGTCGCTACTGGTAAATGCTTGGAACAAGTCTTCTGTTTCATTAGAAAAGTTGCAAGAGTTACAAAAACAGTCAGGAGATAGAAGTGGTCTCGGTTTTTGTAATAATGAAAGCACTTCTGAAACAAATACTAAGCCAACACTGGATATGTGCAAAGCGAAATACATTCACTTTGTGAAATCCAGTGTGGTACAAGAACCAGAAATACCTACTGCTTCAGTGGAAAGGAATGTAAATCTGACGAACAGAAGAATGCACTATGGTCTGGGTTACGTTAAACCTAAGGAAAAAGTTGACCAGAGTTCTAGATTCAGAAAAGAATTCAACTCTGGAAGACAACATCCCATGAAGGTTAAGAACTACCAGTACTACAACTCTAAACCTGTTCAGAAGAGATACAGACTGGAAAACAGAAACAGAAGGGAAGAACAACATTTTGGTATGCATGCTGTTAGAAATAACAGACCCTCTGTTGCACACACATCTTTGGATACCCGAAGTACAAAGTTACCAAGAATTGTACAAATGTGGGTTCCCAAAGGACTGATAAGGCTTGGACCCAAATAGATTTGGGTACCAGTTACTAAAATTTGTGTTTGCAGGAACAGAAGAAGGAAACAGAAGTCAGTAACTCTACATGGTATCTGGACAGTGGTTGTTCCAGACATATGACTGGACAAAGAAACTTACTATCCGAAATAGTGAGCTGTACTGGACCAAAGATTACTTTTGGAGATAACTCAAAAGGTAAAACCATGGGTAAGGGTAAGATTATCCATGGTAATATAATTATTAATGATGTGTTGTTAGTTGACAATCTTTATTACAATCTTATCAGTATTAGTCAACTATGCGATAATGGGTATTCTGTGGCTTTTCAAAAGCATTCTTGCATAGTTAGAGATTCTGCTGGAACTACTGTGTTAACAGGAAAGAGAGAAGGCAATACTTACAGAGTCTCTTGGAACTCAAATCATGTCAACACTCCTACATGCTTAGTTGCTTCTCTTAGCAATAAACACTGGCTATGGCACAAGAAACTGAATCATCTGAATTTCAAGTCAATCAATTATCTTAAGAAGCAGAATATAGTCGATGGATTACCTGACTTTAATTTTGTTAAAAATCACGTTTGTTCTGCTTGTCAGCTTGGAAAACAGATAAGATCCAGCTTCAAGACTAAAGATAGCAAATCAACTTCAAGATGTCTGGAACTACTGCATATGGATTTATTTGGTCCTATCCCCATCATGAGCTTAGGGGGAATGAAATATACTCTTGTTGTAATTGATGATTTTTCCAGATTCACTTGGGTAATATTTCTCGCAGGAAAAGATCAAACCGGCTGTCTCCTGATCAAGCTTCTGAAAAGGATTCAAAATGAAAAATCTACTACCATTATTAAAATCAGAAGTGACAGGGGCACTGAGTTCACTAACAAGTATCTTGAGCTATATTTGAATGAGCAGGGGATTCATCATGAATATTCAGCTGCCAGAACTCCTCAACAAAACGGAGTAGCTGAGAGGAGAAATAGAACTCTAAAAGAAGCAGCTAGAACAATGCTAGCAGATGCAGATATCTCTCAACGCTTCTGGGCTGAAGCAATCAATACTGCTTGTTACACGTAAAACAGATCAATGGTCAACAAAAGACACAACCAGACTCCGTATGAAATATGGAAAGGGAAAAAGCCCAATGTATCTTATTTTCATGTGTTTGGTTGCAAATGCTTTGTACTGAATAATGGGAAAAATCATTTGACTGCATTTGATTCTAAATCAGATGCTGGAATATTTCTTGGCTACTCTGCTGTAAGCAGAGCCTTTAGAATCTTCAACAATAGAACTCTTAATGTTGAAGAATCAATTCATGTTGTCTTCGATGAAGACAGCAGTGCTGAAATTTCTAACACATCTGATTTAAGTAACAGGTTAGACATGATTCACTTGGAAATTGACAGTGAAGATGATGTAGAAGCTAATGCCAAGGATCTTCAAAATCCAGAACCAGATATTCCAATAGTGGAACCAGAAGTTCAGACGTTGGATCAACCAATACCAGCAGAAGATGTTCAAGAACCTACTACTGGTTCTGTGGAAGACAATCTTAACATACCAAATCAAGAAGATGTTCATTCCAATCCATTTATCTGGAGAAAATCTCATCCTCCATCATTGGTTATTGGTAATCCAGCAGCGCCGTTGAGAACCAGAAGACAAATGCTTAATGAATATATGCATGCTGCTTTTATATCTCAGGATGAACCAAAGAAGATTGAAGAAGCTCTTCTGGATCCTAGTTGGATTGAAGCCATGCAAGAATAACTGAATCAATTCAAACGTAATGATGTTTGGTTTCTAGTACCTAGGCCATCTCATCAAGCGGTCATTGGAACTCGATGGGTATTTAGAAACAAACTCAATGAAGAAGGCACAGTGGTGAGAAATAAAGCTAGATTGGTAGCTCAAGGCTTCAGACAAGAAGAAGGCATAGACTTTGATGAGACTTACGCACCAGTAGCAAGGCTCGAAGCAATCAGAATATTCTTAGCCTTTGCTGCTTTCAAGAACTTTAAAGTATATCAGATGGATGTGAAAAGTGCTTTTCTAAATGGTCTCTTACAAGAAGAAGTTTATGTCGAACAACCTCCAGGTTTTATCGATCATTTCTCTCCACATCATGTATTTAAATTACACAAAGCATTATATGGTCTAAAACAGGCACCTAGAGCTTGGTATGACACTTTATCACAATTTCTTATTGATCATGATTTTACCATCGGAGCAGTGGATAAAACTTTATTTACTTTAGTTAAGAATAAGCACACTCTCTTAGTACAGATCTATGTTGATGACATTATTTTTGGGTCAACTAACCCCAAATTATGTGCAAAGTTTGGAAAATTGATGCAGGATAAATTCGAAATGAGCATGATGGGAGAATTAACATTCTTCCTAGGATTGCAAATAAAGCAATCAGAAACAGGAATCTTTATAAATCAAGCCAAATACACCAAGGAGCTTCTGAAAAAGTTTGGAATGGAAGCATGCTCTGCTGCTTCTACTCCAATGAGCTCATCTATTAAGCTTGACAAAGATGAAAGTGGTATTCCAGTAGAGGTAACTCAGTATCGAGGTCTTATTGGCTCCTTATTATATTTAACTGCCAGTAGACCAGAGATCATGTTTGCTGTTTGCATTTGTGCTCGATTTCAATCTAACCCCAAACAATCTCATTATATTGCTGCTAAGCGTATTTTGAAGTACTTGAAAGGAACTCAAAACGTCGGTTTATGGTATCCCATTGATTCATCGTTAAATCTTATTGGATATTCAGATGCCGATTATGCAGGTTGCAAACTAGACCGAAAAAGCACAAGTGGATTTTGTCAATTTCTTGGAGATAGGTTGATATCCTGGTTTAGCAAGAAACAGACGTCCATAGCCACATCTACTGCAGAAGCAGAATATCTGGCTGCTGGAAGCTGCTGCTCTCAAATACTGTGGATTCAACAACAATTAAGAGATTATGGGATTCAAGCCTCCGAATCACCTATATTCTGTGACAATACCAGTGCAATTGCAATCACACAAAATCCAGTACTTCATTCCAGAACGAAGCACATAGACATCAGACATCACTTTATTAGAGATCATGTGCAGAAGAAGAACATTCGTCTGGAATATGTTTCTACTGATCAACAAACAGCAGATATCTTCACGAAACCCTTACCAGAAAATAAGTTTTCTTACTTTCGTAATTCTCTTGGTTTAATAGATTTAACTTAGTCGTCCTCTTTAATTTTAGTTTAACTTTTTTTAGTATTTAATTGATTTTTTTAACAGTAAGTTTTTGCAGATAAGCAGGAGAGTAAAGTCAGATGAGCAAAACTGGAATTTTATTAGAAAGCATTTCAGTACTTTACACAATGCGTAAATGAAAAACAGTAGATCTTCTTTGCTATTTAACCAGTAGCGTTACATGTAGTGCTTGTCTTCTAATAGAGGAACTTTCTAACATTTGCTTGCAAAGTACTTCAACAGAAAAAAGACGGTCTTCTTCGAAAGAGAAAGGCCTAGAAAGAATCTAGCAAGCTTAGGTCTTGCCAGCACTAATGTAATTTTTAGATGCCACACAAGGCATCAGAGAGGATTTCATCATCATCAATCCTCCAGCACTCTCTTATCGCATTAGAATGCTTCTGGAAGAAATGGATGCAATATTTGAAACTCAACCATAGCAAAAGATTTGCATAACTGTGGAAACTACAACTCAAGGAGAGTATTTCAAGGACCTTTTCGACATCGTTGAAACCTTCAAACCTCTCTCTGAACAATTTTGCCTCATCTCCTGAATCTAGCACTAACTCTCTTTTTATTTGTATTCTCATTGTTTTTCTTATTTACTTTCGATCAAGATTTGCAGGTATTTATAAGGGGAACAAAGACTCTTGTGAATCACACGATTGTAACTGTTCACCTTCAACGGCTCAGATTGAGAGATGGCCAAGAGTCACTTGTCACAATTATGACTACTTATTAATTGCATTTAACGAGGGGGAACAGTATCTTAGTCAGACGGAGAGTTTGATGTCTTTTCAGAAAACAGATAGGATATTTGTCTTCTCGATAAAACTACTTGTCTGCTGGTTTTGACAGAGTACTCATTTACTTCAGGACTCTGAAACTTCCAGTAGACGTTATCATAAAATGACAAATCCTTTTCCGATTTCCTTTAGTAACCGCCTGGACAGCCCGCTCTTTTTTCAAATTTTCAAAATCATTCGTCTTTCTGACAATTTCTGCAAAATCTTTTCAAACACTCAACCTAGAACATACTGACACGTGTCTTTGTGTTCATTTGACGGCTGTATATCTTTTTCATACTCTTCTTTTTTATCTTTACTGTTTCATAACTATCGTTATTTGGCTACTGCTTTCTCTATATCGTAACTAACTACTGCAAAGTTTTCTGCTCTCATCTGCTTACAGAAATGGCTGGCGCATATACTCTCAATGCTTATCAGGTTAACTTTGCCTCTGTTCTTACCATCAAGGATGAAAATCTTCTAAGAATGTTTCAGGACATTGAGAAATCAGGACTCCGAAAATTCCTGGAAGCACCAGCAATCATCTACAAAAATGCTCTCCTGGAATTTTACGCCAAAGCAACAGTCCATGAAGGAAGGATTGTTCATACCCAAGGAGATGCTTCTATCTCCATTGATGCCGCTCATCTAGGAGCAACCTTCCTCCTTCCACTTTCGGGTATTTCTGAACTTTCTGATATTTCAAAAACAGATATGTCTGTTGCTCTCACCTCTTTCTCCGCATCTGGAGAAGAAGTGTCTCCTTCTTGCCATAAGAAATTACTAAAGATAGAGTATCAGATTCTGGCCGATATTGTGGCCAAAGCTATTCTGATCAAGGCTGGCACCTTTGATAAACTGACAAAAGAAAAAGTTCAGGTCATGACTGCCATCACCAAAGGGATTAAGGTGGATTGGAGTCACTTTATTTTTAGAATTATGAAGGATATGGTCACTCGGAAGAGCTCTGGTTTCGCGGTTCAGATCAGTGTGTTGCTCAAAGATGCTGGTTTTCCATCTACCAGTGATCTCGATGCTACTTCTGTCACAATGATTGATGCTGCAAATGTTTTGGCTCTAAGGCCTAAGCCAACAGTGACGGAATCTGTTGCAATGAAAAAGGAAACTGGGGAATCTGCCTCTGAGGCTCCCAAACCTCACAAGCAAATTTCAAAGAAACGACTGCTTATTTCCACAGATTCCGATAAAACAGCTTCAGGAGAATCTGCTGCTACTGCTCGCCCAACAATACCGACCCCAGCAAAGAAGAAACAGCGCACCATCCTCAAATTGAAAAAGACAGCAGCACTGTCTGAGATTGAGAAAGTACCTATTCGATAGGTCTTGTGACAGAAGTAGCATCGAGATGGTGCGCTGTTTCTTCCACTGCTCTCGTTACTGCGTCCGTATCAGCACCCTCTTCTGTTTCAGTTTTTAAGTCATCATCTGGCGTTGTTATTCGAGAACCAGCAAGTGGGTCTTCTGCTTTCCGCCCTATTGCGCCCATTTCATCTACTGACAAAGGAAAAGGGAAAATGGTTGCAGAACCACCTACTTTTGGTCACAAGACCACTGTTACTACAGGTGTTGACCTTCACCTAACAGAAATTGAGACCTCTGCTAACGAGGAGATAAAATTCTTTGATGAATGGCATGCTGTCCGATTGTTCCATTCTTTTGACTTCTTCAAAACCAAAGGCAATTATAGCAAGATGATGACTGCCGAAAGAAGGACTTTTCAGCTGGCGAAAACGAAGAATGTTATCGAGGCCTTGGGAAGAAGGAACTTCATCCTCGATCAACTCAAGTGTCAGAAATTAGAATCAGTGTTGCAAGTTATTCAATCGAATTTTGATCCTGCCACTCCTACTGCTGCTCAGGATCAACATGTTATTTTGATTCTTTCTGAAAGACTTCAGCAGATGAATGAGCAACTTCTTGCTCAAGAACAAGGCTTTGGAGAGCCTACAGTCTATCATATGGGCCTTATCCCGAGCTTTCAACAAAATCAGATAGTTGAGGAAAGGACCACTGCCTCCCCAAAGGCTGCTGTTTTTAGTACTCCTACATCTCCGACTCGGCCCATTCAGTCCTCATCGCTTCTATCTGTGCATGAACTGGCTTCAGTTGAAGAAGTGATTGAATCTATTGTCCCTGCTGTCTCTGCCACCTTGGACTTACCAGCTTCTGGATCTCCTACCCCAGGACAACAAGTCGCAGAACCAGACACTACTTCCCTACTGCCGAACTTAGGATTATTTTCTGCTGAACATCAAGCAGAAATGAGTGTTCTTCTGGAACCTCCCTCTGCACCTTTGGTTGAAGCACCTTCAGTTACACAGGCTGCAATTGTACCTTTGGAAGAAGTTTTGGCTTCTGATCTGACTACACCTACTGAAGATGTTCCTCCGCCTCTGGTTGCTGTTGAGTCTACTGTTTCTGCATTTCCAGCAGAAAGCACTATCGACCCGGTTCCTTCTACTGCTTTGTTAGATGCTCCTGTTGACTCTACTGCGTTAACTGTCTCCCTACCTGTTGTGACTGCGACGACTTCTCGTCTATTTGAGATCAAACAACGCATTCTTTACCGAACTCCTTCACCAGAATCAGATGCTTTCAATCTCGAACAACAGATTCTATGTCTACAAACCTACCTCACCAACATATCTGAATTGGTGCAGCGTATGTCTTGTGAAAACCTTGTGGAAATCACTGGTGCTAAAGACTTCCGAGAGCGCATGGGTAAACACATCTATCTCACTAAGGAGACAACGGACAAGATGTATGTTGAAGCCTCCATCTTCAGACAAAATGTATCAAGAACTCACAACGCCCTCCTACTCGCTCAAACTGATATACTTTCTCGAATCACTGAGCATGACGATCTTTTTCGATCGCTCTCTACTTCTGTGGAACTTCTGGATGCCAAGATTGATTCTCAAAATCAATCTATTACCGCCTTAGATAATCGCATCTCCTCTCAGACTCCTTATCTAGAGATGCTAACTGATGGCATTCAAAATATTTCCGGAAGATTGAATGATCTCTTTACCCATGTGGTGGCCGCTGATGCCAAAAAGGGGGAAGATAGAAGAGATCAAGAAGGAGTTAGGCAAACAGAAGATGAGGCTGAACCTTCTAACAGAAGAGATCAAGAACCTCAAAATGAAGAAATCATTTACAGGGACATTGGAACCGATTAATTTGCTTACCTTGATACATTATTATCATTATCTGTTTATTTAAATGATTATCTGTTTATTTTATATCTTTCTACTGTTTAGGTTTTGGCATCACCACAAAGGGGGAAATTGTTAGATATGAATTTTATTGTGGCGATGGTAACTAAAACCAGTAGACCAGCAGATCAGAACAACTAGATAGTTTATCAGTAGCTGCTGCTCTAGTAAAACTAAACCAGTAGAAAGAGGGCTAACTATACAAACCAGTAGAGAACACTTTCTAACGTTGCTACCTTAATTGTTACCGTTAAAGTGTTCCTAGTACCAGCATTAATTGCAGCATTAAATACTATACGGAGTCATTTAATGCATATTACCAAATTGAGTATAAAACAAGACTGATTGTTTTATAGCTTTTCTGCACGAACCTATTTCGGTAATAAAGCTGATTGTATCAGTTATCTGAAGACTTCTCTGTTTATGAACGTTGAACTCAGTCGATTATATATACTTGGATCAAATCCTTGTTCGATACGACACTTCGCATAATATCATTTTTCAAGGAACAAAGCTACTCTCTTATCAGAAAAATATCATTCATTCTTGAGCGTTGTCAAGTTCAACACAAAGAAAAGTAGCACACGCTTCATAGCTTATATCTGATCTTGTTAAAGATCATCTTGTGCTACTAATTCTTACACTCTTCACAATCTTTACTACATCAATATTTTATCAGAAGAGTCTGTAATCTGAAAAGAGTCTTTTCAGAACTTTGTGTTCCACATTTGTGTAAAGTTGAGAAACTAAGAGTTTCAGTAGGCTGAGGTGTAAGTCCTTCTGAAGTGGGTGTGTACAAGTGTTGTACTGTAATATCCAAAGTCTTTTAGTTATACCTTCTGGAAACAGAAGAAGGGGAGACGTAGAAGAGTTTATCTTCGAACTTCCATAAACAACTGCTGTCTACTGCTTTATTGTTTTTCAACTACTTCATCAGATTATTTCCGCACATTCTACTGTAATCAGGTGAAAGTTTTCTCACAAGACCAACTACTATCCTTAACAGGATTCTAGTACTTCATCCTCACGAAAAACGAGTAGAGTTTATTCACCCCCCCTCTAAACTCAACTTCGATCCTCAACAACGAGTAGAGTTTATTCACCCCCCCTTCTAAACTCAACTTCGATCCTCAACAATTTTCTTTTGGTTTTACGTCCAAAAATGCTCCAACACCTCTATGAATCGAGTATATGTTTCTCATCCATTTTCTTATAAATTGGCAAAATATGTCTTTTTGTCAGATTCCAAAGACTATTACGATGACGGTCATCTTAGAATACTTTTCATAAATGAGAAGTTCAATATGCATGTATGTTGGAATATTATAGATTTCAGAGTTTGACAAATTAATCCTTAAAGGAACTGAAGAATCTAACTGATTGAACAAACGCAACTGAAGACTTCGTTTTGAGCTGAACTGGAAAACATTATCAACTGAAATTTTTGTAACTGATAGGACATCACTTACAACTGATAATACCCAGTTGAACTGATCGGCTAATTAGTTGACTTCTAATCAGTTGGCTACGTCGTCAATTAAAAGATCGGCAGAAAGACTAACATGTCGTACCAAAGCAGAACAGTTGTATCCAAACAGAACAGTTTGAATACCTCGTACTATTTTCAGATAAAGCTACTACACGACGATTCAACAGATATTTGTCATTAAATAGTCATTAAATGCATTCAATACGACCGTTGATATCGAAGGCTATTATAGCTGATCGAATCAGTTGGAGAAGGTTGGAGACTGAAAATAAGCGAACATACAAAGCAATCAATCTACAACCTCAATGAATCGCGATACACTTCACGAACATATTCTCAAGTTTATAGATCACATATTTAAGCTCTACAATCATTGTATGTATCAGTAGCATTCAAGCTACAAATTAGAGCATCTTTTAGTTTTATAACTGTTTAAGAATTGTTAGACTAAGAGTTTCAGTTTTGCAGTGTGTAAGACCAACTGAAGTGGATTATTACAATTTGCTGTAATATATCAAAGTCTTTTAATGAAATCATATCCTCGTGATAGAAGGGATGAAATAAGAGCATTTAAAGTCTCTGAACATCCAGAAAAATTCTATGTGTCTATTTCAGTTATCGTGACAGTTTATACTAAGTATTCAATCTTATTGCACACTAATTTTAGTTGACTGATATATTTCGACAAACAAGATTCTAGGATCAGTTCCTTAAATAACTATTCACATTTCAAGAAAGAACTCAAAAAGAAAAAGTGTTTATTCAACCCCTCCCTATTCTAAACACCTTAGCCACCCTAACTAATCCTAACAATGTATCCACTAAAATGCGTCTCAAGAGTAAAGACTTCTTACTCTACCCATTTAATTAAATCAATTTTATTTTTTCTATTTTTGGAAACACATCCTGAAGTTCTGTATTGTTTGTCACAAGTTCATCTATCACACTTATGAAAAACTTTTAATCTTTTAGTCCTCTGGGTTTTTTGCATATGTGATTTTTTTAATCTATGCATATATCAAATGAGTAAGAGATTTGACTTCTTCTCCTAAACGGACATTGGTCTCAATTATAAGACGAATATCATTCGAAAATTCTTTTTTCATAAGTATTTTCAATCTTTCACACCTACCTACATACATTTTTCTCAAAACATGTTTAGAAATATTTGAATTCTCATACATATCATTTATGAGTTCATTCAATTGCAATTTGCCCAATTTTTTGACGTCATCGATGTTTGAATTCAAAGTTTTAATTGATCAATAATCTTTATGTTCTAATTTTACAGACGAATGACAGTGTTTTTCATAAATCAACTTGTAAGAAAACATGTCTAATGATGTTTTAAAAGTTGCTCGATATGACCAATGAACATAATTAAAGCTCAAAGACAAATCATTTTATTTGAATTAACAGTTTTTTCAAAAAATTTATTTAATATCCATGTCGGTTAATTCAACTTATCCATTTGTTTGAGGATGATAAGGGGTATTAACTTTGTGAGTAGTACTATTTTTTTCATTAATAAATAAAATAGTTTATTAACAAAGTGAGTTTCTCCAACACTTATCATTGCTCAAGGAATTCCAAATTTACAAAAAATATTTTTTTTTTTTCCAAAAAATTGATGACTATTTTATAATCATTTGTTCACTTGAAATTGTCTCTATTAATTTTGAAACATAATCAGCTACAACTAGAATATAAAAAGTATCCAAAAAAAAAAGTAGAAAACGTCTCATAAAATTAATTCTTCAAAAGTAAAATTTAAATTTCTATTATAAGATCCAAATGCATCATATTTGTTTTTAAATCGCACCCAATTTTTGGCAGTTTTCACATGTTTTGCAGATTTCATTTGTATCTTTGAATAAATTAGGCGAATAAAGTCCACATTTCGATATTTTTTCATTTGTTTTAAATTGAAGAAAAATGTCCCATACATGATTCCGAGTGAAATAATTTAATGAAACTATTTACCTCATTTTTCAGATATGCAACGCCAAAAAATTCGATATGAAAATACCTGAACATTACGATCATCCCAATAATTTTTTTATTTTTACCTCATTCAATTTTTTTTTTTTTTTTGCATGAGAAGTCCATTTCAATGTCACTTTTCTATCACAAGAAAATTAACTATGTGAGCAAAAATAAAAATAAAAATAGTAGTAACAGAACATAATTGTTTATCAATAAAATTATCATTAGTTAGTGTAACTAATGTCATGAGCCTTGATAAAATATCAGCTACAATATTCTCGTTTTTTTTTAAATCTTTGATAGCAATGTAAATATTTTGGAACAACAAAATCTATCATATTAATCATGGCTTCGCATCCTATTTAGTCAATAATTATCTAACATCAGTGCGATTAGTAAATACAGTAGTCGATGATCCAATCAAGTAAGAGCGAAATTTATCTAATGCAAATATTACATCTGGTTGTTATTTTTAAATTTTGGAGTAATTCATAAATTTTACTTGCATGATATATAATATAAGGCTTACTGTTTATTCTTTAACCCGATACTACATCGACTATATAATCATTTGTGTCACACATGATTTGAAATAGTAAAGATCTGTAATGACCCGAATCCTTATTTTGAATGAAATACTAATTAAGAAATGATTAAAGAGTTGTTAATTAAAAATTATTAAGGAATTGATAATTCGAGATCAACTTATTGAGATCCACAAAATTTAAAATGGACAACCCAATCTATTTCAGATTATATTATCCCGATAAATCCAACTAGACGAATGAGATTCTAACACATGGTAGATAATATTGATTTTGAATATTCTAAACTAGTTCGGATGCAGTCTATAAATGAAAGGTGATTTCATTTGTTTTCTACACCGATTCCTTCAGCTAATCTCTCTCGAGTTCCAGCCATATAACTTAGGTTTTCTAGCCAATTTCTAGGACTGTTTGGTGTCAGGAATTTTTAGAGCTAGTGTCGCTCGAGGAGGGGTCGGTGAACCAGGACGCAGATCGAGACGTAATCAACAAGCGGGCTGATGACAGACACATGTATGATCTTAAACCTTAAATAGTGATTTAATGATCATTAGGAAGAACTTTGAAGCATGTTTGATAATTCAGGATCTAGCTTTATTTCATTATGTTAATATTGTCTAGGTTCAGAAGATTAAGCTTTCTGTCAGATTGTTTTAGTGATATACGTGATATAATGATTGATATATTAAAGTATAATATACACACTTATATGCAGCATATTTATCTGTTACATGATACGCGTTTTAATACTTTGGCATATTATGCATGGGATATCATGTTCGACATGATATCTTTTGAGATAAACCTCGTTTGTTGGGGCCACTCAACCTTGTTCTGTATTGTGGACGGTTGGGCATCAACAACTATTGTGTCTGACGGGACGATCGGGCTCTGATGACTCTGGACATTGTAGTTCTACGTCTTGATAATATGTAATGCCCGAGGATTTGATTATCGTAATTTGCTATGAGATTAGTGAATTAAATAGATATAACTGTAAACGGACCACTACGAGACCAGATTGGATAAAGAATATAAATTTCACCAATTTCGGGCAGAACTAGTGGCGCCCGAGCGGTAGAAAGTGACCGCCCGAGCGCCAATGCTCAAGGGGAGTACGTTCGGGCAGAAGGTGTGGCGCCCGGGCGGTAATTTATGACCGCCCGAGCGCCAGAATCTCGCATGGCGGGCAGAACCTTCCGCGCCCGGGCGGTAGATCTTTACCGCCCGAGCGCCGAGCTCGCGCCCGGGCGGTAAGTTTCGACCGCCCGAGCGCCAGCAAGATTTGGCCAAGGGAAGCCACGTTTCGGATGCATGCAAGTGGTAATATATAAACGATTTTCCCTCAGAAATCTGATAAGAATCAGAAAGGAAAAAGCTCCGAGAGGCTTTTGAAATCCTTACGCTCGCATCTTTCAATCCGTCCGTCAGATTCGAAATCCGACTTCGGTACCGTGTTCCTATCGTTGTAGGCTACGCGTGGACGTAAGTTTTACTATGTTTTGGCATGTCTTGAAATTATGATGTTGAAGGAATCAGATAGGATTCATATACGTTGTTTCTGACATATTAGACATCGTATAATTACAAACGGATTTAAGAACGGACACCGTATAGAATTGTTATGAATTTTAGAGTTGAATTGACTGGGTGTTGGTACCAGATTTATACCATTATCAGTTATAAATTAGGGGAATTGATGTAGATTGTTTAATATGGAGATTGTACAGTTGAAATGATACCGAAATCAAGTATTTAATTGGATATGTGTTGATTGAGAATAGAGATTGATAGAAAGTGTATCAATGTATCTCTTTCAGATTTGATTGACAGACTTGATATCAACTTCGAGACTTCGACGACAAGAAAGGTATAAGTCATGTTTTGTTTGGGGAGATGTAACTCAAATAAGATATTATTTGAGTTTCCCAACCAAAATCACATACTAGTATTATTAGATATATTGTAACATGTTTATGAATTGTGTATAGCATTATATTCAATCTTTTAACATGTTTATGCTTTGATTTCAGAATTGTATTCAAGCATGTATGATCAGTGTGATATTCAGATATGAATATGATTATACTTTGTTTACATATTGATATTCATTGCATCTAAGATAGGAGAGTCTTTGACAGGCATTGTCAAACAGCTAGACGTTTCGGTGTATCTCAGCATAAGAGCAGGTATTACTCTTATTGCCGCCGTTGATACAGCTCAGACCGAAGTCTAGGAATGAGACGTTCATTACCCCGATTGGAGGGTAGGTAGTGACGTCTTATTCACACCGGGATCCCTAGAGTTCTAGTCGAGTCGAGTCCAGACATGGTTTGATTCGCATTTCATTGCATGTGCATATGATGTCATTCATGATAGCATGTTTCATGTTTAATTGATTGTATGTATGTATACATGTTTATACTGGGATTTAGTCTCACCGGTTTTCCGGCTGTTGTTATGTCTGCATGTGTGCATAACAACAGGTGGGGCAGGATCTGGGTCACGCAGAGGATGAGAGATGGACATAGCGTGGTGATCTCGGGCATAGCAGAAGAACTAGTAGTTGTACTTTTGGCATGTATTGTATTTAATTACTAGTTGTCGAATATGGTTTGGAACCAGACATATTTGTATATTATGTGTTGAATAACATAGAGACTTCTAATGTCAGCTTTCATTTGAGTTAATGTAAAAGCAAAAATTTGACCCAATTTTTATATTAATGATCCGTTTTAATCCCAAAGAAAAGAATTAGAGCCCGGGTCCCCACATAATAAGTGTGGGAGCCTAAACATGCTTAAGGTAGATCAAAGGCTACACACTCAAGTGTCTCTAGACTGAACATGAGATTCTTGACTTGATCATTGATATTCGAGCATATTGCATTTAATATGCATCATATCAGTTTGTATGCTCATACATTCTCGTTTTAAGCGATTGTCAGTCATCTCCTTGTTTTCATCTTGGTAACCCCAATCCACGGGGCATGTCTTAAATTGGATGGTGGCCAGGGTAGGGGTTATAGCAGTTGGGTTTTCGGGGGTGATCCAGTTGAAGTTTTATTTGGTTTCTTGTATTCTCGTTCATACTTATATTTTCGATATGGTTGTATAGCGTTTAAGACTGAGATTATTTTTCAGTTTTCGTTTGGGTTGTAAGATCATTAATTTATTTGGTTTTCGCTGTTTAATTATTGTTATCAAGTTTAAATTTTACATAATTATTAGTCTGTTTAGTACTGGCACGGGTAAGAGTGCTACAAGATCAGTCAAGGGGTTGTATGATAGGAGTTGATGTTCAATGTCCAATTATTTTATCAAAAGCATTTTGACATTCTTGAGTCCACTTAAATATTGTTTCTTTCGTTAAGAGCTTAAAAATGGGTCCAAATATTAAAACAAGTCCGTGATAAACCTACAATAAAATCTATCATGTCTCAAATATGAGCGAATTTCCCTAATGGTCTTTGGTGAAAGGAGATTAGCGATGACATCAATTTTTTCTTTGTTATTTCAATTTCAACCGATGACACAACATGTCTCAAAATAATCCTAGTAACAACAATATAATGACATTTTTTCATTACATTTTTTTATTTTTTAATGAAAAAGACAATTATCAAATGATTTTCCAAACATGGTCCAAATAATCCATGAAAATCTCCGAACAATTGTTAAAAATGTTTAACATACATATTTGAAATGTTGCTGGAGTATTGTTTAGCATATATATATATATATATATATATATATATATATATATATATGTGTGTGTGTGTGTGTGTGAAAAATGAATTATTGGAAATTAATAGCTAGTAAAATAACTAAACCAGATTATTTCTACTAACTTAAACAATATTTTAATAAAGCTACAAATTATGTGCGAGTGTGTACATTAAAGTCGATATTTCGTCTCTTAAAATATATTAAACAGACATGGTTAGCGAATAAATGATGTGGGAGCGGAGCGAAAGGACAAAAAACCAATGGTGGTCTTCATCGGCAGAATGCTGCAATTATTAATGCTTCCAATTATTATTTCAATGCGCGAACCAAAATATTCTCAAATCGTCATTTTCTTTTTGGTGGTGGAGCGGACTCACAAACAGCAAGTGAACATTGTCGTGGGACCTTTTCATACTTTGTTACATTATTATATCATATGCTTAGTAGAGTGATCGAACCGTGGTGTTTAAGCTGTTGTGCGGTTTAAAAGATTTGAGTTGCACCATTACTATTAGCTATAGCTTTTGGTAAAGCGGTAAGCACCCGGTCCTACAGTTGGTATCAGAGCTAATGTCACAGGTTTGATTCCCATTGATTGCAAGGAGTGCAATTATTGGGAGGGAGATTGTTGGGTGCAATAATTGTCTCTGCTTAATAGAGCGATTGAACCGTGGTGCTTAAGCTGCTGTGCGGTTTAAAAGATTTGAGTTGCACCATTACCACTAGCTATAACTTTTGATAAAGCGGTAAGCACTCGGTTCTACAATCACGCGAACAAATGAAGAATTTATTATTTAATTCAAAAGAAATGAAATGTATCGGAGGACATTATTTCATGATTGAGGAACATGCATATGTAATCATGATACAAAATTATAATCAAATCACGAACTTTCTCAATTAACGATTATCAATCCATCTTCCAAAATATAAAACTCGAGTAAGACTAAAAAAATCATTCGAACATGTTGTCGAGCGGAATTCTAATTATAACCATTCCGTCCAATAGCTCATTAAAACCACTCAAATGTATAATTGATCATATTTTAACAACTCAAGATCCAAAAAATTCAAATACGATTCAAATATTTTACTTTAACAAACTCGGTAGCCTAAACAAATTTAGTTAATAATTGATAAAACCAACTATTGTACACGAAGAATCGAAAAAGTGGTTTGACCATCTCCATCGACAATGAATCACATTCATTCCAGTTATTCTATATACATACTGCATATATATATATATATATATATATATATATATATATGCATGTATGTATGTACATATGACCAGGCTGGCCAATGAAATTTCGATATGTGACAGCTGAAACTCTGGACACTAATGGAGTGGAGGATCGCCACTTTTCACAAGTGCTTTTTCTAATTTTTCTTCCCTTGAATTTCGGCCATTCTTTTTTGATGTAATGATTTAGACATATAATTATTTGGAATACTTTACGCACGATTGGTGCATTCAAAATACAAACATCTTCTTTAAATGTGATTTTGTGGGGTATACTATTTTCCCTACCTTCTGTTTAACAAAAACTATTACATATTGACTTCGTAAGTGTTTCAGTCTCCATCATTCGTTAAATGGACAGCATATATTTCACCATTAAAACATCGTAACATTTAATGGAATCACTTTACATTTAGCTTGAATTTTTTCATTCTTCCACTTAACGACCAAAATATCGATCAATATTAGTTAAAAATTCACTTCAAAACAATATAGAATCATCACACCATCAATAGGATAATGTAAGCATAATAATTATGACAAAAATCTGTGTGAGACGTTCTCACAGGTCGTATTTTGTGAGACATTTATCTTATTTGGGTCATCCATGAAATAATATTACTTTTTATGCTACGAGTATTAGTTTTTATTGTGAATATCGGTAGGGTTGACCCGTCTCACAGATAAAGATTCATGAGATCGTCTCACAAGATATCTACTCAATAATTATCTAATATTGCTAACTTGTAAGAATTGAGTCAACGTTTCAAATTTTCAACTCCAATTGCATTCCTCATTAATTTTTAAACATATCAACAAATTTTATGTCATCTAATAATATTAAAACAAACAGTAATCGAAACATAAAAAATGGGGATACCTTGCTAAAGTTGTGATTATAACTCAAACAAAAAATGATTTCAAGCTAGTAAGTGGTATGAACGGGTATTCCAAAAAGATAAAGATGTTCCAAAAAAGTTGCAGCTGCAAGAAATAACCAAAAAATTGGTCGCCCAATTACCAAAATTTGAGGTTTAAAGCTTGCTTAATTTAATCGGTTTAACCACTTTCTGCACAATCAAACGATTCCGAGTAAAAAGGAGCATGTTGTTGTAAGATGTCCAACCTTGGTACAATACAACTCTAAGTGCATGTCGAATGAATTCAAGAACATATTCAAATAAATTCTCACCCTCGGTTTTCGGGCAACTTTAATTCTTAAAGCATGAATTGACTCTGCCCTGGAAGAAACCGAAACCCCAACCCCAACCCCATTTTGATGTCATATGCTTCTGCTGGATACGATATACTATTCAATAAACTGCGTGTATATAAAATGAAAATATGAAGGCACCAACAATCTTTCAACAACTCCTGATACATGAAATTCCCAGTAAATAGCCCATATATATTGTGAAAAACAAATAGCCGAAAAATAAATACCCATATATGTTTTAATTAGAAAATAGAAATTTCACGTGTTTTGTGTAAAATCTATAAATAAAAAAAAAATGATGAACTGATGTTTTCTTTTGTTGCTAACATACCTTATATTTACTCAAAATTTCCCATGGCCAAGCAGAAATTGGTGCACCATGTTTGAGTAGCTGCAGAAACCTTCCCCCTTCAAAATATTTCACAACAATTAATTTCTAAGGCGATAATCGAATGGAAAATTGAATTAAATTGGACTGGCCTATAATGATTAAATTGTTGGAGTATCATTTTCTCACACCTAAGGTGCAACAAAAGTTTAAATTTTTAATTTTGACGTTCCAAACATTCCTTAAGCGTCGTATGATCTAAAACATTCAAATTATGTTTTTATCTGTTTATCCTTGCGTATTTAATGCTGGACATCAAACCAGTTCAGGATTATTATAGTGGTTTTTTCTTGTAAATCCCTACGAATGGATCTACTTCATTTGATCGCCTAATCAAGTTAACGAACAGATACTTTGTTTATCGTGTAAACCGCACTAGAAATCTTACACGAATTTGCATCGATTTTAGATCATCTGAATTCCAGAAATCCGGAGGCGATGTGGCCGTAGAAATGGACGAAATTTTCTTTGTGAAAATTGGGAACAATTTGTATTGATATTGCACAAAATTTAATTCCTCCAAAAACACTTTCATCCATAACAGCTCCTTGCATGCCTCAGTTGCTGCAATGAACTCCGCTTCAGTGGTTGACAATGCTCGAAAAATTGTATCAAGACTTGGCAAACATTTTTATACACGCCACGAACGTTAAAATGAGGACATATGCCAATTTTTTGCGGGAAGAGAGGAGAAAAAAATTTGGTGGATCATTACAACCCTGATCAATGATCAGACAACTCCGATGTATTGAAGATCTGACAACTCCGATGTATTGAAGATACAAATCTTGTTCATATAATGAAAATTGAATATTTTGAAGATCAAAATTTTCACTAATCCATTTTTGCAGTTGCCATTTTTGTGAAATCATTCACCAAAATAGACAGTTCCACTTTCCCCATCTAATCAACAATTAAGCTAACTTCTACATCTTCCGTCATATTGAATCAACTTATAAACACTTTTATAAGCTATTTGATCTCCATTAAATTACAGTCGTCAAATTCAACTCTTTGAATTTGACTATCTCAACAGGAATAGAGAATCCGATACTTGTGTGACCCTCAATGATTCAGAGATACAGCTAGCTGTGAGTTCAAAACTTTATGTGATTCAAAATAACATTTATTCTTATTCAGACTTACCCTAATTAACCTCATTCTTTTCATCAACCCTTGATCAATAATGTCATAGCTCAAGTCTGAATGAACTCATTCGATCATGGTAAAAGCGTCTAGTTCTATCACCTCATGATCCCCTAGGTATCACTCACAGTATCTGCAAGAACCTTAAGTTATGGTTAGCGTACAATATGGTCACTTCAACTCATATATACCGATCAAATATGTAACAATTGGTCTATTGAGAGTTGCAATTGAATTCGATAACGATGTGATAAATCTTTGAGTAATAATAGTAACATGATGTGCAAATGAGGAAACACATTTCCAATATACACATGTCTTAATCTGACTTCATATTCCCTGCACTATTAAGTCACCAGATCACATATCTTCACACGTAGGTATACGATGAATCTCTGACTACAACATATTGACTCCTACATATTTCGAAACTACACCCAACCTCACTACCCGATGACCCTCAATGTAGTCGATAAACTGATCAAATTTCATGCTAGTTCATAGAGCTTCTACGTTATCCCCAAACAAATCACAAATGGTGTACAACTATAACCATAAACTATTCCACTCGATAAGTGATAAACACTTGGACTGTCCGAGGGAAGGTTGTTCAGTGCATCATCAAATGATCACCTATTTGTATGAATGGAGATCTTCACGCCCTTACCAATGAAACATAGGACTTGTCCTTATTTTAGGTGGCTAGAAACCTATATAGAATATACGGTATGCTTCATAATGAGTTTCATGATCTTACGTTGAGAGGCAGGCCTCATTGTACTTTTTGCATATTCAAGAACTTTATCTATGAAGATTGTATAAATATACATATAAAATAAATATTCAAATTGGATAAAATCGTAAAATATTATTAAAATAAATATTGTTTTCACATAAAAGTCAACAAAGTTCAAACCACATGTTGGCTCGCTGAGCACCTACTCTAACAATCTATCACTTGCCTTATACCTATAGATATCAAACTCATTGCTTCACGATACTTCTCAAACAATGATCTTGGCAGGGTCTTCGTTAGTGGAATAACAATGTTATCTGCAGAGGCGACTCTTTCTGCTGATATGTCTCATCTTCCCACAATCTCTCGAATTATGTGAAACTTCCTCAGTATATGTTTGGATCATCGATGACATCTTGGTTCCTTTGCTTGTGCAACGCCACCAGTGTTGTTGCGTATTTAACGCTGGACATCAAACCAGTTCAGGATTATTAGAGTTGGTTTTTCTTGTAAATCCCTGCGAATGGATCTACTTCATTTGATCGCCTAATCAAATCCACGATCAGATTATTTGTTTATCGTGTAGACCGCACTGAAATCTTACACGAATTTGCATCGAGTTTAGATCGCTTGAATTCTAGAAATTCGGAGGCGATGTGGCCATAGAAGTTGACAAAATTTTCTTTGTGAAAATTGGGATGACCGAATTTTTGCGGGAAGAGAGAAGGAAAAAATTTGGTGGACAAAATTTTGTCTGCAAAAATCTATGCGTAAAACTTGTGTTATTTCATATGACTCTCAATGAAATGTTTATAAACTTTAATTCCTGATAACATCAGAAATTCCGCTCATATTAGCATTCCTAGTCCTAGTTCTATTAGGATTCCTATTTTCATTAATCAATTAAAATTCTCATGTTGTGTATGTGTGTGTTTGTGTGTGTGTGTGTTAATACATCTAAACATACCTATACGCTTATGTACATGTATAGATATATGAGTAAAATTAAATAATGGTTATTTAATTTTTAATTAATTGTAAATTAAATAATCAATTATAGAACTCTCTAAAATATTCTATGAGAATCATGTACATATAATAGTCATCACTAGTATTATTATTTAATTAATATATTCTAAATTCATTAAATAAATAATTGTGAACTCATTACAACCCCGATCGAGGATCAAACAACGCCAATGTATTGAAGATACAAATCTTGTTCATATAATGAAATTTGAATATTTTGAAAATTAAAATTTTCACTAATTCATTTTTGGCCGTTGTCAGTTTTGTTAAATGATTCACCAAAATAGGCAGTTCTACTTTCCTCACCTAATCAACAATTAAGCTGACTTACATATCTTTCATCATATTGAATCAACTTATAAACTCATTTATAAGAAATTTATTTGATCTCCATTAAACTACAGTCATCAATTCAAATTTTTGAATTTGAGTATCTCAACAGGAACACAAAATTCGATACTTGTGTGGCCCTCAATGATTCAGAGATATAGCTAGTCGTGGGTTCACAACTTCATGTGATTCAAAATAAAATTTATTCTTATTCGGACTTACCATAATTAACCTTATTCTTTTCATCAACCTCTTGATCAAGAATGTCATAACTCAAGTCTGAATGCACTCATCCGATCATAGTAAGAGCGTCTAGTAATATCACCTCAAGATCCCCTGGGTATCACTGATAGTGCCTGCAAAAACCTTAAGTTATGCTTAACGTATAGTATGGTCCCTTCGACTCATATATACCAATCAAATATATAACCATTGGTCTGTCGAGAGTTGCAAATGAATTTGATAACAATGTGATATATCTTTGAGTAATAATAGTAACATGGTATGTCCAACTGAGGAAACACCTTTCTTTTATACACATGTCTTACTTTGACTTGATATTCCTTGCAATATTAACTCACCAGATCACATAAGATATCTTCACATGTAGGTAAACAATGAATCTCTAATTACAATATATTGGCTCCTTCGTATTTCGAAACTACACCCAACCTCACCACCTGATGATCCTCAATATAATTGATAAACAAATCAAATTTCATGCTAGTACATAGAGATTTTACGTTATCCCAAAAAAAAATTACAAATGGTGTACAACTATAACCAAAGACTATTTCACTCGATAAGTGATAAACACTTGGACTGTCAGAGGGAAGGCTGTTCAGTGCATCATCAAATGATCACCCATTTGTATGAATGTAGATCTTCATGCCCTTACCAATGAAACATATGACTTTATCTTTATTTTAGGTGGCTAGAAACATATTTAGAATATACGGTACATTTCGTAATGAGTTTCATAATCTTATGTTGAGAGGCAGACCTCATAGTACTTTTTGCATATTCAAGAACTTTATATATGCACATTGCATGGGTATACATATAAAGTAAATATTCAAATTGGATAAAACCGTAAAATATTATTAAAATAAAGATTGCTTTTACATACAAGTCAATAAAGTTCAAACCACATATTGGCTCGCTGAGCACCTACTCTAACAATCTCTCACTTGCCGTATAATCATATATTTATCCATTTCTATGTATATCTCCTATATCAAAAGCTGGCCTCAGAAAGCTTAAAAAAATGGATTTTATAGCTTTTGCTAAATTCGAGTTTCAGCTTTAAATAATTAATAACTTCACACTGAGTAAATACATTAAAAATACAATAAAAAGTTTTTTTTTATCATCAAAATCAAGATTGTTAGAGTTATCAGACTCATTTCTTCACGATGCTTCTCAAACAATGATCTTGGCAGGGTCTACGTCAGTGGAATAACAATGTTATCTACAGAGGCGACTCTCTCTGCTGATATGTCTCATCTTTCCAAAATCTCTCGAAATTATGTGGAACTTCCTCATTATATGTTTGGATAATTGATGACATCTCGGTTACTTTGCTTGCGCAACGGCACCGGTGTTATCGCAGTAGATTGGGATTGAATCAACTGTTTGAGGAATCTCACCCAACTCTTGAATGAAATTACTCATCCAAACAGTCTCTTTTGCTGCAGCTGAAGCGGCTATGTATTCTGCATCAGTGGTTGCATTCGTTGTGGTTTCTTGTTTGGAAATATTTCAAGAGACATCACCACTATTAAGCTTGAATACAAATCCATATGTTGATTTCGAATCATCCACATCTGATTGAAATCTAGAATCAATAAAGTCTTCCAATTTTAATTCTCCACTTTCATAAACCAAGAACAAATTCTTAGTTCTTCTCAATTACTTAAGAATGTACTTCTCGGTCTTTCAATGCAACGGACCAGGATTCGACTAATATATGCCATCAGCATTCAGTGATAATTTAATATCAGATCTAGTATATATCATACCATACGTTACATTTATAGTGCCTATAGAAGACGCATATGAGATGCGGCTCATGGTTTAATCTCATCGTCAGTCATAGGACACATAGACGTAGATAGAGTCACACCATGACACATTGAGAAATATCCTCGCTTGGAATCCTCCATAGAGAATATCCTCAGTATGATATCGATATTAGTGGACTGTCTAAGCCCTAGCATCTTCTTTGATCTATCCTATAGATCTGTATTATTAATACATATGATGCTTCATCTATATCTTTCATGGAGAATTTACTAGCTAACCATATTTTATTTGATTGCAACATCCTTATGTAATTCACAATGAGTAGTATGCCATCAGCATAAAGTAATAGACATGTCACTGCACTCCCACTAACCTTCTTTTATACGCTTGGTTCCTTAGGGTTTTTAACAAAATCAAACTCTTTGATAGTGTTATCAAAATGAGGTTCTAGCTCCTTGATAAATTTTTAAGACCATATATGGATCTATGAAGTTTGCATACTTTATGCTCACTTCTTACTTATGTTAATCCTTCAGGTTGAGACATGTAAATATGTTCTTTAATTTCACCATTAAGGAACTTTGTCGTCATATCCATTTGTCATATTTCATAGTTATCTCATGCTATTATGGCTAAAAATATCCTAATGGATTTGAACATTGTGACTGCTGAAAAAGTTTCCTCATAGTCAATACATTTCCTTTGAGTATATCTTTTTGATACCAATCTTGCTTTGAAGGTCATTACCTTCCTATCCACCCCAATTTTCATTTTGTAAATCCATTTGTTTCATATGGGAATAATTCCCTTAGGTTGATCTATTAAGGACCATACTTGGTTCGACTACATGGAGTTTGTCTCGGTCTGCATGACTTCAAGCCATTTAGATAAATCGGCATCAGACAATGTTTCTTTAAAATTTCTTGAATCACATCCTGAATTGGGCCCATCTTGGCCTTTTTCAAGAAGCAGACTCATCCTCGTAGGAGGCCTTGAGACGCTTTCAGATCTCCTTGGAGCTTGTGTTTCTTCAACTGGCTTTTGGGGGTGTGAGTTATACTATTTCAGAAGTGGATGGTTATCGAATCTCTTCTAGTTCTATCATTCTTTATTTTCTATTTAATAGAAATTCATTCTCTACGAAAGTGACATTCCTTGAAACAAACAGTTTTGTTTCATTGGGATCATATAAATGATATACAATGTAATTCTCTAGATATCCTACATAGTAACACAATACTAACCAATTTGTCTCCCGCTGCATGCTTTATATAAGCAGGACATCCTCATATTCTTAAAAGGGTATATTTGGGAGGGTTTCTCATTCATATCTCATATGAAGTTTTATCCACTACCTCTATATATACTTGGTTCAATAACATTGCCCAATCTCAAGGGCAAATTCTCAAAAGGATGGTGGCAATTCAGTGAATCTCATCAAAGATCGAAAAATGTCCATCAATGTCTAATTACGATGTTCTGAAACACCATTCAACTGGGGTTTAACGGGTGGAGTCCACTGTGAGAGAATCTCATTCTCCTTAAGATAGTTTGAAATTCAGAACTTAAGAATATTTTCCACCTCGATTAGATCAAAGTGTTTTAATACTCTTTCCTGATTGTTTCTCTATTTCAGCTCTGAAGTCTTTGAACTTTTCATATCCTTCAGATTTGTATTTCATTAAATACACAATCCATAACTCGAGAAGTAAGTAGTAAAGGTAATGAAGTAGGATTGATCATATCTCATGCCAACACTTAGCGGGTCACATACATCCATATAGATCAAATCCAATAGATCTTGTGTATGTTCCACATTCCCTAGGAAAGAGGCTTTAGTCGTCTTTCCTTTCAGACAAGACTCACATATTTCGAGAGAGTTAATCTCTAACGTGTCGAATATTCACTCTCTCACTAGCTTGTGCATCCTTCTTTGGGAAAAATGTCTCAGCCTAGCATGTCACAAGTGTGCTTGATTTAGATTATCCTGTTTTCTTTTGTTTGTTGTTGATACCATGTTTATTTATGTTGTTAATCGGAATATATTTTATTATTAATTTATAAAGATCGTTTTGTAATTCGCCTACTTTAATTAAACATTCATTCATGTAAATATTGCAAACTCCTTTAACAAATAAACAATAAAATTCATCTTTATAAAGCATAGAAGAAAAAATAATATTTTTAACTAAGTCGGGAACATATAAAAATATCTTAAAATCAACTTAAAATTTTTGTTTAATACTAAGTAAATGCCTCGTACGGCACTCGCAGTAACTCTTGTCCCGTTGCTCATCCTTAAGAAGGTCTCACATTTCTTGAATCTTCTATTTCCTGTCATCAGTCTGTAGATCATTGTACATATGAGATCCACATATAGTATCTGATAGCCAAGAAGTTGAACTAATTGAGAAAATTTACTTAAATATCAAACATACCCTTGCCATAAATCTTATGCGCCAGATATTCATTGCAATTGCACTTCCAATGTCCACGCTTCTTGTAGTGGAAGCAAACATTATCTACCTTATCGAGTTTTGTTGGCCCTTTAGAACTTCTTGGAGCTTGCTTATTAATTAGTTTGTTTTTTGGGGAAGGTGCAGAATGTTTCTTTCCCTTCCCCCTTTGGGCATTTCTTCGTCCTAGATGAAGATCCCACTACGAAAACAAGTTTTTTCTTTTTGATGGTGGCTTCATAGATAGCAAGCATGTTGACCAGTTTGTCAAGGTTACCCTCCATCTTATTCATATCGAAGTCCAAAAACCCATCCAACGACGACGGTAGTTACAGTAGTAGATTGTCCATGGACAATTGGTTAGGAATAACAAGGTCCAAACCCACTAGTTTCTTTACGAGTCCAATCATCCTCACAACATGCTTAATGACCAAGGCTCCTTCTTGTTACTTCATGAGCTTTTTGATAGTAGCATGATTTAGTGGACGTGTTTGTTCACCATAAAACTTTTGTAGGTGACCTTAAATGAACATCATTTAAAATTTTCTCAAACCGCCTCTGCAATTCGTTTGACATATAAGCCAACATATTACTCTTAGTTTGTAGATCATGGTCTCATCATTTTTAAAGCCTTTCCAATTCCTTAGCCAGGGCATTAGCAGCTGATTTGTTTTTTTGCTCTATAAATCTTCGAATTCTTATACGCGTCATTTCTGAGTTCATCAAGTTAATTAAGTTGCAATTTTCAAAATTCATTGACATAATCCATACTTGAATTTTGATTGTCCAATAAGCTTTATGTTCAAATTCTACAGGTAAATGACAATGTTTTCATAAACCAACCTATAGGAAGACATATTCAATGATATTTTAAAAGTTTTTCGATATGCCGAAAGTACATCATTAGGTCGTAGAAGCAAATATATTTTTTATTTTAGTTAATAGTGTTTTTCCAAAATTTGTTTGTATTTCCCTGTTAGCTGGTTCAACTTGTCCATTTATTTGAGCATAGTAAGGAATAGTAACTTTGTGAGTAATGCCATATTTTTTCACTAATGAAGCAAATGGTTTATTAACAAAGTGAGTCCCTCCATCACTTATCATGGCACGAAGAATTCCAAATCTACAGAAAATGTTTTCTTCCAAAAATGTGATGACTATTTTATGATCATTTGTTCGACATGGAATCATCTGTATCCATTTGGAAACATAATCATCCACAACTTAAATATAAAATTATCCAAATGACGGTGAAAAATATCCCATAAAATCAATTTCTCCACAGTCAAATATTTAAATGTCAATTGTAGGATTCAAAGGCATCATTTATTTTTGAAACACACTCAATTTTTTTGACAATTTTCACAGATCTTGCAGATTTCATGAGTGTCTTTAAATAAAGTAGGCTAACAAAATCCACAACAAGATTTTTTCAATCATTTTCTTTGAAGAAAAATGGCTTCACATGATTCTGAATGACAAAATTTAATGATACTTTTTACCTCATTGTCGGGTATGCAACACTAAAAATTTGATCTGGACAATAATTGCACAAATACGGATCATCCCAATAATTTTTTTTTACCTCATTCAAAAAATTTCTTTTATCTTTGGAATTTCATTGCGGTGACATTTTTCCTATCAAAAGAATATTGACTATGTTAGAAAATCAAGGTGTAATAGCAACATAAAAAAAATTGTTCATCACGAAAATTATCATTGATTGGTGTGGTTTCTCTAGATGGTCATGTTATGAGTCTCGATAAATGATCACCTACAACATTCTCGGTTCATTTTTTTTTCATTGATAGAAATGTCAAATTTTTGGAGCAACAACAACAAAATCCATCGGATCAATCGTGGCTTCACATCTTGTTTGGTTAATAAATATCTAACAACCTTATGTTTAGTAAACACAATTGTCATTTGATTCAATCAATTAATAACGAAATTTACTTAGTAAAAATATTACATCAAATAATTCTTTTTCAATTCTAGAATAATTCATTTGAGAATTTTTTAAAGTTATACTTGCATAATATATTACATAAGACTTATTGTTCATTCTTTGACCCGATAGTGTACTGATTGCAAAATCACTTTCATCACACATGATTTTAAATGATAAAAACTAATTAAGAGGTTGCATGATAAAAGCTGATGTTAAATGTTTAATGATTTTATCAAAATAATTTTGACATTTTTTAGTCCACTCAAATAACTACAAGAAAAAAGCCTAAATACAACGGTGAAAAACCGTTGTCGTAAGCCTTGAAAAACCGTTGTTAAAGCCTCTGTTGTTGAAGGTTTCGCTCAAAGACAACGATTAAAAACCGTTATCGTAGATCAACGACAACGGTTTTTCATCGTTGTTAAACCGTTGTGTTTCAACGGCATAGACCACAAAATGTTGCTAAATTTAGCGACGGTTTTAAGCTTAAGTCCTTTTGTAACGACCCGTATTTTCATACTTAAGATTTGCGGAAAAATTAAAAATTTTCTTTAATAGAAACATCGATACGGTCGTCAGTCATCATTCATAAAGTATCTTTGAAATCAACCATCACAATTAAAATTTGCTAAAAGAAAAAGCTGTCTCAAAATGTATCACAATCCACTCATAAAACCAGAGTATAAATGTTTTCATGCTTAAAATCTTAAAATAACGTAGGCGGTTCTCGGGTCTAGCCTCCCACTCAGTCCAAGCCTGCCCCTTGGTCGCCACCTCCCGTCTCCTCATCAACATAGTCACCTGCATCGATCAAGTCTAGTGAGTCTAGAGACTCAACACGAATAAACTGGGAATTAACAAGTACTAAATAATAAAGCAACATACAACTTTAAAAAAGAACCTACATAACTTGAAACTTGAACTAGTATAATAAACTTGAACATAAGTACGTACATAACTAGACGTGCTATCAACATAAACTTTCATAAACATACTGCATACTTAAACATACGTAATTTCATCATTTTGCGTAGAGGATGTTTCAAAGCAAGTGACCCATAACGTCATAAATGCCTGATCAGACAAACCACAGTACTGGGCTGACAGACACGTATCCACTGCCACATACATAAGATCCCCGTTCATAATTTAACGGGCTGGTTGGTCCCCGTTCATAATTTAACGCTTTCCAACCATGATCTAACCCGTTCATAATTTAACGGGCGGATTGGTCCCCGTTCATAATTTAACGCTTTCCAATCCTAAACATACTTCGGTCACAAGACATTTAGCATACCTCAAAAACTTAAAATATTTTCTTTGCACGTCAACATACTTACTTGGCGTTGAGGGATTCGTTGGAACTTCGATCGGGGCCGTTGCTGCACACTAACATGAATTTGCGTAACTTAAATGTAGAAATCATACTTACTCTCAAGTTCAATCCTTACTTAGGGCATTCTAAAATTTCCCATAGCACGACCCTGGATAATCCTTGCATTAAACCATGACATCAAACCTCGAAAATAACTTACAAATCTTTCCCAAACAGTGAGTACACGGATCCCTACCCCGGGTCCGTGTACGGGTCCGTCTAGGTGCGGTGAAGTGATACTCAGAAGGAAGGAGGGACACGGACCCCGTGCCTACCTCCGTGTAGGGGTCCGTGTAGACTCGGGTGAAAGACTCCAGGAAAAAGGGTGGACACGGACCCCGTGCCAGGGTCCGTGTAAGGGTCCGTGCAGACTCTGGAAAGAAAACACTCCGGAAGAACAAAGGCACGGACCCCATGTCAGGGTCCGTCCCCGGGTCCGTGTACCTGCGGGACCTCGAAGTTACGTAAAATTTTGTACACGTTTTGCTCAACTTTCTAGACTCGGTTGCACGGACTATGCAACGACACCCCGAGACCCATCCTAGCACGCTATGACATCAAAACATTATTGTATCAGTTCCCAAAGCGACGACGCTCGCCCTACGACACATACCATTCAAAACGTGGCATTTGACATTAAAACGTTACCTACGACTTCTAGAGTGTACGAGTACCTATCGACACGAAACGACATGTCAAATAACAACCCAACGTCATAATAATCATACCTAGGTGCAACAACGATCGCCAACGAAGCCTGCAACAAATAAACTCGAGAACACATATTTTCATAAAAGTCGCAGTTTGAGCAGTCCCACGAAAAACGCCATAACTCACTCAATTTTCGTCCAAAAATTTCGAATCATATATCACATCGAAGGTATCAAAAAGTTCTACAATTTTGTAATTGAAAGCTTTCTCAAAATCTCGACGGAAAAATCGCAGTTTTAAGAAGAACAGCAAAAACGAGTTTTGGATCTAAAAATCTTTCTTCAAAATCGATCCAAACGAATAACCGCTCAAACTACTACACTTCATACATGGTTTTACGCATAAAAACAACGCAACACATATTATGACATGATCGATGCATCAAGAACAGAATATACGTGCCTTTTTTATATTAAAAATACCGTGACGACGATACCGAAGCGAGAAGGAAGCGAGGCTTGATCCGGGACGAACGTGGCACCGATTTCTTGCAATAAAATCCACCGAAGCTTGCAGGCAAAAATAATAGGGGAGGGGCGGCTGCTCGAAGGAGAAGAACCCTAAACTTTTCTATCTTTTAAAATCTGAAAAATAACTAGTGTGTGTGTTGTGTGTGTTATACGTGAGTTTTAGTGTGTGTAAACATGTGTGTGTGTGTGTGCGTTTAGAAGGTAATTAAGGGGAGATAATTTAGAGTAATTAATAATTAGCACTAATAATAATAAAAAAAATATACTAACTCTCCCTTAACTTAACAACACCTCTAATAAAATTAAAAAGGGTACATGATCTAGACTTTAAAAGTTTTTAAAATTCAAAACTCACCTAACAATTAAATTAGACTTTTAAAATACCAAAACTTAATAAATCATTCAAAATGCCCCCTCCTTAACTTAAAAATAAAATACCACATTTAAAAAAAAAATTGCCACCAATCGTCGCCGATCTCTTTTTCTCAATCTCGCCTCGAATAATCGCCTGAAACATGAAACTCGAAAGACATTTTAACGTGCATCACATATACATAAATAATTTAAAATAATGCATTTAAATAAATCATGCATCGCTAACACTCATTTAAAATTAATTTAAATGATTTAATAATTAAATAAATGCATGGGTTATACGTGTATTAAATTTGGACACTACACCTTTACAAACCTCCTATAAAATCCAACATGTCCTAAAAATGAGCGAATTTATTTAATGGTCTTTGGTGAAAGTAGATTGGCGGTGACATCAATTTTTGCTTTATCAACTTTTATGAGATGACACAACATGTCTCAAAACAATTTCTTGAGTAACGATGCAATGACATTTTTTTCAATTTAAAATAAAACCATTTTCCACAGATTTTAAAATTATTTTTTTCCAAATTTTCAATACAATTATCAAATGTATTCCCAAAACAGTTAAAGTATACATAAAAATCTCAAAACAATTTTCAATCTTGTCATTAAAAATGATTAGCATACATATTTGAAATGTTGTTGGGGCATTGCATAAAACAAATGACATCTTTCTAAATGCAAATATTCCAAAAGGACACGTGAATATGGATTTTTCTTGATCTTCAAATACAATGAAAATTTGATGATATCCTGAATATCCATCAAGAAAATATTAGTAGGGATTACCTGCTACTCTTTCTATAATTTGATCCAAAAAATGGCAAAGAAAAATGATCTTTTCTAGTGTCATCATTCAATTTTCTATAATCAATACACATACACCAACTAGAA
Organism: Primulina eburnea; assembly: GCF_022965805.1. Classification (NCBI taxonomy): domain Eukaryota; kingdom Viridiplantae; phylum Streptophyta; class Magnoliopsida; order Lamiales; family Gesneriaceae; genus Primulina; species Primulina eburnea. The sequence continues at coordinate 9,364,703 of NC_133110.1, read as the reverse complement.
CGGACTCGACTTGTTAACGATTCATCTTTGTCATTTTTTTATCACTGTAATGCCAGATTTTTTGGAACTACTTGTGTTGGGCTTAGCCACTTACCATAAAAAAATAGGGTAGATAACTCCAACATCAAGTAGTTTGGGAAATTTAGTTTTCATAACATCTTTCATATGCGGGTTTAGTCGTCTTTGTGATTATTGGGATGTCTTAGAATTTTTTTCTAAATGATCTTTTTGAGTGTAAGTTAGTTGATTAATGTCCTTGATACCTTTTAGTGTCAAATCAATTGAATTTTTATGCCTTTTAAACATATCGAGTAATTTATCTTCTTGATCACTTGCTAGTTTAGAAAAATTACCACAAGATATGTTTCATCTTTTTCAAGAAATACATACTTCAATTCTTTTGTCAAAAGCTTTAACTCCAACATGGGTGCACTACAAGAAAAACGCCAATCAACAACACGCATAAAAACCATTGTCGTAGAGTTTTTCACAACGGTTTTAGAAAAAACCGTTGTCTTTTGGGGGTCAAAGACAACGGTTTTCGGGTCAATGACAACGGTTCTGTGAACCGTTGTCTATTAGCGCGTTTTTTGGGAGAATCGACAACGGTTTTAAGAAACCGTTGTCGATTAGCGTGGTTTTTAGACAAACAACAATGGTTTTGGAAAACGTTGCCAAATGTAGCGACGGATTATCAAAAAATCATTGCTAAATATAGCGACAGTTTCATATAACCGTCGCTACGTTCACATTTGCGACGGTTTTGTATCATTAGTCGCTAATTATAGCGACAGTTTAAAGTCAAATCGTCGCCTGCTAAAATTTAGCGACATCCATCGCTACATTTAGCGACTGTTTTGAACAAACCGTCGCTATATTTAGCTACGGATTAAAGCCAAACTGTCGCCAAATTAAAACATGCGACAATATTTCAAAACCCGTCGCTAACTTTAGCAGCGGTTTAACTTAATCCGTCGCAAAATACGGCGACAATCTCATCAAAACCGTCGCTAATTTAAAATTCACGACGGTTAAAACTAACACCGTCGCCAACTCACTATAAATACCCCTATTATCGAATGTTGTATCCACAGGCAAGTTAAGGCATTACACGTCAACTATGATGTCTTTCTTTTTTTAAAATTAATTTAGCCTTAGACGATAATTTTTATATGTTTAAAATTTTAAATTAAATAATTGAGATTATATGATTCACTCTTAGTATTTAAATAAAGTTATAGTAAATGAACATAATTAGGATCCACTTTATAAAATGGTTCTAATATATTAAATAATTATTATTTATATTATAGTAATACATTATTCTCTTATTCATATATTATATACATCAAAACTTATAAATATTATCAAGTATTTATTGAGTTATATATTTGTAAACATTAAATCAAGATAACCACTTTAAATGATTGGTAATATCAAACTAACATTTAAATGATACAAAAAATTTAATATTATGATAATATTCATATATAATAAATCAAGGTAACCACTTGAAATTGTTGGTAATACCAAACTAATATTCAAGTGGTATCAAGAATTTGGTGTAATATATATCATCAATAAATCAAAACTTCCACTTATAAGTAAGGTATAAAAATCTTTAATAAAAGAAACTAAATATAACATAAATAATAAATAAAGATTAAATAATATAACTAAAGATTCTTACTTTATTATTATACCAAGCGCTTCAGATACTCATGACGAAAATGAAGAACTTGAAATATATACTTAACATGATAATTTTATTAAAGTAAAGAAACACTGATAAAAAATTTTGAAATCAAAGTTTATTTCATAGAATGAAATATGTTTTCCTTCATCACAATACAATCCTATTAATAGGCCAATTTGGGGGATAATACTCATTTTCGTCCTTTTCATTAATCGCTTTTCCCATTTCAGTCCCTCATGATTTTTGACTGCTTAAATAATCCTTCATGTTTTCAAAATATTTCCGAATTGGTCCCTACCGTTATCCTGACGTTAAGATTAACGTTGACTCATATCACGTGCCACTCACATGATCATTTGTTTATGAAGGCAGTCAGTCGAGTATTTTTTTTCAAAATTACTCCCCCACCTGTACAAGAATCCTAATCCCCAAATCAAACGATGGAAGGAAAGGGAATGTCGAACTCGAAGAAAATGTTGCAATTCCAGATTCATTGATTCCATTACAACATCTGCCATGGTAAAGGCTTTTAATTATTTTCCATGATTTTGTTGTAGCTTCTCGATTATTATGTTCGTAGCATTCGTATTTTGTGAACTTTTATGTAATTTTGAAATGGAATATGTATGTATATACTGTATCTCAACATTTTCGAATTTAAATTTCGAAGGTGGTTTATCAATATTTTGGCAAATTTTTAGTTTAATGATGGGGACCAACTCGAAGGTGGTTTATCAAAAATTTTAGGATATTTGTTAGGATATTTTTCTAATTTCGAAGGTGGTTTATCAAAATTTTTTAACAGAGTAGTAGCATTATTATTTTATTACAAATTTAGTTTGTATTGTGTAACTTTCTCTGTGATTTGTTTACGTGATTTTCATGTTTACTTTATGAATTTTTTTTTAAATTTTGAAATTTCTTATTTAATGTAGAGGAAAACATATGTTGTATTTGTTGGACGAAAACTCGGTGTTTACGAGAATTGGGAGGAGGCTCAACTTCAAGTGAATAAATACAGTGGAGCTTCTCACAAATCCTATTGGAGTATAGAAGAGGCACTGAAATATTTTGATGAGTACATGAAAAAACAATCTGGTGGAGCTGCTACGTTTAACTCTGACGAGGCAAAATGTTCAAGTTCAACATGTGATGCAAGTTCGAGCGGAAAACCGAAAGAGTATGAAAGAATAGCCCTCTTAGTGGAGGCTCAAATGGAATTAGAACGTGAGAATCGAAAAAATGCATTGAAAATGGAAGAGTTGTCTAAAGAGCTCAAAGAAATACTACAGTCTCTACACCTTGGTGAAGATAAATAGAGTTTTTGTTGCTTCTGTTGGTGGCGCAGCTAGTGAGGCACAGCTAGTGATGCATGTGTTTGTATCATTTTCGATTATCCTGCTCTTGTGTAAACACTGAAGTTTCTTTTATGTATTATGGGATTTGAATTGACAATGCAACAATCTGTCTTCAACAATGACTTGAGTAAGATGTATAATATTCATCTTGTGTTTGCAACTGTGATTGTTAATTATTTGTGTAAAAATTTTAGATGTATGAGTACCAGCACTATTAGATGTATGAGTACCAGCACTATTATGAAGAGATTTTCAAAACTACAACATTTACTTCCACAACCATTAAAATCCAACAAAAAATAAATAACATGTCCACAACCACTACTTCCATAAAATGTAGAATCCAACAAAACAAGATAACATGTCATCAACCACTAGTTCCAAAACCATCCCAGATTTTGATGATGATTCAGTACTTTCAAGATTTTGATGATGATCCAGTACCCTTTTCCTTTGCGGCATCTTTCATTGAACGAGATCCATTTGATTCTGTCGGTGTTTTTTTCCTTTGATCATCCAATGAAGCTCTCAAACTAGACACAGTTACGAAGTTCCTTCCGCCTTTCACAAACATGTGTTTGTTTGTTGAATACTTTATCGACCTGAAAAAAAGATAAATAAACTCAAACATATCCAACTCACGAAAATAAATGTAAAAGGTTTATTTGCACTTACATTAACTGATGAGATTCTGTTAGAGCTGCCAGTAATTGTTACTCCACTTGCTCGTTGTCGTACTACCTGAAAATAAACATTTAAATCCAAAAACTTTTACATAAATTATTTTCACTTAAAATAAACATAAATACACAACAAGTAGTTTATAACCTGTAATTTTTTCCTTTTTTGAATGCTGCTTCAGCACGTTCAATAGTTTTATTGGAAATGAATCTTTCGCTTTCATCTGATGTTGTGTTGTCAATGTCACCTATGAAATGCTCAATACTATTTAGATAAAAATTAAAATACGAAACTTCAATATCATAAAAGTAACTCCAGAACATCACTTATATCCATTTCATTGTAATTTTGCGGTGTTTGAATTTGACCTCTGTCTATTTCATTGTTTTCTTGTGTTGGCTTATCTAAACCACTTGCTTTAGTTATATTGCAACTCCTTTGATTGTGTCCAAACCCACCACATGTCCGACACTTGTTGTTTCGTTTCACACCTTTCAACTTTGATTGTCTTGAACCAGGAACTTCATCAGGTTGTCGCCTTCTCAACTTAGCTGGCCTACCAACTTTTTCTTTATCGATTGGTGGTAATGGAGGAGTTAACTAGCATTCAGGCCACAGGGCTGGTCAATTAATGGGCATGATGGAGCGCGAGTAACACTGCTTGTATTTCAAAACACTGTAAAAACGATGTACATAAGCCTCGGGGTTCTCTTGCTTACACCAAATAGCACAAACAGCATGTGCAGATGGAATTCCAGTCAAATCCCATTTCCTACAACTGCAAGTCATCCTACACAGGTCAATAGAGTGCTGCTGGTGTAATCCTGTGATCGGAAAATGTGTCTCATCAGCCATCAAAGGACTAAACACAGCTGCTTCCTTGCTATTCTTTGCCAACATAACTTTAATTTTTGGACACATCACACCATCTCATTTCTCGGCCTTTTCTCTGTTCGTTTGAAACCTGACCATGAACAAATTACTTAATGTTTCAAACATTGAAATGATTGGTTTTTCTCTTGCATCTAAAATCATGCTGTTGAAACACTCACACATGTTGTTAAGAAGTATATCACATTTTGGAATCATGCTGAAGTATGCCTTGGACCAGTGTTGTTCAGGTTTTTTGCTCAACCAGATATAGACATCATGATTGATCTTCTTCAAGTCTTCCATCCACCTTTTGAGCTCTTCAACTCTTGTTGCCCTAGCCACAGCCCAAAGAGCATTTTTAATTCCCACACCTCTGAAACCATCGTGTTTCATGATGGTGTATAGATGCCTAACACAAAATCTATTTTCGGCATTTGGAAACAAATTCTCAAAGGCAGGAATCAAGCCTTTTTGCTTATCAGACATGAAGGTCCAACCATCTTCATTCTCAAAGCCATATATCGTTATTCAACAACTGCAGAAACCACATCCAACTATCCTTTGTCTCTCCTTCCACCAATGCATAAGCAATAGGAAAAATGTTGTTATTTGGATCTAGGCCAACTGATGTCAACAACTGCCCACCAATATTGGTTTTCAAAAAACATCCATCCACTCCAACCACAGGTCTACAAGACTCCTTAAAACTTTGTTTATAGGCCGAGAAGCACACATACAGCCTCTGAAATCTTGACGCATCATCTCCATCAGTAGGTTTCAGAATCACAGATGCACCTTCATCGGACCTTCTCAGTTCAGCATAGTAATTTTTTATTTGGCTAAATTGTTCCGCTATGCTGCCATCAACTAGCTTTAATGCTTTTTTCCGACCCAAATAAGCTTGTTTATATGTGAGAGATACATTCAAAGTAGATTTAACCTCTTCTCGGAACTCTCTGGTACCTAACTTAGGATTTTATTTCAATTTACTCACAAAAGTTTCACCTAACCGACTTGACTTGATGTTTTTGTTTTTAACATTCCAATAGCAGTTTTTGTGCTCAGGTTTAAATGTCTTTATCTGCCAGCAACTGTCCTTATTCACTGATGACACATGAATAACCCATTCACATCCTTCATTTTTCCACACACCTCGAAGCCTACTTTTATTATTCTTGACAAAGTTCACTACCATCCCTCGTCTGATACAATGACTTTCTATAGCAAACTTTGCCTCTTTTTTTGAATTAAATATCATACCAAGCTTCAAATCAGGATTTTCAGAGTAGGCATACATTACGAATTTTTGTGAATCTTCCTCTTGAGAATCAAATGCACTCTCTAACTCATCACTTTCTGCACAATCATCATCTCCTTCATCACCTTGCATTCTCTCAAACAAATCATTGGAAATATCACCATCAATGACTATATTTCCCCCTTCTCCCCTAATATCTCATTGGCGCTAACCAATCGAATAAAATTCAATTGTTTACTTATTTCAAGGAGTGAATTTACAAGCTCAATCAAGCTTTTTTGAAAATCTCAAGGGTATCATCTTCATCGAAATCAAACTCACTATCATAAAATTCTGCCTCATCTTCATCAGTAATTCCAACCCTTGTTTTCGGTTCAACTTTTTTTGGTTTCTCTAAAACACTAGATGCATCTATCTCATTTATTGAAACAAATTCATCATGTTCAATATAAATTTCCACTTCAAAGTTTTTGGGGACGTGGTTCCTAATTTGAACCACATCAGCATCACTTTCCAAATATCTACCATTGTTCAGAGATTTACCGATTTTGTGCCAAAATCTGAACTTATCTTTCTCCACGCATCCTACTTGCTCAGCATAAACCTAGAGTTCAATCAAGCCTATCTTATACATATCCACAAAATCAAAGTATTCAGTATTCCCACATTTGTACGTTTTCCTCTTGCGATTGTTGTCCATTGAACCATTGTAGTACAATTTAATTGTAACAAGAGTGGGTTCTCACATCCAGCCTAAAATGCATAAGAGTAACATAAGTAAATGTGATAAATCTCAAAACATTTATCCTCAAAGTCAGCACATTAAATAAGAGAAACATTACCATAATTCGGGGTGAATTCAAGAGACATTATACTTCTTTTAGCCATTACCGCTTTCCACTTTAGCAAATATACCAAACTGTAATTTCAAAAAAGAAATCGGTGGTGTTTCTTCGAGTTCGCCCTTCCCTTTCTTCGAGTTCGCCTTTCCCTTTCCTTCATACGTCTAATTTGGGGATTAGGGTTCTTGTAGAGTTTGGGAGTAAAAGGTAAAGGAGTTAACGTTAATCTTAACGTCAGGATAACGGTAGGGACCAATTCGGGAATATTTTGAAAACATGAAGGATTATTTAAGCAGTCAAAAATCATGAGGGATTGAAATGGGAAAAGCGGTTAACGAAAAGGACGAAAATGAGTATTATCCCCCAATTTGGAAAAACATGGGAAAATAAAATATTATTTTGTACATATAATTTGTGAAATTTTTCTTCATGAATGACTCAAACATTTATTGCATCTTTCACTAAATCTTTGACAATCTTCCCAACGAATTTAATTCTTCCACATAAAACAAATGTTATTCATAATTGAGCCTTTTGAATTGTAGTAAATTTTCATATTCCTTTATCAAGTATTTTGACATATATGGTCAAAATACTCAAACTTGGCAAAACTGAATTCCAATAGCACCATTTTCACTTGTTGCACAATTTGACCTCAATTGCGAGAAAAATTTTATCTCATGATTTTCTTCAATATTTTGACATTGAAATCAACTTTAGACAGGTTTAAAAATCATCTCATCTCATTTTTTAGCCAAAGTTATTCTTGTTTTATCGAGAACCTGTAAAAATAACAAAAAAAATGCAATTATTCAACACATATATTTTTTAATATAAATAATTATAAAACTTAAAAAACTTAAACATTTAATTTACTTTATACTATAAAATATTATACAAAACATTTAATAAATATATATATATTTTTTCATATTAATCAACAACAGTTGTTTTCGGAGGCCATTTTATGAGCACATGTGCTATTTTCTCAAAATTTAAAACATTTTTTAAATCCCCTCAGCCAGTCTAGGTAATTTGGTCCGGTTAGCTTGTTTTGATCACATATAACAAATATAGGATTTCGCAACGACATCGTAAATATATACTGAAACAGAAACATAATAAATGTTATTAAATATTTTAAAAAAATTTTAAGACATAAAATATGAACTTTTGTTTTTATGAATTTGCTCCCACTATTTTAACATTTTCACCATCCTCTGATGAAAATGGGAAATCTATTTTCCTTAGTGAGTATGCTAACCTTAATTGCTAAACTATGATAATGAATAGCATCAGATAATCAAAATTTTCAAAAAGCAGAGCCCAATGGCAACCCTCCGCAACCCTCGTGTATTTTTTTCTTCACGTTTGATGAGAGCTCAATAATATGATCATCTTTCTCTTCACGTGTTGAGCATGAGCTATCAATGTTGAACCTTAGGGGATAGTCTTCATGATATCCCCCAATAATATGAGGTGAAGTCATGAGAGTTCCACGTAGTTCAGATCAAGTATGTCAATGGAAGTCACAACTTTCCGGCGTCCAGACCTCAAAAATAATACGAGTCAGACACTGATCGCGGGTAGGGTTCATCATGCAATCATAATTGATGGAAGATAAAGAAATATTAAACTTTATTTTAATTTTTATTTTAATAAGCTTGATTTAAATTTTGGATCTTATTCAAAAGATCCAAAATGAAGGATTTTAATTTTGAAATTTTTTTTCATCATTAGTTTTAATATCTTGCTCCATGTTTGTTTGTATATTTTCCAGATTCATGCAACTCTTTTATTATACCAATAATAACGCAAATGCTAATTATTTATAATATATCACCTGCAGTATAAATAATAAAAAAATGACCGATTACCGAAAGCTAATTGAACCATATCATCTTTTATGGATGGACGTCTAGAATCTAGTTAAATATAGGGATGCAAATGCAAAGTTTCATAAGTTTCCAATATTTTACATGTTTTCGATCTTCAAAACTCGTGAGGATCTGGGCTCACCATCTTTAAATATTTATCTCTCATTAAATCTAATATTTACATTAAATTTACATGGCACATTGAGATTCAAATTTAGGGTTGAGAACATATCATAAACCAGACCCACTTTATATAATTATCAAATAATTAAAAACACAACATGTAAATTATCATAAGACACACCTAACAAATTGATCATGACTCTCGATCATCATTTTACCATATACTATCGAATATTATAATATATCAATAATATCATATATTATCAACAAATCATGTATCTTGTAAATTGTCATTAACCGTCATAATTAGAAATAATTAATAATTTAAATAAAAAACATTTATTTAGTTTCAATCAATTCATTAATTACTAACTTTTTTAAAACATTTTTACCGTAAATAATAAAATCCAATTTTAATTATTTATTTCGTGATAAAATTTAATAATTTTATCAAAATTTATTTTCGTTGGTTAATTTGATTAATTTTCATAAAATATAAATTTTGAACCAACATTTTCAAAAAATCAAAAATTGCACTGAAACCTAAAAAAAGTCCATGTTGGTGCATGGATGCCTGAGACCATCTCTAACACCTTGCCTTGTGCCTCTTTTGTGTACCATACTGTCCAAAATATTTGAGCAGTGCGGTTCCCAACTGCCCGAACACTTTAGGCAACCCTCATCTCGCCTTGTCCGCAAACTTTTTTTTTTATGTGAATGTGGGTAGGAAGTGTACTGCCTACCTGTGCACGGGCTGACAGTAATTGTTTCAGGCATCCATGAAAAATTATTTTTATTTTTTGAAAAACGATTTTTCAAGGGCTGTGATTTTTTAGAATTTCAAATGCGGTTATAAGTATAATACTCAACACGATTTAACAATAGTAAAATCACATGATAGATAAAAAAAAAAAAAAAAAAAAAAAAAAACTTGATCTGATACCACTGTTGAAGTACCGTTTTCTCACACCCAAGGTAGAACAGAGGTTTAAATATTTTAGTTTTGACATTTAAAACATTCAATTGGCGTCCTATGATTTAAAACATTCATACGATATTTATATATATACCTTTATGTATTTAACGTTGTAAATCAAACAAGTCTGGAAATAGGGAATTGGTTCTTCTTGTAAATCTCAATGGATGGATCTCTCACATTTGATCACCTAATCAAATCCACGGTTGGAGGCTTTGTTTCCCATGTAGACCGTAGTAGAAATCTTACACGAATTTGCGTAGAGTTTGGATCGCCTGAATTCAAGTAATCCGATAGTGATGTGGCCATGGAAGTAGCCGAAATTTTCTTTGTGAAATTTGGGTGGCCGAAAGGGAAGAAAAGAGAATAAAAATTTGGTTGACAAAAAAATTGTTAATTAATTAATCAATTTTAAACCTCTCTAGAATGTTCCATGAGAATCATGTACATGGAGTAGTAACCATTACTAACATTATTATTTAATTAGTAGATTCTAAATTTAATAAATAAATAATTGTGAACTAATTACAACCCCAATCAACGATCAGACAAAATCGATGTACATATGTACAAATCTTGTTCATATAATAAAAATTGAAAATTTTGAAGATCAGATTTCTATTGATCCATTTTTTGCAGCTTCCAGTTTTGTGAATTATTCTTTAAAGTAGGCAGTTCCATTCTTCTCACTTAATCAACAATTAAGCTAACTTCCACATCTTCTATCATATGGAATCAACTTATAAACTCCTATATAAATAATATTTTTGATCTCCATCAAACTAGATTACCAAATTCAACTTCTTGAATTTGACTCTCTCAATGGGAACATAGAATTCAATATTTGTGTGACCTTCAATGGTTCAGGAATATAACTAACCGTAGCTTCACAACTTCTTATGATTAAAAATAACATTTATTTTTATTCGAGATTACCTTAATTAGTCTCATTCTTTTAATCAACCCCTTGATCAAGAATGTTAAAAATAAGTCCGAATATACCCATTTTATCATGATAAGAGCGTCTAATAGCATCGTCCAATGATCCCATAGGTATCACTGATAATATCTGCAAAAACCTTAAATTATGGTTAGCGTACATTACGGTCCCTTCAACTCATATATCCCGATCGACTCTGTAACCATTGGTATATTGATATTTGCAAATGAATTCGATAATGATGTAATATATTTTTATGTAATGATACTGGCATGGAACGTGCAATTGAGGAAACACTTTTCCAATATGCACATGTTTTACTCTGGCCAGAGATTCCTTGGACTATTAACTCATTAGATCATATATGATATCTTTACACGTAAACAAACAGTGAATCCCCGACTACAATGTATTGGTGCCTATGTATTTCGAAAATATACTCAACTTCACCACTTGATGACCCTCAATGGAGTCGATAAACTAATCAAAGTGAATGCTAGTACGTAGAGATTCTATTAAGTCACAGATCAAATGACTAATGATGTACAACCATAACCGTAAACTATTTAACTCGACATGTGATAACCAATTGGAAAGTCCGAAGGAGGGTTGTTCAGTGCATCATCATATGATCATCCATTTGTATGAATGAACATCTTCATGCCCTTACAAATGTAATACGATGTTTACTTCACAGATGCTAGTCTCAAACGACATTTATCCTTATTTTAGGCAGCTGATTCGACTATAAATCTATTTAGAATATATTGCACACTTCTTAATGAGATTCATGATTGTATGTTAAGATTCAATAAAGCTCAAGCCACAAGTTGGCTCGCTGTGAACCTACTCTAACATAAATTTAAGACAATTACCCAAGACATCTAATAATAAACTGAAGATTGCATGCATAATAAACTTAATAATCCATAAATAATCGGTACAATTTACAAAATATAACTGAAGTCGAATACTTTTAATTATTACAACCCAATCAAATTAATAAATTAAAATACATGATAATCCAAACGCTGATGCAGAATACCAGAAAATGTTTGAGAAAAATAAGATGTTGAATATTCTAGTAAACACATGGAACAAGTCTTATGTTTCTTTAGAAAAAGATGCAAAAATTGCAGAAGTCCAGTGACAAGACTAGACTTGGCTTCAGAAACAATGAAAGTTCATCTATTGAAATAGGTGATCAATCACAGTTGGACAAAGGCAAAAAAATTATATTAAAATTTTAAAATTCAGTGTGATACATGAAGAAGAAAAACTTGTAATTCAAATTTAAAGGCCTATATCTCAACATAATAGTAGAAAATATTTTGGTATTGGTTATTTGAAGCCTAATAGAAGTAGTCCTTCAATGAGTAGATCCAGTAGAGGATCTGTACCAAAGTGACATACCCCATGAAGGAGAAAACATATCAGTACTAGAACAACATACTTGTTGAAAGAGATATAGACTCGCCGATAAGGAAATCAGGCATGAAAAACATCCTAGAATGCATTTTGTTAGAGATTACACTGATAGATCTTTTCATGCACACATTCCATTGGATATTTGAAGTACAAAACCCATCATGGTGGTACAAATATGGGTTCCAAATGGACTAATCGGTTTTGGATCCAAGTAGATTAGGTACCAGTTACTCACATCTATGATTGCAGGAAATGAAGAAATATACCACAGTTAGTAGCTTAATCTAGTACTTGGGATATTGGCTGCTCAAGATACATGACATGACAATCTCTACTGCTTTCAGAAGTAATCAAATCTAGTGGTCCAAAAATAACATTTGGAGATAACTTTAAGAGTAAAACCGTGTAAAGGAAGTATTATCTATGGAAATGTCATTATAATGATGTGTTATTGGTGGAAAATATTTTCTAGAATCTTATAAGTATTAGTTAGTTATGTGACGATGGATATTCAGTAGCATTTCATAAGCGCGCATGCACAATTAAAGATATTCATGGTTATACTGTTTTGCAAGAAAATAGAGAAGGAAACACCTACAAAGTCAACCGGAATATTGATCAACATTATCATCCTACATGTTTGGTGGGATCTCAAAGTGGATTACTATGAAATAAATTAAATTTGTGTCAATAATATATTTAACATCATATTCATTAAGGAAATAATTAAGTATCGTATTTGTGTATTTGCGTGACGATTGGGCATTACAATTCTCTTCTTTTTTAAAAAAATTGAACTAGAAATTGGAGTTAGGTATCAAACAACTCGGAATATCTTTTTTTCATTTTATCATCTAGTTCCCATGTTTCTTCTTCCACAAGGTTAAGCAATAAGAATTTTACAATGCGGATTTCCTTGTTCCTTAACACTTTATCTTTACTATCCAGAATGTAGTGCCCAAATTCAGTACACGTACAACCCATGCATTTATTTAATTATTAAAACATTTATTTAATTTTAAAATGAGTCTTAGTGGTGCATGATGTATTTAAATACATTATTTTAAATTATTTACGTTTATGTCATGTACATTAAAATATTTTTCGAGTTTCATGTTTCAGGCGATTATTCGGCGCGGGATCGGGAAAAAGAGACCGGCGACGATTTTGGCAATATTTTTAAAAGATGGTAATTTATTTTAAGTTGAGAATGGGGCGTTTAAATAATTATCTAGTTTCAGCATTTTAAAGCCTAAATTATTTATTTAAGCGATTTTAGAATTTTAAAACTTTTAAAGTCTAGTACATGTACATTTTATTTTAAATTTGAGATTTTGTTAAAGTTAAGGGAGAGCTAGTATTTTTAAATTAGTTGCTAATTAATAATTAAGCAAATTTTACTCTCCCTAATTTACTAATCACGCGCTTTACACACTTTTACACACATTGAAACCGTTCAACACACACACACACACTTATTCCAATTCAGATTTATTTATTTTGAGAGAGCAAACCTTAGGGTTCTTGAGAGAAAACAGCAGCCGTTTCATCTCCTTCATCATTCCAGCAATTTTTCGTGAATTTTATTGCAAGATTTTAGTGTCACAATCGTCTCGGATCAAGCCTCACTCCGTCTCTGCTTCGGTATCGCCGTATCGTGAGTTTTTCACATCAAAGGCACGTATACTCTGTTATTTCTGCATCGATCTCGTCATATTATGCGTTGTGTTATTATTTATGCGTAAAAATACATGTGTGAGGCGTGGAAATTTGAGCAATGATGTTCAGATCACTTTTGAAACCATTTTTAGATCTAAAATCACGTTTTTGTTGTCTTTTTAAATACTGCGATTTTTTGGTTGTGATTTTAAGAAAACTTTCACCATGAAAATTTTCTAACTTTTCGAGACCTTCGATTTGACAGCAAATTCGAAATATTTGGGTAATAATTGAGTGAGTTATGGTATTTTTCGTGGGACTGCTCAAACTGCGTTTTTCAGAAAAATTATGTATTGATGTGTTTTTGAAGTTTTATTGTTGCAGGCTTCGTTGGGGATCGACGGGTGATCGTTGCTGCGTATAGGTATGCTTAGTATAATTTTGGGTTGGTGTTTGGTATGCCGGTTAGTGTCGATAGGCACTTGAACTCATTAGAAGTCGTAACAAACAATTTGGTGTCGAATTCCATGTTTTGAGTTGTATTGTGTCGTAGGTTGGATATCGTCGTTTCGAGGTGTCTGTACAGGCGGTGTCAATGTAGTATCAACTTAGGATGGGTCCCGAGGTGTCGGTTCATAATCCCTACAATCGAGTCTAGAACGTTAAGCAACAAATGTACAGAATTTTTCGTGGATTTTCTACTACCGCGGCTACACGAACCCTTACACGAGGTCCGTGCCTTTGTTCCTTCCGAAGTGTCTTTTTACAGAGCCTACATGGACCCTTCGACGGACCCTGGCACGGGGTCCGTGCCCTTCCTTCTTTTCGGTGTGTTTTTACAGAGTCTACACGGACCCCTACACGGACCTTAGCATGGGGTCCGTGTCTTCCCTTTTCTGCACACACACTTTACAGTACCTACACGGACCCGGACCCGGACCTGGGCACGAGGTCCGTGTACTTCCTTTTTGGAAAAAATTAGGTTGAAGGTTTGATGTCATAGTTTAATACACTGTTTTAACAAGGTCGAGTCAAGGGAATGTTAAAATGTCCTAAGGAAATGAATGAGCTTGTGTGTAAGCATGATTACTACGTCTAAGTTATGCAAGTTAAGTATTTAAATTTCATATTAGTATGTGCAGCAGCGGCCCCAAGCGAGATCCAACGAATCCCTCAACGCCAAGTAAGTATGTTGACGTGCAAAAGAAAATATTTTAAGTTTTTGAGGTATGCTAAATGTCTTGTGACCAAATTATGAATGGGTTTGGAAGTCGGTGAATGTGGTCGAGGACCTCTCCACCCTGTTAAATTATGAAAGGGTTTAGATCAGGATTGGAAAGCGTTAAATTATGAACGAGACCAATCCACCCGTTAAATTATGAACGGGGATCTCATGTATGTGGCAGTGGATCTTCCATGTCAGCCCAGTACTGTGGTTTAGTCTGATTAGACGATGTATGTATGGGTCACTTGTTTTGAAACATCCTCTACGCAAAATGATGAAGTTATGTAAGTACAAGTATGCAAGTATGTTTTTGAAAGTTTCATGTTATGACACGTCAACGGTAGGTATGTATGTTCAAGTTTATTGTAAGTTCAGGTTTAAGTATGTACGTTCTATTTTGAAGTTGCATGTGGTTTTATTACGTATTATTCGTTACTTTCAGTTTATACGTGTTGAGTCTTTAGACTCATTAGACTTGATCGTTGCAAATGAGGATGATTATGAGGAGACTAGGGGTGGTGACCAAGGGGCAGGCTTGGACTGAGCAGGAGGCTAGACCCGAGGACCGTCCAAGTTTTTAGTTTTGGGAAAATGTTCAAATACTTTTGTCAAACTTAAATTTTTAGATCTTTTGTTGCAACAGATTTTGAGACATACAGCTTACTTTATCAAACTTTGGATGTTCATGATTTATTTTTAAAAAAAAATTATTCTTCTGCAAATTTTAAGTAGTAAAAAGTACAGTACGTTACACAGAATCTGTACCAGTACTTCCTGGTAGCTAATATTAGGTGTAAGCTCCAAGTATATATTCATAATGTAAGATACGAGATGGATTCTGTAAGTATTCATGTCTTCAGTGGAGATAGACACTTGCGAAATAGAGTTAACACGTCTTCCGCGTTGGACAAAAGAAGATCGCTTACTAAAATAAGAAATAAGGAATGTTGAGGCTGAGAAGTAGGAACAACTATAACTTGAGGTGGTACAAGATTACTTGAATCAGTGTCTCTTGGAGGAGACTTTTCATGTTCCTCGACTGATTTAACTTGAATAGCTTGTTGGGCTTGCTTCTTTGTGGTAGTTGGTGCCTTGAATTCAACTTACTTCATTTTTATACTCATCAAAAGAGCCGATTTATTGATTCTAAGCTATTGAAGGACTGCAACATCGTGATACGCAGTTGGATTCTGATAGTCATAGTTGGAGTTTAGTGTAGTAAGAGTTGCACTCAGTTTTTTTAGTTTGATTTTAGCAAGCATGTAATCTCTCCTTGTCATGGAAGTTGCAACGATGTGGTCTGTGCTTGGCCAAACACCATTGCCTCAAGCTTCACAGCTTTATTCAGTTTCTTCTAATTTCTCGTGATAGTATGTAACTTGATCCATTCGTCATCAATATAAGTCTAAGTTTCTTCCGTATGCAGATCAATCTGAGCACGGAACTTGAACCATTCATCAAGAAATTCTATTTCATGATAAACATCATGGTTAGTCAAACTATTTTTTTCCAAAATTAATCCCTTGTTTCAATTACACTAGGAACAATCGGTTTTTTTTTTGAATTTTTTTATCAATATCATTTTTCTAACTATGTATATATTAATATTTCATATTCGATTTATTACATTAAGTTGAAGCTCACCTTCTATAGTATACCTTCATTAACCATATAATGAAATGACATATATATATAATTCACTACGTAAGTTAAAACAGATCATAATTTTCTTTCCTGCTCAATATCATGGTATTTTTTTGTTTTTTTTTTAAAAAGAGATAATAAAAATGATTTGTTCATGATATATATAAAGCAAATAAAAAGTAATAATATTACTCTTCTTTTATTTAATGGTTTTATATACGAACAATTTTAAAATTGACGATTTATATTTTTTATTCCAAACCTTGAGATAATTTGAAGTTTTACTTTGTATATTTTTATGTTTGATTGATTATATTTAGTGATTAATTTTTTTTTTTATAATATCTATCCATATTCGAAATAAAAAATTTCAAAATATAATTTATTTTTCAAAATCTTGAATTTCATGGGTCGAGTTCGACTCAGTAAAAGAAATCCAGAATACTTTTGATTCTTTTAAAAGATTAAAAGATCGATTTTCTCAGTTGAATCTCGAGAGAGAGTATAATGTTGATTTAGTTCCTGCACGTCACTCTTCTTGGTATTAATCTCGATGGTATAATATTTGCAGGTATTTTTCTATATTAATATTGTCATATAGTTATATATCAATATATCATTTTTCAATTAATTTATATTTCAGTTATTATTGTCATTTTATTCTCATTTATATTGTATAGATAATTTAATATG
The DNA here is from genome assembly GCF_022965805.1 of Primulina eburnea. Classification (NCBI taxonomy): domain Eukaryota; kingdom Viridiplantae; phylum Streptophyta; class Magnoliopsida; order Lamiales; family Gesneriaceae; genus Primulina; species Primulina eburnea. The sequence goes on along the minus strand of NC_133110.1, from coordinate 9,347,430 downwards.
GTTAACAATAATTTGACTAGGAACGTTGGAAAGCACATCAGAATTGATCTAAGATGGTGGATCTCGAATCTACATCCACCTCCATCCATCAAAGAAAGAAGAGCTATACCGAGCTTTAGCTATTTATATCGGGAAATTTTCATCAAAATGTTTAATAATATTATAATTAAATTGATTGTAAAATATTGATTTTAGTTGATTTAAATAATATGTAACTCTAAAGTAAGCTTTGAAAATTTTTTATTTCAATTTGGGTTCACATATGTACCTCCAATTGAATTTTTTTTCAAATTTTCAATTGATTATAACTCAAAACTTTCTTAACAGTATATTTCAATTTTGAGAGGGTAAGATGTGAATAAAATGTAAAAAATATATTTATTATATTGTTTTAAACAAATAATCTATGTAAGTGAAATTTATTTTGATTTACATATTTTTAAATATTTTTCAAAAAATTTCAATTTATATTAATTTTTAAAAAATATCCGCGTAATGACTGTTCCCGAAATTTCATGAGAAATGGAATGGTGACCTCCACGACGGTCTCCACGACCGCGATTGCGAACCATAATCAACATGAGTCTCAATTTGTTCCATTTGCAGACTCGATTTAAAAAAGTCAAAATCTCTTTTATTTAATTAAATTTTAAGTGGATCAAATATTTTTAATGATCCCTATTGTATTCTTTTTTTTTACCGCTCCGTGTCGTCTATCCATTCAGTTCCACCGATAACACGCCATTTTCTATCTACATAACGACACCCCAAAGCATCAACGTTCACACCCCGGAACTTCATCCAGGTGGGCCTCGTTCCCGTTATTGAACGGCCGTTTCGATGCCGTTTCAGCAAACCATGATGCATATCAGCTTCCTTTTCGACTTTTTCTTGATGGATGAGGCTTGAGCCTCACCAAGAACTTTCTTAATTCCACCAGCAGAGATAAAAGAGACTTTTGGGTAAAGATCAAAAACATTAGCAGCACCCAACATCTTGGTCTTGGTCCAGTCTTGAGCTGCAGAGACTGAAAAACCCGAGTACGTAGTAAACATTTTGCTTATATGAACAACAAAACCAGTATTGTGTTTGGTGATCATGTTTACCAGAAGATTGAACAACACGGCAGCCCAATTTATTTAAACAACCGAGGTGATAGCTCCATAACCAAGCCTTGACCAGCAGAGAGCTTTGGAGACTACATCCATTAGTACTTGAAATTCCATCTTCATCTCTTTCTTATGGCAGCAGACCAAAATTTCAGAATCAGTAGAAGAGATTTACTTTCACCTGAGAAATTGTTGATGATGACACCAATGTACAATCACGTCTCCATGTGTCACGTGTGAACGATTAAATTCAAACTTTTGTGAAAAATTAACTCAAAAGATAAATGACTGATGCTTAAAATTTAAAGAAATGTGAAAAAAAATAACCTATTGACAGTCCTTAAAGGTTAATAAGTAGGAGAAAATTCATATTAATCACAATATTTAATAAACTCTACTTAATCGAAAATTTTTCGGAGCACGTTAGCAAAAATCTTTATCCAGTGTATCATTTTGTTTTCTCAGTACAATCAATAGATTTATAAACAACTAGTGCTTAACACACAAAATCATATATGATCACAAGATATTTAATAAAGATAAATTAACCCCAAAATATTTTGGAAATAAAAAAAAAACTTAGCCTTAGGTAATGGTTTGATGAAGATTTCAGCAACTTGTGTTCAGTAGACATGTATTATAGTCTGATATCTTATTTATAATGTGGTATCTGATAAATGATGCCTGATATTGATTTGTTTGGTTCTGGAATGAAACAATGAATTGTATGTGATCATAATTTCACTAATGTTGTTACAGAAAATAAGTGATTCAGAAGCTTGGATTCCATAATCTCGCAACAACTGTTGAATCAGCAACTGAGAGCAGCCAAATATTCAGCTCGTGCTCTTGATGTGGCAATGTAAGTTTGTTTTTTACTAAGATATCAGTCGATCTCCAAGAAATTGGCATGAACTAGTAGTACCCTTCCTGTCTAATTTACATAATGTATAATCGGTATATTAGTAACCACAACCCAAAATTTTGAATTCCTTTCAAATATTTCAGTATTCATTTAGAAAAAAATATATGAGATTGCTTACGGTCATATTGAAATCTAGCAAAAATATAGATTACAAATATTATATATGGTCTAGAGGTAGTTAAGTAAAGTAAATATCCAGTAAGGCCTTGATTAGCTCTACCAAAATTAGCCATTCATCTTTATCAAACTTAGTTGATGAGTTCATTAGAGTCATTATTAAAAGTATGTTTCCATACAAAAAAATTTCAACAGTTCCTTCTTGTAATTTTACTGGTTAATGAAGATTCTGGATTCCAACTGACTTGTAGACCCAAGAAAAATATCAGTTTTTCCATCATACTCATTTCAAATTTATCCTACATTAGCTTGAAAAATTTCTCTCATGGATTGTGGTTAGTAGATCAAAAATAATATCATATACATAAACTTTTTCCAGTAAGATGTGATCGTTTTAGATAATTTAAATAAAGTTTTTTCTACTAAATTAATGATAAATTCATGATCAATCAAGAATTGAGATAGAGTATGATACCATGCCATTGGTGATAGTTTTAATCCATACAAGGATTTATGCAACTTATACACGTGATTCGACATAGTACGATCAGTAAATCATGGAGGTTGTTCAATATAAACCTCTTATTGTAAAAACCATTTAGGAAGGAATTGTTGACATCCATTTGAAATACCCCGAAATTTTTGTAAGCAGCAAAAGAAAGAAAGATTCGAATTGCTTCATATTTGGCTACTAGTGAAAATGTCTCATCAAAGTCTATTCCTTCTTATCTAAATCATTGGGCTGCTAATCTTGCTTTATTTCTAATTATTACTCCAAATTCATTCAATTTGTTTCTAAATACCCGTCCGATCCAAATTATTGATTGATTATTTGGTCTAGGAAGTAAGTACCATATATTGTTTCTTTTAAAATGATTTAATTCGTCTTGAATGACCTCTTTCCAACTAGAATCAGTCAAATCCTCGTCTATTTTATTTGGTTCTAATTGAGAAATTAATGAAACATGCATATATTCATTGAGCATTTGTCTTCTAAGTGGTGCTGAGGGATTATCAATTACCAGTGAAAGAGAATGAGTCTTACTCCACTTGTAACTTGGTTACGAGAAGATATTAGCTCGTGTTGGATCAGGATCATTCTACATTTTAATTTCTTCAGTATTCTCTAAGGAAATCTGATCAATGCTTGCTTTATCATGTCCTTTGGTGATATCTGCTATTGAATGCATATTAGGGACATCAAGTTCTGGAGTCTGAATAAATCTTTTAGGTGCATCATATTTATTGTCTTCTTAAAGATGAATTTTATTCATTATAATGCTCAATTCATACATGTTAGATTCCTTAGGAGGATCATAAGATTCATCGAAAGCTGCATACACAATATCTTCAATGTTTAATATTTCTGGTTAAATACTTTAAATGCCTTACTTACTGATAAATAACCAAGAAAAATACATGTGTCTGATTTTGAATATAAAGCTATTAAATGCTTATTACCATTTTTATGAATATATCACTCATCCAAAAACATGTAGATAGGAAATATCAGACTTACTCTCATTCCACATTTTGTATGGTGTCTTTCCATCTTTCTTGTTGATCATGGTCCAATTTTGAGTATATCATGTAGTATTCACTGCATCTGCCCAAGAAATTTGAGATACACCAGAATCAGTACAATCAGAAAGCCTTTGATTGTGCTACTCAGTGTTCTGTTTTATCATTCAACAGCTCCTTTTTCTGAGGTGTTCTGGCTGCTGAATACTCGTGCCGAATTTCCCTGTTCTGATAGATACATCTTAAAAGTTTTGTTAGTAAATCCAGTGCCATGTCACTTCTAATCTTGAAAACTTAAACTGATTTTTCATTTTGTATGAGTTTTAGGAACTTAAATAATTGAGAACGTGATGATCTTTACTATTTAGAAAGATTACTCATGTAAATCTAGAAAAATAATCAATAATGACCAATGTGTACTTAAATCTCCCTACACTCATTACGGGTATTTGTCCAAACAAATCCATGTGTGATGATTGTAAACATCTAGAAGTCAGTTTACCGTCTTTATTCTTAAATCTAGATCTTACTTGTTTACCTAGTTGACATGATGAACATATATGATTCTTAACAAATTATATATCAGACAATCCATCAATCATATTCATTTTACGCAGATTATTTGTAACGATCATGAGCCATTAGGCTAAACCAATATGAGCATTAGTACATATACATGCACCACTATTGGTCATGGGTCGTTGGGATGGTCCAGCATGATCCATAGCCCTGTCCATGCACTGTCACTCATAGAATATTTCACCCCTGAAAAGGGTTTCTTTCGCCTCCCCAAACACTTGAACTCAGGACCTCCAGGCACAAGTACATATATTCTTAAAGTATTGTATGAGGAGAAAGAAACCACTTTCCAGGACTGAGATATTCTATGAGTGACAGTACATGGGCATGGGCTATAGGTCATGTTGGACCATCCTAACGACCTATGACTAATAGTGGTGCATGGGTATGGGATAAGACTCATGTTGGTTCAGCCTAATGGTTCATGATCGTTATAAAAAATGTTTTTTTTATTGTATTGGTCATGAGGTATCCCGATCTTGGGCTCTCTTTTAGGGCTTTATCCCTCACGGGCTTTCCACATGCGTAATTACTCATAGCATTATCCCACCCCTGGCAGTGGTTTTTTCGCCTCCCCAAGTCTAGAACCTAAGACCTCCATGATAAATAATTGGATTTATAAGACTTGGTACCAATTGAGTTAGTTAAAATACTTAACATTTCTATTTCACTCGATAAATTAAATTTAGCCCTAAAAATTCATAAATCATTTAAAAATACATCCACTCGATTTTTATAATTATTTTATGACTTAATTAATTAAACTAGGTAGTATTTAATTATGGATAGAATTTAAAATTGTAGGACTCTTAATTTCAAAATTTGGAGGGCTTAATTTTAATAGGTGTTTTAATTAAACTAAACACCTAATAAACATTCTAAGTAATCTATAAAAGAGTCCTAGCCCTAAATTATCACACAAATCATGTGCAGCGCATAGATCACCGTGTCTTTAGAAGAAAAGGGTGAGTTTATGGCTTCTAGGGAATACTCACACACAAACACACATTAACACACACTATTCTCACACACTAGTTGGTCGTGAATTTCAAGCTTAGGAATTGGAATTTTTTTCAATTTTTCTTCAACCAACAAGCTTAGCCCATCATCACATTACAAACCTTGATAAATTTAGCCACTTTTCAGGCCATTAAACACAGCAATCCATCTCCGTTCGGCCTCCGTTTTCTCACGCGTTTGTTTGTCGATATTTCGTGTGTTTTAACGTAAAGGCGTGTCTAAACCTTTCCTTTATGGATCTATCATGTTATATACTGCATTTGTATATAAAATATTCATGAAAACTCATTGGTTTAATTATATATATGCTAGAACTTGATTAAAATTCGCTGCTACGTATGGTTATGTTTTAAGATGTGTTCAAGTGTCATTAGGTGGCCCATGATGGGGCAAGAGGCTGCTGGTGCAAAATAAAGCAAAACTAGCACACAACCGTGCATAGGGAGTAACCAAGGCTTTGGCATCAGGTTGGTGGTTAGGCTGGACCAGAGTGCATGGCTAGGGTCTAGGGGGGGTCTTAGGGTCCAGGGGTAGTCCTGATATGGTTTGGTTAGGGTCCTGTTAGATGGAATGGCTGTTGGACTAGGGATCGTGACACCATGTAGAATGGAGAAGCGCGGCTGATATGCTTGCGGGATGTGTTGTTTAAGGGGCCGTGGTGTGTCAAGGGCTGGACCAGAGTCTTAAGTGGTGTCTAAGGGTCAATTATAGGGCTTGTTTTAGGCTTGGTTCAAGTTAGAAGCGATAAGAAGTCATATGGAACACATAAGCGTCATAACATCGCTCTTTGGGAAGCTTGTGTCTATTTGGTACGTTGTGCATCGTACGGGGTTCGGGCTTGGTTTGGGCTGGTTTAGGGCCTTGGGCAGTGTCGAGTCCCAAGTCGATTGGTACGTCCTAAGTTGTTCTATTTAATTCGGGAGTCGTATGTGTCTGAATGCACTTTAGGGGCTGTTTTGGATATAAATTTTAGTATGTTAGGGCAGCATATCCGAGGATGATCCAATGAGGTTCACAATGTTCGTAAGTATGTATGATATATAAAATAATTATTTTAAGGTATGTTATTTGTTTTGTGGCCAAATTATGTTACGGGTTTGGAAGCCGAATTACGTGTCCGGGGACCTCTCCAAACTCTTCGGAGGAATTATGTTAAGTTAAGGAGCGGACATCCAATCCAAGGTCTGTGATGAACCCTACCGGCCTAGTGCTGTTGTTTAGTTTGATAAAACGGTTTATGTATATGATTCACTTTCATTGAACAGAACTCTACGCAAAATGATTTATGATTACGATTATGGTGATGAGCACGCAAATATGATTTTATGAAATTGTTTATGAGGATAAGTTGTGTTATACATATTTATTTTTATATTATGCTATATACGAGCTTTGTTAATTGCATGGATTATTACGTATTACTTGTTATTCACTGTTTATGCATGCTGAATCGTTAAACTCACTAGACTTGATCGATGCAAATGATGTAGTTGAGGAGACGGGAGGCGGTGACCAGTGAGCAGGCTCGAACTGGTGGCAGTGCAAACCCGAGGACTTTGTATTTCACGAGTTTGATTATGCTCATTTTAAAACTATTTACTCATCTTTTAGGCACTGGTTTTGGTGACTAATATGACGAATTTTTATATTATGTTACACTTTCTCAAATTATGGTAGCTGTTTTTAACTTGAATTTTTTATTGTGATTTTCAAATGATGGAGGTTTAATAGTAACTTTATTTTAAGTACGAGTGGTGATCGTGGTTTATTTTACGACTTATATTTATAAAAAATTATTTAATAAGATGATTTTATATTTTTTCGCAAATATTAAAGTAGTAGTATTTTAAGACACGGTTCGTCCCATTATTCATCGATTGAAATTTATATAATTTAGGCACATAATCATTGTTTATCCGTCGATGATGTAACAAAACTAGTAGGATTAACATTTTACGCATATTATTAGTCTACCTTTAAAATTGTCATTGAAGTCTGCTGCATTTGATAACTTTTGATAGTAGATTTATTTGTCCAGACATATGTTTTGAGCATCCACTATCTAGATCTTTCGACTTCTAGGGTTTACATCATGCTAACTTCAGCCCTACATCACATAAATTTCCCTCCAAAACATATTCTTTTTACTCGAGACAAGGAATAGAACTCTAGCCCGACTATTTAACGGAAGGAGTGGAGATACCCTAGTAAATAACCTGCATCCGGGTCATCTCCAGTATGAATATAGGATAGCCTAGAAACTGGAGCAGCCCTAACCCATGTTCAGCAGGAGCTGAGTTCATCTCTAAGCATAGGCAATAAGAGCCCGGGTAGTAGTAGCCCGGATATTAAAAGCCAAGGTAAAAACAAGTCAGAACAAATGCTCTACCTCCAGGATATTTACCTGGACATTCCGGTACAGGTGTCATGTTTGAGCTCACTGGTATGGGGCACCATGACTTGATCATCATTAGGAGGTCTTTCAGTGCACGCAAGAGTGATGTGACTTGATCGAAATAGGTATGGGTTGTCAAACTTAACAGTGTCAGTAAGCAGGGCATGGGCAACCATCCATCATAAGTAGCAGTTGGGCACTGAAACAAAGTCCTCATTGACTTTCCTCCTATAAATTTCAGGTTTGCTTGATATTAATGCATTCAGATATATACTCTTTTGCTAAGAAATATTCATTATCTCAAAAACATACTTGACTGACTCGAGAGTCGGAGTGGCTATGTCGGAAAACCTTCCAGCGCCCCCACTAACTATCTCTATTATTTTAAGTGTGCAGATATTTCAAAAGCTAAGGAGAACTCTTTTTCCTGATACACCAGAATACGACCCGGCAAAATTGCCACCTATCTCAATCCCAATTCACCCGATTATCATCATCTGTGATACATTCACATACTAAGATTGACATCAAACGCGATTAGAAATCAGACAACAATTGGAAGAATAATATGACCCAAGATATAGTATCAATTCTCCCTTATTCAAAACCTATGTCGGGATCATTATTATGGCTATTTTATTTCACGTTGCTCTATTCATCTGGACCTATATGGAGAAGATATTTCAAGAATATCACTTTATATTTTTTGCGCGTCCGAGTTTATTTGATCTAACAATTTTAATTAAAATAAAATAAGTCCATTTAGAAAAAGCCAAATTAGGAATAAAAATCGAAAGAAAAATTTTAAATAAGCCAACATTGTCATCTAACTGTTAAATTATCGACGAGGTTAATATCAGAATTTAAGATTATATAAAATATGTTATGGTTATATATATATATATATATATATATATACACATTCTTTTCTACATTTAATCTGTTATAAATTTCAGGTATGTGATTAATGATTAACCCTTGCGTGAATCTTTTATAGTGGAGCCACTTTTACCAGTAAGCGAATCATGTACCAGCCCAACTACTATATTAATTATACCCATTAGTTCATCAAATAAAAGAAAAGGAAAGAAAAAAAGAAACAGAAAAATAAATTAACATGGAGGGACCATAAGCAATGTTTTTTTTATCTCAGCGTACACCAATTCCCATTTTCTTCATAAATTCAACAAATACAGGAAAGACACAATAAACACAATTCGGAAACCAACGGTTGAGTCACTAGTGATGTCTAAATCGGGGAGAGAAAGTGTGCCCGAGCAAGTGCATATTCTTTCCCAGCAATCCAAACCCCAGTTTGCGACCATGATATGTCGTCCCATTCAAGGTTCTCCTCCAACACCTAACCCAAATCAAAAGATATTCCGTATATAGCATTCCCCACCAAAGAAATAATAATTATTATTATAATAAAAAAGTATAACATTTACATTCAGGACAGAAAAGACTGGCAAGAAATGTTTACCTCCAAATATTCAATAGGCAATGGAATTCCCATGTTCTGCAATATTTTTTGAGGAAGAGGTCTTTTACAGCGTGACCATCGGAATACATCCACCGTGGTGCTCTCACCGTCCGAAACATTTCTTTCACCGTTAGAATGATGTGAGTTGTAAGTTTCTGTTCTCCCAGCTTCTGATCCATGTAGATATGGTGTTGCTGGGACCTTGACTACCTTCTCCATATTAAAGCAAAGTTCATACCTAAAAGACAGAAAGAGGTTCGAAAATTGTCAAAGCGTAGTGTAACAGAATCTATATTGATAATCCATATCACCATAAAGATAATAATCAAAATGCAAGCAAAAAATCACATCCATTAACACTGAAACAATAAGAAAAAATGACAGAAGAAACAATAAATTTACATGATTAAGAACTTGGAAAAGAGATAATCAACATCTAGAGCAATTATATTTAACCAACTGGTGATAGGATTTCCTCAGAGCCTTCACAACTTGCACAAGAGGCAAGTTGTGACTGTTGGTACGTGGCTATGAAAATCTAATAAGAGACCAGAAGTCACAGCAGAACTAGCTGGAAAAAACTCATGGAATAATTTGCACACATACACAAGGAGCTTTGCTCCTTCGATTCATGCGTGTGGATGAGTTCAAAACAGAGGATAGGAGTATCATATTAGCTTTTGACTTAAATAAATATATCCCCCTAAAATACTTTTTGCAGAAACATAGCATTATCAAACAAATTGCTTGAAAGCGCTGCAAGAACTTTAAACACAAGAACTAATTCTAGTTCCTCACCTTTGCGAATGAGTTTCTAGGTACAGAACTTCCCCCTTCTTCAGGCGCGAAGATGTAAAGAGAATCTTTTTCAGTCCTTTGTCAGCAACAGCACTTATGCTGTATTTAAGCCTAGAAATCCACCAGAAATCAAGAATAAGTGGGAAAATCAAGTAATCTATGAAGTCTATGAGTACCATAAAACATACCGAGTAATCTAATAGTAAAAAAACCACACAAATTCCCTTAATTGGGTTAAACAGGGGTAAATAAGTCTATGAATTTGAAATGTGGATTACCATAAAAAGTATAAGTGGAGAAGGAAAGTTAGAAGTTCTAGTAGATAACACCACAAGATCTACAACCAGCTTAAAATAATGTAGACATCTCATTCCATAACTAAAGCAAAGTAAACATATACAAATTCTGGAGTACTGGGACGACCGCCAAAATATTGTGGAGATAACAGTTGAAATTGCGAAGAAAGTGAACATGTAGCAGTATCAAGCAATGACTACAGAAAAATAATAACAGTTAGTAAACATACAGTAAAAAGGACAGCTGAAGCATAAAATAAATGTACTTAAAAGGCTAATAAAAGTTATGGAGTTCATTTCGCCAATTACATATTGACAACCACAATGGTTTGTTAACTAAAAACTACACATCCTTAAATTCCGAGGTTACCAATTACTGATAATTAATTTTAAAGGTGAAAATTAAAAATAATGCATCATTACCAATGAAGAAACAAACTACCACAGTAATGTTGTGTTATGAAGCCAAAGGAAGTGGGCTCAGAAGAAAATGGCAGGCCCGTTAGCAAGAACATTGAAGATGGCAGACCCATAATGAAGAACGTTTACTTTAGAAGATTTAAGAAGGCCTGTGAAGGAATTAAGGAAAAAAGAGGACGAGTGAGGTAGGGAGTTAGCATTCTATTCTGTTATTTACTTTCGCATAAAGACTAGCCTAGTGCTAGGGATAGTGGAAGAATATTGTACACCGAAGCAACTCGGGGATAATTTCATTTAAAATTATTCCAGTCCATTTCATCTCATTATGAACATCATTTTCTTGAATATTATCATTCTTATTTCTACTCATTTGCTGTCCATGATCCTCCATTTCATCTCATTATGAACATCATTTTTTTGAATATTATCATTCTTATTTCTACTCATTTGAAGAACATAACAACTGGTCCGACAGGACGAATCGAGAGGGGAGGATCATGAACAGCACTCATTCTGAAGCAAAAATGGAAACATTGGAAAAATCGATACGTAACATACAAGACAACATCCAATCCAAACTCTTACTGAGACGATGGGTGACTTTATGGAATTTAAATGGGTGGTGGAACAACAGCTGCAAGCAGATATGGAGAATGGGAAGGGGAATCGGTCGAGGGAAAAAGAATCGCAACAACAACAGCTGCAAGCAGATATGGAGAATGGGAATGGGAGTCGGTCGAAGGAAAAAGAATCGCAACAAGAATCACCCCTCCAGCAAAACAAATTGGAGGAGAATGAAATGATTAGACAATACGCTGAAGAGCTTAGGCAAATTATTAAGCAGATTGACATACCAGGCTTTGATTGGGGTGGTTAGGGAGGCCGATCAATGCTTCGCACTCCATGGAACGGCCCCGAATAATAGGTTGAAAATTGCTCACATATGTATGGAAGGAACAACAGTGCACTGGTATCAATGGAATACAAAAAAATTTCTGTATATAAGCTGGGAACGATTCGCTGAGGAGTTGATGAGGGGATATGGTGGTCGTCAATCCATGAGCACATTTGAGAACTAGCATCTTCGAAACAAGGGTAGCAGTATGTGCAGGATTACAACAAAAAGTCTGAGGTTCTTCTTGCCAAATTGGAGATCTGTCAGAGAAGCAGTGCACGGGGTATTTCTTGAATGGGAAGCGGGAAGATTTGAAGCAGAGGATCAAGATACACGCACCACGAACCATATTGGAGTGATGGATTTGGCTAAGAGGAGTTGGATGGATCTCCGATGGGCCGTCGTTACCCTAAGTACTCGATGGGCCTAAGATTGGAGGGAATAGGGGAATTTTGATGGTTGGGCTTGGCGGGCCCAACTACCAGATTCAGAAAAATATAAGCCAATGCCCTTTGTGCCTATGACTGCCCATAACATTGCGGATAATTCAAACCGTAGAACACCTAGCCCTAACTTACCAATGAAAGGCCTAATACAAGTGGGAGAGGAGAAGGGAGCAACCGAGCAGGTAACCGAGTTCCAAATCAAAAAAGGTGAGGGCATGATTTATTCTCATAAAGGATTGTGTCACAGATTTGGAGAACCGTATCATCCTCTCAACAAGTGCTCACATAAATCCATGCATGTGACAGTTGTGGCAGAGGATGAGGACGAAGGGGAGGAACACAAATAATCTGGTATGGAAGAAAATGAAGTGAGAAATCACCACTGTTTTCCAAACCGGACCGGACCGGCCGGTCGGACCGGTTCAACCGCGAACCGGCCTCCAGACCGGTCCGGAGATAAGGAAAAAACCGGAAAACCGGAAAAAACCGGTTAAAACCCGGTTAAACCGGAAAAAACCGGAAAAACCGGAAACCGGAAACCGGTTAAAACCCGGAAAAACCGGAAAAGTGGTGTTTATTTGGATATTTGTTGTAATTTTCATCTTAAAAACTAAGTAAAAACTATAAAAACATAAATAATCAATATTTTACTATTTTATTTATTATATAAAATAAATAAAATATTAATTTTATTGATCGGTTCGACCGTTCGGTGGAACCAGTTGAACCGGTTGAACCATTTTTTAAGGCTTGACCGGTTCGATTAACGGTCCGGTTATAAAAACACTAGAAATCACGTGCATGCAACCGGATTACAACACGCAGGAACTTCCCTGTATTCTGTTGGGGGAATAACTCAACCAAAGATAATGAAGCTGAAGGCGAGAGTTTGTGCGGAGCGAGTGCAGTGGCAATGACCGATAGCAGTGCCAACCACAATTTCGTTTCCGAGAAAATGATTAGGGAGTTGGGAGAGGAGGTGGATAACAGTGTGAGTTTTACAGTGTGTTTGGGTGATGGTGGTAGAGTGGCTTGTCACAAAGTGTGTAGGGAGTTGGCAGGTAGATTTGGGAGTATGTCGATTTTAGATTGAGGGTTTTCAGTTCGAGATGGATGGCGTGGACTTAATACTGGGGGTTGACCGGTAACAAATTCTAGGGGATGTCGTGACTCGTGGTCAATTGGACCAAGATGGATATGAAATTTCCCTTAGGCAACTGAGAAGTGAGATTGTAGGGGGATTCATAGTTGAATACAACAATTGTCTCTTACATTCTACGATTAAGATGGCTGACAGAGATTTATGTGGGGCAGTTTATCCGTATAGTTTACTCAAACTAGAAGTCCCATCTCTAGAAGATTAAGTAGACTTTAAAAGACAAACAATAATCCAATCTAATCACTAATTATTTGGAAAAGATATGTATTTCCCCATTCAACATCAAACAAAAAACATGAATGAATATGGTAATAGAGATAAGCTTAAGAAAGTTATCAACTAAAAGATGAGCGTACACTTACCAAGGTTCCATGCAGAGATTGAACTGAATTGTAACTTCACGCACAAATCTTTGTTGGCGCAATGCGTTCTTGAGCGTGAAAACAGGAGGCATAGAAACAATGTGTTAAGTGAAATTCAATTACATGCAACATTGTTAAGTGAAATTCAATTACATGCAAAAGTCGAACACCAAAATTATACAAACAAAGCAACTTATAAATAGATCCTGCTAGTGACCGAGGGTTTGTAAAGTTATTACAGATCAGCCTGATTTTAATAGAATCTGGAACTTAAAGAGGGTTGAGAGAGACATGGAATTCAAATAATTGACATTTTCTAAAAATGAGTCCTGGGGCATGCAAGACATTTCCCAATAAAAAGAATGAACCTTCAGGAAAAAAAACTGGTGAATATCATGCGCTACTTCGCATGTCAAAGTAAAATCCGACGAACAACAAGCAAAAGAACCATTACATGAAATCTAACTACATGAGCATCAAGCAGCTTTGACAAATAGCATATAGGTGTACATCACAATGGAAACTTGTGGACAGTTATTGGATCCGCACAAAATGCAGTCAACATTAAAAAGCCAATACCGAAGCAGCAGCCCTGGTAGTCATCGTGCGCTCCACGGCCACCGGAGCTAAAGTAGGCTCCATAGTTGAGGAATGTGTAAGACAAGGTTCAAGCTCGATGATCCCACCACCTTTCTGCCATGCATACAGAAATAAAAAAAAAAAATTTGTTCCAATCAAATTGACAGGAGAATAGAGTTCACAAGCAGGTATTGTGAACCAACCCCCCACCACATCCCTGGAGACGATAGGAACACTCGGATATAGTACATAAAATACATTACCTACCTTAACGATGCAGCATCGCTCAACACGATAACTGCAGCCAATTGCAGCTCCCCATGCACGTGACCGAACATTATTCCTCAATGTAGAAATGTAACCTTAAAAATGTAAATGGTGAGGAATCAAATTTATCACGAAAGACAAATACCACTATGTGCATAGAACAATGACACTAAACAAAATTATGCCTCATGTCGCACATTCCATTTTTATCCATACTGTCATATACTATACGTAAAGCCTCAAAAGAATTTCAAAGATGCATCCACATGACACCAGTAACCATAAATGTCGGTATGAAAGATTATGGAAACATATGCAGAAATCCAATATGGTCCATGGTTGTTGTCAGTCTCGTGACCGGACCCAAAATCGATAAAATGCAGAAAACAATATGAACACCAGCTTCAAGTGTCCAATGGATACTGTTTTCACCATACAATTAAGAAAATAGAATTCATCCCCTTCACTAACGCTGATATATAAACAGATTTCATCAGCACAACATGGGCGTCCTAAACTGAAAATAAAAAATAAAATAAAAAAGAAACATCAATATTTTGAGAACACAAATTTTAGGAATCAAATATAGTGATGATTCCTAGGTGAGTCAGGAGCTGAAAAATATAGATGAACTGAGATACATATAACAGGAAAAAAAAAACATCAATATTTTGAGAACACAAATTATAGGAATCAAATAAAGTGATGATTCCTAGGTGAGTCAGGAGATCAAAGCATAGATGAACAGAGATACATGTAATTGTTCAAACGTCAATCTAATGAAACCCGTGTTTGAATGGGTAGGGT
Source organism: Primulina eburnea (assembly GCF_022965805.1). Lineage (NCBI taxonomy): Eukaryota > Viridiplantae > Streptophyta > Magnoliopsida > Lamiales > Gesneriaceae > Primulina > Primulina eburnea. The sequence continues at coordinate 9,332,252 of NC_133110.1, read as the reverse complement.
TCCTCATAACAGATTCGAGTGTAAAATGCAAAAGAAAATTCCCCGTTCAACAATTAAAAATTCAGTAATCACACTGTTCCACAAGAAAACAGCTATTTCAGTATTACCAAAAAATCCAGTTTTGTTCTCAATTCCATATTTAAGAGAGGCAGAAACGAGAAATAAAGTGTAATTCCAAAGATAAATGCAGCTGGTCGAGGGGATAAAATGAAGTGTCAGGTAGGATGCAGTCTCGTGTACTGCATATCTTCTTATTAGCTGAAACCATATATGAATGAACTTCAAATTGTTTTGGACTATTTATACAACCACCTCTATCCAAGGAGAAAGGAAAAATTGTAGTGTCACAATTCAAATCTACTTGTTGACTGAATGACTTGATATAGAACTATGTCTAAAAGAGTTCAATATTTTACAGACAGGATATTGTTTGAACATACAATCTTGCGGAGGTAAGACTCGGATAGTAGCACGTAGCTCCTGAGCAGCAGATGGAGGAGGAGAGGCAGTTGGGCGACAATAGCCTGCATGCATAAGAACTACAAAGCAGAAAACTGCATTAGTCAATCAATATCAGAAAGATCTTGTGGGGTTTTTAAACACATAGACTGCAAATAGCATAAAATTAACACAACATATACCAGCCACCAAATCAGAATCAACAGTATATACATCTGTTCCCCACAGCTGCCCACCCCTCACCTGCAAAGAAATTGTTTCTAGAAGTTGAAAAAATGACAAAAAATGAAAAACAAACAGCAGAATCAAAATAAAGGAAACCATATCCTCAAGGAACTTAGGATCTGTAATTACGTTCCAGTGTTTCGGGAAAGTATTTCCCTGAAATATATTTCTGGAAATTAAGTTGGGGAATGTGAAGCATGGTCAGTTTTTTTTTGGAAGGGAACATTTTCTATCATAAGTTTTCGAAGTTACAGGTTATATCTACATGTTATGAAGTTCAAAGGCAAATCGATTCTCATCATCTCGAAATACATGGCCTCACCAAATTTTCATTCCATACATTGCTAACATTAATACATATAACTCAACATTGAACTAATATGTTGGTTTATTGTACAGACATATGGATGTGCACAAACTAACAAACGTTAACCAAGTCAAGATAATCCATTTCAAATAAAAGAGGAGTACCAAGTTAATTCAAATGCTCCAAGGAGAACTTTTTTCCTCAATCTATGTCATCCGCGGAAGATAGACCTATCTTGATTAAACTCCTATTTCTCTTGTATGTTAATGAAACAATTATATAGATACATCATGGAACATCACAGTCCAAAGAATCACAAAGCTAAAGCACGGAGACTATAAAAAGCTAAAAAAAATTGTCACCAGAATTCAAATTGACGTATGTGTACACCACCTTATTACCAGATAATACAAATACTAAATAAATGGATCATATTCTTACTTGCCGATTAGTAGCAGTAACATGTTCAGCTGGTATCCGGATTTCCAAAGTAGGACCATTTTGAGATGCTTCATCGGCTGGAGACGATTCATATTCCTTCCACAGCCTTATCAGCTCTTGCATGCACTCACCAATTTTATAAACAACACAGGACATATCTGGCTTACCTGAAAATTGACCCAAACAATTCATGAGCGATAAAATAACATAAAGGAAGATTTTGTGTCTTGGCATTATCCAGTACCGAACAGAATGAAAGGCTGGGTAGGCTACTGATAATTTTTTCTGATTAGAAAACAAATGCACCACTGAACTTATAAATACCCATTAAGCCTAAATAACGAAAGTACAGATCGACTGTCAAATAAAAGATAGTCTGTTGGAGTAACTGTCAAGTCAAGATTAATCCAAAGACCAAGGAGTGTGTGCAATTAATAAAAGATTATCAGTTTCCTTGAACAAATGGTCAGATTACTTTTTGCTTGCTAGCAACTCAAATATCTCATGAAAAGAAGATTTACGTTATATGCCAGAGCGCTAAACCAAATGAATGTAAAATATAAATATGAAATCAGCATTGCATTGGTCAGTTTGATAGATGAAGAGCATCCAAATAAGTAGTCTTTCTCCACAAATAAATGATTATTTTCCAAGCAAACATCTTAGTTATCTACACATTGTTGACTAAGAAAGAGAAAAATGCGAGATAGAGTAACATTTGTCAATTGAAAACCTCGTTAACATGAAAAAATAATGATTCCAACTCTACTTAAATTATCTTCATTCATTTCAAGAATTCATCCTCCAAGTGCAATGTCTTGGGTAGGTATACGGTTCAAATTTCAAACCCAAAATAGGAAAAAAAAAACATAAAGAAAATGTCTTCACACATTTCAGTGGCACACAACATAGTGAAAGCAAAGGGAGTAGACTTCCTGTTTGATAAAGCCAGTCAAGATTTACAGATGGAAAAGGTAACATACCTTGAGACCTGCATAAAAACATGGAAAAACGGTTAATACAAATTTTTCCACCAAAACCAAGGATAAACATCACATTGCTTCATCACAACAGTAAACTACACCTACAAAAGATCAACATCAAAGAAATTTTCAAGCATAATGTAAACAGCCATTGAAAAGGATGAGTCCGGGTATAATATTATTACTATCAGTGTCACATCAACTGTATGAAAAGTCGATGAAAGCAAGCATAATAAATAAGCAGACTAATGATTAAGAGAATGAAAGATGTTGAATGATAATTTTCCAGATATTTATCTAATTAGGAATTAGGATTGAGTTTGTTTATGTTTAAATATGAATTCATTTGTCATCAGTTTATCTTCCAGAAGTAAAGAGAGTTGGGTAGATATCACATATATCCCGATTGTTCTGCATCAATGAATTTTACTTTCATATCACTGCCTACTTTCACCATTTATGACAAAAGAAGACAGTGTTCACACTCCACCAGTTGGGATAGAGGAGGAGATAAACTTAAGGGTGAAAAAAAATCCACTTTTAGTTAACAACATTTTCCTCATATAAATCTTGACATTAGAAATTCGATGAAAGTAATAAAGCATAATAGAAGGAAAATATCAACTTGCTGGCTTTATCTCTGAATTAAATAAATATTTTCTTTGTTTACATCAGAGACTCGGTAATTTTTTTGTCTTACAAATGTTATAAATTGTAGAGTACAATAGATCACTAATTCAGTACAATTAACAGGATCAAAGTAAACTCACTGCTGAGTAGATTTTAGAAATCGAAAACAAGGGGACATGCATAGAAGTGGGAGGAGTTGTGTTGATGAGAGAAACGGCGGTTCCATAGGGTGGGGAGACGAGCTATTTGACGGCAGACTCCTCGCTCTGTCTCAAAGCAGCCCACTCTGAATCCCCTTTCCCCTTGGGGAAATCTTACACGAAACCACCTCAATCAGCAGCAAACGCGTGCAATAAAGTTAAATTTCCTTTATGCACTTGGTTGTGTTCTTACTATTGTGACATAAATTGTAACGCCCCAGGTTCGATGACTGTCCTCACTGTACCAAGACGGGTCTTTCCAGCGTGCTTATGTTCTCACTCACACGCACTCTATGAAACTTCTCAGGGGGTCACCCATCCCAAAATTGCCCCAAATCAAGCAAGCTTAACTTTGAAGTTCTTATGTGATGAACTACCGAAAAGAAGATGCATCTTCTTGATATTAGTAGTACCTATCAAATCTTTTAAGCCCTCTTCAACTGCACAGTCTCATACCTGAACAGTTTCGAATCTCTCTCCTTTCTTGTGTAATATCCGTTCATCCATATTCCCTCCGCCGAGAAACCTGCCAGGAGCCGCTCACTCCCCGCACTCTTCGGCCCCGGGCCTCACATAAATGTTTACATTAAAATTCGGCCTAGGCGTCGAACGACCGCACCGAAAATGTGCTAGTCGGGGAGAGGCGCCTGAAAAATTACCTTTTCTGGCTTTTTTTTAAAAAAGTTTTTTGGACTTTTAATTTAAACTAAAAGCCCAATTAAAAAAGAAATGAAGTGTAATTTTTTTTATAGGCCCTAATCCAAAGTCCAACAAGAAATGCAATTTCTCGGTTTGTCGTGACACACCAAACTTCATCTTATTATGTTGATGCCATGGAATTCGCAAAGCGGTGCCTAGGCGGCCTAGACGATGGTCTGGCGCCTGACTAGCACCTAGCGAATTCTAGAACCTTGGGTAGCCATAACGTCGGTATAATCTGATTTGATGTCTATATTTTGTTTACCCTGCTAGAAATATGTTAATAGCATTAGCAATAGTCTTCAATATGGAACTAAAACCACTAAGAATGGTACACACTTTTTTTATGTAAGAATAAAGGTGTATTCCTTTAATAAGTCTCTTTCTATTTCCATAAAATAATTATTCTACACTTACATAATGTAAAATACATGAAGATTAGGATAATCCAATGTGTCACGTCCCAAAAGACTTGAAATAACACAAATTCATTGCATCACCCCGAAAGCTGTGACAAAACATAATCCGTGAAAATATGACACCATTGACCTTCACCACATATATTGACTGCTTTACAAGAATGGAAAGTAATTGACAGTATCTAACAGCTTTAACATTCATTAATGTAGCTACCAATAATAAACATGTCGTGGATTATTAAAAACATATGTTGATGGTTTTCTTATGATTGAAAACTGGCACTCGAGAAAAATGAATACAGATATTGTATCATGCTTTTCTAGTAACTCCACGTGCTTTTTGCTGGAATAACTTCTAATTAAGAAGATACGACACATCACCATAATCTATTAGACAACACATTTGGATGTTCTTGTAATTAGATCTCGAAGTAAAATGTCGAGTCTACCCTGAACATAACAATCTAAACACAAGAAAATATTCAGAAGGATATAACAAACATTCTCATGATTCCATATGTCACTAGATAAAATGAAAAAGGCATACCCTTCAGTATCATTGGTACAGGGCCTAAAACGTGGATCACGGCTTCCTGTCTGAGGACTGCCTCTTGGTCGAAGCATCCTTTTTCGCTGATGAACTCCAGAAATGAAAATTTCTTTTTCCCTTTCAGTAACCACATCAGAAACCATGCATCCTTCCTCAGAATCTTTATCATAATACTTGCGTTTATCAGGTTTTTCTGATTCTACATCTGCATCTCTTTCCTTCTTCCTATCTCTTACTTCCCTGTCAGTCTCTTTCTTCGGTAGCTCTGAACTTGAAATGTCTTCAGCCACAACTTTTCCAGAATTATCTACCAATTGTTTCTCACTATGCGAAGCCTCTTTCTCAGAGACATTCCATGACTCCCTCTTTATATGATCCTTCTCCCTTTCGTTCAGTCTATCCTTGTCTTTCAGAGGATCTTTCTTTTCGGTTCCCCACCTCTCGGATTCTCTTTCATCCCTAAGTGAAACTTTGTTCTCACTGCCGCTGTTACCAGGTTGCAATATGTTCCGACGATCACTTCTATCTCTGTCCCTTTCCACCCAGTCACGGTGCTTCAGTTCTTTCCTCTTCCGATCTTTGTCTTTGAAGATATCATCCACTTTCATGTCAACCTTGTTCTCCCCAACTGCTTCATGAGTTTCAGTAAAGTCCCGCCCGTCAATAGTTGAGCCTTCCTTTGAAGTATCAGCTGGTCCATGAAAACTTGTACGAGATGGATGCCAGATCTCTGCATTTCCTCCAGGGGCATCATTGTAAAGTTTTGGTCGGTGTTCCTTCAAATCGTTCCAACTCACGTGACTGTTAGATTCATTGCTACCATCCTTATCCAGCTTTGCATCTCCCTTAAGTTCAGAAGAAGCATCCTTTTCATGCTTCACATCTTTACAATCATCACTTCTGCTATTATATTTATCACATTTAGCGCTCTGCTGCAATTCCCTCGATTCAGACTTTATATCACGGCTCTCAACCATGGGTTCCTTGACGCTGTCTTTTGAATCCCTCAAATCCATCCTGCTCTCTGAATCAACACGCTCAAAATGAGAATCATTAGATGTTGACACCCTAAACAACAGATTTGGAAGCATAGGTGTCGATAAATTAGGGATCGTGAATTGGCATTTCCAATAAATTAGAATCTGTCACTACTATTTAGGCTAGATTATTGCACGAATTACTCTTTTATATCCTATTTATTGCACACATCTTTAACAATACTGAGAAAAAATATTTTCTCACCCAAGTTTTCTCCTTCTCTATTCATCATGGCATAAAGCCACGGCTCCATAACCAAAAAACAAAAACTACGGTTTGTAAAGGTGCAAAGCAGCCGCAGAACCCTTCATCAACTCGTTTTTGTCGCGCTCTTCCTGAAAACCACAGCACCCTACGCCAGCGTTGTCGTCGCGCTTCTTCTGTGGTGTTGCGCTGCCGATTCCTTCGAACAAGTGACGGTGGTCTTGTTCTGCGCCAAGATGCAATCTTCTTTTATAAAAGCCCATAAGCCCAGCATCTCACTATTTCAAAAAGCCCAGAAAACATAAGGGAAAATGGACTTAGAAACCAGTCAAAATGGGCTGCTTGACCCAATTCGATCTGGAAAAACCAAGTTTGGTTTGGAGGTTTTTGGGCTCGGGACAAATGAGGCTAGACTCGATATCTGACTCGAAAAAATAATCGATGTCGGGTAAACCGTCGAAACAAAAATAATTATTAATAAAATTGACGAAACTGGAATAAGAGACTCACTAAATGACAATAATATCAATATTGTCATTGTAATCTCTAATGTACATGAGTTTATAACTAGAATGGAACGAAAATCTCAAATAATTGAAAGGAAATCTGAAAAATAAAGCTAATAGCCTGTAATTATAACGAAAACATGCACTAAATTTAGAAGAGTGAGTCTCATGTGAGACCGTCTCACGGATCATAATCTGTGAGACGGGTCAACCATACCCATATTCACAATAAAAAGTAATATTCTTAGCATAAAAGGTAATACTTTTTAATGGGTGACCCAAATAAGAGATCCGTCTCACAAATACAACCCGTGAGACCGTCTCACACAAGTTTTTGCCAACTTTAGAATTCAGAGCTATAAAATTTTCACAGAATATTGCAGTGCTGTAATTTTTGTTGACGATTGTTGGTGGTCCTTCAGTCTTGGTTCCTTGTGTTTTTGTTAGCTGGTTCCACGCCTATGAGCTCCCAACCTGGATCATGGACCGACTTGGGCTTCACTAGTGGGTTTCCATCTTTCGAGGCCCGATTATTTCGTCAATAGTTGGATAAATTTTTGTTGGGCCTGACTTGGGGCCTAACAATATCATTGGAGCGTGAATAAATTTGAATTAAAAGAAGTCCTTGATTAAAGGTTATGTTTTAAAAAATATTTTTGAATGATATATTTGGAACATAACATAATTAAAAATTAGTTTAAAAATAACTTAATTCAACGTCTAATTTAATTATATTTATTATTAGTAAATGGCCATTTTAAAGGATCCTCCAAACAAATTAACAAAATTTATACATGATTTTTTATATTAAAGTAATCCGTTGACTCGTGTGTGTGTGTATATATATATATATATATATATATATATATATATATATATATATATATATAGACACACATACACACACACGAAAAACATTTGGTAATATAATCGCCTTTGCGTCCACGTGGTTCACAACCCCGAGGTGGAATGCATATCTTAATTTGAGTCTCACGCATAAATTCTTGAAATTCTCAATTATCCCAACCACTCTAAACGAGTCACTCACCTTGTGAAATAATATTTTATAAATTTCGATATATTGTTTATCACCGTACTCATCTCTGTACCCACTAATGAGATATTATTTATTTATTATATGTGATTAAGTATATCTAACTTATATAATGAGCACGATGATGAGTACACGTGAGAGGGCCGATCCTAACAATATTTGGGCATGAGTCTAACTTTTAAAAAGAAGCCTCCGAATCATAATGTGTGTTCATATTTGTTTTAGTTTCATAGCAATTTTTCAAATTAAATCAATACGTTAAAGACAATATAAAAACTAAAGGAATAAAAATATCAAACATGTCCAAAATGATCACTAAAAAACAACCCGCCTACAGTTTTAGAGCTAAACATACTAATCAAGTCTATATAATCAAGTTGTTCAGTAATTTTTTTTCTCAATCGATAACATAGCCAATACATTCAATCTTTCTCGTGACATGGTTGATCGGAGAAAAGTTTTGATGAGCTTTATCTTTGAGAAACTTCGCTCTGCACTTGCTACTGTGACCGGGACAGTCAACAAGATTTTATAAGCAATATGAGCATTTGAAAGCCGGATAAGCATTACAACCGCCAAAATTTCAGTAACAAAGTGTAGATTATAGATACCACATAAAGCTCCGAAGAAAGTAAAAAACTACAATAAAAAATTAGAAGCCCGAACAAAGCAAATACAAGAAAATAGACTTACAGCTCCTCACGGGTCTTTCAATCAAACCTAGAGACGACGCAACGATTGGAGTCGATTAAGGCTTGTCTGCAGATGAATATTGGGGAAGATTGAGAAATAAATCGATAACAGCCTAGCTAAACAAGTTCCATTTAATAAATACTTGGTTTTTGAGCTACCTAATAACTTGTATTATATCTAATAATTTTTTAAAAAAAAATTGGGCCCCAAAAAAGAGATGGGTCTGAGTCATTGAAATCATTTGCTTCTTAATAAACACGGCCATGCACGTGAGTAGACATCATATCAAAAACTAGTGGACTCACACAAATAATCAGTGCTTTGATTTTCAATGATCGTAGTCAATATAATCGTGTCTTTAATGACAAATGGCATGTACGTAAACTGATTGCTTTGACATTTGTCACTTTGAAAGTTTGCTGATTAATTAAATTCGTGTTCACCATAGAATCTTTGATGGCTAATGATACCTAATCAGGTCCCTCCAATTTCAGGAGGTAAACGGAAAACTTTTCGTCGAATTGGACTTTTTTTGATAGTGGATAATCAAGAAAACAATTACGTAAATATATTTGATTTTCAAGGCTTCTTTTTTACACAATGTTTTAAGTTGACATTGAGATTAAATTTAAGAGAAATTTTATAAAATGGTTTGGAAAAACTACAGGCAGAGATATATGAATTAGATATGTTTTCCGATGTATGACTTGTCCTTTTTGTTTAGTTTTTGAGAGATGGAAAGTGGTCGTGGCCCTGTCACTCTGACTTTAAAGAGATATATGGGTAACAACGAAAGTTTAATTTACTTGGATGGCTTGAACAACTCGTATGGTCCACATCAAATTCACAATTTCAATGTCTCACACTCACACTAATTACTCGGTGGATAAACCTCACATAATTTATCTTTTTTGGAAGACAAATAATCTTAAAAGACCAATAATTCTCATATTGAGCCAGAAGTGGCTTGGGTGATAGAGTATGATATGCTCTTATCAAGACGTTAGAGATCCAATTTCTCGTCGTCTTTGTCATCTCAAGTTTGAGTGTCACACGGGGGCTTGTCCAGTAAGCAGTATAGGTTGCTTGATCAATGTGGTTTGATAACTACTCCGTTGATCCTTTAGGTTTATCCAGAACACATCATGGGTAGTGACTGCGTGTTGCCAATAAGAATTTCAATGAGTCCGAGTTTTACCCAAACCCACAATGGGGGGTGGGTTGTGGGTTTGGGCATACCAAATGAGTTATGGGCGAATCTCGCGTCCAATTTTTCAGACCCGTCCGGATATGGAACGAGTCATGAGTCTTATAATATCCACCCCACACCTCGCCCATATATGTGTTTATAAATACTCGAGAGTTTTAGTTTCATTAGTGCCCATTTGGGGACATGAATATTTTTTTTTGGAGAGTTAGTAATTCTTTTTTCATGTAATTTATTATGTCGTGAAAATACTTTGTTTGTAATTATTAAGTGTGGTCGAAGACATGAATTAATTTTCTATTGTGTTGTATTTAGAAATTTGTTTGTTTTATAATCCAATCATATGAGAAGAAAATTATAGTTTTCATTTTTAAAAAAATCGGGTCTCAGGAGTCTCTCGGGTCTAACTGGCCCCATTTTGTATTCGGGGTGGGACAAGTTCGAAGAATATTTAACCGATGTGGGACGGATAATGTGTCAAAATTTTCTTCATGAGGTGGGTTTTGGGCCTAACTAAAATCATCTCATACTCACTCCATTGATATCTCTAGTTACCAAAATGTGGAACGGGTAATGTGTCAAAATTTTCTTCATGAGGTGGGTTTTGGGCCCAGCTAAAATCGTCTCATATTCACTCCATTGACATATCTAGTTACCAAAATGACAAAAAAAAATCACTATTGAACTGTCATAATTGAATGTGATGTATCTTGTTTGGAAGATGAAATAGTGAACTCATCTAATTAATAACCCACGATAATGTCACATACTTAAGTAGTGATGAAATTATTGACATAAGACCCCAACTACGAATAAATAATTAAATAGATTATTAAAAGGGGCGGGAAAATATAAATGGGTGAAAGCCATAAAATTGGTCCTATTTATTAAACACCGAAAAACCCCATGAATTTTCGTAAAGTGGAAAAAGCTAAAGATCATGCTTAAACCTCACGCCGTGACTAATTATTTCCATTGTGGAGCACAAGCTTTCAAAACCACCAAGATAAATGGAGTTTTTTAAATTCAATATTATAAAAATTAAATTAATTTATCAAAATGTGACAAATTGAGAGAATTTACGGATTTATAATAATTCGTGGGATAAAAGCTCGGTTCAAATTTTCTTTATTTTTCTGGGTGAGTCGGTTCAAATAAAAATCTGCGGTACAAGAAAAGATTTTTCAGATTTCAAGTTATTCTTAATAAAGTAATTGTTGAGCTCAAATTTTGTAAAACTTACTAGCAAAAGAAAGTCCATCAAATGTGGAAATCAAATCCATAAAGAAACCAGTTGATGCGAGTGTTCGAAAAAGCTGAATGATTGATGATCGTGAAAAATGTTCAAACCAATGGAAAGATTTGAACAAAAACAGAAAGGAAGAACCAGAAAAAAAAAGCTTGGCAAAAATCAACAAAAAATTACAGCAAAGCTTCTGCAAAATTCTCTGAAATCATTTGTCTGTTTATTTAACTTTTCCAATGGTCAAATTTCTTTAATCTTCAACATGTTCTTCTAATTTTCTTGTAAAAATGTTGTACAAGTTCATAACAACATAATTAACGTTGATGTTATTCTTGGATTCTCTCTATAATTTTATCATATACCTCAATTTATATTTTTAACTTTGAAGTCATACCGAGAGATTCTAACAAACAGTCGAATCGAGACACACAACGCTTGATAAAAATACTCAGATCATTTCATATTTGGCACGATCACATACATGACATGTCTGCCAGTTTTAGTAATAAAATCGTGATATTTTTTAATAATTAATAGGAATCCGAGCAAAGATCAAAACTTTAATTTATTTTTTTTTTCAAAATAAAAAAATACACGCACTGGATATTGCTAGGATCCAATTTTTTATTTTATTAATAAAAATATAGTATTATAAACCTACAAATATTTGTCCTCGTATTCTAATTAATATTTTTGAAATTAATTTTGGTAGACTTTTATATTAAATTAATGCAAAATATTTGTTTATTTTTTGTTTTTAGTAGGTCATTTGTGAGACGATTTTACGAATCTTTATTTGTAAGACGAATCAGTCCTGTCGATATTCACAATAAAAAATAATCAATTTATAAGAATTTTTTAATACCTAGATTTTTAAAGTCCGAGGTATTAAATTTTTTAAAAAAATTATAAAATATCATTGGATTATTATAAAAATGTAATCCCCATATTTTTTATAGATGGGTAATGTTTTTAAAAATTATATAATATTTAATAAATGACAAATAAAAGAATAAAGGAAAAATGTAAATTAAGGCTTTAAAGTTAAAGTCGTATCTCAACAAATTAAACATTAAAGTCTGTTCTAACCAGTTAACTTACTTCACCAAACCTGGGATCGGTCCGGTCTGCGCTTTGAGAACAGTGTACACTAATTAAACCGGGTTCATAAGAACGTTAAACCGGTTGCAACTTACTGCTGTCTACTCATCCTGCATTAAATTTAAAATTCCTCAACTAAAACTTATTTTTTTCCTTATCTTTTCCTACCTGCTGCTATCACGGGCACTAATTCTTCAAAAACTCCGAACCGGCGAAGCCACGCCGCTTCCTTCTATCTCCGACTCGTTCTTCCGCCGCATTTCCAAAACTTTCCGGTGGTTATTGGAGTGCAACTCCAACGAGAAAGTCGGGCTGCAGGCAGGTCGGTACTCTGGTAGAAGCCGGCCCGACTTGAATCTCACACCGCATGCATTACAAAGCGTCTTCGACCCCATCGGACCAGCCCGCCATTGTGGGGTCTTTGTGACGTCGCAATGGCTGCATCTCCTCGGCTGAGCAGCACCCGCAGCTCCACCGTTGATGATTGTTGCCAGTTTTCTTTTGTGCTTCTTGACGAGCGAATCTCCAAGAAAAGGCTCGACGGTTACCTCCCATGGATTCCGGGGTGGGAACGACGTCATGGAGGAGGTCGATGAGGTGGAAGAAGTTGATGATTCTGTCAGTGAGGGGGACAAAACCGGCCAAACGCGCACCCCGGTCCTGCCCCTCTTTGTTCTGGCCTTTGTTTGAACCGGCCTGGTGAAACAGAGCTGCTCCTGGACCGCAACCGCCGGTTTGGACAGGCTTGCCACCGGATAGAGTGGCAATTTCCCGGCAACAGGGTAATCAGAGAATGAGTCCTCAACGAAATGGGATAACCATTCTAAACTCTCCAAACCTTCCGCCTGAGAGTTTAAAACGTCACCTTCTCAGAATTTCACCAAAAGTTGCATTATTTTCAGAGTGAAAACTGTAAGATTCAGGCTTACCGGAACGCTAGGCAGAGGCCCAAAATCGTCTTCTGAGGAAACAGCTGAGCTTTCTAGCTTCTCCTGTGAAACGCAACTGGCATTTTTCTTATCCTTTTCCATCTCCTCCTGTCCCTCCGATTGTCCTGATTCCGTGAAGCCATTGGAGAAATCCAAAAGTTGGTCAACAAAGAAGTCATCCACGCAGTTAGTCCCACCCCAGAAGTCGTCAGCAGACTCCACCCCAACCCCGCTCTTCAAAGCCTCTTGCACACAGTTCGCCATTCCCTGGGAAAAAAAACCCACATGCAAATTAAGCAAACATCGCTTCTTCCAGCTGATTAACTAAAAAAACACAACAAAAATCCATCATTCACAATAGCAATTACAATTACAATTACAATTACAATTACAAGACCTGAGTAGAAGGAGAGGGAGAGGGAGAGGGAGAGGTGTTAAAGAAGAGTGGGAAAAGGGGTTGAGGTGGATAGAAAAGTGTGGTGGTGAGTTCGGTAAAGCATTGAATGAGGAAGAGGACGAGGGGAAGATGATTAAAGCGCACCTATTTAACTTTTTGTTCCTTCTCATTTCCCTTGTATAATTTTATTTTCCGCCGAAGTAATCCACATATCTCTTCCAGTGTGTGTGTGTGTGTGTGTGTGGGACAGCTCCTCTAAAATAAATAGAAGATTTATATTGGTGTGATTTATTTATCTCTGAGATTTTAAATAATTAATACTTGTTCTACCTGCTTCTTCCAATTCTTCTTTTTATTTTCTTATTTTATAAAATGTAATGTAATTATTATTTGTATGGATTTTTCCTTTTAAAAAGTGAGATGTAATAAACTATAAAATGTAATGTAATTATTGTTTGTATGGATTTTTCCTTTTAAAAAGTGAGATGTAATAAACTAGGATGTTTTTCGAAATATAATTTGCTAAATTTTCCTTCAGGGTTTTTAGAATTTAAAAATTATGCGTTGCTTGGTAATAATTATTATACATTCTATCCTTAAGTTGTCTATTTATCAAAATATAGTGGGTATTGGACAATTTGCATCTTATAATTTAAGCTTATTCATACATTATACCATTAAATTGTTTCTTTGATATAATCCGCCCTTTTCCATTTTAAAATTTTCTCCAAATATTAAAACTAAATGGACAATTTTGTCAACTGAAAAAAGAATTATTTAACTTAATTAATATTTATTTTATATAGCTCGCAATTTTGGACTTCTCTCATTGAATATTTCTCATTTGCGATTTATTTATTTTTTTAAGGCAAAACTTGTGTGAGACGGTCTCACGATTCATATTTGTGAGAATGATCTCTTATTTGGGTCATCCATGAAAAATTATTATTTTTTATGCTAAGAATATATTTTTTATTGTGAATATGTGTAGGGTTGGCCCATGGTTCGCTGTCGCGGTCGTGGAGATCGGAACGGATGCTATCGTTCCAGTTACAATGAAATTTCGCGGAACGGGTATTATAAATATATAAAAATTATGGAAAATATTTAGAAATATCAAAATTAAAATAAATATCATTTAAATTGATTATTTGATGTAAATAAGAACTTAAAATATTTTTAAAATTTTATTAACAATTATTGAACACAATTTATATCGTCATTATATTTAAAATATTTCCAACCATATCAAAAATTAAATATACTATTAAAAATTATTTGTATTTAATTAATTAAAACTTTAAAATATTTTCGATTGGATATATATAAGTTCACATAAATTTGAATCAATTTAGAGTGATGCACTAATAATAAACATCAAATCTTATATAAAGTGATGTTACAAATTATTTAACATCAATTAAAATAGAAATATTTTATAATTAACTTAGTTTTTTTCACACTTTGTAAGAAAATTTCTCAATAGAAATAGTTGACTTGCGGTCTCTTCTTTATTAGTCTTTCATTGATGGATGCAGCGGGAAGAAGACTCAAGATTCACTATCTCACATCAACCGATGTGCTTTGCTTTCCAATGTTCATAGTGAAATTAATATTAAGCTTATTAAATTACTCATATCATGTGATAATAAAATAATAATGAGAAATGAAATATAAGTTGATGAAAACAAACATTTATATACGAGCCATCAACCTACATATCCCTTCCGTTCCGTGCCGTTCCACGTGTCCCGTTCCGTTCCGCCGTTAAATCCCCGTTTCGGTATATGAAACGCCGATACAAGCCATCAACCTACATACCCCGGA
Source organism: Primulina eburnea (assembly GCF_022965805.1). Taxonomy (NCBI): domain Eukaryota; kingdom Viridiplantae; phylum Streptophyta; class Magnoliopsida; order Lamiales; family Gesneriaceae; genus Primulina; species Primulina eburnea. The sequence continues at coordinate 9,317,137 of NC_133110.1, read as the reverse complement.
ACCTCGTCAAGGTTGCATCCGTTCCGTTCCGTTCCAGTTCCGGCGAACCATGGGTTGACTCGTCTCACAGATTAGGATCCGTGAGATGGTCTCATATGAGACTCACTTATGAAATTGAGAGTATTTTTTGCACCATTTGGATACTGTTGAAATATAACTAATAACGTATAGAGTATTATTAAAGTTATTTTTGAACATTAAAATGTAATTATTTGTGATTAGTTATTAAAAAGTTTGTAAAAAAAATAATTAATTTGATGTATGATTCGAATGATATGAGTATTAAATGATTAATAAATGTGAGTATTATATATCGGATCTTTTAAACAATTAATTTTACAATCTTGAAATCTCTATAATTTTGGTATATGATTGGTTCATTATTTATGTTCTCTTTCGCCTAAAAACCTACCAGGAGCATCTCATTATTCGTACAACCTTTTGGTACCTGCTATCAAATCTCACTATCTTTGGTATCAGGAGTCACAATAGAAATAGGGAATATCATATTTATAACAAACAAACAATATAAGTTTTTATTTTGTTTGTGTTAACAGCAAGGGCAGCGTCTCTATGCCCGAGCAGACATCGCCATTCCCAGAATTCTTCCTAGAATTCTGGGAATAGGTCTCTCTTGAGAGCATAAAAGTAATATTTTTTCATTGATGATCCAAATAAAGAGATCCGTCTCACAAAATACGACCCATGAGACCGTCTCACACAAGTTTTTGCCTTGAACCAATTAAGGGTGAATAACCAAAAACAAATGAAATAACATAATCTAAACATCCTAGCATGTTGTGCACATAACCAAGGAAATAAATAAATGTATTAACTTTTAAATAAATCATAAGACCGCGAACGGTACTCGGATGAGTTTCGTGCCATTCGACTCGCTTCTTTGAAATACTACTTTTCCTCTTCGCTATTTTAAACACAGTTCTTATCTGTATCATCTAATCATAATAAGTCTAAAGACACAACAACTTCATCCAAATAACATCAAATCCAAATAACATCAAATACTTATAAGAACATACAACATACATAGGACATGATTATGTGCATAACTTCAAACGTACATCCGTTTTCTTGGTAGATAAACATTACGTAAATGTGGTAATAATTCTTATGAGACTTTCGATGTACACATGATCATGCTTTTAATTGGCCAACCTAATCATAACATTTGACACAGTCTGCACTAGCCGAAGCTAATATGCCGCTAAGTTTTGGAAATCCCTCTCCGGAGCTCATCACAAGCTAAGGCAGTAATCTCGTACTATCACCACATATACAGATAAACATCAAAACTTCATTCATGATTTTCTGAAACATTTTATGGTATGAAATCATTCATTCTTCAACGAGTAAAAGTCGTGTTCATTGCTCTGGCAGAAAAGAATTCATGTCTTTCACACTTTAATTAAATTATTTCATGAATATGCATAAAACTCATAGGAAAGAAATACTTTGCAAAATACATATAAAAAATTCGATCTACAAATAATATAGAAACGAAAATAAATGTTTATCTATTTGATGGTATGTCAAAAATTGAATCAAACTTGAATCAAACATATTTATAAGATGATACGTCAAAAATTTAATTACAATTGATTTTATTCATCGGATATGCATGTGATACTTGGATTCCGAGAACTGACTTCTAGCCTTGGATCGTACAAAGGATGCCAAAATTCCTTGAAGAGGGAGGATAATTTTCGAAACCCTAAGGGAGATGGTGAGAGTGACGGCTGCTGGATGTAGAGGATAAGGATATGTTTTTATACTTATGTTACAACTATGCTAGAGTATAAACCTGTGGTCCGGACATTGAGACCACGAGTTTTCTTTTAAAGAAAATGGTGCTATCAGCTCTCAAATTTCCATAAAATAAAAGCTTATGCTTTATCTTTTAAAATTTATATTGAAAAATTTCATTCTTGATATAACATATTTCTAGTATCACATATTCTATTTGTAGAAACTTCCTTATTTGGCCAGAATCGATTCCCTTTGTCTCTAGGGGTGAGCATTCGGTCTATCCGGTTACCGACCGTACCGAATTAGCTATAACTGAACCGAACCGAAATATTTAGCCATAACCGAACCGACCGAATTAATTATCATAACCGATGAAAACCGAACCAAAAATTATTAATAATTATATTTATTATACAGGTTAATTAGGTTAACCGATTTCAAAATTTTGAAAACCGTAACCGAACCGAATCAACTGATATAACCGATTTTTTTTTTAATTTGAAAACCGAATTTCCGAAATAACTTAACCGAATTTCCGAATTGGCTCGGTTCGGTCGGTTAGTTCGGTTTAATTGAAATTTTGCTCACCCCTGTTTGTCCCCAGTGTTATATGTCATACTCAAAAAACTTTTCAAATACTTCTAGCATAAAATTTCAACTTGCAACATATCCAACACATGATTTAAACATTCAAAAGCATAGAAACACAAACAACACATAAATTAAACATTTTAAAGCATGAAATATGTATTAGGATAATTTATTTTATTGTGAGTCATCTTGTGGTTTGTGAACATTAAAATTTACCTGACTGTCAATATTTAACAATATAATCATGTGAAAATAATAACATTCACTTATAACTGATGGTCAGTTAATGAATCGTGCTGATAACTGGCTTATAACATCCGCATATTTGTAAGCTGTCGAAGCATGTTGATTGAAGTTTCCCATTTTCTTTTTTCAATAACAATCAATTGATCACTTTCTCTTAGGCTACGTTTGGTTGGAATGATAGGATAAACTAATGATTAGTATGTAAATGATAAAGAAAATGATTGTGGCAGGATGGATTAATATGGGGTAAAATAATATTATTTTTGGTAAGATTTTTAAGTGTAGGATAATTTTGAATTTTTTGATGAAAAGACGAAATTGTCCCTTCCCCTTCGCAGGCGGCGGCGACGGCCGGCAGCCGGCCGGAAATAGTCCGCCGGAAACGGCGGGGGACTGCGGCCGGTGCTCGGCCGGCCGGAAATTTGGGACGACGCCGGCGCCGGCGGTCGGCCGGTGCTCGGCGGGCGGCGGTCGGCGGGGGCGGCGGTCGTTGTGGCGGCGGGCGGCGGCGAGAAGTGGTGGTGAGTTTGAACTTAGGCGGGAAGTGGTGGTGAGTTTGAATCTAGGAGAAGGGTAAAATTGGAAAAATAGGATGGATTAAGAGTAGGATAAATAATCCTAGGGGGTGAGGAGGTATTATTTTAACCTACCTAATATAACCTAATCATTCATAGGAGGGATAAGATGGGTTAAATAATCACGCGTACCAAACTGAGGGATAAAGTAGGTTAAATAATATAAACCTACTTTATCCCTCAAACCAAACGGGGCCTTAGTATCGTAGCGAAAAACTCTTTTTCTTCATTGCTTCTGGAATAAAATTCATCTCAGTCCATTCCAAAATTTGATTATCTTGTTCTACCACTTTCTTTCATTTTTCAATTGTCTTGATTTTTGAATAATATACATTAAGAAATAGAGAGTGAGTGAAAAATACAAGTCGCAGTATTGTCAACCGAATAAAGAATACAAAGAATTATGTTTATATAGCTAGAGTAAAAAGTAAAATGACTAATCTACCTTTAAGAGCTAGCAATAATATATTTTAACACCCTCCCTCAAACTCACGATGCTACAGCTAAAAACATTGAGAGTTTGTTAGACAAAAAACTGGAAGTGCGAAGCAAAATGTGCCTTGGTAAACATATCAGCTATCTGTAGAGAAGAGAAAACGAAAGGTAACGTGATGTTGCCAAGCTGGAGATGATAACGAATTGACGTGACAATCGATCTCAATGTGCTTTGTCCTCTCATGAAAAACTGAATTGCACTCTGATTATCCCAATATAAGGGATTATGATTATGAAGAAGGATACCGAAATTCGCAAGCAACCAATGTAACCAAACAATCTCGCAAGTAGTTGAAGCCATAGCACGATACCCGGCTTCAGTGGAAGATCTAGAGATAACTTGATTCTTACTTTTCCAAGAGATAAGAGAATCTCCAAGAAAAATACAGAAGCCAGTGGTTGACTTACGATCCGTGAGATCGTCAGCCCAATCAGTATTAGAGTATGCATGCAGCTCTAAGGAGGAATTAGAAGGAAACAAAAGACTTTGGAACTGAGTGCCCCGAAGATACCTGAGAATGCGAAGAACAACAACCCAATGAACTTTAGTTGTTGCAGTGACAAACTGACTTGCTACATGAACATCATGCACAATATTTGGACGAGTCACAATGAGATAAATCAAGCCGCCAACAATAGTACGGTATGAGGTAGGATCTGGCAAAGGAGGTCCATCCGACAGAGTGTACCGAGCATTGGTCTCAAGAGAAGTATCAACTATCCTTTATAAGTTAGACATGGACGCTCAAACAGATCTGCTATGTACTTTGACTGGGATAAAAGATAACCTTTTGGATAATAGGCAACCTCAATTCCTAGAAAGTAACGTAACAAACCCAAGTCCTTCATAGCAAAGCAGCGAGCTAACTCAAACTTCAAAGCCTCAATACCATCAATATCATCACCGGTGATTATCATGTCATCAACATATAAAGACAGAAGTATACGACCTGCACGAGTACAATTGACAAATAATGTTAAATCAGGATGAATAAGAACAAACCCAAGCGGAGTAATCACTATAGAAAATTTCTCAAACCAAGCACGAGAAGCTTGTTTCAGACCATAAAGAGCCTTACGAAGTCTACAAAATTCACCAAGTTGGTGAGCAACACCAGGAGGAGGAGCCATAAAAACTTCCTCATGAAGATCACCATTCAAGAAGGCATTTTTGACATCCATCTGAGATATTTTCCATTGACAAACAGAAGCAATAACAATTAGAGTACGAACTGCCATCATTTTAGCAACGTGGGCAAATGATTCCTCATAATCCATGCCATGCTTCTGAGAGTAACCTTTAGCAACAAGACGAGCTTTGTATCGTTCAATAGATCCATCAGATTTGCTTTTGATCTTGTAAACCCAACGAGAGCCAATGGTGTGCTTTCCTGGTGGCAACAGAACCGAATCCCGTGTATGAGTTTGATGAAGAGCCGTCAGTTCCTCAGCCATAGCCTTATGCCAAAGTGGATTACCAACAGCTTCGCTATAAGATAAAGGCTCAGAGAGACGATGAACAGAGGCAACAAAAGAAGTGAAAGAGCTAGAATAACACGAGTAAGCAAAATCAGGTAGTTGAGTAGACTTACAAAAACGAGTGGAGTGACAGAGTGGAGGATTATCCGCAGTGCCAGGAAATGATTGGGTTGTCGTAGGGGGGTTTGGAGGAGCATGGAACATGTTCAAGGAACACAACATGACGAGAGACATACAGTTTTTGACTAATTGGATCAAAACAACGATATCTTTTTTCTGAACCAATACCATAACCCAGGAAAACACACAGATCTAGAACGTGGATGACAACTTATGCACCTCAATCTGTGGTCGGAGAACAAAACATACACAACAAAAACACATACTGAACCGGAATAACCACGAGCATGACCATACATTTTTTCAAAGGGTGACAAACTTGAATGATGTGAAGTTGGAGTTCATTGAAACACGTGAGCACCAGTAAGAATTGCTTCACTCCAAAAATGCGGTATGGCACAATTAGCCGACGTAAGAAAAGAGCGAGATCTTTCTGAAAACAATCTTTCCATGTTTCCTTTCTGCCAACACCACTGGTTCAGGGGTTCTGTTACACGAGGTTTGACGTATGTACTGCAGAAACAAGAAAAGCGCGAAATTATTTGAAGTCTATTCACCTCAAAATCACAACGAAATAACATGATGACAGCTGAATGTTGATTTTTCACAAGAGCTTTAAAATCATTGAAAATAGCAAGATAATCAAACATATGTTTCATCAGATAAGTCCAACAATAACGAGTGCAATCATCAATAAAAGAAACATAATATCTCGACCACCCTTTTGTGGGAACAGGAGATGATCCCCACACATATGAATGAACAAGATAAAAAAAAGAGTAGGAAAAAATATAGACTTTTATAAAAAGGTAAAGCTGAAAATTTTGCTAGTCTACAACCACTACAATCAGAAATGTCATGACTTTTCAAGGTTCCTAGTGCTCCTGTAGAAGCTAAAAATTGCAAAAGAGACGCGGAAACGTGGCCTAGACGATTATGCCATAAATAAAAACACAGAAGACGACTGACTCAAGCTAAAAGAAGAGAGATCCACACTAGATGCTGCAACATCTGGTAATTTGAGATAATCCAAAACATAAAGTCCCCCATGTCTACGGCCTGTCCCAATCAGCCTCTAGTATCGCGGGTCCTGCACATAAAAATTTGAAGAAGAGAAGTAGATTAAGAATTGATAATCGCAAGATTTGCACTTAATTTATATTAGAATCAATTTTGAATTGTGTTAGTTTCGAACGGAATTATGCGTTTTTTGTTCGTTTTTGTTGTCATTGCAGGAATGGGAAAAATAGGGCAAAAAATACCAAGAAAAAACACCAAGCATAGCAGTGCGAGCACGTCTCGGTCAGAAGGGTGCGCGCGGCCGCGCCACATAACTCGCTACCACGCGCGCACACATGCAAGAAGAGACAGAAGCTTCCGCGCGGCCGCGCTACATTACGCGCAGCCGTGCGCGCAGGAACATAGGCGAGAGAACAGAAGCTTGCGCGCAGCCGCGCGAAATCACGCGCAACTGCGCCCGCACAGAAGCAACATAAAACTCGAGAGGCACGCGCAGCCGCGCCACTTCACATGCGACCACGCGCAAGGCGCCAGAAAAATATAAATTGACGCGAATCTTAGGTTAAAAGGGGAGGGAGCCGTCAATGGAGAAAAAAGACGCGAGAAACCGAAAACACACACGAGACGAAGATTCAGAATGCGAAGAACAATCACAAATACGAAGAACGACGGATCTGGGGACAGAGACGACCCTTCAGATTTGTTATCTTTTCCTTCGCTTCTTTATTTTATTGTGTAGCGATGTTTAAAACTATGAATATGTCTTGTCTTCGCTTGGATTCCGTGATGAACTAAATTTCCATTCTAGAAGTTGACGTAGCTTTGTCTATACGATGATTTGACGTGGATATGTTGATGATTGAATTCTTTTTTTGTTTAATTGTGTTCTCTACATTTATTTCACTGCAATTTACTGGCCATAAATTGTGTGTTGTCTGATTAATTCTACAACTTGGGAGAGGGACTAGGATTATAGATCATTAGAGACACATCGTTGAATGTTTATATCGTTCGGAAGACGTATAACTTTAGTGAAGCTTAGGTAAGAACATTGTTTGCATTTATCAATTAAACTTAGATTTATATTAGGAATAATTGAATCGAAGTTTGATTGATACAATTTATTCGTCACTTGGGAAGGGGGAATAAAACATGTAAATGTTCTTAGCCATTAAATAACAGGAATTCATGAAGTTAAATACAACCAGAAGAATTATCGCAGAAACTTAGTGAAATCATTCCTCTAGATATTTTTTCTCATAGTTATTTCTCCAGTCGGTGATCAAATTAATTCATTGTTTTCAATTAATTCGTTCAAACAAACCAATATGGTTATTGATTTTTCTAGATAAAGTCTTGACTATTTTAATTACAAGCAGTTGATATATATTTTATTTACACTCCTCGTGGGATCGACACTTGCACTCAAAAATATATTTTACTATAACTTGACGTCGTGCGCTTGCGAGCAATCAAGAAAACACGCAACAAGAATCCAGTATCACATAATTAACTGACCGAAACAAGATTAAGTGTAAGATTGAGAATATAGTATACATCAGGAAGAGATATACAACACGTAACAAGAGAACTAACGCCTATTAATGGCATCTGTGTACCATCAACATTCACAATTTCAATGGAAGAATTGTGAGACAAAGAAGCAAAAGAAGACAAATCAAGAGAATATGATGAGATGCTCCAGAATCCAAGACCCAGATGGACGAAGATATACCTGAAGTGCCACAGGATGACAAACCTATATGTGAAGAAGCTGACATAGCATGAGGCTATGAAGCGAGGAACTGTTGAAACTGCTCAAACAAATACAGATCCAAGGTGGTCGATATGTAGACTGGTTTTATGGATTACCAGGTTTCCATGGAGTGTTCTGAGATGGCTGATGCTGCTATGGTTTCCATGGAGTGTTTAGAGATGGCTGATGATGTTGTTGTGGTTTTCATGGAGTGTTATGTGGTCGTTGTTGTTTCTTTTGCGGCTGCAATTTTCCTTTACTCAACAATAGTGGGCATTGAGCTTTCCAGTGCCCCTTCGCTTTACAAAAAGAACACTCATCTTGAGAAACTTCGTATTTGACCTGTTTTGGTGATTAGCTTGAGGTTTTTGAGGAGCTGCAAAGACGGATGGTGTAATTGGGATTGTCCCTTTGTCAACGTGAGACTTAAGATGAATCTCTTCAGCTAAAAATTCGCTTACAACCAAGTCAACAAAAGAAATAGGGTTGCGATGAATAATCGTCCCACGCAGACCCTCAAAATCTTTCCGAAGTGCCATCAAAAATTGTACCAAGCGTTGTTCTTCTCTCCGACCAATATAAAGTGAGAATGCTCACAATTTTACAGATTCTGTTAATGTCAATTGATCCTCGATTGTCGACATGACATAATAAAAATCTTGGATGCTCATAACTTTATGCTGAAGGGCACGAATATCTGTCTCCAATTGATATTGTTGGGCAAAGTTAGAATGTGTATACAAACGTGCCAGATGATTCAAAACCTCCTTAGCAGTCTCGTATTTTGCCAATTGAGCGTCTATTGAGTGCGCAATAGAATTATTAATCCACATAATAATCTTCGAATTATCTGTCTCCCAAACATTTAATGACACAACATAATAAGGGTTCGTCTGGTCTATAGGCTTGTCTCGCACACCTGTGATATAGCCTCACATCGATTTCCCGCGCAAGAAATTCTTCATAACATAACTCCAATACGAATAATTTTTTTCCATCTAATTGAACACTAATCGACCGAATAGTATTGTCTTTACGAGTAGCCACTGATGCCAAAACCAAACAAAATCGAACAAATAAAAAAACACAATGCAGAGAAGTAATCGTACGTGATTAGCGAAGAGAAACGAACGAAAAGTTGTACGGATACAATTCTTCTCTACAATTGAAAAATCCATGAGATAGAAGCTATGATACCAGGAAGAAATAGAGAGTGAGCGAAAAACTCAAGTCGAGTATTGTCAACTGAATAAATAATACAAAGAATTAGGTTAATATAGCTAGGGTAAACACAAAAAGAATAAAATGACTAATCTACCCTTGAGATCTAACAATAATATATTCTAACAAGACAAACGTTCTGTTGTGTACCAAATTTTCGAACTTCTTCAGTTGTATATGTATTTTTTATTCGACTTCTAGATAGTCAGCTTGATTCGAGTTTGCATCGCTGACAACGGCCCCAATGGTTCCACTAGAATACCTTTACCTTTTGCTTTTGGATCAATATGAGGTGATCCAGATTGATGAGAGGTAATATTGGTTTCAAATATCTTGAAACCAGGAAATACCTTGCTGATTGGAACAACTATGATTGGAGTTGGTCTGAGGGGTTAGTTGAATTACTTCAACATTTTGGTTTTCTTCGTTCTTTTCTTCTATGTATGAGCTTGATAGAAAACTTGAGTCAAATGGAGCTTTTCTTGATCCAATTCAGCATCATATAATGAAAATACTTCAACTATCAATTTGTGTTTAACCGGTGCTTTCTTTGGTGGTTTCTTCTTCTTTTTCTCTTTAACAATTCATTCTTAACTTTCAAAAGATCATCATGAGAGATGATATTATTTGATTTTCGACTCAATTCAATTCAAAAAGTTTTAACCGATGAACAACCTATCTTCTGCTATTATTTTTTAATTAAAAATAAGTATACTTCTTACCATTATAAATATATATATATATATATATTTTATCTTTTCTATTTTTATTTGAAAAATAATAATTTATCATTCTTAGTGATCATATGTAAAATGACTCAAATATTTGAAAAATCAGAATGAATGTTAGAATAATGTTCCTCTATCACCGCTAGGATGGAGCGTGACAGCTAGCTAGAAAGTTCATGCCGTGTTGTTACCTTTAATTATAAAGTTCATAATTAATAGCTTTAGTTCTACTCTATTATATTATATAAAGTTAAATGATTCAGATCTTAAAAGTGGGACGTGGCGCAATCAAATCATAATAATTTTATTATTTGTATTTGCGGGAAAACATTAATTATCTTAACTTACTATTTATAATTTAACCTCGACTTTTCCTAAAAAAAATCAACTTATGATATTTTTTTGAAGATTTTACGATAAAAAAAATTCAATTTTGTTACATATACCTGTTGGTTTTCAATTGAAATTTATATTTATAATTTAGAAATTATTAACTAATTAAAAATAATTGTTGAATTTTAAATGTTATAGTCAATTGCCTACCCGGTGCTCCAAAGTCACATGCGAGGCCTCGCGAGGTGGAGCCTACCCGTTTTGAAATAGTGGGTTTTCATGTGACATCATCTCACGAATCTTAATCTGTCCATATTCACAATAAAAATTAACACTCTTCTTATAAAATATAAAAAATTTTCATGGATGACCCAAATAAAAGATTTGTCTCACAAATACCACCCGTGAGACCGTCTCACACAAATTTTTGTCGTTTTGAAAAATGATACTACTATTTTTTTTAAAATTTTTTAAAATTCAAAATGGGTCGATTTTTTGAGGTACACAAAAGTCCCTTGACTGCACGGCCAAGTGACATAAAAGTCCGTGGACTGCAGTTGTCATTTTCTTGGTCTGGGGCCAAACAGAGAATGGCTGACGTAATGGAAGGCGGGAACGATCTGATCCCTCGTGTCAGCATCTCATTTTATTTTACTTTTTGGATTTCAGATTCAACAATGAGACACAACCTTGGTTCGATTCGAATTTCAGGCGTTTTCTAAACCGAATTTGAAATTACTTTTGTTCCCGGTTCACAATTCTACAAACACATAGATATCGATACACAGAATATAAACAAGAATGAATCACATCTAGCCATTGATACTGAATTTGAGACAAAAATTATAGAGACCCCACGAACAATAAAAACAAGAATTTCCTAAACCTTTTATGCACATATTTAGAGACCTTGTATAACCATCATAGAGAGACTTCGAGATTTGACAAATTTTAATGATTTCTATACGGGATATGATAAATCAAATATCAATATATTCACTGTACTAATCTAGATAGTATTCTTGATTTATCTTATTTTAAATAAGAAAAGTTTTCCATATTTATCTTTCATGAAATATAATGATCATAATTAAATTATTTTATAGATTTTAATAAAATAACATTATCCCATTTTGTCTAGATAATTCAAAGAACTTAACAATCAAAAAATTAATCATCGATCATCCAAAATTAACGAACACATACACGAATCATGACGATGTGTCCTCTTATCTCGAGTATTATCTTTCATATATCACATTTATCATATTACTTAATATAACTTAATGAAGAAAAAAATTATTCTAAGTTCAAATTAATTTATATTTTTCTCAAGATAATTGAATATATGCATAACTGAATATGAAAATATCTTAACTGAATGAGTTTCATAAATCGAAATCATATGTATATACCATAAAATATTTAGGAATAAAGTAAATAATTAATTATCACATGATTTTAAACATGTGAATTTGCATTCCTTTAGGTCAATGACTTATCAATTTAGTGCTAACGAGTTCAATGACTACTTTATTTTGTTTAACACGTTCTCCAATTGTTAAAATATTTTATGTCGATATATTTAGTTCGACCAACACTTTAGTCACAAAAACTATAACTAAATTTTCAATGTTAATGGTTTGTATATAAAATTCACAATTCTAAACTCAAAATGAAACTCTTTAATATAAATAATACAATAATGCTTCAAAATAAGAGACAAATTCATAATTCATAGTGGAAGTAACAAATAACTTCTAAATTGTCGGTTCATCTATATGTAAGCATGAAATATTTATTATCATGAAGGTAACCTTAAATATTTTGCAACTTTCTAGTGTTAAATACCTAGATTACTCTTGATGCACACTAAGATCCATATGATGATAATAAAAGATTGTGGAACTTATATGACTGATTTCACAACACATATTTTGGCTTAAGGAATGTTATGAGTATCAATCAATATATAACTTGTGTGAATAGATGAACATCATAATGATATGTTGGCGTATCATTTTTTTTCGCACCTAAGATGCAGCGTAAGTTCAATTTTTTATTTTCGCCATAAGAAAATACGCTAGTGTTGTATATTTTAATCCAATAATATGGTGTTTATCAAATTTTATCTTTAGTGAATTAATCACTTGGATTCAACTTTTGCAGATGTAGTAGATATAGCTCTTATTGTAAATCGCTACGAAAGAACTACTGAATTGCCTTTCTTCAATCTTATAAATCAAGTTCATGATTCCTAGTTCCTCTTTAAGTTTGCACTAGTAAAGATTAAGAATTATGCATTGAGGATATTTAAAGAATGACGACGGTGACGCGGCGACGACTCGACGATGTGTTTCTAGGTGGTGGCCGAGATCTTTCTTGTGAGAGGAAAAGAGTTGGCCAAATTTTTGGAGAGAATGAGAGAGAGATTTGTCAAATCTTGATGTATTGTGTTTTGCAACTTGTGATATTACTATTATTTAGTCTAAAGTCTAAACTTAATAATAAATCTACAAGGATATCTAGAATCTTATCTAGGATTCTAATAGGTGATTTGACAAATTAGGACACCTACTAGATAGTGTTTGATTAGGACACTCCAAACCAATCAATAAAATCTCCTAGTGTTTGAATAGGATACTTCAGTCCAATGAATCAGAACTCCTACCAGGTGTTTTGTCTAATAAGACTCCTACTAGTTAGTGCTGCAATGTGATACTCCGGACCTATTAATCAAACAATCCACGATCGTAGTTTCATCACAATTCAGAATTGATGATTAGATCATCGATATGACAACGGTAAACAACCCTTTATAATGATTCAAAGTCCAACTTTTCGAAACCACTGAGTCAAAAGTGACCTGATCAAATTAAAAAGTCAAAGTAAACTCTATAAAAGTCAACGAACAAAGAGTCAAATTTGTCCAATTGAGTTAGCCCAAGTCAACTTAGTCAACATTACCTATCCACTAACTCAAATCGATCGAAAATATGAAACTATTAGTTTATCAGGGTTGCATATGAATTCAATAATGTTACATGTTTGAGTGAACATATTGACATCACATGTGCAATTAGAGAATCACTTTACTCTAAAGCATATCTTCTAGTCTAGACAAAGATTCCTTGAACTCTAATTCAACATATCACATACAATATCCATACCCGTAGGTGAGCGGTGAATCTCGGATACAATGTAATGGCTCTTATGTTTGTCGACATTGTACCCAATCTCGTCAACTGATGACCCTCATGGAGCCGAAAATGAGTCAAAGTGCAGCACTTGTACATAGATCATCTGTGTTGTCTCGGTTCATGAAGACTAGTGGTGTACAACCATAATCATAGAATTATCTATTCGATAAATAATAACTATTTGGAAAGTTCGAGGGAAGAATGTTTAGTGAACCCATCCTATGAGCACTCATTTTTTTATCGAACATCTCTATATTCTTACCAATAAAACATGATACACATCATCATAGATGCTAGTCACGAGATCGAGCGACCTTTATCCGTAATTTAGACAGTTGAATCAACTAGGAACGAGTTCAAAATATATAATAACTTTTAAAGTGTTTCATGATCCCCCATCAATATATTTATTTATGCAGCTTCTATAAGTATACAAATAACGTTAATTTCAAAATGAATTAAGTGTAAAATATTATTAAAATAAAGATTATTTATAACATAAGAGTCACTAAATTCCAAGCTTATAATTGGCTTGCTGGTCACCTAATATAAAATGATCAATATTTTGAAGTTGGTCACTCCCACTAATCACGTTATTCTTAATTTATTTTTTTTTTTCATTTATCGACTCCACAAACCTTACGTTTTGTGATGAACAATAAAAAATATACATTTGCAACATATTGGATGCAGTCCTTGATTTTCTGAAGCCCCCTTGTGTTGACGAAAGAGGGGAAGCAAGTCAGAAAAAGAATGACTCTGGACAAACTCGAGAATCATCAAGGCCAACTGATTCAAGGAAGCCATCTGATTCTAGCAGGTCTTCCCCAAAATCAAGTAAGCATTATGGATCTCACAGAGAACATCACAAGAAATAACTTCAATATCAATTTAGTAGAAGGTTTAGCATAAGGTTTTTTTTTCTTCAAGATCTTTTGATTATTATATGAATTCAGTTTTTCAAACACTTTCAAACATCTCGTGCATATTTTTTCAATCACAAAAAAGGAGAAAATTTTGGATCGACTATGTTTCGATGATTTAACAAAAAATCTCTTGAATTAATGTGAACATTTAATAAGAGTCTATCCAGATTGAATTCACAAGGAAAAATTAAATCTCAAGTGTACATCTTTTCCACACCTAACTGATATGGAGGCTTAACTGATCGTCAAAGCATAATTGAATATCATAATGAAGATAATTGATTCACAAGAACTATTGAATGACATTTCAGACTAAATCATTCGAGCAATGCAACAGATAAATTTTAAAGTTTTTCCAAAATATTATCTTGCTGAATCAGATTCTATCTTACAATATCGGAATGAATATCTTCCAAACCATAACAGCTTTTCGATCCATTAAAATATCATATTGCATGCGCACTATCAAACTGTACCCTTTGTCAGAAAAAATGATGATGTGTCACAATGGTTGCTATATCTGTAATGTCTATCTAATTCAAAAAGAAGTTCATTGGATGTATGCCTATAAATATATTAGTTGCGTGAACATTGCACTCAGTCGAACATTAAAATTGAGCTAAGTTTTATTCTATAAGTTAAGCTTTTAGAGCACAGTTGATCAAGTATACTTTGAATAACATTCTTAAGTGTTTATCAGATCATTGAGAACCAATTGTGCTAGTGTATTTTGTTTCAAATACCTGTAACCTGACGGTAAGAGTCTTAGTGATTATATTGTTTAATTTGTGAGAATAACATAAGTTTCAGTCAGCCGGAGATAAGTCCGGCTGAAGCGGGTTGTTGCAAATTGTATGTAATCTTGAAAGTCTTCAACTAAAATCCTTTTTGAAAAGAAATAAGGGGAGACCTATGAGTGTTTAATTATCCGAACTTCCATAAACAATTGTTTTGTTCATATTATTTCAGTTTTGTTAGTGAACCTCATCGATTTTATTGTTCAAACTAGTTCAGCGAGCCTATTTCCGTGCAGTTTCCTTACTCTTGGTTGACTGAAGTCTAACTTACAAGAAGTACAATTCAGCATTGTTAACTAATTAAATTTGAGATTTTAGTGGGATTGTTTATTTATTGTCCGTTCCAATCAATCTCACGAGCCTAACAAATAATTATGGAGATTAAATAATTCAAATATCTTAATGATTTGTATGATTTTAAGTAATCGAAGAGTAGACACAACATATTCGATTGAATTAAAATTGTACATGAATTACGATAGTCATATTTTGTCATAAAAGAAATAAATTGTGATTAATTATGTTTGAATAGTGAAATTTATCACATGGGAAATTTCGTAATGTTAATTATAATTAATTAGGTTATGGTATTAAATTATTTTCTTAATTTACTTACATAAATTAAGAATGAATATAATTCAAGAGTTATATCATTAAGTTATATGAATTCAATTGAATTAAAAATTTAGACAACAAAAAATAAGTAATTTATGATTCATTTTTATCGCATGATTTACATGGATAAAATATGAGGCTTGTTGCTTCATTTGATAATATTAGCATGCATTTTATTTATTTATTTTACAGCATATTGTCCTCGTAACTACTGTTATTAATTGCGAAATTCTTGAAAAGGAATAATGTTCTTCATTGGGCCTAATGAACATTAATTTATTATTAAAAAAGATAAATCATATGTCATTAATGAAACCACAAATTAATATAGCTATCTTTATTAAAAGTGAGAGAGATGTAAATGTTTCTCGAATAGCTTCATAAAGACTAATATTTATTCGAATAATTTCATAAAATCAATATTTATCCTGTGATCAAGGGTTCAATGGAACAATACGATAGTGTTCATAGAAATGCAAACACCTTAATTATATAGTTTTCATTTTTTAAATATCACTAGTATTCGATTGCATGACCGTGCCATGCACATGATGAGATATAATAGGCTCAGTTTAAAACTAATATTGAGTTTGAGATATTATAGATATTTCTATTTCACAATATTTTGAATATTCTCGTTCAACATTATCACTCATTTAAGATCTTTTAAAACAAACATAAGGTTAAATGATCAAAAATGAGTTTTTTTTTACCATATATATTTAAGAAGAGGGTGGACTCATGTTATAGAGGAAAGATAATGTGTGAACATGAATAATCAACTCTTATAATTAATTATGAATCCAATATGGTTCTTATTAGTCATAGAGTTTGGTTGATTGATTCCGATCCATGTTATCAATATCGTGCAAGGATTGCAAGACTTAAGGAAGTCACTAGGAAGTGAGCCATGCATGCCAGTAGAAAGTGAGCCATGCATAATTTATTCAGTAAACTATATACTCAAGCATGTGGAGGCTATTGAGACTTCAAATTAGTTTCATATTATGGTTTTACTTTGTTGTTTAAAAGACTTTCAATTCCAAAATTTTCTAGAAATTTGATTTCATCTTGAAGACTAGTATCAAATATATATTCTATAATTTTTCATATCTATCATTTAGTTTATTATATACATCTGATATTTTTTGAAATGATACTTTTTTTAATGGTATTCTCACATTATTTACAAAATATTAAATTATTGCATGTTCAAGAAAAAAATTAATATTTGGAAATATGTTATGAATTAGTATTCTTCTCTATAATGTGACGTCGAATTTCTTTTGGTTTTGACACTTGCTTAAACTACATTAAGGATTACTAGATCAATGTGTCAAAGAAAGGTGTTAAGCTGGGTTCAAACATACTAGAGATCATACTTACGGATATTTATTGTCTGGAAACAGACTTATATTGTCAGAAATATTTTATTACATTTGTTTATGCTTACTCACGACATGTATATCTCTACTTGCTTCATAATATATAAGTATGAAGTGTTGATAAGTGCAAGAATTGCACTTAATTTACATGAGAATCCATATGAATTATGTTAGTTTCAGATGAAATTACGCATGATATTTGTTGTTTTTGTGTCGTGCATGAGATAAACAACTATGGGATGATTGATGACGATTAAGGACAAATTTTGATGACAAACGGTTAATGGACTAGCGTCGCAGCGCCAAGGCTTCAAGGAAGAAAGTAGGTGCCACAAAGCAGCGATTGCGCCTAGGCGCTAATGAACAAGCGCCTCGGCGCCATCACTGCGAACAAGCGCCTAGGCGCTACCCATCAGCGCTGCAAAGCAGCACCGCAGCGCTAGCACATATGAGAAAATAAATGGGATTTCAACTTACGGCATGAACGAAAGTATAACAAGAAGAATTGGGTTCAGAAAGGACGACCGTTTTTGGAGAGAAAATCAACGAGAGACGAGAAGACACACGAGAAGACGATTGGAGCGCAAAGATTGATCACGAAGACGAAGAAAGGCGAATCTGAGGATAGAGACGTCACTTCTGATTTGTTATCGAGTTCTTTCGCCTTTAATTTCTTGTGTTTTCGATGTCTAAATCTTTAAGCATGTATTCTTTTTGTTTAGATTTCATCATGAACTAACTTTTCCATTCTAGAGGATGACAAAGGCTTTGTGGACACGATAATTTTGACTCAGTTGTTTATATGATTAAATTCCTTTGGGTTTAATTGTGTTTTCTAGTTCTTATCGCTTTCAATTTACTGACCATAAATTGTTCGTCATTTGATTAATCATACAACTCGGGAGAGAGACTAGAATTATGGATCATTAGAGACACATTGTTAAATGTTTATATTGTTCATGAAGGAGTATAACTTTAGCGAGGTCTAGTTAAGATCATCGTTTGAATATATAATTTGAATTTAGATTTTTGTTAGGAATGTATGAATCGAAGTTTGAATGATACAATTTATTCGTCACTTGGGAAAGAGAGAATAAAATAATTAATTGTTCTTGACAATTAAATGACTGAAACTCACGAATATAAATGCAACCGGGAATAATACTTATCGTGGAAACTAAGTGAAATAACTCGTCTACATATTTTCTCTCATTGATATTTTCTCAATTTAGTGATTAGATTACTATTTATTTCCAATTAATTCGTGTTAAATAGACCAAATTTTTTATTGATTCATCTCAATAAATTCATGACTATTTGAATTACAAGCATTGATATACTTTTACATACACGCTCCTCGCGGGAACAATACTTTACTCTCATATATTAACTTGACAACCTTGCACTTGCGAGCAGAAAATATGCAACAAGTGTTGATGCTTGATGGAACATATAAGATTTAAGTAAAAAA
The DNA here is from genome assembly GCF_022965805.1 of Primulina eburnea. Lineage (NCBI taxonomy): Eukaryota > Viridiplantae > Streptophyta > Magnoliopsida > Lamiales > Gesneriaceae > Primulina > Primulina eburnea. Next base: position 9,298,412 of record NC_133110.1, on the reverse strand, counting down.
GTAATGTCGAGAGATAATATATAAGTAAAAATTACTATGGTAGATACACTGAGTTTGTACTATGGTGTTGAGTGTGATTAATAGCTCCAAACTTCGTAAGTTTTTTGAACTGAAACTCTTATGACCATTATGTATATGTCAAATTGGATTCCAACTGAATTTTTCAATAAGACAACATTTGAATTATGAAAGGTTGGAAACCGAGTTTGGGACATATACATGTTTGGAAATGCTTGTCTAATGTAAGAGTTGATCATACACAAAAAAAACAAGTTACATATGAGGATCATTAATGAGTATTTCATTGGATATACCAAAATGAATATAAGATAAATATTATCACAATGCATTGAACTAATAATAATAATAATAATAATAATAATAGAAACAAATAAGTCAATATTAAATAAATTAATTACCAGCTCAACAACATAAGACGACCAATGTGCTTCATCAAGCCCGTCCCTGGCCCTTCAAGCTCGCGATGTCTATTTGCCATGTACTTCTTAGAACAGGGCTTGCCAATCGCCACCAGCCCACACCACCTGCCACGCTGCCCAAATATACTCGCTCACAATCTCTGGTTTCTTACAAGACTTGCGGCATGGATGCACACTATGGTTACACTACTGATACCTCATACCATATATGCCTCTAATCTGCTCCTTGTGTCGATCCTTCTGTTAGTGTAAGTATCCAGCGAGCTAACTTGTTACATGGACTTTATTGACTCTAATAAAAAACGATCTTTATTTTAATAATATGTTGTGATTTTATCCAATTATGACATTTATATTGCTTATATATCCATGCAAATTGCATAGATAAAGATATTGAATATTGAAAGGATCGGTGAATCGGGTGAAGAGTGTTTAGAAGGGGGGGTTGAATAAACACTGCTCGATTAAAATAATTCTTCGACAAACTGATTTCAGATGTATTACAAACTGAATCTAAAATATTCTTTCGGTCAACAACAATCAGTTAAACTGAATAAACAGTTGCGGAAAACTAACTGACTGAAAGATAGAGTATCTAACTTAAAATAATAACTGAAGGTAATAACAACACAATTTGTTTTTGGATGTTCGGAGACTTGAATAACTCCTACGTCACCCCTTCTATCACGCAGATAGGATTTTCACTAAAAGACTTTGATCAAATACAAATCAGTGTACTGACCCACTTCAGTTTGGACTTATCACTTTGCCAATACTGAAACTCTTAGCATACAACACTTTTGCATATCGTAACTGATCTTAGCACAATTTAGAAATTCTATCAATCTATTACAAAGTGCTATGAAAGCTCAAGAGCATAGTCTAGAATACTACTGATAAAACTGATAAGCGTGAGCTTGATTTCTGAGTGTGAGCGGATATTTTTGCAGTGTAACAGCAAGATAACTGAGAATGCGATACTGCTTCAGCTGCTGCCTTCGACTATTTATAGGCTTCACTCTCAACGGTAACATTAAAGATATTTGAATATTCTAACTGTTGATTGCCACGTCGATATATCCTGACAATAGTACACTGTTTATTTCTGAAATGCGGCGAGCCACTACCAGTTGCAGATGGCTGTACTATATGTCGTTTGTCGCTTTCAACTGATGACGTGTACAGCTGAGAGATCAGCTAGTAAAGATCAGTTGACGATGAAATATACTTTTGAAACGATCAGTTGATTGATGACGTGTTCAGTTACGTCGATCAGTTAGTCCAATTCAGTTGCTAGAATCAGTTGGTCAATCTTTTGACGTCAAACGCTGGAATTTCGTTTCCAACAAATATAATACGTACCATGAGGTCTGCCCTCAACTTATGATTATGAAACTCATTAGGAAGTGTACAATATGTTTTAAATAGGTTCCTAGTTGAATTGACCGCCTAAAATAAGGATAAAAGTTGTTTGAGTTTGAGACTAGCATCTGTCATGTAAACACCAAGTGATTATCATTTATCGAGTGTAATAATATGCAGTTATGGTTGTACATAATTAATCCTTATACCTGGGACTAGGTGTGTTCAAACTTCGGATAAAACCGAAAAAACCGAAAATCCAAACCGAAAAAACCGAACACTAAACCGAACCGAAAACCGAATTTTATAATTCGGATATAAATATTAAAACCGAAATTAATTTGGTTCGGTTTCGGATTATAAATGTCAAAACCGAACCGACCGAAAAAACCGAAATTTAATTAAATTAATAATGTTTTTTTTATTTTATATTATTTATTGAGATGATATTAGTGAATGAAGAATTATTTTGAATAATACTTAGTTGATTATTGTTTATGTAATTCATTTGTACTTTATATTTAAATATTTTACTAAGAAATCATTTAAAAAGATAACATATTATATTTTATAATATCTTTATATTGTTAATTTAAATAATTGTATCAAAACCGAAATAACCGACCAAAATAACCGAACCATTTCGGTAGAAACCGAACCGAACCGAAGAAAAATGGTTCGGATATCGGATTATATATTTGTAAAATCGAAAACCGAAATAAAAAACCGAAAACCGAACCAAACCGACCGATGAACACCCCTACCTGGGACAATATAATGTTCTTCGTACTAGCATGCACTTTGATCCGTTTACTGACTTCACTGAGGGTCATCAGGTGGCGAGATTGGGTTTAGTTTTGAAATACGTAGGAGCAAATACATTGTAGTCGGGAATTCACCATTTTCCTATGGGTGAAGGTATCTTATGCGATCTGATAAGTTAATAGTGCGAATAATCTTTGGCTAGAGTAACACATTTCCATTTTGGAAAATGTTTCCTCAGTCGTATATACCATGCCACTATCATTACTCAAAGATTAATCATACGTGATCGAATTCATATACAACTCTCGATATTCCAATGATTGTATATTCATCAAGATATATCGATCGAGATATATGAGTTGAAAAGACCTTACTATACAATAACCATAACTTAATGTTCTTGCATGCACTATCAGTAATACATATAATATTATGGGGTGATGCTACTAAACGCTCTTACTATGATCCGATGAGGGCAATCAGAAATGAGTTATAACCACTATCTTGTTCGCATGGCACATCCAACCTGATATATACCCCATGGAATGAGGTGTCCGAGATGAAAATAAAGACGTGAGCGGAAAATCGCCCTGTATTTAAAGCGCCAATATGCAAACCTATATGCAATGTATGTATCATGAACTGGTAATCTTGATCAAAATGGATTATCACTAATCAATCATATGCTCCCGAGTATATAGCACGTTGGTGCGTTGATTCAGTTGGTGACTCTCATACTCAAAACTAGACGTGGACATGCAATTCACAGGGCAACCTAAGTCAGCTCACCATACCAAACTCTCGTTACATGCACAATAGTCCACAAAGACAAAGGCTCATTGGCCCAACTAGCATGGGTTATCTCAAAGGATAACATGATCAACATGATATGGAGTGAAACATAAATCATGAACATGTATAAAAATCATATTTCAAGTAAAATGCAAAATAAATCATGAACATGTATAAAAATCACATTTCAAGTAAAATGCACATATAAGAGTGTATATTGCATCGACATTTAGTACATTACTTACCTCTTAAATTGATCTGAGAGTTCTACGCTCCGGTCCTAGACACCATAACCAAACATGATGGGATTACTAGCTAATTATACTATAATCTATAAAATCACATCCCCAACACATACTAAGGATTTTGAATCATATCTACTTCCTCCATTAGCCCTGTGGGGATGCTTATTTTAGAATAAGAGAGAACATCTGAGTGGTGAAGTTGCAAATGAACCTCGCATGGCCTATTTCTAGACAGAGTTCGGAAGCTCTGCAATGTGTCACTTTTCTTTTGATCACAAGTTGATATTTTGCTACCTGGTTGGGTTCATAAGGTCCTATCTCTCTTCAGTGTTTCCAATTGGTTCGGAAGGTCCGAATTACTCTTTGGTGCGTGGTTCCAACCTGTTTGATGTTTAATGACTCATTTGTTCAAATAATGAACTTTTAATCATGTTCCGAACTACTTTATTCATATTTGAACTTGGGTCGTTACATGGTCAATATTGTTAAGTCGCATTAAAGAAAAAACATGCAATAATGTGTATAAATTTATAAAATTTAATAAAATTCGTGCAAACACAATCATGGTAATAAAGAGATCTTTAATTTTAAGTGTCATACAAAACCAAATATATATCATAAACACACTGAACCACAATAAATTTAGTGTTAACCACATACAACATTAGTCACTGTCACCTTCATTGTCGTCTGTTACACCGTCGCTTGATGCTTGCACATCGTCCGTTTCACTGCCAGTACTTGCTACATCAAGTTCATCCCTGAAATCTTCCAGGTTTTGTGATATCAGCAAAATTTGTGTTTCAGTTGAATGTCGTTGGATTCTTTGTTTTGAAAAGCAATGGTGTTGTCATGAACACGATGTTCACTTGTTTCCATATGTGAAACATAATCTCTTTGTATCAAACAGCTGACACAGTCAATATGAATGTGCTCTTTTTGTTATTAGATATGCCATATTATAGGATAAACTTTTTCAACATTTTGTTTGTTAGCCAGCCTACTTGAAAATATAAAAATGTTTTGGATAAATCAAAAGAAAATACAAATAATATGTTTACGAGAAAATGATCTATACCACTCTACAAAATGTTTCCGTAAATGCAATTCCACAGCAGACCTATTGAGCCAGTGCCCACAACTGACCTCGTACATGATAAAATCTTATCGGAGCAAGAATTTTTTAAAATTTATGCACGAAATTCATAAAACATATAAGATTAATTACCTGACAAATGGTTTGATCTTGAAGGGAAAAATATTTCACTGAATTTATACACTATAATCTCTTAAGTTATTATTATCTTTTCCTTAAATTAATTTGATTTGATTAATATTGAGATTTTGCCTTTCTAGATAATGTGATATTTAATGTTCTAATTATGCTCAGATTTAATGGTGATATGATATCCTTGTTTAAAAAGAGTGTGACTTATAAAACTCTAAACTTTCCATGTTTTGTAGGATTCCTTATTAATAAACCCTAGGCTTATAAATAATGAGGTATGTTTAATCTAGGAAATTTAATTACTTTTGATGACTTTCATGGATTTTAGAAATCTAGAGGTATTCAACATGGATTTTTGTAGACTCTATAAAAGTTTTGGGGTATCCAAATTAGGATTTGTAGAGTTGTTAAAAGTAAAGTGATATTCAAATTTGATTTTTGAAGACTCTATGAAAATCTATAAGTATCCAAAATTTTCATAGATTTTCCATGATTCTTATAGATTTCTTTATGTACAAAATTTAAAACACTAGGTACAACAATTAGAAATAAAAAATTCTCTTCCACTCACCCTAGAGATTTTGGTAGACTTTTATCAACAAATTTTTGTACCCCATATCGGCGGCCGCTCTTCTTCCTCCTGCACAATTTCCTCAATTTCCTTCAAAGGTATTATTCCCTTCTTCAGTCACCATTTTTTTTTTGTTGTTGTACAAATTCAAGTTGACTTCTCAATTATTATGGTGTTTCATTTTTCTTTTTTCCTTGTCTTGGTCATGATTATTTATCATAAATTTATATAATTTCACGATTTTGTCTACACATTCACACAAATCCTATTGAGAATAATTCGATGCACACAATCCTAATTTCACAATTGTATCAAATGTCTCACTAAATTAATAATTTGTAAGTTTTTTATTGTTATTTAATATCATGTTTTTAATATATGTATATTGCATCGTTTTAGGTTTGTTATGAGTATAATCAATAATTTGCAAGTATTTTATTAATTTGTAAGTATTTTATTATTATTATTTAAATATCATGTTTTTAGTATATGTATATTGCATAGTTTTAGGTTTGAATGAATATAATTAATAGTCTGTAAGTTTTTTTTTATTATTTAAATATCATGTTTTCAATATGCGTATATTGCATAGTTTTAGGTTTGTTATGAATTATAGAATGTTAATAAAATTTGTTGTGAGTTGTTCTTGAGATTTTATCTTATGCATATTCAAGTAATACTATCAATGGGAGATTCACGAGAAAAATATAATGTGTGGACGATTGAAGAGAGAAATGAATTGCTAAAACTTATGGTTGATGCTGTCATGAGAGGATGACGTGGTAAGAATGGAGTATTTAGCAAAAAAACTGTAGAAAAGAAAATACTCCCCGCTCTGAACGACAAGATTGGGTGTGCAAAAACTATTACACAATATCAAAGTCGTCTAAAGTGGTTCAAAGGAAGATACAGCAGTTATTGTAAGCTTATGCGTCATAACTCTGGTTTTGGATGGGATCCTGAGACAAAGAAATTCACGGCTAATGACGAAGTATGGGAAGATTATTTTAAGGTGAGAGTCTTCGAGTTTAAAAAAATAAAATTTATATTTACAATTAGATTAATAACTAGCTTAACACTTGATGTTATTTTTTGCTCTTTACCAGTCTCACCCTAAACATGAACCTATCGGACAGACACTTTTGAGGATTATGAAGACCTGAGAATTGTGGTTGGGACTGGAACTGTTACAGGAAAACACTCAATTGGAGTAGGAGATGACATTGATGCAAGAAAATTTGAGATAGAAGAAAATAGGGGAACTAGTTTAATAGACGATTATGTGTTTGATCACAACATTGGTGAATATTTCGTGCAAAGCGACGGACAAGAATCATCGTATCAACCTCCATTTTTGAGGAATCTTTTTCACCATTACCCTCTCAGCCCATAAGTTCAGAGGTTCCAGCAACAACTAGGAAACAGGAGAGGACCGAGTTTGAAGCAAAATCAAACACATTCAAAAGTATTGACCCAAATGTTAGTATGAGTTCTCCCATAGTCTTGAGAAGGTGATTTCTAAGATAGAATCAATAGGGAATGCAGGTGACACTTGTTGGGATGCTATCAAGGAGGTCCCAAATTTGGATAATCGTACTCGATATAAGGTGCTTGATTTACTCAATACCAGATAAAAAAAGATGGATTTCTTGAAAATGACCATTGAAGAGCGTTCGGGATGGATAGATTATAAATTGAATGAATTAGTATGTTTTGAAACACAATTCTTAAATAGTTACCTTATGTTAAAAATTCTATTCGCATTGTTTCGAATTGTTTTTCAAATTATTGATCTAGTAGAAAACTCTTGAATTTTGGATGATTTATATAAGTTTTTTGTTGTTTCTTGAACATATCTTGTTTGATACATGGAATGGTTTTTAATAAATTTATAGAGTTTCTTTTATTTTAATTATCTGTTTGATATCAGGTAGTTTATTTAAATGTCAAATATCAACGTCGATGAAGTAGAAGAACAAATGGAAGAAGATGAATTTGAAGAAGAATTACACGAAACTATTAGGTTTTTGTTAGTTGAATTTCGTGGGAGCCTCTATACTTTTACTAAGCATATAGCTAACATGAATTGTGAACGTGTCCATCGTCCTTTAAATAGACGACCAATAACTTCAAGGGGATACAATTATATTCATAAAATATTAAAAGAAGATCCAACAAACTTTCGAGAGATTTATAGAATGTACCCCGATGTATTTTTAAAATTGAACAACATCCTTAGAGAGAAAACACATTTACAAGATACAAGATACATTTGTATTGAAGAAATGCTTGCCGTATTTTTACTCGTTGTTGGTCATAATACCCGATATTGCTTAATTCGTAAAACCTTTGAACGATCACGCTACAATACAAGCCAAAACTTCAACAAGGTGTTGAAAGCATTAAATAGCATTGCAGCAGATATGATGGTCAAACCTGGATCTGCAGTGCCCGAAAAAATAAGAGAGAGTACTAGATTTTATCCTTATTTCAAAGTAAGTAATGAAATTCTTTTTGTTGTTTTTGTTATTGATGTTGTTGTAATTATTATTATTATATTGTTGTTATAGGATTGCATTGGAGCTATTGATGGCACTCATATTCCTGCCACGGTGTTTGGGCGTGATACTAATAGTTATCGTAATCGTCATGGGAAGATTTCTCAAAATGTTTTAGCAGCATGTAACTTTGATTTAGAATTCATATATGTGCTCAGTGGATGGGAGGGATCTGCACATGATTCAAACGTATTGACAGATGCTTTATCAAGAAATAACGGGCTTAAAGTGACACAAGGTTATTTTTTTAATGCTACTAGCTTATTTAATTTTTTTTTATTTTTTAGGATTATATATTCTATACATTAGTTACTTGATCCTACAAAATATGGTTTGATAGGTAAATTCTTTTTAGTGGACGGTGGATATCCAAATTGACGTCGATTCTTGGTTCCTTTTTGTGGTGTGCGTTATCATCTCCAAGATTTCACTGGCCAAGGTCGCCACCCTGAAGATGCAAAAGAGTTGTTCAATCTTCGTCATACTTCTTTGAGGAACGTAACTGAAAGGTTATTTGGCATATTTAAATCGCGGTTCAAATTATTCAAAACTGCTCCTCCGTTTAAATATACAACACAGACAGAGATTGTATTGGCTTGTGCTGGATTACACAATTTTCTTCGCAAGGAGTGTCGTTCTGATGAATTTCCAGTTGAAACCGAGATTGAAGTTCCACCATCTTCATCAGAACAAGTTTACAAAGATGACAACTTTGGTGAATTATTCGATACACAAGAACAACAACGGACAAATACTAATGCATGGAGAGATGCTATAGCAAATCAAATGTGGAGCGATTATGATCATATTGTCAATAAAAGTTAGACTTTATTTCATAAACTACTGTTGAAATTTTATCAAATTGTCATACTATTTTGATTTTTTAATCTAATATTCACAAAAAGAAATTGTTATATATTCTAAATTTTTTGATTAATTAATAATTTATGTTGAATTGGTTAGGATTGAGAAGTTCAATTTTGAGTTCTAAATTACTAGTGATTCATTATTTGTTTTCACAAATAAAATCTATTTACATTTTAAATAAATTTTATTTACATTAATAATAATAATAATAATAATAATAATAATAATAATAATAATAATAATAATAATAATAATAATAATATTTCAAATGAAGAGTCTAGATTGAATATACCCCCATAAAAATATTATAAGAGTCATGGATTTTCATATGAAAAAGTTAACAGAAGTCTACAAAAGTCTTACGAAAAGTCTACAGGAGTCTGTGGAATTATGTTTAGAAATCTGTGAGATTCTACAAATGTCTGTCAAATCCACAAAAGTCTCTTATTAAAAAAAATCATTAAAAGTCGTTAAATCTCTAGGCTGAATACACCCATGTAAGAGTTCAAGGACATTGGTGTCACGGCTCTTTTCCTCTCGATCAACCTTACAACACACTTTCGCACATCGTGGAATTTTAGAGAAGAATATTATCAACGTTGTTGCTGCTGCTGTGAAGAGTGTCAGTGCTCTTGTTGCCTTGAATATTGAAAACATCTACTGACAATATCTGTGACGAAGTTGGCTGAAAATCGTTTTCGTGGCTCCTCTTTTGGCATCACGTTTTTGCTTTCTTGTTTAAGTTTTTTATTTTGGTTATTCGTTTTAGAAAGCGTTTATTTTCTCAACGTGTTGAGTAAATTGATTTTTGTGAAAATCAATAGTGATAGGTTTTTGTAAACGATTGGGTTTTCTAGTGATTAATTTTTGCCATAAATGTTGTAACATTTGACACAACACTTAATTATGATAAAACACAAATTTACAATTTACACTGCTGATTATATATTTTTACTTACATCTGTCGATCAAACTATACCTTACAGATCTTAGCAAGGTTAAGTAAAATACGGGAGATGTATACAAAGATGTTCCATCGAATTGAAAAACTAGATGGAAATATCTTCTCCAACTTGCACAAAATTATTTGTATTTTGTTCATTTAGGTGCATCATATCATTTTTTTAAATATTTCTGGAAGTCAGGTCAATAAAAAAAGCTTAAGTCGGTCAACACATTTTTTTGTAACATTTATCTAAAAGCCACATGGATAAGACTCTATATGAACACATGACAGTCATGACTCTCTATACCAAACATACGAAACTTGTTCATGTCCACATACCTGGACATTTTTAGGTACAACCATCCATCTACTAATTATAGTAAACTCAGGGTTTTTATATTAACGCAAGTGCACTAGTACAAATATAAAGGGATTTCAAATAAAATAATCATTTACTGAATAAATAGTGTTTCACAGAATAGTTAAATAAAAACAATAAAGATAAGTTGACTTATTGGATTCTTATTCTATTACTTTACTCTAATATTCAGATGAGTTACAAAATATAAATTCAGCTTTTTGAAGAAGTCCAAAGTTTCTGACGACACTGAGATATTTTATCTTTGTGTCTTGCAGTTTCTTGAAGGAAATATTTATAGAAAATCATATCCCTGCGGGGCTGGAAAGTTTTACTCCGGTTCACTGTGCCAAAACTATAGACTTTTGTTGGTGAATCTCAATAATAATGATGTTATATTAGGTTATAAGTTGCCCAGAAAAAACAATCAATTTATAAGTATCACTATGTATTTCATGCAAATTATCAATGAGAGAAAATAAGGAGGAGAAAAATTAATATGATCACGGTGTGTTTTGGACGGTTTTTACATTAAATTCCAACCAAATTTCCGTGTACGGTCTGGTTTGGAAAATATTTTTTATCATCTTTTTTAGTATAAAATTAGATGTGAGGTTTCTGTCGGTTTTGCGATACCCCTCAACTTTTTATTGGTCACAACATTTCTAATGGTTCATATGTGCGCAAATGAGGAAAACAATGGATTCATAATTTGATACATAATTCAAGAATTAAAATTAGAGGTTACAATCTTGTTTTTTTTTGTTGTCTGTAAATAGCGTAGATTAGGGGTGTTCATCGGTCGGTTCGGTTCGGTTCGGTTTTCGGTTTTTTATTTCGGTTTTTTCGGTTTTCGGTTTTACAAATATATAATCCGATATCCGAACCATTTTTCTTCGGTTCGGTTCGGTTTTTTACCGAAATGGTTCGGTTATTTCGGTCGGTTATTCGGTTTTGACACAATTATTTAAATTAACAATATAAATATATTATAAAATATAATATGTTATCTTTTTAAATGATTTCTTAGTAAAATATTTAAATATAAAGTACAAATGAATTACATAAACAATAATCAACTAAGTATTATTCAAAATAATTCTTCATTCACTAATATCATCTCAATAAATAATATAAAATAAAAATAACATTATTAATTTAATTAAATTTCGGTTTTTTCGGTCGGTTCGGTTTTGACATTTATAATCCGAAACCGAACCAAATTAATTTCGGTTTTAACATTTATATCCGAATTATAAAATTCAGTTTTCGGTTCGGTTTAGTGTTCGGTTTTTTCGGTTTGGATTTTCGGTTTTTTTCGGTTTTATCCGAAGTTTGAACACCCCTAGCGTAGATCATGTAAATTTACCAACAAAATCCAAAATACTCTCGGCACTTTATGAGAAGAAAGGCTAGATTAAGATACAAAAACTATTATGAGATTGTCTCACGGATTAATTTTGTGGGTCGAATATCTTATTTGGGTCATCCATTAAAAAGTATAGATATTTGGGTCATGTATGAAAAAATAAATCTTATTCTCACACATCTACAAATCTTTTGGTGACTTTCAAGTAAGTCGACTCTTGATTTAAACTATAGATATTTTTTAAGTGAATTTTATTTTAAAATTCTATAGTAAAAATTAAATATATTTAAATTTATATTTTAAAATCATGATCTTATTTGATAAAATATTATTTTTCGCATCGACATTATATTTTCATGTATATTGTAAAATTATCAATCACCTCTCGTGTACGGAAGAGTGGACGATTTATAATTTTTTTTTATAAAAATATGATTCCTGATTACCGACCTCATCTCTCACCCCTTAGAGTAATATATAGGAGAATTATATCAGTTTATACATAGGAAACATATATAGTTATTTTAGTGCTATTGTGAATTATGATCACTGACTTTTTGGTAATGTATAATTATGAACCAAATTGTGGTGATACATATTCTGAACACTACCAATTACTATCTACTACTGATTTTTGACCAGGCATCTTATCAAGTTATATGATTATTTTCTAATTAACTTCCATAAACAATTCTAGGCACATTTGCTTTATGCTATTTTTACTTATCATTTATTTGTTGCTTGCTACCTAGATCTTGATTGTTGACATGCTAGTTGTGTATTCGTGATATTCATCGAGTCTATTAGACAATTTTTGGACTTTGAAAATATTTTTATTAGTTGTCTGCAGTTGATTGAGATCTTGGATTTAGTTGTTAGCCCAGATGAAGTCGTCTATGATTTTTTAAACCGCAAATTTTTTGAAGGTGTTTATACATTACTCTTTAAACACATTTATCAACTTTACAGTAAGTATGCATATGGTTTTCAATACTAAGATGTTTCGTGTCTCTACTTATTGAGTGACGATCATATCACTCACTTAATCTTTTTTACAGTTGAAAATTAAGATGCGATTAAGGAGGAAAATGAAGATGAGGTTGGAGAGAGATAACTAATCGAGTTTTGGGGATGCTGAAATCGCCATGACCAAATTGGATTTTGTTTCGTTTGGTCAAATGAAGTTTCTATTGTTGTTAAGTAGCTTAAGTTTAATTCCACTAGTATTGCACATTTTATTTTGTTACAAACAAATATTTAATTTATATTGTTGCTTTTTGTCACGCCCCAGGGACGGGGTTGGTCGACACCGGCGTTGCTCTCAAATTTACATTCGAAAACAACAAGCCTCAGAAGTACAAAATTCAGAAACCAGTCTTTCTATTTATAATACTAAATAATTCATTGTCTGATAAAAACTCAAATACTAATGTTTAACAGCCGAAAATGTAAAATGAGTCATAATGTGTCTTAACAAATACAGCGGAAACATAACTTAGAATTGAAAAACAACAGTCTTCTTCACCAGCCCCAAAACTGATTCTGCTCTTCTTCTTATTCTAACAATTCTTCCTCGTTCTTATCTGAGATGGTTTTGATGGATGAGTGATATAGTCGTCACTCAATAAGCAGGGGCGGGAATAACTCCCAGTTTTCAAAATCATTTTCAACAGAAACAGTAATACAAATAATATACAGAAACTCTTATTTTCAGAACAAGAATCAGTATTCAGAACAGGAACAGAAATTAAAAGTTAGCAAGAAAGCACTGAGCATGTTTGTGAATTTCATGGCTAAACTGATATCAGTCCCCTATATGTTCTCTCCTCTAAGGGGTGATGCCAGTAATCAATAATCAGAATTCAGTAATGTTCAGAATATATATTCATACCATTAATTCACTAGGTTCCAGTGCTTCAAAAATCAGATATTAGAAATCAGAAATACCTATACTTTGCTTCAAAACAGAATCATCAAACTGGTTTCAAGATATTTATACATAAGCCCACTTACCTTATTTTGCTAGAAAGTTTCGGTTGAATTCTGGAAATCTGTTTGATCTCGCTACTAGATTTTACTGATTGAACAAAGACACTATCTTAACTCGAATTTTCAAGTGATACTCAAGATTTTTGTAACACCAATTCAGAGATTTGAGGGTGTTACTTATAGGTAAAATTCTGACTGTTAGCCTCCCAATTTATGGTCATAATCTGCCATGATATGCCATTAACAACCTTTATTCCATTTTAAATACTTCAGTTACAAGTCATATGCTGAATCAGTAACTGTCTGCTGGAATCTCGCGCTACTGAACTCTTATGTTGCTGGATTCTATCTGCTGGAATTCTGTCTGCTGGAAAACTACCAGCTTCTGGAATGTTAGTTGCTGCTGGAATAGTTAGCTTCTGAAATATGCTAGCTACTGCTGGGAATTTGGGTTCTCACACTTTTGAACAGAAAAAACTATATATTTTTCATTTTATGGCATAAAAAGACTGCACTAATGTTTCTATAATACCGTGAATTGATGATTATGTTAGAAAGATATTACCCTGGATATGTTGGACAAGTACACAAAACCGCAGCAATAGAAACATCAAGTCGAAGCAAGGAATTTCCTTTCTCCGCAAGACGAAATTGCCCATATCAAAGTGTTATACGTTGCAAGCAATCGTCCCCAAGATACAACGAATTCAATCAAGAGAATGCAGTACTAAAAACTCTTGAACACAGCGAACACCAAAATATGTAGAGCTTTGAAGTATATTTTCGAAAATGATGCAGCAATATGAGAAGAAGAGATGAAGCAAAAATTCAGCAGCCTTGGACAATGGTTGGAGGGATTATTTATATATGATCATCGGTTGCATTGAGGAGACACGTCTCTCCAGACCGGATGCTTCGAAGAGACACAATTCTATTCAAGGGATACAATGGTTGAGCCAAAACAAGCCAAGAACAGATGCATGATTGCCAAGGGACGCACATGTTTTTCTGAAAAAGCGCTGCGCGCGCAGCCGCGCGACAACACGCGCGGCCACGCGCAAGGCACTGTCTCAGTGCGCTCCGCAAATAGTAGGGCGTGCGCGCCCGCGCGAGAAGCTGCGTGGCTGCACGCCCTATTCTGCTAGATTTCTCCGAATTCAGTAACAAGCATGCATCCGCGCGTAATGTGACCCGAGCGCCTTGCTCTGTCCAACGTATCATCTTGTGCACACTGCACTGCGTTCCGGCCGCATGTGCGTGACAATATTTTCCAAATAAATTTGGTCCAAAAAGATTAATACTTGTCAAAGACCGCACCGCACCGGCCCAAGCGCGCGCCCGTGTGTTCACTAAGACACAGCTTATTAGCGTCTTCCCCCTTCTAAAAACTTCTGGTACCCCTTGGGGCTCAAGCCCCTATTCAAACTTGGAGTTTATAAGAAGACTTTATTTGGCTATTTTCTCCATGTGGGACAACTCTCACTCCCTTTTCTATTCAAAAACTCTTCATTATTCATTTATCCAACAATCCCCTACATAAATGAATTTAATGCTTGTATGCAGATTTACTTGAAAGCTCTTGTCAATTATTATTGCATTGGGATAGGTAGTTTTTGACTTTGAACCTTCTTTAGTAACATACTATAGGATTACTAGTTGAGTAGTGACATGATGTCTTGAACTAGTCAACCGTTGATGTAAACCAAGTCAATAGTATTTACACAATAATAATTATAACATATTCTTGTTCTCATGTTGTGTTGGTTACGGCCATGGACCATATCCTAGACTCATAAGTGTTTTTCATTGAAGCGGCCATTATTTCTCACTTATATAGGTGATCTCCTAACTAGAGTATCCTGCCATACTCTACCTTTTAGGTTTAGGAATCATTAAAAGAAAACTTAACCTCACCACATGTTGCAGGTCTTTTCTACTTGGATTTTGTAGGAATGAACCTTTATTATTTCCAAGTACTCAAACTAATATTTATAACTTAGTTTTCCCATTGAACCAAGGTCATGTGATCTCCAATCCACAAGGTTGGGTTACCGCTATAAATATTTTATTTTGTGGGTTTTAAGCTCATTCCTCTCAACAGTTTGTACATTTGATCTCTATTTATACCTTTAGTAAACGGATCAGCTAGGTTTTCCTTTGATTTCACATATTCAATAGAAATAACCCCGTTTGAGATCAATTGTCTTATGGTATTATGTCTTCGAAGAATATGTCGAGACTTGCCATTGTACATACTGCTCTGTGCTCTTCCTATTGCCGATTGACTATCACAATGAATGTTAATGGAAGACACGTCTTATTCCAACAAGGAATATCTTCTAGGAAGTTTCTTAGCCATTCGTCTTCTTCCCCAGCTTTGTCTAAGGCAATGAACTCGGATTCCACAGTGGATCGAGCTATACATGTATGCTTAGAAGATTTCCATGACACCGCTCATCCACCTATGGTGAATACATATCCGCTAGTGGATTTGGAGTCTTTTGTGTCAGATATCCAATTGGCATCACAATAACCTTCTAAGACTGCAGGATATTTTGTATATACCAAACCATAATTCAATGTATATTTTAAATATCCAAGCACTCTTGTTAAGGCTTTCTAACGTTCCTTGCTTGGACTACTTGTGAACCTACTTAACTTGTTTACTGAATATGCAAGATCTGGACGAGTACAGTTAGTTAAGTACATTGGACTACCTATTTATCTTTTTCAGTACAAGTAAGAGAGGAAGAGATGATTACCGGATACGTCGACTTTTCAACTAAAAATGCATAGCAAAGGTGACTTGGCAGCTCCTTCAAATCAGGGGAAGGAGGTATTACCTTTGTTTGCTCATGTACCTCTAATTCCTCAAGCGGTGCATCCGTTTTTCTTTCTTTTTGTGATGCTTCAAGAGCCAACAACTGCCCTTTCACTTTCCAATTGTCTTCATCAACAGTTCACTACAAGAAATTTGATCAATAATGACAAAAAAATAATGAGGGTACACAAAAGTGGTCATTACAAGAGTTTTTTTAATAAAAAAATCGCTAAATATAGCGACGGATTAATCACCGTCGCTATATTTAGCGACGGTGTTATCAAAACCGTCGCATCTATAAACATTAGCGACGGTAAATTAACACCGTCGCAAATATAGCGACGGTTTTTCAAAGCGGTCGCTAAATATAGCGACGGTTTTTCAAATCTGTCACTAAATATAGCGACGGTTTGACTTTAATCTGTCGCAAAATTTAAATTAGCGACAGTCGAATAATAACCATCGCTAAAATGAGCGACGTTTTTTAAATTTGCGACAGTATTTTGTCAAACCGTTGCTACTAGCGACGGTTTAATCAAAAACCGTCGCACCATTTCTATAAATACCGCCATCTCCCTCTACAACACTTCACAACACTTAAAAATTTTCTTTCTCACACAAATTTACCTCTTCACAAAACACTTAAAATTTTTCTCTATTACACAATTTTACCATATCACTTTAATTTTTTTTCACCACTTAATAACACTTAAAATTTTTTACTTTTACATAATTTTACTACTTAACAATACTTAAAATTTTTCTTTTTTACAAAATTTTAGTTTCTATTTTTTGTTTTATTAGATTTATTAAATTAATAAAATTATTATTTTTTATTTTACGAAACAAATTAGCGACGGATAACATAAACAAAACCGTTGCGAAAATTAGCGACGGTCTTCAAAGGTAATCGTCGCTAAAATTAGCGACGGATAATAAAACTGTCGCTTATTTGGCGACGGATTAGAAATCCGTCGCTACCTTTAGTGACGGGACATCATTCCCCTCATTAATTACCTTTACCTACGAGGGCAATAATGACGGTCCATGACGGGAAATTTCCCGTCATTAAAAGTATTTAATGACGGGATTTGATTATGTAGTGATGATATTTCCCGTCACTAAAGGTCCATTTTCTTGTAGTGGTTCCTGGAGGGCTTATCAAACAGCTCTCCAAAGGATCCCTAGTTCCTGCACATTCAAGAGACATACATGATTCTATAATATCAATGCTTTTACAAGTGCTTACCTCGTTTGATTCCTTCATGGCGTGATAGATATTAAAAATGACTGCTTCTCCGCCAAATCTCAGGGTGATTTCACCCTTGTGCACATCTATCAATGCCCTTCCAGTTGCCAGAAACGGTCTCCCTAAGATTAATGGATCATCATGATCCTCTTCCATATCTAAAATCACAAAGTCAGCAGGAAAAATAAATTTATCCACTTTTACCAGTACATCTTCGACGATCTCAAGTGGATACGTGAGACTTATGTCTGCAAGCTGTAAGGTGATAGTGGTAGGTTTGACTTCTCTAAGCTCCATATCCCTGTAAATAGAAAATGACATCAAATTAATACTTGCTCCTAAATCACATGAAGCTTTACTACATTTAGAACCACCAATAAAACAAAGAATAGTAAAACTCCTTGGATCTTTTAATTTCTGTGTTAGTTTCTTTTGTAGGATGGCGCTACATTCTTCAGTCAGTTTCATTGTCTCGAACTCTTATAGCTTCCTCTTTTTAGACATCACATCTTTAATAAACTTTGTATAATTCGGCATTTGCTCTAAAGCATCAGCAAATGGTATGTTGATGTGTATCTTCTTAAAAATCTCTAAGAATTTTGCAAACTGATCATCCAAATTTTTCTTTTTGAACCTCTGCGGGTATGGAAGAGTTGGCTTAAATACTGGAGGTGGTTCAACTTCAACTTCAGCTTTGGGTCCCTCAGTGTGGGGACCCGGACGCTAATCATCTTCTTAATCGGGATTGGGACTAATTAATCAATTATAATAAACAGGGTCTAAATTTTTTTTTTAAAGATGCGGAAGGTAATGGAATCAAACTCCTATACATATTAGTATAAAAGTATAAATCTGATAAAATATACAATCATACACATCTCAGGTTCAACAACTAACTATCAAGTGTTTAAACCCTATCTCTAGTCCAAGTCCGTAGTCTCCACTCTAACTCGATCTTTCTTCATCTCTGTGACCCTGAACCTGTCCCACCTGTTGTCATGCACACATACAAACAAGACAACAGCCGGATAACTCCGGTGAGATATAGATATCCCAGTATAAACAATGTATCAATGCAATCATATAAAACATATATAAAAGCACAATAATCATAAAAACATGTATCCAATCTGACTACATGAATTAATACGAATCTATATTTAAAACAATGTCTTGTTATCTTATCCCAGCTTATTTCTAATCTAGGGATCCCAATCTAATTTAGACTTTGGTATGCTGTATCGAATGTCTACAATAGACGTCGATCTACATCTAAGCTCATCGATACACCGTATGTCTAGAGTCTCAGCGGTTCTGACAAAGACTCGGCGGTTCTTCCCTAGCTAGACTGATCTGCCCTAGACTCAAACTCTGACTTTGTTCTAAGTCAATAGATTAACATATCAATTTGATAATCTGCAAATATCAATGCAATAAAATAAAGTATGTGATTTAGGGAAACTCAAGTCAAACATAACTCGAGTTGTACAATCCCGAATTAACATTTATTTATACCTTTCTTGCTGTCGGTCTGATACAATCGAAGTCTTGATTCAAAGTCTGTCACTGTTCAATATGGCAATGACAATATCAATATTCTGTATTAATATTCTAATCAAATCACAAAATCTCTGTTTTATCAAATTCTGATAGTCTCATAGTGTAATCATGCGATACTGGTAATACTATATCAGTCTATACCAATTCATATAATTTACAATCAACCACCGTACAAATCTGATATCAATTCCAATCAATCTCATTCTGAAATTCATAACAATTCCATATTCAGTCCGTTTCTTAATCTGACTTCGATTCTACGCTGTCTAACATGTCAAGAACATCATATATGAATGCCATTCAATTATGAAAATATCATAATTTCAAGACATGTCAAAACGTAGTAAAACTTACGTCCAGTTGTAGTCTGCGTTGATAGGAACACAGTACCGAAGTCGGATTTCAAATCGAACGGACGGATCAAAAAATAAAGGCGTAAGGATTTTACAAGCCTTTCTCGTTCCTTTTTCTTTCTTTCCTTCTGAATTCGAAGGAATGATACTTATATATATATATCAATGCATGCATACAGCGAGGTGACACAATTTTTGCAAAACACGTTGCACCGCGGGTGCGGTAGCTTCGGGACCGTGGGTGCGGTGCCTGACCGTGGGTGCGCTCTCTCCTGGACCGCGGGCGCGGTGATCATTGTAAAAATAGCATACCCTACTGCTTCCTCACCGCGGGTGCGGTCTAATCATGAGCGCGGGTGCGGTGTTGCTTCGGCAACCCATTCTGAAATTCAAAATAAATGGTGCACCTTATATTAAATCATATCTCCGTTGGCCCTTTCGTAATCACATTAAATTATAAGTCAATAATCTTTGATTGACAGTGATTAATTCTCGGGCATTACACTCAGTTTCACCTTCTTCAACTGTCTTCTCACGTTCCACTCTCTCTTTAGGAATTTGTACCTCCAATTCCTTTCCACTCATCAAAGTGACTGCCTTGCACTGCTCTTTTGGGTTAACTTCGGTGTTACTAGGAAGTTGACCCCTATTCTAATCTCTCAATGCGGTAGCCAACTGTTCAATTTGAGTTTCCAAAGATTTTATTGTGGCAACCATATTTCCTATGTAAGTCTCCATGTTATCAAGACGAGATTCAGTCCTTGCCATCCTCTTTCCCGACTCAGCAACAAACGTTCCTACCAAATCCTTAAATGAAGGCTTTCCTTCCCCCTTTGATGTATTGAACCCTGGTGGAGGATTCAACACATTTTTGTTATTTGCATAAGAAAAATTTTCATGATTTCTTAATCCTGGATGATAAGTATTAGGGGGAGGGTTACCTCGATATCCTCCAAATCTTCCAAAATTTCTGTTGTTGATGTACTGAGCTTATTCAGGAATAGATTGTTCTTCAACAACAGTCGATGGACTCTTAGTTTCTAATGTGCTTACCTTATTCATCCCTGCTATTTGAGTGGTCAATGCAGATACCTGAGCAGTGAGTGACGTAATAGGATCCACAACATAAACTCCAGTTGTCCCTTTTACTCCTGCCCTTTCAGACGGCCATTGGTATCTGTTTATCGTCATCTGTTCAAGCAAGTCATAAGCTTGCTCGGGAGATTTAGCAAAGATCGTGCCACCAGCTGCAGCATCCACTGTTCCTCTTGTTTGCCCATTTAGACCGTTGTAGAATAATTCAATTTGCACCCAGTCCTCAAAACCATGGTCGGGCATTTCCTCAACAGCTCCTTGTATCTCTCCCATGCCTCATACAATTGTTCAAAATCAGTCTGCCTGAACGTGCTAATCTCGATCTTCAACTGTGCAGACTTTGCAGGAGGAAAGTACTTTGCCAGAAATTTCGTCGCCAGCTCCTGCCATGTCGTGATACTTCCCAAGGAAAGCGATTGGAGCCATCCTCTTGCTTGATCCCTGAGAGAAAACGAAAACAAACGCATTCTAATAATATCATCAGGAACATTATTAATCTTTACCGTATCTGTAGTATCCCGATGCCTAAATTGAGTAATTATTGGATTAATTATATTCTGCGAGTTCGGAAGGAACGAACCAGGATCGGACCGTCCGAAGAGGTTCGGATCGTCCGAAGTGGGTTCGGATGGACCGTTCGGTTCGGTGTCAGACCGAGTCTTGTCAACAGTAGACCGTGTCAGGGTTCGGATCGTCCGAAGAGGTTCGGATCGTCCGAAGACAGGTGGCTGGACACGTGGAAGACATGCAGAGTTCGGAACGTCCGAAGTGGATCGGATCGTCCGAAGTGCACAGGATCGGATCTTCCGAAGTGGATCGGATCGTCTGATCGTCGTCTATAAATAGAGGCGCGAGGCTTCACTTTTCAATTACCAATTCCGAGAGTTCCAGAGCGTTTTAGTCGTTTCTGATGGGTTTCTAGCTTTTCCCGAGGTTCGGGCACTAGCAGGGAGCTACTGGCTTTGTAGCGGAGCTGTGCTCTAGTTGGGAGCTAGCGGCATCAGTGGGCTGACTACGGACGCAGGCTTGATTCTAGGGCTGATTACTAGGATCTACTGGTTTGAGGTACGGAAGTACTATCCGAGATATCCTGGTTGAGTATGCTTTACTATGTGTTGCATGTTTATGTGTTGCATTATTATCTGACATATGATGCATGGTTTATTATGCGGCATTTGCATAATCATGTTGGGCCTGTTTATCTTTTGAGATAGCCTGTTCAGAGGGTGCTCAGCCCTCGGTTGTTGTGGATGGTTGGACCCCGTTGGCCGACGGTGGTCAGGATACCGGTATATCCACAGGTTTATGGTATGGGAGCCACCTCCTGGTGCGACGGCGCAGAGTGCTACATACCTTGACGTCATTTGCCTGAGCAGTTTTTCGTTATACCCAGACCCTGGTATCCAGTACATTTTGCATACATGCATGTCATAGTCTTGTATACTCATTCTTTCGGTACTGAGCGTTTTATGCTCACGTCCTCGGTTTATCTCTGTTTTGGACACCCTATTCGATGGGGCAGGTCTCAGGTTGGACGGTCCAGGAGGGAGAGGACAGGGAGCTAGCAGGGGTTGACCTGTAGTTGCTGGTATTTTATTCTTGGGATTTAGTTTGATTTGGTTGTTTTAGTATTCGTACTTACTGATTCGATCGGGCTGTATATGTTGTTTTTCCGCTGTTTATCTGATTCAGTTTTATTAAGTTAATTGCATGCTTAAGTTCTGATTAGTAGGTGATTCTGGAACGGGTCACTACATTTATGGTATCAGAGCATGCATTAAGATTTTGGGATTTAGAACTGTTCTTTTGGGTCTAATCTCTGGTGACTTTTTGTAGAGATGTCTGGTTTTGACGACGATGCTAGTAGTCATGGCAGCGTGGGACGCTGGGGAGACCGCGACGATCGGGAGCGTCGTCGAGAGCATCGGGAACGTCGTCCACACCGACGAGATGAGCCTCGGAGTTTCAGTATGCATAGGTTCTTGCAGATGGGGCCGAAACCTCTTTCGGGCGGCGAGACTCCGGATGTTGCGGAGAACTGGCTTGAGAGGATGGAGAGCTGTTTCAAGTCTTTCCAGTGCTCGGCGGAGCAGCAGATGGATACCCTTGATTTCTTGCTGGAGGGCGGTGCACGTAAGTGGTGGAGGTCTACCTCTGCACCGATAGTTCAGCGACAGGGCCGAGTTCTTTGGGCCGATTTCCGAGCTGCTTTCATGCTGCTTTACTTTCCGCCAGCTCTTCTGCAGACCAAGGCGATTGAGTTGATCAATCTGAAGCAGGGGAGTTTGTCTGTTGATGAGTATCAGCAGAAGTTCTTTGAGTTGCTCCCATATGTTCCGCACGTCAGTGACAATGCGGTGGCCAAGTATAATCATTTTCTTCAGGGCCTCAATCAGGAGATTTATGATCGGGTCGTGGTCTGTGATGATCCGACGTCGTATGAGGGCCTTGTGAACCGTTGTCGCCAGGCAGAGGGCAGTTTGCTGAGGGGTCGAGCCATGCAGTCTGCTCGTCCTACTAGTTCTTTGGGTCCCCGTGCCCAATCATTTAAGAAGGCTGGATCTACTTCTTCTTCCTCTGGATCTGGAGGAGTTCACCATTTTGGGAAGAAGAAGGGCCCGTGTCAGCATTGCGGGAAGGACCATCCGACAGAGCGTTGTCGCAGAGTTGCGGGTGCTTGTTTCAGGTGCGGTGAGATGGGCCACATGAAGAGAGATTGTCCACAGATGGGTGGAGGATCAGGATCTGGTTCTCAGGCTTCAGTTCATCAGAGGCCACAGCAGGGACAGTCTACTCAGGGCTCTAACCTCCGACCGCGTACTCAAGGGCAGGTCTTTGCTCTTAACCAGGATCAGGCTGCTGAGGAGAACGAGAGAGTTATTGCAGGTATTTGTAATTTATGTGGATTACCTGCTTACGTTCTCATTGATACTGGTGCATCGCATTCATTTATATCTGCGAGGTTTGCTAAGCGTCATGCTTTACCTTTCACTTCTTTGGACATTGTGGTATCTGTTTCCACACCGATGGGTCATTCGGTGTTAGCTAAACGTCTAGTGATGGGTTGTCCTCTAGAGTTTGAGGGTAATATCTTAACTGCTAATTTGATGATTCTTGCGATGGAGGATTTTGATTGCATTCTGGGAATAGATGTGCTGACTGTGTATAGAGCTACTGTGGACTGTTACCAGAAGTTCGTGCAGTTTCGTCCAGTGGAGGGCGACAGTTGGTTTTTCTATGGAGAGGGAGCGCGACCCCCGATGCCTGTGGTTTCTGCTCTGAAAGCCTGTCGTGCCTTAGAGTCGGGCGGGGAAGGCTACCTTATCTATGCTATTGATTCGTCCGCAGACAGTGTCGGGGTCAGTGACATTCCAGTGGTTTGCGATTTTCCGGATGTTTTTCCCGAGGAGATTCCTGGTTTTCCTCCAGTTCGGGAAGTGGATTTCAGCATTGATTTAGTGCCAGGCACGGCACCAATCTCCAGAGCTCCTTATCGTTTAGCTCCATCAGAGATGCAAGAATTGAAACAGCAGTTGCAGGATCTTCTTGACAAGGGGTATATTCGACCCAGTGTGTCCCCGTGGGGAGCACCAGTTCTTTTTGTCAAAAAGAAGGATGGTTCTATGCGGCTCTGCATAGATTATCGGCAGTTGAATCGTGCTACGATAAAGAATAAGTATCCGTTGCCACGGATTGATGATTTATTTGATCAACTGCAAGGTACCTCTGTGTATTCCAAGATCGATTTAAGGTCTGGTTATCATCAACTTCGAGTTCATCAGGGAGATATATCAAAGACTGCATTCAGGACCCGGTATGGGCATTATGAGTTTCTGGTTATGCCTTTTGGGGTGACGAATGCACCAGCAGTTTTTATGGATCTGATGAATCGGGTATTTCGAGACTTCTTGGATAAATTTGTTGTGGTGTTCATAGATGATATCTTAATCTATTCGCGTGATCAGCGAGAACACGTACAACACTTGAGAATTATTTTACAGATACTTCGCGAGAATCAGCTTTATGCGAAGTTGAGTAAATGCGAGTTTTGGATTGACAGGGTTGTATTCCTTGGTCATGTTATTTCTAGCGAGGGAGTTTCAGTTGACCCGAGCAAGGTGGAGGCGGTATTGAACTGGTCGCGTCCGACGACAGTAGCCGAGATCCGCAGTTTTCTGGGATTGGCTGGGTATTATCGCCGCTTCATTGTCAACTTCTCTCAGATTGCTAAGCCACTTACTCAGCTCACTCGGAAAGATGTTTCATTTGAGTGGACATCAGAGTGCGAAGAGAGTTTCTTGGAGCTTCGCAGACGGTTGACATCTGCGCCTGTTTTGGCCTTACCGGCTGGATCTGGTGGTTTTAGTGTTTACACCGACGCCTCTTTGCAGGGTCTAGGGTGTGTTTTGATGCAGAATGAGCATGTGATTGCTTATGCGTCGAGGCAGTTGAAGCCTCATGAGGAGAACTATCCTGTTCATGATCTGGAATTAGCAGCGATCGTTTTTGCTTTGAAAATCTGGCGCCATTATCTGTATGGTGAGCGATTTGAGATTTTCACCGATCATAAGAGTTTGAAGTATCTGTTCACTCAGGCAGAGTTGAACATGCGTCAGCGTCGCTGGATGGATCTACTCAAGGATTATGATTGTGAGATCAAGTATCATCCAGGATCTGCGAATCTCACGGCTGATGCTCTTAGTCGCAAGGTGAGATTGTCTGCTCTTCAGACTTGTGCTGTATCTGGGATTATTCAGGATTTCTGTTCGATGGGATTCAATTATAAGCATCGGAAGGGATCAGAGAGTATCCGTGTGGCTACTATTTTGTCTGAACCAGTGTTATACTCTCGGATTAGAGATGCTCAGATGTCTGATTCTAAGGTTCAGAAATTAGCTCGGTTGGCTGATGGAGATAATACTTCTGGTTTCCACTATCAGTCTCAGGGTCTTTTGTGCTTATCTGGTCGTGTTGTTGTACCGGAGGATGACACTTTGAGGGAGGAGATTTTGTCCCAGGCTCATCGTAGCAAGTTGAGTGTTCATCCGGGGAGCAACAAGATGTATAAAGATTTAAGGACTCGATTTTGGTGGAAAGGTATGAAACGCAATGTTTATCAGTATGTCTCCAAGTGCCTGGTCTGTCAGCAGGTAAAGGCAGAGTATCGACGACCTGGAGGTTTGTTGCAGAATCTTCCTATTCCGGAGTGGAAGTGGGAGCATATCACGATGGACTTCGTGACTCTCTTGCCTATGTCTGTGGGGAATAGAGATGCTATCTGGGTTGTAGTAGATCGGCTTACCAAGTCTGCCCATTTTCTTCCGTATAACAGAGATTTCACTTTCGATCGGATGGCACGGTTGTACATTCAGGAGATTGTACGGTTTCATGGTGTGCCTGTGAGTATCGTTAGTGACAGAGATCCTCGATTTACGTCTAGATTTTGGGGTAGCTTTCAGCAAGCTTTGGGCACTACTTTGAGTTTGAGTACTGCGTATCACCCAGAGACTGACGGACAGTCAGAGAGGACTATTCGTACGCTTGAGGATATGTTGAGGTCTTGTGTGATGGATTTCGGGCCAGCTTGGCAGGATCATTTGCCACTGATAGAGTTTGCATACAACAACAGCTTTCATAGGAGTATTGGTATGTCTCCGTTTGAAGCGTTGTATGGTCGACGTTGTCGTACTCCTCTGTTCTGGGAGGAAGTCGGAGAACGACAGGTCGAGGGTCCAGAATTGATTCAGCAGGCCAAGGATAAAGTTCTTGTGATCAAGCAGCGGATTAAGACTGCTCAGGATCGACAAGCGAGTTATGCGAACACCAAGCGCAGGCCTCTTCATTTTGATGCAGGCGAGAAAGTGTTTCTCAAGGTATCACCTTTTCGGAGGATTCTGAGATTTGGACTCAAGGGTAAGCTATCTCCGAGATTCATTGGTCCTTTTGAGATCTTGGAATGTGTGGGAGATTTGGCCTACAGATTAGCCTTGCCACCGTATCTGTCTAATGTTCACAATGTGTTTCATGTGTCCTTGTTGAGACGATACGTAGCGGATGAGTCCCATGTTTTGCATCCGACAGAAGTTCAGTTGAATCCGGATTTGTCTTTTGTAGAAAGACCGGTTTCGATCTTAGACCGGAAGGATAAGGTACTGCGGAATAAGACTATTCCTCTTGTCTTAGTGCAGTGGCAGCGCCGAGGTACTGAAGAAGCTACTTGGGAACTAGAGAGTCGCATGCGGTCAGAGCATCCTGAGTTGTTCTAGTTGTAGCATTTTCAGTTATGATTGTAATTTCAGTTGGGCTTTCAATTTGTAATTCATTCTTGAGATGAATGTATTGATTGTTCAGAATTGTTATTCTTCAGACTCGATTTCGCGGACGAAATCCTTTTTAGAGGGGGAGAATGTAGTATCCCGATGCCTAAATTGAGTAATTATTGGATTAATTATATTCTGCGAGTTCGGAAGGAACGAACCAGGATCGGACCGTCCGAAGAGGTTCGGATCGTCCGAAGTGGGTTCGGATGGACCGTTCGGTTCGGTGTCAGACCGAGTCTTGTCAACAGTAGACCGTGTCAGGGTTCGGATCGTCCGAAGAGGTTCGGATCGTCCGAAGACAGGTGGCTGGACACGTGGAAGACATGCAGAGTTCGGAACGTCCGAAGTGGATCGGATCGTCCGAAGTGCACAGGATCGGATCTTCCGAAGTGGATCGGATCGTCCGATCGTCGTCTATAAATAGAGGCGCGAGGCTTCACTTTTCAATTACCAATTCCGAGAGTTCCAGAGCGTTTTAGTCGTTTCTGATGGGTTTCTAGCTTTTCCCGAGGTTCGGGCACTAGCAGGGAGCTACTGGCTTTGTAGCGGAGCTGTGCTCTAGTTGGGAGCTAGCGGCATCAGTGGGCTGACTACGGACGCAGGCTTGATTCTAGGGCTGATTACTAGGATCTACTGGTTTGAGGTACGGAAGTACTATCCGAGATATCCTGGTTGAGTATGCTTTACTATGTGTTGCATGTTTATGTGTTGCATTATTATCTGACATATGATGCATGGTTTATTATGCGGCATTTGCATAATCATGTTGGGCCTGTTTATCTTTTGAGATAGCCTGTTCAGAGGGTGCTCAGCCCTCGGTTGTTGTGGATGGTTGGACCCCGTTGGCCGACGGTGGTCAGGATACCGGTATATCCACAGGTTTATGGTATGGGAGCCACCTCCTGGTGCGACGGCGCAGAGTGCTACATACCTTGACGTCATTTGCCTGAGCAGTTTTTCGTTATACCCAGACCCTGGTATCCAGTACATTTTGCATACATGCATGTCATAGTCTTGTATACTCATTCTTTCGGTACTGAGCGTTTTATGCTCACGTCCTCGGTTTATCTCTGTTTTGGACACCCTATTCGATGGGGCAGGTCTCAGGTTGGACGGTCCAGGAGGGAGAGGACAGGGAGCTAGCAGGGGTTGACCTGTAGTTGCTGGTATTTTATTCTTGGGATTTAGTTTGATTTGGTTGTTTTAGTATTCGTACTTACTGATTCGATCGGGCTGTATATGTTGTTTTTCCGCTGTTTATCTGATTCAGTTTTATTAAGTTAATTGCATGCTTAAGTTCTGATTAGTAGGTGATTCTGGAACGGGTCACTACAGTATCTGTTATCTCCAAGAAGGTCCTCAAATGAACGTGAGGGACAGAAGTGGCAGTCCCAACAAACTAGTTTTGCTGAAAAATATTGATCAGAGCAGGCTTCAGCTCGAAATTATTTGCGTTGATGGTCCCTCTTGCAATACCAGAGTAATGATTGTTGATCACTAGTCGCAAGTGATCTCTGATAGGTATAGCCTCTGGCGGGATGTGTCTGTCATTTTCTATGTGTTCAATCATTGCTTGGATCTTAGCATACACTGTCAAGCAGGAAAAAAATGAAAAAAATCAATCAATATAAAATAAAATAAAAAATAAAAGCTCTAAATTAAAATCTAGACTAATTGGTAACAATACTGATATAAATTCAAATTTGACACTCCTCGGCAATGGCGCCAAAAACTTGTTGCTTGTTTTCTTAAATGCTCGCAAGCGCACGATGTCAAGTTATAGTAAAATGTAATTTTGAATGCAAGTGTTAATCCCACGAGGAGTGTGCATAAAAAAATATATATCAATACTTGTAATTAAAATAGTCAAGACTTTATCTAGAAAAATCAATAACCAGATTGGTTTGTTTGAACGAATTAATTAAAAACAAAGGATTAATCTAATCACCGAATTGAAGAATAACAATTAGAGAAAATATCTAGAGAAATGATTTCACCAAGTTTCCACGACAATTATTCTCAGTTAAATTTATATTCCTGAATTCTAATTATTTAATGGCTAAGAACACTTAATTATTTTATTTCCTCTTTCCCAAGTGACGAATAAATTTGTATCAATCAAACTTCGATTCAATTATTCCTAATAAAATCTAAGTTTAATTGATAAATACAAACGATGTTCTTACCTAAGCCTCGCTAAAGATATACGCCTTCCGAACGATATAAACATTCAACGATGTGTTTCTAATGATCTACAATCCTATTCCCTCTCCCGAGTTATAGAATAAATCAGACAACATACAATTTATGGCCAGTAAATTGCAGTGAAATAAACACAGAGAAACACAATTAAATATGAAATGGAATCCAATCATATAAAATAACCAAGTCAACTCATCGTGTCCACAAAGCTACATCATTCTCTAGAATGAGAAATTAGTTCATCACGAAATCCAAGCGGAGACAAGACATATTCATAGTTTTAAACATCGCTACACAAAAAAATAAAGAAACGAAGGAAAAGATAACAAATCCGAAGTGCCGTCTCTGTCCCCAGATCCATCGTTCTTCGTATTTGTGATTGTTCTTCGCACTCTGAATCTTTGTCTCGTGTGTGCTTTCGGTTTCTCACGTCTTTTTTTCCTCCAATGAAGGCTTTTCTCATGACTTTCTCCAAAGGGCGGCTCTCCATTTCTCTGACCTAAGAGTCGCGCATTTATACAGCTTTCTGGAACGCCGTGCGCGCGGTGAGGCGAGAAGTGGCGTGGCCGCCGCACCCTTCTACCGTATGGCTTGTATCTGCGCGCGCGCGGTTGCGCGTGATGTTGTGCGGCCCCGCGCGCGCCTCTGTCGGTCATCTTGCATTCCATGTGCAGCCGCGCGCGCACCTCTGTCCGATGGACTGCTCGCGGGTGTGCAACTTAATGGTCCACTTTTGGCATCGCTCCGTTTTCTTGGTCCAATTGGCTTCGTTTCCACTATTTTCTCCATTCCTGAAATGACAACAAAAACAAACCAAAAACACATAATTATGTTCGAAACAAGCATAATTCAAAATAGATTATAATATATATTAAGTGCAAATCTTACAATTATCAACCATGAATGCTGTAAATAATGATAATATGCTTATTTTAAATGTTATGGAATTTTATGATGAAATGTTAAAAGGTAAAAATTATTTCAAGTAAAAATATTTTTACTGTTGTATGTGGATGTATATGAACTACTTGTTACCAAGATTATGGTTTGCTGACTCATTAAATTCACTAGGTGTGATCGATGCATGTGAGCATGATGTTGATGTTGTCGAGAGACTTGATGGTTGATCTTGCTGGACTGAAGGTGCACACAACCCGAGGACCATCGGTAGTTTCCGCAATTTACATTAAATTTACGATTTAAGTTTACGCAATCATAAAATGTTTGCTTCTTGCGTTCTTCCCTCCTTTCATGAATTTCCTCTTTCTTTTCCTTTTCCCCAGGTAGTACTAATCAATGGACTCCTTAACACGTGTGTATTTTTCAACCTTTTCAAATAATTCATACAAGGTACTTAGTGGTTTCCTAGTTGTGGACTCTTTAAACTTCCTGTTTAGAAGGTTTGTTGGAAACTTAATTCCGGTGTTTTGACAAAAGATGAACCAACTGAACTAAGCAACTGAACTGATCGTCAACTGAACATGTCATCAGCTGAATTCAATTCACTGATCGATACAACTGAAGTTCATTCTCGTCAACTGATTCTTTACCAGCTGATCTCTCAGCTGTACACGTCATCAGATGAAAGCGACAACCGACAAATAGTACAACTACCTGCAACTAGTAGTGGAACGCCGCATTTCAGAATGAGCAGTGTACAACTGTCAGAGTATATCGACGTGGCAATCAACGGTTAGAATATTCAAATATTCTTTAATGTTACCGTTGAGAGGAGAGTCTAGAAATAGTCGAAGGCAGCAACTGAAGATACATCGACTTTCAGTTATCTCATTTTACGTGCTGTCACGCTGCAAAAATATCTACTTGCATTCAAAAATCAAAGCTCACACTTATCAGTTATATCAGTAGTATTCAAGACTACATTCTCGAGCTTACATAGCACTTTGTAAACGTTGATAGATTTTCTAAGTTGTGCTAAGATCAGTTACGATCTGTTAAAGTGTTGTATACTAAGAGTTTCAGTTTTGGCAAAGTGATAAGTCCAAACTGAAGTGGGTCAGTACAGTATTTTGTATTTGATCAAAGTCTTTTAGTGAATATCCTATCTTCGTGATAGAAGGGGTGACGTAGGAGTTATTCAAGTCTCCGAACATCCAGAAACAAATTGTGGTGTCATTACTCAGTTGTCATTCTCAGTTAGATAATCTATCTTTCAGTCAGTTTATTTTCCACAACTGTTTTATTCAGTTTAACTGATTGCTATTGACCGACGTAATATCTAGTTTCAGTTTGTAGCAAAACTGAACTCATATTGTCGAAGAATATTTAAATTTGAGCAGTGTTTATTCAACCCCCCCTTCTAAACACTCTTTATTCGATTAACCGATCCTTTCAAGTGGTATCAGAACAAGTTATATCCTATCAAATATTATCTATACTCAAATTGTTCACTATGTCTTCATTCAACCAGATTCCTATGTTCTCCAGAGAAGACTTCGACGATTGGAAAATCAGGATGCAGGCTCACTTAGCTGCCCAAGATGACGATATGTGGTATGTTATAACTGATGGACCAATGAATATTTTGAAAGCCAATACAGCAGTTACAATCACAGAAGGGGCACCTCAAAGAATTGAAAAGCCCAGAGATGAGTGGACTACTGAGGACAAGAGGAAAGCAAATCTAGACAATGTAGCAAATGATATATTGTATAAAACACTGGACAAAGTAACGTTCAGTAAAATCAAGATGTGCAAGACAGCCAAAGAGATTTGGGAGAAGTTAATTCAGCTTTGCAAAGGCAACGAACAAACCAAAGAAAACAAACTTTCTGTTGCCGTGCAGAAGTTCGACAACATCAGAATGAAAGTTGGAGAAACAATGCATGAATCTGATGAAAGAACCAGCTGCATCATCAACGAGCTGAATGCGCTTGGAAAAGTGTATACCAATAAAGAAGTAGCTTTGAAGGTGATCAGAGGTCTTCCCAAGGAATGAGATGTTAAAACCATGGCAATGAGGGAGTCTAAAGATCTAAACAAAGTTGAACTCCATGACCTATTCGCTGACTTGAAGGCATATGAGTTTGCACTGCAAACTCGAGAAGGAGAACCATCTACCCCAGCAGCTACTACTGCCTTAGCTGCTGTAAGAACATAACCAACTGGTTCAGTTGAGAAAGCTACGGATCAACTAAGCAATGATGCCATGTCATTGTTCATTAAGAAATTTGGAAGATTTATGAGGAAAAAATCAAGGGAATTTTCAGAAGCACTATCAAAGAAACAATTCCAGAGAAGAGTCAAATGCATACTACAACTGTGGCAAACCAGGTCATTTTATTGCTGACTGTCACAAACCTAAGAAGGACAGTCAAGTTTCAACTGAAAGAAAGAAGAAAGTGTATGAGCACAAGAGGAGATCTAAGGACGACAAGAAGCCTTACAGAAAGAAACATGAAGTACTCCTAGCTGAAGATAGCAAAGCCAAATGGGCAGAGACTGACAGCGAAGTTTCAGAACCAGAAACCTCTTGCAGCTATAGTGAAGATGAGGAAGAAGTAAAGTGCCTGATGGCTGATGAGACAGAAGATCAATCAAGCAGCCAACAGGTATTTGACTTTAGCTCAACTGATTTCACAAGAGAAGAACTTATTTCGACTCTTCATGACATGGTTAGTGAGTATCAAAAGCTTGCTTTATCTTTTAAAAAAGCCAGAGCAAAGCAAACTGATCCCAAAGACGATAAAACAAAAATTGATGAATCAGTTGATATGTTGAGTCTGAGAAGGGAGATTGTTGAGCTCAGAAATGAAAGAAGCGGGGATCAATTAATGATTCAAAAGTTGTTGCTTGAAAATTCGAAGCACACTGAGCTTATTCAGGCTTGGAACAAATCGTCCGATGCTTTAACTGATATACAGAATTCTCAGAAATCAGTTACTGATAAAACTGGTTTAGGATTCTGTAGTAAAGATGATTCGTCTTCCAAAGATACTCGACCAAAACTGAATATGGATAAAGAGAAATACATTCACTTTGTCAAATCAGTTATGGTACAAGAACAAGCTGAGCCAAGTAAACTGATTGAACAACCAACTCAAAGTATGAACAAGGGCAAAAGATGTGGTATTGGTTATAGCCCAAAAGTTGTGACTGACTCACGAAGTCAGCCACCAAAACTTTTCAGCAAAAATTACTCAAATGGCTACTAAAATTACTATAACAGTAAGCCAGTTTAGAAAAGATACTGGCTGAACAATCAGTTGAAAAAGGGCAAATCACATGTTGTATCTCCTGCACACCATACACCAAGCACACACAGACCGGGAAAGACCATCTGGAATACAGCAACTGGACGGTCAGTTAGACTGATCCAAGTCTGGATTCCTAAAGGACTAATCAACTTTGGACCCAAATAGAAAAAAGGGTACCAGAATCTTATCTTGTGTGTGATTGCAGGTAACATGTACAATCATGAATCTATATGGTATTTGTATAGTCGATGTTCACGCCACATGACAGGAAATTCAAAATTATTATCTCAACTGGTTAAGTACACTGGACCAAACATCAGTTTTGGAGATAATTCTAAAGGTAAAACTGTGGGTAAGGGTAAGCTTATCCATGGCAACTTCACCATTAATGACGTATTATTAGTTGAGAATCTCAAGTATAATCTGATCAGCATCAGTCAATTATGCGATAATGGATTCTTAGTTCAGTTTGACAAACATTCTTGTTCAGTCAAAAGCTCAACTGAAGAGATCATACTAACTGGCAAAAGGTGTGGAAACACTTATAAAGTCAGCTGGAATGATCAATCTTATGCACCAGTATGTTTTATTGCTTCAAAATCCTCTAAAAACTGGTTGTGACATAATCAAATCTTCTTTTAAGAACAGGGGTCGTAAATCTTTTTTCCGATGCTTAGAGCTGTTACATATGGATCTATTTGGTCCAATACCAGTCACGAGCTTAGGGAGAATGAAATACACCTTGGTGGTTGTAGATGACTTTTCAAGATTCACTGGGGTTATATTTCTCAAGTCCAAAGACCAAACTGCTGCTCAACTGATTAAGCTTTTCAAAAGATTATTAAATGAAAAATCAGTTGGAATTGACAGAATCAGATCCAATCAAGGAACTGAATTTATCAATCAAATTCTTTCAAATTATTTAGAGAATACCGGAATAAAGCATGAGCTTTCAGCAGCTAGAACTCCTCAGCAAAATGGTGTAGCTGAAAGGAGAAATCGGACCCTCAAAGAGGCTGCTAGAACAATGCTTGCTGAATTTAGTATCTCTCAAAGGTTTTGGGCAAAGGCAGTGAACACTGCGTGTTACACTAAAAAAAGATCAATGATTAATAAGAATCATATGAAAACACCTTATGAGATCTGGCATGGAAGAAAAAGTGTGGTTTCCTACTTCAAAATATTCGGCTGCAGATGCTTTATACTTGTCAGTGGTAAAACTCATTTAAAATCTTTTGATGCTAAATCTGCAGAGGGAATATTTCTTGGTTACTCTTCAGCTAGTAAAGCTTATAGGGTCTTCAACAAAAATACTTTGAACGTTGAGGAATCTATTCATGTTGTGTTTGATGAATCTGCACTAACTATTAAGCCAACTGATACAGTTGAGCTAGCTGATAGATTTACAGATATAAGCTTGGATGATGATGATGAAGAAGACATCCATATTAATCAAAGCAACCTCCAAACACCTGAACCTGAGATATTGGATCAATCAGCTGAATTAGAAGCAAATCTTGACAATCAGTTAGTGGAGCAAAAAAATGTGAATCAGGTGCCAACTGAATCAGCTCCAACTGAAACTGAGAACACTCGGTTACCTATCGAAGAAATTGCTGATAGAGAAGCAACAAATGCTGAAATTAGATGGAAGAAATCACATCCTCCAAAACTGCTGATAGGTAATCCATCTGATCCAATAAGAACCAGAAATCAGATGCTCAATCTATATTTTCATTCAGCCTTTGTATCTCAACTAGAACCCAAGAAGACTGATGAAGCTCTTGCTGATCCAAACTGGATAAATGCAATGCAAGAGGAGCTAATTCAGTTTATCCATAACAATGTCTGGAACTTAGTTCCAAGACCAATTTCAAAAACTTTATAGGTACAAAATGGGTGTACAGGAACAAACTGAACGAAGATGGTTCAACTACCTGCAACTAGTAGTGGAACGCCGCATTTCAGAATGAGCACAAGGATAAAGACCAATCTCAAGGCTAGTAGCACAAGGATATAGGCAGGAAGAAGGAATTGATTACGACGAGACATATGCACCAGTTGCAAGACTGGAGGCAATCAGGATATTCCTTGTCTATGCTTCATTCAAAAACTTCAAAGTCTATCCAATGGATGTAAACAGTGCTTTTCTGAATGGCCAGTTGCAAGAAGAAGTATATGTTGAACAACCTCCAGGTTTTATCAATCATCACCTTCCTGATCATGTCTACTATTTGAACAAAGCCTTATATGGTCTTAAACAAGCTCCAAGAGCTTGGTATGGAACTCTTTCAAAATTTCTAACTGATCACGATTTTTCTGTTGGATCAGTTTATAAGACATTGTTCAAATTTTTCAAGAATGATCATATTCTACTCGTTCAAATTTATGTTGATGACATTATTTTTGGGTCAACTAACCCCAAATTATGCGAGAAATTTGCTAAGTTAATGCAGGAGAAATTTGAAATGAACATGATGGGTGAACTGACAAGTTAATCTACATATTATTTTATCTACTATGAGTTCAGTTATTCAGTTATATTTTACTCTTGTTTTGTCAAACACCATAAAGGGGGAAATTGTTGGAAACTTAATTCCGGTGTTTTGACAAAAGATGAACCAATTGAACTAAGCAACTGAACTGATTGTCAACTGAACACGTCATCAGCTGAATTCAGTTAACTGATCGATACAACTGAAGTTCATTCTCGTCAACTGATTCTTTACCAGCTGATCTCTCAGCTGTACACGTCATCAGTTGAAAGCGACAACCGAAAAATAGTACAACTACCTGCAACTAGTAGTGGAACGCCGCATTTCAGAATGAGCAGTGTACAACTGTCAGAGTATATCGACGTGGCAATCAACGGTTAGAATATTCAAATATTCTTTAATGTTACCGTTGAGAGGAGAGTCTATAAATATTCGAGACAGCAACTGAAGATACTTCAACTTTCAGTTATCTCATTTTACGTGTTGTCACGCTGCAAAAATATCTACTTGCATTCAAAAATCATAGCTCACACTTATCAGTTATATCAGTAGTATTCAAGACTACATTCTCGAGCTTACATAGCACTTTGTAAACGTTGATAGATTTTCTAAGTTGTGATAAGATCAGTTACGATCTGTTAAAGTGTTGTATACTAAGAGTTTCAGTTTTGGCAAAGTGATAAGTCCAAACTGAAGTGGGTCAGTACAGTATTTTGTATTTGATCAAAGTCTTTTAGTGAATATCCTATCTTCTTGATAGAAGGGGTGACGTAGGAGTTATTCAACTCTCCGAACATCCAGAAACAAATTGTGGTGTCATTACTTCAGTTGTCATTCTCAGTTAGATAATCTATCTTTCAGTCAGTTTATTTTCCGTAACTGTTTTATTCAGTTTAACTGATTGCTATAGACCGACGGGATATCTAGTTTCAGTTTGTAGCAAAACTGAACTCATATTGTCGAAGAATATTTAAATTTGAGCAGTGTTCATTTAACCCCCCCTTCTAAACATTCTTTATTCGATTAACCGATCTTTTCAAGGTTCTATTGCATGATGCATGTCAATAAGTCATGATTAACGAGCAATACTTCATGGACAACATGGGTGAACCGCTGCACATAATTATTTTTTGATGAGTCCGGGGAAGTAAACGTCTATTTGTTGATGTTTTCTCATATTTCTTAGAGATCAGTTTTACTCTTTACCTATCGTCAACTCTTTCTTAGTAGAGATAATATTATCGGTTAAAATATGACATAACTATTTTTTTATCCACCTAGTCAAATAGATCAAGTGGTGACACACGAGAACATCTCATGGGTTACACATCATAGTATTATTCTCACTCATACACGCTTAATCCAAACATCCCTCTAAAAAGTAAAGAAAGATTCTTCTTATGAGACTTGAACTCATGACCTTGCTCTGATAACAATTATTAGAATCAAGCGCTTATAACTAGGTCAAAATTATAACTATTAGCCAAGATACAATTTTATTTTCTTAAACTAGTGGCATCAAGAGTGTACTTATTTGAGTGGTAATAGGTTGGTTTGTTAGACGCATAAGTTCAAGGAGATGCGTGTTTATCTGCTAGCGCTGTCTAATAATATTCCTTAGAATTCAGTCTTACCCTTCCATACCTCCAACTCTATCTCCGACAAAAATAGTATTATCCGTTAAGATCTAGTAACTCTCTTTTAGGCTCACCTAGCCAACCAGATCAAGCGACACAAAGTCATCAGCTTAACGCACGAAAAATTAAAAGGAGATCATTCATCCCAATATTATTATCACTCATGTACATTTAACCTAACATTTTGTGTTGATTGTATCATTTCATTTAATTTCGATTACAGTTTTGAGTTTAATATTACTTTTATATACGTAAGTCTCATTACCCTCTAAAACTATTAAATAATTTTTTTAATATAATATTATATTTTTCAATTTTTAATGAACATTGTCATATTAAATTTTTTATATTGATTATCTGTAAATATATATTATTTTTATGTATTTTCATTAAAATTCACTATATATATTTTTAATATGTTCTCTAAAATAATTAAAAAATTTAATTATAATTTATTCATCTAATAAATGATTTTTTTTTTGAATTTTTGAAAATACTTATTTATTATTTAAAATTTTGATAGACAAAATAATATATAATTTTATTTTTTTTTCTATTTTTATTAGTAACAACTTAATTGAATCAATATATCCGAATGACATAATAAATAAATTAATTTGACGACAGAATATTGTTCTCCTCATTTAAACATTATCTTAAATGATATAAAAATGTTTTATATAATAAACTTTTTATAATAATATTTAAAATTTAAATATATATTTATTATATTATTTGAATAAATTTAAGTAATTATTCAAATAATCATACTTACTAATTTTAATCATTATAAAATATTTTATTAAATTTTTATAATTAAATAACAAAATCAAGACTTATTTTAAAAAAAGTATAAGAGAGATTTCGTCGTTACTCGGACAAAGTAATGCGTGGTGGGTCAGTGACCAAATAGAAAGATAAAAAGTAGACAGGTAGGTTTTTAAGCACAGCACCCCAAAAAATCCATCTCCAGCTTATCTAAAACAATCGGGGTGGCCACCGCAATCACACAAACTTTGGGTAAATATTTCAAAATTCATCCCCATTTTTGAACAGTGGAGGCACGTGAATATAGATGACATCACCACACGACACACTTAATTTTAATAATCTCCTTGGCTTCGATCACAAAATCTATTTTAATACAAATTTTACACTAAAATCGTGTGATTTATAATTAAATTTAGAGTAGGTCTCTTGTGAGACGATCTCACGAATCTTTATCTGTGAGACATGTCAATCCTACCGATATTCACAATAAAAAGTAATATTTTTTCATAGATAACTCAAATAAGAGATCTGCCTCACATAATACGACCTGGGAGATTGTCTCACACAAGTTTTTACAATAAATTTATTAATTAAGTTACTACAGACTATTTGTTATAATGTCAAAAGAAAGTTTGCTGATTAAATAAAGGTTTAATTTGACAAAAATCCTCTTAAAATAAATCATGGCAGCAATGAAATTATACGATTATATTTATTTTATTTTATTTATTTTTTAAATTTGATTAAATATTATTAAGTATAATATCATGGATTTATTATGAATTTTGAAACATTAAGTTTTTAACAATATTTTATCTGCCTTGGATATGCATTAAAAATTACAAAAAACATGGGTTTCCATAAAAAAAATATTTATATCATAGTATAAAGGTAGAGGAGGAAAATAATTTTTTTTATTAATATTTGGAGAAAGTAAAAAATATACAGACAAATAATTAATTAGTTAGGGACCATAAAATAAATAAGAACCACACTACTCAAGGAATGATGGCCCCAAAGCCTCTGCATTCCATCAAGGACTTCTGTACACCACCCTCACAGAAGAACCACCTAACCGGGCACCGGAACAAGCAGTTATTCCCCAAACGGACCGTTACGGAACCCGGTTTCAGATCCAGGAAAGGACCCGGAATCGGTCCGAACAGGTAGTTCCCTCCGAGTAGAAGCCTCTCAAACTGGGCCAAATCTTGACCCGAACCCGCTGCCAAGACCTTCAGCACGTACTGGGCCGGAATAAAACCTACAAACTTGTTATTCTCCAATGATAGAGCTGATAATCTGGGCATTAAACCCATGAACCCGGGTAAAAACCCGTGGATATCATTGTTGCTCAAGTCAACTGATATAAGCTGACTCGTCAAACCCAAATTGATGGGTACTTGGACCGACCCGAATTGATTGAAGGACAGAGTTAGCTGCTGCAACGACGGGTGGGTGAAGAGACTCGCCGGAACTGAACCACTCAGCTTATTGTGGCTTATATCCAACACTTGCAGGTAAGCTAAATTGACGAGTGTCGACGGGATATTCCCTTCTATTTGGTTATTCCTCATGATAAGTTCGAACAAAGACGGTGGTAGGTTAGCAGGTAGCTGGCCGGAGATCTCATTGTCGCTTGCGTCAAGAAAACTCAAGTTAATGAGTTGACCCAGGTCAGGAAACGCGCCGCCGAGCTTGTTTCCTTGAAGCTCTAGCCTTTTTAAATTCTTCATACCGTTGAAAGATGATGGGATTTCCCCCTCGAGCATGTTGTTGTCTAAATAGACCTGTTCCAGGCTGGGTAGCGAGCCTACAGAGGCGGGGATCGCCTTGGAAAGCGAGTTTCGCGAGAGGGCGAGACGCTGCAACCGAGTCAAGCGCGAGATAGAGCCAGGTATGGGGCCAGAGAAAAAGTTGTTGGATAAGTCGAGGTTCTCCAAGTAAGGAAGGTTCCAAGAAACGGCGGTGAGTGAGGCGGAGTATCCGGCGGAGTCGAGTGCTAGTTCGGTGACTCGAGAGACCGAGTTGAGTAGGACATCGCAGCGGAAGCCGCAGGTGAATTTCTCAGTGAAGAGGTTGTCGCAGGGGTCGAGTGTGAAGTCCCATGAATAAATGCAGGAACCGGGAGTTATCGTGGAGGGATTGATGGCGGCCTTGAGCTGCTTCAGAACAAGTAAATCTTTGGAGTGGGTGGTTGAGTCTGCATGCATGAAGAACTGAACAAGAAATGTTGCTGTAAATAGCATCATCAATGGTGACGACATCTTATATATGAAAATAAAAGGTGTTTGAATGATTTAAATCTTCATCGAATCTTGATTGGAAAGACTGTATATTATGGAAGAGTGGAAAGTGGAGAGTTGTGCTCTGTGAGAGAAGCAAGCTGGTGTGTGACAGTTGTTGGCATTTAATTTGGGCTATTCTATCGCGCGTCATGCTGCACTCATACCTCTCTGGGAACAGCACAAGAAAGATCTAATATTCAATATTCATAATAAAAAAATATTTTGTTGATTTTTATTAAAAATATATTTATTTTATGTGAAGTCCGCCCGTTCTAACATCATTCATATAGTTTGTATACATCATATAAGCTGTTAAAGCAGATCCAGCAAGCTCACTTGTGATTCAAGATTTTAAGCAGTTGTAAGATTAATGAACGATCTCAAAGGAGTTTTTATACCGAACCGATCTCCAACTACCTCGCGAGCTGCTTGGTTAATTTAAATCCCTACATAGATGACAATCATGTAACACATATTTAAATTATTATGTATTCTAAACAAGTTTCTAGTCAATCCACCAACCTGAGAAAAGCATAAAGGTTGCTAGTCGAGACTGCGCGCAAATTCTCTTTCTGCGGCGCACATTGCACGCTGCACAACTGCAAGCTGTTGAAAGTTCAAGATTATCCGCGGCGTACATGTGTACGCTGTTAATACTATTATACAATTATCTGCAGCGTGCAATGTACAAAGTTAATATTCCATCTAAAATTTCAAAAACTAGCAACAGTTAATTAATTAGCGACGGATTCTAATTTAGCGACGGTTTTACGTTTAGCGACTGTGTCTAATACCATAATTCGTCGCTAAATTAGACATAAAATCTTTTAAACCCTCTTCATATCAAACTTTTTAAACCCTCTTCAACTGAACAGTCTCATATGTGAAAATTTTTGGAATTCCTCTCCTTCCGGTATAAGATCGGTTCATCCATGTTCTCTTCGCATAGAAACCTGCCAGGAGCCGCTCATTGCCTGTGCAACCTCATGGCACTGGCGATCACCCCGGTCCTCTTCGGCCCCAGGCGTCACATGCCCACCAGCTTCCACTTGGTTCGTCCCCAAACCACACCGTACTCGGAGAGGTAGTCTCTGATACCAACTGTAATGCCTCACATTCGACGACTGTCCTCACTGTATCAAGAGAAGTCTTTCTAGCATACTTATGTCCTCACTCACACGCACCCTGGAAAATTTCCAGGGGGTCACTCATCCCAAATTGCCCCAAGTCAAGGACGCTTAACTTTGGAGTACTTATGTGATGAGCTATCGAAAAGTAGATGCATCTTCTTGATATGAGTAGTACATATCAAATCTTTTAAGCCATCTTCAACTGCAGAGTCTCATACCTGAACAGTTTTGGAATCCCTCTCCTTCCGATGTAAGATCGATTCATCCATGTTCCCTCAGCCTAGAAGTCTACCAGGAACCGCTCATTGTCCGTGCAACATCATGGCACCGGCGATCACCCCCCACCCTCTTCGGCCCCGAGCCTCACATATAATATGACAAATGTTGTGATCCTAGTGCTATTATACACTTGAACTTCATTTGGTCATAAGAAACACATCGTCGATCTATCGATGTGAATTAAATACTTAAATGTTATGTGCTTAAGATAATGTGATGAATGTATTTAATTTTGAAATATCTTCATCTTATGGAGTTCTATACTTGGAAGTGTACATTTAAAATGTACGATATATTTATTTCTCGTAATTACGTATGATGTTTGTACGGAATATTGTTCAATTTGATTGACCTACTTGGATTATGATTTCAGTATTATGTGTCGGCTTTTGGGCAAGTGAGAGCTTATTAGACATATGAAATACGAGCCAAACATTGGTCAATTGGGTTTTAAGAATCCAAGTCCATTAGGAATCATTGACACGTAAAAATATGTTGTGTCTAAGTCAAATTGAGATTGACACACAATTCACATCACACAAACATAAAACTAGATCACATATATCTCGTCGTGATAAAAAGTATACATAAACTAGTACTGCTCTCGAGGATCGTAGACCTAGTCAGGTTGTTTGGACTCAAGCGATCACCGCCTTCGGTTTTCATCATATAACCTTAATCTCTATTCATGCAATTTAAAATTTTAATAGTTGTAGGATTTATATGAATCTATCACAATTTGATCATCCTCATTTTTTTGTTAAAAGATATTATATTATACTTCCATTGTGTTATCCCTACGATTATCCCTACGATGGGAATAAATCCATCAGAAAAAAAAGAGATATAGAATACAAGG
Organism: Primulina eburnea; assembly: GCF_022965805.1. NCBI lineage: Eukaryota > Viridiplantae > Streptophyta > Magnoliopsida > Lamiales > Gesneriaceae > Primulina > Primulina eburnea. Next base: position 9,255,649 of record NC_133110.1, on the reverse strand, counting down.
AAAAAGAGTAAAGTGATGAGAAAGATGATATAAACTCACATTATATTTACTTTTCTTGATCGTGTTTGTATCAAACTTGTGATAATCAATAAAAGGTAGTTTTCTCTTTGTGACGCCCAAGGTCGATGATAACGAGAAGTGACCACTGGTGTCAAGTGGCAGCACGAATAAGGAGAGGCTCTTGGTATGCTTCTAGGAAAAGTGGAACAGGCATGAACCGATCACACACTAGAAAGATATTATTCCAAACTTTGCAAGTATGAGATTGTACTATTGAGGAAGTCTGAAAGATTTGATAGATACTACTCGTATCAACAAGACATATCTTCTTTTTGGGAGCCAATAACATAAAACTATAAAGTTAACTATGCATTACTTGGAGAAATTTTGATATGGGTGGTCTTTAGGAAGTTTCTCATGGTGTGAGTGAGTGAGGTCATAAGCATACTTGAAAGACCTATATCGGTACAACGAGACAGTTATTGAGTCAGGGGCGTTACTGAAGAAACGACTCCTGGCAGGATTCTAGGCAATGTACTGATTCCACTGGTGATATTGTTCTCTTTGGCAGCGCTGATACTTTTAAAATGCTTCATCAAACATTGTCACATGCCAACTTGATTGTTCAGTATCTCTCACATGATTTGACGATGTGAGATATGCCTAAGGCACTCTCACCCTCTTTAATCATCCAACGTCCTTGTTGAGGTTTTCCTTATCATCAAGCCAAATCACGGGACAGCTGTAGACATTTAAGTGGGCACGTGACAACCTCTAGTTACATGTTTTAAAACCTTGAAGCTTTTGGACCAAAACGAACAATATCAATAGTGAGATTGACTTCGACACAACGATATTAAAGCGGATAAAAATTTATTTCACTCACGTGAAACAGCCATCATTATTACCAAGTTTGGCTCTTTTCTACTCCCAATATGCAGACAATGGAGGAATCTATACAAGCAATGTTAGTACAAAAAGGTCTCACATTTCGAAGATCACATGTGTTCATTATCCTGTCTCACACATACTTTCCATTCCAATGAGATATCATTGTCTTTAAGTGTATTTTATTTTGTCAAAAACTTTTATGATTTTATAAAAAAATAACGAAATCATCAATTTATGAAGTGTGTAATAACATAATATAATATTGTTATTTAATAAACTAATTTAAATTATTAAATTGTATGTTTGAATATATATATGCTAGGACTTAAGCACGCCCTTGTGTTTGTACAAGTAAAACAAATAATAAATATCCGATTATCATATTATAAAGGAATGTTGGAAACTCTGATTTTTTTCTCAAATTTGGAAAAAATGGAAGGAAACTCTACGAATCATAGAAGCTAGAGAAATGTTACGGAATAGAAACTACAAATATTTACTACGAACTATGGCAAAGCAAATATATAATTTTTTTTCTTAGAAAAAGAAAAAAAAAACTAATAAACTTTTTATTTGTGGCTTTTTATTAATTTGTGGTTGATTTGTTGTATATTAATTTTTGTTGAACCGTAATATACGCTAATTTTATACATCAAAATAAGCCACTTTAGTTCTTAATTTGCATGGAATTTTCACGTTCTTCATTGAATTGCATTTAAATTCTTTTTTGGGCATTATTATTATAGTGTCTGATTAATTCTAGGGAAAAAGGTAGAAAAGGAGCGATTTTGAGAAGCGAGACACAACTTTTTGCGATGTTCACCCTGACGGAAAAATGTTGTGGTTTCAGCGTCACACAGAACTCTGAAAAAGAAATATTATACGCGAAATTGGGGAATATTTCACCCTAGATGTGGGGCAGTGCCTCCATGTATAGATCAAGGGTCCAGATTTAGCCACAAATACATAAGGTCCACTATTTTTTTTAAAATCACAAATATAACTAAATCTGGACCATCTAAATCTTGTGGGACACTGGCCCACAGGTAGGATCGAACGAACCCGAAATAGGGGGAAAAAGAAAGGCCCGAATCTGGCAGAAAATAATGTTGATGTTAATAGTTTAAAATCCCTGGAAAACATTATTAGATAATAAAAAATATATATAAATCGAAACAGATAAATGACAAGGACAGTTGGCCTGTCGCTGTACTAAAATCGTTCGATAAGATTTAAAACATATAAATCGAAACAGATAAAATGCAGGTGAAATGGGCTCAGTACGACCACAAGATAAAACCCAAAAGACTAGAGCTGGCGTCTTGTACTATGAGTTTGAACACATGACGACTATAAACAAGATTTAAAACATAAAATATTACACAATTAGTATTTATAAAATTATGAAAAAGCGGCAATTAAAGAATAAATAAATATTTTTTAAAAAAAAAATCATTTATTTAAAGCAAGAAGTAAGGGACGCTTGATGCTCCTTGTGGTATTCTTCATTTGGTGAGTGAATCGTCGATGAATACCACTAAAACGTTGTTGAGGAAAGACTTGAACACTCTGTTCATGAGGTACATGAAGGTTGTTAGAGCACTTTTCAATCCAAATGGTATTATCGTGAACTCGTAATGCTCATACCTTGTTCTAAAGGATGTCTTATGCTCTGACCTTTAGCTGATGATAACCTATCCTCATGTCGAGCTTGTAGAAGACTGTAGCTTTTTAAAGTTGATCAAAAAGACCATCTATCATTGGAACAAGATATTTATTCTTGACTATGATTTTATTGAGTTCTCTGTATATAATCTATACACAATGTCATACTAGCATTCATCTTCTTTACAAATAGGACTGCAGCTCTCCAAAGGGATGCACTTGACCTAATTTGCTTTTGTCAAACAACTCTTGGAGTTGTTCTTTTAGCTCTTTGATTTCAGTTGGAGCCATTCGGTAGGGTTCTTTAGATATTGATGCAGAACCAGGTAAAAAATTTATCTCGAAATCTACTTCACGATTAGGGACCAATCTATAGGCAGCCCTTTTGGAAAGAATTCCGCAAAATTTTGGTACTACTGGATATCTTCAAACTTTAGCTCAACTCCTTCCCGCAATTCGTTCAACAGTGCTAGCTAAAATTCTTCGCACAATTTTATGATTTTCCAAGTCTGAGAAGCAGAAAGAATATATTTTCGTTCTTGGCATTGCCATGATACATGATTTCTTCTTGGTTCGGGGCTCGTAGTTTGACATGCTTACTCTAGCAATCTATTATTGTGTGGCTCTTAGATAACAAATTCATCCCTAGAATGGCTTCGAAATATACCAAAGTGAGTTGAATCAGGTTGGCACTTAATTTTTGCGAATTGATACTGATTTTATTCTATCTTGAAACTATTACAATTACCATATCAAAACTTGAAACTCATATAGAATTTTGGAACTTAACTCAATATCAATTTATAGCCTATTGACTTAAATCCCAAAAATTATAACCTCATCGTTATAAAATAAATTTATGATTCAACCTTGTACGAAAGAAACTAATCCTCAAATAATTATCATTTTACTAATATTTCTTTCATCAAGACCATGAGTCTAGCGCGCTCTAACACAAAGGAGTTAATTGAATGTCTTTCTCCTTAAATCATTATTAGTACTGTAAAAAGAGACAAGACTTATTGTGTTACAATTTTCTCGATATCCACCATTATTTTTTAACTTAATTTACTTATATAAGGTCATAGCTTACTTGTTATCACAAAATATTATAAATTTATTAACCCAACGACATTGTTTCTCTCATATTTGTTTTAAAAAAGATATTTCTAGATCATACATATTTAAAGTTAGCGCTTAGAATTCTTAAAAACCCAAAATTAATATTCATACTGTTAAATATTGACACAAAAATCAACTTCTCTATAGGAATACTAAAAACTTATTATATGATTTTTATATCAGATTTTCTCATACAGGTAAATATTGACACAAAAATCAATATTTCTTTCATTAAGACCATGATTCTTAAAGTTTTGATACCAGTTGAGCTAGACACTTTAAAAATATAAGTACTTAAGCCTGGAAGTCCTGGGTTCAAGTGTTGGGGAAGGCGAAAGAAGCCACTTTCCAGGGATGTAATATTCTATGAGTGGCGGTGCATGGGCATGAGCCTGGACCATCCTAACGACCCATAACCAGTAGTGGTGCGTGAGTATAGGCCGAGGCCCATGTTGGTTCAGCCTAATGGCCCGTGATCGTTATAAAAAAGAAAGAAATCAATTGAGTCGTCAGCTGAACTGATTTCGCTGCTTCCGTTGAACTGGTCAGCTGAAATTTTCATCGGTTGAGCTCTTCATCAGCTGGCCGGGCTTCTGAAGGTCTTCTGGTGAACTGCCTATCAGCTGGACAATCATTTGAACCGGTCTTTTGATATTTCAGTTGAATTGATTCAGTTTGCGCGATCAGTTGGTGCTTTCAATTTGCGTCTCGATAGCTTCAGTTTTGGCTCGATAATTGATCAGTTCGAATCCTGATCAGTTCCAGTTTCTGCAAACTTAGGTAAATTCATTATAAACAAAAAAAAAGTTTTGTTACCATCAAAATCAAGATTGCGAACATGAAATATTCCAATAAGTTTGGTTAAATTTCGAATATGTTCGGGTAAAACCGAGATGTACGTTTAAGTTTTAAAAACGAATTGGGAAATTAGTCGATGAGCTTAAGTTTCTGTCTAAGAAATCTATACTATTATATTAAGTGTGAGGGCCTTAGAATAACTAGCTTTGAGGAAACCAAAATATTTAATTCCATAATTACCTTTTTTACCATACTTAAAACCTTTTCAAGTCACTCCATATTTTAAATAGAAAAAAATCAAAATAAAACTTCCCTTTTAAATCGAACAACTTTTCTAAATCGAAAATAATTTCGTGTTAATTATTTAGTATTATTTAATCAAATTAAAAATAATAATAGCACATGCAATGCATGTGCATTTTTTACTAGTATTTATGGTGTATTTTAAGGTGTTATGTTAATTTTGAAATGATTTGGGTAGTCATTTTAAGGTCTAAGGATAAATTGAGAAAGTTCGGGTTTCAGGGGCAAAATGGTCATTTTACACCTGAAAATTGTTAGACGTTCTGATAGTGCCCTAAATGCTGTAATAAATGTTAGTATGCTTATTTTGGAAAGTTTATGGAATTTTATGATTTACGTTAATGTCGTACGATTTTTCCCGTTAAAATATTATTTTACGAAATTGGAAAGGACACGATATTTCATGAATAAAAAAGAGAAAAATATTTTTGAAGGATGTGAATTGACTGTGACAAACATGATATGATATGATGGGAATATCGTGAGAGAGGAGACCCAGAGGGAGCCCGGATGTGGGAAAAGGCCCCAGAGGGCGCCCATTTACAGGAGAATACCCTAGAGAGAGTCTGAAAATCGTATTTCCATTTTACGTCGGTGCCTAGTGCCCGTCCCCATGCACAATGGTGAGCTAAGACTGATCAGTCAACCACATGATATGATTACCACTAGTCACTTTCAAATATCAAACTTCACCAAAAAATGATATACGATGATGGAAAGTTTTACGATTTTAATGAATTATGATATGGTGAAAGGAAATGCTTTTGATTAAAGGAAAAAAGATTTAAAGTTTATGCATATTCATGAAAAGCTATTTTGATTAAAAGTATTTTCACTGTTGCATGTAGATGTATATGTATACTTGTTATCATGGTTAAGGTTTGCTGAGTCAATAGACTCACTGGGTGTGATCGATGCCCGTGAGCATGATTTTTAAGGGAGGACTGGATGATTGAACTTGCTGGACTGAAGGTGCACACAACTCATGGACCGTCGCTAGTTTTTCGCAAATAAAACTATGTTTATGATTTATGATTACTTAAATATTTTTATGAGTTATGATTTTTTTGAGAGGATTTTGAGAGAATATTAGATTTAAGTTTATTTTTGAAATAATATTAGTTTAGGGTGGTTGATGTTTACGATTTTATATTTTGAATTACTTTTTTTTAGGATTTTCAAATAATTAGTTGGTTAGTTTATTTTAAAAGGGTGCAAAAATATTTTTAAAATATATATGTATATTAGTTTTCGGCGAAAACAAGTTTGAAAAAAATATATTTCGAGTATAGTTTAAAGAAAAACGAGTAGTCGACATTTCAAATTCACCTTTCTCTGTAGCACTACCACTCGTCATACCAGGCTGAATCCTGAACTTCACACAGATTTAAGTTCTCTAGTTAACTGGTTTTATCGACAGTAAATTACATGAAAGATTGGGAACATGGAGAACATTGAGCAAAAATCAAATTTTTTGAAATAGCAATAGACCATTTTCCTGCAGTTGGGGATAAAAAGTCATCTGCTATTTTAATATTCTTGCTTCCTGCACATGGGGTATAAGATAAAAATAATCTAGATGAACTTGTCATATGGTCAGTTGCTCCAGGGTCTATGGATCATAAATAATATAGGCGTATGTAAGGCTATATAAGGGAAAAGGTTACATTGTTGAGCTAATGAACTAGAGGAAGACACCTAATATTTTGAGAACTGTGTGGATTGAAAAAGCTTATACCAATTATTGAGGAAAAATTTCTAAAATAATCTCGGCCACTGTTTAATTAGGAAAATGACACTCTCATACATGGTTCGCCGGAACGGTTGCGGTGCTTGGAACGGCAACGACCGTTCCAGTTCCAATATTATGTTGCGGAACGGTTGTATAAAAAAATTAATAAATTCAAAAAATTGGTAAAAAAATGTAAATATAAATTACATCATACTAAAAAATAAAATATATAAAGTTATTACAAATTAATATATCAATACAAAACTATTTTACAATAATATCACAATAAGAAAATACACACTAAAAATTATAACATACCAAAGCTAATACCATGAAGAGTGACGCGGAGGAGCGAGATCATTGTTATATTCTTCATCACTATCTCGTAGATTAAATTGATTTCGAACATTTGGATATTGACGTGATTGTCCATAGGGATATTGATTAGATTGAGATGACGAAATATCATTAGAATGGGATGATTGATTTTGTAATAGTGTTTCGTCACGCAATTATAGTATCCGAATCCACGATACACGGTAGAACTATCAGCTGTACTTGAAGATCTATACTCGGGACCATGACGTCCAACACCACGCCATATAGATGATGAAGATTCATTGTATCTATCACCAATATACTGAGACGACCCATAATCAAATCCACGATGTCTAATTCCATGTGTACCAGTTGTTGAAATACTCGCGACTTTCCGGGCGCATATGCGCCCTCCTTTTGCGCGACTTCCCACGGATTTTAGCGACGGTTTTACCAAAACCGTCGCCGATTACAAATCCGTCGCAACTTGCGTCCCGTTCAGCCCATTCCTTTCCGCTTTCCCGTTATGCGGCTGATAAAACGCCACATAACGCCGCTACAATACAATAAATAGTTGACCGATTAAAAAACAAAATATTCCTTAATTTTGTTCCTTACTAGAAGAAATTGTTCTAGAGGTTGCCCAGGTTTCTTCTCCACTTCAGGTTGATTTGCTCTAAATTTTCGGCCCTTTAGCTTTGGAAATTACGGCTTCCAGTTTGGTAGTTTTCCATGCAATTCCTAGCAAGTCTCCCGTGTGTGGCTCAGCTTATGAGTCTATGACAGTGCTCAGACTTGCTTTTATCCCCTTTCTGCCATTGACTAGGTTGATGGTTACTGGTTGTGCTTTTAGACCCCAGGGCTGACACTTCAATTTCAGGCACAAATTTGCCGTTTAACATTATTCGACGTCTACCCTCTTCTCTTCTTACTTCTGCCACAACTTCTGAGATATGGCAGGGGTTACTGTTCCAAATTCTGCCACGAACATCATCAAGCTCTCGATTTAGTCCAGCAAGAAACACATATACCTGTTTCTTTTCCATGCACTGACGTAACACAAGTCTAGTTCGTGCCATGGTGCTCGCATCTCATGGTAATAATCAATCATGTTTCTTTCCTTTGCTTGGAATTCCACAAATGGGTTTTCAATTGAAAAATCTTGGAAGAATTCTCCAAATTACCACATTGGATCTTTCTTCTTAGGCTCCTTCGTTTCTCCCGTCAAGTATCCTAGTCTTTGCCTTGCAATCAATTACCTATTTAATGGACTCAGCCTATTCTACGAATATTTTGACATTCATATATGAATGGTGAGATGGACCGATAAGTGTTCAAGCCCATTAGAGTACGAGTCTTGTCTTTTCAAACCCACAACTTCCGTGGAGACTTCCAAACTCGATTCTTCTTTTGACCCAGACGTAATCGATCTTGTTCAAGGTCTGCAAGATATCGAATTTGCCGCCCAAAAGTGGTCTTTCCTTCACAAGAGACGCAAGGGTGATGGATTTGTGGCCCAGACATAGTTCTGCTTCACTGTCGATAGATGTTGGGTTTCCATCCCAGGCAAGATCGATTCTGACGGTGTGAAGAACAGGACCCAGATGTCGTTGCTCCTTCACAGAGTCCTCAATAGAGTTATAGAGCCTTACAGCTCTTATACCATGTGAACAACCCAAGTACGAGGAAAATATGCACACCAGATAAAAGAATATTGAATCTTTAGAATGAATAATATTTTTCTTCTATTAATAATGTTCGAAATCGCCTAATTATATACACAACTAGAAACCCAATTTACATGGCAAAATATTACATATGCATTATACTCTATACAATAGAAATAAAATGTTATCGAATAATCCTAAACAAAAAACTTATTTTGTTCCCCTTATTATAACTCAGACTCCTGCACCTGTGATTAAATTAATTCATTGCTCATTTAACATTATCAGATCGATTTCTTGGGATAAGAAGCGCTCGATCAAACCAACTGTAGAATTTTCAGTGGATGAGACAGCCCACCACCAAGTTCATCCGTGCTCGGCTAATCTAATTTTGGAACTAACACATTCTCTTTGAGTCCATTATTATTTTCCAATACTGTTCAGTAATTAAAATCCATTTTTTGTGACAGCACGCGTAACTTTTGTTCTTTTTTTCCATAAAAAAAATCCTAACCTATAAAATTTTGGCAAAAACTTGTGTGAGACGATCTCACGGGTCGTATTTGTGAGACAAATCTCTTATTTGGATCATCCATGAAAAAATATTAATTTTTATGCTACGAGTATTACTTTATATTGTGAATATGGGTAGGGTTGACCCATCTTACAGATTAAGATCCGTAAGACGGTCTCACATAAGACCTACTCTACAATTTTATACTGACAGATGAGAAAGATATATAGCTTGTTCCAGAGGTGGTTTCAAAATCATGAGAACAAACAATAACACCACCAACACATAACCTAATGCCATCTGATAGATTATTACAAAAAAGATACTATATTTATACAGAAGAACAGAGTGAATACGTGGAGAGTCACATAAGAAATCGGACACAGCTAAAACCTGCTATATTTACATGTAGCTGAAGCACATACATAAATTCGAACACAAGCTCTTCTAATAAATATATACAGAAAGAAACAAGAAACCTTTCTGGCATGCCCGCATTCATCTTCTGGCTAAGTGTTCGAATTTGATAGACTTCTTATTTTTCTGGCCAAAATTTACCAAATACTGCTTCACATATCTTTCGTTAATCTCAAACATGAAACTCATTCCCTTAATCTGCACATCGCATATTTAAAAAGTCAAAACACAATCCACAACCCAAAATCAATTGTTGGTGATTGCCATATATTTCATAAAGTCAAGCTGATGACATTGGTACTAGTGTTGGACCATTGGTTGATTGTTATATATCTTGTATGGACGATCTAATGACATTGCCATATATTTCATACAGGCAAGCCGATGACATTGGTTAGTGTTGGACCATTGGTTGATTGTTATATATCTCGTACGTACGAGCTAATGACATTGGTTAGTGTTGGATAATATAATGCAAAAAACTAAGTGCTACCAAATGAATTTAAAACGAAGATTTGTCAACTGATTTTCTATGTATGCTACACTTCATAAGATGATATACACATCTCCTGCACATAAACTAGACAAGGCCATACAGGTCCACAATCTTTTCAAATCCAGTGAACGTATGGACAAGGTATGAGTCTATATCTATGTCATATGCTTACATTATATATTAAGAAAATGAAAAATAGAAACTGACGTTTCTTAAAGAAGAATAGAAGATTATATCAATGGGCGAAGAGATAATTTGCCAAGTTCAATAAGAAAATTTAGCACTAGGTGGTTCACAAAGAAGATTATATCAATTGGTGAAAAATTATGTCACTAAATTCACATTTGCTGCCCCCACAGCAGGGGATGACATCTTCCATTATTTGGAACAGGAGGATAGCTGCTTTTGTAAGGGATAGGCTGTGGGATACGGTCATATATGATAATTAAAATCTAAAACAATCAGGTTAATTTCAGTGGAAGGCAACTGGTAAATTCCATCTTACATGACAGTTTGATTGAGCAAAAACAACATACTGGCAACGATGAGTTTGTTTTTCCTAGTACGAAGCATACACAAATTTAAAATGAAGCCTAACATTAATTTATACAACTGAGAAAAACAGTGATGATGCCAATAGCACCCATAATGTGGATACTTTTTTTCACTCTAGCTTTTGTAATAAGATACATCAAACAGGACAAAGGAAATGAGTGAAAGTTTGTACATGAATCGTATGCACCCAAAATAAATGGCAATTGAAACTTTTCAAATACTTATGAAATAGGTTATGAGTGGTGATGAAGTTGATCTCATGATGAAACCTTTTGTTGAGAAAAAACAAATTGATACAATCTTTAGTATACAAGAATAATACCTCAATTAAACAACTGCAACTAAGGCTCAGAAGTTGCCCAGTTTCTATTATCATGCCATTAACAGACATTGAACTCTTGCCAAGGTTTTTCAGAAAGAAAGATCCATCAGCTTCCATCTTAATAATCGCCTAAGAAAAACAAATAGAATTGACATAAAAGATTTTGTAATCAAAATATGCACCAAAAAAATCATCACTGTCCATAGTGGATTTGGATCAATCTCCAACATCTTCAAAAAAAAAACATGCATTTGGAAATTATAACTAGGGATTGTTAACGGAGGCAGTTCAACCTAGAACTGGTCTGGATTCTGGAAGCTCCCATTAAGAACCGGTTTCGTAGAACCGAATCTGAACCGGCCCAAACCCTTAAACAAAATGCTTTGGTGTGGTTCTTTGTAATAGGACGGTTCCGGTTCCGTTCCGATCCTGGTTCAAACCTATTTCATGAACAAAGTAGAACCGGATTCGGAACTGGTCCGATCCGAAAAATAATTAAAAAAAGTGGGTATAGACCTATTTTTGTAGCTGTTGGGGAACAAAGTAGAACCAGATTCGGAACTGGTCCGGTTCAAAATATAATTAAAAAAAGTGGGTATGGACCTATTTTTGTAGCTGTGGGGTGGTGGCCCCTAAGTTGGGATCCATCTGTAAAAAAATTTCATTTTGGTCCAATTTTTTGGCCATAAATTGTGAATCGTTTGTTGCAAACTCCTCACATCTCTCAACTACAATTCTCTTATTTCTGACAATTCTTGCAATTCAATAAATCTACCAATTGCCTTAACTCTTCAATTATCTCATTTTTATAAATTTATTTTCGCAACTATATAAAATTATTTAGCCTTTTTTCGGCGAAACAATTTATTTCCTTCAGAGTATACTAAAAATCAGTGTACTTTTTTTTAATATTATTATTCCAATAATTTTTTTGATGGACTATTCTTCAAGTCGTGGTGGTGTTCGCAGGAATAATGTTAAGTTTTTAACATGATTCTTGAGTTTGAAGATAATTCTAATTTCCACCACGAATATGACGATATGGCTGCCAATTTCGAAGGCCAAGAGAAAGAACATTTGGCCCGTGACAATGGGGGCATGAGAGATGCAGTTGGTAAGGTTGGGACAACCGGCATGATCGAGAGCAAGACACTTGGTCTCGCAAAATGAAGCAAAATTTGGGATCACTTCAAAAATTCATTAAAAATATGATACCAATAATATTGTTGCAATTTGTAAGATATACAAAATTTCTTATTCATATAAAGCGGGTGGTTCCGACGGAGGCACCGGAACATTCGAAAAACATTTTGTTAAAAATAATAATTGTGATGAACAAACTTTGTATACATGAGATAAAGAATCAACCAAACAACAAATAAATCCTATAACTTGTTCAAATTTTGTAATGACAGCTGAAATTTCACGTTGAGTTTTTGTTAAATTTGTGGTTAAATGCGTACAGCCTTTTATTATTTGTGAGTATGATGGTTTTGCAAATTCATCTTTCAAAAATTTAAGAGCAAAGTTAGTTTGACAACCGATATTTGGACTAGTATAAAAAAGGAACCTTATCTTATCGTTACATGCCATTGGATTGATGACATTTGATGTAAGTTGGCTTTTGAATTTTTAGACGAAGCACACACTAATTATACGATTGCTAGATATATTATAAATTTTTGTAGATAGTATCGTGTATATATAAAATCAGGTTCATCACATTAGCATCAAACAATAATGTTGCGATAAGACAATTAAAGAGTATTCTCAAACCGATGTTAGATGGTGAATTATTTCATATTAGAAGTGCATGTCATATAATCAATTTATGTATGAAAGATTATTTCTCTGATTAAATTAGTAATTCGATACAAAAATTCAAATTTTGTGGTAAATTGTTGGTCAAAAAAGATATGGTAAAGAGTGGAAACACATATGTGAAAGTATTGGTGTTACACATAAAATGTTGCATGTTATTATTGAAACTCGTTGGAATTCTCTTATTCATTTTCTTAATACCATATAACCGTATAAATATTTGCTTAATCCGTTTTATAATTCTATTGTTTCGTCGACTTTGCAAATAGAAGAAAATTATTGGAATCTTATTACTAAATGTATTGCTTTGTTAGAAACATTTAAACGAACTGAAAGATTTTATGACATTCAGTACCATACCACTCCTCTTTTCATTAATTCTTCTTCTTAATATGTTTCATAAATTTTTTGGATTTAGAGATTATGAGATTTTAGCACAATTTCTAAAACAGTTTTTATTGATTATGATGAAAATTGAGAGTTAATTACCATGTTAATCTAAGTTGAAACTTCAATAAATATATATTTATTTTTTTCGACATTGTTTACAAATTTTTTTATATAATATTCTCTCATATACGAAATAGTTATTATAACTATATCCTTCTTTTATTTCATGCAATAAATGATAAAAAGTAAAAAAAATTAATTGGTTTCGTGATCCGAAACCGGTTTGGTTCACCCTGGGACTTGACCAGGAATACCGAACCAAGCATCCGGATTTAATTGGTTCCAAGCTTTTACCTTGGAACCCAGAACCACAGAACCCTTAAGCATCCCTAAGCATAATTCATAAGGGATGATCTCAGATTCATCATCAGTTGAGTAATCCTAAAGAGGTCAAAAAAAAAGAAGAAGAAAGCATAAGCACACCTGCCGCCTAGATATTTTATTAGCTCGGCCTTCTTTCCTCAGGTCAATATCAACATTAGCATCCTCCGTCGATCTTCCAAGCACAATCTATAAACAAGAGTTCATTAAGCATTCATCCAGAAAAATTGAAAAATACCAAAACGAACAATGAACAATTAACCAAATTTATCAATATGATGGCACTAAAGGACACAAATGATGGAAGAAATGCAGCCCCAATAATAAATTGAGGTCAGCTAATAGGACAAAAGAAAAGGGTTTAACAAGACATGACCCAAGCACCAAGGGAAACATGATCTATAAAACAACATAAGTTGACATAAGAACATAATTAAACAAAGAAGCAACGGAAATCAAGTGCCTCCAAAAAAAACAAACGAATGAAAGAAAAGAAATCAATAAGAAAATCATTTATTATCTTATTTCCAATGGATCAGGATAAAGAACCTCAGGCTTCGTGATATAATGCCTCAGATGACGGCCATATAAGACAGCAAGAGCTCCTTGAGACATCATTACTCTTTGCAAACAGGAACGAGCACCTTGTTCCAACCTAACGATTGTCTTCTTAGTATCATCACACATATAACTTGTAGCTGGAATTTAAGATAACAACATAACAAAATGAGAGTCGTTACCAAGCAATACAATGGCACTAAAAATGCAACCCTTCGATTGAATAAATGTACGCAACAATTCATGGAAACTTCATCTATAGGCTCATGATGTTGAAAATGCGTTACAGTCATGATGTTGAAAATACGTTACAGTGCAAGAAAAATAATATAAGAAGTTCTATGCAATTTATGAATGTCATACAGAGAAGACTTTGATTTGGGATGAAATAACCTAACATTACATGAAAAAAACATGGTAAAATGATAAAGTTATAAGTTTGCACTCAAATTATTTTTTTTTTTGATAAGAAACATAACAATATTATTAATTAGAATTTTACAGTACAAGAAGTGGACTAGTGATCCACTGCCATGAACTAGCTATGTTCTAACAATACACATATGACCAATCCCTCAAATATCAAATGTAGACAATCCCTGAAAGTTTTTATCCCCGAATCCAGTTTGCTGAGAACTTGATTTTTCTCCAACATTCTTCCGTTGTTTCTTCCAATTATTCAAAAATTCTTCTATTTCTCTCCAACCAAACCGCCCAACTAATTCCATGAATCACCACTCTCCAGAAAATTTTACCTCTTTTGCCAAGCATATGACCCAAATCCGTAGTAAACAAATCTTGGGTTGTCTACGGCACAACCCAAACCAGTTGCATTTCTTTCAAAGCCCGCGACCACAACGCATGAGTGAACTTACAATGAACGAACAAATGATCTTGTGTTTCCACATGCTTACGACACAACACACACCAGTTGGGACAAAGAGAACAATTAGGATATCTCTTTTGCATCATATCGAATGTCGGTAATTTTGCAAGAATTGTTGTCCACGAGAAAATTTGAATCTTCGACGGAAAATGTATTTTCCAAATGATATTGTGAAACTTGAAATCTTGTGGGCCATTAATATATGTGAAGAATGACTGGAAAAAAGATTTTACTGAAAATTTCCCGGACGGATCCCCTCCCACTTTTGATAATCATCAACCCCTTCCACCAATCTAACTCCCTCCAGAACTACTAAAAGCGAAGATAACTGATTGATCTCTTCCTGACGAAGAGATCTACGGAAATGCAAGTCCCAAGAGAGATTTGTGACGAAGGATCAAAAGAAGCAAAATAGGAAATAGGCAAATTACGAGCCAAACAAAGCTGAAATAAAGAAGAGAACAAATCCCGGAAAGATGAGACCCCCAACCAAATATCCTCCCAAAACCTTATTTTAGTCCCCCCTCGAACGACTAATCTTAGTAGTCGGTGTTAAGTCGGGTATGTTGTAGAAATGAACTTCCACGGACATCTAAAAGTCACATTCTTAGCCAACCCCGCATCCCATCCATTTTCTTGTAACCCATACTTACTCTTTATTATTCTTTTCCACAGCATATCACTTCCGACGTTAAACCTCCACCACCATTTTCCCATTAACGCCGTATTCCTCAAACATATATTCCCAAGACCTAATCCACCTTTCTCTTTCGGGCGACAAACTGTTTCCCATCTAACCATATGACAGTGTGAATCTCCCTCATTCCCATCCCACAGAAAGTTCCTCATTACTTTCTCCATCCCACGCCACTTCTTTTGGTATCTTGAAGAGAGACAAGAAATATATAGGCAGAGCAGTCAATACCGCATTAATCAATGCCACTCTACCCCCTTTAGACAAGAACGCCTTTTTCCATGTTGCCAATTTTCTATTAATCTTAATCATGATAGGCTCCCAAAAAGACACTTGTAGAGGATTACCCCTTAGAGGAACTCCCAAGTATTTTATTGGCCATTGTTCCCTACGGCACCCGATCCCCTTAACTATATCTTCCTCCTCCGCTTCTTCTTGATTCAAACTCAATAAAGCAATCTTGTCCCAATTGATCCTCAATCCTGACATATCACAAAATGCCTTCAAAACTCGGACCAAAAAACCTAATTGTTCCTCCATTTTCACAAAAAAACAAAGTATCGTCCACAAACTGTATATATGATACTTCCACCTTGTCTCGGCCCACTTCATACCCTCTGATGAAGTTTCTTCTTTTGCTTTGTCAACCAATCTTCCCAAAACATCCACAACCATATTGAACAAAAATGGTGATAAAGGATCTCCTTGTCTAAGTCCTCTATATGCTTTAAATTTCTCCATCGGTCTCCCATTAATCATTATTGAAAACGAGACATTAGACACGCATCCTCTTATCCATCCTCTCCATCTCTCCCCAAAGCCCTTTTTCTGTAAAACAAAATCCAGAAAATCCCATTCAACATTGTCATACGCTTTTTCAAAATCAATTTTCAGAACCCATCCTTTTTTATTTTTCTTCCTCCCTTCTTCCACCATCTCATTCGCAATCAAACAACAATCCAATATCTGCTTTCCCTCGATAAATGCATTTTGAGTTTCTGACAATGTATGTGACACACTTTTTTCATTCTTGTACCCAACACTTTTGCTATTATCTTGTATAAGCTCGTTGTGAGGCTAATGGGTCTGAAATCTTTTACCTTTAGCGAGTCATGTTTCTTTGGTATCAAACATATGTATGTTTTCATTGGTCAACCCATTTATGATCCCCCCCTTCGTAAAATTCTACAAAGACCATCATTAACTCGCCTTTAACTGTATCCCAACAATCCTGATAAAGTGCCAAAGTATAACCATCGGGCCCCGGTGCTTTGCATCTGTCACACGCAAACACCGCCTTCTTAACCTCTTCTTCGGAGAAAGGTTGTTCTAGTTCAGCTCTCATATCATCATCGATAGTTCCCCATTCCACTCCTTCGATCCGAAATTTTTTCACCGATCTGTTACTGTACAATGCTTGGAAATAATCAACAATGAATTTGATAATTTGATCCTCATCCTCTATAACCCCTCCATCATCAATTTCCAATTTAGTAATCATTGATTTTCTTTTTCGGTGGTTTAGCAAGGAATGGAAGAATTTTGTGTTGCGATCTCCTTCATTTAACCATTTAATCTTTGATTTTGGTGTAACATTCTATGTCGTCGGCACACCAACTCTTCCAACTCACATTTAATTTTTAATTTTTCAGCCACCCCATCCGCATCCACCCTCCCCTCACTCTCCATTTCATCCAATCTCATAATTCTGTTTCGCATTCTGCCTTCCTCATCTCAATCTTCCCAAACTCGTCATCATTCCATGATTTGATCTCTTCCTTAATCGACTTTAGCTTTCTCATGAATTTATAACCTTCCCATCCATAAATTTATCCTTAAAACCCTTATGTTGCAGCCACATGTTCTCGAATCTGAATGGACAAGGCCCCCGCTTCAATTTCTGTGTTTCCAATACAATTGGAAAATGATCCGAAGTAATGCACAGCAGAACAGTTTGCTTATGATAAGGAAATAATTCCACCCACCCTCCCAAAAACAAGAATCTATCTATCCTGCTGCAAATCGGTGTACCCTCAAATTTGACAATGTAAATTTCGCATTCAGTAGTGGTGGATCACACAGTTCCAACTCCTGTATCAACATATCAAAACAAGCCATACTTGTTGTTTCTGAGTGGCTATTAATTTTCTCCGTCACATATCTCACAACATTGAAGTCCCCTCCCAAACACCACCTTTCCCCACACAGAACCCTCAAACCCGCCAACTCATCCCAGAACTTGTTTCGAAGTGTTGTTGTGCATGGTCCATATACTACTGTAAACCACCATCTACATCATTGTTTTTGTCTATGCATACCGAGACTGTAAATTCCCAATCATGTTGTCCGTGCTGGATACCACTCTTGGATCCCACATAACCAAAATAACCACTCTTGGATCCCACATAACCAAAATACCCCCTGATGATCCAATTGAGGGTAAATGAACCCAATCAACAAACCTTGTGTTTCATTGTGACGGAAATAAGGCACCGGGACCATATGGTTTCAGTCTAGCTTTCTTTCAAAAATGTTGGGCCACGGTTAAGAATGATCTGTTGCAAGTTTTCGAGGAATTTTTCACGGATGGAATCGTAAATGGGGTAACAAATGAGACATACCTGTGTCTCATTCCAAAAAAACAAGAGGCCATGAAAATCAAAGACTTTCGACCGATCAGTTTAGTAACCAGCTTGTACAAAATTTTATCCAAAGTCCTAGCAAACAGACTGAAAGAGGTGATGAGCAAAACAGTGGCGGAGAACCAGTGTGCTTTCATCCGGGGCAGACATATAACAGATTGTTGCCTTATCGCAAATGAGGTGGTTGAGGAATATAGAAGGAAGAGGAAACAAGGTTGGATCTTGAAAGTTGACTTCGAAAAAGCATACGATAATGTAGATTGGAGTTTCCTAGATTTCGTATTGGATAAGAAAGGTTTCGGAACTAAGTGGAGGAAGTGGATTAAGGGTTGCGTGTCCAATGTATCATATTCGATTTTCATTAACGGGCGACCGAGAGGTAAGTTCAAAGGAGAGCGAGGACTCAGACAAGGAGATCCGCTATCACCATTCCTATTTAATTTGGTGATCGACAGTTTAGGGGGTTTGGTCGATCGAGCAAAATCCAGCAACACTGTTAGAGGCCTTGAGGTGGGAAGAAACAAAGTACAAGTGTCACATATTCAGTTTGCGGACGACACTTTATTCCTCGTTCAAACAGATCAACATTTGATTGCAGTAGTCGAAATCCTAAAGCTTTTTTGCACAAGATCAGGGTTGAAGATTAATTTTGAGAAGAGCTCATTGCTTGGATTGAACCAATCGGATGTCACAGTACAGAACATGGCAAGAACAATTGGATGCAAGATGGAAAGTTGGCCCATCAGATACCTTGGCGTACCGTTAGGAGGTAACCCAACCAAATTGGAATTTTGGATGCCGGTCATTTCCAAGATGTCCAATAAGTTGGCTGGATGGAAGAGGGGTTTCCTTTCAAGAGGTGGTCGTCTGACACTGATTCAATCGGTTTTAAGTGCTTTGCCCACTTATTTTATGTCTTTGTTCAGGGTCCCCAACAGTGTGGCAAAGATTATGGAAAGACTAATGAGGAACTTCTTATGGGACGGAAATGATGGAGATTCGCACTGCCATGTCATTAATTGGAATCAAGTTAGCAAACCGAAAGAACAAGGTGGGCTAGGACTAGGTAATTTACTTCTAAGGAACAAAGCACTACTCGGAAAATGGTGGTGGAGAGGTGCAATTGAGGAAAGCCCGTTGTGGAAACAAGTTGTTGGCAGTATTTATGGAGTACAGAGTAACGGATGGGATTTGTGCGAGGCAAGGAATTTGACGTTTAGAAGCCCATGGAAGTATATCTCTCGGACTCATTCACTTTGCTGGAATTTGATTGGCTCGGTTATTAAGGGTGGAAATTTATTGAGGTTTTGGGAGGATAGGTGGGTGGGTTTGTCTCCTTTGAGAGAGTGTTTTCCTCTTCTTTATCTTCTTTCAGAGTCTAAGAACAAAACAGTAAATCATTTTTACTCCGTCCCAGGCAGTTTAGGTCTATCTCCAGTTCAGTGGGAGGTGAGCTTTAGAAGAGGGTTGCACGATGCAGAATTAGAAGAGTTCACAAATTTATCTGGAGTGTTGCATTCGGTTACTGTGAGTGTCGGGGTTAGGGACTTCAGGGTTTGGTTGGGAGATGTTTCGGGTCTTTTCTCAGTTAATTCTTTTTACTCTTCTTTTTTCAACAGTAGCTCTACCTCATCTTTTCCTTTCATCGATAAAATCTGGAAAGTGCCAATCCCTCATAAGGTGAAAGTGTTCTCGTGGATAGTCGCGTTGGGGAAATTGCAGACGAACGACAAGCTGCAGATTAGGAATCCTCATCATGAATTATGTCCTCAGTGGTGTGTATTGTGTAAACAAGATATCGAAGAACAGGATCACATTTTGGTTCATTGCTCTTACACGACAAGTATTTGGAACAAAGTCATGCAACACTTGGGATTTCAATGGACCGTTCCCTTCAAATCAGGCGATATGTACCTTATGGATCATTGCTATCTCAAAGGGAAAAGTCTAAACCAGTTCTGGCTGATCATAATTCATTGTTATTTTGGTCGATATGGCTCGAACGAAACAACAGGATATTCAGCGACATAGAAGAGACTTCAGATAATCTGTGGGAAACAATTAAGATCAGAGTGGCAAGATGGACAGTTGCGATTCCGGCTTTTAGCCATTTAATGTTATCAGATCTTGTTAGGGATTGGTGTTTTATCCTCTGTTGATTCTTGAAAGTTGAGGCTGTAATCTTTTTCATTTACCACGATTTGTGGATGGCTTGTCCACTTAATGTTGTAATATTTAACTAAGTTTTATCAATATATATTAGTTTCTTATCAAAAAAAAAAAAAAAAAACAAACAAACCTTGATTTCCACACGCTTGATATAAATCTCCTATCCATCAATTCTTTTTTTGTTTCTTGTAGAATAACCAAGTCGGGTTTCTCCTTGCG
Organism: Primulina eburnea; assembly: GCF_022965805.1. Classification (NCBI taxonomy): domain Eukaryota; kingdom Viridiplantae; phylum Streptophyta; class Magnoliopsida; order Lamiales; family Gesneriaceae; genus Primulina; species Primulina eburnea. The sequence goes on along the minus strand of NC_133110.1, from coordinate 9,235,089 downwards.
TAGAATATCTCGAATGAATCCTCTCCTCGTTGCCGATCCTCCACCTCTTATATTCCAAGAGAAGATCTTCATCGAAACACCTTTCCTCCCGTTTGGCGTATCCCATCTTTCTTCAAATCATCCCCAATCTCCACCTTTTTTACTCCCATGTTCTCCAAACAACCGTAGTCTCCATCATTTTTGGACAATGTCATCATCCCCCCACTTTCCCTATCACGCCCGTGGATATTAATTCCCGACATACCCGACTTTTCACCAACCACTGAACCTCCCTCAACCTCGACATCCCTCCCCTCCCCCGATTTTTTATTGAAAGAAAAGGCCGAAGAATGGATTGAAGTATCGGAATAGTGAATATGCGAAGAATTGAGTTTGTTGTGTACCTTATCCGAAGGTGAAGCAAAGAGATCTCATATGTCCTCCAAACCCAAGCTGGTGTGTGTTGTCGTATCCGAGCTGTTTGACATGTGACTTCCCATATCGCTAAAATCACTATCCTCTTCGGAACCACTGCCTTGATCCCTTGTAAAATCCTTGTCCTCCCATGTGTCATCTTTCTCCCCATGCAATGAGCCTTGATCCAGCCACTGTTTCTTGATATTTGTTATTTCCTCATCTTGTGTATTAAACCAGGTATTATTTGTCTTTGATTTTCTTCTGGTATAGACGACCTCAAAGTTCTTTTCTTGCGTACTAATACCCCCTGGCCGATCGCAATGCCTTGTATGTTCGTTCTCTTTGTTGCTCATTGATTGGACTATTCCTTTATTGAAGGCATCCACTTCTTTCGGACTAAGCCTTTTGAGAATCTTGATTTGTTTGCTCCCTCTCACTGGTTGTGATCCCAACACTTTAGAACCCTTTGTCCCTTCCTTTCTCTGTTCTTTACCAAGAAACACTTTCATCCCTTGAATGATCTTTGTGTTGCTATACTTCCACTCTTGGTGATTTAAATGAGCCTCTCCTCCCAATGCCGCTTCTTTTCCATTGCTTTTTTGTTGGTCAGCCTCCCCGTCCCTCTGTTGTGGTCTTCGCATCCTTCGCTTCGGGTAGTTGCTTAGAATGTCCATTGTCTTCCTGTATAGGTCTTTTCACTCTGCTCCATCCAGCTATTACTCTAGCACCATCAACTACTACCTGTGCATAGGATCTTTTTTCATAAACATCATACGCTGAAATGTTAATCGAATCGACATAAATTCGCAAATTCATAGGACCACGCGGTGTCTGAATTAGCAAAGAAGTATTAATGAATCCCCCTTCCAGCCCCACCACTTTGATTTTAGCAGCGGCCAAGTCCTTGAGCAAAAGAGTATTTTGACTAATATCCACCAATCCCCCACAACTATCCCCCACATTTCTGAGCACATCCGTCGTCCACATATCCCATGGTAATCCAACAATCCTGATCCAACTATTGCAGCATTCGTAAACTTCCTCTGTAGTATTGATGTCGCTCCTCCCACGTTCAAAAGTCAAGGAGATCCTGTTCTCCAAAAAGCATCTATTGATTTTCAAATAAAATTCGAAATCGTCTCTACTATTTGGCCACCACAGTGCTTGGTTTGCTTCGAACGGAAAGATCTCAACCTTCTTCCCAACCGCCTTACCAAGTGCAAACATTACCATTTCCCAAGAAATATTAACGCATTCCTTCGTGACAATCAGTGCTTTATTGCACTCTTTACTCAAGCACTGTCTGAATTCTTTATGTGCATCAATGTTCCCGGATCCTGTAGGACTTGAATTGTTCTTGCCACTGAACACAGATTGTCGGGGTTGCTGGTTGCCCTTCAAGTGATATGCTCCTTTTCATAAGCCGTTGTTCAGAATTTTTCTGACAAAGAAAACCAGACATTTCCAGCACTCCTCTTACCGTCCGCTTGGAATTATAATTCGCTGCTTCTTACCGGAACGCTCAATTTTGGATACTTCAATGTAGTTTCCTCGTTTGTTAACAAACTTTTGCACCGAAATAACTACTTCCCCCTTCCTTAATCTGTTAAAAGTAGTATGTGATTTGGGGTTGGTAATGTACTCCCCCATAATTTTCCTCAGCCAATAAGCACTTTCACGGCCAATTTCCAGCATGTAACTCGCATTCCGAGTTCTTCCTGTTACGTAAATAGATTCTCCCTTTTTGCCCATTGAAATCAAAAATAATTTTTGCTCTATTCTAACCTCCTCTACTGCCTTAGCAGTATTGAAATTGCTAAGCTCTCTCCTTAACATTTGAGAGGAATGTGGAACGATTAGGTAATCGAAAAGGATAGTAAATGGTTGTATATGAGCAAAGAGTGGCCAAAGTATATGGATGCTGGCATAAGATGATGGCCACCAACCCTGCAACTGAGCAACGGAAAGATGAAACCAATCGCCAAGAAGGATGGTTTGGTGGTCGGAAATGAATCAAAGTTTGCCTAAAGTCAACAAATTACTTCCTGGCTAACCTTGCGCAGATAAATCTGAGGAATAGGAAAAAGACGAACAGTAATCCCACAAGAAAAAAGACCGTAACCCTAGTTTCCTGACGGCCGGTGAGCGGCGCCGGGCTCGAAGGCCGGTTGCGATCAGGGGAGTAGTATACTGTGGTGCATTACTGAAGTTTATGGGTTATCGGTAAAGATGGAATTTTGGGGGTAGAGAGCATTTTCGAAAAATTCTCTCACTAGGGTTTCATTTTTGGCAAAATTAGAAACAATATTTGCACCCAAATTATGACGTCAAAGTATTCAGTAATGGAGGTTGATATTACAATATGATACACAGGTTGAATTCATTACAACTGACTGGAGCACAGCATATATTACCTTGCCTAGTAATGATGGAGTCTTGCTCATATGGATCTAAGTCCATCTCAAGTATCTGTAAGCATAGGATACAAGATCAAAATCAAAGAAAACTAGTTTTGCTGGGCAAACATTTAATTTAAAACTAACTATGTTAAGATGGTATACCATAGCTTCTATGTCAGAAAAATAAGGCACTTCAGCATCAATCAGTGATTCTTCCTGATCTGACCCCGAGGAATTGTCAACTGATTCAGGAAATGTCACCGTTGATGGGCTGTCTCTCACCTGTTAGGAGCGAATAACCAAGTAAGATATAGATGTTAATGCAATCACATCCTCCAGCAAGTAAAATGCGTACTTAAAAGCAAAGGGGAAGCCAAGTACCCTAATAGCTACTCCAGCAACTTCTTTCTCTGTCAACCTATTGCTAGGTGTATTTGAAATTGTGTGCACCAACCCACCTTTACCGGGATCTCCGTTGACCTTGTAGGCAGACACAGGAAGTAGGGTGTTGGTTCTAGAATCATTCATTTGAATTTTCGCTGAAAAGCCAACAAGTTGGTGAGTGGAATGTGATTCTGGCGAGCTGTGTATCCCAACCTTCTGAAGTCCTCCAAAAGCATTCATGCAATCATTTGATTTAGTTGGAAGATTAAAAACTTGTTCATAATTCTTCCCATGAGCTGCGGCAGATGCACCTACGGAACTCCTGAGGTCTGGTTGTGTTACAGAAGAACCAAATGATGCGGAAGGATGGATTAGTAAGAATATGTCGTCATTGCACGGAATTTCCGTATCCTCAGAGTTCAACGTGCAGAAGATCTGGCCGTTGCCGAGTTCAGTGATATCAGATGACTTCGAGGAAACATTAACCACTGACTGCGGATTTATTTGTTCTGCTCCAGGAGAAGAGGTTGCAGTGGCTTCCAATACGACAGGATTTGCAGTTGGAGAAAGTGTAAAATTAGTTTCTGAAACTGTTACTGCCTCAATATTAACTACTGCAACATCATTTTCCTGATAGTCAATATGAGAATCCTGAATAACTGGAGTGATATTACTAGAACAATGTTGATCCTCTGCATGCATTTCCTCCACATCCATCAGGAGAATCTCACTCTCGTTTGAAAGGTTCAAAAGTGAATCTGGGTCTGCAAATTCAACTGTGTGCACTGCAGATCTGTTTCCCTGACCATTAGCACTATCATGAAGCATATCATCAGAAACCTGATCCACATCTTGCAGGCACATGCCAGGCATGGGAGGAGCCGATATGTCTTGTACTCTCAAGTGACGTAAGTGAGGTTGTTCAGATGCAAAAGCGATTTCTTGAAAAGAATAGTTGTCTGCCTTGGTTGTTTTAAATGGTAAGCCCTCAAATTCAACTGAAACATTTTCAGTATTTTCATTTCTTGAACAATGTTTGAGAGTAAACGAGCCGTTTCTATTTTCAATATTTGCATTCAACATATTGTTTCCGGTACCTCGTAATGATGGAGAAACATTCTTATCAAATCCATAACGTCCGAGCATTCCCTTCGAACAATTTTCTTCAATGGAACGTGGACAGAGAGTCCGAGGTACATTTGTTGTATCCGAAGCCGCAGTAATATCCCTGACCGTTTCTGGAAAGGCATGCCGTAGGATATCCAAGTCTTCTTCCTGTAGCCGCAAATCATCCGAAATACTATCTCCAAGAATGCAATTTTGACCCATAGAATTACCATCAAGTGTCAGCCGCTTCTGAAAATCAGCACCATGCCCACTGAATTCAAGAGGATCAGGTTCGAATAAACTTAAAGCAGAGTTACTGAAAAATTCACTACGAAATTTTTTTCGCATGGCATAATATTTCCTTCGGATACTGCCCAATTTCCTCTTCTGTGAGATCTCTTTATTTCCTTTCAAGTTATTATCAGATCTAACAAACTTTGATGAAGGGTTGAAGCCAGAGATCTCAAGCTCAAACATGTGAGCAGATGATTGACCTGAAATATCTGGATCATAGAGAAGAGAGTGCCATCTGTCACGCAGTTCTCGTAAAGTAAATCTGCGAGAAAATTGGACTGCACCTTTAGCGAGTGCTTCCAAGGATGCACCACCCTGACCAAGAAACAGAAAGTATCAGATTTACTGCATTGCTAGAACAAAGGTCTAATAGAAATTAAACAAGCAAGTGCTGCAACAATTTATTATCGTTAGGACAGGAAATTATATGCTTTAGCACTGACATTCACAGCAATTTACTTTTCAATATCTCTATCTACCCATTCATTTCATTTTCTTCTCATTCATAAATCTGATAAGTATAAGAAACACCAATATGATACACAGATATGAATTATGAGGTCATAGACAATGGCTTGGAGACGAGCAAATGCTAGAGTTCTTGACAACTGGAGTTCATCAAGGAATTAGGAGATTATTGTGACTAGTTTGTAGGACTTTTCTTAGTTCCTACTAGTCGACGTGAGCTCCTAACAATAGGGATTATTGGCAAGTACCATGAAGGGCTGGCAAGGTTGGAAGTGTGACTAAGAGAACAAAACATATTGGATTTGGCACGTTGTTAGAATTAAAAGCCTGCAGGTAATCAGGAAAATATGGTGCAAAAATTAATCATCATTGGACGAGAAAAATAGAAATTCAAGTATAGCCATTCAAGTCAAGTAACAGCATCTATGTAATTTATTTTCAGCTTTCCATTCACTCTTTTCATTTTTTATTTATTTTTGGTTGTTTTCAATGTTAGAAAAAGCATAAAAAAGGAATGGGTCATAGACTATTGATTGGACACAAAAGAATGCCAGAGCTTTTATGAACACAAATACTGTGAATAATTTTAGGACCTTGTTGAGTCCCCGCTAGTCAACACGATCCCAAGAAATTTGGGCTCACAGGAAATCACATCACTGGATTGGCAAGGCCAAAAGTCCGGCCAAGACAAAGAGAAGTATTAGATTTAGTGTCATAAGCCTAAGAGTGAATAAAAGCCAAATTATAATCAGTGGTTGTCATTAGACCAAACTATACATATTCAAGCATTCCTAAGGCAACTCTCAGGTCCTCTACGAAGCACTTGCGTTCACAAATGTTTTTGAGTCTCACATACTATCTTTCCATCTAATTTTCTGATGATTTCAATAAAAGCATATAAGACACCAACATGATTGAACTACAAGAGTTTTTGAGAGTTGGAGTTGGGAGAATATTTGTTAATTTATAAATTGGCAAGTACCAGACAGAGCTAGAAAGGTTTGGGCTCTAACCTGAAGCTTGCCAATGAATCTAAGAATTCTGAAAAATGTCGACAGGAACATAATAGAGACATATTATACATAACTGGATATTTACAGTTTCATTAGGTAATTGTGCTCCTTCTAATGTCCTACTCGAGATAGAATTTATGAATGTCTTCAGCTTTTCGAACCCTATTTAGCTTAAGAAGGTTGCTTGGAGTTTCTGTTGCTTTTCTTTTTTCTTAAGCTATTCATCAAAATCATGTCTTTAAAACCAATGATTTTAATTTCCCCAGGCCAAATCACAACAAGAAGCAAACATCATCTTCAATCCATATACTTTTCTTAAATCTTCAAGGAGAAAATTGGTTACCATGAGAGAGATACTCCCTCCTCACCTCAAGGTTTAGTCCTATACTAAAAAAAACCGAGCATAACTTAAAAATTTTAAATTTGACCATCTCTATCTCACTTTCTATATGTGCTACAAAAAAGAGAGAATATTTGCATTTTTGTAAACATATCTAGCACTGTGATTCTATCCTGACCATCGAAGAGTGTAGAATAACAAAAAACAATATCACAAAGAAACACTTCTCACAATTCTAGAATTAGACATCAAATATGCATGATAAATAACTGATTTCTTTCGCAACATAATGATGTATCATCAACAACTAGATTCAATTGATTCAAGAAAAATTACCTCAGATTTCCCTTACAAAAACTTTTTTAAAAAATGATATTAACAAGACAATCAATCAAAGGGCGAGGCAAAAATAACCATAAATTACATTTACCTCAACTGCATTCTTCAATAAGAGATCATCTTCGGGAATCCACCGAACCGCAACAGGAGGAGCTTTTGCCATCGAAATTAGCTTATCGTAAAACCCTAATCACACAGAAATGTGTGGCCTGCTCACTGTACTGTGGCATACATATTTGGAGGGAGTAGAATAATCTACGGGAATTCGAGAAGTGAGAAGGAGTTGTTTCCAATTTCCATGGAAGATTTAAGGGAATCCTCCATTATATACTATATACATATATAATATATATATATATATATATATATATATATATATATATATAATTTTAATGTCATGCACACCTAGCGTGCACACTTTGTGATCACCGATGAGGTGTGCACGATAAGTGTGTGATTTCACTTGGCCTTCACTATATTTAATTATCATTGACATATATATTTATAATTTTCACCCATTTACTACCCAAGATGTAAAGCCACGAAAATTCGAAGGTTCACGCGAACCACATGCATATAAGTTATTAAATTCTTTGTGTATTTCAATTAATTGTTTTACTTGTATAAATTAATTATGTTGTGCATATTGACATGCTTAAAATATAAGTTTATGCATGCTTGCATTAAAATGTATTTTTAAAGATTATTCGAGTTGCGATCGAGCAATGGAGACCGATGACTGCAAAATGGAAAATTTTTTATTGGATAATTGTGTTTAATTATTTAAAATATGGGTGATGTTTTTTCTTATTTTTGAAAATAAAGAGTTGTGAAGTGATTTTATATGCCGAAACGTAATTTTTATCGGTGTCGGATTTTCAACAAAAATACGAACGTATTGACAACCCGACTAATAAATTCTCAAACTTTATTAAACAAAATATTTTAATTAAGCACAAATGGGCTAAATGGGCCTAATTAACATGGTTGATGGGCCTAAGCTAGCGATTAGAGTTAACCTACCTAACCCTACGCCCCATGATATGTGTCGTTTTTACGTGTTTTATTGCATTAATCTGTGTGTGTTTTGCATTGCGCATCGTTTGTTTCAATCACATTCTGTTCATTTTAGAATAAATATTTGCATTTTATCCTATCTCACTCGGGCATGATGAATTTGCAGGAAACACGACCGGAAGAACCAAAATCGGAGCCAAGTGCCAAGTCAAGACAAAAAGGGCAGAGGAGTTGGCGCTCGGGCGGTAATTTTCTACCGCCCGAGCGCGAGAGATGTTTTACAATGCCCAATTACAGAAGAGTCCGCGCTCGAGCGGTAGTTTTCTACCGCCCGAGCGCCACCTATTTTTGGAAAAAGATCAATCTCGATTCCATTCCTTAATTCTGGAGAGGGAAGATATGGTAGGGAAGAGGCACGAATTCATGATTATTCAGACTTGATTTGGCAGCCGTCACAAGCTTGTGGAGAGAACTTTGCGCTTGGATTGAAGATTTGAAGCTTTCCGGGCACCGTTCTTCGCAGATTTCGTCTCGCCTAGTATTTCTAATCTAGTTTCTTTCGTTTTAAACATTGTTGCATTTATTTTTACTATGAATTCTAGTAGCTAAATTTATTATTTGTTGGGATTAAAGGGGATCCTACCCCGAACGTGATTTGAATTAATTTATATTTCGATTGTGCGTTATTCTTGATTTTACTATTGTTTTATCGTGTCATTAAGGCGTAGCTAACTTTAACGACGTTTTCATATCACGAGTGAGTTCGAGAGAATAACGAGTGATAGGATCGAGTAGTAGAATTCGCGGATCTACAATTTACATAGATATATGAAATTGGATACGTGCCGATAGTCATAGTCCTAAGGGTCGAAAACTAGGGGATTTTATAGATCGAAATGTGATTCGCTAGTGATAAATAATTAAAGATATTTAATTACATCATGGAGTGGAATTAGTTTGGCATAGCTCGAGAGAGTGTGTTCAATAGATTAGGAAATCCTGTCGGAAGCATAGATCACGATCGAACGAATTAATAAATTAACGAGGGGTAGGTGAACTGAGATTCCCAACAAATCCATTTTTCATTGAATTTTACTCAACCATTTTAGACATTATATCTCATTACTTGATTTTGAATCTTTTTATTTGCATTCTTATTTGATTTTAGTAGTAATAAAACAATCAACTCAATTTTCGTTGCTAAATGTTGAATAACTGAAAATAACAATTGTAAAACACAGTCTTCAGTAGAACGATACTCGTACTCACGTACACTATATTATTACTTGACATCGTGCACTTACGATTAATTTTTGAGCATACAAAATAATATTTTATTGGGGATTTCACTGTGCAAGTTTTGCTCGATCACCCCACTCTCATAATTCACTCCAAAATTCTTCTCCAGCATATACACAGAACACACAAGGAGATAGGAACATACTCTAGATCAAAATTGTGGGGGGTACTTTTTAATCTTTTCTTCTTAGTTCTTCAAGCCAAGGTCCTTCTCGTCGTCGTTCTTCAATCGTCAACGGTTATTCGCGCGTAAAATACGCAAAGGCACGTCATATTATCTTTTTTACTCATCATTCACACCATATTAATTATTTAACATGTTTTGCATGAAAAACAAGGGACACTTGGTTATATTTTCGTTTTTTCATCAAGGATGTTATTTTAAATCATGTGTGTTGATCCAAAATTATGTTTAACATGATCCTGAGGGGCTGCCATGATTAGGAAAGGTTTAAGGGGGGGTTTGTACATGTTTTAAAGAGTCCTATGTCACACAATACATGCTGCACACGTACATAACAAAAGTTGGAACCGAAAATGGATATGGGTTGATCAAGGGGCATGGTTTTGGGGACTTGGTTGCTTGCTTATGTTTGGCTGGACCAGGGCTGGGCTATAGTCACGTGAGGGGTCAGTGAAGGAGTCCTAGCCACACTAAGACTCAAGGGTTGCAGCAGCTTTTGCAGGATCCTAAGAAAGGGCACAAGGGTCTGGTTCAAGGTCTGGGACGGTTGGCTAGGTCCTAGCAACAGAAACGTAGAGTCCATGTCAAATGGGTTTCCTCGGCTGCTGCTTGCACCTGCTGGTGTGGCTTTGGTTCGAGCCTATAGTAGGTTCCTAAGGGTTCTAAGGGTCCAGTAGGGTCCATAGGGGGTCTGGGTTGAGGTTGGCTCAAGAGGGTTCGAGCTTGGCTCGAGAAAAAACGAACATGGTTCAAGGGTAGTTTAGGTGGGTCTCGGCTGTTTCTTGTAGCTTACTTAAGGTCAGGTCCTATGGGTTCTAAGGGTCCCAAAGGGTGCCTAGAGGGGCTGGTCAGGATGGGCTCGGTGGTGGCTCGACTGGAAGTGTTCCAGTTGGGTTAGGAGTCCTAGATATGCTAAGAGACTCACATACACACATACATACAATTGGGTGTGGGTGCAGAAGTGTTCTGAGCAATCTAGGGCTGGTTCCATTGTCTGGGCTTGGTCATTAAGGTTCCTAGGTGGGTTGGCTTGGGTTTGGCTCGAGGTGGTTCGACCATGGCTCGAGTATTTTAGGTAATGGCTCGGTGTGTCCTTACATGTGTCAAAAACAAGATTTTAAAGATTAAAATTGGAACCATGGGTCCACGTGTGTGGTTCATGACTCACAAGGTTATTTTAGGTAATAAAAATGTGATGTTTAATTTTAGAATCAAAATAATGAGTTTTGGATTTATTTGGGATTTAATCGTCTCACGGAACGTTGATTAAAGAATTAATTAGAACGCCTAGTTTTAAGCAGAATAAAATTATTGAAAACTTTATTTAAGCTCAAATAATTATTAAAAGTCTAAGTTTTTAATTTGATAATTTTATATTAAAGTTTGGTTTGATTCGAGATTAAAACGCATTAATACGTTACATTTAAAGATTAAATTAAAAGTCCTCGATTTAGCAAAGCGGAGGACTTTTTGAGGGTTTACACAATATTTTTGAAAAAGAATTTAAACGAAATATTTTACGTGTGTGTTATTGGGCTTGATGGGTATATTTTACTATATTTTGGGCCTAGACTCCTACACATTTTATGTTTAAAATTAAGCCCAAATAAACTCTGAAGTTTACTACCCTAAAACCGCCCACCCTGACCCTAGCCCCTCACTTCCTCTCTCGGCATCCACCCTCCTAAATTCTCAGCAGCAATTTTGTGCATTTACACAAGGAAAATTCGGTAGAAAGATCGCCATATCCTCCTGTGTTCGTCCCTCGCTCCGTTGGTCATCATTTTGCATACGTTTCTTCATTAAGGAATGCGATTCCCTTCATTTCTCATCGATCACATCATATTACTTGTTGCGAAATGTATTTGCATGATATTGGGGATATAGTGTTATGCATCGGTTTTACTTGAATTCTACACGAAAATATGCATTTTCTTGTCATGATTCTCACGTTTATTGACTTGTATTGAAGGGCATGCCAAGACTCGAGGTTTAGGAATGATCTGATAGTAGATATGTAAGAGCGTACGTGCTGCTCTTGAGATCAATGAAGCCTAAGGGAGAACAGATTGATTCCCGTGTTTGTGGCTCGATTTTGGAAAGTTCGGGTGGTTCACATGTATTCGAGAGCATGGGGTTGAAGGTCATGGCTAGGGCAGTGCCGGAAGGTTTGGTTGTGGCCTAGGATAGGTTGATTCTAGCCTTGTCCAGTCCGAGTAAGAGTAGGATGGTTTGGCTTTGAGGTGGAAAATTGGGGGTTTTTTCCCGCAGGTGTGACCGTGCTTGAGCTTCGGCTCTTGTAGTGACGCAGCGTTGATGCATGGGCGCTTACAAGTGCCGCAGCGCTACTCAACCAGCGCCTAGGCGCTAGTCCCGCACTTGAGAGTTTTTTATTTTGATGAGCATAGTTCGTTTTGGGTGTTGATATGTCAATGTGTTCAAGGTTGTTGACTGTTTAATTGGGTCATACAAGGTTTTAGGAGCCTTTGAAATATGGTTTAAGATTGGTTAAGTTCGGACTAAAACGGGGACTCCGGTCTAAGTTTTAAATGAATTATAGAAGTTAAGGTTTGAGCTAGAGTTTACGTCTAAGAAATGGTTACAAATATGTTTCTAAGGCGTTCATAAGTGTGATGGGAACCGGTTATTTTTGCAATCAAATTATGTTAGCAGTCCTGGCAGTGCCCTGACAACTGTTTATGCAAGTTTAAAATGTATATGTTACTTATGAATTTTTATGAAATGCTGATAAATATGTTGCTTGCTTGTTTTTAAGGAAATGTATGTTTATGCATGAATTTTACAAGTGATGAATACGATGATATGTTTCGAAGGAAGTGAGTTGGTTGTGACTAATACGAACACGAACATGTAAGGCCAAGGCTCAGTGTACGGGTAAAATTGTTGCTGATGTCTCCGCCGCCGGGTACAATAGTTATTGTGAGGCTCGGGGCCGAAGAGGGCGGGGGGTGATCGCCGGTGATATGATGTTGCACGGACAATGAGAGGCTCCTGGCAGGCTTCTAGGTGGAGAGAACATGAATGGACCGATCTTACACCAGAAAGAGGGGGATTCTAAAACTGTTCAGGTATGGGACCGTGTAGTTGATGAGGACTTAAAAGATTTGATATGTACTACTCATATCAAGAAGGTGCATCTTATTTTCGGTAGCTCATCACATAAGAACTCCAAATTTAAGTGTGCTTCACTTGGGATAATTCTAGGATGGGTGACCCCCTGAGAAGCTTCATAGGGTGCGTGTGAGTGCGGATGATCGAGCAAAACTTGCACTGTGATATCCTCAATAAAAATATGTTTTTGTATGCTCAAAATTTAATCGCAAGTGCACGATGTCAAGTAATAGAATAGTGTACGTGAGTACGAGTATCGATCCACTGAAGAATGTGTTTCACAATTATTATTCCAGTTATTAAACTTTAGCAACGAAAAATGAGTGATTGTTTTATAACTAATAAAATTTAATGAAACTGAATAAACAAGTTCAAGAATTTAATGATGAACTATGAATGCTAGATCAATTGAATAAATTTCAATGATAAATGAATTTGTTGGAAATTCTGGTTCACCTACCCCGTATTAATTCGTTAATTCGTTCGATCGTGTTTATATGCTTCCGACAGGATCTCCTATTCTATTGAACACTCTCTCTCGAGCTATGCCAAACTAATTCTACTCAATGAAGTAATTAAATATCTTTAATTATTTATCACGGGTGAATCGCATTTCGATCTATAAAATTCTCTAGTTTTCGACCCTAAGGACTATAACTATAGGCGCGTATCCAATTTCATATATCTATGTAAATTGTAGATCCGCGGATTATACTACTCGATCCTATCACTCGTTATTCTCTCGAACTCACCCGTGATATGAAAATGTGTTAAAGTTAGTTACGCTTTAACGACACCATAAAATAACAGTATAATCAAGAATCACGCAACAATCGAATATAAATTAATTCAAATTGAAGTTTGGGGTAGGCTCCCCTTAAATCCCAACAAATATTAAGGTTTAGCTACTAGAATTCATAGTAAAAATAAACGCAACAACTTTTAAAATGAAAGAAACTAGATTAGAAATACTATGCGAGACGAAATCTGCGAAGAACGATGCCCGGAAAATCACGAATCTTCAATTCCAAGCTTTTTCTCCAAGATTTCTCCTCTTTGGCTGTTGCAATCTCTCCAGAATCGTCCAGAATACCTCACAAACGTCCAAAATCCCCTACCATATCATTCTCCTTCAGAAAATAAGGAATGGAATCGTCTGGTATTTTTTCCAAAAATACACTCGCGCCCGGGCGGATATAAGTTTCCGCCCGGGCGGATGTGTTTCGCAACAAGAATTTTTTTCCCAGATTTTTGCGCGCCCGGGCGGATGACTCTCGATTAAAATTCTTTCTCGAAGCTTGAACGCGCCCGAGCGGATGCAAATGTGCGCCCGGGCGGAGGTCCCTCAACTTTCTTCCTCTTTTTTTTCAGTTTCTTCACAAATCTCCTGCATTTTCGCCTCTAAACACATGAGTGACACAAAGACATAGATTATGCTAAAACAACACAAAATGCACGAAATCTAAGTGATAAATGCAACACAATGCAACAAAACACGATATGAAAAATAAGTAAAATCCACCTCTATCAACCCCCAATACTAACCTTTTGCTCGCCCTCGAGCAAAACAGGTGACAAGACAAAACTGGAACGTGACACAAAGTAACCCGACAGTGAACTCATAATCATCAACTAGCCTCAGCGAAACTCAACATATTCCCTTGTCGATCAATACAAACATAATATCTTCGCACTTCCTTAGGTCTAGACATGGTTTCAAATAAAGCATGAACGTGTGTGTGTGTTTTGTTAGTCCTAGCAGCGCACATGACAGAGAGATCCATTTCCAACCATTGTAAGAAAATTAAATCAGCCTGTTAGTGTAAATCTTACTCTCCTTTATTCCTCTGCACTCGGTATCCATCAGCATGCAACTATTTTCCTAATTTTTTTCTTTTTTTCTGAATAGGAATGCAGCAATGAAAGGACTATATTAGAACTTTTCATTTCAGATTCAAATCCATGTTTTCCATTTCTAGCCAGGAATAGGATTTCATTCCTTTATTCGGCTCCCCCAACACCTTACATCTCCAACTTTAGCCAGGAATAGGATTTCATTCCTTTATTCGGCTCCCCCACCCCTTACATCTCCAACTTTCTCTTTTTTTTTTGTTGCTGATAGATACCTCGATTCAAGAGAATATAGTCAAGCTCAATTCACACTGTCAAACATCTTTGTTCCCCACTTTAGTTTAAAATTTTCACCATCTTATCATGCATGCTTTTAGTTCTAACATTCGTGTAAAGAGAGTTCAATACTCGAAATAAAACTTCATGTCTCTACCACAGTAAGTGCTAAAGAAATGCGAGTAGACGATCAACAGGGCATGTCTCATCACTTCTTAATCATCCTTGGCTAACAAGTACTATATCGAATACTGTCGGCTGACACACAAACATATGCAAAACAACTAAAACTACATGCCAACGATCAATACGAACACAGCACAAAACGACAAAAACGACACAACACCCATCCACCCCCCAATACTAAAGTCAAGCATTGTCCCCAATGCAACAGACGATAGAACATGGACAGATAGTGCATAACAAAACAGATACAATAAGACTGAAACATGCAACAAAAATAGAAATATACAAAATGATCGAAAAGAAATGCGCAAAATAAAAGGAGGGGATAGAAGTAACTCCCCTCTCAAAAATCATCCTCCTCGTGTGCCTCGGGGGGAATGACACCAGCCTCCGGCTCTGGGACATAGGCAAATTGGAACTGGAATGGTGGCGGGAATGCTGGCATGGGTGGTGGGAGAAGGGCTGGGTCGACACCACTGTGACTCAGCGATAGGCGAAGCATGGCATCAGTAGCCGTCTGGTACGTCTGACTCACGGCCTGCCACTGTAGCTGATGGTCTGCAAAGGCAGCAAATTCGTCCATCCGGTCCTGCAGTAGGCGACGGCGAGGTCGCGGGGCCGGTGGTGGGGGCTGCTGTGGCACGGGATCAAAAGTGTAGCCGTCCCAGATGGGGCCAAATTGCGGTAAAGCATTCTACCGCACTGCCAATTTCTGTAACCAGCTGGCGTCATCGAGGGCCTTGGTCGGTGGTAGCCACTCATCGTCATCCTGAAAAATGACTCCAGCGCTCGCACATAGCTCTGTGATAATGTGGGGGAAGAACAATGCCACATTCGGATTATGAATGCTCAGCTGGATCTGCGAATGGATTATCCTGCCCACATTGAGTGGCAATTGAGTGATCAAAGCATAAAGCAGTAGCCCTCACTCCCTCTGGACTTCGCTCGTGTGCCCGACTGGCATCAAACGTGTGGCCAGGAATGCATACCACAACGAAGCCGGGATCAGCAGATATTTTTCGGCAAAACAGGTGTGTGAGCCCGGTGTCTTCCACGGAGACCCCGGATAACATATTCGCTGCATCATCAGGTTCAAATCCGGTTCGGCCGCCCATGCCACATAAACTGAGTCGTCTACCGCCGGTGTCTCAAGCACCCTATTAAGCTCCGCTGCACTAAAATCAACCAACTTCCCTCTCACAAATGCCTTACCATCACTCCTCTCAGCTGCATTGGCATAGAATTCCCTCACCACGGGTACCACCGCGGCTTGCGGTTGACGACAAAATTTACCCCAACTTCTATTCGCAATTTGATTGATAATATCTATATATTGCTCAAACTGGAAACCTCGTTCGCGATGCGGAGCTCTATGTATTTTCGCATGCTCATATCGTTCCCTACCCGTCGGATTCACAAATAATTGGGAATTATGAGATGACGAAGAAGAAGCACCGTGACTTACCCGAGCCTTTTTAGGTGCCATTGTTGTTGATTATTTGAGAAGAGCAATGGTAGCCCGGAGTAGCAACCGTGTCGCCGGAGAAGACTCTGCCGGAATTCGGTGGCGGCGGCCGGAGAGAGCAGCGGTGGCCGGAGAATTTGTAGAGGTGGTCGGAAAACACCGTGGTGACCGAAAAGTTGAGGTCTTGATGTTGAGTAAGGGTGGTGACACCTAATTGTACCTGAATTTGACACAAGACAAGAGATTTGAGTGAGATTGATGGTGGAGGGGCGAAAATCGGAAGAGGGAGGCGAGGGTTGTTGAATGGGGGAGAAAGGAAAGATAGTGCAGATTATTAATCTGCGCGATCCGCCCGGGCGGACATAAGTTTCCGCTCGGGCGGATAGTCTTCGAATTTTTTTTGAAATTTTGAAAAGGGCGCGCCCGAGCGGATGGAAGCGTGCCCGGGCAGATGTAAGTGTCCGCCCGGGCGGAAGATTCACGGAATTTTTATTTAAAAAGGGCGCGCCCGGGCGGATGTAAGTGTCCGCCCGGGCGGAAGCTTCACGGCTTTTCACCAAATTATTATTATTTTTTTGAAATAAAAACAAAACACAGTAAAAGAAAATAAAAAATTACTGACAAGAAAGAAAAATCAAATTAAATGCAAGAGAAGGGAAAGAAAGGTAGTTCTCAATTTACAGTCGAGAGCTCGACTGTCGGTCGGTCTCAGTTTGAATTGTCTTGGAACCGGGTGATTCCAAGTTGTGGCTCAATTATGCCACCCATGTAATGCTTCAGTCGCTGAGCATTGACCGTGAATGTCCCATCCTTTCCATCTTTCAATTCTATAGCTCCCGATGGGTATATGTTGCGCGTTTTCTTAACTACTCGCAAGCGCACGATGTCAAGTTATAGTAAAATGTACTTTTGAGTACAAGTATCGATCCCACGAGGAGTGTGTATAAAAATGTATATCAATTCTTGTAATTAAAATAGCCAAAACTTTATCTAGAAAAATCAGTAATCAGATTTGTTTGTTTAAATGAATTAATTGAAAACAATGAATTAATTAGATCACCGAATTGAGAAATATCAATGAGAGAAAATATCTAGAGAAATGATTTCACAAAGTTTCCACGATAATTTATTCACAGTTTAATTTATATTCCTGAATTTCAATCAATTAATGGCCAAGAACACTTAGATTGTTTTATTCACCCTTTCCCAAGTGACGAATAAAGTGTATCTATCAACTTCGATTCAATTATTCCTAATTAGAATCTAAGTTTCATAGATAAATGCTAACAATGTTCTTACTAAGCCTCGCTAAAGTTATACGCCTTCCGAACGCTATAAACATTTAACGATGTGTCTCTAATGATCTATAATCCTAGTTCCTCTCTCGAGTTATAAGATTAATCAAACAACAAACAATTTATGACCAGTAAATTGCAGTGCAGTAAACGCAGAAAACACAATTAAACGAAAGCGGAATTCAATCACATAAACAACGGTGTCAAATCATCGTATCAACAGAGTTACGTCATTCTCTAGAATGGGAATTTAGTTCATCACGAAATCCAAGAGAAAACAAGACATGTTTGTGATTCTAGACATTGCTACGCAATAAAATAAAGAAACAAGGAAAAGATAACAAATTCGAAGTGTCATTTCTGTCCCCAGATCCGTCGTTCTTCGTATTTGCGATGGTTCTTCGCACTCTGAATCTCTATCTCCTGTAGACGCTCCGTTTCTTGCGTCTTTTTCTCCCTGGACGGCTGAATATCTCCTGTGTTTCTCCAGTGACGGCTCCCCTCCTTTCTGACCTAGCGATCGCGCATTATATATGTTTCTGGACGCGGCGTGCGCGCGGTGGCGCGAGTTCTGGCGCTGCTGCGCGTGCCGTGCTGCTCATCTGCCCGTGTATGTGTGCGCGCGGGTGCGCATGATCTCGTGCGGGCGCGCGCGAGGTTCTGGTCATTTGCTTCATCTGTGCGCGCGCGGTTGCGCGTGAAGTGGCGCTGGCGCGCGCGTCTCTCGAGTCTGCTGCTGCTGCCTTGGGCGCGCGGCTGCGCGTGATCTCGCGCGGGCGCGCACGAGGTTCTGTCGATCCTCTACCTTTCATGCGCGCGCGGTAGCGCGGCTGCGCGCGTACTTCTGTTCTTGGCAGTAGCTAAACTCGCGGCTCGAATCTGTTTTCTCGGTTCACTTGGTTGCGTATCCACTATTATCTCCATTCCTGTAATGACAACATAAACAAACCAAAAACGCGTAATTCTGTTCGAAACAAGCATAATTCAAAATGGATTTATATGTAAATTAAGTGCAAATCTTGCACTTATCAAACCCCCCAAACTTGAATTTTTGCTAGTCCCGAGCAAAATATAAGAAAAGCTAATAAAGAAGGAATAAAAATACGCAAACTACTAAAGTCATGGATGTGCAAAAAGTGATAATGACCTCCGATTCATCTAATTTCATGTAATTCACGATTTCCCAAGAGTCACGTGTGTGTGTGTTATGTCAATGTTTGTTTACCCCATCGAATGCTCAAATAAAGTTGTAATGCCCCTTTGCCTTACAGAATCAAGAAATCCTAAGTTCAGTTCAACTTTCACATCATCAACATAAACATTTGCATTCACAGATCACATAGGACTTTTTCGGTGATTATTTGGCTCGAAAGATGATCAACACAAGTATGACAAAGATGAAATCACAAAATGAGATGCTTGCAAGCAAGTGATTAAGGTCTATACTTGTTGACAATGAGTTTCAGGTATCCATAGGCTTGACTTGAACAACTTTTCTCCACTAGTATATTGGATAAATGTGACAAGGTTAAGAGGTCTTGTAGGCTTGTAACGTTAGGCCACGGCTCACGGCTACAATAAAAGGTATCGAATTCAAAATTTGAGAGAAATAATCAACTCTTCATCAATTTCACTCTTTTTCATTTTCTTTTTCATTCACCATCCACTTATTGTTTTCTTTTCATTCATATCCTTCATCTCCCTTATATTTTCTTTGATTGAACTTTTTCTCTTTCTTTTTGTCTATTTTCAACTCCCTCTTTGCTCACTTCAATTTTTCTTTTTCTTTTCAAGGAGCTTTTGAATCACTATACCACCAATGAATTTCTTTCTCTCAAAATCAGGTAGGAAAATAAGTGTATCGGCTTCATTAGGTAGTTGTTGTGGGATGTAGAATAGATACAAGTGGGGGTTGATTGTATGTCATTGACACACACCACTTGATTTTTAGTAAGCTCAAAATGGGACACTAAGGATATTTCATGTTCATTTGGTAGGCTCGAAGGCTCAACGGTTTCAAAGATCGCCTAAATCATTCCTATGTCACATATTATCCGTATTTCGCCTCGAAAAGTGTTCAAACAAGTTCTAGACTTCCGTCAATCCATTAGTCAACTCATACACACCAATCACATTCAATTTTCAATAAAAATGATATATGAAATAGGTGCACGAAGAAAATTTAAGCATCTCAATTAACTTGAAGCTCAAAGGGCTACAATTGACAATAAGCAAAGAACGCAGGCCCAAGGATATTGCGAACAATTGCCTAGCTCATTCCTATGATTGCAAAAGTGTCAATCAATGTCATGCAAGAATTACCAAGAATCGGATCCCCCTCATCTATTTAGCATCATAGGCATGCAACTTGTCTCTAAGCAATGATAGTATCACAACACGACTGTGCAAAATAATTGTGACTCCGAGGTTATCATGAACACATATATATCTCAGGGTCGCAATTCAGTTTTCATCATTGGTCACACATTTTGCTTATCCATGACGCTACCTAACAAGTTCTAACATGCAATAAAAAAGTAAATAAAAACTACTGAGCAATAGAAATAAATAAAAAAAAATTGCAGGAAAAATTCTATCAGGCAGTTTTACCCCCCCAAACTTAAAGTATGCATTGTCCTCAATGTATAGAAATAAAGAACACGACAGCATATACCTTGCGCACGAGTGTCAAAACTCGGGTGCTCGAGTTGTTGTCCGCAGCATCTGTGTCATCCATGTCCATGGGCTGCGGCGGTGATAGATCTGGTGGTGGGTAAAATTAACAACTAAGGACGTAAAATAAAATAAAATAATAAAAACAAAATGAATGCTAAAGAAAATAAATTGTGGGTTGCCTCCCACACAGCGCTTGGTTTAACGTCATCAGCCCGACTATACCACTCTTGTTCATGGTGGTTTGTATGATATCTTGGAAGCCTTGAGTTCTATGTTTTGACCATCAACCGCCATGGTCAGTTTTCCTTGTCTCAAATCAATGACGGCTCCAGCAGTAGCCAAAAATGGTCGTCCTAAAATAGCACGAACATTCTGACTGTTCCCCATGTCAAGCACCACAAAATCTGTTAGAACCTTCAATTTATCAATTTTAAGTTCGACATCTTCCACAATACCCAGCGGTATCCTGACCGACTTATCTGCCATCTGTAAGCTTAGTCTTGTGGGCTTTATCTTGCTTAATCCCAGTTTCTCGTAGAGAGAACCTGGCATTATATTTACGCTTGCTCCTGAATCACAGATAACATTTTCCACTGACTGACCTTCTATTTCACATGGTACAATAAATTCACCGGGATCTAGCAACTTCTGAGGAGGATTTCTTCGTGTTCCTTCGGTAACTTCACCTTCCACCTGATCTACAAACTCATTATTAGTGTGTAGGTTCTTGAGCTCTTCAAGACCTTTTTTCTTTTGGAATTCAGCTTGTAATTGTAAAAATCGCTGGGGGTAGGGAAGTAAAGAAATATCAATGCATTTATTCAAATCATACCTCTCAGATTTCTTACCTCGGGCTCCTTTGGTTGGACTTAGCTTTTCATCCCGCATAGGTGGACGTTCAACCTCCTTCTCTTCTCTGCCTACCACACAAATCTCTTCATGATGTATAAAAATGGCATTCACCTCTCTCAGATTTGGGTCGGCAGTCTTTTGAACTGCGCCTGATGGTTGAGACGTGAGTTGCTTCGTTATCTGCCCCACTTGCGACTCCAGGATTTTCAAGGTCGCACCAATACTTGCCATGTGTGTCTCAAGGTTGTCCAGTCTAGACTCAGTTCTAGACATCCTTTTACCAGATTCAACAACAAAAGTCCCCACTAAATCTTCAAACGATGGCTTTCCTTCCCCATTTGATGTATTGAACCCCGGAGGAGGATTCAACACATTCTTATTGTTTGCATAAGAAAGTTTTCATGGTTTCTCAAACCAGGGTGATAAGTGTTAGGGGGAGGGTTACCTCGGTATCCTCCTATAGCCACGATTGTTATTGATGTACTGAGCTTCCTCCACAACTGGCTCTTCCGCAGCAGTCACCAATGCTACATCAGACGTAGATTGGCTTGGCTTGTTCATCGCTGCAATATGTGCTGTCAATGCCGAAACCTGTGCAGTCAGTGATGTGATAGGATCCACAACATAAACTCCAGCAGTCTTTTGTACTCCTGACCTCTCAGACGGCCACTGGTAGCTATTAATAGTCATCTGCTCAAGCAAGTCATAGGCTTGAGCAGGAGATTTGGCAAAGATCGTGCCACCTGCCGCTGCATCCACAGTTGTACGCGTCTGACCATTCAATCCATTATAGAAAAGCTCGATTTGTACCCAGTCTTCAAAACCATGATTTGGTCACCTCCTCAACAACTCCTTATACCTTTCCCAAGCTTCATACAATTGCTCGAAGTCAGTCTGTCTAAAAGTGCTGATCTCAATCTTTAATTGTGCAGACTTCGCAGGTGGAAAATATTTAGAAAGGAACTTCGTCGCCAGCTCTTGCCATGTCGTAATGCTCCCTAACGACAGTGATTGGAGCCATCCTCTTGCTTGATCCCTAAGAGAAAAAGGAAACAAGCGCAGTCGAATAATATCATCAGAAACACAATTTATTTTTACCGTGTCCGTAATCTCCAAGAATGTTCTGAGATGTAGATGAGGATCTGCAGTAGTGGCTCCCCCAAACTGGTTCTGTTGAACCATGTTTATCAATGCGGGCTTAAGCTCGAAATTGTTGGCATTGATGGTTCCTCGAGCAATGCCAGAATAGTGCGTGTTGATCACTGGTCGAAAGTGATCTCTGATTGGTATAGCCTCAGGCGGCATCTGTCTGTCGTTTTCTCTGTTATCAGCCATCGCTTTGATTTCTTCCCTTCTCGCTTTTCTCAATCTTCTCGCAGTTCGTTCGATCTCCGGATCAAAAATAAGCAAATCAGGGCTGTGCGATCTTAGCATGCACTGTCAAACAGAGAAAGTGAATAAGTCAAAAATGAAATAAAATAAAAGCTCTAAATTAAAATCTAGACTAATTGGTAACAATATTGATATAAATTCAAATATGACACTCCCCGGCAACGGCGCCAAAAACTTGTTGCGCGTTTTCTTAACTACTCGCAAGCGCACGATGTCAAGTTATAGTAAAATGTACTTTTGAGTACAAGTATCGATCCCATGAGGAGTGTGTATAAAAATGTATATCAATTCTTGTAATTAAAATAGCCAAAACTTTATCTAGAAAAATTAGTAATCAGATTTGTTTGTTTAAACGAATTAATTGAAAACAATGAATTAATTAGATCACCGAATTGAGAAATATCAATGAGAGAAAATATCTAGAGAAATGATTTCACAAAGTTTCCACGATAATTTATTCACAGTTTAATTTATATTCCTGAATTTCAATCAATTAATGGCCAAGAACACTTAGATTGTTTTATTCACCCTTTCCCAAGTGACGAATAAAGTGTATCTATCAACTTCGATTCAATTATTCCTAATTAGAATCTAAGTTTCATAGATAAATGCTAACAATGTTCTTACTAAGCCTCGCTAAAGTTATACGCCTTCCGAACGCTATAAACATTTAACGATGTGTCTCTAATGATCTATAATCCTAGTTCCTCTCCCGAGTTATAAGATTAATCAAACAACAAACAATTTATGGCCAGTAAATTGCAGTGCAGTAAACGCAGAAAACACAATTAAACGAAAGCGGAATTCAATCACATAAACAACGGTGTCAAATCATCGTATCAACAGAGTTACGTCATTCTCTAGAATGGGAATTTAGTTCATCACGAAATCCAAGAGAAAACAAGACATGTTTGTGATTCTAGACATTGCTACGCAATAAAATAAAGAAACAAGGAAAAGATAACAAATTCGAAGTGTCGTTTCTGTCCCCAGATCCGTCGTTCTTCGTATTTGCGATGGTTCTTCGTACTCTGAATCTCTATCTCCTGTAGACGCTCCGTTTCTTGCGTCTTTTTCTCCCTGGACGGCTGAATATCTCCTGTGTTTCTCCAGTGACGGCTCCCCTCCTTTCTGACCTAGCGATCGCGCATTATATATGTTTCTGGACGCGGCGTGCGCGTGGTGGCGCGAGTTCTGGCGCTGCTGCGCGTGCCGTGCTGCTCATCTGCCCGTGTATGTGTGCGCGCGAGGTTCTGGTCATTTGCTTCATCTGTGCGCGCGCGGTTGCGCGTGAAGTGGCGCTGGCGCGCGCGTCTCTCGAGTCTGCTGCTGCTGCCTTGGGCGCGCGGCTGCGCATGATCTCGCGCGGGCGCGCACGAGGTTCTGTCGATCCTGTAGCTTTCATGCGCGCGCGCAAAGTCGCGCGGCTGCGCGCGTACTTCTGTTCTTGGCAGTAGCTAAACTCGCGGCTCGAATCTGTTTTCTCGGTTCACTTGGTTGCGTATCCACTATTATCTCCATTCCTGTAATGACAACATAAACAAACCAAAAACTCGTAATTCTGTTCGAAACAAGCATAATTCAAAATGGATTTAAATGTAAATTAAGTGCAAATCTTGCAATTATCAGTATACTTTCGAAATTACGAATGGACCGGACCATCGTGACTTCAGTTTTCCTGGAAACAGTCTCAACCGGGAGTTATAGAGCATGACATTTTCACCTTCTTGGAATTCCCTTTCGATGATTCGTCTGTCATGAGCCCTCTTTGTCTTTTCTTTGTAGGACATGGCTAGATCATAGGCCAGATTTCGGAACTCTTCTAACTGATCCAATTGAAGCAAACGTTGTTCACCTGCATTAGTAAAATTAAAGTTCAGTACTTTTGTGGCCCAGTATGCGCGATGCTCTAACTCTACAGGTGGATGACATGCTTTACCAAACAAAAGCCTATACGGTGTAGTGCCTATAGGTGTTTTAAAAGCAGTCCTATATGCCCAAAGAGCATCATCTAACCTCACCGACCAATCTTTCCTACCGACACCTACCACTTTCTCCAAAATTCGCTTTATCTCTCGGTTCGACACTTCCACTTGACCACTCGTCTGGGGGTGATAGGGGGTAGAGATCTTATGTGTGACATCATATTTGCTCAAAAGTTTTTCAAATAGTTTGTTGCAAAAATGCGTGCCACCATCACTAATGATTGCTCGTGGTGTTCCAAATCGGTTAAAAATGTTTTTCTTTAAAAATTTCAGGACCACTTGAGCATCATTAGTGGCGTACGCTTCCGTCTCTACCCACTTAGACACATAATCCACCGCAACCAAGATGTATTTTTTCGTGAAAGAACTGGGAAACGGTCCCATGAAGTCTATCCCCCACACATCAAAAACCTCACACTCAATGATATTATTTAAAGGCATTTCATGACGGTTAGAGATGTTACCTGACCGCTGGCATTTATCACAATGTAGCATATAAGAACGAGCATCTTTAAAGAGGGTTGTCCAATAAAAGCCACATTCAAGTACCTTGGATGTCGTCCTTGTTGGTTCGAAATGACCACCTACCTCACGGTCATGGCAATGGTTGAGAATTTGATCGAACTCTTCCTTTGCAACACACCTTCTTATCATGGCATCTGCACAAATTTTGAACAAAAACGGTTCCTCCCAAAAATAGTATTTCACGTCAGAAAAGAATTTCTTTCGTTGGTGAAACGATAGGTTTGGTGGAGGTGTGCCTGTGACAAGAAAGTTAGCGAAATTTGCATACCAAGGACAATTTCTCACCTCAAATAGTTGCTCATCAGGGAACCAATCATTGATAGCAAGATCGACAGAACCATCACAAATAAATTCTAATCTAGACAAGTGATCTGCTACCATATTCTCAACACCTTTCTTGTCTTTGATTTCTAAGTCAAACTCTTGCAGTAATAAAATCCACCGAAGTAAGCGTGGCTTTGCATCTTTTTTAGCAAGTAAGTATTTAAGGGCAGAATGATCAGTGAATACAATTACTTTGGACAAAACAAGGTATGAATGAAATTTGTCAAGTGCAAATACTACTGCAAGTAATTCATTTTCAGTTGTTGCATAATTCAATTGAGCATCATCTAAGGTCTTACTTGCATAGTAAATTGTATGAAATACCTTGTTTTGTCGCTGGCCAAGTACGGCCCCCACTGCAGTGTCACTGGCATCGCACATGATCTCGAAAGGCAGATCTCAATCCGGTGCTACCAAGACAGGAGCCGTCACCAAGCGCTCCTTCAAATCCTCGTATGCCTGTAAACAGTCAGAATTGAAATCAAATGGCACATCTTTCATAAGTAAGGAAGATAGAGGTTTGGCAATTTTTGAAAAATCTTTTATAAAACGCCGATAAAAACCGACGTGGCCGAGAAAACTTCTAACTCCCTTTATGGACGCCGGAGGTGGTAAGTTCTTGATAACTTCAACTTTCGCCTTATCCACCTCTATTCCGTGCTCCGAAATCTTGTGCCCTAAGACAATTCCCTCTTGTACCATGAAATGACACTTTTCCCAATTTAGCACCAAATTCGTCTCCTCACATCTCAACAATACCACCTTCAAGTTCTGCAAACAGTCATCAAAAGAAGAGCCGAAAATAGAGAAGTCATCCATAAAAATTTCAAGAAAAGTTTCTATCATATCATGGAATATAGCGGTCATGCAACGTTGAAATGTGGCAGGGGCATTACAAAGACCAAACGGCATACGGCGAAAAGCGAAAGTTCCATAAGGACAAGTGAAAGTGGTTTTCTCTTGGTCCTCAGGTGCAATGGTGATTTGACTGTACCCCGAATACCCATCTAGAAAACAATAAAACTCATGATCCGCTAACCTCTCAAGCATTTGATCAATAAAGGGAAGGAGAAAGTGGTCTTTTCGGGTGGCATCATTCAATTTCCTATAATCAATGCACACACGCCATCCCGTAACAGTCCTGGTGGGTATTAGTTCATTATTATAATTTGTAATCACAGTAATCCCACCCTTTTTTGGCACACACTGAACCGGACTTATCCATGCACTATCAGATATAAGATAGATAATACATGCATCGAGAAGCTTAATCGTTTCTGCCTTTACTACCTCTTGCATCTTTGGATTCAATCTTCTCTGAGGTTGCACAAGAGGTGAGTACTTGTCTTCCATCAAGATCTTGTGCATGCAGACTGATGGATTGATCCCTTTGATATCCGCAACCTTCCACGCAAATGCACCCTTGTGTGCTTTCAGAACCTCCAACAGTTTGTCTTCCATCGCATCTGTCAAAGCAGCAGAAATAATGACAGGTAATGTGTTATTCTCACCTAAGTAAACGTACTTGAGGTGTGGAGGCAACGGCTTTAGCTCAAGGGTTGGTGGCTCCTCGATGCTTGACCTTTGAGGGGTCAAATCTCTTCGTTCTCCTAGATCCTCCAGTCGCATCCTCATTGGCTTTCTCCATGGATGGTTGTCATTAAAGTGTGCCACTATTTCAGCTTTTTCTTCATCCAATTCCTCTTCTCCCAATTCAGTAGTGATAGTGGCCTCCAAAGGGTCCCTAAGAGCATCCTGCACATAGTGAGACACAAGAGAGTCAAAAGCATCAATTCTAAAACAACTATCAGAATGCAGTGTGTGCTTAAGTGCATTAAAAACATCAAAAGTAATCTCTTCCTCGCCCACTCTTAATCTCAACTTCCCTTCTTGCACATCAATCAGTGCCTTGCCAGTTGCAAGGAACGGTCTCCCCAAAATTAGAGGCATCTCTGTATCCTCCTCCATGTCGAGAACCACGAAATCCGCAGGAAAAATGAATTTGTCCACTTTCACTAGCACATCCTCAATCACTCCGCGGAGGTACTTGACAGATCTGTCAGCCAGTTGCAAGGACATCCTCGTCGGCTTAGGCACTCCCAACCCAAGTTTCCTAAACACAGACAATGACATAAGATTAATACTTGCACCAAGATCACATAACGCTTTATGAAAAACAACATCACCAATCATGCAAGGAATAGAGAAACTCCCTGGGTCTTTTAGTTTCGGTGGGATTTTGTTTTGCACCAAAGCGGAGCAATTTCAGTTAAATTCACTGTCATGTGATCCTCCAACTTCCTCTTATTAGCTAAAATGTCCTTCAAAAATTTAGCATAACTAGGCATTTGCATTAAAGAATCGACGAAGGGAATATTGATATGCAATTTTTTAAATACCTCAAGAAACTTACCGAATTGTGCATCTAGTTTTGCTTTTTTCAATGCTGCAGGGAAAGGTGGAGGAATAACAATTTTAGGTGGTGCAGTGGGTGCTAGTGTAGAGTTAGAAGACTTACCTTTAGATGTCGCAGTTTGCTCATCCACTGTTTGAGTTTTCTCTTTTTCCCTTGACTCCAAAACTTTCCCACTCTTCAACTCAATGGCCTTCACTTGCTCTTTTGGATTAGTCTCTGTGTTACTTGGCAAGGTGCCTGGCTCTCTACTTCTATCATCTTCGCTAACTGACCAATCTGATTTTCAAGCCCTTTATCGACGCATCCTGATTTTGAAATCTAGTTTCAGTGGATGAAATAAACTTAGACATCATTTGCTCCAAGTTGGAATTTTCTTCTCTAGGAGGATCGGATCTGTACATCGGTTGTTTCCCATATTGTTGTCCTCTTTGCAGTCTATTCTGACTGTTTTGACCGCCCCATGAGAAGTTGGGATGTTGCCTCCACCCAGGATTGTATGTGTTCGAATAAGGGTCATTCCTTGGGCGGATTTGGACTCCCACTTGATTCACTGGTGCCTCATTTTGCACATAGAATGGATTTCCATCTTGACAGTCTTTCACATAGTGTTCCCCTCCACATTTCTCACAGAATATCTCTTGCAGACGCATAGCTGTGCCACCTATGTTCAAGCCATCCAGCTTCCTGTTCAATGCATCTAGTTGTGCAGTAATAGCAGAAAAATCAGTTACCTGGTGAACTCCTGCACTTCTCCGCTAGTTGTTCCTGTTAGATTCAGGGTGATAACTGCTAGCAGCCATCTCCTCCAACAACTCATATCCTTCTTCCGCAGTCTTCCTCAACAGGTTTCCACATGCAGCAGCATCTATCCTTGTACGGTTAGGATTAAGCAAATCATAATAAAATGTTTGAACGACTAACCCAAGTGGTAACTCGTGATGTGAGCATCTTCGTAGTTGATCCTTGAAGCGTTCACATGCCTCATATAAAGATTCCTGATCGAATTGAGCAAATGTTGTAATGTCTGCCCGCAGCTTCATGGTCTTGGAGGGAGGGAAGTATTTGATGAGAAATGCTTTCGCCATGTCCTCCCATGTAGCGATCGAACCTACAGGCAAACAATTTAACCACGCTTTAGCTTTATCACGTAAGGAGAAAGGAAATAAACGCAACCTAACAGCATCATCAGAAACTCCATTGAATTTAAAAGTATCGCAAATTTCAAGAAAATCTGCGATGTGTGTGTTTGGGTCATCCATTGCAGTTCCTCCAAATTGGACTGTGTTCTGAATCATCTGGATTATGGCGGGCTTGATTTCAAAGTGATTTGCCCGCACGATAGGCCTCACAATGCTAGGGCGTGCACCCTCCAAAGAAGGTTGGGCATACTCCAACATCGGTATGTGGCGTGGCATCTGGACTTGTCTATTTTCACGATGTTCCTCCTCACGTTCTGGCTCGTGTCTCTCCATCAGTTCTTTAAGCCTCTGTTGTTGTCTTCTCCTGCGGAAGGTTCTTTCAATTTCAGGATCGAATTCAAGCTCCACGTCAAGTGACTTTGGCATGCACTAGATAAGATATCTGGAATAAAATATGGAGTGTTAGCTCAAGATAAATAAAATAACGCTAAAGAAAATGACTAAAAATAAAATTGTAGATTCACAGTCCCCGGCAACGGCGCCAAAAACTTGATCGAGCAAAACTTGCACTGTGATATCCTCAATAAAAATATGTTTTTGTATGCTCAAAATTTAATCGCAAGTGCACGATGTCAAGTAATAGAATAGTGTACGTGAGTACGAGTATCGATCCACTGAAGACTGTTTCACAATTATTATTCCAGTTATTAAACTTTAGCAACGAAAATTGAGTGATTGTTTTATAACTAATAAAATTTAATGAAACTGAATAAACAAGTTCAAGAATTTAATGATGAACTATTCAAGAATTTAATGATGAACTATGAATGCTAGATCAATTGAATAAATTTCAATGATAAATGAATTTGTTGGGAATTCTTGTTCACCTACCCCGTATTAATTCGTTCGATCGTGTTTATATGTTTCCGACAGGATCTCCTATTCTATTGAACACTCTCTCTCGAGCTATGCCAAACTAATTCTAATCAATGAAGTTATTAAATATCTTTAATTATTTATTACGAGTGAATCGCATTTCGATCTATGAAATCCCCTAGTTTTCGACCCTAAGGACTATGACTATCGGCGCGTATCCAATTTCATATATATATGTAAATTGTACATCCGTGGATTATACTACTCGATCCTATCACTCGTTATTCTCTCGAACTCACTCGTGATATGAAAACGTGTTAAAGTTAGCTACGCTTTAACGACACCATAAAATAACAGTATAATCAAGAATCACGCAACAATCGAATATAAATTAATTCAAATTGAAGTTTGGGGTAGGCTCACCTTAAATCCCAACAAATATTAAGGTTTAGCTACTAGAATTCATAGTAAAAATAAACGCAACAACGTTTAAAATGAAAGAAACTAGATTAGAAATACTAGGCGAGACGAAATCTGCGAAGAACGATGCCCGGAAAATCACGAATCTTCAATTCCAAGCTTTTTCTCCAAGATTTCTCCTCTTTGGCTGTTGCAATCTCTCCAGAATCGTCCAGAATACCTCACAAACGTCCAAAATCCCCTACCATATCATTCTCCTTCAGAAAATAAGGAATGGAATCGTCTGGTATTTTTTCCAAAAATACACTCGCGCCCGGGCGGATGTGTTTCGCAACAAGAATTTTTTTCCCAGATTTTTGCGTGCCCGGGCGGACATTACTTTACGCCCGGGCTGATGACTCTCGATTAAAATTCTTTGTCCAAGCTTGAACGCGCCCGAGCGGATGCAAATGTGCGCCCGGGCGAAGGTCTCTCGACTTTCTTCCTCTTTTTTTTCAGTTTCTTCGCAAATCTCCTGCATTTTCGCCACTAAACACATGAGTGACACAAAGACATAGATTATTCTAAAACAACACAAAATACACGAAATCTAAGTGATAAATGCAACACAATGCAACAAAACACGATATAAAAAACAAGTAAAATCTACCTCTATCAGCGGACATAAGCACGCTGAAATGACTCTTCATAGTACAGTGAGGATAGTCGTCGAATCTGGGACGTTACAGTTGGTATCAGAGCCGACCTCTCCGAGTACGGTGTGGTTCGGGGATGAACCAAACGGAAGGTGGTGGGTATGTGAGGCCCGGAGCCGAAGAGGGCGGGAGGTGATCGCCGGTACCATGAGGTTGCACGGACAATGAGAGTCTCCTGGCACGCCTCTAGGCGGAGGGAATATGAATGAACCGATCTTACACCAAAATGAGAGGGATTCTGAAATTGTTCAGGTATGGGACTGTGTAGTTGATGAGGGCTTAAAAGATTTGATATGTACTACTCATATCGAGAAGGTGCATCTTCTTTTCGGTAGCTCATCGCATAAGAACTCCAAAGTTAAGCGTGCTTGACTTGGGGTAATTATGAGATGGGTGATCTCTTGGGAAGTTTCCTAGGGTGCGTGTGAATGAGGACATAAGTACGCTGGAAAGACTCTTCATGGTACAGTGAGGATAGTCGTCGAATCTGGGGCGTTACAGTTATATGTAGATTGATCCATCGACTTAGAGCTGATACGAAAGTCAACTGATGATCTAAATTCAATAAGGAATAATCAATATGACATGATTTGAAATGAATATGTTTACGATTATGTTTATACTTTTGAAGATCATGAAACTTATGTTAATTATAGTACTTTTCAATGTTGCTTGATGTATATATGTACTAGGTGTGATTGATACAGATGACGATGTGGAGATTGGAGACGCTGAAGACTGAGTTTTCGGAGCTGGGGGTGCACATGATAACCCGAGGACCTTGTATTCTTCCGTATATTATTTTTAGGAGTTGGGGGTTTTAAACAGTAGTTTCACAAGTTTAAGATTTTCGTCTATGCTCTGGTGATGGTCAGAATTTTAGATATTCGTTGGTGTTCTTGTTGTTAAACTGCAATTCCTCGATGATGTCACATTTTAAAATTTCGTGTAACTGCAGTTATTTTTTTGTCAGTGTTTGAATGAGTTTTAGAACACATGATTAACTTCTTTAAATGTTTATGCGTCTGTGTATTTTTTGTCACAGCTTTAAAAACAAAATATTTCGGTAGAATTTTAAGCTATAGACGTTATATTATTCATATATGATATCCTTGTTTATTCAATATCCAAGTAATACACAAAAAGAACCTGATATTAGTTCTTTGAATTCTTCAAAAGAGACTATTATATGAAAATTCTTCCAATGGTGAATTTTGGTTAGACAAAGTTGTATTTTTTCATACACATTATTTCTCGACATGATATCTATGTTGATCCAAACAAAGTGGAACCAATTTTAATTTGTACAATACCGACAAATGTTTCATATATCCGAATGTGGGTTTAGCTGGATATTATCATAGATTCATCAAAGTATTCTCGAAAATTTCGAAACAAATCACTCATTTGACTCGGAAGAATCAAATATTTATCTTGTCTGATTAATGTGAGTCAAGTTTTGTTTAAATGAAAAGAAGATTGACTTCTTCTATCGTCCTTACCATTCCGAGTGGTTCAAGAGGTTTTCTCAAGATCTAAGTTGTGTGTTGATGCAACATGGCCGAGTATTTGTATATGGTTCTAATCAGTCGACATCGCACGAGTCTAGATATCATGTTCATGACTTAAAATTGGGTGATGATATTTGCGCTTTTGGTTTAGATTTTCAAATACGATATAATGCTATAATTATGTCGCAGATTTTTGTTGAACTAAATTTGACTCAAATCATCAAAGGTGTTAGAATGTTGAGGTATAAACTCATAAATCTTATGATATTGGGGTTAAGTACACCACATGATTCACAATTCTTCCAGATGATTCTTTTCAGTTTAATGGGAAATTGGTTGTTCTAGATATTCTCTACTTGCATACTAAAATCCTTAATGAGAAACATTTCACTCATTACAATATCTACCAAGGAGACATGAATATGTATCATATATTGATACCTCAATTTTGGTGGAAAAACATGAAAAATGATTTTTCTAAGTTTGTGTCTTCTTGTATCATTTGCAGCAAGTCAAAGTTGAAGGTATTAAACCAGGAGGATTGATGCACAATCTTGAAGTTTGACAATTGAACTGGGAGCATATGGCTATAGATGTTTTTACTCATTTGCCACAAACTTCTTTTCATTTTGATTTCATTTGGGTAGTGTTTGATATATTGTCTAAATTGGTTCACTTTATTGTACGCAGACCAGGCATCCACCACAACAAAGTTGACCATTCATGTTTTCTTTTTTCCTCATCCCCCAGAGATAAGGGTTTGGCGATCATCCATACCGGACTCACGACATGCCCATCGAAACCAAATAGTGTTGTAAAGACAAGTTCCATCATGTACTCGACCACCTTTTGCTCAAGAACTTATCTCCAATAATCTTGATTCAGATCTTCCCGAGACCGCTTGTACGGTTGTTGTACTTACTAATTGTTAGGGTCATTCTTATTTCCAAATCTTGGCGAATTATTTGCTCGATCTCATGGATCTAACGATAGAATTAATTTGTAGTGTGACCATAATCTCTATGAAAATATAATAATAATAAAAATCAAACTTCGGATTTCGAGGTCCTCTGTCACTGTTGTAGGGTCTCCGCACAAGGTGTCGTTCATCACAAATTTCTAAGGCTAGAGATTTACTAACCTTCAAATAAGGTGTGAGAAGCAAATTGCCCGAGCATTTGGTGAGGATTTGGCATGCTCGAACCCAAAAGTCGGATTGGTGGGTCGGGTTTCTCGTGAGATTTTAGGTGGATTTTTTTGTTCGCCTCACCGAACCACCTGTACCTCTTCTATAATTATGTATGTGACAACTCATGCCAATAACTCATCGAAGCTGCTCTATTGTTTCTTCACCAAGGACTTGAGGAAATCACCCCATCTCAAATCCTAGGTAAAAGCACTTATCGGTAGATCAGCTGTGGCAGAAAGAACTTCGATAACCATTTTTTTGAATCTCTCGACATACACAAACTTTCCTGTTCATGTTGCTTAATACTAAAGAAGCTCTTAGTCATCAACATTTGCTTTTTATTGCTCGCAAACTAGTGGAGGAAGAGTACTAAAATCTTGGATTGTTTGGATTCCTTCCATTTGGAGCAGGTTGAGTCATTGCTGGGCCAACCTGACAATGATGGTGAGGCAGACTTGGCATTTGATATGATCTGAATACTAGTGTAAGATAGCAATATTCTCAAACTGGGATAAGTGCTCTTTTGGATCTCATGTTCCATCATAATCTCCTAGTTAGGGAATCTAAAATTCTGAGGTAACTCTGCCGTCAATATTTAAGTAAAGAAAGGGATGGTTCAAACTCGAGAGTTAGAGCCAAATTCTGATTTTCCCTCGAGCTTTCTATATCCTCCCTCAGCCTCCTCATCTCTTCAACTTGGACTTCCTGATTTGGCGAGGCGAGGCGAGAAGGGGTGTATCTGTCTCTTCTCGCTCAGTCAGCACATGTTCCACAGTAGCGGCGATAGGTTGGGTGAGTTCTGTGATATTAAAGCCTTGACTATTGAGTTCCTCGTGAATTTCCTCTTACTGGTTCTAACTGTTCTATGCTCTTCTTCGTATTCTCAAATTCACCATCTTATCTTCGTAAGTTCAATTTCCCACATATGGCATTTAATTGATTAAACCAAAAAGTACCTTGGGTTTGTTCTGGTCAGAAAATCTTGCTCGGATCAGCAACGATGGGTTGGGACGAGTTAACATAGATGAACAACAGTTAGGGGAGATGAGAGCAGTTTACGTCGTGATCTTTCCAATGCCTAAGTCAGCTCTTGACTCAAGAAAATATAGTCAAAAGTGTAAGAGAGAGTAGTGCTGAGTGCAAGCAATGTTTTAATGAAATAAAATATAGTCATTACCTTATCGAGGTAGGACTGTAGTTTGAAATTTTTTCTCATGAAAGTCGATATATTTATCAAATTTGTGCTGATTCGTATTAGATCTTTGGCTGATCTACATCTATCTTGAGATTTTCGAGATTTTTTCCTTATAATTTGAGATTCTTATGTGTATTCCTTGTTTATCAAGATTTTGTATATTGATTTCCGATTATCAGCTGACAGGGCTCGGGTGAGGCTTGGAAATGGGTCACTACCATTTTTAGGCTCACGTTGCTTTCTCCTCACCCTCGCTCAGTCTTGACTAGCCTTTACGGGCCAAAAAGGGTAATATTATGGTGGATCGGGCCACATGGGGTCGGGGGTGTTCTTGGTGTGGCTCGGGAAGTACCAGACCCTTATTAAGGTGCATGAGTAATATTTATATACATATCAAACTTAATAATTCCACAAGCCAAAAATCAATCTTCCCAACTTGTGGTTGGTGATAGAAGATCTCCTGTTGTGAACAGGTTTCTTCCTGTTTGGGGGATAGGCATCAATGGACACTGAGGAGGTAGCAAAACTGGTTCGAGATCTAAAATTATCACAAGCTAAAGACAAGAATCTCGTGGTTCTTTCGTCGGATCTAGCTTCTCGGGGACTTCAGCGTCTGGAATCGTGTTTAATCGGGAAAGTGTTCACAGCGAAGGCGGTCAATAGAGAAACTTTTCGTACCCAGATGCCTCGGATCATACAAGCAAAGAAAGGTATCAACATTGAAATGGTGGGAGACAATTTATTTTCTCTGGATTTCAATTCTAAAGTAGACAAGAAAAGGGCACTGCTTGATGGACCTTGGAACTTCTTTAAAGATTTGGTTATTTTTGTGGAGCCACAAGGGTTGCAAAACCCAGCTGATATGGTTTTCGAGGAAGTTCCATTGTGGGTACAATTGCACAATCTTCCATTTGCTTTTATGCAAGCGGATATATTACGTATTGTTGGGGAAAAGATAGGGAAAGTGATAGATGTGGAAGCGGAGAATAGTGGGCTTTGTGTGGGAAAGTTTGCGAGAATCAGAATACTAAAAAATATTTCAGAACCCCTTCTCAAAGGATTATATGTGACGATTCCAAGCTCAATGGAGGAAGCGTGCATTGTCCTAATATATGAAAAGCTACCTAATTTTTGCTTTGGTTGTGGAAAATTGGGTCATATTATGAGAGATTGTGAAGATGGGTCAAAAGACAAAAATGCACTGCCTTTTGGTAATTGGATGCGAGCCCCTATGTCTCCGGCTTTACGCCGTCAAGGCATTAATATACGGCGTAACATTGGTTCAAACTCTCAGTCGGATCGAGGTGATGGAACTGAGTCTCCTTCAGATTCTAAGCATGGGAACTATAACAACTTGTTGGAAACTGGCCAGGTTAACTCTGATTTAGCAGGCGGTAAAGCAAGTGGAGATGATGAGTCTGAGGCAGCCCCGAGCCAAGGAATTGCAGAATCTAATCAGTCCGAGAATTTGGGATCTTCTGGCCCAGACATGGAGATCAGTAGAATGCGAGAATTGGATACAGATAAAGAGGTGAAGGTGGTGGAATCTGAAGCTATTAAGAAGGGAAAAAACAGTGGAAACGTCTTGCCAGGGGAGAATTGGCAAAAACAAACCAACAAAATGTTTTGGTGGGACCTGGAGGTGGAACCAAAAGATCACGAGAAGATTTTGAGATTTTGGATTCGACTAACAAGAAAACAAAGCAGAGTCCAGGTTCTATTCTTTTATCTATTGAGGAATCGGCGGTGGCTGTTTCACAGCCCCGCCGAACATTATGAATTGCTTAGCATGCAATGCACGCGGGCTTGGGAACCAGCGTGCATTTAGAGATTTCAGGCGACTTGTCGCCAAAAGACGCCCATCTTTGGTTTTTATTTGTGAAACTAAGTTGTATCAATCTCAGTATGCACGGTGGAGAACTTATTTTCCAATTAAGGGTCTTTTTGCTGTAGACTGTGATGGTCGGAAAGGTGGTCTAGTGTTGATCTGGAATGACCCTTTGGATTTTAAAATCTGCTCCTATTCGAATGGCCACATTGACTGTATTGTCAGTCATGACCATTATGTTTGGAGATTTACTGGTTTTTATGGCAATCCTATTCCTTCGTCTAGAGTTTTTTCTTGGATCCTTCTCAAAAAATTATGTTATATCCCTGAGCTTAATCATCTTCCATGGTTAGTGGGAGGTGATTTCAATGAAATCCTTTATGAAAGCGAAAAATTTGGAGGCTCTATGCGTTCTCTGTCTCAAATTCAGCGTTTCGTGAGGTGCTCAATTCGTGTATGCTGAATGACTTGAATTTTATTGGAGACAAATTTACTTGGAGTAACAAAAGACATAATAATGGGCTGATTTGTGAGAGGCTGGACAGATTCTTTTGTAACAATGACTGGCAATATTTGTTCCCCATGGCCGAGGTCGTACATCTGGAATACTACAGCTCGGATCATAGACCCATATCAGTAAACTTGAAGATGGGATGTGAGGTAAACTTCAAAAAAGGGCAGAAAAGATTCAGGTTTGAACATAAATGGATGATGGAGGAGGACTTTAACTTGATCATGGAAAACTGGTCGAGTCAATGTGAAGGAAATTAATTACCCAGAACTTTGTTCAAGTTCAGTGGAGTCTTAAAGGAATGGGCAGGTTCTAGGTTTTCCGATCTTTCTCGAAAAATTGAGGCTTTAAGAAAAGAACTTGATGCTCTTATGAACCCATTGAAGGCCTCTAGCAATGAAAGGCGAATTAATGAGCTAGAAAACATCATTGAGAAGTTAGTCATGCAGGAAGAGATGCACTGGAAACAAAGGGCTCGCACTAACTGGCTAGTACAAGGTGATGGGAACACCAAATTCTTCCATTCATTTGCTTCGCAAAGAAAAAGATCTAATCACATTAAAGGGTTGATTGATGATAATAGGCAGTGGGTGGAGGCTGAAAAAGATATTGCTGATGTAATGCTGAATTTTTTTGCAAATCTATTTTCCTCAAACCATCCTTCTGCAGCAGAAATTGAGGAAGCAACTAAGAATATTTCTCCCTTGGTAGACGAAGCCATGAACGAAATTTTGCAAGAGCCATTTACTGAGAGTGATATCTATAAAGCTTTGTTTGACATGCACCCATCAAAAGCTCCTGGTCCAGATGGATTCACAGCTCTATTTTTTCAGAAAAACTAGAGTATTGTGGGTAGGGAAGTCGTATCTGCTTGTCTATATATTCTGAATGACAGAGGCGAACTTGATGGGTGGAATGAAACGAACATAAATCTAATTCCCAAAGTGACAGCTCCTGGAAAACCGAGTGATTTTCGGCCGATAAGTCTATGTAATACGTGCTATAAAGTTGTGGCTCGAGCTATCACAAACAGATTGAGATCTATCCTCGGCAAAGTCATAAACCAAAACCAAAGCGCATTTGTCCCTGGAAGGTTGATTACAGACAATGTTATTATTGGCTATGAATGCATACATTGGATCTGCAATAACAAAAGGAATAAGACTGGATTTGGGGCTTTTAACTAGACATGAGCAAGGCATATGACCGAGTGGAATGGAAGTTTTTGGAAGCAATGATGACCAAGCTGGGGTTTGCTTCGAGCTTTGTGGCTCTTATTATGAGATGTATCTCATCAGTTGTCTACTCTATTAGAGTTAACTAGGCTGTCTATGGTAACATTCGCCCTCAACGTGGTCTTCGACAAGGTGATTCTTTATCGCCATATCTGTTTACAATATGTGCTCAAGGCCTGTCAACGATTCTCACTAAAGCGGAGCAGGTTTCCTTGTTTCAGGGAGTTAAGATTGCATCTAATTGCCCTTCTATTTCTCACTTGTTTTTTGCCGATGACAGTCTCATATTTTTTCGTGCTTTGGACACAGAGTGCCTCCATATTAAAAAGTGCCTGCAGATTTACGAAAAAGCATCGGGACAACTTGTGAATTATGATAAATCTGCACTCACTTTCAGCCCGAGTGCTTCAGCAAATACTATTAATGTGATCAGCAGAATCTTTCAGATTGCGGTGGTAAAGGGACATGAGTTATACTTGGGGCTTCCTACATTTTCATTGCGAAGTAAAAGAATCCAATTTGCAGGGTTGAGGGAGAGACTTCTAAAGAAAATAAATGGTTGGTCTTCTAAGTTTTTTTCAGCAGGGGGAAAGGAGACTCTTATCAAGTCCGTTCTACAAGCGATACCGTCGTATGCAATGTCATGTTTCAAACTGCCTGTTTCTCTGTGTATTGAACTGGAACAATGCTGCTCCAAATTCTGGTGGACATCCAACTCGTCTGGGAAAGGCATGCATTGGATCAAATGGAGGAATATGTGCAAACCTAAACAGTATGGAGGTATGGGTTTTCGGAGCCTTTTGGATTTCAACCGAGCATTGTTGGCAAAACAAGTCTGGAGGATAATTTGCGATCCCGCTTCGCTAATGGCTAAGATTCTCAAAGCTAGGTATTTTAGACATGGTGACATACTGACGGCTCAATTAGGATCGAAACCTTCGTATATTTGTAGATCAATACTGTGGAGCCGTGGGTTGATTCAGAAAGGTGTTCGATGGAGGGTTGGGAACGGTCTTCGGATTAATGCATACTCAGATAACTGGATAGCCTCGTTAGCTACTGGCAAAAGTTCTATGGAAGGATCTATTGAACCGCTGATGGTTAGTGAGCTATTATTACCAGACAGAACTTGGAATGTGGATAAGGTACGCAACTTATTTCCTTCTTTTGAGGCAGATGGTATTCTGGATTTACCATTGCATAATCATATCACAGATGACATTAGATATTGGAAATGGGGTCGGGATGGCCAATATTCAGTTAAGTCTGGTTACCTTCTCGAGATAGGGTGTTTTGATCCTCATGAATCTCAGTCGGGCTCTGGAATTGAGTGTTGGTGGAAATTTATTTGGAAATTAAATATTCCACAAAAGGTTAGGATTTTCTTATGGCGTGCTTGTAATGATCTACTGCCTAATGAAGGAAATCTTTTCATGAGACACATTGTGTCATCAGGATGCTGTAGCTTTTGCGGTAATAACACAGCATCTACCAGCCATAGCCTGATTTTCTGCCCCAAGGTGTGTGGGGTGTGGAAAGAAACAATTTTCTGGAGTCGATTGAAGGGCTGTAAGCTTCTGTCTTTTTTGTATTGTGGAATCAGTGTTAAAGATGGATATTCGATGTCTGAGTTTGAACACTTTTCTATGATTGCGTG
Source organism: Primulina eburnea (assembly GCF_022965805.1). Taxonomy (NCBI): domain Eukaryota; kingdom Viridiplantae; phylum Streptophyta; class Magnoliopsida; order Lamiales; family Gesneriaceae; genus Primulina; species Primulina eburnea. The sequence goes on along the minus strand of NC_133110.1, from coordinate 9,195,218 downwards.
GGCTGTATGGATAGGGATATGTAAGGCTAAGCATAGTGAACACAGCTCACTACCAGATTTGAAAGTTAATTGGGCCTTATCCTATCTCAGTCAATTCCAGGAAGCTCGCAAAAAGCATGGGACTCTTCAAGAATCATCTTTAAAGGCGAAATCAAAGCGTTGGGAGCCACCTCCTTCAGGTCATCTCCGTCTCGATGTTGATGCAGGATTTAATGAGATATTGGGATTGTGTAGTGCAGCTGCTGTGATTCGCAACCATCGAGGTATTATCTGTGCAGCGGCTGCCGAGTGCTACCGATTGTCTGGCACGGTTTTGGATGCGGAAATCCGGGCAATCAACTTTGGCAAGAATCTTGCTTTACAAAGCGGCTTTCACAGAGTGTGGGTTTTTTCAGATTCACTATCAGCAGTCCAGGAGGTGAACATCAAGAAAGTTGGTCGTGATCCTCATGGTGTTTTAATTTCCAACATTTTAGAAAACCTTAAAACTGGTAAATTCTATGGGGTTAGTCACATGTTTAGATCAGCAAACAATAGTGCTCACTGCTTAGCTAAATTTGGTTTGTCCCACCCTTCACCTGTTCGTTGGGTGGGTTCTTTGTACCCATCCTGGTTGATGGATGTAACATCGTTGGATGCTATTAATGTTTAATTGTGTTTTCTCTCAAAAAAAAAAAAAAAAATTCCACAAGCCATTCAGTATATGCTTAAAACATAATTTTATATCAAATAAATTCGAAACTTAAAGACCTAAAATCAACTTGTGGTCTAACGTTTTACAAAAACTAAATCAACTTTGAATAAATAAGTCTATTCACCCCTTAGACCACAAGTTGATTTTATGCCTTTAATACTGATTTTTATATGGTCTATTTTGGAATTTGTCATGAAATTTACAACCATTTTTTTCCCATTCATATATATTACATCATATTGCACATTTCTTCATTTTATTGGTCATATTATTCTATATAGACAATTTTCCGGAATTTCTTTGATTGATGGTTATTACTGACGGGATATTGTGGTTGAATGAATAACTGGTTGATTAATGATCTAGAAATTGATTCAATGGGATAATGTGACTTCGGCTTGAAAAATGATTCCAATCTACGCTCCAAGGTATATGGTTGATGTTAACAATGTTAACCGACTAGTTTAGTCTAGAGAATGGTTTACCTATGCTCATTATGGATTATACAAATCTTATATGAATATGTGTGGAAAAGTTCTATATCGTATGTATGGTGGGAGCGACTTCTTTTAGGATATGATATTCATTGTAGACTCTTGAACGCTCACTTCATTATATTTGACAATATATTTCATGACGATATTGTTGATAAATGTGATATCATATTGAAATATTTCATTGATATATTAGTATTTGACTTATTATAAGTATGTAAGTCATGCTTATTCTATTACAAAGTATTAGAGTAGATGTCATGTAAGTTATGTAAGACTGAGGTTATATTGACATATTGTAAAAAAATAACAGTATTAAGTTTAACATAATTTACATTTATTTTGGCAAATGCTTTATAAGTTTACGCATGTAATTTGAATAGACAAAGATTTTGAATATACTATAGTAAACGAACAAAGAAATCGTACATGTGATGGTTGTCATGAAACACATCATTTAATTAATGTATATTTTAAACATGTTCCTGATCAATTGAGAAACCTAAAAGAAAGATAAAAGTCGCTAGAGCTGGAGACTAGTATTTTTGATATTATGTACGGTGTTTAATCAATAAAAACAAAGAGATGTCCAAAAATATAGATAGATGCTCATATGATATGTTCACCGAACTAATCTTTTCAAACTTTCCAATTGATTACTATTTATAGAGTGAATGAAATCCATGGTCATAATTGTACACCAACAACAGATATCTCAACTATTGATTCCCATTGATTTCCACCTCGAAGGCTCAATTTGACCCGATTGGTAAAGTTTGTTCTAATTAATACAAAAAAATAAACCAAAAGGGGTCCGCATAATAAAAGAATAAACCCGATGCAAATTTTTTAAAAGAATTTTTTTTAAGAATATTCCTTTTTATAATATAAATGACTTATATAAGGATTATTATTTCATGTTGAAGAAATAAATCATTCTTAGCATTTAAATACGTTGTAAATTTATTTATGAAATTTTACACTGTTCTAATTTTCAGTTGAAATAAAGGTCGGTTGATATGTTGAATTTTCCGGGAAAAGGATAAATTTTATACTATATGACATCAAAGTCTCAGATTCGAGATCGAATTTTATGTTCGAGATTCAATTATAACAATCTATTCATTCAACTCAAAAAACAAAAACAAAAAATTTATGTAGCTGTGCGTCGGGCTCGACTTGAAATAATGATGTATTTAGGTCTCGGCCCAATAAAATTTAATGGCCACAGTAGTTGAGATCAAATTGTGACCTAAATAAATAATATTAACCAGAAACAAGTAGTATCACAACTGGAAAACTTTCTTAAAAACCCCTTTAAAATTTGGTAAAAATTTATGTGAGACGATATCACAGGTCGTATTTTGGGAGACGGATATCTTATTTGGGTCATTTATGAACAAATATTATTTTTTATTATGAGTATCGGTAGGGTTGACACGTCTCACATATAAAGATTCGTGAGACCGTCTCACAAGAGACATACTCTTAAAATTTTCATATCAAAAAAATCACAACAAATTATTTTCCCCCTAAAAAAACATATTCTCGATCTTCTGCTATTTTTCATACTAGCATATTTTTCCCCTAAACTCATTTCAGTCAAATCTTTCTGATAAGTACCTCTAAATTCATGTTTCTGAAATATAAGATCTTAAATTTGAACATTTTAAATGATCGAGACTCAAATTCGAGATTCAATCCAAGAATTCAAGTTTGCGAAGAACAACGGAAGGCGAAAAATCAATAAATTTTTATGCTACTTGCTACTGCGAACGAATGACGTTTTGAGAACAAATGGTTCAAACCTTCTGTCGACCAACATTTCTTATATCTCACAGTCCAAATTGACGATATACACACACACACACACACACACACTACTATACACATATATATATATATATATATATATATATATATATATATATATATATATATATATATATATATATATATGCCATTGTTGATGTAAGTAATTATGCATATATCTCCATTTTTAATTTGTTTGTTCTGTGATTAATTTTATATTGTACAATTTAAATTTTCTTATTAATGTACGAAATTTATAGAAGTATGAAATGAATATATAATGTCGTTGTTTGACTCTATATATATATATATATATATTTTATAAAAACGTACGTCGGTTTCATAGTTTCTCGAATCAATTTGTAGCCGTTAATTATTCACGCATTGCATATAACATAGCCATCCCTTTTTCCCCACACTATGTTTTAGTTGTATTCATGCAATGCAACCTGCTTTGCGCCTAATTAGCTTTGACTTCTCCAGCTACTTTTATCTACTTAGCTTCTGTCCAGTCTTCGCATCCGCGTATATATATATATATATAAAATAAAATAAAAACTTTAGCTTATTTCATCTTTTTCAAAAAAAAAAATTATTAACAAATCAACTCCCCGTGTTTTCAGAACATCAACATTTTCATGTTTTCAAACTTTGAACACGCCCACTATTTATGTAAAAGTGTACGCTCAGATTACAACCACGAGTGAGATAATAGTCATGAAAGCAGTTTTAGCGCACACTCTTGATTACACACGGCGTGCGAACTCATTGTCAATTAAGTCTGTCAAACTGTAATCATTAATTTGACAGCCCAGTCTTATTTTTCGCTCAAGATCTGAAAACAGAAGGAGATTATAGTCCGGGATTTTACCATTCGTGATTGACTTGCATTTAATAGTCTTTCAAAAATAAATAAATTCACAGTTTTATTTTGTCAAATCGACGATGTAGAAATATAGTTGAAGCACTACATTCTCATGAATTTGACACTAGCAATTTGGTCCCTATCAATATTAATCGAAGCTATCTTATCATCGTTGCAGAAACCGACGTTGAACCGAAGGAAACAAGGGCTTGACCCGCAATGTCTATTATATACACTAAATTGGCGTACGTAAATGTCCACATAAATAAGCCTATTTTAGTACTTAGCGTCAAAATTATAGCTAAACTGTTACCAGGGAATTACACCACGAATTTACACTCATCAGGGAACCAACGATTTTATTTAGGCATTTGATATGATATTGTAGGATCTAAATTTTAGATGCTACTTTCAATTATATAATGTCATTCAATTTATATTATAGATCAATTTATTCAACTCTGAATGTGATTATATATGATGATTTATTGTATGGGATTGTACTTAAAATTATTAAGTACACTTATCTATCTTAATACAAGAGAAAAACTAAAATATATTAATAATATAAAATAATATTTTTGTATATCACAACTTAACTGATATTGTACGTTACTCTCCCTGATCACTTATATATCTACGAGTTGATTAAATTGATTCCCGTAAAAATGCAGTTAGGACATAGAACATGATCATAATAATAATAATAAAACATATTTAAAAAAATAATGAAACCTCTGAATTATTACAGACGGACAGAGGAAAATATGAATTCAAACTTGGTAGCGAATGTTATTCGACTTATATATTATGTTGGAAAAGGGTAGGTTTAACGATGTTCGGGGGTATTATCTTACTGTAGATCCAATGGTTGAAAAATAAACAATAATCACTAGTAGAATTTTTGGTTTTTACTCCGTCTTCAATGATTACTTCGGCGATTATTAATTATGAAGTAGTATATACCAATTAAATTCGGTAAAAACACTGATGAAGTAAAATGGTACCCTATTACTTCATGTGCGTCTACTTCGGCAGTTATCTACCTATGACTTCATGCAAAGTAAATCAAAGAAATTCTACTGGTGAATACTCCTGTTATAGGGTCGGATAAATCAAGGAAACGATGCATTTCTTCGAGAGAAATGTGAGACATATATCGATAGAGTAATGTTACATGCACAACAAAACCTATACGACAATTCTTACGACACAAATAATTCAATACAAAAATTTTATTTATCAAAATCTCGTCATAAATTCATTACAAAATCTCACGATGTAATTGTTGGACGATATATTTATTGTACTTTTAAGATAATATTTCGGAAGCCGATGGATTCCGGCACTAACAAATTAAATGTATGATCGGCAAATAGTTATAATATCGTCCAAAATAAAACAGAGTGCTAATTAAACTTTAAAATTTCGGATGAGAATAAAAATTATCTCTATTTTTAATATAATTTACTTTTCTCAACGCTTTTAACGGAAATTTCGAAATAATTTTATCGATAAATGGAAAGCAGTAAAATAGAAATGGTAAATGAAAAATAAAAATAATGAAGTAATATTATTTAACATCTAATTAATTAAATTGAGAAGTGTGACCATTTAAAGAAAATAAATGAAACAACGTAGCAAAAGTAGATATACCGAAATCTCATGCATCATGCCAACATTTTCAACATCTATTCCTCCTAGGTAGCAGCTTTAACTTCTGCCTATTACAAATTCCAAGTGAACCTTGCTCGTCCAGTAACTAAAAAAGAGGTGATCATAATTAAATTGAACTTCCCTAAATAATAATAATAGCGTTGCATGCTCAATATATATGGATTTTGTTAAGTGTAATAATCTTCTTCGCTAGGTAAAGCAATTAAAACGTAGTGCTTGAACTAATGTACTGATTTAAAATATTTGGGTTACACTGTTACCACCAGCTATAAATTTTAGTAAGGTGACGAAAGTCATGAGTTCGATTATCATTAATTGCATAGCGTGCAATTATTGATAAGGAGATTGTTGGATGCAATAATTATCTCTGATTGGTAGAATAATCGAAATGTAATATTTGACTTATTGCGGTTTAAAAAAATTGAGTTTCACCATTACCACCAGCTATAGTTTTTCGTAAAGCGGTAAATACTCGATTCTACATATTCTTTGATATCTCTTAGTTTGATCTATATATTTATATTTCCACTACAAACTATATATTAAATTTATATTAGAAATTTATTCATGTTTAAACTTAATAACATGATACTAAACGCATTAAAATAGATCGACGGTTACTTTCAGCCATTGAATATGAAGACACTTTGAACACCTCCTTTGAATTTTTTTCAAGTTGTTTGAGAGTCTTTTAAGTAATCCAAACCTCACGATTGATGGTGTTGTGTAACTTTAGGTGTGTACGCTTAGATATCTCAAACACCACTAATTATAGAAAACATGTATCATCATCGAGTAAGTTTAAATTTAAATTGTGACTTATCATGATGATATATTTTGAATTCCACAGTGTGATAACATTATCAAAGTAACAAAAATATGATCAAAATAATTTATCAAGATATAATTTTGCACATCTTAATTTTAAAAATCTATGGCCCGTAGATAACATAAAGTTTGTGGATAATTAAATCTTTTAATTATCGTCATATAGGCAACTTAATAAGATGAGATTTTATCACTTAATACATTTTTTTCCAATATTCTCACACTTGACCCATATATATCTCATCATTACCAAATGAGTAAACAAACTACACGAATTATGATGATAAGTTACCTAAATACGATTATTATCTTTCATTTATCACAATGTATCATTTCTCCAACTGGAATAAATTAATGGATTAAACCTATGTTTATTCATGTCCAACTTTATTGATGTTTTTCAGATCAATGAAAGTGTACACAAATAAAAAAATATGAGAAAAATTATCATAACAGAGTTTCATAAATAAATGAATTTGTTCTTATAACAAAATTATATAGAGGAACCATGTCCCATATTTTCTACATGATCATTAAATTTATGTGGTGGCATGCCTTTATTCAAAAGATCAGCAATCAGTAATTCAGTGTTAATGTGTTCGATAACCACTGTATTATCTTTAACACACTCTCTTATAGTTAAATACTTAATGTCGTTGTGCTTGTTTCGACTTCCACTTTTGTTATTCTTAGCCATAAAACCGTAGCTAAATTGTCACAAAACACTATCAATGGCCTAAAAATAAAATCCACGATTCTAGTCCCTTGAAATGAAACTCTTCATCTAAACACCATGTGAGTTGACCTCAAAACAAGATACAAATTCCGTCTCCATAGTTGAAGTAGCAGTCAAAGTATGTGTTGTGCTTCTCTAAGATACAACTCCACTAAGTAGCACAAAAATATATCCTGAGCTTGATTTTCTTGAATCAATGCAGCCAACATAGTCTGAATCAGAGTAATCAATTACTTTCAAATTCTCAGTTCATCTGAACATAAGCATGTATTCTTTGGTCCCTTGTGGTACCTCATCACTTTCTTTGTAGCTTTTCAGTGGTCCAAACTCGGATTACTCTGATATCCTCCCAGTATTCCAACTATATATACAATGTCAAATCTAGTGCAAACATGAGCATACATCAAACATCCAACAGCAGAAGCATAAGTAATGTTTTTCATTTGTTCATTTTCAAAGTCATTCTTTGAGCACTAATCCAAATTGAGTTTGTCGCCCTTCACTAGAGGAGCCACACTTGGTGAACAATCATTCATCCAAAAGCTATCTAAAACTTTGTTGATATAGGTATCCAGAAATAATTCTAAGATCCCTTGAGATATATCTCTATGCACCTTGATGTCAATGACAAAAAATACATCACTCATATCTTTCATATCAAAACTTATAGATAGAAATTTTTTCACCTCATAAAGCAATCCATTATCATTGGTTGCAAGTAGTATCATCCATATATATGATAAGGAACGAAATCTTACTTCCACTGACCTTTTGGTATATATATTGATCCATGATATTCTCTACGAAACCAAATGAAAAGAGAACTTCATGAAATTTTAGATAACACTCACGAGAATTTTATTTCGATCTATATATGGATTTCTTAAGCTTGCACACCAACTGCTCACCATCACTAGAGGCAAATCCTTATAGTTGTTTTATATAAAGATCATCTTCCTCTGTATAACCATTTTGAAATACCGTTTTCACATACATTTGTTGTAACTCGGGGTCAAAATGTATAACTAATGCCATAATTATTCGAAGAGAACGGGAGAAAAGGTCTCTTTATAGATGATTCCTTCTTTTCGAGTGAATCCCTTATCAGCAAGTCTTGTTTTTATATCTATCAATGTTACCCAATGAGTCTTTCTTTGTTTGAAGACCCAGTTATATCCAATTGTCCTCACACCATAAGGCATCTGAACAAGATCTCATATTCGATTTGATGCCATCAAATTCATTTTTTCTTTATGGCATCATATAATAATTTGAATCACTACAACTTGTGGCTTGTGAAAATGTTTGAGGGTCTTTTTCGGCTCTTATTTTGAAGTATGATTCTTGAAAAACAAAATATATTCACTGGGTATTTCTGATTTTCATATTCTAGTATATATTCTTAAGTTTTTATCTTGGGTAGCTTCTCGAACAATTATTTGGTTAACAATTGTTTCTTCTTCCCCATTAACAATTTGATCGACTATATTTTCATCAGAATCTTGTGGATCTTGATCAATTGGTTATCCATCACCCATTGGGGTTTGAGGGGTGTGAAAGACATCCAATGTATTATTTGAACAAGAAGGTTGATCATTAATGTGATCTTCTACAAAAATTACATCTTATAGATTATCACTCTCACTAAATCAAGTCATTTTCAATAAATTTCGTATTTTTTTGCTTCCACAATTTTAGTGATATGAGATGGATAGTATAATTTGTACTCACTAGATTTTTTGGCATTGATTGTTGGGTTAGTTTATTCTCTTGTGGGTTATAAACTCTTAATTCAGACGGGCATCCCCAAATACGTATATGTAGCGAACGCAATTTTCAAATTTTCCATAATTCAGATGGAGAATTTGAAACAACTTTAGTTAGAACTCGGTTTAATAAATAAAATGACGTTTTAAGGTCTTCAATCGACAAGGTCTTAGGAAGTTTGGAGTTACTTCTCATACTCCTAAGCATTTCCATTAAATTTTGGGTTTTTATTTCAGCCACACCATTTTGGTCCGAAGAACCACGCGTGGTATACCGGGCAAAAATCTCATTTTCTTGAAGAAAATTCGCAAATGACCCAAGAGCTTGTCAATTTTCAGTATATCTACCATAATATTAACCACATCTATCAAGCTTCATGATCTTAATTTATTTATCTCATTTTTTTTACTTCAACCTTAAAACTTGAAAGGCATCCAACGCTTCATGTTTGTTACGAAGCAAGTAGATATGCATGTATCGTAAGTAATTATCAATGAAAGTGATGAAATATTTCAAACTTTTCATGTCCATGTCTGGACAACATATATCTGTATGTATGATCTCTAACAATTTGGTAGTCTTCTTAGTGCGAACTTTTTTTCTACTTCAGCCTTAAACCCAAAGTACTGATTACTATATGATTTCTTGATCTCTTAATCCTGTCTATGGAGATGTGTCTCAATCTTTGGTACCACAATATAGAATAATCTTCATTTATAACATATCTTTTAATATATGCTTGAACAACATAATGGTTTTGGTATTTTTGCAAGGAAATCGAAAAAAAAAACCATCAATCATTGTACCATTACCAACAAGATTTGATTTATAAAATAAATTAATAGAATTATTCTAAAATTGAAATGAGTATCAAAACGTATAAGATTTTTGAAATTGAAATTAATTTTGTAGAAAACCCTAGAATATATATAAAATGTTTTCTCCAAAACCAAACCAAAACACTGTAAAAACTAAATTGTAATTCCCTGTAGCCTCCACATGTGAATACATGTTGTTTCTAGAATAAATTCTCTGCTCACTTCCCACTGGCTTCCTTAGGTTTTGCATACTCTGCGAGGTATTGTGACTGGATTGTAGAACGAGATTCATTCCACCATGTGTTATAAATCGTATTAACCATATTAGATTTATAACAAAGAAATAAATATGAATATCTTTCGTTTCAAGCCAATCTTTGAATTTGGTGTAAACATTCTTCATGTGTCTTGTATTTTTATAGAAGAAACATTTGGTTTCTTTGTTGATGTCAGGTTGAGATTGAATTTTTTCTTTCTCTTTTCTCTTGACTTCGCCTTGCTTGTTAGACTTCCATTGTGTAGTCAAGAAACATTATCACTCTTCTTCATCAACTACCTTTCTTCTTGTTGAACACACATGGAAATCAATTCATTGATTGATATCTCATCCTTGTGTGTTGTAAGAAATTTTGAAAGGTCCATATTGTTGTGAAAGAGTATATAAAATGAAGTGCACAAGAAAGTTATCAGATATTTCTACTTCAAGTGTTTTCAGTCAACCCGCTATGTTTCTCGTCTTCATGATATGCTCTGTACACCTTTCAAACTTGTGAGTCTTAATGAAAAAACTCTTTTATTAGAGTACTGGCAAGAACCTTGTATAAAGTTGCAAATTGTTCATCAATTGCCTTAAGTAGGTCCTTGACTTTTTCATGCGTCTCAATAGAACCACAAATACCAACATAGTTATTGGTCTTCATGAAAACATAACGCAGAGGCGATTAGATCGCTCCCATTTTCATAAAGATCAACCTCATCAGGTTCGATAAATTCGTCTATGGTAGGTGGTTCGTTTTTTTTTTATGACACAGTCAATATTCATCCATCATAAATGAAGGATAACTATTTCTTTCCAAACTTTGTTATTATCTCCTTTTGAGTTCGGGGATATCACAATTTATATCAGAAAAATTAACATGTTGTACTGCAAAAAAAATTAATAAACATGTTTATCACAAAAATATTTTGAGGAAATTTCATGTTTTATTAATGTAAATCATGTTCAAAAATTTAGGGACATAGAAATTGCATGTGGGCTCTATTTTTAATTCAATTAGATTTTATGCAACTTATTATAAAATATCAAAAATAATTTCCTTTAACTCCTATAATTAAATTAAGAAAAAAATATTTTAATATTTTTCTTAATTAATCACATAAATGTAATAAAAATCCATGTGTGGTAAGAATTTATTATATCCACATAATAATTATAATTTGTGTCCATAATATGATCCAAATCCACTTAATAATTTTATATAATTAAGGTGTTGTGGTTAAATCATAATTATTTCAAATCATATTGTTCACTTGACAAAATTTTTGTTTCATGTAATTCTTAATATAATAATTGTTAATAATAAAATCAACACTTTCCAAAAATGTTCTCTGGAAAGATTTGTAGAGCTAAGATCTCTTTTAAAAAACAAAATTTCTTAGACAGAGCAATGTTGATCTCATGAAGACTAGTGGGCTTGAAGATCTAGCATTAGCATATAGTCTGTGAAGAACTCCCTCTAATAATGTTTTCATGTATATTTCATAATTATTATCCCTTAATTATCCATATTATGGATCTTTATAATACAAAATTTAAACTTAATTTATTCATAAAAATTATTTACCCAAATATAATTTAATATGAATAAGTTCTCATTTGCATAAAAAAAATTTAACATATATTTTAACTGCATGCAAGATAAGAAATAAATCACAATATTTGACATATCTTATCCAAATAATTTAAACAGAGAAAATATTTATAACTTTGGAGAGATAGTATTTCAAAGGATCAAAATTACCAAAAATTAGAAATTTTAAAATATTGTATCAGCCAAACAATTCCTAAAATTTTAAAATCCTCAATTCATAAAAAAATTCCCAATTTTCGAGTCAAACCCTAACCCTAAGCCCATTCAATTTTCCGATTTCTTCTTGTTTGATAGCATTCTAAACACTCCAGACCTCACCATTGATGATTATGTAACTTTAAGTATGTATGCTAACTCCAAACCTCACGATTGATGATATTATTTTCATCATCAAGTAACTTCAAATTTAAATTGTGACTTATCAAAGATATAATTGTGCACATCTTAATCTTTACAAATATATGGTCAGTAGATAACATAAAGTTTATGTATAATTAAATCTTTTAATTATCATAATACGAACCAATTAATAGATTAAGAAAAATTAAGGGTTTGAAACTTAATTAATAATTTTTAAAATAAAGTTAGGCCATTAATAAGGAAAATAATATCCCTACACACCAGGTCGGCGTGGGGGTCCGTATGCCTTATTTAATAATTTTTTTTAAATATATATATATATATATATATTAATTAAATCTATATGGTCTAAAATACACACACATCAACGATGAGTTTAAATGACGTACATACCCCTCGATATTATCGTCAACCCTTCAATAATTAAACTCTTAATTAAAAGCTTAATACGATGCCGTCTTCTAAATGGTCCCCTCTCGTACTCACTAATTAATTAATTAATTAATTAATTAATTATTATTATTATTATAATCATAATTCAAACAGGTTTAGGGAACTCTAATACCTAGCTAGCTAGCCTGTGTTATTATCTTCTGTTGAATAATACATAACAATAATACTCCAGTTTGAATAATTGTGGTTGGTTTTAATTAATTTTTTTTATGTTAATTAATTGATTGCCGCAAATTATGTTGTTGGGTTTTAAATTTTGAAAAATAAAATAATTTATTTTGTTTTCGCTACGCATAATTAATCCAAATAGAATAATTTGGTTTTAAAAGGAAATAAATTAAATTAATTGTTATTATTATTGTTGTTAAAAGGAGATGATATTTATTATGAAACACACTGCCAACTTTTCAAATTTACATTATTTGACTCCAAATATTAATTGCATGAGATTTCCAGAAAATTATGTCTTTCCGCCAACTCTACGTCAATATACAGCTAGTTGATCAGTCATTACGTATAGCATAATGCATTTCGCAATAAATTAAAATTAATGAATTAATACTAATAATGTCCATTCGAAAAAATTTGACTTTACATAGTAGTTCTATTTTTCAGCGACATATACACAAAAATTGAGAATTTTTTAGTATGAAAACAAACAAATACCACCGATTCATGTCTTCGCTGAATAGAACAATTGAATCGTAGCGTTTGAGCTGTTGTACGGTTTAAAATATCTGTGTTATAGTACTGTTATCATATCAGCTATAGGTTTTTGGTAAAACGACAGAAGTTCGATCTTTCGTAAAACATTTAAATCTTCGAGAAGAGAAGTGCCATTTTTTTTTTATCATCAGATCATTGCGATATGTAAACTGTCAATTAGCATAAAAATAGACCTCAATGACATAAAATTTTAGCTATAGCTCGGGAATGTCGTCCTTTACAATTTTTTCATATGAAATGTCTTGGTGGGCAAAGGAAGTAGGGATATTCAGGCACAAGAAATTACTTATAATGATTAATTAATATTAATAGTTCCAATAGATCGATCGATATAATTGACACTACTACAACACTAAAAAAAGCAATGGTACGAAAGTGATATAGAGACATAAAAAAAAGTAGGGATTTTAGAGAAAATTTCAAATGATTATCAATTTCTAATAGATTCTATAAATCCTAAGATATATGAATTCATGAGGCAAAAAAGGAGGAATAGTTGTGTGTCTAATAATCTAATTTTGGAGTCATCGTGTTTTTATATTTATAAATTACCCAAAATATCACTACTACAATAACTCTTCTGTCAAAACGTACAAAAGATTTACAATGTAAAATAACCAAAATTAAAAATTTTAAAAATACGAGCATACCACTAATACAACAATTATTATTCTTATAGTTAATGATAATCCACGAAAAGGATTACATGTCAATTTTTAATGTTTAGTTATTTTGATCAGATTGTCGATGTGACACAAAAAATGTCGATGTGACAATGAAAAAAGTTAACGTAATACAAAAAATTGTCAACTTAGCAAATGTTATATCAATAATTGGATCAAAATAGATAAATTTTGAAAATTTTATAGACCAAAACTCAAAATTAAAAAAAAATTAATAAAAAAAAAACCATTTCCCCAATAATAATTAAAAACTTTAAAAAAATAATAACAAATCTTTTAAAAACAAATCAAATGTAAAAGCACGTAACGCATAAACATTACAATATTATTAATTAATTTAACTCTATAGTGTTACAAAACATTTGGACTAAAAAAAAGACCATTCGAACACCAAGTATATACAAGAATTAACCACTAAGTACTACTATAATATTTTGTTATTTTTTGCTCCTTGATCAAAGTTTTAATTTTGTTTTCAAGAAATTTAATTATGCGGATTATCAAGAGAAAACCATTCATCGGCATTTAATATACTTGCACAGGTACGGAGGCCTGGGGAGGTTCTTATTTGCAAAGAGGCTCAGCTCATCAAAAATATACATCCTTCATCCAAAAATTCCTTATAATTTCTGAATTTTAAATTACCCTTCCCCTTACTCCGATACAAACCAAAATTTTAGTAATTAACTTCATGTAATTTATTTTCCATCACAATAGAATTGTCTGGCTGACTGGATTGAAAATCATAAAAATATATGTTAAAAAATAAAATAAAATTGATTGACTTATTGATAAGAAAACTTTAATTGTGGTGATGAGCTGCTTAAGGAAAACTATTAAATAAAACGGAAATCAGAAACAATATTCATCTTAAAGAAAATCAGAACCATAGTTTTTGGTGTTGCCCTTAAATGGAAATATCAGTAGACCGAACTAAGAATGAAGTAATATAAAACCAGAAACAGTAGTCAGAAAGATTTGTTCCCATTCAAACATTGAAGATGTCATATAACAAGGCTTCATGATGTGTTCACAAACACCGACCTTTTCGTGAAATTGCAAAATCATTCATATCTATTAGCTTATCATACATAATGTGTACAAAAATTAGCACACACTATAAAGTTTTATCAGATTCAAAAGAATATCATTTGTGGTATCATTGTTTACACACTCCTTTATTGTATTTACCTACTTAAAAGTGTGAATTATTTGTAATATATGGAAATAGTCTTTCTCAGAATCAAATTTCATTAAGTATTGAGTTGTAATACTAAGACTTTCAGTAAGTTAGGGTTAGTCCTACTGAAGTGGATTTTTACAAGTTTGTATTGATCAAAATATTTTAGTGATACTTTTTGAAAACATAAGGAAGAGAGATATAGAAGAGTTTTATCTTTCGAACTTCCAAAAACAAACTTTTTGTAATTATTTTAAATTCTATCGTCTTTAAGTTTCATCCAGTGTTGTCGACTGTTTCCGTACTTTTAAGTAGTCTGCTGCACTTTCAAAGATCGAGAACAGCTTCTGACTGCTAAAAAGGTTTGAAGCACATATTTCAGAAGCAGAAGAAATAAAAGGTTGGGAATGACCCCCTTCTAAAAACTTCACTGATCTTAACAAGTGGTATTAGAGCGAGTTTATCTCGTTCTTAAACATCTAGTGCAAAAGCTATGACATTCTCAGCAAGATTAACATGTTCTCTAAATAAGACTTCGACGATTGGAAAATCATTATGAAAGCTAATCTTACTGCTCAAGACGATAATATGTGATATGTTATCATTGATGATCACATTAAAATTATGAAAGTCAATACAATAGTGGCTATAACAGAAGGAGCTTCACAAATGTTTTAAAAAAAAACGAGTGGACCAACAAAGATAAAAAGAAAGTCAACCTGAATAATTTAACCAATGACATTTTGTACAAGACTGATCTTGACAAAAGTATCTTTAGAAAAATCAAGATGTGTTGCCAAATAAATATGTTCGGGGTGCCAGTAAAATGAAAGAATATGCAAGAAAAAAAGAGTAGAAGCAGAAAGGGGAAATTGATAAAGATAATTTTAATTGTGGTGATGTGCTGGTTTAGGAAAAATCTTAAAGAAAATAGAAAACTAGAAACAATATTCATATTAAGGAAAATCAGAACCATATTTTTTGATATTTAGCTGTTTAAGGAGAATCGGAACACACCTTTAAGTTTAAATACTAGTAGATCGAATAAAGAATGAAGTAATACAGAACCGGGCTAGCAGTAGCTAGTCAGAAAGATAGTCTTTTACGATAATCTTTCAGACTACACTAATGACATATGTTTTGTTTGTAGTATCTATCAGAAGATGTCTCTATTTATTGTAGTCGTTCTGTACAATAATACACTTTATTTAAAGCCATTAAAATGAACTATACAGATAATTAATTGCTCACTATCATTTTGGGTACGAAAAAAATAACAAATCTATTCTTGAATTTAGGTACTTGTAACGGAAAGAAGAATCGTTCTTATTCGAACGTTTATGAAGGCTTATAAAATGGCTTCATGATGAGTTCACAAACACTGACATTTATGTGAAATTGCAAAATCACGTACAGTACCTTCTAGGTTATCATAGTGAAAGTCTACAAAAATCAACACACACTATAAAGTTCAATCATTTTCAGAAGATCATATGTGCTATCATTGTTTACAAACTTTTTCCTTGTATTTACCTATTGAAAAGTGTGAAGTGTTTATAATATGAAAAAGAATCTTTCTTAAAGTTAAAATTCATTAAATATTGAGTTGAAATATTAAGAGTTTCAGTAGGCAAGGATAAGTCCTACTGAACTGAGCTTGTACAGGATTATAATGATCAAAGTCTTTTAGTGATACCTTCTAGAACAGAAGGAGGGTTAACACAAAAGAATTTTTTCATTCGAATTTCCAATAACAAGTCTTATGTTATTTTAACTTCTATTGTCTTTAAGTTTTATCAAGTGTCGTGAACTGTTATTTATCCTCAAGTTTAATGTTTAAACCATACTTTTACACGCCATTAGAATAGTGCATTATAGTAAATAATTTTGCTTTGTTGAAAAAATATACTGCCGGACATATTTGGTTTATGAGTATTGATAACCATCACAATTGATTTCTCGATTTTATTTACTTTTATTCAAATTTTCGTTATAAATCATTTTTTCCTTTATATATATATATATATATATATATATATATATATATATATATATATATATAAAAGTTAATATTATATATATATATATTAATTATATATATATATAAGTATAATTAATATATATATTATATATATATATATATAAGTTAATATATATATATATATATAATTAATATATATATATATATATATATTAACTTTATATATATATATATATATCTATATATATATATATATATTATATATATATATATATATATATATATATATATATATAAGTTACAAGAACATACATCACTTGTAAATAAAATTAAACACTATAAGATGTACAGAACCAAAATGTATTTAATAAGCATGGTAAAATGGGTTAAAATCGATTTCAGCATACAAAATATTAATGATTGTCATATATGGTGCTACATGAATTATTGTTAGAACCCAATTGATATCTATATACACACAAAAAAATTCATGAGATGATTTCACAGATAAATTGTGATATAAATTTCCTATTTGAGCCATACATGAAAATGTGTTACGTTTTATGTCAAAAATGTTACTTATTATTATAAAAACGGACATGACTGACCGATGTTATTGATAAAAATATGTGAGATCGTATCACAATAAATCTACTTTTATATAGAGAGGACGTTATTCCTCGATTCACCCTTGGTAAATTCTAATACGATAACAATTTATAGACTATCGGTATCATTAATTTTAAGTAAGAACAATTGCTAAGTAAAATAAGAGTAAGTCTCTTGTGAGACTGTCTCACGAATCTTTATCTGTGAGACGGGTCAACCCTACCGATATTCACAATAAAAAGTAATACTCTTAGCATGAAAAATAATACTTTTTCATGGATAACTCAAATAAGATATATGTTTCACAAATATGAACCGTGAAACCGCTCGCACAAGTTTTTGTCATAAAATAAAATAAAATCATAAGTGGTAAAAGTTGATGAATCGGGATTTTAATCACAACCATTAATATGGAACCGTGAAAGAGAGGAGGACAATTTTGAGTAAGTTTGGTGGTTGCTTGATTAGAGAACATCTCTTTTTAAATATAATATAATATTAATATAATATGAAAATAAAATAAAAGAAAAAGAAAGAGGAGGAGTTGCTTTTTTGGAGGCCATGGCGGCGTGGCAGAGCAGTTAATTCTGCATCCTTTAATGCACACACACACACACAGCCACAGAATTGAAGGATCCCATTAAATTTCTTGTCCCGAAAAGTCATCCCTTCTCTTCTTCCTCTCCCCTCTCTTCTTTCTTACTGAAAAAACTGACAAATACTCCTTTCCTCTCCCCGAAATCTGCATTTATATATGTTTATTTAAAGATCCAATTCTTATTTGCGGCTGTTGCCTGCTACTGTTCATATATATTCAATCTTTCTTTCACATGCAAAATACTCTCACATATATATATATATATCTATATAATAATACTACTTTCAATAATAATTGTCCGGCTCTTTCTCATTCATTCGAATTACAGAAGTTGTCTGGCTTAAAACCCACAACTCCGCAGACACAAAAACAGTACCTGACTGAGGAAGAACAATTTTCGCGTGCCTTGCGGGCTTATTTCTTGGGTCATTATTGTGATCGTCGCTGTTAGGTGTTAATTGTGCTATGGATTGTGTGTCACGGTTAATCTCCACGAGAAGATTTAAGAAATGGCTGGTTTTTTCTCACTAGGCGGCGGAGGGGGAGGGGGCGGGGGCGGAGGGAGAAGAGGGGGCAGCGGCGGACTAGGAGGAGGTAGCAGCAACCCTGATCAAGAAAACACTAGCCATAACAATCCACCTTCAGAAATTAATCCAGAGAGCTGGTTTTTGTTCAGAAATGAAGAAATTTCATACAAGGGTTTCGAGCTCTGGCAACCACAGCATCATCACCAGCCTCAGCAACACCCCCACCAAGCAGAGAACTTCTTGCAGCGCGGCGTCGGAAACCCACTTCAGGATCTTTACGCCTCCGCGGGAGGGCTCGCGGTGGGTCCCAGCCGCGGCAGCGGGTTCAATATCTTGGATGAATCTCCAAGATCGGGGTTTTTGATGATGAAAAGCAGCGTGGGAGGGGGAATTAGCTGCCAGGACTGTGGAAATCAAGCTAAGAAAGATTGTTCTTACATGAGGTGTAGAACTTGCTGTAAGAGCCGAGGCTTTAGTTGCCAAACTCATGTTAAAAGCACTTGGGTACCCGCAGCTAAAAGAAGAGAAAGGCAACAGCAACTTTCTGGTTTGCCGCAGAATCAAAATCAGCAGCAAGATCAAGAAGATAGAGAGGGTAACACTGGGAAAAGGCCAAGAGAAAATCCCAGTGCTTCCATTTCTCTTGCGTGCACAGGCGTCGTGCCTACTACCAACTCAGGTAATAATAAACAGGGGAAATCACAGGATTTATTCCATTCAAATACCAGAAAATTTTTATATATTTTTTAACGTGAGACTCTAAACATATTTTTTTGTTTATGTTTGGATTCTACGTTACCACGATGAAGACGAACAAATTATATATATATATAATTTAAAACAAATTGACCCCCATCAGCTTTTCCTTTGAAACACTGTATTTTGGTAATCCTGATTGAAAACCCTATTCTCCATTCTCTCCCTTTTTTTCTAGTCTAGAATTAAATAATAAAGATTCAAATAATTAACAATTATATGCACTAGCTAACATTGCAGCATTTGAAGTTATACGAGATTGAATGTCTTTTAGGTTTGGAGCTCGGGAATTTTCCTTCCGAGGTGACTTCACAGGCTGTTTTCCGTTGCGTAAAAGTGAGCGCCATAGATGATGCCGAAGATCAGTACGCATATCAAACTGAAGTCAACATTTCCGGCCATGTTTTCAAAGGAATTCTCTACGATCAAGGCTCTGAAAGTCATTACATGGCCGCCGGGGAAACTTCATCCGGCGGTGGCAGCGTCAGCGCTGGCGTTCAACAACTTAATTTAATAACCGGAACTTCTGCAAACGCCACCTCCGCCGCTGCAGGCTCCAGTGCCTCACTTTTCCTTGACCCTTCTTTGTATCCGGCTCCAATTAACAGCTTCATGGCTGGTACGCAATTCTTCCCACCCCCAAGATCTCGATGAGCGCAAAAATAAAACCACATTTCCACACATTAAAATTCTCTTAAATCACGTAGTATTTAGTACTCATGATCCAACAATGTTGACTTTATTTACTGAAAAATATGTAGGATGTCGTGTAAACTGTACCCCCATTGACCCATTGATGGGAGCTGGATATTCATGTTGAGTTCAAATTTCCATGTTACTTTCTTGTTCTCTTACAGTGACATTAAAAAAAACAAAAGAATTATCTTTTTTATATATTTTCGTGTTTTTTATTTATTTTCTTGTCTGTGTTTTTCTTTTATTATGTATTTTTTGGGAGTTTAATTTGAATTTCTATATGCTTATAAATTTATGGATTATTCGGAACTAATTATGAATTACCTTTTATTGATCATAATTTATGCCGGAAGTTTGTCGCTGTTTCAGCATTTCATCTCATTCTTCGATAACAATGTAATATATAAAATATATTAGAATTCACATTGCATGATAAAGAAACATAATTAGCATCAGCATAATTTTTACGTGAAATTTCAATTTTATTTGTGTGAATTTATATTCAAATGAATTTTGTTTTATAAAAATGTAAAATTTGAAGCCCCAAGTAAGTTGTGACGACCTTCCACCACACACTAAATAATCTACCAAAATGTATCATGCATTAATCAAAATATGTGACCATATCCTACTAAAATCACGCATTATGGGATATTATATTAATTTTTTTTAAAATTTTATGAAATAAATTTTGAAATTTATTTATGTATAAATATGACATTTTCTCTTTAATGGCTATCCAGCCCTGCATGTATTAATTATCTAATAATAAATTAGTAAGAAAAAATGAATATTTTGCATCCCCTCCAATTTAATTATTATTTATTTATTTGAATATATGTCTTGTTAGATTTTCCATCATTTGCCTTCAGTATCCCCAAATGAATATGCATATATATGGAAACTGCTTTTAATTTGTATCTCATCCATCGTATATAAGTCATATGTATGCATCAAGGTAATTATTTACATCTAACAAATTTAATTGGATTTTGCACATGAATGGTGTCTGTTTATATAAACAGAAGCATTAGGAATATTTCCCTTGTTTGGAAATTTTATAGCCAAGCTAGCTAGCTAGTAAGAACATGTGATATGAGCACTCGATTGTTGTGTTATTGTTTTACCACGAATGCATGAATAATTAAAATTTATATATATGAGACAGATCGACGTTATAAGTATAATTTTAGTTTTTGTTTGAACGATCCTGCAGTACGTACGTACATGGTTGATTATTATCTTGCTTCTTCCACTTAGATTTTGATGAAATATGTTGAGAACAAGAAATAATCTTGATGACCAGGTAAGGGATATAGTGTAGAAGTATGATATTTGGAATTCAATATGAGTTTGAAATATGCATGTTGAGAACAAGAGATCTTTCAAATTATTTATTTTAAACACAGAACTTCCAAATTTCTATGTATGTCAAATAAATATCATTATAATTGTCAATCGAATCAAAAGGGTATACATTAACTCAAAGAATTTAAGAGATTTTCCTTGTTGATATTTCATTCGTCCCAATTATATAAACTTGTTTGTTTTAACACATATATTAAGATAATCATCGAAAAAACAAATTTGCATACAAAACTTCTTATTTTATCTCTATTTAATTTATTCAAAAACGATTGCACATTTTTCAAGACATAGTTAATAAGGATATATTAATAAAGTGGTAGAAAAAATATTAATAAATATGATACAAGTTTACATATATTTCAGACAATCACCAAAAAAAAAAAAAAAGTGACCTGTATAATTAAAAAGGAGATAATGTTACAAATTTGGGCTGCTTGTAAGGGTATGTAATGAACAAATCTCGATGCCATAAAGTTTACTGAGAATTTTTAAGAACTTTCTGGGAAACATATGAAAATAATCATGGAAATGAAAAACAAAAGGAGATCGTAAACCTTCTGTTCATCATTTTAAGAAACACTAATAAAATATTGTTGCTATAACATAAATCTCGATATATAATCTAGCATGACCAATGAAGAGGGAAGTTATTTGTAAGAATTGAATGAACAGAGAATAACTAGATCACTATGAAGCAGTGTTCTAAAAAGCGCATATTAACCAAAATTAAATGTTAAGAAAAAGTTTTTTTTTTCGGTAAAAGTGCGAAAAAACCGGTACCACATTAAGCGCGATTAAACATGAGATTTTTAGATAAAATTTCAAGTTATCTTCTCTTCATCTTTTTTTTTTATGTTAACTTTTATCATAATTTTTTTATAACTAGTTATCTTCGAATTTGAAAATTTTAAAAATATAAAAATTATATACAAAAAATCCATAAGTATCAAAATATTCTTGATAGTAAAAAACTTTCTAGGATTTATACATTTATTCTTAAATTTGTATTTTAATATTCTTTAATCTATTACTTGCACTATAAGAAAAACGTCATACAACAACACACATACGACAACGGTTTTTGTGAAAAACCGTTGTGTTAGAGTTTTTAACAACGGTTTTTAAAACCTTTGTCTTTTAGGGTCAAGATAACGATTTTCGGGTCAATGACAACGGTTCATAGCGCGTTTTTTTGGAGAATCGACAACTGTTTTAAGAAACCGTTGTCGATTATCGTGGTTTTTGGACAAACAACGGTTTTGGAAAACGTTGCCAAATTTAGCGACGGATTATCGAAAAACCGCGCTAAATTTATTAAACCGTCGCTAAGGTCACATTCGCGACGGTTTTGTATAAACAGTCGCTAATTATAGCGACCGTTTTAAGTCAAACCGTCGCCTGTTAAAAATTAGCGACAGTTTAATGACATCTGTCGCTATATTTAGCGACCGTTTTGAATAAAACGTCGCTATATTTAGCGACAGTTTAAAGCGAATCCGTCGAAAAATTAAAACATGCGACAATATTTCAAAACTCGTCGCTAACTTTAGCAGCGGTTTAATCTAATCTGTCGCAAAATACGACGACGATCTTATCAAAACCGTCGCTAATTTAAATTTCGCGACGGTTTAACCAAAAACCGTCGCCAACTCACTATAAATACCCATATTCCGGTCCATTTAAAATTTTTCTCTCTTACACAATTTCCTCCCTTCACATAACACTTAAAATTTTTCTCACTACTTCACAACACTTAAAATTTTTATCTCATACACAATTTTATCACTTCACACAACACTTAAAATTTTTCTCTCTTACACTTAAAATTTTTCTCTTTACACGATTTTAGTTTCAATTGTTAGTTTCTTTTAGATTTATTAAATTATTAAAAGAATTATTTTTTATTTTTCGAAACAAATTAGCGACAGAATTCTTGATTAAAGACCGTCGCTAAAATTAGCGACGGTCAGCAAATACATGTAGCGACGGTTTGTATTTGCTGACCGTCGCTAATTTTAGCGACGGGTTTTATATGATGACAGTCGCTAATTTTAGCGACGGCTTTGAATAAAACCGTCGCTAATGGATTTAGCGACGGGTTTAAAATACCGTCGCAAATGCTACCTACCACCTCTCAGTTACAACAGTTTTTAAAAAGCTACGACAACGGATTGTCGTATGCCGTTTTTCTTGTAGTGTTGACTTGATCTATTAAAATACTAGAAACTAAATGGGATTCTTTAAGTTTAATCTTGTACTAAAAATATTTAGTCTTGCAAATATTGAAACTTGACCTTGACGCTTTGTCACGTATTTTAAACCTTGCACAGTGTCGCGTACAAATTGGATGTTCTTGCTTCACACACACACACACACACACACACACACACACACATATATATATATATATTAAAAGTAAATTTGACAAGATAGAAAGTAAAACTGAAAAAAAAGTAAAAATTCAAATCTCCGTCTCGTTGTTCACTTTTTAATTTCTTTCTAGTTATCTGTATCCACACTTTTGAATTTATCAAAATATGGACGTACTTTTAATTTTTAGTAAAAATTAATAATTTAAATATTACAAAAATAATTAATTGCTGTATACTGAAATTTTTTCCATTGGGAAGATCACACTATTGATTACTATAGAGTAAAAAACAAATCGGTATACAAACTATCGATAAATTGAGAAATTAATGTGTGAATTATTGTAAATAACTCAATTGGTACATGATCAAATAAAAAAAATCGATTTTAACCTTCACCTAATTTGAGTTGCCCCAATTACTCTTATTAAATTCAATTAAATACACATTTTTATTTTCAAAATTATTTTTAAAAATCATATTTAAAGTTATATTACATAAGTTTCATACACACTCGTGTCAAACTAGAATTATTAGTTGATACAAATTAAATAGATTAACTATACACTCAAATTTTCAAAACTTTTCTAAATATAAAATAATATTATTTTTCTCTATCTATATTATAATATTATAATTATATATAATAATTGCAACACAATAAATAAATCATACATAGAGCTAAAAAATATTTGGATATATATTACCAAAAATATAATAAAATAAATATATTTCATTGTCACCGGAGCTCCGATGTACTGTTTTTGGTCGGTCAAATCAGGACTAAACACCATTTTAGTTTTAGGAGATCTGGTCTCTATCGATTATTGTTATGTTGGAATTTCAAAAAAATGTTCAACAGTGAAAGTTGTAAATAATGAAAAACGAAATTTATGGAAAAAAAACTCAGCATGTGGTGAGTGAAACATCAATACGACAACGTTTAAAAAATCTTACTCATTGTCTTAATTTGCGTGATTCTTACGGAAAAGTTTCTGTATTTGATATAAACATTTCTGTAATTTATATGGTTTTTGAATTTGTACTTAAATATAAATAAAAAGATATTAATTTCATCATGTTTTTATGAATATATTAAAATATATTTATTTGTGTATATAATTTATTTATTGATATAGATAGAGAAAAAATATATGTTTATTATATATTTTTAAATTCTTTCTGTTTTAGTATATAATTATTAATTAATATATATTTGTATTAATTATAATTCATACCATTTTTATATAAAAAGTACGATATTTATTTATTATAATATTATTTTTAAATAAATATAAATTTAGTTTTACTCTTTTAATCAAGATAATAAATTATGCATTTAGTTAAATTTAATAACAATAAGTAGACTTAAAAACAATTTTATTTAAGATAAAATTGAATTTTTAATTAGATCATCTACCAGTTGGCAAAAACTTGTGTGAGACGGTCTCACGGATCGTAATTGTGAGACGGGTCTCTTATTTGGGTCACCCATGAAAAAATATTACTTTTTATGTTAAGAATATTACTTTTTATTGTGAATATGAGTAGGGTTGACCCGTCTCACAGATTATGATCCGTGAGACGGTCTCATATGAGACTCACTCCTACCAGTTAGTTTAATACAATATTTTTACGAACCAAAATTTCAATTTATCAATAGTTTTGTGCATCAAAATGTTTTTTTTTTTACTATATAATAAAATGTGTGTATACCTCCAAAAGTGTAACAGCACACATGGAGGGGACAATGCCTAATGCCTATATAACGTATGCAGGAAGGGCATAAACGAAATCAATCACATTCAAAGAGAGCCACAAAAACTAGCTAGGCAAGGTATAAATGAAAGCCAATGAAAAAGAAAGCCTAATCAAGAAACTAGTAAAGCTATTGAGAATCCAATAAGTACGTTCTTTGGCTCGATATTAAGCTCAAACAATAGAAAACAAGCTAGTCTGTGTTTAAACTCTACGAGTTTGAGCGATTAATTCAGGCAGTATGGCTCGTGTTCGAATTAATCTATAACTTTTCGAGCTTCGATCCAAACCCTAGCTAGCCGATCGACGAGATGAACTCAGGGCTCGATTGATTCACATTGTTACATTTTGCACACTATGTAATATAAATCTAGATCACGGACAATGAATACTTCTGACAATCGATCTATTTATAATAAAAATAGCGATCTGACCTAAAACAGTTTGAATATATTTTACGGTTGACGCATATTCTACTTTGATACGAACTGTATTAATGTAGCTCGGGGCTAATATATGAACATGTGATTTTAGCATTCATAAATTAGAGAAAAATAACAGAGAGAAATTAAAGACCTACCTACAAAGTAATAAGAGAGACATGATTGAGATGAGAAATGCTTTTTCTTTTCTCCGCGATTTCATTGGGAAAAACTTTTTAATATTTAAAATTTAACTAAATAAATAAAAGCAATATATAAAATATCGATAAAAAGAATAAAGTTCATTTTGAGATAAATTAGCAAATGGGTACGTGAATTTTCGTAAATGACTTAATTGATATATGATCTAGCTAAATTTCTTTTAAGTTCAATCAATATTATTAAATTCAATTAGATGGACATTTTTTTTTCAAAACAAATTATTTTGTTTAATCAAAATTGTTAAAAGATATATTTATTTAGAAATTATATTATGATAAATAATTGTAACGTCCCGCTATTTTTAAAGGACAAAAAGGACTCTACTTTATTAAATTTATCTTAAAATCATGGTAATTAAAAACTTAATTAAATAGACGAGCAACTTTGCATCAAAATACTTCGTCACACACTTCAAAAATTCCATGCATTCGAAAACCCTTCGACATAAAAATAATTTTCACTTCATAAAAATTAATCATCCAAGATAACCTGAAAATTTGTCCATTGTAACAATCACCTCACATAAACAATAATAAAATTTTCAAATTAACACTAAATATATATTCAAACCATCATCTCAAAATTTACATAATTGTTAGAATATTTCCGTTACCCTGAGTTTTGATGGACAAAATAACAACATCGAGCTGTTTTAGATCCAGTTGCTATTTTATTAAGTTTTCAGGTTTTCAGAAGGCTGTATTAATTCAAACCGTTCAGACTAGAACATCGGAAGATCAAGATACTATGGCAAGATTGTCTGAACTCCAGCAGCAAGTGTTCAAACATTTGAAGATCCAAAATCAATGTCACCGGTCAAAAAAGTTTTATTTCATGTAGGATGTTGAAATCAAGCCGTTCAAACATCTATCCCATATAGAATGATTTTACAGTATCCTATCAACATATGAATGTCGGAAAGTTATATATTTTGGATATGGTGTGCTAGCTTTATAAAAACAAGAGCACAAGGTTGTAAAAGCACAAGTAAAATTAAATGAGCATTTAATGATACGTACAACTAATGAAAGCATCGTTTTCATTATGTCCGGTGATAGTTGATAGGATCGGTTAATAAGGTTGGAGTGATTAGAAGGGGGTTGAATAAACACTCTGGCTTTTAGCAATATTTTGAATATGAATCAGTTCTTTAATTAAATTGATCCTGAAATCTTGTTTGTTGATATAAATCAGTCAACTAATAATATACTATAATAGTACGGAATTTAACTGAAATATAGATTGAATACTAAGGGTAAGGTGCTGTAAAAATTACAGAGTATATAGTGATAAGTGCAATTTATTGTACTTTTATTACTTGTTTTTAACTTAGAATTTTGTGATTCTTGAGCAGGTTTTATTTGATTTGTTGTTATTTTTGTTATTGTAGTTTGGAAGCTTAGAAATGAGAGTTTGGAGTGGTATAGTGATGAATTAGAAGGTGCAAGGGACAAAACATGCCGAAGCATGACCGCACCCGCGGTCATGCTAGGACCGCACCCGCGGTCTCACACGCTGAACAGGAGGAATTCTGCCGAAGCAGCACCGCACCCGCGGTCCCTCCTACCACCGCACCCGCGGTCTCACATGTTTGAAGTATGATTTTTGTTGCGAAGCACGACCGCACCCGCGGTCCTACTTACACCGCACCCGCGGTCATGCACAGACAGAGTCCGGAAATTCTGAAACTTTGGTGTGCTGCGCATGGGAGTTGCTGACTTTGATGTTTTGCGTATAAGATTTGTCTAGGACTATAAAAGGCCTCTATTATTCATCATCTAGGTCATAGAGGAGCAAAGGAA
This sequence comes from Primulina eburnea, assembly GCF_022965805.1. NCBI lineage: Eukaryota > Viridiplantae > Streptophyta > Magnoliopsida > Lamiales > Gesneriaceae > Primulina > Primulina eburnea. The sequence goes on along the minus strand of NC_133110.1, from coordinate 9,167,146 downwards.
AAGGGTGGAGGCTACAAAGAAGAGATTGAAGATCTTGGGAAAGTTCTTGCACAATTTTGGACAGAAATTTCATTACACTCCAAAACTCTTGTTCTAAGTTCTTCTTGCTTTATTTTTACTCTTATTTGATATGTTTTGTTTAAGATTCATGTATTGTTGTGTTATTTTTATTATGAACTAATTTTTATTTCTAGAGGAATGATGGAACAAAACTAGAAACCATGTGTTGGGATTTATGATTTATGCTATATAAGTTTTCTTATTGTTCATTTGTGTTTTTCCAATCTTAATGCTTTCAATTTATTGGCCATATCTTGAATGATTCTTATGTTTATAAATTATCACTTGGAAAAGGGAATTTATAAACAAGAAAGGGAAAAATACATCAATGGTATTTATATAGTTCGGGAGGATATCTATTGCTATTGAAGCCATAAAAAGATGTTAGTGCTTATTGTGTTATTTAATTATAGATTGTTGATGGGGACGTTACAATCATTTGTTAGATAATTAGTATCTACTTAGCACTCGGGAGAGGGAGTAGATAATTATAGAATTCTTGGCTAATGAATAAGAAGGACATTTATAATATAGCTACACAAAATAGCACATGGTGGATAGTTGCGTGAAATCGGACCTCTAGATCTTTATTTCCATTATTGTTCAACTTTGTTTGGCAATACAATTAAATTTATTTTCAATCTAGTTATTGAGGTGAACAAATCTGTTAATTGAATATTCTAAATAAAATCGAGACTATTTTAATTACAAGAATTAATATAAATTTAGAAATACATTCCTCGTGGGATCGACACTTGTACTCAAAATTACATTTTACTATAACTTGACGTCGTGCGCTTGCGAGCAATCAAGAAAACACGCAACATATAGCAAAATAAAATACACGATTTTTATGGATGTTCGGAGTGTTCAAATGCTCCTACGTCACCCTTCTACCTCAAGGATATGTTTTTCACTAAAAAGACTTTTATGCATTACAATAGATTGTCATAATCTACTCCAGTTGGATTTATATACTGCCAAATTGAAACTTTTAGTTTTTCAACAACTTACGGTAAATAACTGAATCACTCTTAAAGAATAGCCTTAATGCTACAAAAAAATATAATGAAATAAGAGTTTGAGTGTGCTATTTGTAAACTGAGATATGCTTGAAAAATGTATCGCAACTGATTGATGATCGTAGATAATTTGTCTAGTATGTTTCACCAACCTTCTTCAACCGAATCAATCAGCTATATATAGTATTTGATTCCAACGGTCACATTGAATGCATTTAATGGCTAATATTTGTTGAATCATCGTTTAGTCCAAGTAGATGACTTTATCTGACAGTAGTACGAAGTATCAGACTGTTCTGCTCTATTTCATCTGTTCTGCTTTGGTACGAACTGTTAGTCTGTCGGCTGATATTATAACTGATGATGTGGCTAACTGATCAAGAGTCAACTGGTCGATAGATCACTTCGCAGGACAACATCAGTTCTTACTGATGTCATTTCAGTTTTGAATGCTTCAGTTGATATAGGTTTTCCAGTTCAGTTACGCGAATTCTTCAGTCCTAATTACCAATTAGTTTACTGAACTTTATGTCATCAATTTTAAGTTTTCTTTCAGTTATGATATCTTGATTAGATCATGTCGGTTTGGTTCTTCAGTTCTCTTGCGGATTTATTTGTCAAATTCCGAAACTCATAATATTCCAACAATAGTTGAGATGATCGTTGAAAAGTAAATCCAACCGTTGGAGCTTTTTAACTACAAATACACAAAACTTTGCAGAGAAGAAATGAATGAAATCTATCAACAAATTTTCTCAAGCATTCATATTTCTAGATCTTCTAGCACGCATAATCTTTCGATCACAATCTGTTGATCAGACATGCTACAGTGGCAACAGCATCAGCCCAGAATGATTTCGGAAATCCAGAATGCAGTCTCATGCGCCTAAAACGTTCATTCAGGGTCATGTTCATCCTTTCAGCTGCATTATTCTGTTGAGGAATACTAGGAATGGTTTTCTTCATCTTATCCCGTTTTGTGCGCAATATTTCTTGAACTCTTCATATTCATATTCACAACCATTACCAGATCGTACGCACTTTACCTTCAAGTTGGTCTCATTCTCAACCATGACTTTCCACCTTTTAAATGTTTCATAAACATCAGATTTATTTTTTAGAAATAAACCCAAATTTTTCGGCTTGAATCGTCAATAAATGTGACATAGTAATTTGTGCCTCCAAAGGATGTAACAAGAGATGGTCCCCACAAATCATTATGAAACGAATCCAACTTTGCTGCTTTCGGTTCTCTACCGCATTTTGAAAAGCTCACATTTTTCTGTTTTCCAAAGATACAGCTTTCCATAGCTTGTGTTCAACGGTCTTTATTTCTGGTAGTTTCCTGTTTGATACAAGCATCTTCATTCCCTTCTCACTCATATGCCCAAGCCTACAATGCCATAGACTTGAATTAACTCCAGCATCGACAGCTGCTTATGTATCTCTGCAATTGGAAGTCATATAAAGTGTTACAGTTTTCTGTCCTCGAGCAACAATCATGGTTCCTTTGTTCACTTTCCAGTAACCGTCACCAAAGGTCACATTAAGACCTTCGTCATTCGAGCTGTCCCATCGATATCAGATTACATGTTAATTTCGGTACATGCCTAACTTTGTTAAATTTTCAGACAGATTAATTTTGACATCTTCATCTAGACATCACCCATACATCATTGATGGCTTCTCGTACATGTCCAATAAAATTGGTACATGTCCAATAAAATGGGCATCGTCTCTTCTCTGGTTGTGCCTCCGCCATGTTATGTGCCACATTCTTTGTTAGGGTCAATCGTATCACACCTAACACCTGTCGGTCAAGGAGCTCTCAGTCATCATCCTTCATCTTTTCTAGCTTCTTTCTTGATAGAGGTTGATGCAACTTCTTGCTGTACATATAAACTCTAATATGTAACTGCTAGAACGCAAAAATATATTCCGTCGAACTTGTTGATTCCCGATCCCGATCCATAATCTCCGGTCATCACTTTTCCAACCTTAGCAAAATATCTAAAAAATTATTTTTTGATGTGAAAGATTTGACAAAGCTGCAACCATAGAGCATACTCATTGTTCTAAGAAATTTTACAAGAATGCTCTGATACCAGTTGTTGTGGATTACATAACACGATGGAAAGCTTGTGGGAAGCTACTGCAAATATTTATTATAAGGAGAAAATATTACACCAAAATATATTCGACGGAGCTACTGCAAATATTTATTATAAGGGGAAAATATTACATGTGTATACAAAACACTTTATATCTCACAATCATATCCCAAAGTATAACCGAGAATATATTTTCTCTAATTCACAAGAAAACTCCACACTCAAGAAAAAACACACTTTTTTCTTTGCTCTCTATTTTACAATACAAGAAAGCATGTTGGGATGATATTACAATTCAAATTATGCACTTATTTATAGGTGAAATTATCTCGTATGAACAAAGGAAAAAAAATTCTTTTTATGCAGCCTTGTTGCGAATTTTCACTGCCGCAAGTGTACGTTGTCAAGTTTTAGTACTGGTTTGAGTACAGATATCGATGCCACGATGAGTAATTATTTAACAGTACTGTATATCAAGTACCATAAGTGACATAGTTCGACTTTATTTAGAAAAAGAAAGAGATAGTTTATAGTCAACCCAAGATAAATAACGAATCCTAGTAATTCACAGCACGCAATTGAAATTCAATGAGTCGATCAATCTAGAGATATGATTTCGTCCGGTCTCTCATATGCTAAATTAAAATTGACTAACATACTATTAAATTGCATCATGTTTACTAACCAAGAACTCGCAATTTTCCTATTTCCTTTTTCAAGTGATAAATTGAAACGTATTATCTATTACCGATTTTAATATGTCCATTCAAAATCACATAACACATAACAAATTCAAACAAGGTTCTCTTGTAGATTCGTCAGAGTTATACGTATTTTGCACGTTATAAAAATCTGACGATGTGATTTCTCTTGTCTTAATTTCAATCTCCTCTTTCGAGTGTTAGATCTTAATTATTTGATCAATCAAATTATGTCCAGTAATTCAAAAGCATTAACGACAAGAAATCACAAATAAACACGATTAATTAAATCAATGAAAATTCAAAACGTCAATAACATAGGTTCAACCAAGACTACGTCAATCTCTAGAAAATAAAATTAGTTCATAGTCGAATTTAAATAAATACAAAACCTGTTTATAATCATTAAAAACGTATAAGTAAAGAACCGTATTAGAAACGTGTTGAAGAGAGATGAAAGTGCGTCTCCGTGTCCGGATTCAGCGTCTTTATACTCCGTTCTTCGCATTCCATCATTCGTTGGCTCTGACTTTTCGCTCCTTCATCTCTCTTGCGTCGACTGTTTGTTAAATTTTTGAACTCCTCTCAAAGCCCACGATTAAACCTACTTAATTCTGAACATCGTGTCACGCGCATATGCGTTACCAAGACTCGCGCATATGCGCTGGTCCTTCTGTGTGTTGGGCGGTTTTCTTATGCGCGCACATGCGCGCCCCTTTCTCCACGCATATGTGCGGAGTCCTCAATTCTGGGCAGCTGGAATTTCTTCGCGCGCGCATGTGCACGCCTTGTCCAGCGTATATGCGCGAGCATCTCTGGTGTCTCGCCTGTTTCTTGCGCGCATATGCGCGTCTATGACTCGCACATATGCGCGGGTCTTGCTGCAATAAAAGCTGGTCCATTGCTCACAATGCTTCTTTTAAGTGCCATTTTCGTTCCTTTGCACGCCCATGTAGTAGTCTTACCTAGATTCCTACAATCACATCAAAAAATAACAAAAACGCATAATTCTGCCCAAGATACACTAACAATCTATATGCATATAAGGATAATTTAAGTGCATAAATTGAACTTATCGAATCTACCCAAACTTGAACTTTTGCTAGTCCCGAGCAAAATAAAATAAAAATAGAGGGCAGACTCAAACAAAAAATAACCGCTGACAACTATAGTCCTGGATATGCAAAAAGTTACAATGGCCTCCGACTTATCTATTTTCATGTGATTCACAATTATTTGAGAGTCATGTGTGTGTGATATGTCAATTTTTATTTACCTCATCGAATGCTCAAATAGATTCACAACACTTACTCGTCTTATAAACTCAAGAAATCTTCAGCTTAGTTCAACTCACACTTCATTAAAATACACATTTACTTACACAGGTCACAAAGGACTTTATTGGTGAATATTTGGCTCATAAGATATTCAACACGAGTATACCAAAGATGAAGTCACACAATAAGATGCTTGCATGGAGATGATTAAAGTCTATATTCGTTAACCATGTTTCTCAGATATCCATAAGCTTGATTTGAACAACTTTTCTCCACTAAGATATTGGACAAATGTGACACGGTTAATAGGTCTTGTAGGCTTGTAACGTTAGGCTACGACTCATGGCTACAATAAAGGGATGTTGATCAAAATTTGAGAGAAATATTTGAACTTCCTCATTTTCACTCATTTTCATTCTCTTCTCATTCATATCCTTCATTTCCGATATTTTTCCTTTTTCACCACTTTTGTTCTTTCTTTTAATTGTTTTTTCTTCTTTTTCTTCTTCGCTTTGCCAACTTTTTTATACACATTTAATTTTTCTTTTTCTTTTTAAGGAGTAGTTGAGTCATTTCAGTACCAATGAACTTATTTCTCTCAAAATCAGATAGGATAATAAGTGTATAAGTTTCATTTAGTAGTTATTGTGGGATATAGAATAGATACAAGTAGGGGCTAATTGTATGTCATTGACACACATCACTTGATTTTTGTATGCTCGGAATGGGATACTAGGGATATTTCATGTTCATTTGGTAGGCTCGAAGGCTCAAACGGTTCGAAAGATCGCCTAAATCATTCCTATATCACATATTATCCGTATTTAACCTCGAAAATGCTCAAACAAGTTCTAGATTAGCGTCAATCTATTAGTCTTATCATATGGACCAATCACATGCATTGTTCACCAAAAAATGTTATATCAGGTATGTGCACAAAGAAAGTTAAGCATTTCAGTTAACTCGAGGCTCAATGGGCTAACAACTGACAGTAAACAAGGAATATAGGCCCAAAGATATTGAGAAAAAAATTGCCTAGATCATTCCTGTGTTTGCAAAAGTTTCAGTCAATGTCATGTGAAGATTACTAAAAATCAGATTTCCATTACCTATTTAGCATAACAAGCATGCAAATTGTCTCCAAGCATCGATAATATCAATAAACATGACAGTGCATGAAAATGTGACTCCCAAGTTATCATGAACACATATAAGTTCCAGACCCACAATTTCGTTTTCATCATCGGCTACACAATAGCTTATCCAAGACTATTACTAACGACTCTAACATGAGAAAATACCCCCCCTCAAACTTAAAGTATTCATTGTCCTCAATGTATAAACAGGAAAGAACGGAACAATCATACCTCCCACGACGAGCGTCAGTGCTTGCCATCGCCATCGTCATCATCTTCGTCCATGTTCTGGGGTGGGGGCTGGTAAGGGGCTCCGGGATACTGTGGTGGCCAAATCGGTGGCTGGGGAAACATCGGATCCTCTAGACCTATAGGTGGAAACCGCTGAGCGAGCACGACAGTGAAGTCCATCATATATCCCATAAAATGGTCGGTGCGGAACTAAAGTGAATCCAGCACCTGGCGCTGCTCAACTAAACCTCCTCTGATCCTACATCTCGTTTTCTAGCCGCCAAAATCTGTCTCCCCTGTGCTCTCTGGCTGCTGCATGTGGTGGTGGTGGTGGAAGCTGTGGTTGTGGGATCTCCTCTTCGTCCGGAAAGTCATCGGGAACATAGGATGCGACTCCGAAGAAAGCAACAATGGGGGCCTTCGGCTTGAGCACTGGTTCATCAGGGGCCCATGATACGCCGGCCTGGAGGCATAGCTCGGTAACAAAGTGGGAACAAGGAAGAGCAACCGTGGCTAATCCTGCGCTGGCTCTCATAATCAAGCCATAGATGATTTTCCCCACATCAACTGATTTTCCCATCAGGATGGAATAAACCAATGCAGCTTTGTCTTTAGTGACATCGTAATAGTGCGAGGACGGGAGAATCCGGGCCAGTAAAAAAGATATCCAAGCACTTGTGTTAGAGCCCATGTCGGTTTTCTTTAAAGAAGTAGGCCCGCTCGAGCTCATTTTCCAGAAAGCGCCGGCTTGACATATGGTTTGGATGACCTCTGTATAATCAACACCCGCTTCGAGGAATTCATTGTATTCGTCATGGTCTAAGATATGCATCTGATATAGCATATTGATCGTTTGAGAGTCGAACGACACCAATTTACCTCGGACCAATAACTTCGACTCGTCATGCCGAATCCGGAGGTTGGCATAGAATTCTCGCACCACCGAGATAACGGCATCCGAAGAGTGTTGAGCGAATTCAACCCATCCTCTACGTTCCAGTTCCTCTATTATAACACCATGTGGAATGGACAAATTGAACCCCCGTTCCGGGATAATGAGCCTAGTCATAGAACTATCATATATTTGTTAGGCCTCCTCATTCCAAAATCTGTGAGAATCAAAGCTTGAAGAGGAAAAGGAACCTTTTTTCGATTTCCTTTTCGGTGCCATGAGATCAATAATCAAATGCTCACACCTACACACTAAATTCAAATAATCAAATAGCAGAGCAAATATCTCACCACACCAACAAATCCGGTTAGTACAGCAACGTACACCTCAGTCACAAAATGATTTAGGATAATTCGAAGTACCAAACCCACAATCAAAAGTTTCTTCAACTAGATCGAGCACAAATTCCAACTATTCTGAAGAGTAGAACAAAATCTGAATAGAACCTTACTTGCACGAGAAAACAGTCAGAGATCGGAGTGTGTCAGAAATTGTGGCGGTGCTTGACGCTGTGGGGTTCAGTTGCAATGAGGGAGGGGCGGCGGTCGGCGTTAATTTTACATAGATTGAAGCGACGGCTGGTTGCTGAGGAAGAGGGGCAGCTGTTTTTTCTGGAAGAAGATGGCAGGTTTGTCTGAGGAAGGAGGCGGCTCTTTGAAATTCTGATGAAGGGTTCGCGATTTTATTATTTTTTTTATGCGCGCGACCTAAATCGACGAATATGCGCGAAGGTTACTGTCCCGCATGTTGCCATATCGCGCATATGCGCGCCCTGAGTGGCGCATATGCGCCAAGTCCTCTGCCTTTCCAAGTTGTGTCTCGCGCATGTGCACGCAATTAAATCGCGCATATGTGCCAAATCCTCTTTCCAAATAAATTTTTGTTTTTTGTTTTTTTTTTCAACTCTCGCAAAAATAAAACAATTCAAATTAATACTTGAATAGAGAAAATTAAAAGTAACAACTAAGGAATTGAAATAAAATAATAAAAACAAAACACATGCAAAAATAAATGTGGGTTGCCTCCCACACAGCGCTTGGTTTAACATCGTCAGCCCGACTATACCAATCTTGTTCATGGTGGGTCATGTGATCCCTTTAATTCCTTGATTTCCACCCTCTGACCTTCAACCTCCATGGTCAATTTTTCTTGCTTCAAGTCAATGACGGCGCTAGCAATAGCCAAGAAAGGTCGTCCTAAAATGATACGAACATTCTGACTGTTCTCCATGTCGAGCACCACGAAATCTACTGGAAGCCTCAATTTATCAATCTTAAGTTCAACATCTTCCACAATACCCAATGTCACATTCAATGATTTATCTATCAGCTGCAAGCTTAATTCTGTGGGTTTTATCCTGGTCAGTCCAAGTTTCTCATAGAGAGAACTTGACATTATATTCACGCTTGCTCCTGAATCACCTAAAGCTTTTTCCACTAATTGACCCCCTATTTCACATGGTACAATAAATTCCCTGGGGTCTTGCAGGTTCTGCGGAAGATTTCCTTGCCTCCCTTATCATCTCCTTCAGTAAATGCCACCTCTTCCTGCTCTGTAGACTGAATGTTAGAGTGTAGGTTCTTGAGATCTTCAAGACTTTTTTTTTCTTTTGGAACTCAGCCTTCAATTGTAAAAATCTTTGGGGATAGGGAAGTAAAGAAATATCAATTTATTGATCAAAATCATAACGCTTACCTTTCTTACCTCGGGCTCTTTTGCTCGGCGTTGACTTATCTTCCCGGATGGGTGCGTGATCAGCTTTTTCTCTTCTATGTTCACCCTATCAATCTCCTCATGCTGAATAAAAACAGCATTTGCTTCCCTCGGATTTGGATCTGCAGTCTTTGGTACTGCACCTGATGGTTGGGATGTGAGTTGCTTCGTTATCTTCCCAAATTGCGACTCCAGGATTTTCAAAGAAGCACCAATATTTGCCATGTGTGTCTCAAGGTTATCAAGTCTAGACTCAGTCCTAGCCATCCTCTTTCCAGATTCAGAAACGAATGTCCCAACTAAATCCTCAAATGATGGCTTCCCTTCCCCATTTGATGTATTGAACTCCGATGGAGAATTCAACACATTCTTATTATTTGCGTATGAAAAATTTTCATGGTTTCTCAAACCAGGATAATAAGTTTTAGGGGAGGGTTACCTCGATATCCTCCATAGCCTCCAAAATTCTTGTTGTTGATGTATGGCACTTCTTCAGAAATTTGCGATTCTTCAACAACAAACGATGGTCCCTCAGTGTTTGACGTACTCACTTTATTAATAGTCGCTATCTGTGTAGTCAATGCTGATACTTGCGCAGCGAGTGATGTGATAGGATCCATAGCATAAACTCCAGCGGTCCTCTGTACTCTTGACCTTTCAGACGGCCATTGGTAGCTATTAATAGTCATCTGCTCAAGCAAGTCGTAGGCTTGAGCGGGAGATTTGGCAAAGATCGTGCTACCTGTCGCTGCATCCACTGTTGTCCGTGTCTGGCCATTCAACCCATTATAAAAAAGCTCAATCTGTACTCAGTCTTCAAATCCATGATTCGGGCACCTCCGCAAAAACTCCTTATACCTTTCCAACGCCTCATGAAGCTATTCAAAGTCAGTCTGCCTGAAATTATTTATCTCAATCTTCAATTGTACAGACTTTGCAGGGGGGAAATATTTAGAAAGAAACTTTGTTGCCAACTCTTGCCACGTCCTGATGCTCCCCAATGGAAGTGATTGGAGCCATCCTCTTGATTGGTCCCTAAGAGAAAATGGAAACAAACGCATTCTAATAATATCATCAGTAACATTATTAATTTTACCGTATCCGTGATCTCCAAGAAAGTTCTCAAATTAACGTGAGGATCAGCAGTGGCAGTTCACGCAAATTGGTTTTTTTGAACCATGTTTATTAGTGCAGGATTCAACTCAAAATTTTTGGCGTGTATGGTCCCCCGAGAAATGCCAGAATAATGGGTGTTGATCACTGGTCTGAAGTGATCTCTGATAGGTGTAGCGTCTTGCGGGTTATATCTCGCGTCTTCTCTGTTTTCAGCCATTGCTTGGATTTATTACTTTCTCGTTTTCTTAGTCTTCTCACAGTTCTTTCGATCTCCGGATAAAAAATAAGCAAGTCCGGGTTTTTCGATCTTAGCATGCACTGTCAAAACAGAAAATATTATAAAGTAACAAAAATAAAATAAAATAAAGTCTAAATTAAAGTCAAGACTACTTAGTAACATTATTAATATGTAATTAAATAATTTACTCCCCAGCAATGACGCCAAAAACTTGTTGCGAATTTTCACTACCGCAAGTGTATGGTGTCACGTTTTAGTACAGATATCGATCCCACGAAGATTAATTATTTAACACTGTATATCAAGTACCATAAGTGACATAGTTCGACCTTATTTACAAAAATCAAGAGATAGTTTATAGTCAACTCAAGATAAATAACGAATCCTAGTAATCCTCAGCACGCAATTGAAATTCAATGAGTCGATCAATTTAGAGATATGATTTCGTTTGGTCTCCCCTATGCTAAATTAAAATTGACTAACATATTATTAAATTGCATCATGTTTACTAACAAAGCAATTTTCCTATTCCATTTTTCAAGTGATAAATAGAAATGTATTACCTATTACCGATTTTAATATGTCTATTCAAAATCACATAAAACGTAATAAAATCAAACAAGGTTCTCTTATAGATTCGTCAGAGTTATACGTATTTTGCACGTTATAAAAATCTGACGATGTGATTTCTCTTGTCCTGATTTCAATCCCCTCTTTCGAGTGTTAGATCTTAATTATTTAATCAATTAAATTATGGCTAGTAATTCAAAAGCATTAACGACAAGAAATCACATATAAAAATGATTAGTTAATTCAATGAAAATTTAAAACATCAATAACATAGGTTCAACCAAGACTACGTCAATATCTAGAAAATAAAATTAGTTCATAGTCGAGTTTAAATCAATACAAAACCTGTTTGTAATCGTTAAAAACGTAAAAATAAAGAACTGAATTAGAAATGTGTTGAAGAGAGATGAAAGTGCGTCTCCGTGTCCGGATTCAGCGTCTTTATACTCCGTTCTTCACGTTCCGTCCTTCGTTGGTTCTGACTTTTCGCTCCTTGATCTCTCTTGCGTCGGCTGTTCGTCAAAATTTTTGAACTCCTCTCAAAGCCCATGATTAAACCTATTTAATTCTGAACATCGAGCCGTGCGCATATGTGCCACCAAGACTCGCACATATGCGTGGGTTCTTCTGTGTGTTGGGCAGTTTTCTGATGTGCGATCCCCTTTCTCCGCGAAAGTTCTCGGAGTCCTCTGTTTTGGGCAGCTGGAATCTCTTCGTGCGCGCATATGTGTGCCTTGTCCGGCGCATATGCACGAGCATCTCCGGTGTCTCGCCTATTTCTTGCGCGCATATGTGCGTCTATGACTCGCACATATGTGCGGATCTTGCTGCCATAAAAGCTGGTCCATTGCTCACAATGCTTCTTTTAAGCGCCATTTTCGTTCCTTTGAATGCCCATGTAGTAGTCTTACCTAGATTCCTACAATCACATCAAAAAATAACAAAAACGCATAATTCTGCCCAAGAAAGAGTGACAATCTATATGCATTATAAGGATAATTTAAGTGCATAAATTGCACTTATCAAGCCTCCAACCAAATTTGACATGGTTTCGACAAAATGCATTGTTTACCATTAAATATAGTGGCCCACCTTACATAACATGGTGCAAGGCACACTGGTGGCAATTTTGGGAGAGGAAAAACTTGCTCAAGTTTGTAGAAATTTTCAATACACTCATTCAATTCTTCTATACTCCGTTGTTCTTTTTTATCTCCCAATTTGGATGGGGATTTCATTAGAATCAAATGCTAATCAAGCAAAAAATAACATCTATTTGTTTGTGTAGAGTAAATGGTTACGAGAATCGAAAAAAACCCTCATGTTTTCTTTTTTCGACATCCTATTTTACCATTGGTGATGGATGTGATATTTTTGTCGTGATAAACAGGCGTCTCACATATATACATAGGTGAAACCGTCTCACAGAAAATCAATTATATGAAAAAATAGTATAATAATTTTTTTTATATATTTTTGTCGGCAAATTATTGTGGTTGGGGGAAAAGCTGGAAACGTGTTACACAATAATGAGGGAACTCTATAAATAGAGATCCCTCATCTCATTTCATATCATCTCATTTCGAGTTTTTCTCTCAACTCAATACATTCTTATTTGAGTGATTAGTTCTATAATAGTTGTGACGTGTTTTATTCTCTTGTATTAAGAGAGTGTGTGTTTTCTTTGAAAATACAATGAGTGATTGTACAACATAAAATATTATAGTGGAATTTTTTTTTATCTTACCTGTGGTTTTTTCCCTAATAATTTTTAGAGATTTTCACGTAATTTTAAGAGTCCAATTTTATTCTTTATTTTCATATTTATATCTCATGATGCCGCACGTGTGACCAACAAGTGATGTCAGAGCATTGGTTTAAAATTTCTTAAAATTCTGAGTATGCTATGTGGTTGTAGCCTAGACTAATCTTCCACATCAGAAAAGTTTTTTTGAGATTTTTTATTAAGGCGATATTATTTGCCCAGTCTACTAAATTGTTACATAATGGCAGGTAAGTATAAGATAGCAAAGTTCAACGGTAGCTATTTTATGATGTGTAAGATAAGGATACAAGAAGCTTTAAGAAAATAATTTTTTTTGGCAGTCATTGGAGATGAACCAAGGGAAATGACGGACGATGGAAAGTTAAAAGAGATAAATGATAATGTTGTTGTCAATTTACACTTGGTAATAATAGACGAAGTACTGTCAAGTATATCTGAGATAAAAAGGGAAAAAATTATCTACGATACTCTGATAAAAATATACGAGGTCAAGTCACTACACAATAAATTTTCCTAAAAGAAGACTTTATACTTTTTGGATGGCGGAATCCTCATTAACGGCCGATCATATCAATACATAAATATTCTATTTTCTCAACTCACATCTATGGGATATAAAATAGAGGAAAAAGAATGTGCGAAGCTTCTACTTCAAAGTCTACCAGATTTTTATGATCAACTTATCATCAACTTAAACAACAATATCCTTATGGAATTTTTAAAATTCAACGATGTCTTAACTACAATTCTTGGATAAGAAATTCGACGAAAGAATAAGAAAGATATGTTTGTAAATTCGAAGCAAACAAAAGCTTTACCGATGATAAGAATGATATTTGTGGATGGTGAATCCAGTGGGAGCCAAAGGCGGGGCATATCAAAGTGAATAAGTAAGATGAAAAATATTTATTGCTTTAATTGTGTCAGTAAAAGGCACTTCAATAAAGAGTGTGAGTATCGAGAAAGGTTCTCAAGGAAATGTGGATAGTACTTCAAGCGGTGGTGAAATATTATTCAGCGAAGTAGTAATAGTTGCAGAAGGCAGACACAAATTTTGTGACACATGGATTATGGATTCAGGAGAGACGTGGAATATGACGTCTCAGAGAGAATGAATCGATCAGTATGAACCAGTCTCATGAGGATCTGTATTCATGAGAAATGATCATGTCTTGGAAATTGCTGGGGTCACTAATATCAAAATAAAAATGTTTTATGTCATCAATCGCACTATACATGAGGTATGACATGTGAAGGAGCTGACGAATAATCTTTTGTCCTTGGGTCAATTGGATGATATCGGGTACAAAACCTGTATCGAGAACAAGATCGTGAAAATTGTGAAGGGTGTGCTTGTGGTTATGAAATTGGAAAAGGTTTTTGCAAATCTGTATGTATTTTTGGGAGAAAGACACAAAGAGGTGGAACTAGATGTTGCATCGATTGGTTCTGGAGAAGAATTAACAGTGTCATGGTATAGAAAGCTTGGGAATATGTCAGAATGATGAATGAAAATTCTTTCAGAATGGAAGCTGCTGTCAAGACATAAAAAAGTGTCTGTAGGCTTTTGTGAGCATTGTGTTTCCATTAAAATCTAGCACTTCCACCGCCAAAAGCAAAAGCATATTGAGCTGTTTCATTCGGATGTTTGGTAAGCACCGGTTGTATCCCTAGGAAGAGCTAGATACTATGTCTCGTTCATTAATGATTTCTCTAGATGATGTTGGATGTATCCAATCAAGAAGAAATCCGATGTTTTCGAGATCTTCAAAGATTTCAAAGCGCAGGTTGAATTTGATTTTGAAAAGAAAATCGAGTGTCTGATGACTGACAATATAGGAGAATATACCAGTGATAAATTTGATGCATTTTGTCAACATAAGGGCATCAAAAAATAGTTCACGATGGCTTACACACCTCAATAGAATGAAGTGGCAAAGCGGATGAACATAACCTTGTTGTACATAACTAGAGCTATTTTGAGGATTGTGGGTCTATCCAGGTCATTTTGGGCGGAAGCAGTCAAAATCGTTTGTTATATTATCAATCGTTTTCCTTTAGTGGTGATTGATCTGAAGACTCTGATGGAGATGTGGACTGGGAAGCTGGCTGGTTATTCTCATTTGTATACATTTGGAAGTTTTGTGTACATCCTATACAATGAGTAAGAAAGATCGAAATTAGATTCAAAATCTAAAAAATGTATCTTCTTGGGTTCGGCTGATGGAAAAGGGTTTCGCTTGTCGGATCCTAGTGTCCTCAAAAATTGTCCAGCAGAGATGTTATCTTTGAGTAACATAAAGTAAAAAGAGACAAAAGCACACTGAATTCAGAAACTACTATAATTCATGTGGAAAATAATGCAGACAGAGATCAAATTTCTTGTGAAGCAGTGTCGGAGCACGAGGAACAAGAACATGTTAACTCTTAAGTTTCTAAAGTAAGACAGTCAACTCGAGAGAGAAGACCACCAGGTTGGTTTTCAAATTATGTTACTGAAATTAATATTGAATATTGTCTATTAACATAGGATGGTGAGCCATCGATTTTTCATTAAGCTACTCAAAGCACGGATGTATTCCTATGGATGACAGCAATATAGGAAGAATTGAAGTCATTAGATGATAATAAAACTTGATATGTTGTTACACTACCACGAGAGAGAAAAGTTATTGATAACAGATGGGTCTATAAGATCAAACGTGATGAAAATAACCAAGTGGAGCAGTATCGTGCTAGATTAGTGGTAAAAGAGTAAGCTCAGAAAGAAGACATTGACTTCAAGGAGATATGTTATGATTACAACAATCATTATACTGTTGACACATTGTGTGTGATATTTGATCTACATCTAGAACAACTAGATGTGAAAACGGTATCTCTTCATAGAGATTTTGAAAAATAAATCTATATACTCCAGCCAGAATGTTTTGCGGAAGAAGGCAAAGAAAACATGGTTTGCAGGTTGAACAAATATTTGTATGGTCTTAAACATGCGCCGAGGTGTTGGTACAAGATATTTGATTCTTATATCATGAGCCTTGGATACAACAGACTCAGTGTAGATCCTTGTACATATTTCAAGAAGTCTGGTGATGATTATATCATTTTGTTGTTGTATGTAGACGATATGTTGGTAGCATGCCACAATAAAGAACATGTGGAAAAATTGAAGGCACAGTTGGCTAGGGAATTTGTTATGAAGAACTTGGGACTAACAAATAAAATTATAGGGATGCAAGTTCACCGAGACAGAACTAACAGAAAGATTTGGCTTTCCCATAACAATTATTTGAAATTAGTCTTGCAACGCTTCAACATGCTAGATAGTAAGTCAATTTTGACCGCTCTTCTTGTTAACTTCAAGTTAGCCTTCGAGATGTGTCCTAGCAGTGAAACAGAGGGGATGAAGATGTCTCGAGTACCATATACATCAACAATGAGAAGTTTGATGTTCGCCATGTTCTGTACAAGACCGGACATTGATCAAGGAGTAAGATTAGTTAGTCGGTATATGACGAATCTTGGACGAGAACATTGGAGCACTGTTAAAAAGATCCTTAAATACATTAAAGGTACCTCAAATGCTTCATTATGTTATGAAAGATAGGATTTTACACTCAGAGGCTATGTCGATTCAGATTCTACATGTGATCTTGGTAAGAGGAAATCTACTATTGTTTATGTGTTTACACTTACAGACAGAGCAATAAGCTGAGTTTCAAAACCTGCAAATAGTTGTAGCGTTATGTACAACAGGAACTCAAGTTTGCAAGGAAGAAATATAGATTTAAAGGTTATTGGAGGAGATCAGGAACAAACAAAAGAAGATTCCTTTGTTTGTTACAGTTAGAGCGCCTTGCACATCGCAAGGAATCCGGCCTTTCATTCCATGACTAAATACGTTGAAATTCATTTTCACTTTGTTCTAGAAATAGTAGAAGAATGAAGTGTGGATATGCAGAAGATTCATACAAAGGATAACATAGCTGATGTTCTGACCAAACCAGTTAACATTGATAAGTTTGAATGATGTAGATCCGCAAGTGTCCTAGCAAAAACGTAAGGAGCAGAGAATGATTTAGTTCTCATATGAAATATGTATTTTAGATAATTTTCTAGTTTCAATTTCAAATAAAATAGAGGAAAACATATGTCTATTATAAAAAAGAGAGGAAAAAAAAGGAAAATCAAATCGGGCAAAAATATAATTTTCCAGCTGTCGCCATCTTTTAATATCGCACCTATAAATAAATAGGAATTCACTCCGTCGATAAGCAAGGAATAAATCCAAAGCTCATTTCTTGAGCGATAAGTTTCAGTTTTCATCGGAAATTCTGAAAAGAAAATGGCGACTTCGGAATCTGAAGGACAAGTCATTAGCTGCCACAGCGTTGAGGCATGGAACGATCAGCTTCAGAAAGGGAAGAACTCAAATAAGCTGGTACCTTTTTTCCTTCATTGTTCTTTTTTTCCAATTTGATTTTTCGACGTTTGCTTTTTGTTACAGACAGATAATTTTCTTTTGATCGGCCGGATCTGATTGTTCTGTAGGATTTATTGTCAGTCTTCGATCTGTTTCTCTATCTAATCGCGATAAAAAAAAATTGCTGATGAGTGATGATTCCTCAATTTTATTTTTTTAGAATATAATCGAAATCATGACATTGTTTAATGTGGAGGAATTTTTTTTTTCTTTTTTTGGAGAAATTTTTTTTAAAAGAATTTTCTTTTTTTAAGATTCAGGTTGGTGATGAGTTTTGACTAGACTGTTTCATCGCCATGTTTGTGTTAATCTTCCTTTCCAGTTTTGATATATTGACGGTTTTTCAGCAATATATTATGTGCATGTGTACGTGAATTGATGATTGATCTCTCTGTTTGGTTTCAAATCTCGATCGGTTGCGTGGTATTTAGTTTGTTAGGTTAGGTTTAGATAAATACACACCCTCTTTCTATATGTAATATAATATTAAAAAATGCCAATTATTTCTAATAAATAACTGTTTAATTATTTCAGAATTTACGTTATTTAACCATTGAAAAAAAAATATCACACAAACATCTTACTTACAAAGATCCGAAATTCATTATATAACTTGGGTCTTTTCCTTCATGTAGGAGGTACATTAAACATTATTTAGAATCTAAATTGCTTCTAAATTCACATTGGGATTATTTTCATCCTCTTCCTTATCATCTGTTTTCATTTCTTAGATGTTCTATGATTTTCTATAATCTCACATTTTAAACTTATTTTGATAATTTTCATGAGTTTCTTTAAATTCATAAGGTCAATAATAGACATAATATATTCAAGCTTTTGGTACAAAAAGATTGACAAAAGGTTGGAAAAATGACTTGGCCCAAGAAATTATGTGCAGGACTAATCTCTCATGTTTGATTAGTTTAGTGGACAATATATTAGTCTTTCAATTTAAAAGAAGTCCGAACCCAAAATACAAACATCAAATAGGATATAATTGCTGAGTAATGCTTGCAGTATCTGATCGGATGTACAGTTTGAGGAATATAAAATAAGTTGATCCGTTTACCCTTCTTTAATCTCGCTTTCATTTGGCTACTTATTCTTACACTATTTGTTTCTTATAAATGCAGATAGTTGTAGATTTTACGGCTTCATGGTGTGGACCGTGTCGTTTCATTGCTCCTTTCTTCGCGGAGTTGGCTAAGAAGTTGCCTCATGTTACCTTCCTAAAGGTCGATATCGACGAATTGCAGGTATAAGGAATAATGAAAAAAATTATACAGCACAATGAATTATCAGTGGTGCTAAATGTAGGTAAATTTTGTGTTTTCTATCCACTCATGATCTAGCCTGTTCACCAACCTTGATCGTGATGGAAGAGACATTTGATCTTTAGAGTTGAAATGGTCTTCTACAATGAATCTTGTTACTTCAAATATAATATTGCCTGGTGCTCATAGTGATTTCTTTACGTTGTCTCAAACGAATTTTTGCATAGAGTTACTCCTGCTAGGTCACAATTTTTGTTTTGCAGTCTGTTGGTAGTGAATGGAAGGTAGAGGCGATGCCAACATTCATCTTCCTGAAAGAAGGCAACGAACTGGACAGGATTGTGGGTGCAAAAAAAGAAGAGCTGCAGCAGACTATTTCCAAGCACATTAGTACTGCTACTGCCTAGAAAATTACATGTAGGCTGACGAGTATGTATGTTTAAGCCTTGATATGTTACTCACTTGGCTTTGTTTGGGTCAAAATTTACACTCTTCTGCGTAAGGGAGAGTGTGTTGTTTTGTTGGTTCTCTAATAAATGCAAGCTTTTAGACTTTATCGTTATGCTCGTTCCATTCCCCTGCAACGTTAGTTAACACATAAAATATTATTTCGATGTTTTTTTAATCTCTTCCATTTGTACTAGGTTAACGAACTGGATAAACACCTTTAATTGAATTAATTAGTCAAATATCTAATCTAAAACACTATCTTGGTTGTATCCTGACTGATACTCACAATTGAAATGAGCGACTGGATTGAATACGATTTCAAAAGGAGGGCCACTTTGGTCATACTATTCAGTGATTCATCAAACCATGATTATACCAAATAATTCACAGATCTGTAAGAGTTGGCTTGAAAATGGGGCCTACCGTTTGTCTTGGCAGCAGCAACTAGATTTTATATCACGCGGTACAAAAATTATCTGAGAGAGACCAATTAGAATTTCCCTATAACATGATCTTGCAAGTCCAGCAATGTAGATGCATCTACTCAAAACACGGCAATCAGAGAATCCAAATGCAAGTTAAATATACCAGAAATCAGGCATAAGTTATACATAAATTCAAGTCAATTTCACCTTCTACACTGAATGAAAAATAAAATACAATCAAGGGCAAAGCACAATAGGACACTCTAAAACTCACTCTGATGAAGACTCGACCACAGAAATTTCACCATTTCTGGTTCACATTGCCTGCTAAAAAGGGGAAAATGACGACCAGGCCTTGAGATTCATAACAGGACTCACAGTTTTTGAAGTCCCAGAATCTACAAATTTACCCTCTATAAGAATAGACTACCATACACGGTCTCCTTGCACCCGTATAAGTTGATCTACCTAGCTTTGCATGACCATTGAACATAAAAATATAATTATAGTGGCAACACACAATGTAAATACCTGTATAACTTTTTTATGATACTCCCATGACTCTTCCGTTTCGTGTTTCTATGCTTATGATATACATATCAATTTGAAGGGGTGCATATCGCTTCAACTGACAACCTCTTTAGTACATTTGGACATGGGTCTTGCCCGAAGTTACTGTTTGATATTGTCACTGAACATCTCTGTTGCCCAATGCACCTCTGCGTTGTTAAAGAGATTATAGATTACGCCCAATAGACAAGATTAAATTTTAGCCAAGGGAGCACGATGTAATTTATGTTATACCCGAAGAAATAATCTTGATGCATCATAAATATTGTTGGATACTCAAAATATCAATGAGTTTTAAATAATATATATGTGGGATTGTACGTCCAACAATATATATTATATTTCTCCTGGTATACCATAAAGTAGATTGGAGAACACAAAGTACCTTCTCTATTGTGGAATATGAGGTTGGAGCATGGCAGGTTCCTTGCTGGAAGCTCCCACACTTCCCGAGAGGAGTTCCAAAGCTTGCAAATTTGATGGAAGAAATAGACTTTCCAGGACCGCAATGGAGATGAACTTTAGGCCTGTGAAACTCTTGCATCTTTCCATAACTTTCAATCTGCCAGTTCTTAATATTTGGGTGATACTCAGAAACATCTGCACACACTGAGGTTACTGATCTCTTTGCAAGACTGATTCTCATGGGATTACCTCCAAGCTCTTCAAAAAGCACCAACAAATTCTGGGTTGGTTTTAACCAAGACCGTGGTAAATGGTACCTGGAACCATTTCATTCAGTCACAAACAATTAATTCTTCTATAAACTGCATCAAAACCTTAGAGATCGAGGCCTAATAATGTATAATGAAAATTCCACCAGAGGTTCGTATAGCTACAGTAAAACTCCCCGAAGGTTTGGTTGATCCTTATTTCCTTATGATAAGTAATGTTTAGAAATTATTATTTAAAAAAATGTCTATTTAATTCCCATGATACATTGACCGGGATTTTGAAAAGGTGCCAAATAATGAATTCAAGCGCAAACTCAAGGACTTACCATCTTTGAGTTGGTTGGCCACACCCAAGTTGACACTTAAAAGGGCGATAAGTCCCCGCATAATTACAACCATTGCAATTTCCAGTGGCGTATGCAGTCCAGTATCGTCCGAGGCTCTGACCGTTAACCCATAATTGGCCTTTTCCCATGCTACCCATGTCCAGAGCCAGTGGCTCATCTCCATCGGGTGCATTAAAATAAGCCTGTCAGGTTTCAATATCATTTAATATTCATATTGCAATAATGCAAGTCTCCTTTCTCGGTAGAAACTACATTTTCCACTGAATTCTGTACTGATAGTACCTTATGCCATGTCAAAGGCTGCTGCTGCTGCGCAATTAGTGAACCTTGAATCCATTCGACTGAAGATATACTATTTGGGGACACAAGATTCATGGCTTCTCCCTTAAGCCCAACCTGCTCAAAAATGTATTTATGAGATCATTTTCGAACTAAATGATTAGGAAGATATCAAAAATATCATATATAAAACCTGGTAGGTCCATTTAGCCCATGTCAAATCCTTCTTTCCTTGATCGAGTCCACGCAATGCAACTGGACCCAACACCCCAGTTTTCCATGTCTCGTAATGCCCACCGACATTCTTTCACCAACAATAATTCATGTCAAAATCCAGAATATCAATAAAACCATGATATTATTTTTGGACTTCATACACGTGAAAAAATTGGTATCAATGATCATATTATCCGTGTATTAGAATACAATCAAGATTTAAGACCAACCGGCAGACCAACAGCCACACTTAGGAGCGAAATCTTGTTCGATCCAGCACGTAGGTTGATTTTTCCCTTATATGTAAATCTCCTGTTTTCCCTTGTCCCAAAAGAAGAACCTAAATAACATAAAAGTAGAGCCCAAAATTGAACTAGATGAGCCAAAAAAAGCATCTATCGTGATCTATAAAGGATCGAATGAATGGACTGTATTGTGTACCAGAAAGCTGTCCATTTACAAATACATGCAACGCGTGACCTGTTGACTGAACAATAAGAGTCGGAAGCTCCCCACCATGGAGGAAAGACTCTGATGAACTTACATCAATACTGTAAAAACAAGAAAAGTAAGGATGGGATGCATATCAAAGATGTGGAGTCAATTTTTCCTATACCATTTCCAGGGAAACCGGAATAAATACAGAACAAGAGAACAGGGTAAACATTCATTCTGGTAGATATACCTAGTTGTGTACCAGAGATAATCACTAGCATCTCTAGTGACATTTATCTGCTCCAAAAGGCCATAAGCTGAAAATGTTGAGCTATCATCCAAAGAAAGCAAATCTTCATTATAAGTTTCCCATGAGAATATCTGAGCGTTACTCGAAAGCATTTCCATGCCTGTTGTTTGTATTCCAACCTGCGATCAAGACAATCAATTTTTAGAAAATAGAGAATATACTATGGCACTAGCTTGGATATTATTAAGATCATTATGTGTCTTTGATATAATTTAATTGTTATATAATACATGGAAGATTTTCGATTATGTTTATCCCAAGATATTTTCACCTATAATATTAACTATATTTTAAAGTTTGGACAGTTATAATATCAGGAGAATATTACAAGGATGGAGGAAATTTAACTGGCTTACATCGAATTATTTTGAACCACAGTAATATAGTTCAATATTCAAACATATTACGTACTTTGGCTGTGTTGAAGACAACATTCCTGCAATCTGGAAGAATGCTTATCGACCAAGGAGGTAGGTTATAATGCATGTTATTGAACATCACTCTCACTGCAGAATCAGGATCGTAATTCGAAAGGAAAGCTGCACAATCTCCTGATTCTGAAGAGTACACATGAGCCTGGAAAAAAAGGTCCATTAAGCCATAAGCCGCCAAAATCTAAAATGCATAAAAACAAACTCGAAAAGTAGGTGCCAAAACACCTGTTGAAGGGTTCCTAAAGAAGTCTGGATAGGATCAGCTGAAACTAGAGCTTTCTCACAAAGTTTAACAGCCTTGTGCAACTCTGTCAAATGACCATATTTAGGTTGTCGGATCAAACCTGTAGGGTTGAAGAAAGTTATAAGTTTGAATGAACCTCAAGTATATAAATAGATAAAGCTGTCTTTACCATATTCGTCGATTGGAGCATCATAATCATAGCTCGTAGTGATGAATGGTCCTCCAGCAGAACGACCAAAGTTGGTACCACCATGATACTGTTTCACAGAGGATAAGAAAATCAGCTTTTTAACAAAACATACAAAACCAAAAACATATTGAAAAAACATGCCTAAGCATGGCAAAATATTTCTAGGACACAAAAACCAACCATGTAGTAGTTAACAACGGAGCCACCCTTTTGTAGGAATCTAGCTACAGCAAATGCCAAATCCTGAACTGGCCTTTGGTGAATTGGACCACCAAATTCTGTAAACCTAGTTGTCAAAGATAAACAAGGTCATGGTTAGAGAGGGGCCATTCAGTAGTTCGCGCTCGTAAGTTTGAACGGGATAATTGAACTGCTAACCAGCCACTCCAAGCCTCAGTCCAAATCGTGGGTTTGTATGGTCGGTTCGGGGAGAAAGAATCACCATAGAAACCATTGCATGTATTAATCTACCAACAATATAAGTAAAGAGCATTAATCGTCAGCGGACGATGTACTGTTAAAATATAAAAACTATTGTTGGCCCGCCACCAAGGAGCTTATGCTTTTTGTGACAAGGGTCATATATATTCCATTATGAATCACATTCCATAAACTTGAACTCTCAAGATAAGGGACAACTAACAATATTACTTTCTACAGTAAGAAATGTCAATCAAATTAAGATAAAAAGCACAAAAATTTGCAAACAAAAAATTCAGATCTTTTGTCTTGAATAATCCTTACCACGGGATCAGGGGCGTCATCTTCCTTGCACATAACCCATGGAACTCCGGTATCCAATCCAACGGCCATGTTTGCAGCCCAAGTCATATATTGATGGCCTGGTGCACCAAGTGCTCTTGCTTGTGGTCCATATTCATTCTCAATCTGTTCAATTCACCGCTTAGTACTACATAATCGACTACTCAAAAACCCGACAATGAAATTAGTCAATAATTGTAATTAACCGTAAGTAAAATCAAAGTCACCCACGGTTTGACATTCACCTGGGAGAGTATAATGGGGCCACCCTGAGATTCATACAGATTCTCACTCTTCATCAAATTCACAATTTTCTCAGTGAACCCTTTCATAGCCATCTGTCACACCAAGAACTCAGCTTAATATCAAGAACCGCTAACAATCAGCAAGTTACTTTAACTTAACAAAAGTTTGGCAAAATACCCTTAACTATAAATTTATAACGAAGCTACACAAATTAATTAAAGTAATAATAGATGAGGAACAATAACCTTAAATGGCTCATTATCTGTCCGGAAGCTGATCCCTGGTACATATTTGAGCCAAACTGGAAATCCACTGCACAAAACACAGCAAGAGTATTAGGAAACACGTCTTTAGTTTTTACTCATACGTTTTCTTCTTTATCATTTTACTATAAATACAGATTCATTGTATTCTTCAGTAACATTTGGTTAACTCAATTTTCAACATTCTCTGTTGAGCTTTATGGATTTTATCCCTCGTTCATGAAATTTCATTCGCTAATATGGTATCAGAGCATTAATTTGCAGTAATTCTGCTCCTATTTCATGGCGAGAGGTGCTTCCAGTTCAAATGTTCACGGATCTACCACCAATCAGGGCCAAAGATCTCCTGTTGAAGATTCCGGCAGCTTCTTCTACTTGCAGAATGGTGATCATCCTGGTCTTATTCTGGTGTCTCATTCACTTACAGGTAACAATTACAACACCTGGAGTCGCGCGATGACTGTGGCATTAACCGCGAAAAATAAGATGAATTTTGTCGATGGAACGTCTGTGCGTCCTCCAGCTGATGATTTGTTGTATACTGCCTGGATCCGCTGTAATAGCATGGTTATTTCATGGATTATCAATTCAGTTTCTCGTGAGATTGCGGATAGCTTAATGTATATTGCTACCGCACATGAAATCTGGACTGATTTACGTGATCGATTTCATCAAAGCAATGCTCCACGTATATTTCAGATTAAGAAGCTGTTAAATGGTTTACAGCAAGGATCGATGGATATCAGTGGATATTATACTCGTATGAGAATTCTTTGGGACGAATTGAAAGATTTCCAGCCGATTTCTGTATGTACTTGCGGTTCAATGAAAGAAAGGGTGAATTATCAAAATCAGGATTGTGTTTTACAATTTTTGATGGGATTAAATGATTCTTATGCTCAAATACGAGCTCAAATCCTCATGATGGATCCACTTCCAACTATATCTAAGATTTTCTCGCTGGTAGTACAGGAGGAGAGACAAAGATCAATCCATAAAGAGGCTTATGGTGGTGGTCACACTAATCAACAATCTTTCGCTGCGGCTTTTGTTAAAAGTTCTTCACAGGGTAAGGGCAGTAAAAGTGATAAACCACTGATTTGTTCCTATTGTCACTATCCAGGACATACAATTGACAAATGCTATCAACTCCATGGATATCCACCTAGTCATCCCAAATACAAGCATAAACAGAGTGAAGATCGTAGTCGAGCAAATCAAGTTCGAATTTCCTCCACTACTGAAGGTGCTTCCGTCTGCCATTCCAGTGACAAAAGCTCAAGTGGATTGAGTGACAAAAGCTCAAGTGGATTGAGTGATTCACTTAGTCCTGAACATTGTAAACAACTCATTGCTTTCCTTAGCTCGCAACTCCAGTTTGGATATGGCTCAAATTCAGTTGCACAACAGCATGAGCCCTCTGTTTCTTGTTTCAGCGGTATAAATCCCTTATCTTTTGCTTTTACCTCAATTGTGAAACGGGATTGGGTGTTGGATACAGGGGCAACACATCATATTTGTTGTTCTCTATCTCTTTTCTCTTCATATACATCACTTGCTTCCACTATCACATTACCCAATAATTCCACTGCACCAGCCACACATATTGGTTCAGTGCATTTGCCCTGTGATCTTGTTCTGGAAAATGTCTTATTCGTACCACAATTTCATTTCAACTTGTTGTCTATTAGTTCACTCACACTTAATTTTCCTTGTTCGGTTTCCTTTTCTTCTAACTCTTGTCAAATTCAGGCACTCAACGAGAACAAGATGATTGGGACGGGTAAACGTGTTGGCAATCTCTACGTGTTATCCAATTCCAGCCCGGTATCACAAGTTTCCTCCCAACTATCTACTGTTACTGTTTGTAATGCTTCCTTAATTCAATGTAAGCTTTGGCATTTTCGAATGGGTCATCCATCTTTTTCAAGGTTGTCTGTCATAGGCAGTGGTTTACCCCTTGGGTCCTTATGTTCAGCAAAGGATTTTAATTGTCATATTTGTCCATTGTCAAAACAAAAACGTTTGGCATTTATATCAAATAATTTGGTTAGTGAGAATTTGTTTGATCTAGTTCATCTTGATGTTTGGGGACCATTTTCTACCTTAAGCGTTGAAGGATACAGATATTTTCTCACGATTGTGGATGATCATTCACGCTTCACTTGGGTGTATTTCCTCAAAGCTAAATCTGATGTATCATACATATTTCCCAATTTCTTCAAGATGGTTTTCACCCAATTTGACCGTAAAATCAAAGCTGTTCGGGCAGATAATGCTCCTGAGTTAGATTTTGCCGATTTCTTTCGTAATGAAGGTATTGTTTCTCATCACTCATGTGTGGAACGACCACAACAAAATTCAGTTGTGGAGAGAAAACATCAGCACATACTTAATGTGGCTCGTGCTTTGTTTTTTCAGTCATGCGTTCCTTTAGTGTATTGGAGTGATTGTGTTCAAACTGCCGTGTATTTGATTAACCGAACCCCTTCTCCTCGACTTTCACATAAAACTCCATTTGAACTATTGTATTCCAAGCCACCCTCTTACTCCCACTTGAAAGTTTTTGGTTGTTTATGTTATGGTTCGACTCTTTTGAGCCATCGTACTAAGTTTTCACCCCGTGCCATTAAGTCTGTGTTTTTGGGATATCCACTAGGTTTTAAAGCATATAAACTCCTTGATCTTGATACAAATGCAATATACATCTCTCGTGATGTAGTTTTCCATGAAGCTGATTTCCCATTTCAAAATGAGTCTCCTGCCTCCGATTTAGATACTTTCTTTGATAATGCACTGCCAACCCAATTTGATTCCTCCCATACTTCTAATCAACATGGTCCAGTACATGTTACTCGTTCCAACAGAATCATCAAACCTCCAAGTAATTTGACAGATTTTCATTGTTATACTACTGAAGTTTCTCCTTTTACTTGCACTGCTCACCCAATGTCTTCGACTATTGGTGATCATCGTTTGTCTCCATCTCATAAATCTTTTGTGCATGCTATTTCATCTGTTGTCGAGCCAAACACATTCTCTCAGGCTGTTGTTCAACCTGAATGGAGACAAGCCATGACTGATGAATTGCAAGCTTTGGAGCGAAATGGGACTTGGTCCATTGTGCCTTTGCCGCCTAACAAGCGTGTTATAGGATGTAGGTGGGTATATAAAGCAAAATTCCTTGCTGATGGGAGTTTGGAACGCTACAAGGCACGACTCGTAGCTAAAGGTTATACCCAACAAGAGGGTATAGACTATCTCGAAACATTCTCTCCTGTTGCAAAAATGGTAACCGTGAGAACTTTGTTAGCTTTGGCCTCAATCCATGGCTGGTTTTTAACACAATTAGATGTGAATAATGCATTCTTACATGGTGACTTGTCTGAGGAAGTGTATATGTCGTTGCCTCCGGGATATCAACGACAGGGGGAGAAAATACCTTCAAATGCAGTTTGTAAGTTACACAAGTCCTTGTATGGTTTGAAGCAAGCCTCGAGACAATGGTTTGCAAAATTCTCTTCCACATTACTTCGTATTGGTTTTGTTCAATCCCATGCAGATAATTCCTTATTCACTCGCAATCGAGGAGATGTGTTTCTGGCCTTGCTAGTATATGTGGATGACATAGTTATTGCTACAAACAATAAGGAAGAGGCCATTGATTTGAAGACCTTTCTGGATAATCAATTTAAGCTAAAGGATTTGGGTGATCTCAAATATTTTCTTGGAATTGAAGTGGCACGTTCATCCCAAGGTATTTCTATATGCCAACGACACTATGCTCTTCAATTACTTACTGATACAGGTCTTGCTGGCTGTAAACCACGAACTACGCCACTAGATGTCGGGTTAAAACTCAGTGAGGAAGAGGGTGAATTACTCCCTGATCCTTCTGTTTATAGACGACTTGTGGGTAAACTTCTTTACCTTACTGTTACACGTCCTGACTTGGCCTACTCAGTTAACAAGCTAAGTCAATTTGTTTCAAAGCCAAGAAACACGCATTTGCAAGCTATATATTCGGTACTGAAGTATGTTAAAGGGACAGTGGGTCAAGGTTTGTTCTACAGCAGCTCATCCAATCTCAAGTTGAGTTTCTTTTCTGATTCTGACTGGGCTGCTTGCCCTGATACAAGAAGATCAATTTCTGGTTTCTGTGTGCTTCTGGGAGAATCATTGATATCCTGGAAATCGAAGAAACAACATACCGTATCAAGATCATCTTCCGAAGCGGAGTATCGGTCAATGGCAAATGCAACATGTGAAGTAATGTGGTTGCTCTCATTGCTCAAAGATTTTCACGTATGCTATGATGCACCAGTACCTCTATTTTGTGATAATCAGGCAGCTCTTCATATAGCCTCCAATCCGGTGTTTCATGAACGTACTAAGCACATCGAAATAGATTGCCATGTTGTACGGGAGAAGCTACAGGCTGGAGTCATCAAAGTAATGTATGTGGCTTCAAGCTTACAACTTGCTGATTTGTTTACAAAGTCACTTCTTCCCACACGGTTCCGAGAGCTCTTATCCAAGATGGCCATTCACAATATTCATTCTCCATCTTGAGGGGGAGTATTAGGAAACACGTCTTTAGTTTTACTCATACGTTTTCTTCTTTATCATTTTACTATAAATACAGATTCATTGTATTCTTCAGTAACATTTGGTTAACTCAATTTTCAACATTCTCTGTTGAGCTTTATGGATTTTATCCCTCGTTCATGAAATTTCATTCGCTAATAAAGAGGACAACAAAAGCCTCAATAAAAATAACGTATGAGAAAATAGGACCAAACATCAAATTGCCGAGTAAAAGTTTAGATCTGAGCAAGAAAATATAAATTTTTACCCAAAATTCCACTCTGCGCAAACATATGGTCCAATGCGAAGATGTGCATATAGCCCTGCTCGCTGAATGGTTTTAACAAACCTCACCAAATCATATCTCCCCTCAAAATTATACTGCAACCCCACAAATTTTTTTGTGGTAAAGGCAAATTTTCAGCAACAGGTAGAAGAGATAAAATTCATTAAGAAAATTAGTGCGCGAGAAAGACTCAGTCCTACATTGCCAGGAGAAGGCTCGTGGACGTTCCAAAATACATAGCTTTCAATCACATCTATACCGCCTTCTTTAGCCTTGTTTATCAGATCTTCCCACATCTAACCGACAAAATAGCAATTCAACAACAAAATTACACATTTTCCAACAAAAATTCAAGAACATAGATATATTTTTTTAAAAAAAAAAAAGAAGAAGAAGAATCTTTAGTACCTCAGGGGTGCTTCTGGGGTAATGTATGGAACCAGAAAAGAGAATTCTTCTTTGCCCATTAATTACAAGGGCCTTTCTATCATAACTCACACTACATTTCACCAGTCCGCATCCAAGAAACACCAACATGCACAGTCCAAAAACCCACTTCGAAACTGAGTCAACTGCCATGTTTGAACCACAACCAAGACAAAGTCACTCTCCTCAATCTCTTTACTCCTATTTTCTAAACGTAAATTACATGCATTCTCATATCAATCGTGAATAAGCAAGAAATTAAAGTGCTTGTAGGACTATGCAAACCATTGCATTTTTCTCCTACAAACCGAGAGAAGAAGAAACATAAGCAAGCAAGAAAATTGTGAATCTGAGTCCAGTCTTATACACAGTTTGTTGTATGTACAGCTTTTGGCACTGTGTGAACTCTCCACACCCCGAAAAGTGCCAAAACTAGAGAGAAGAAAATGAATTATGCTTCTTTATTTTATTTTATTTTGGTGGCTAAAGTAAGGGAAGAGTATTCCAATGATAGTGACCGATTTAAAATTATATAAAAAATTAAATAAAAGAAGAGAGGAAATTAAGACAGCGTGGATAAATCTAAGAGTGATTTATGCGACATTAATAAATCCTAACTAATCCAATTCTATATTTATTATTATTGTTGATTGTTTATTTACGTCACGGATGGAGTGCTGCGAGAATTTCGGGGACACCATCAAAGTGGTTTGTTACTTTATACATTATTATATATAATGTAATCAATAATTAATATAAAACTTATACACACCGTCGCACTGGTCGTATCTTGTTAGACGGATCTATTATTTGGATTATCCATGAAAAAATAGTACTTTTTTATGTTAAGAGTAGTACTTTTTATTGAGAATATCGTTAAAAAATTTTAAATTTTATGCTAAGAGTATTAATTTTTATGCTAATACTATTACTTTTTATTGTGAATATCGGTAGGGTTGACCCGTCTCACAGATAAAGATTCGTGAGACCGTCCTACAAAAGACCTACTCATTTATTTTAGTTAGTTCTATAATTTTTATTTTATTAAATGAAGTGTGTTTTCATCTGGTTCGACGTAAATTTAATTTTAATGGTATGCAATTAATGTGATTATCACAGTTAAATAAAATATGTATCCTCAAAATAAGGATGATTTTATGGTGTGTTGGGTTGTTAGCAAATAGAGTTAACTTTGAGGTTTATAATGAAAAATAGCATTTTATATTTTGAAACTTTTATGAGATCATCTTACGTGTCAATTTTGTGATATATATCTTTTATTCAATCTCTATATAATCTATGAAAAAATATTACTTTTTTAAACTAAAAATATTATTTATTGTATTTGCAAGCATTCACCGACAGAGGAAATAAAAATGATAATAATAATAATTATTATATAGTTCAAGGCTCAAAAAATTAATTAAGCATTGGAACTAGATCACGACGAACATCAAAATTCTCGCTGCTGATACATATAATGCTCGAGAGATCTACATCCTCTCTGATTCATTGCTAAGACATATCTTGGAGGATAACCTGAAGTTAACAGGAAGAGGGGTCGATATCGGCTTCTTATCTTGCATGTTAAACTGTTGCAATATTTTTTCAAATAATTTTTCTGAGAAAGCCAAATCTTTCTATTATTTCTATCTCGGTGAACTTGTATCCCTAGAATCTTGTTTGTTGGTCTCAAATCCTTCATATCAAATT
This sequence comes from Primulina eburnea, assembly GCF_022965805.1. Taxonomy (NCBI): domain Eukaryota; kingdom Viridiplantae; phylum Streptophyta; class Magnoliopsida; order Lamiales; family Gesneriaceae; genus Primulina; species Primulina eburnea. The sequence continues at coordinate 9,135,616 of NC_133110.1, read as the reverse complement.
TCTTAGACAACTATTATTTCAATTATTGGACATGATCTTCGTTGGGACATGCTACCAATATGTCTACATACAACAATAAAATGATATACTTATCACTATACCTCTTGAAATATGTACAAAGTTCTGCACGAATTCTGTTGTATCCAAGGCTCATGATATATGAATCAAATATCTTGTACCAACACCTCGGCACATGTTTGGCCGTACATATATTTTTTCAACATGTAAATCAAGTTCTCTTTGCCTTTTTCCGTAAAACATTCTGGCTGGAGCATATAGAATCTCCATGAAGAAATGTCCTTTTCACATCTAGTTGTTCTAGATGTAGGTCAAACACTTGGCACAATTCCAGCACTATTTTTGTGGGGACCCGGACGCTAATTCATTTCTTAATCGTCTTTGGCAATAATATAATCAATTATAATAAACAGGGTCTAATTTTTTTTAAATACAAATGCGGAAACGTAATGTAAATCACTCTGAGATACATATTAAACATAAACGTACAAGTCTTGTACTGTCTACAATAAATCAACTAGGTTCAACTACATATCAGTGTTGAATCCTAATCTACTTCTGAGCCCGGATCTCCACGCTAATCTTGAATCTCTCATCTTCTTCATGACCCTGATCATGTCTCGCCTGTTGTCCTGCACACATACAAACACGACAACAGTCGGATAACTCCCTTGAGAATTATATTCCCAGTATAAGCCAAGTATACATGCATTTCACATAAACATATATAACAACATGAAACGGATATGTATAACATGTATCACAATCAGAAACATGAATCAATATCAAACTGTAAATCATACTCTGAACATGTACCACAATCAGGAACATGAATCAATATCAACCAATAAATCACACTCTGTGACTCTTAGACTCGGACTCGACTCATTCCTAATCTAGGGATCGCGATCTGAATAAGAACGTAACAATCTCCCACCTACTCTCCCGGTCGTGGTGGTGGTACGTTCTTATTTATCACTTTGGCCCTCTCTGTATCGAATCTAGACGATAGGAGCTGCTCTTCCCCCAAGCAACATCGATACGACCAAAAGTCCGGTATCTTGGCACATCTGCCAATGACTAGGCCTATCCGCCCTGGCATGTCCGCCACTGACCAGGCATATCTGCCCAAGACTTATCATAACACATACTAGACCATACATCAATAGCCTAGGCATATCAATCTCATCAATTGCAAATATCAATACAATAAGATAAAGTATGTGATTTTGGGAAACTCAAGTCAAATCAAACTCGAGTTGTGCAATCCCGAATCAACATTGATTTATACCTTTCTTTTCGTTCTGTCGATCCGACTCTGTCGAAGTCTCGAACTCACTGCCTGTCAATATCAATCTGGTAATGACAATATCGAATATACTGTGTCAATGTACAACTCAATTCAAGACATGTTCTGATCAATACTCAAATCAAGACATAATTTGATCAATGTCAACTATACAACGATACAATCAATACAACTCATAATCTTAACAATAACAGATCATAATCTCAAATATGTACAATCTCGATCATAACAATTCTGAAAATCATAACAATTGCATAAACAGTCTGTTCTCCGATCTGACTTCATTTATACGATGTCTAATATACCCAGAACACCATATATCAATCAAATCACAATTCCCCCAATATCATAATTTCAAATCATATCGAAACGTAGTAAAACTTACGTCTAGTTGAAGCTCTCGTCAATAGCAATACGGTACTGAAGTCGGATTGCAATTCTGACGGACGGATCTTGCAAAATCACAAATCTAAAATATGAAAAGCCGTAAGTGGCTCATTCTATGCACTGACGTGCTGGTCTCGGCACCTAAGATTTTCTCTGCTCGCGCATATGTGCGCACTGACACCGTGCATATGCACGAGACCTACTGTCTCGGAATATTACAGCTCGCGCATATGCGCGCCTCGTCTCCGTGCATATGCGCGAGACCTTCTGGTCTCACACTTCATCCTTGCGCGAGCTCGCGCATATGCGCGCACACTTCTCGCGCATATGCGCGAGGTCTTCTGCCACTATCGCACATATGCGCGGCTCCTTGTCACGCATATGCGCGAGGTGTTCTATCCTCGCACATATTTCGTGTTTTCTTCCGTCTTTCCCAGTCTGATCCTTTCCGTTATAATCCCCTCAATTATCACTAAATCATTTCAGATTAACAGGATAAAAATCTCGGGCATTACAACTTTGACTGTTGTCAGCCGAAATGCAGGAGAAAATATCTTATTGAAGTCAATGTCTTCTTTCTAAGCATACTCTTTTATCACTAATCTAGCACGACCATCACGCTTGATCTTATAGACTCATCTGTTACCAATTGATTTCCTACCTCTTGATTGCGTAACAAGATCCCAAATTTTATTTCTATCTAATTCCTCCAAATTTTCTAGCATTTATGTCATTCACAGGGTTCCATCTGAGCTTTGAGTAGCCTCATGGAAACTCAATGGCTCACCATCCTCTGTTAATAGAAAATATACAATATTGCTTTTAGTGGCATAATCTGAAAGACAACATGGTGGTCTTCTGTCTCGAGTTGACTGCCTCACATTGGAAACATCATACTCAACATGTTCTTGTTCCTTGCGCTCCGGTATTGCTTCACAAGAAATTCGATATTTGTCTATCTTATTTTCCACCTAAAATATAGCAGTTTCTGAATTCAGGGTGCTTTCGTCTCCTTTTACTTTATCTTCCTCAAAGATAACATCCATGCCGATGACAAGCTTGTGGACAGTAGGATTCCACAAGCGAAACCCTTTTACTCCATCAGCATAACCCAAGAAGATATACTATCTGGATTTTAATCCAACTTCGATTTTCTTGATCATTGAAGGACTTCCAAATGTATGCAACTGAAAATAATTATTCGGCTTCTCACTCCACATCTCCATTGGAATCTTCAGATAAATCTCCATCGGAGGAGAACGATTGATGATATAACAAGCGTTTTTGACTGCTTCTGCCCAAAATGACATTGTTAGACCCGCAGTTCTCAACATGGCTCTTGTTCTATCCAACATGGTCCTGTTTATCTGCTCCGCTACTCCATTCTGTTAAGGTTTGTAAGCCATCATAAACTGTCTTTTGATAGCCTCATGTTGACAAAATGCATCAAATTCATCACTATACATTCTTCTCAATTGTCATTTCTCAAACACTTGATTTTCTATTCAAAATCAAGTATAACTCGTGCTCTGAAATATTTGAAGATCTTGGAAAATTTTGATTTCTTCTTGATTGGATATACCATCTCCTAGAGAAATCATCAATGAATGAGAAAAATTATCTCACTCTTCATAGGGATACAGCCGATGATTTCCAAACATTTGAATGAATCAGCTCTAATATGATTTAACTTCTGGCAGTAGAAATGCCAAAATTTAATCTATGTTGTTTTGTGGTAACACAATGCTCACAAAAGGATAGTGACAATTTTGTAATCCACGACAACAGCTTCCATTCTAAGAGAATTTTCAACCTTTGTTTTGACATATGTCTAAGATTTTTATGAGATAATACTGTTAATTCTTCTTCTAAATCAATCGATGCAATCGCTAGTTCCGCCTCTTGGTGTGTTTCTCCCAAAAGTACATACATATTTGCAGAACTTTTTCCGCATACATAACCAAGAGCGTGATTTTCACAATTTTCATGATATCGTGTTTTATACGAGTTTTGAATCTGATATCATCTATTGCCCAAGGAAAAAAGATTCTTCATTAGCTTCTTCACATGTTGTACCTCTTATATGATGCGAAGGGTGATATCAAACATTTTTTTATAGTACCACCCCTAATAATTTCCAAGGCATGATCATTTTCTATGAATACAGATCCACATAAGACTAATTCATACTGATCGAACCATTCTCTCTTAGACGTCATGTACCACGTCGCTCTTGAATCCATATCTCACAAAATTTATGTCTGCCTTCTTCAGCTTTTGCTGCTTCGCTGAATAATATTTTACCACTGCTTTAAGTACTTGCCACATTTCCTTGAGAACCTTCTCGATACTCATACATTCTTTCTTGAAGTGTCATTTACCGCCACATTAAAGAAACAAATATTTTTCTTTTTACTTCTTGACTTTGATCTACTTTATTTTTGGCTCTCATTGGAGTCACAGCCCATAAATCTCCCTCTTATTATCAGTAAAACCTATGCCGGCTTCAAAGTTATCGACCTATCTTCCTATTCTTGCGCAGGCTTTCTTCTTCGAGAACCGCAGCTAGGCATCTTAGAATTTTAGAGAACACATAAGGATATTATTGGTTAAGTTGATGACAAGATGACCATATGAATCTGTTAGTGTCAAGTATACAGTGTCAAGTTTTAGTACGTGATTTATATTTAAAACTTATATTAAATACATTAATTATAACAATCCAAATTTATTTAATAAATTTAATGAGGATTTTGATTAACACTAATAAAATAAATAAATTTGAACACATACAAACCTTGAAATCAGTGAATGAACGAATCTAGAGATACAATTTCACTTAATATCCATTATGTTTGATTAGTATTGATAATTGTATCTCTAACACCAACTCATTTATTAATCAAGAACACTCAATCTTTCTATTATATTTTCTAAGTGATAAATAGAAGTGTATCTTTTGCTACTAATTTTAATATTTTATTTAAAATCTAATACCAAATGATATGCGCAAAGAATATTCTTACCTTGATTTCGATGAGCTTATACATCTTCCGAACAATATAAACACCCAACAATGTGGTTTCTATGATTGGATTTTCAATCTGCTCTCTCAAGTGATAGATCCAAATTATTTGTTCCATAAATTTATTGTAAATAAATTGAAAGCGTTGATAACATGAAAACACAATTAAACAAAGAAGATAATTAATTATAAAACTCAATAATTCAAAAACATATTGTTTATCACGAAATTTTATGGGCGTGACAGACATGAAATCATGCCAAATGTGAAATCCGACTTCTAAACCAAAGGATGTGAGACTCGAATCGGTTGCTAATTCTGACTCCCTTGGTAAAGTCAAGAACCATAATTTAATTTAGAAAAACAAAAGAAATTGAAAGGAATATCTATAAACATCCACAAAAAAATAATGCTTTATGAATCAATATTTTTATAAGTAGAAAGTGAAATAAAAACTGAAGGGATATAACAAAGTTAAAGAAAACCAAAATCATAGAAACTGAAAACGAGTAAACGAAAATGACCTATAATTAACTAAATTTGCAGAGAATTTTTGATGTTGTTTGTTGATGAATTTTTGCGAGATTTCTCTTCTAACCCCTGCTGCTTCAACTCATCTGAGCAGTTCCAGCCACCTTTTACGACCATCAATCATGGATCGTGAATCAACTCCTTCGATTGTCCAAGTCAACTAACTTCTTTATGAGCTTGTGAAATGGTGTTATCACATTTAATTGACTTCTATTGCCGGCTGGATTTGCAAAATTTTGGCTTTGCATAATTTAGGCTCAACAATTGCCCCTCGTAGCCAATTTGGCCACAATTTAATTATATTTATTCATCCAATCATATTGCCTTAGCTCAATTACAAGTACTGGATCCAAGTACATAAGACAAAATATTTGGGGGAGGAAATAAATATGTGGTCTTCCTTTAGATCCACCTTCATATTCTTAATTTCATGATAAAAATCATCTTTTAACCATCCTATATCATCTTCCTTTCCTAATTCCTCCAATTCTTCAATATCGTCACTAACAAACCTCTTTCACAAATGGGACAACCAGTTGGCCGCTCATGGAGATCTCGTGTCCAATATCACGGCCAAATACATCACCTCTATGAAGTCATCCTAGTTTATGAAAACCGCGACCTTCAACTTCCTTTGCATCCAGCCACACCATTTTAAAGAGCATGTATATTTCAACGTTTTTTTTTATTTATTCAAGACACAAATGCTTTAGAATTTCTCATGCTTCCATGATCATGCACTCAAGGTGTTTGAAATTTTATGTTAATGAGGCTTGTCTGTCCAACTTTATAACTTACCTTATAATTTTTGGATTCAATAGCTTTAAATTTGAAGCAATATTGTGCAACATTCTGTTCGTGTGGCTCATCATATTCCAATTGCTTGAATTTTTGTTTGACATGAGATCTTCCATGAACCTACTATTCTCATTGATTTTAAGGATCTGATTCATCTTCTGCAGACACTGACATTCAGCTTCCCTCTCAAGTTTTATTTTTGTAATTTTCAAAAAAAAGTACACTGTAAACCGCATGCCGTGCAAATTATTTAAATTGTTTATTTATTTTATTAAATCGCTTTTAAACGTTTAAATGACATATTTTATATTATTAAATGTTTAAATTGCACGATTTCATGAAATTAAAGATTTTGTCCGGATATTCGATATTAGGTCGAGAAAGGAGACCGAGGATGAAAAAGATGAAAATATTTTTCGATAAATGTTTTAAGGCTCGATAATATGATTAAATAGGATTAAAATTTTCTAAAAATGCTAGATTCCAAATTATTTTACGAGTCGAGCCTTATTTTATCTGGGAAGTCGGTTTTAGTCAAATAAAAGACTTCTAAAGGCCCGAATTTATTGTTTTTGAAAACAAATATTGTAAACTTTTATTTTATAATTAAATGGACCTAATTTAACTAGGATTGATGAGCCTAATTATCCCAAACTCAAAAACCCCAACCTTTTACATGAATTTCGAAATTTTATAAATCAAATACCTAAGGTTCTAGACTCTTGGTGGCCGAAACACACACACACACCACGCACACTAATATTTTCAAAAATTTTGAAGAGAAAAATCCAAGGTTATTCGTCGTCCATCCGTTATTCAGCGCAACGCGCGCCAACGATCGTATTTTCGAGCTTTTTTAATGCAAAGACGTGCTTATAAACTTTCTTTTTTGCACCATTCAAATCATAATATGTGTGTTTTATGTTGTGAGACATGGAAATTATTTAGATCAAATTATGCAAATATTTAAGGGTTTATTTTCAACTTCTTTGATGATTTTATGCTTGTTTGAGACGTACCATGATTGTCAAGGGACATGCTGCCATCAGGGGATGTAAATGAATGAAAAAATAGGGTCTTTAGGCACGAGACGATGGCCAAACATAAGCTAGGTGCGTGCGTGGCTAGAGGCGAAGGAGGCTAAGGTTTTCAAGGATTTCTTGGGAGGCTTGTCTACGGTTAGGGGCCGATGCACTAAGGCTCGGCCAGCCATGGTATTGGGCCTATTCGTGGCATGGTCCAAAGGTTAGAAGGAATCCTAGAGCAGCTAGATGGGTGGCGCGATGACAGAAGGCGGCCGCGAGCCTTGAAACGAGAGCTAAGGTTCACGGCTTGGTTGTAGTGTGCGTGGGGCTAGCTATGGCTGGTCCAGGAAGTCTTGTAGGGGTCTAGGAGGGTAGGCTAGGGTTTGATCAAGGTATGGTCCGTGAGGGCTCGAGGGTGGCTCGAGTTTGGGAAGAAACTGGCTCAAATTAGGGTGTAGGGTTTGGTTTTGGCTAGGGAAAGAGAATGGGTTCGAACCGTGGTTCACGGAGGTTGGTTTGTAGCTCATGGGGGTAGCTTAGGGATAAAAAGTTTAAGTTTAAAATTTGGGAAGAAAATATTAAATTTTGAATTAATTCAAGTTTAAAATGTCTTACGGCTTAGTTAACTAGTTATTAAATCGAGAGCTCGGGTTTACGCCTAAGAAAAATATTAGAATCCAAAATTTAAGCTTATATGATAGTTTGAGATAGATTCGAGTAAAGAAAAGTAAGTTTGAAGAATGTGAATTGACAGTGACACAGAGGATATAATGGGGATATCATGAGGGTAAAGTCTCCAGAGGGATCCCGTTTACCGAAGAAGACCCTAGAAGGAGCCCAACGATCATATTTTCATATTTGGTCACGACCCAGTAACGAGAGTTGTTGATGCCCCGCCCCCAGGTACTTGGTGTATATAGACTGATTAGTCGATCACATGATCATATGATAAAGGATAGTCACTTTCAAGGATCAAACTTCACCAAAATGATACGATGATGAAAGGCTTTATGATTTAACGATTTATGATTTATTTACGCTTACGAGTTTTATGCCAGCTTATTTTAAATAAAAATATGATTTTTAAATACATGTGCCTACATATATTATTTGTTATGTATGGTTAGAACGTACTGAGTTGTTAGACTCACTAGGTTTGAATGATCATAGGTGAGAATGATTTTGAAGGAGGTGCTGACGCTTGAGTGGATCAAGTGTGGCAGTACACTCCCGAGGAACTTTTAAAATTTCCGAATTAGCTTAAGATTTAAGTTTTTAAAGTAAATATTTTGAGGCTTTTAGATTTTTAGTTTTTATGTTGGATGGTTTTGAAGTTAGAAGAAACTATTTATAAAAAAAATTCCTAAATATTTATTTAAATTTTAAAGTTAAAGGTAAGGGACGTTTCAGTTTTCTTTCTAGCTTTTGCTTCAGCTTTTCATCGATCTAATTTTGCAGCCTTAGCTTTAGCTTGCGAGCGTGCTTTCTCTCCTCTTATACTCTTCTCAAGCTCCTCCTTTTCCGAACTTACATCTTAGACACCGACAACAACTGAGCTACTAAAGTCTTCTGATTCAGCCACTGCTTCCACTGCTTGTCGATAATCTGGAACAGACCTAGAGAAATAACCATTGGAAGTTTTCCACGTATTCGCATTTGGCTGACACAGTCTTTGGAAATTTCTTGATGTTTCATCACGCACTTTCTTCGTGCATTTCACTTTTTGTGTGCATACTTACATCTAATACACCAAAACATTTGCAAAAGTTGCTTTAGGATTAACTTCAAATGCTTGATACATTTCTTGTCTCAAGATTATTTCCACCCCACAACCTATTTTAGGCCAATAAAAATTCTCTGGATGGTCTAGTTTTCTTTTGTCCTCGGTATCTTCTTCACATCACATTCTTGTCTGAATTTATTTCTTTGACTTCGTATGTTTTGATACAATTTGATCATTCATATCTTTGTTGATCATCACTTCAATTATTTTTGACCTTGTTCTCATTCATTTTCCTGGAAACATAGTTGGAGAAAGATGAGGATTTGAGAACTTCGAAGGCCAATGTTATCTTAAAAACCAATAGAGATGAAAAGTCTTTTTTCATGGATGTGCCGTTGGCCAATCCAAAAAAAATTACCAAGCTTGGATGAATTTTGCAAGAGGCTGAGCATATATGTATGAAGTGTCATACACATTGAGAGGAAATAAACAAGTCTAGGGGATAGTAGTTGTACCAAGTGCCATGATTTGACCAGTGTATTTTTTATTTATAGACTTGAGAAAGTGTCTTGAAAGCCAAATTTGTTCTTGGAAACATGTTGTTAACATTATACATACTGCTTCAGATTTCTATAAATATATTTATATTTTTGGCATGTCACATTTATATGGGAAGCTCTGTCCAAACTTTCTTTAAAACTAAACAATGTCTAACAAGCCTATTTTTTTCAGTTTATATACAAACATGTCAATCAACACAACTTTTTACAAACCACCTGAATTTTCTTATCAATCCAATAGTTAAAAATCACTTTTTAACAAAATTCACCAATGTTTCAAGATGTGCAACTAACGACTCCATCTTACTATTAACTTGGCCAACAAAACCAACAAACATTCCCCCAAGAATATAGTAAAATGCAGAAAGTCCATGAATAATCATTTTTATTTATTCATCAGTGCTCTGCTATTATTTAAAAATAAGTTTAGTAAGGAATGACTTAGAAGCCTATTCTCTGCATCCTTACATAATTTATTCATAAAATTTATAAATAAAATAGAGCAAAAATAGTAAAGTGGTTGCACAGCCTACTTTTCATCAAGACATCACATAGAACAGATGACAAAGATTAAGGAATATCAAAAATTCAGATGAGTAATTGTCTATGAACAGAATTTCATGTGAATATTTGCAAGATCATAAAGATCACACAATCAAAAACAAAACAAACACAAAGGAGGCAAGCATAAGACCAGAAGTCATTTGTGAACTTCTTGATTCTAAGAAACAAAGCCAAGCACATAGTCTGTTTTAATTCAAAATCATCGTATGACTCAAAGCAACTTACCTTCAACATACAGAAAACTATGATGTTCTGCCTGAGTGCAACCCACATGCAGATCTTTTGACTGCAACTTCATTCCTTCTTCTGGAGACTCTACTCTGCTTCGTTAATCTTTCCCACAAGTATCAACTACTCATTCTATTCCATTCACCCAATAATGTTAATTTTGTACATTTCTTCCTCAAATTTTTACATTTTTAAAAAATCTCTGTTGAATTTCAATAGGTAGAAGTGAACATTTATGGAAGTTTACTACCTGCCACCTTTTTTTTCCATTGATTTAGGAGAAAATATGAATTACATGTTCCTTGAATTGATCATTTGAGTAAGATGATTGGTAATCTCTTGAGTATTGACTTGAAGATGCTTCTGATCTTCCAACCTATATCGTGGTGATCTTCCATGTCAAGCTCCAATCTTCGACCTAAGCTGATTCCCATGACCTTTGAAGAATGATGATTTTATGTATTGTAGATTTCTTATATTTGAGGCCAATAATCATCCAACATAATCAATTATTCCCGGTATTCCCAACTTTGACCCCCAAGAATATTCTTAGCTCCTTGGTGTATGGTTGATGATCCTCGATGATATTCTTGATCCATTGGTTTTTTTGCCATGTACCCTATACTCTTCCTTACATTCACACATCTTTCAAGCACATCCCCGAACTAAAATGATGATTGTATCTACTTGAACTTCTCTTGTACCTATCATTCATTTCAAATATCTTATCTCTGAGTACCCAACACTCTTTTATGGATTTATTGAGTGAATTCTTTGTTTTCCACTTTGAATATGAGCCTTTTACCTAAAATATCATTTATTTGGGAATCCAATGCATTTTCTTCATATTCTTCTCATATTTTTTATGGTTAATCTGGGATGGTGTTTTTGAAGGCACCCTCTCGAATTTCTATTGGTCGGCTCTTTTTCCATCATTAGTTGCCTAAGCAAACGAACTTCTTCCAAGGTACTGGTTCACCGACCTTTTGGCCATGAATCCTCTATTATTCCTTGTATTTTCCCAATTTTCAGGTGTCTTCCCCCTATAATAATGATGATCCTCCATCTTGAATAATTTATCTTTTCTTTATTTAGTTTCAAAAATAGTATTACGGGGTACCCAACACTTTTTATGACTTCCTGGATATGATTCTTGTTCTTCAACTTTTGGCACAAGTATTTTACATCAAATATCACTTCTTCGGGAATCCAATACTTTTTCATAACATTCTTCCTAAATTTTTATTTCTTTCCTTGATTAATCAACATATCACGTTTTCCTATTTTAAACCACGAGCTATCCACATCACTCAATAAAGTATTGGAAACATAAAATTCTTCATATTTATTCATTTGTTCTTATTTTCGGGAAAAATATTCTTTCATATGAACAAATGGATTTTGGATATCCGCCTCCACATTTGAGTGACCTGGAAATGCATAGAAATAATGGCGATGAGAATTCCCTGATGATTGGTCACACCCTTATTATATACTTGACATGATTACCATAATCAAAATAGGATTGGAATGATATATCTATATCATGAAGCAATTTAAAAAAGAGGTATCAATATGACGGTTTATAAAAATTTTGGCATAATGTCCCTATATTTTGAATACACCAACAATCAAGCAACAATAACAATATGTACATATAATCTTATCCTTATATACAAACATATTCTGTATCATTATACACATAGAAATATACCTTGTAAAACTTGTTTCAAACCCCAACATTAAGTTCATTATAATACATATGCGAAAGCTATACAATAAGACATCTCGGTTCTTGTTGAGGTGAGGCACATCACAAGCATCCATTGGCGAACCGGCATCTTATATATCTTCTTTACCTGAACCTGTAATACATGAGCTACGTGAGTTTATAAAACTCAATAAGTTGGCATTTATACATATCTATATGCGTAGAAGGAACATACATATCAAGTCGTGATCAACAATGAATCTTTAAACCATGTTATATCATAGCATATATTCATGTTCATTTTTGTACTTGATCCTCATTAGTTGACATGTATTACCGTGCTTGCTTTATTATATAGCTACTACTGTGTTGGACGTCAGGGAGCAACCTTTGGCAACCCTACGCCCCATGATCATATATTGGCCAATAGGTTTTGTGGACTTAAAACCACACATCATGTCGACAAGCTCTATATCATGTAAAAATTAGTCATTTTCGTTTCATGTTCATGTTCAAGCTCATGACATAGCACCCATCTTCAATATTCATGAGTTCCTTTCATATTTAATACATAACAATGTAATATGGTGCTATGTTTTCATCAATAAACATACTAACAATGTACATATATCAATAATCAATGGGAAGTATTTGAAATCATAATACTACTCATGTATTACTGCAAGAACATGCCAACTTACTGTCTAAGCGTAAGAACACTAGTTTGAGACGATGTTTCTCGCTCCTATACTGCAAAATATATCAAAATCCAATCATTATGTCTATATGGTCTTCTACATATATAAAAACCATTAAAAAGGTGAAAACTTACAGCTCTAGGATGCTCTTGTGATGTAGAACTAAATTCTAACTTCAAATGATGAAAAAGAAAAGATGGAGGATCACTTGGGGGAAGAACTTGGCAAACCCTTGTTGTCTCCTTTGTTTTCTCCTTGATTTTTGATTTTAAAATGGTGACAATGGCTGAAACCCTCGACCCTTATCTATTCAAGTCACAAAAACCAAGCTTCGAACTCAAACTTTTGTCCTGGGGTGCTAGGGTGGTTAAGTTTGGCCACCCCAGCGTGAGCCCTACTATAAAAACACCTAAAATTTGGTACAGGTGCGCTAGGGCGGTCGAAGTTGACTGGCCCAGCGCGGGCGCTTCTGCTCTCTGCGAACAGACTTCTCAAAGATTGCTCCAGAACCGTCTCTTCCCTTCAAAACTGGAAAAAATGGTAAACATGAAAGTTGTAGCCCTATATCTTGGCTTGAATCTTCAACTAGTTTCATGTCATTTGGAAATCTGAGTAAAAAGTTATGCTTATTCTTCCAACGTGTTTCAGTGAAGGAATGACGATATACACAACACATTTCGGAACACTTTTGGCTTGTCTGCCACAATGATTTGGACAAAACCCAAAACTTGAAAGTTGTAGCATTACATCTTAAATTTCTAATGGTTATAGCCTCACATAAGTTGGATAAATATTCTAATCATTAAGCTAAAACCCGTAAAAACTACCATATTTTCATCTCATTTCCTACCAATTTCATTACACTACATCTATCTACACATCTTACTATCACTATTTAGACACATGTTCATTCTCAATACACCATGGACAATCTAGAAATCATATTCAATCTCAATATCGATACCTCAATCAACATGTAAAACATAATGAGCTAAATAACTACATATTAAATGACATAAACACATTGTTAATCATTCGTACGAGTAATCGGGCATTACATGATTCTTCAACCTCGGCATTTTGTTTGTAGTCATTATTTTGTCCTTCTTTCCCTTGGCCAAAATTATGTTGGTATTCTACAGTTTCTTCCAATCCCCTCACTATGGTTGACATGATATTGCTCACCTTTTTTGTCACGCGACTCAAAGATTCCTATCTACGTCTCATGACACTTGACATAATCAAATCTAATTTCTCGATCTCATACTTTAGTTAGAGGAAACACAAGGAACTGAGAATTTCTTAGGGATTTTTTTGGAATTCTCATCATGATAAATGTTATCTCCCTCTATTCCAACATATGATGGACGAATTCTTCAACTAGTCTTCCTTGTTCATTAGAGCCGTGTGATAGTCCTTCATGTGAAACTCATGTTTTTATTTTCTTGAATCATAATCGTATGGATATAAAAAATTAGAAATCATATTTCACAGTATCAAACAATGCATTACATTCCTTTGAATGCATCCTTATGCTGCAGCTTTCATCTAAGTTTTGTCTCATTTCTTATGTAAAAGAGAATCGAGGAATCTGCAATTTTCTTCAGAAACACAACCATATAAACATGAAGATTTAGAATTAACATTTTTTCCATCTCCCCAAGAATTTATTTGTGCACTCAGTTGACGTAATAAACTCCCTCAAAAGTATTCATCATCTAATTTCTTCAATATTTTCTCGGCGAAAGTTACTTGAAACATCCATATCTTATTTTGTGAAATATCGTTATATGAATAAGAAAAAAAAAAGAAATAATATGAATTTCAAGTATCCACTAAGAGCATTCCCTCCCAATGGTTCATAAACTTACTGGACTTTGCAGCATTATTTTTCATTTTCGGTGTTTCCTTGCTTCCTTGAAAGCATGATCCCAATGGGTGTGCCAATTTGGTTATCACGAAAATTTACCGGTGTGTCATGCACGAAATCATGCCAAATATAAAATCCGACTTCTAAGCCAAATGATATGAGCCCCAAATTGATTATTAGTTGTGCCTTCCTCAGTAAAGCATCCAGAACTAGAAATTAATTTAGAAAAACAAAAGAATTGAAAGAAATATCCATAAACAACAACAAAACATTTATGCTTTTATGAATCGATTTTTTTATAACTAGAAATTGAAAATAAAAACTGAAAGGTTATGATAAAATTAAGGAAAACTAAAATCATAGAAAATGAAAATGGGTAAACGAAAACGAACTATAATTTAAAAAATTTCAGAGTAATTTTTATTTTGTTTCTTGATGAATTGTTGCGAGAGCTCTCTTCTGATCCTTGCTGCTAGTTTTTGTTCAACTCCTCCGAGCATTTCCAACCACTTCCACGATCATCAATCGTGTCACGCCCCAGGACGGGGGTTGGTTGACACCGGTGTTGCTCTCAAATTTACATTAGAAAACAACAAGCCTCAGAAGTACAGAATTTCAGAAACTCGTCTTTTATTCATAATAATCATTGTCTGTTACAACTCAACGACAAATTTTTACAGCGGAACTGTAAAACCATGAAATTACAACGTCTGAACAGATGCAGCGGAATATAAAACATAAATCAGAACTAAGAACAACGATCTTCATCACCAGTCCCAAAACTGACGTTGCTCCTCTTCTTCTATCAACTCTTCCTCGTTCTTATCTGAGATGGGTTTGGTGGGTGAGTGATATGATTGTCACTCAGTAAGCGAGGGCGGGAATAACTCCCAGTTTTCGAAATCGTTTTCAACAGCAACAATAATACAATAATATCCAGAAACTTGTATTTTCATAACAGAATCAGAATTCAGAAAGTTACAGGTTTCAGAACAGAAATCAGAATTAGTAAGCACTGAGCACGTTAGTGAATTTCATGGCTAAACTGATATCAGTCCCCTGTATGTTCTCTCCTCTAAGGGGTGAGGCCAGAATCAGAATTCAGAAAGGTTCAGAATATATATTCCTACCATTAGTTCACTAGGGGGTTTCAGTGCTTCAAAATCAGAAATCAAACATACAGAAACTGAACTTTAAAACGGAATTATCAAACAGATTTCAATATATTTATATATAAGTCCACTTACCGTAATTTGCTAAAGAATTTCGGTGGAAGTCTGGAAATCTGCTTGCCTTGATACTGGATTTTACAGCTTCGAAAATCAGTACTCTCTTAGCTCGAAAATTCAAAAATAACTCAGGATTTGTGTAACACCAATTTCAGAGACTTGAGAGTGTTATTTATAAGCCGAAATCTGACTGTTAGGCTCCCTATTAATGGTCATAATCTGCATTTAACAGCCTTGATTCCATTTTAAATGCTTCAGTTACAAGTCCAAGCTGAATCAGTAACTGTCTGCTGCTTTCTCGCTCTTCTGCTGCTGGATTCTGTCTGCTGGAAAAATACATGTCTGCTGGAAAAATACCAGCTTCTGAAATATTATCTTCTGCTGGAAATTTTGCATTGCTACTGAAATACTGGAAATTCGGGTTCTCACATCCCTCCCTCCTTATGAAAAGTTTCGTCCTTGAAACTTGGCTATACTTGATCTTCAAAGAGATAGGGATATTGTGCTCGCATCTTTTCTTCCAACTCCCAAGTAGCTTCTCTTTCGGTATGGTTGGACCATTGTACTTTGACATATGGAATAGTTCGTCGTCTCAGTACTTGGTCTTTGAAATCCACAATTCGAATCGGAATTTCTTCATACTTCAGCTCTTCATTTAGATTGTCCTCAATCAACAGTGGTCCAGTTTCAAGAATATGACTACGATCGAAAATATATCTCCTTAGCTGCGATACGTGGAATACATTGTGAATTCTCGACATGTCGGGTGGAAGTGCTAATCTATAAGCAAGTGTTCCCACTTTCTCAAGAATTTCAAATGGTCCGACGTATCTGGGATTTAGTTTCCCAGTCTTATTGAGTCGGATTACACCCTTCATGGGTGACACTTTCACATATGCTTTCTCTCCAAATTCAAATTCCACGGGCCTTCTTTTCATGTCCGCCCAGCTTTTCTGTCGATCTTGTGCAGATTTTAGTCTCTCCTTGATCACAGCAACTTTATCCACTGTTTCTTGGATTAGTTCGGGTCCAACGATGGATTTTTCCCCTACTTCATCCCAATACAGTGGTGATCGACATTTTCGTCCATACAGAGCTTCGTATGGTGCCATTCCAATGCTGCTGTGGTAACTATTATTGTATGCGAACTCGATTAAGGGCAGATGTTCGCTCCAATTACCACTGAAGTCTAGAGCACAAGCTCTCAGCATATCCTCAAGAGTTTGAATTGTTCTCTCTGTTTGGCCATCGGTCTGAGGATGATAGGCCGTACTAAGAGTAACCTTTGTCCCCATAGCTTGTTGAAAGCTCTTCCAAAATCGAGATGTAAACCTAGGGTCTCTGTCTGATAGTATGCTAGCCGGTACTCCATGTATTCGTACGATCTCATTCATGTACAAGGTGGCTAGCTTGTCCAAATTATAATTCATGTGGACAGGTAAGAAATGCGTCGATTTCGTGAGTCTATCTACGATTACCCAGATGCCGTCATGACTTTGTCTCGACTTGGGTAAGCCTACTACAAAATCCATGGAAATATGTTCCCATTTCCATTCCGGGATTTTCAAGGGTTGAAGAAGTCCACCAGGTCTTTGGTGCTCTGCCTTGACTTGCTGGAACACGTGACACTTGGAAACATACATTGCCACGTCTTTCTTCATTCCACTCCATCAAAAATTTCTCTTCAAATCTCTGTACATCTTGGTACTGCCAGGATGTACTGAAAATTTTGACTTATGTGCTTCAGACATTACTTCTTGTCGAAGGTCATCAATGTCTGGTACACACAATCGTCCCTTCATCCACAGGATTCCTTTGTTGTCTATCTCAAAATCTTGTGATTTCCCTTCTTTGGCTTGCTCTTTCAGTTTCACCAAAGCGGAATCTCTATCTTGGCTTATCTTGATTGTCTCTCGATGACATGGTTGTGCTGAAAGTGATGTCAAGATTACCTTCCTCCTATTCTTTCGACTTAAAGCATCTGCTACTTTGTTGGCTTTGCCTGGATGGTAGCTTATTATCAAGTCGTAATCCTTCATGAGCTCGATCCATCGTCTTTGTCTCATATTTAGTTCCTTTTGCGTGAACAGATATTTGAGACTTTGGTGATCGGTGAAAATCTCACACTTGGATCCATAAAGATAATGTCTCCAAATCTTTAGTGCGAATACCACTGCAGCTAGTTCGAGGTCATGCGTTGGGTAATTTTGTTTATACGGCTTCAACTGCTTTGATGCGTATGCAATCACCCTTCCCTCCTGCATGAGTACACATCCTAAACCTTCTTTGGATGCATCACTGTAGACGGTGTAGTCCTTACCTTCCATAGGTAATACTAGTACTGGTGTGGATATAAGCTTCTTCTTCAAAGTCTCGAAGCTTTGCTCACATTTTTCACTCCATAAAAACTTAGAGTTCTTCTGTGTGAACTTGGTGAGAGGTATGGCTATTGAGGAAAATCCTTCAACAAATTTTCGATAATAGCCTGCTAATCCCAAGAAGCTTCGTACCTCTGTCGCATTCTTTGGTCTAGGCCAATCCGAGATTGCCTCCACTTTCTTAGGGTCCACAGATACTCCTGCTGCTGATATTATGTGTCCCAAGAATGCGACGCTCTCCAGCCAGAATTCGCATTTCTTGAACTTGGCGTATAGTTCTTTTTCTCTCAGCTTCTGTAGGGTGAGACGAAGATGTTCTTTGTGGTCTTCTTCACTTGACGAATATACTAGAATATCGTCGATGAATACCACAACAAACTTGTCTAGAAATGGTTTAAACACTCTGTTCATGAGATCCATGAATACTGCCGGAGCGTTTGTTAATCCGAACGGCATCACTGTGAACTCATAGTGTCCATACCTTGTTCTGAAGGCTGTCTTCGGAATATCGTCCGTCTTGACCTTGAGTTGGTGATAGCCTGACCTTAAGTCGAGCTTGGAAAAGACTGAAGCTCCTTTAAGTTGGTCAAACAAGTCATCAATCCTTGGAAGCAGATACTTGTTTTTTATTGTGATCTTGTTCAGCTCTCTGTAATCGATACACATCCTCATACTTCCGTCCTTCTTCTTTACAAATAGGACAGGAGCTACCCACGGAGATGTGCTTGGTCGGATTTGCTTCTTGTCCAACAACTCTTGAAGTTGCTCTTTGAGTTCTTTCAACTCTGCTGGAGCCATTCGGTATGGTGTTTTTGAGATTGGTGTAGCATTGGGCACTAAGTTAATCTAAAATTCCACTTCACGATCGGGAAGTTCGCCAGGGAGTTCTTCAGGAAAGACATCTGGGAATTCTTGTACTACTGGAATCTCTTCTAGCGTAAGTGTGGTTTCTTTCTTCACCTTGCTTAACATAGCTAGGTAAACTTCTTCCCCACTTTTCATGGCTTTCCAAGTTTGAGAAGCAGAAAGAAGAGTCTTTCGTTCTTTGGTCTTGCCATGAAATAAAAGTTTCTCTTGGTGTGGAGTTTGGATGGTTACCGTCTTTCCATGACAGTCTACTAAGGCATGATTCCTGGCTAACCAATCCATTCCAAGAATTACGTCGAATTCCACCATGTTTAGTTGAACCAGGTTTGCCTTGAAATTCTGATCTTCTATAAGGATACCAATATTCTGATATAGAGTGCGAGTTTCTAAAATTCGATTAGCAGGAGTTGCTACTCTATATGGTTCTTCTAGGTTAACAGGCTTAGCTCCTAACTTCTTGCCAAATCTCTTAGACATGAATGAATGCGTAGCACCACAATCAAATAACACATAAGCAGGTATATTATTGATTAGAATGGTACCGGCCACGACATCATTTGAGTTGTCCGCTTCTTCTTGAGTGATAGCATAGACTCGAGCATTGGGCTTGTTCTCCTTAGGCTTATTTGGAGTTGTTCCACCTGCTGGACGGCTGGACCATTCCTTGGATCTAGAATAGGACATTGAGCAATGCGATGGTCCATCTTCCCACAACGGAAACAAGCTCCAGAATTCCTACGACATTCACCAGTGTGTGTGAATCCGCAAGTTTGGAACTTGACTCCTTCTTTGTTTGATTGAGAAGAAGTGGTTCTTTTGGATGGAGCACTAAATTGGTTGCTTGCAAACCTAGACCTCTTGAATTGCTGGCCCGATTGGTGCTGGCTTGGCTGAGGACGTTTGAGTTTGTTCTCGCCTTCACGACTCTTAATATCATTTTCAGCCCTGATGGCGGCTCCCATCAATTCATCAAAACTATTGGGCTCGATAACGGCAAGGGCAGATTGAATACGGCTGTTCAATCCTTTCTTGAAGCGATGCATCTTCAAGGCTTCGTCTCCCATGATGGTTGGGGAGTAAGTTCCCAACGAGTGGAACTTGGACGAATACTCCACCACTATCATGTTTGGTTCTTGAACCAAGCTTTCAAATTCTGACAGCTTTTGCACTCGAACTGCTGTCGGAAAATACTGCCTCAGGAATGCCTCTCGGAACCTTTGCCAAGTGATAGGTCCCGCCTCTAACATAGCTGGTGAGACTCCTTCCCACCATTTGGCAGCTTTATCCACAAGAAAAGGTGTAATCACCTCTACTCTGATCCTTTGGGGAACCTCAAGTAGTCGAAGATGATTTTCCACCTCTTTCATCCAATTCTGTCCGACCTCTGGATCGGTGCTTCCATCGAAATTAGGAACTCTTGCTCTTCGGAGGGACTCATAATGCTGTTTAGTCCCATTCTGAGCTGGAGGTGGTGGTGGTGGCTGGTTAGCATTAGGGTTCACTAACCCTTGTAACATGGTTGCCACAATCGTGGCTATAGCCATTAAATCCACTTGGCTGAGGCCAACTGTTGTTGTTGTTGTTGTTGTTGTTGTTCATTCTCATCGTTGCGGTTGTTGTTACGGTTGTTGTAGCGAGGGTTGCGGTTGTTTCTCACTGGTCTTCCGTCCATTTCCTACAATTATGAAAGTTCTGAGGTTGATGACAGAATAGAGACTAAGCAAAAGAATCACAATGATTGAGTACTTGCTCCAAAATTAAATATGAACCAATGGATAGAAATAATCTTTTATTGATTCCTCAAGAAAGTGCAATTACAACGAAACATCGAAATGAAAACAGAAATGCAAGTGGGATAAGTGTTATTACAAAGAAAACAACTACTGATAGGCTAATCTACTACTTCTCCTAATCCCAAATCCATAAGATCCTCTTCAACTTCTTCTTCTTCTTCTGGATCCTCCTCAGGTTCTTCTTCATGGTTGGCCATTACTGCTTGTAGATGTTCAATATGACCATGCAGAACTGCATTCTGGTCGCTAAGAACTTCAACAGTACTCTGCAACTCATGAATTTGAGCATCGGTCTGCTCAATATACTGATTGTGCTGGTGCACGAGTTGATGATTCTGATCCTTGAGTATTTGGATCTTGTCAACTAATGTATCACGTAGCTCGATGAACTCTGCCACCGTCTCTTGGGATATTTCAAACTCCTCTTGAGCCTTCCTACTCCTCTCTTCTGCCTCATGTAGATAATGAGCATAACGTTGAACATCACACCTCAAATGTTCTACTTGACGCTCTAACTCATCTTTGTCCAACTTTAGGTAGTAGTTATTCCTTTTTAGTTTTTCTAGCTTCCTCTCTAAGCTCTTAATGTAGCTACTTTGGTCCGCCATATCCTACATCCAAAAACATAAGGGTAAAGGTTCAGAAATGATCTCAAGAATATAGGTCGAGTTATAGACAAATACTGGAATGAACAGAATCAGTACTGCCTATACAATTAACAGAAGAAATGGCTAAAAAATTTTCGATCTCATAATTACGTGAAAAATTTACTAAAAATCCTTGACATCAAGAACATGAATGGTACCAAGTTTGGTGTAAAAATACTAAGCCATTTGGAAATCAAAATTCCTCAAATTTTCGAAAAGTTGGAAAATTTTACGAAAATCGTTCTAGGTTAGGTTCTCCTCATCGAGAGCTTTCCAACGCCTACTTTTAATAGTAAAAATTCCTCCTAGATCAAAAGTTATGGCCGTTTGAAGTTTGTGCGAAAAAAACCTCAACTTCCATGTTATTTGCAAGGTCTACTGCATTCCCTTGCTGTAATACACTGTCTACTGCAACTCTGATGCTTCTGCAATCAGTCTGCTGCTTTTCCAGCATTGTCTGCTGCATTCCGAGTCTACTGACTCAGTCTTCTGCATTCAGATATACTGATTTTGTTTACTGGTTCTGGTTTCGGGCTACTGGTTTTGGGTCTACTGATTTCCATCTACTGGTTCTGGTCTACATCTACTGATTCTGGTTTCAGATATACTGGTTTACTGATTTGTTTCCCTACTGATTTTCCTAACTGTAGCTTATTTTCAGTAACTTTCAGGACTTATTTTCAGAAGTCTATAAGAACTTATTATTTCTAGTTCCTCCTCCCCAGATT
Organism: Primulina eburnea; assembly: GCF_022965805.1. Taxonomy (NCBI): domain Eukaryota; kingdom Viridiplantae; phylum Streptophyta; class Magnoliopsida; order Lamiales; family Gesneriaceae; genus Primulina; species Primulina eburnea. The sequence goes on along the minus strand of NC_133110.1, from coordinate 9,113,527 downwards.
ATGAAACCCGGTTCTGCTCTGATACCACTTCAATGTCACGTCCCGGGACGGGGGTTGGTTGACACCGGCGTTGCTCTCAAATTTACATTCGAAAACAACAAGCTTCAGAAGTACAGAATTTCAGAAACCCGTCTTTTATTCATAATAATCATTATCTGTTACAACTCAACGACAAATTTTTACAGCGGAACTGTAAAACCATGAAATTACAACGTCTGAACAGATGCAGCGGAATATAAAACATAAATCAGAACTAAGAACAACGATCTTCATCACCAGCCCCAAAACTGACGTTGCTCCTCTTCTTCTATCAACTCTTCCTCGTTCTTATCTGAAATGGGTTTGGTGGGTGAGTGATATGATTGTCACTCAGTAAGCGACGGCGGGAATAACTCCCAGTTTTCGAAATCGTTTTCAACAGAAACAATAATACAATAGTATCCAGAAACTTGTATTTTCATAACAGAATCAGAATTCAGAAAGTTACAGGTTTCAGAACAGAAATCAGAATTAGTAAGCACTGAGCACGTTAGTGAATTTCATGGCTAAACTGATATCAGTCCCCTATATGTTCTCTCCTCTAAGGGGTGAGGCCAGAATCAGAATCAGAATCAGAATTCAGAAATGTTCAGAATATATATTCCTACCATTAGTTCACTAGGGGGTTTCAGTGCTTCAAAATCAGAAATCAAACATACAGAAACTGAACTTTAAAACGGAATTATCAAACAGATTTCAATATATTTATATATAAGCCCACTTACCGTAATTTGCTAAAGAATTTCGGTGGAAGTCTGGAAATCTGCTTGCCTTGCTACTGGATTTTACAGCTTCGAAAATCAGTACTCTCTTTGCTCGAAAATTCAAAAATAACTCAGGATTTGTGTAACACCAATTTCAGAGACTTGAGAGTGTTATTTATAATCCGAAATATGACTGTTAGGCTCCCTATTAATGGTCATAATCTGCATTTAACAGCCTTGATTCTATTTTAAATGCTTCAGTTACAAGTCCAAGCTGAATCAGTAACTGTCTGCTGCTTTCTCGCTCTTCTGCTGCTGGATTCTGTCTGCTGGAAAAATACATGTCTGCTGGAAAAATACCAGCTTCTGAAATATTATCTTCTGCTGGAAATTTTGCATTGCTACTGAAATGCTGGAAATTCGGGTTCTCACAAATCGTGTATCCTGGACAAATCATTCGATCGTGCAAACCAACTGACTTCTTTACGAGCTTGTGAAAAGGGGGCTCTCACATTTAATGAACTTCTATTGTTGGTGGGCTATGCAAAATTTTAGCTCAACACATAGTTTTGACCAAGCTACATCGATCTCTAGAAAATGAAATTAGTTTGTAACAAAATAATATTCAAAACCAAACGTGTTTTTCATCATCAAATTAATAATTTAGAATAAAGGGCGAAAATTAAGGAAATATGGAAGCCAAATAGTGTATCCGGCAGGAATACACATTCTTCAATCTTCGTTCTTATGTTTTTTGTTTTCTGTTTCACGTCTTCAATCACCCTCTCTCGTTTTGCAGATGTACTCGTGTGTGAGGCTCTGAATCTCCTCTCGTGTTTAGGCACTGAATCTTGATTATATATTGACCCACAATACGCGAGAAACATTTAATTAGTATTACAAATGTATTTATTACCTACAAAAGAGTTAACTCGCCCTTCCTTTGTGTAACCCAACTAAGAGAAAAAAGTAAAAGGTCTCAATGGTGTGGCATTTCTCATCATTAGATTACTTACCGTTGAAAAAGCACAGAATCGAAAATTTTAGTTTCTTTGGATTCCATGAAGTGCGATAATTCTACTCTAACTATTTTAAAAAGTTTGTTTTAAAAAAAAAAAAAAAACAAAAGTACTATAAATTGTTGATTTTATTTGTGTATATGATATGATATGGAAAAAAATACTATAAATTGTTGAATTTGTTTGTGTATATGAAATGATATAATTTTCCATTTGTATATATTAATCAGAGTATGTCTCTTATGAGACGGTATCACGAATCTTTATCTGTGAGACATGTCAAATCTACCGATATTGATAATAAAAAGTAATACTCTTAGCATAAAAATTAATATTTTTTATGGATGACCTAAATAAAAGACTTGTCTCACAAAATTCACAAGTTTTTACCTATTAATTAATGGTATACCTTTTCTATTGCACATTGATTTAATTGCTTATTATTGAAGTAGAGATTTGCTTTAGCCATATTCGCCGCAACGGACGGCCGAGTATGAATGATTATTGTGAGGAAAATTGGTTTCAACGCCTACTTTTTGTCATTGTTATGTTATTTTTCTCCAATTTTATAACCATTTACATTGGATGCGTCATTTCCACTTCACCATGCATAATAATAATAATAATAATAATAATAATAATAATAATAATAATAATAATAATAATATTGGATTGCTTCGTTTTAAAAAAATTACAATTTTTATGTGAATACAAGTGACAATGTATGTTGTAATTATTGGATGTTAAACTATAATGTCATACTCGCATATAAATTTTTAATAATCATGGGTACCCAAATAAAATTTAATACGAATTTTATTTTGAATATAATCCAAATTTTATAAATGGATATTGTGTTGGAACAATTTTTCCATCAAAATGTTATGTTTGAATTTTTTTTAATAAAAAAATAAGGTATATATAATAATAGTATTAAGTGTGAGGGGCTTAGAATAACTACCTTTGAGGACACCAAAATATTTAATTCCATAATTACCATTCTTATCATACTTAAAACCTTTTCAAGTCACTCCATATTTTAAATAGAAAAAAATCAAAATAAAACTTCCCCTTTAAATCGAACAACTTTTCTAAATCGAAAATAATTTCGTGTTAATTATTTAGTATTATTTGATCAAATTAAAAATAATAATAGCACATGCAATGCATATGCATCTTTTACTAGTATTAAGAAAGAGACCCCTTTACTAACCAAATTTAGTGTGCCTTTGTGATACCAATTCATTTTTACGAAAATATTTCTATCAAGTTAGAAAAATGATTTCTTTTTATTTAATATTCACTGTAAAATTTTAAAATATTCATATATTATCTCTTAAATTCAAACGTTCACGTATTATCTCTTACGAAATTACATATTTAATATATTTGTATCATTATTATCAAAATAATAATTTAAAAAGTAACAAAATAATCACAAATATTACATATATAAAGGAAGAGACACCTTTTTTGTTGAAACGATTTTCATATTTCAAATTTGTCTTTTCGCGTCACTCCACAATTGCAAATACAATCCTTATTTTTAGTTAATTTACAATCTGTTTGATGTAAATTTTAACATAAAAATAATTAGAAATAAAAATACTTTGAGGGTAAACAAAATAAAAATGTTTTATAATGTGCAAAAATTTATAAAACTACCGAAATTCACCGAAAATTTATGTATGCAATTTTTCAATGATCCACGAATGAGGCCTGAATTCCAATTCTCAAATCTGGAGGATAAATAACTTAATCTCCATATTCCTTCTTTCTTCCTACATATCTACATGTAGAATCAAATTCCACGACTCTCATCTCATTACACTCTTTTTTCAAACCTTTCAAGCTCCAAGTTTCTCCGTCACGCACAAAGTTGTATTTTTTTTTCCCACGCTCTTGTCTTTATTTCAATTCATTGATTCATTTCTTCCGTCTACTAGAAAGCCGTCGCACTACCACCTCTCTTGTCATAGCCTATGATATTACAACCACAAATTCTAGTTAAAGGGCTTTATTTTATATGGTATAGGGTTCTATTCCAAGCGAGATCACAAAAGAATCAATTTCATTGATGGCATAGAAGAAGCAAGCTCATGGTCCCCTTTATGGGGCTAAGGTAGCGATCAGATCAAGTTCTTTCTTTTTTTGTGTCAGCTTATGATCTATTCTGGTTTGGTCCGATGGTGTATATAATGCAATTAATTCTTGTATACATCCTCACTTCCCAGGATCTTCGATCAATTTGCCGGTGAAGTAACAACTTAAAATCGAAGTCGTAAATCCCTCGGACTGAGCGAACTAAGGCCCGGTTAGAAAGCGATTCCAATTGTTGATCGACGCGTGTCATGATCACCAGCATAGTCGGCGTTTATCCCACATCCAGCTACAGAAATCTAGGGAACAAGTAAACTCGTTGTCCTTCTCATTTTTTCATGGTATATATGAAGCTTAAATTTTCAACATGTCTTCCTCAACTTTCTTGTAAGGTGTTTGATACATTGTCTAAGATAAAATGAGCTTCAATATTTCATACTTGATGATTCAAAGTTTGGCCAAATATTTTTTTAATACATTGTATTCCTTTTTTATCACACTTTTCTTCTAGTAAGGAGTTCTATTCCTATTTTATCACACTTTATCATACATATGTACACAAAAGTTCCAATTTTTCAGGATAAACTTCATACCTAAGGTTTAGATCTTCCTTGATCTTTGCTTGGCATTCTATGTGATCCTTCTGCCCCATGCTTTTTTTTTCCTGGAGATCTTGTCTACATTTATTTTCACGTACCTTCATTCAAGTATACAAGGTATCTAATTGGCTTCTCTACTTCACTTCAAAGATAACCAACATCTTGTTTGTTTGATTTGTCTTGTTCAATAGACATTACTTGGTGTGAATTGAGGATGGCTTATTGCCAACTTTACTCGAGTTTAATGATTTAATTTGCTTTACTTGTAAGAATAACTGGTGATCTTCCATCTTCCAGAGCAATCCATTCGAGCCAACTTTGATCTTCTTTTGGCTGCCAAGACCACTTATGTTCCTAGGTATGTCTCCACCTTGCCTAGCTCTAAAAACCAAAACAATGTTTCTTTATTATGATATTTTTTCACATTCACATATTTCACCTTAATCTAATGAAGATTCAAACATGGTGGAAGTTTTAATCCAAGTTTTGATCCTTCCTATAGTCATATCTTTATATCCTCTGAAACTATCAACCTACACTTCCCCCTATCTCAGTTTTCCAGGATTCTAGTTCCATTTGCTCAGAAACATTGACACAACTTGGAAATTTCAAAACATAAAGAAAGGTTGGATTACATGATTTCTGATAGCGAGATTATCTTGTCTCTGACAGCCTTAAATATAATATCCAGTAACTCGATAATAACATGTGAATCAAAAGCAACTATATCAACAAGGGGAAGACACATTGACTGAAGAAATTCGAGCCGAGTAATACTCTAAATGGGAGGATCTTCGATGCTTAGATATCTCTTGAGCGCTTGTTTTCATCACCCTTGCAAACACGATTTACTTTGGAATTTTTATACGATGTTTAGGCCATAGTATGGTGCATTTCCTATTTTGTTGCACTTATTTACCATAGTTTGGCTAACTCGTTTTGATTTTTTTGATGTTGGAAAGTGGCTGAAAGCCAAACTTTGCTGGTGAAAATATGTTGTTACCCATATATCTGTTGCTTGAGATTTATTTACAGGTATTTACATTTTTATCATGTCATATTTACAAAGGAAACTCTGTCAAAATTTTCTAAAAACGAAACAAACGACACAAAACATGTGTTCTTCATCAACACAAACATTGTTGATCAACACTACTTGTTACCAACCAAGAGTTAAACAACATTTTCCACGTAATAATCCCCGATGTTTTAAGATAAATAATAAACAAACTTCACTTTGTCAACAATTTGGCCAACAAAAACAACAAATATTCCACTCAAAATACATAAACTACAGCGGATTCCATGAACAATCATTTTTATTTATTCACAAGTGTTCTATCTTTATTTACAAATAAGTTCAATAAGAAATAGACTTAAAATCATATTCCTCACATATTTATAGATACTTCTTATAAGTAACCAAAGTGGTAATCCAACCTACTTTATATAATATTTCCCATCTATTCCAGCTTTATGAACCATCTGTTTCTTGCATCCCTACCCAACTACTAGGATGATAGTATTTCAAGTACTTGCCAATGCACATGTTGTGAGGCTTTCCATCCAAACTTTCCAACCAATGCACGTTTCCATCCAACACAGGATGAACCTTGAATGGTCCTTCCTAATTGGACGACCATTTTCTGAATTCTATGTCTTTTGAACAATGGCGGAATCATCTTCCAAACTACATCCCCTTCCTCAAGCATTTTCTTATTTACGCATTTATTGTAACTTCTGAATACCTTGGCTTTCCGAAGCATCAAATTATTACACGTTTGTATTCTTAGCTCATCCAAATCTTCAAGTTCCATGATCATTGCAAACTTTGGCTCCAACTCATTTTGTTTCATCATTCTCAAATAAAGAATCACCACCTCAGCACTGTGCCATGTCCGTAAGTCAAGGTAAAAAGACTTAAACCAATAGCACTTCATTTTGATGTTCGATAAGCCTACAAGGTTTCCGATATCAAACGATGCCAATCTCGGGGGTTATCCTCCATAATATTTTTCAATAATTTAATCAACACTTGGTTCAAAGCTTCGACTTGGCCATTATATTGTGGATAGTGAGGTGAAGAACTATTCAACTGGATTTCATATTCTTCAGCAAAATCTTTCATTTCTGATCATACTAACATAGTTCCCTGGTCGGTAGTAATTGATTGTGGAATCCTAAATCTATAAATAATATAATCCTTCACAAAAGTAATAAATCCTTCTGCTCCACTTTTTTCATAGGTATGGTTTCAACCCACTTGGTGAAAAAATCAGTAGCCACAATTATTAAAAAATGGTCTTTAGATGAAGGAGGATAGATTTTACATATCAAATCCATAGCTCATCCCTGAAATGGTCATGACTTTGCGATAGCATGCATTTCATCAGCTAGTATCCTCTGAATATTCTCATGCTTTTGGCATTGTTGGCACCGTCTTGAATACCTTACACCGTCCTTTATCATCAATGGCCAATAATAACCATGTTCTACGGATTAACCACCTCATTTTATTCCCTGATTGGTGTGCTCTACATATTCATTCATGAATTTGATGCATCACTTTCGTGGCCTCTAAAAAACCCAAACATCGCAACAATAGATCAATGTCCCCTTCATGTACAGTTCATCCTCCACCAAAACATAATGTAGAATTCTCATCTTTAAACCATATTGTTTTTCAGGAATCCTCAACGCTTCTTTTATCCCATTCCTGCAATCCCCGGCAAGATCAACATCATTATCAAAAGTGTCTACTTGTATTCCTTGCTGGTGAATTGAATGATGATTTCTCTTTTGTAACAAAAACTTATGAGTAAACTCAGGTGACATCCTCAAACCAGAAGCAATCTGAGCCAATTCATTAGTTTCTCAGTTGTCTTGTCTCGTCATGTGTTGGAAGGACACATCTTCAAAATCATCAATGAGTTGCGAAGCAATGGTGAAGTAAGGGGCTAACGTCGAACTTGAACATTTATATTTCCTTAACATTTGTTTGAGAACCAACCAAGAATCTCCAATAATTAAAACATATTTTACTCCCAAATCTCGCAAAACCTCTAACCAATCACTAGTGATTTATACTCAGCTTGATTATTGTGCATGAGAAGTCAATATTAAATGAAAAACCCGTCATGACTCCAGTTGGGGATGTTATCACAATTCTATCTTCTGATGCCCTCTCTGTACTCAAACCATCAAACTTCAAAATCCATGACTGATTATCATAATACATTGGGATATCTGTTAGTACACCCCCTGCCACTTCAACCATAGGATGGTCCGCTAGAAAATCAGCCACAACTTAGCCTTTCACCGATTTTGTAGGGAAATGAATCAAAGCGAATTCGACCAATGCTAGTGACCATTTACCAATTTTCCTAGTCAAAATAAGCCTGCAAAACATATAGTTGACCCGATCTATTTTTGAAATCATATAAACTCTCGAATGGATCAAATAATTCCTTAATTTCATACATAAATAATATAATATCAAACAAAACTTCTCTATTACCGAATATCTTACATCTGTAGACGTTCGACTTAAATAATAAATGGTCTGTCATGATTTTCTTGGTTATTTTCTCTCAAAATACACCCAATAGAATCTTGAGCAGATGATATATACAATTTGAGGGAAAAATCATGCTTTGGGGGCATCAGGACCGGAGGTTTAGGCAAGTACTCATTTATTTTATCAAAAGCTTCTTGGTGACATCTTTCCCATTTAAACTCTTCGAAGTCTTTAAATTTTAACAACAAATAAAATTCTCGAATCATACCTGCCAAGCTTGAGATTAATCTTCTTAAATAATCTACCTGACCGAGGAATCTTTGCAAATCCTTCTTATTCTTTGGTGGCGTAGCCTTTATGATGGCTATATTCTTGTTCTTATCCACCTCCACTCCCTTTTCGTGAACTAAAAGGCAAATAAAATTTCTAGCCTGCACAACAAAAACACACTTTAAAGGTTTTAACTTTAAATTGTGTCGCCTCATCCTTATGAAACTCTTTTTTAAATGGCCAAGGTGATCCGATGCTATTTTTGACTTCACAACAATGTTGTCAATATACACGTTCAAACACATGCCTATCATGTCGTAGAAGATTGCATTCATGGCTCACCCCAGGACATCTAAAAGCTGTCTTGGATACATCTTCTTCAGCTACTTTTATTTGATCGACGAATGACATTCACTCATTTTTTCCACTGCATCAATAAGCATATCAGCTATTAGTATGACTTAAACATCATTGGAGGTGGCGCAATTCCTCTGAAATCTATACAAAGTCAAGGTTTCCAATTTTTTCATTACATGGACTATATTTGCTAGCCATTCATATACCTCACTGAATGGATGAATTTAAATTTGAGTAATTTTATAATTTCTTTTTTTACACTTGACTCAATTGCTTTGGACATCCTTCTAGCCAGCTAGTTTAAAATCGTCTTAATTTGTAGTCTATGCTCTACCAATTTATGCTCTAAGCCTCACATATCTCCATATTCCCATGCAAAGAAATCTTTGAATTCTATGAGATGTTTCACAATTTCTTTCTTCATCTCTTCTCCCAACAAATCATTGACATATGTAGGTTTGGGCATTCCATAGTTCCTAAATTCACTTCTTCCAAGGATCTTGAGTCTCCGGCCATCGATCTTCCATCTGAGTCAAAGCTAAAATTAAATCCTCCCATTGTAACTCTATTTCTTCCACATTCCTCATCAAATATTATTTCAACTCCATCAATATCCCACAACTCTTTAGATTACACTTCATTCACCAAGTACTGCAATGTGGAATTCCACTCGGAAGTTGCAGCCATTTCCATATCTTCTGTAGTGAACTTAATGATCGACCTTCTCAATAATAAATTGGTCCATGGGTCTAGGAGAGACCGTGGTATTGCGTTTGAGAACCTTCTCAACTTCTTCTTTAACTTTCTGAATATCCATGTACATTGCCCCCCGTTATCCATTCACTCTGTAGTTACTAAACTTAATAGGACCAAAAACTCCATCATAATATCTAGCTTTTACAGCATTAAACTTAAATTGATACGTCTGCCAATGAGCATGTACCACCTCTACATCATCCTTTTTTCCACATTAACAGTAGCTGGTGCATGGTTGACGGCAGACAGTGATTGGTATGAATCTAATCTCTCCCTAACAAAGCATGAAAGATAGCACTAGAATTGACCTCGAAGAAAGTTGATAGAGAGGATCAAGACCATGCAGTGACATTTGGTGATAAAAATCCCAAAGTTTTTGTTGATTCTCCAGTAAAAGATGCAATATAAACTTCCGTAGGAATTAAGTCTTCCACACTCGTCTCCAACTTATGAAGAATTATGTAGGGTAGAATATTGACATCATATCCATTATCTATCAATAATCTAGACATCGACTTTCCATTAGCATGTGATGTGATATAAAATGGCTTGATATGTTGAGTCATCACATTGGTAGGTTTCTTCACAACCACTTTGTACTTTTCATCAACAAGAACTCTAGAACAATCCTTCAAAGAATCAAAATACCATTTTGAATGGATTATGTAACAATTTTATTTCCCATGAAGATCACATCGGATCCAAACATCTTTTGCGTTTGAACTCATCAGTAACATCAACGAACCCGTTTCACACTCAAGTAAAACAAGAAATGCCCCACCTTGAAGGTAGCATTGTGGTCTCAATGGGCGTGCCAATTTGTTTATCAAGAAAATTTGCGGGCATGCCAGAAATGTGGAATAATCTGACTTCTAAAAGCAAGCGACGCGAATCCTAAATCAGTTGTTAGTTATATCTATATCGTTAAGCCACAAAAATGGAGAAATTGAATTAGAGAATTAAAGGAAACTCATGAACGATAACAAATTTAATTTTGTCATCATGAATTGATTCAAAATTTTACAACTGGAATCAAAAAAGTTGAAGGAAGATGCTAAGAAAATTAAGCTATTGAAAATTTGAAATAACTGAACTAAATTTTTCTGTCATTTTTCTAGAAGTTGATTGATGAGTCGTGTAGGGACCTCTTTTTGATCATTTCATATGTTTTTTGTTAAACATCTCTAAGCAGTTCGAGCAACCTTCCATGACTCGTGATCATGGGTCATGGAACAAATCCTCCGATCGTACAGGCCAACCGACTTGTTCACGGGCTTTGGCAACTGGGTTTTCGAGACAGGGCTTCCAGAACTTGGGCCAATCATAAATTTGGGCTCAAAACCATCTAATCTCGATAAATATGGAATACTCCTGAAAATCTCTAGTGATAAAAGAAGAGATCACGAAGATCTCAATAAGCATGAATCTTTCAAGATTTTGTAGGGATCATCATGAATATGGCATCAAATCACCACTCCCAGGAATGTTTCCAGCCTAGAGTCCTTTTCAACAAGGTAACAGACCCCTACAAACATAAATACTCATGTATGCTACAAGGATCCAGACATTCACACATTATTTGTACTCAACACCACTTCTTATCACTTTCACTTTCATTCTCTTGGGTCAATTAGATCTTAGTTAAACATTGGAACAATCGCGCCAGACACACTCCCGGGGCACTCTAACATTTCTTCACGTGTGCAAGACCGACCCTGTTCACCAAGCTCAATACGGATCCTATCAAGTTCATAATTTCCAACCCGAGCACCAAGTCGTAGAAGATTTTAATTTGCTCCTCAGACCGAATCCGAGTTAATTTTTAGTAACATAAAATTCCATTATACTCCTTAGATAAAGTATAAATTATTAAATTTAAATTAATTGTAAAAAAATCAGTTATTTGAATAATAATTGTAAGGAAATAGAATTTAAATCCCAAATCAATCTAAATAAATAAACACTGACAAAGAAAACATACTTTTGGCAACTTTTTTTAGTGCTACCTCAATTATATATTTTTTTGGAGAGATTTGTTATGATCCATTTGCATGAGATACCCGCCCCTCTCACCCATTTTACTCGACGGCAAGAGTCAAGACCATAGCCCCACTCGTGATATCGACTAATTGAATCATTGTGTATAATAAATAAAAATTCGAGGTGCATGTTACTTTTTCATATGATAGCATACGTACACTCGAACGTATAATCAATATCATAAATGTCCTTTTTCTTCTATACTCTGTGTTATGTGTCTGTAGGGATGTAATCGAGTCGAGCCGAGCCGAACTCTTGAATGTTTGAGCTTGGCTCGTTTACAATCGAGCCGAGCTCGAGCTTTATTTAACGAATATATACATGGCTCACGAGTTTATTCAAGCCTTTATCGAGCCTAAACAAAATTAATAAATTAAATATGAATTATACATATAAATTTTCATTAAATTAATTTAAAATTAAATTATATATTTAAAGAAAAATATATTATTCTTGTTAAAATATGTAAATTTATTATAATAAATAAATTTAATAGATTTTTCTATATATTTCATAAATAATATGTAAAATCAATAAATCAAATATCAAAACTATTATTTTTCATCTAAAAGATTACTCATGAACTTACCAACGAACATGTTCACGAGCTAACGAGCCGAATACTGTAAAGCTTGAGTTTGGTTTGTTTATCTTAACGAGCCTCTTTAAACGAAATCAAACGAGCTTTTATCTAATCGAGCTTTGAATAGCTTACAAACAGTTTGGCTCATTTATATACCAAATCAAGGGTAAAGTATTTTCCGTTAAATTCAACACAACTTGTAGTTAAAAATCTTATCCTATTGTACAAACACAAAAACTCAACGTTTTCGCGTGTCAATTTTGTGAGAGAAATATAATATTTGAGTCATCAATAAAAAATATTATTTTTTTATTGTAAATATGACATGAATGGATCGTCTCATAAATTAAGATATTTGAAATCGTTTAAAAAACTTAATCTTATACAAATGTATGAATAATAATTTTTTTTAATTCATTATGGAAACATTAAAAATCAGAAGCGCTCGAATAAAATGGTATATGTCAAAATTGCTCACCGTTCCAATTTGTGTTGTCTCGTTGTCACATGGTATGGCAAACATAGTCACGTGAAGTCGTGAACAACATACAAATGAGGAGGCGGTGGGGTCCAACTTAGATAACGCCGTGACCGTTACGTTCCGTCACTGTCACCTCCTAACTCTGCTAGAATAGAGATTCCATTTCCGTTATCGTGTCGGTGCCAAAACATTATTCGCTTCCTGCTGTATTGGTCAACACCCTGTTTTTTACAAAAAGTTGTACTTTAAAAACTATTAGTTAATACTTTTTTTAAAAAAATGAATATTAGGTCTTTTGTGAGACAGTTTCATGAATTTTTATATGTGAAACGGATCAACTTTACCGATATTCACAATAAAAAGTATTACTCTTATAGCATAAACAATAATAATTTTTCATGGATGACCCAAATAAGAGATATGTCTCACAAAATACGATCCGTGAGACCGTCTCACACAAACTTTTGCCAAAAATGAAATAACTATTAATTATTCAAAAATATTGATTAAAAATAAAGTTTAATAATTATTATATCAACTCCTGGACACAAAGTTTGATTTCGAAATCAATCCCTATATGCATAAATTTACTTTGGGTCTTCTTCCTAAATCAAAGTTGTTCATTTTTCCTCTCATCCACTATACTAATTTTGCAATTATTTCCTACTTTATTCGTAAAAAAAATTTAAATAAAAAAATAATGATATAATTTTAATTTGTTTCTTCTCAATTATGAGAATGATGGGTTTATTTTTAAAAATATATTGAAAAATTGAGAAAACTCATATTAGTAAAAATCAAATATCTCCTCACTGGTTGTGTGCAACTCAACATTTGTCATCAGAAAATACACAATTTGCACTGGTTCATCTTAAGTATCACTAGAATGCTCTTGCTTTCTTTAAAAAGCAGACTTGATCATCATAAATAACTTGCTCTTTCTTGAAATTGTTTTTACAGCTAGGTGTCTAGAAATTCTTTTGGTTCTTCCTCACAAATTTTGTAAACTTTTTCACAAATAATGGCATTGTGTCATTACTCAGTGCTAGGCAGACTTTTTGACATGAGTTTTTTTTAGCAACAACCAATGCCTTGGTTGGTTCAGAAGTAGATGGTTTTTCTTCTATTTTGGTTCCCAACTCGAACTCATAAGCTTTTAGATTAACAAACAAATTGTGTAGCTCGAGCTTGTCGAGGTCTTTGAATTCCTTTATGACAATGATCTTGACGCGACACTCTCTATGAAGAGCTCTCATCACTTTCAATGATACCTCTCTGTTGTTGTAATCTTTTGTAAGAGCATCGAGTTCAATAGCGAAACCGCTAAATATTTCATAAAATTCATTCATCCTTCACACAACTAGGTTAACTTCTCTTAGATTTCTTTAGTTGTGGAGCGCATCTTGACCTTGCTGAACATGTTTTTTTTTCCAACGTCTTGCACAGTATCTTTAGCCACAATGTTAAAATTTTATTTCTTCTTACTTTTGTTGTCCACTACATTGTTAGTTTTTCAACCACATGAGGAGCTTTTTCTTAAATGGCGACAGCGGTGTTGACCTTCATGATCTTCATTGGCTCATCTGTGATAACAAACCATATGTCATCATATTGATTGAAGTTTTGTTCTTGTATGTGAAATTTTCAATCGTCATATCTTTTTTTAAAAACATGGAAATTTTGATAAATGATGTCATTTGTGTATTGAGGATTTTCTGGGATTGAGAAAACCGTTTTAACACCACTTGTTAGGATCAAGAAGTTGTTTAGAAGGAGTGTGTAAGGCTCGAGTTGATTCACTCGATTTGGATGCAAATCTACTAAATAACCAATTCGATCATTTAGCCTAAAAGGGAAATACCGTCAAAGGTAACTGAATTCCCACGTGCTCTGTACATGCGTGAAGGTGCCAGTTTGAAACTCTATGTTTAATATGTTATTATATCAGTTTAGTTTCCAGTTTTCCCAACTACGTCTCTTGAAATTTTCATGTGTAATTCACATCTCTCTTCTATTAATTTTTGTCAGAAAGATGTTCATGTCTTCATTTCATCTGTCAAGGGGTAAAGGAATTCTACCATGCTATATATGTGTGTCGAGGGAGTCCCAATTTAACACCAAGTTCTCCCAATTCTTGAATCGATATTGGTCAAAGACGACAAAGAGATATTCCATAAGCCTCATTAATTGATCACTGCTAGTGCATTATTGTTTTTTTTTTTTAAATTTGTAATACACCACAACTCACGTGTTGAAAATTTCATGGGTAATGGTTTATGGGGTCAAACGAGGCTTGGGAAGGTGTCTTTACAGTCAACGACCGATATCGGAGAAAAATCATTGGCTTCAAGAGAGACTAGGACGAAGGGGACGAATGCATTTTGGAATTAGGGTTTCTTTATGCAAAAATAGGAATAATAGGTTACAATTTGGGGCTCTCGACGCACCTGCAGAGCATGTGAGAATTTCATTACGCCATGTGTAAGAACCTGAATTTCCAGCAATAGCTAGTATTTTACAGCAGCTAGCAATATCCAGCAGCAACCAATATTTCAGAAGATGGTATTTTCCAGCAGATAGAATCTAGCAGCAGAAGAGTTCAGTAGCGCGAGATTCCAGCAGACAGCTACCGATTCTGCGTATGACTTGTAATTGAAGTATTTAACATGGAATAAAAGCTGTTAATGGCACATCATGGCAGATTATGACCATTAATAGAGAGGCAAACAGTCAGAATCTTGTCTATAAATAACACCCTCAAATCTCTGAAATTGTGTTACACAAATATTGAGTTATCACTTGAAATTCGAGCAGTAAAATCCAGTAGTAAGAGCAAGCAAATTCCATACTTCAACCGAAACTTTTTAGCAAATTACGGTAAGTAAGCTTATGTATAAATATCTTGAAATCAGTTTGATAATTTCTGGTTTGAAGAAAAGTACAGGTATTTTTTATTTCCGATCTCTGATTTTTTGTGAAGCACTGAAACCTTGTGAACTAATAGTAGGAATATATATTCTGAAACATTCCTAATTCCTGAATTATGATTTCTGATTACTGGCCTCACACCTTAAAGGAGAGAACGTATAGGGGACTAATATCAGTTTAGCCATGAAATGCACAAACATGCTCACTGCTTGCTTGCTAAATTTTAAGTTCTGATTTCTGTTCTGAAACCTTATTCCTGAATATTGATTCCTGTTCTGAAAGTAAGAGTTTCTGTATATCATTTGTATTACTGTTTTTGTTGAAAATGGTTTTTGAAAAATAAGAGTTATTCATGCCCCCACTTATTGAGTGACAACCATATCACTCACCCACCAGACCCATCTCAGATGAGAACGAGGAAAAACATTAGAAGAAGAAGAGCAGAATCAGTTCTGGGGCTGGTAAAGAAGGTTGTTACTTCTCAGTTCGAATTTATGATTTTATGTTCCGCTGCATCTGTTAAGACATTGTTATGTCTGGTTTTACATTTCTGCTGTAAAACATTAGTTATTTGAGTTTGTATCAGACAATGAAATATTCAGTATTATGAATAAAAGACTGGTTTCTGAATTTTGTACTTCTGAGGCTTGCTGTTTTCGAATGTAAATTTGAGAGCAATGTTGGTGTCGAGCAACCCCGTCCCTGGGGACGTGACACCATGACTGATGAATTGATGGTAGGGATATTTTCGGACAAAATTAAAAGATGAGGGACATAAATGACAAGTGAAATGTTCAAGGTATATAGTTAGGAAAAGTGGAAACTAAAGAGATATAATAATATATGAACAACTAGGATACGAAAAGAAATTTTTTGAACAAAAAGTAACAAGTGGGTGGCGTAAATTAAACATGAAAAGTTCGAGGTACACAATTGCGAAAAAGTGAAAACTATGATATAATAATGTATTATCCCAAAAAATAAGTATATGGTTTAGAATTTCTCCAACAATATTAAAACTATAAAATAAAAAATATTTCCATATAACTAACCATGAGTCTAAGGAACCCGAAGTAAAATAATTATGTCTCCAAGCCCTGTGAATCGACTTCAAAATCATCACTATTCTCGATAATCTTCTCCACATATTTTATGTATTCATCGTTTTCATCTCGATCATTACCTTAAAACAGAATTATTTAGTACATTCCTATATCTTACCACCAATTCGACCTCAAAGTTATCGGCAAAATCTTTCACAATAATAAATATTAAATACATATACAGGAAGAATGCCAAACTCATACATAAGCAGAATAATAGAATCCAGATCCAAATTTCTATCATGTAGCATGTTGACCATTGGAAAGCAATCGATGACTCACATGCACGTGGTACACAAAGTACATTGACATGTAGGAAACAAAAGATGACTCACATGACATACATAACATAAATGACAAAACATAGCAAACAGATATAAAAAATCCTATCAAGCAACACACTAACTATTGCGAAATAAAACATGGCTCACATGCATTTCCACATGCAACATGTTGATCTACATGAAGCAAGAGGTGACTCACATGATATACGAACATATCAGAACAAAACATTGCAGACAAGAACAATATATACATAGTAGGCAGAATATATAATTCCAATCTGATAGAGATCAACAAAACACAACACAATCACATATACATCTAAATTCATTATCATAGAATTTTTGCGAAATAATTGATGCAGTACGAAATTCAAGTGATCAATATATCCGGGTGAACACGTTATTATGAGGGAATAACCGCTACTCTTGTGTCCACAGCAGTAAATATCGGGGTCGCCACCTATGTCACGAAATGAGATTAGAGGTATCGGGAGATACCCAGCAACAGATCCTCCAACACTCAAGTTAGCAAACACCCCAAGATATGTACTCACAAAAGCTAGATACTTTTGGAGCATATAATGAGATAATGTGAATCCTCTTTTAAAATGGAGATATAGTTCTTATTTATAGACTTCCATGATGGGTCATGGGCTTGAATATCATGGACTCTCTATTGAGCCTATTTACCTTGATTAATGGCCCATACCAATCTTTATAACCTTAATCAATTTAATTATGCCAAAATAATATTCACAAAAATAATTATTTTCTAGACTAACACACATCATAAGCCCCCCACTCTCGAACACCTATTCTCTACTGAAGGTGATCGAGAGTACTAATTTTAATCGAAGAAAAAGTTTTCCCCATGACCCAAATAAAATATAATAAATTAACACCAAATTCATTTTATCCTTCATTTTAATTGTGCCACTAGGTCAAAACACATCTCCTTATATAAGGGTCCCACATGCATCACTCTTCTCCAGACTCCCCGCCGCCATGTCAGGTACCCATTTGCTCTGATTTCTTTCTTTATGAGTCATTATTGTTGCTCTTATATTATATTATATAATATATATTATTCTAATGCTTTTCCTTTATTATTTGAATGTGTGCTCCATGAAACAACCGTCTTTCTTCTTCCTTCTATTTGTTTTACTGTTGTAATCTTGTGAGGCACCCTGGGACTTTCCGACCCCGATGCCTTGGTCTGACCGTCTCGTGACATGTAAGTACGCTCAAGTTTTCCCAAAAATGGTGGCTTGTCCCAAGAAACTCAATATCCACCTCATCGTGATACCCTGGACGAGCTTCATTGTTGGAAAGATAGAAAGCAGTAATAACTCCAGCAAAGTGTGAGGGGCAGGAAGAACTGTGGAGCCATGGGATTATGGTTAGAATTCAAGAAAATATGGCTGATATTCTTGAAGATTTTGAAAGCAGAAGGGAGAGAGTATATTGGTGGGAGATGGGATTGGGGGAGTGAGCAATGGAGGATGATGCTTCACTTCACGTTGGAGATGTTACATAGTTGGTGGGAGATGGGATTTGTGGTTTGGATTTGGGTTGGGGTGATTTGGGCTAGGGATTGGGTTGGTATGATTTGTGGATTGGATTTGGGTTGGGGTAATTTGGGTTAGGGATTGGGGATTGGATTTGGGTTGGGGTCATTTGGGCCTAGGGATTGGGCTAGTATTATTTGGGAGATGGATTTGGGTTGGGTTGTTTTGGGCCAGGGATTGGTCTAGTATTATTTGGGGGATGGATTTGGGTTGGGTTATTTTGGGCTAGGGATTGGGCTAGTATTATTTGGGAGATGGATTTGGGTTGTGACTGACGCTATTTTTCTCGGGGTAGCTGATAAATTTTAAAACTTCTTGCAGAGTGTGCGCCGCGTGGTAAGGAGTACTCCTTATTAATGGCTAGTCGTATGCACAAATCTCGTCTTCCGAGTGATTCTAGTCGGGACGAAGCTTCAGATACTTACTCGTACCATTCTGACACTACGTCCCTCTTGAGCGATTTGGGTTCTTTGGGTGATCTTACCCTCCTTGGTGACTTGGGTTCATTGGGTGATGACGATTTAATGGATGATCTTGAGAGTTGTTCCACTCCCGTCCCCCAAGTGCCTTTACCTTGCCTTCACGGTTCCTCGCTTGGTGATAGTCCCTGATCAAGAAGTTATTCCCGGGGACCTAGATCGGAGCCTTCTGACTCCTCAGGATGTGAAGTGTTTGAGTGGTAAACTGGAAATTTCATCTGACTATGAGTTTAAGGCTCCTGGCCTGGGGGATTCTTATCACAACCCACCCGCAGGGTATTTCACCGTGACCCTGGCCCATTTTAATAGTGGGTTTTCTATCCCTCCTCATTCCTTACTAGTCGAGGTGACTCGAACCTTAGGTGTAAGCTTCAGTCAATTGTCCCCAAACTCACTTACTTATTTCCCGAGATTCTGTCACCGAGCAACCGAGTTTCAAATTCTGGCTACTACTTCTCTGTTCCATTCTCTTTTCTCAGTATGATGCCTCAGGCCTGACTACTCCGTCTATTTCCAACCTCGTGCTGGTTGCAAGTTTATGGTTAGACTACGCTCGACTCGAGGGGATTGGCGGTCCCATTTTCTCTTTGTAAAGGATAGTGGGTGGGACGTACCTTCAACTTGGAGCTCTAGTTGTAGTGTTGTGAAAATGAGAATGATTCATCGACATTTGCAAGTTCAGTGTCAAACCCTGGGGTTTTTTGATGATTTATTCGATCTAAGAGTTTGTTGGCCCGCAGTATCTCTTTGTTTCTCTAATTGTCTTTTTGCACATCGTTGATATTCACTATTTTTAACTTTTACGTTTGATTTATGAATTTTTGATGCTTCATTGCCCCTATTTTTCTTGTAGGGTTGCGCATGAACTTGGCCACCCTTCAAGCTCGCGAAGACACTATGGGGAGGCCTCTTTCTATCGGAGAGAAGAAAAGAGTTGATGACCGGCGCTACACTCCCGCTCCTCAATCTTCTATCCCTACTCCGGGGTCGCACCCCCAGTCTGGTCGTGGAGGAGGGTCTAGTTCTCAAGGTCGTCAGGGGCCTCATCCTATGTCCACTGACAGCCATGCTTCTGGAGCTGTTGTGGATAAAAGAAAGGACCAGTGTACTAGAGGACACGACGATGGCAAGAGGAAGGGCGAGGTGGCCACCCCGCCAAACTTTAAGAAAGGTCGCGGAGATCCGATATCGTCTTCTCGAGGCCCTCAGAAGAACTCTCTATTCTTGGAAGGAGTTAATGCTAAGGAGAGAGTGGGGTCTTTTTGGGATATAGATGACCCTGATATGGGATGGATAAAAGGGAGGGAGATGATATGTGATCATGACATGGCCCATTTGGTCCCTCAACCCTCTGCTGCTCTATCCCACTTGCCTGGCCTTGATAGGTTGCCAGGTGCTTTCCTCGCCCCTCAGTGTCTTATCTGCAGGGATGTTTATGTGGTGTAACCAATTGTTTCTTGCTTTTCAGGCTGTGTCTCTGGCTTGTGCTTACCAGGCTCGAGAGGAGAGAGGTCGAGGTGAGGAGGCTCGATTTCACCGCGAACTCAATTAAAGGAAGAAAATGAACGCCTTCGATCGGAGAACATGAAGTTCCAAGACGATCTTTCTTGCTTGACAAAGAAATGTGAAGAAAAGACCAGAGATGATGAGGAATTGCGTAAAGAGCTTGGTTCCCTCTATGACAAGCACCATACCGAGGTGAAGACTGGCGGGATGTTCTTGGCTTCTAAGACGGGGAAGTCTTTTGTGACGAGTGTTGAGGAAAAAGCACTAGCAACCTTTCGTGCTTCTCCGGCGTATGCTGATGAGGTTTACAGCACGCTTTTGGTCTCCGTGATGAGGTGGTGCGAGACTGTCGTCGCCATCTCCGTTTGACAGGCTTGGTGCCTGAGGAGGTGGTTATAAGGATTTCACCTCACGTGGCAGAGTAGGATGACACCGCTCAGGTTGACCCTCTGCCAGAGTTTCCCCCAGCGGGGGATGCTGACTGCGAGGTCGTTGGTGCGCTGCATTTGCTCCCTGCTGACGAAGCTATCGAGGAGGGATGATTTTTGCTTTTGCCACTAGACCTGTCCGAGCTTTATTCTGAGATCGCATTTTTGCACAATTATTTTATTCAGTCGAGGTTTATTCTGATTACTATGTCATATGGGCATTAATTTTCGTTTTCTTCCGGTCACATTTTATGCTTGCTGCTTAGTTAAATATGAATTCAGGCATAATTAAACATCTATGGTCTCGACGGGAAGTTATTACCCTAGTGTAGGTATCCCCAGACTTTATTTTGGTGACCTCTTACAGTGTCTGAGCACTTTCCCGCTGGGCTGGCCAAGCCTCTTATGCTTGGGTGGCTCTCTGTGACATCTTGGGTCTTGCGATGATATTTGCGTGCGTTACACACATTTTTTTTTGGTTCTTTAATTAAATAAAATGGTAAGATGATAAATGCAAGAAAAAACTGTTAAATTTATTGATAAACGTAACTCAGGTAACAAAATCTTGCCACTGACTGTTCTTTAAGTAAAAACAAATAGAAACACGTAGTCTATACGTAAAATTTCTTTAAGTTCGCAATGTTCCATGTCTTGGTAAGGTCTTTCCATCTGGTTGCTGAAGACGATATGCTCCTCCTTTGATTATCTCGATCACTTTGTACGGGCCTTCCCATTTTGGATCAAGTTTACCTGCCTACCGCAAGATTTCTGCCCTCCTCAAGACTAAGTCCCCTACTTGAAATGACCTAGGCTTAACCTTGTTATTGTATGCTCTGGCCATTTGCGCCCTGCACCTTTCTGCACGGAGTGATGCCTCTTCCCTAAGCTCGTCTATGAGATCCAAAGATAACCTCATCGCTCTTTCATTATCCGCTAGAGTATAATTCTGAACTCTCATGGAAGGTTCTCCTATTTCTGCGGGAG
Source organism: Primulina eburnea (assembly GCF_022965805.1). NCBI lineage: Eukaryota > Viridiplantae > Streptophyta > Magnoliopsida > Lamiales > Gesneriaceae > Primulina > Primulina eburnea. The sequence goes on along the minus strand of NC_133110.1, from coordinate 9,091,782 downwards.
CCACTGCTTCTGCCCCATAAACCAAGTTGAAGGGTGATTCTCCAGTAGAGGTGCGTGACGTAGTCCTATAAGCCCAGAGGGCACTCGGTAGTTCATCGACCCATTTGCCTTTGGATGCTCCTAATCGGGTTTTGAGGTGCTGTAAGATAATATGATTTGTAACTTCAGTTTGTCCATTTGCTCGGGGGTTTCCTACGAAGTAAAGAACTGCTTGATGGAAAACCCCTCACACCACTTTCTTAATTTGGAACCTGAGAATTGTGCTCCATTATCTGAGATGAAAGCTCGTGGTATTCCAAACCTACAGATTATACTCTTCCACACAAAGTTTATAATGTCCCTTTCAGCTATCTTAGCTAAGGTTCAGCTTCTACCCACTTCGTGAAGTAATCGACGGCAACAAGAAGGAACTTTCTCTGCCCAGAAGCTATTGGAAATGGTCCCATGATATACATTCCCCATTGTGCGAAAGGCAAGGGGCTTTCTAAGGGTTGTAAGAGCGTAGCTGGCTGATGATTGATATTTGCGTGCTCTTGGCATGCATGACAGTGTCTTACCAAATTTTCTACGTCACGCCTCATCGTGGGCCAAAAATATCCTTGTCGCAGAGCTTTATCGGCCAATGCCCTTCCTCCTAAATTATTTCCACAAATTCCTTCGTGAATCTCTCGAAATACGTAGTTAGCATTATTGGGAGCAAGACACTTCAATTACGGTAAGGAGTAGCCCCTCTTGTACAACTCATTATCTATTATTGTAAATTGAGAGGCTCTTATCCGAAGCTTTCGGGCTGTAGAAGGATCTTGTGGCAGGCGTCCTTGTATCAAGAAACTGATGATTTCATCTTTCCAGCTTGGTTCACCCTTTCCAGCGCACAGAATGTCAAGAGTTGGTCCCTCCTCCTCTTCCTTAGTAATGGCTAGAAAGGTGACCCTTCTACTGTCAATATTTGTCATAGAACTTGTCATCTTGGCTAACCTATCTGCTACTTCATTCTGAGCCCTGGGTATCTGCTTTATCTCATAGTTCTCTAGACGCGAGAGCAACTCATTAACCCGGAGCACATATCTGGCCATCTTCTCCTCCTTAGCCACATAAGTCCCTTGAAGTTGGTTAACCACAAGCTGGGAGTCACTGTGCGCTATCAACCTTCTTGATCCTGCGTCTAAGGCCAGCTTCAATCCTACTATAATAGCCTCGTATTCTGCTTCGTTATTTTATGCCGAAAATTGAAGCCTTATGGAATACTGAAACTTGTCTCCCTGAGGATTTTCTAATAATATCCCGGCTCCACTTCTTGATGCGGTGGAAGATCCATCAACAAAAAGTGTCCAAGCGGGGCTGGAACATTCTGCCTCCATCATCTCCATTTCTACTATGAAATCCGCCAGAACCTGGGCCTTGACCGCTGGGCACGGTTGGTACTCCAAGCCGTACTCGCTCAACTCCACCGCCCATTTGACCATCCTACCAGATGCCTCAGGGCTGGAGAGTACCTTTCTCAAGGGATGGTTGGTCAACACTACTACCTGATGCGATTGGAGGTAAGGACGTAGTTTCCTTCCAGCAGTGACTAGCGCCAGAGCCAGTTTTTCGATATTGGTGTACCGATGTTCTGCACCTTGCAATGTTTTGCTCACGTAATATACTGGCTTATGCTTGCGCCCTTCCTCTAGCACTGCGCTGACTGCTTCGGCCGAGACTGCTAGATAAAGGAACAACGTATCTCCTTCACATGGTTTTACAAGTAAGGGTGATGTGGTCAAGTACTTTTTTAAGCTGCTGAAGGCTTGTTGACACTCGTCCGTCCATTTGAATCTACTTCCTTGTTTAAGCACTTTAAAGAATGGCAGGCCTTTATCTGTCGACCGAGAGATGAATCGGTTAAGGGCGGCGATCCGTCCTGTTAACTCTTGTATTCCTTTCAACGTCTTTGGAAGAGACATGTTCAAAACTGCATTGATCTTCTCGAGATTAGCTTCTATCCCTCTAACTGAGATCATATAACCTAGGAACTTCCCTCCTCCGACTCCGAATGTGCACTTTTCAGGGTTTAACTTCATTTTATACTTTCTCAGAATGCCAAAGCATTCTTTGAGATCTTCAGTGTGGGTCTAAGTCCGCATGCTCTTGACAAGAATGTCGTCTATATACACTTCCATATTGCGCCCGAGTGTTTTTTCAAACATCTTGTTTACCAACCGCTGGTAAGTTTCCCCGGCATTCTTTAATCCGAACGGCATCACCTCGAAGCAGTAAATTCCTCGATCTGTTATGAAGCTTGTTTTTTCCTGATCTTCAGGTGCTAGTCGAATTTGATTGTAGCCTTGATATGCATCCAAGAAGCTAAGCATTTCGCACCCAGCGGTAGAGTCTACCAATGAATCAATCATTGGCAATGGGAAAGGATCCTTAGGGCTTACTTTATTCAGATCAGTGAAATCTATGCACAAACGCCATTTGTTGCCTGGCTTTGGTACGAATACGATATTTGACAACCACTCTGGGTACATGACTGGGCGGATATACTTGGCTGTTAATAGCTTCTCTACTTCTTCACGGATATGTCTGTTTTTCTCGAGACCGAACGTTCTTTTCTTTTGCTTGATTGGTTTTATCTTTGGATCTGCTTTGAGATTGTGGAGCGCATACTCTTGGGGTATTCCAGGCAATGCTTCATCCTTCCAGGCAAATACATCTGCGTTATTTCTCAGGAAAGCTGTCAGGGCTTCTTCTAAATTAGTCGGTAAACCCGTTCCAACTTTGACCTTGCTCTCGGAATTTCCTGGTATTACTTCTATACTCTTCAGTACTTCTGCGGCTTTAAGTCTCTCGTCTTTTCCTGATTCCCTTTCAACAAGATGAATTTCGCTGTTTTCCGGATGATGCTCCAACTTCTGATTATTTCTGGGTGATGATTCCTTTGGGACAGCCTGCCTCTTTCGGTGACTTGCTGTCCCTTGCAAAGTGATGGCATGACACTCTCTCGCCAATCGGCTATCACCGGTGGCCTCCCCTATTCCTTCAGGTGTGGGGAACTTAAGTTTCATGTGATACGTAGAGCCTATTGCCTGAAACAAATTTAAGCTAGGTCGTCCCAAAATAATGTTGTATGCTGACGGAGACTTCACCACGAGAAACCTCACCATCCTCGTGGTCCTTAGTGGGTAAGACCCCAAGGAAAGGAGAAGCACAACCTCTCCCAATGCCTCAACCACCTCCCCCGCAAATCCAACCAGAGGGGTGTTTACCGGGGCTAGTAGGGCATTGTCAATTCCTAGTTTTACAAAAGCGCTATAAAAAATGATGTCTGCAGAACTCCCTGAGTCCACTAGTATCTTTCTTACCCAGAAATTGGAAATGGTGGCGGAGATGACTAGGGCGTCATTGTGTTCCCCACGAGGGAACTCCAGGTCATTGTCACCGAACACCATATCTTCCTTTGACTGGAGTATCTCGAGCACGATGTGTGATTTGGTACTAATCGCGGATGGAAGTTCCTGCAATGCTGCGCGAATCAAGGTTTTTCTTGCCCTGTTTGAATCCCCACATGCCGGACCTCCCGAAATTACTAAAATTACTCCTCCAGTAGGCAGGTTCTCCTCTATCCTCTCGGGTCGTTTCCCTTGCTCTTTGTTTTCTCTCAGAGGGCTGGGCTTGCGCTGGAACTCCAGGCGCTTATTGCTCTGCTGATTTCGTGGCTTATCCACGAAACTGCTCAAGTATCCTCGCTTGATGAGTTTCTCTATTTCTGCTCACAGGACAAAACAATCTTCTGTGGTATGACCTTTGTCCTTGTGAAAACAACAATATTTGTCAGATTGTTGTCTTTTTGAGTTCTCTTTCATAGGGCGGGGGGCTGCAACAGACCTTGCTTCTCGGCTACCACTAATATGTCGGTCAAGCGTGAGTTCAGCGGGATGTGATGGAGATGAGGGCTTTGAGTTTCCCGCCTTTCTTCCTTCTTGACTCCGAACTTTTCATCCTCTCTTTTTCTTTTCACAAGATAACGAGGTTCTACAGATTCTTCGATGCGAATGTACTTTTCTGCTCTTTCAAGTAATTCTTCCAAAGTGTTCGGGGGTTTTCCTGCTATTGACTCTTTGAATCTCCGGTGACGGAGGTTCTGCTGCATAATTCCTGCCAGTAAATCGTGATTGACATGCGGGACCTCATGAACGGCCTGAGTGAATCGTTGCACGAACTCTCTCAGGCTCTCTCCCTCTCTTTGGACTATGGTGAACAAATAAGACGTTTTGGGATACTTCCTATTAATAGAGAATTGTTGAAGAAAACGTCTAGTGAGTTCCTCCAGGCTGCCTACTGTCCCCGGGGGTAGCTTGTTGAACCAAGAAAGGGCTTGTCTTGATAGGGTAGTTCGAAAGATTTTACAGTAAGCAGCGTCGCTGATGTCATAAAGGTCCGCCTTTGCATAAAATTTGTCGAGGTGATCTTGTGGATCCCCTTCTCCTTAATACTCAGGAAGGTTTGCTATCTTCAATCCAATCGGCAGCATTTCCGCTAGTACGGCTGTGGTGAAAGGGCTACGTCGTGCAGGGAAAATTTCCATTGCAACCTCTTCTCTTCTCTAGGCGTAGAGTTTCTGACAGGAAGGAGGTGCTTGGCTATGAGCCTCGTCATCTCGAAGTGCAGTCCCCTTCTTTAGGTTTGTCGGTGGCACGTTGTTGGTCCCGACTACCTTTCTCTCTGGCAAGATTTTCTCTGAATGATACGAATGGGCTCCTTCGCCGCGCGCTCCCCTATTCTCGTTGTCCTGCTGCCGAGTCGCGAGGTATTGCGCCACGGCTTCGGCTGCCGCCTGAGATGCTGCTTCCTCCATCAAGGCCTTTAGAACTTCGGACGTGATCAGGAACTCCTCATGCTGCGGACGAGCTGGGGGAGGGCATCCATGCTCCTCTTGGGCATCATGGGTCGTACGCGATCGTGTTTGCATTCTCAGTGATCAGGTGGCAGGCTTCCCACAGACGGCGCCAAACTGATGCAGTACGAAATTCAAGTGATCAATCTATCCGGGTGAACACGTTATTATGAGAAAATAACCGCTACTCTTGTGTCCACAGCAGTAAATACCGGGGTCGCCACCTATGTCACGAAATGAGATTAGAGGTATCGGGAGATACCCAGCAACAGATCCTCCAACACTCAAGTTAGCAAACTGATGCAGTACGAAATTCAAGTGATCAATCTATCCGGGTGAACACGTTATTATGAGGGAATAATCGCTACTCTTGTGTCCACATCAGTAAATATCGGGGTCGCCACCTATGTCACGAAATGAGATTAGAGGTATCGGGAGATACCCAGCAACAGATCCTCCAACACTCAAGTTAGCAAACACCCCAAGATATGTACTCACAAAAACTAGAGATTTTTGGAGCATATAATGAGATAATGTGAATCCTCTTTTAAAAATGAGATATAGTTCTTATTTATAAACTTTCATGATGGGTCATGGGCTTGAATATTATGGGCTCTCTATTGAGCCTATTTACCTTGATTAATGGCTCATACCAATCTTTATAACCTTAATCAATTTAATTATGCCAAAATAATATTCACAAAAATAACTATTTTCTAGATTAACACCCATCAATAATATCGAAGTAACATGTATACGCACCTAAAATCTTTTAGATTAATTGTGCTCAGTAAGTCAAAAACCTCTAGAAATATAAAATCTGTAAATCAAATTTATTTATATTAGATAATCATGCTAGCATATTCTTAAATAATAATATTTCTATTCCCTTCAATTTTTCCCTAAATATTTAGTATTGTTCATAAATATATGTAACATGAATAAAATTAAAATCCAATAATTTAATTTAAATTAGTATAATTACGTAATAATATGCTAGTTAGATCATAAATTAATATTTCTCAATTAATAAGGGTTTAATACGAATAGTTCAATTCACGTTTATATTATTAATAAATTTTAACCACATTCCCAGAAGCTTCAATATTAAAGACTAATAATATTTATTATTTATACAACCTCTTCTAAGTACGTAATCATTCTTTTCTCTTAAAAGAAATAGACTACGGCATTGGTGCCCAAGACTTCAAACAATTTGAAAATTCACTTTTACCTTCATATTTATTCTTTGAATTGAGTCAAAATTTCAAACTACCGAAATTTGAAAGTTTAAATAATTAATTTCTATAATTATTAAACTACAAACCTAAATCTTGAAGTCATTTGTCAACTATCAATTGATTTGTCTCCTATGTTAAAGTAATCTCATAACCCCTAATTACGCTTATTTTAAGATCCTATATAAAATATATTCTCAAATGGTCGTCCTAAATTAAAACTAAAATTGAAATACAATTACCTTAAAGCGGTAGTGATCGGATGGAATAGGTCCTGTAACGTGCACGAGTGAGAGTAGTACTAAGATAAGTAATCTTCTATGAAGTTCTCGTGCGTCAAACAACTGATGTTGTGTCTCGTGACCTGGTTGGATAAGTGGGTCAAAAAAATAGTGACATCATATTTTAACGAGCGATAATGTATATGCTGGGACAGGACCAACGATAAGAAAAAAAAGATAATACTGATATCTAAAAGATATGAGATAATACCATCAGATAGAAACGGTCCTCCCCAAACTCATTAGTCGAATAGCTTTACCCATTAGTACTCAAGTAGGTGCACTATGCAGTGCCACGAGTATAAGAAAATAAAGTTGCAATTTAGCTAACATCTATAACTTTTGGTTTAGCGGTAAAAGTTTGATTCTAACCGTTGATATCAGAATGAGGTCATAAGTTTAAGTCTCCCAAGAAACATATTTTTATACTTCTTGGGTGGAAGGAGTAATGTGTAAGACCATCGCATCATATTATCATACATCGTATTTCGATTCTCGATAATCCATTATTATTTTATATTTGCCATATCATTGAATATATGAGTATATAATTGAAAAATAAAGGGGAAAAGATGTTATAATGAAGAAGTATATTAATTTTTTATTGATATTTTAAAAGTATGTTGAACCGCAGTGGATAAGTGACATTACTTAAGATTTCTAGCATAATAATCTGAGTATTACTTTAAATGAGATGAAACCAATTTCATTAGAAAGCTAAAACAATTAACTAAAACTTTTATATTTTGATCGTGCGCCGAAAATGCGCACCCGCACCCTCCGCCTTACATGCATGTGATTTAAGGTCGATAAGCATAATTTTTGGCATAAGTTACATTCCATTTTCTCTCCGTCTACGAAGAAAAGGTAATAGTTCATGTGTTATCACCCAAAAATTACAAATCAAATCTCATATTAGCTACCATTGATATAATACTTTCCAATGAAAAAGTGCCAAATTTGATGAATATGGGCCGACGGTCCGTTAAGAGGTCCAAGCGGCCCGTATAAAATTTAAACAAATATTTGCAAAACTGATTCAGAATAAATCCAAGGCCCAAATTGGAACGGACTTGTAGCAGCACCCTTTTGTCTTCACAATTGCTATATTACACTCCTCTCAAGTTTCACCTTTGTAAATTTTAAGTAAGTTTGGTACTTTAAGCAATGTGACTCTTCTGATCTACACCTTGCGTGATCAGTGACAAAGGAGTTAAATATTCACTATTATACTATCGATTGATGAGACGAAATCTTTTGCTCAACTTTGTGTTTCAAATCGTATTACGTTTTACTCAAACATTATTGTATTATACATATATATAGTTCTAAACACATTTGATTTTTAATAATTCGTGCAAACGATACTTGTTTGAGCAAAGTGCAACGCAATTTAACAATCAGAGTACACTTTAATGTTTCTATCCCCTTTTTAAGACTTTTAGTTATGTATCTTGAAATGGGTTTCACTAATGAATATAAATTGTACAATTTGTGTTTGATGATTCGACAACTAACCTCTTCAATTCGAAATATGCACACATTTGAAACAAGTAATAAAAAAAGGCAAAATTAGGAAATATTATTAGTAAGTTAAGGAGCAGATCTCTTGTAAGACGATTTCATGAATCTTTTGTGAGACAGAGTCATAAAAAATAATATTTTTTCATAAAAATAAGACATCCGTATCACAAAATACGATCCGTGAGACCGTCTCACATAAGTTTTTGCCTAAGTTAAGATAGCAAGAGATACTACTACTATATGGGCGTCATTAACGAGTCGATTTGTATTTCAAATCAAACAGGAATTTCCCCCCACCCCTCCCCTAATTTTCTCTACAAAAAATCAGCTTTATATATAAATTATTTAATATTCAGATATTTCTGTATATATATCATTTCTCCGAATTAAAATTAAATTTATTTTATATATATAAATATTATAATAACAAAATATTATTTTAAAAAGGTCCTTTATTTAAAAAAGAAAAGAAACATAGAGAGATCTTTCGGCCACTTGAATAAAACGTACCATGTATGTCGACAATGATGAAGGAAATAAAGAAAAACTCATTTAGCCCACTTGAATAAAAATATATATGGATTAAATGATTGCCATCTAATAATACATACATTATTCATCAGTATTTTCTACGTCAAATCATCGAGTCACCATCCAACACATCATGCAACCTCCACAATCCATCAACCCCATAAAATAAAAACAAAAACTTCTCTGAAACAATACGACATATCGTATTTTGTGCGACAAATATCTTATTTAAGTTATTCGTAAAAAAAATATTACTTTTTATTGTAAATATCGAAAGGATCGAGCATAAAAGTTATAAAATGTCTAAAAAAAATGAATGTCAAATACATAAAATATACAAGAAATAATTACGGGATTAAAAAAACACAGAGCATGGGATTGGATTGGACCACCTTGTACCTGTGCTATGGCTGATAATCACTGCATTTGTTCTTATCCAACTAACAATAAATTCAACTTAGCAAATATAAATCATGATTTCTTCACTGGCAATTTTTGTCCGCAAAATTGCTACCAAAACCCATCAATTTGTTTGTGGAATAATGGTCTGCATTTCAATGCTGTAGGGGCACGATGGTGATCGGTAGCTTCCTCTTCATTCTCACAGTTGGAAAATAGATTATTTCGTCTCTTTCAGCATCCCATCTGCACAGGAGGGAGCGAAAGCTCGTGTTACCTACCGTGTCATCAATCCTTGTGGGGACGATACTAACCCGAAAATCCTAAGAATTAACTAATGCATTCTTATCAAGATCTCACCTATATGTTGTAACAAGATGATGAAGGAAAATGGAGATTTCGAGCCTCGAGAGTTCGAGACCAGGACATAGACGTTGCCCGCCGCCGAACGGCGTAAACACGTTCGTGCTCATAGCATCTCCTATTTTCTGCCACCAAAAAAAATAAAATCTATTGCCTTAGCTGTTTGAAATTAAAAGAACAAGTATATAGACATATCGGAACATGCAACGAGTTGATATCTATCATTGTCGTTGTATATATGGAATATGCGGTCCATATTCGTAATATTTAAAGAACAAGAAGAATGTTTGGCAAACAAATGATGAGTCGTAATAAATCGTAATCCTAATATCGATTAGGCATTTTTAAGTGATTTTGGATGGCTATGAAGTACACAATTACACATTGATAGTACCTTCCATCTCCAAGGATCGAATTCGTAAGAGTTTTTGTAATTCAGTTCATCCATATGAACAGCGCTAAAGGATGCCATAACACACCATCCTTTCGGTATCAAGTAACCTGAAAACCGGGCGATGATACGTGCAACAAGTCAAGAATTTTTTCGACGCCAAAAATTAAACCAGGAGTAATCGTAAAGTATTGAGTGAATGTAACACCTTTTACTTTGACATCCTTGAGAGCTTTTCTCCATACTGCATTGATTATATTCGCGAGTCTCAAAGTTTCGCTGATAACCTGTAGGGAAAGAAAGAATAGATTAAATCCACGAATAAAGAAAAATTTTCGGCTAGCAGCTCTAGATTCTCCGTTTATATATGCATCTAAAGGACTTACGTTTTGAGTAAATGGTAATGACATGTAATCGTTCCAAGAATATTCCTCACCGGAGCGATCCTTTCTCCTTTTGATTTCCATGTTCTCCTCCTAGCATTTTCAATGAAATATTATGCATTATCACAAACCAAGAAATAAGCAAAATCACATCATAGACAAAAACAAATAATTCACTGAATTTTGGAAATGTAAGCTGTGGGCTACCCGCATTATCATCTACCACGTGAATCCAAGAATATGACATGATCCGAGTTTTACAATCATGAATTGAAGTTGACATTGTTGGCCCTCTACCCGATTTAAATCACTGTAAGTAAGCATAACTATAGTAAAATCTTTGCAAAATTCGATGCCATGAACAAGTATGTATTCATACCACTAAGTGAGCTAAGGCAATAGGATTGTCGGTAAGGAATTTGACGGCTAGGGTCATGGCAGTTGGCACAGTCTCCTCTCCGGGAATCATCATCTCGATAATGTTCCCGCCGATGAAATCTAATGGTAGTCGATGCTGCTGCATCTCTTCTGATTCTCCAACATCACGTAGTAGCGCATCGATCACATCGATTGGAGACTTCTCGTTTCCTTCCGTTTTCTCTAGAGAGATTTTTCTCTTTTCTATAATTTTATCCACCATTTCTTGCAATCTCTTCTTTGCCTATTGCAAAAGAAAGGTTTTGTAATAACAATGAAAAACATAGAGTTCTTTCATCACTTGTTCAAGGAAGGATACAAAAAACAATTGAGTTGGGGCATGGTGAGCAGAGGGGGCGACGGGATCTGTCCATGCATACATGGTGTTCTTGATACTTCACATGTAAATTGTTAACTTGTACCTTCAAAGACTTGTATAGTGTTGTTCCAGGGAGATTAATGGGTAGACATATTAAACCTTTGATGAATTCCTCGAATTCTCTCTTCAGTAAGTTCATTTCTTCACCTGGTTCGATGCTTAATAGCACTCTGACAAGAATTTCAAATGTAATCTGCCAAACAACACCAAAAACCAATGAACTGATTCAGTGAGAAAGAATCATGCATTAAGACACCATGCCTATGAAAGTACGAAACCTTTTTTGTTTCATTCTGAAGATAAATGAGGTCGGTCTTATCCGACCACGAACATAGGGAGTGCTGAACAGCTCTCTCAATGTCTCTGGTGATTCGAGCTTTAAATTGTGGTGATTTCAGGAAAACACCAATGAGGGCATGCACCCTCTTGTGCAAAGATCCGTTCATCCGCAATATCGAAGATTTTCCAAGAAGCTCCGTGATAGATTTAGGATAACAAGGTATAAATGCATTCCCATGGTTCTGTAGAATCGTCTTGTTCACGATGGGATCGCTCGAGACTATGATGGCCTTCCCAAGAATGTGTGTTCTGAAAACATCACCATACCTGATCACAAATAGAGGATGATCAGTTATTTTCTGCAGGTAACACAGTTTCTACTAATGTGGTCGATTCGAATAACTCGTAGCCGTAATGAATTTCATGAGTGAAAATAGATCAAATAAGGGGGATGAAGCAAAGATCAAAAGAAACGAGATTCCAAAAGCTGGTTAAAAGTTAAAAACCATATAATATAGATCAAACATTTCTAAGGAAATGGAAAAAGGAAAGAAAATAGATTCTTTTAATTTTTCCTCGTGCTACATCCGGTTTGATCCAAACCAAGAGCAAAAGAGTGACACAGACTTAACCAAAATAACCATAAATTACAGGTAATATACATGTGATGGATGGAATAATTGATAAACTACAATTTACCTTGAAACATTCAATTCACCACACATTGAATGAAAAGGAAGTCGAATTACCAATCTACACTAGTACTACTTCTGAATTTACATATTTTTACTCACCAGTATTTCGATGATCCTATCATATATATGTGGTGGCACAAGTCAAAGAAAAAAGCAGAAAAATAATTATATTTTAACAAAGCAAAATGTTCTATCTTGGCTTTGCAGCTCCATTTCTTCATTAATTTCGTCTGTTTTTTTTCTTCTCCTTGTATTCCTACTATGGTTTTCTAGAAATTTTTAATTTATACAATATTTCCAGCATTTAAAAGATGGATAATGGATAAGAACATCTCAACCAAAGAGGATTTGGGTTATACGAAAAGAAAGAGAAGTTTTCTTACATAGATTTGCGCTTTTCCATGAAACTGACAGGTTTAGCAGAGTAACCGGACGCTATGAAATCCAGCGTCTCTCCAATCAATGGCCAACCCCTATTCCCTCTTGGTAAAACAAAAGCCTTTTCATTTTCTTTCCGTTCCCTTTCATCTTCCCCACGATTTTTCAACAACTGAAACACATAAAAAACCACAACTGACGACAAAATCACAACCAACACCACCCCATTCAAGAAAACCCAACTTGGCAGCTGTTCCATTCCTGTAAAAAGAAAGAAGAAGAACGTTGTTCAACTTAAAGTTTTGTTTCTGTGTGGTTGCATATATGAGCGGTGTGATGTTGTAAAAGCAGGCAGCAGCAAAAGGATCAAACGCTTTTCTGAAAAAGAAGAGAGAGACCAGGTGAGGTATTGAAAGGTCTGAGATCTGTACACTGCACACGTGCAATTTTATATATACCCGTTTTCTCTATCTATCATAGTCAAGGCCTAGAGAGAGATTACACACATACATACATATATATATATATACATATATATATATATATATTATATAGATAATTGTATCGACGATGGGTTCCATTCTTTTTGTCTTTGTTAGGAGAAATGAATGCTGTTTGATTCGATTCGTAACAAGGAAAAAGAGGGATCGGTGGGTAATAAATAGTGCAGTATGGGATCCCTCATAAATAACAAAGCCCCCATATGGGGAGAGGCAATTTACCCATACGATTTCAAGATTTTGTCCACTCTTCCATTTTCCGCTAATACTTCAAGATTTAGGAGATTTTAATATTTTGATCAATAATTAGTAGAGTAGGTTTATGGTCTCACGAATTTTTATCAGTCAGACATGTCAAATCTATCGATATTAACAATAAAAAATAATACTCTTAACATAAAAAGTAATATTTTCTCATGGATGACCCAAATAAGAGATGCGTCTCACAAAATACGATCCGTGAGACCGTCTCACATAAGTTTTTATCACAATAATAATATTATTAAAAAATATTTGAACATTCTTATATATTGAAAAGTTTCTTACATTGGTAAAAAAAATAGGTTTTTTTTTTTTTGCAATTATGAGTTGGGTCGAGTCGATCCGGTCTGTATTAACGGTGTTATTCTGTGGGGCCCTTAGCTCCTAATCGTTATTACAATGCAATCTGATTAGGGTTAATTAATCACAGCGGAAAACGAGTTTAAATTTTCTTTACAATGACCCCAAGTCATTTTATTTTAATACTAAAAATAGTATCTCATCTCACGTCATAAACACGCTCACACGTAATCAAAACCAATCACATACAAACAACTTATATCATCGAGACATGTCCCGGTATATAGATACATATACATATATACTGGGAACAAGACATAAACATAAACATAAACCTCAGCCCAAGCTGTGGCTCCCACCAGAGGTACCCTCTCTGGTCTCCTGATATCCAGGAGTACCTGCCATTGTCCACACACAAAGACAACAACAGCCCCCCTTGGGGGTGAGCAAAGCTCCGTATGGAACAACCAATCATATATACCACAGATATCTAAACAATTATATATGGTATGCAATGCATGTATGTCGTGGAGGTATCAGGTCAAATGCTCATCCACTGAGCACATGTCAGAATCAATCAAATCGCTGTCAAATCAAATCAATGCTCGAGCTGGCACACCGGCCGATATGGGAATACACGTATGATAGCGTCGACGAAGCGCCATCAAATCCCATATCTCATATCCAATCATATGGGACCACAATTGTCTATGCTTTACGGGTCATATAATACCGGCATAGCGATTGTGTTCACAAACCCCGGAATCCAATCCAATCATATCAGGGTATCCAAGTATCATAGCTCAACGTGCATGTCATGTATCGATGTATGCATAAAATGATGTGTGTTAACAAAACATTTATTTTATACATCGATATTCAAATCATAATGTCATGTATGCCACATCAAATCAACAAATAGGCATATAGACACGTATTCCAATCCAATCAATCCAATCATATATCATATAATACAGATACCTGTCGTATGTTACCCGGTCGCAACATACCTCAATTCTTCGTTCCAGTCGATGTAGCTTGAAGATATCAGTATAATACTTTATCTATATCAATAACATACTCATTCCAATCAATAACATACACCAAATCATTAATATGAGTTTCAAATATCATTTGAAACTTCAAAAATTCATATCAAATCCAAATCATATCATATTTCAATTCCGACTTCGAATATGAGTTTATTGTCGGTTATTCTACTACATATATAACCGACAATTAATTCTTTAATCTCAATCCAACAATTAAAATTCCTTAATTATAATAAATTAGGAATAATTCAAAATAACATCACCATAATCATTTACATTATTCAACAATCTTCAATTTCTGTATGATTTCACAATTTATCAGATTTATTCAAAAAATTGACGAATTTCAAACATCACCAAAACTATAAAATTTATACCTCAAATCGAAGACCTCGTACCAACGATCCTAGAAATGAAGTCGTTTCGTCGATTGGATAAACCAATAAGTCGCACGATCAAAAAGAAAATCGAAAACTCTATTTTCTTCTTTCTTCTCTCTCATGCGTTGGTCTCTGTTCGTGGAATGTGAAATTGGATGAATTCCAATTTCACTCCACCGTCTCAAAATTTTAATTAATAATATAATATAATATACACTATTTAACATTTTAACTTCGGTATATCCCTTCGGATCAGTCAAATGATCCAATTTCTCAAAACTCAAAACATGAAACTACTATATCTTTGTGTTTTCTATGTCATATCCAAATCTCAAATCATTTGGACTTCATATGAAAAAGATATGTCACTATTTACCATTTTGCCCTTAAAATTAATTCATTATTTTTCAACTTATCTACGAAAATGCCATCAAAATAAATTGAATATTTTTCAACTTATTTACCATATTGCCATCAAAGTTATTTTAGTCTCGGGGTCTCACATTTCTCCCCAACTTAAAAGATTTCGTTCTCGAAATCTTAAACATCTCTATATACATAACATTGGTAAACATATATATGTCACCAGTTATAGTAAATATCAAAACTAAAATCAGTAAACGGATCAGTATACATCGAATACAATGGAACAGATGGACTAGTATCAAATAAATGCGGATATGAATCTCGTATTTTGCTTTCCAACTCTCACGTCGACTCTTCTACACCATGCCGTGTCCATTGTACTCGAACTAAAGGGATCGATTTATTTCTCAATATCTTTTCCTTTCGATCCATAATACGAACAGGTTGTTCGACATAGGAAAGAGAAGGATCAAGTTCAACTTCACCAAGTGCAAGTACATGTGATGGATCAGGTTCATATTTCCTCAACATAGAAACATGAAACACATCATGAATAGCAGATAGAGCTGGTGGCAATGCCAATCGATACGCAAGATCACCAACTCGATCGAGAATCTCGTATGGACCAACATAACGAGGAGATAACTTCCCTCGCATGCCAAATCGAACAGTGCCTCTAAAGGGAGATATTTTCAAAAACACTTTGTCATCTCTTTGGAATTCTAAGGGTCGTCTTCGTTTATTCGCATAACTCGTTTGACGATCCTGAGCAGCTTTCATCCGCTGCCGAATCAACTGAACCTTATCGTTCATTTCCTGTATCATTTCAGGTCCAGTCAATTGTCTCTCACCAATCTCATCCCAGAATAACGGTGATCTACATCGTCTCCCATATAGAGCTTCAAACGGTGCCATACCGATACTTGTCTGAAAGCTATTATTATAAGAAAATTCAACCAATGGTAAGGCATCTTGCCATCCCATTCTAAAGTCCATCACAATTGCACGCAACATATCCTCTAAAGTCTGAATCGTACGCTCAGTTTGGCCATCAGTTTGAGGATGATAAGCATTACTCATAGCCAAACGCGTACCCATCGCTTCTTGGAAACTACCCCAGAATTTGGAAGCAAATCTGGGATCATGATCAGATACAATCGAGACTGGCACACCATGCAGTCTCACAATGTTTTCAATGTATAAACGGGACATTCTCTTATAAGGATAAGTCCGTTCATACGGAATAAAATGTGCAGATTTCGAAAGTCGATCAATAATCACCCAAATAGCATCACAGCCCTTGGGCGAACGAGGTAAATGAGTCACAAAATCCATAGCAATATGTTCCCAATTCCATTTCAGGATTTCAAGACTATGGAGCAATCCTCCAGGTTTCATTCTCTCGGCTTTCACTTGCTGGCAGACAAGACATTTTGAAATAAACTCAGCAATGTCCTTTTTCATACGTCTCCACCAGAATTGAGGTCTCAATGTCAAATACATCATTCGACCTCCAGGGTGAATACTGTATTTGCTACAATGTGCTTCTCGAAGAAGGGCAGATCTCAAATCAGAGTCGTCAGGAACTACCAGCCGACCATTAAGTCGTAAAGAACCATCAAAAGAAATCTGAAATCCAGACTGATGTCCTGCAGATACAAGTTCTTTCGACTTCTGAATCTGTGCATCGCTTCGTTGGGCCTTTCGTATTTTCGATATCAAATTCGGCTCAATTTGCAATGCTGAGACAGTGACAGAATTCCAATTCGAGTGAAAAGTCCAACCAGAAGTACATATATCCTCGTGTACTTTGGCGACATTGACAGAAGCTAAAACAGATTCATAAACTTTACGGCTCAGGGCATCCGCAGTAACATTCACCGATCCAGAGTGATATTGAATCTCACAATAAAAATCCTTTAGGAGATCCATCCACCTGCGTTGCCTCATTTTCAGATCAGATTGAGAAAAGAGATATTTCAGACTCTTATGGTCCGAATAAATAACAAACTTTTCTCCGTACAAGTAATGGCGCCAAATCTTCGAAGCAAACACAATGGCAGCCAATTCGAGATCATGGACAAGATAACGTGTTTCATGAGATTTCAATTGACGAGACGCATAAGCAACCACCTTGCCATGTTGCATCAGAACACAGCCCAAACCTTTACCAGACGCATCTGTACACACCACAAATCCTCCGGTACCTGAGGGAATAGTAAGCACAGGTGTTGTGGTTAATCTCGTCTTCAATTCAAGAAAACTAGCTTCACATTCATCTGACCAAATGAATCGCTGATTCTTCTGTGTCAGTTGAGTAATAGGTTTAGCTATCTTTTCGAAAATCCTTCAATAAAACGACGATAATATCCCGCTAAACCCATGAAGCTACGGATCTCAGGAACATTTGTAGGTCTGGGCTAATTCAAGACAGCTTTGACCTTCGAAGGATCAACAGATATGCCATGTCTCGAAATGACGTGGCCCAAAAATACAACCTTGTCCATCCAGAATTCTCATTTGGACAATTTGGCATACAAATGACTAGTACGAAGAGTTTGAAGTACCAGTCTCAGATGTTCAGCATGCTCCTTCTTCGATTTCGAATACACAAGAATATCATCAATAAATACAATAACGAATCGGTCTAGATAATCTCAAAAGGCCCGATTCTTTAAATCCATAAAAATAGCAGGAGCATTCGTAAGACCAAAAGGCATAACCAGAAATTCATAGTGGCCATACCTCGTACGAAAAGCAGTCTTGGGTACATCTTCGTCTCGAACACGTACTTGATGATACCCCGAACGAAGATCAATTTTCGAGTATAAAGAAGTACCTTGAAATTGATCAAATAAGTCATCAATACGAGGAAGTGGGCACTTGTTCTTCACAGTAGCCCGATTCAACTGTCTATAGTCGATACACATTCGCATCGTACCATCTTTCTTTCGAACAAATAAAACTGGAGCTCCCCAAGGTGATACACTCGGTCGAACCGTGTGGGGCCCTTAGCTTCTAATCGTTATTACCATGCAATCTGATTAGGGTTAATTAATCACAGCAGAAAACGAGTTTAAATTTTCTTTACAATGAGCCCAAGTCATTTTATTTGAATACTAAAAATAGTATCTCATCTCACGTCATAATCATGCCCACACATAATCACAACCAATCACATACAAACAACTCATATCCTCGGGACATGCCCCGGTATATAGATACATATACATATATACTGGGAACAAGACATAAACATAAAACCTCAGCCCAAGCTGTGGCTCCCTCCAGAAGTACCCTCTCCGGTCTCCTGATATCCTGGAGTACCTGCCATTGTCCACACACAAAGACAACAACAGCCCCTCTTGGGGGTGAGCAAAGCTCCGTATGGAACAACCAATCATATATACCACAGATATCTAAACAATGATATATGGTATGCAATGCATGTATGTCGTGGAGGTATCAGGTCAAATGCCCATCCACTGAGCACATGTCAGAATCAATCGAATCGCTATCAAATCAAATCAATGCTCGAGCTGGCACACCGGCCGGTATGGGAATACACGTATGATAGCGTCGGCTAAGCGCCATCAAATCCCACATCTCATATCCAATCATATGGAGCCACAATTGTCTATGCTTTACGGGTCATATAATACCGGCATAGCGATTGTGTTCACAAACCCCGGAATCCAATCCAATCATATCAAGGTATCCAAGGATCATAGCTCAACGTGCATGTCATGTATCGATGTATGCATAAAATGATGTGTGTTAACAAAACATTTATTTTATACATCGATATTCAAATCATAATGTCATGTATGCCACATCAAATCAACAAATAGGCATATAGACACGTATTCCAATCCAATCAATCCAATCATATATCATATAATACAGATACCTGTCATATGTTACCCGGTCGCAACATAATCAAATGATATTTGAAACTCATATTAATGATTTGGTGTATGTTATTGATTGGAATCAGTATAGAAACTCTATCTACATCAATAACACATTCATTTCAATCAATAATATCGTTCACATTCAACAATATAAGTTTCAAATATATTTTGAAACTTTGAAAATTCATATCAAATCCAAATCATATCATATTTCAATTCCGACTTCGAATATGAGTTTATTGTCGGTTATTCTACTACATATATAACCGACAATTAATTCTTTAATCTCAATCCAACAATTAAAATTCCCTAATTATAATAAATTAGGAATAATTCAAAATAACATCACCATAATCATCTCTTCTTCGTTAAAATCATACATTATTCAACAATCTTCAATTTCTGTATGATTTCACAATTTATCGGATTTATTCCGAAAATTGACGAATTTCAAACATCACCAAAACTATAAAATTTATACCTCAAATCGAAGACCTCGTACCAACGATCCTAGAAATGAAGTCGGTTCGTCGATTGGATAAACCGATAAGCCGCACGATCGAAAAGAAAATCGAAAACTCTATTTTCTTCTTTCTTCTCTCTCACGCGTTGGTCTCTGTTCGTGGAATGTGAAATTGGATGAATTCCAATTTCACTCCACCGTCTCAAAATTTTAATTTTTTTTAATATTATATTTATAATATATACTATTTATTATTTTAACTTCGGTATATCCCTTCGGATCAGTCAAACGATCCAATTTCTCAAAACTCAAAACATGAAACTTTGAGTTTTCTATGTCATATCCAAATCTCAAATCATTTGGACTTCATATGAAAAAGATGTCACTATTTACCATTTTGCCCTTAAAATTAATTCATTAATTTTTAACTTATCTACGAAAATACCATCAAAATAAACTGAATATTTTTCAACTTATTTACCATAATGCCATCAAAGTTATTTTATTTTCGGGGTCTCACATATTCTGAATACGAAAAACAATAATTTTCATTGGTAGAAGATCTTTCTCACTAAATTAACGTCTAAAACAATCTCACGAGTTTTTGTGTAGAGTAAAACTCTATTTGATTTTATATTATTTAGTATAGCTTCAGAAACCCGATGTCCGGAGGAAAGAAAAATCCTTCTATATTTATAACAATTCAAACCTTAATCAAAACAAATTCCTCATGTCTTGATGGGCTCTGTTTGGTAAGCTTTAACAATGTGGGCTTCTGCAAATATGTCCATTTCAAGTTAATGGAAAAGGGAAGCTATAGACTTTAGCGTATGATTTATAAAAGTAAATAAATTGATAACTCAAACCACATTTCGAAAATTTTCATAGTATTTATAATATATAATTTTTGGATATTTGCAGACAAAATATTCAAAACTTACACACTATTCTTTTCTAATTAGATATCGACCTCACAAAATTGACATGTGAGATCATTTCACACACACAATATACACATAAGTTTTAAATAGATTCTAAAAATGAGAAACAGATCGTATGAGAAATAATTGACAAAATACTCGAAACAGGATAGAAGATTGCCATTGGCACGTGATGAAAGAAGAGAGATCAAGAAGAATGCATAAGAAAAGTATCAATCAATAGAAACTGATCGATCAGGCAAACATGTATTGATAATTGGTTAACTTGGAGGGTACTTCTAGCTGTTGATTTTCCTGCAGTGCTTCCTGATTTCTCCTCTGGAACCTGTCAATGGAGAAATATTTCCCATCTTAACCATGGACTTTGCGAATTGCTCGAAGAAAAGCTCGTTGATCACCGCATATTTCTTCACCAGCTCCAATGATACTTGATTCTTGGTAACCAGTATTTGGTCAGAACTCAACAGTCCCTTAGAACTCAGTAAGTTCTTGAAGTACGAGTTGTCAAACTTTGTTGGGGTGGCAAAATCCAGGAAAAACAGATTCTGATCGCCACCCGATTTAGGACACCTTGCACGCAACTGTGATGCGTAGGACTGATCCAGGGTGGGATCAGGTAGTGAGTTTCCTGTTTGATTGTACAGCCTTTGCCTGAAGCTGACGCACCTTGCGTTTCCAATGCTGTGGCTACCTGCAACAAAAATTATGGAGTACATTCGAATTTTCACCTTTCTTCACTAGTAAGTGGTTTTTTTCCTAGATACATATTTAGTTTAGATCACTATAATTAACCTGGGAGAAATATTTTGGAACAAGTATGGTGGGAAAGTCTTTCTGACGACAAAATCATATTGTCAACTTAATTAATGATATCAAAATATCTAATTTATCATATGTTCTGACTAAATTAAGTCATCAAATTTTTACCTGATAATGCCACAAGATCAACAATATCCAGCCCTTTTAGCTTAAATTTAGTGAGAATGGTTTGAAATGTGTTGTTAGGAGCGGGAATATTGTTATTCGAGCCACTTAAACTGGCACCCAGAGAATCCCTTCTTCCCAATGGAACCTCCCAACTAGGTCCACCAGTCTGCAAAAATTAAACAAAATGTACATGATTACAATCAACCTAAAGTCAATATATATAACCATATATTCGTAACTTTGATGCAGCCAATTTGTTCATTGGGTTTTCTTTGTACATATTTAGTCTTTACTCACAAAAACAGTGGAGTCCCTAGCAGCAAGAGCCATAATATCCGCACAGGAAACAGTATGAGGGCACTCTTTCTCAAGTGCTGATTTTATCTCATCAATCACTTCGAATCCACGAGCTGAGTTCCTGTTAGGATTTGACCTCTTCTCACTGACCATTCTCCCGGCGCTGTCCAAAAGTATGGATGCATCACATCCCTACAACAAATTTTTTTGGTTATTACAGGGTTTAGCATGTTGAAGTAATTTAATGTGGCAATCTTCACAAAGTTAAAGGCCATGCATGAAAATCATATCAACTTTACGAATGAACCACATGCAAGTCAGTGGCAAACCTTAACAAAACAGTCATGAAAATGAAGCCTTAGAAGCGAAGCAGCCATACGAGCTTCTTTTGCAACAGCCTTTGCAACGATAGACTTGACAATTTGTTGGGCCCTGGGGCATGATCGATCATAGAACTGTGGATATAAGTAACCAGTACCGAGGATGTTGAGGGAGAAGCATAAATCTGGCACAAGAGCTAGCAGAGACCATACAACAAAAAAGTTGATAGATTTAACCATTTTGTGTGTTGCAATTATTACGTGATCTTCATAGCGATGATCGAGTGTTTATATAGAGAGATCAGGAGACAGAAAATGCGGAGTTGGTAGGATTTTGAGTTGAAATTGCTACTCTCTCCATCATAGGAAATTGTAAAGCATGTACGCAGTGGCGGAGCCACGTCGCGGGTAGCCCAATTTTTTTTTTTTTAAAAAATTATACTTAAATTTTGTATAATTTTAGATTAATATGATATTAATTCCGGTAGATCTAATTCAAGAGTTTAAAATTCTAGTCGAGACAAAATCATATTTCTGGCTCCGCCACTGCATGTACGTATTGATATGATTTAAGAAATTTAGAGAAAATGTTGTTCTCATGCAAAAGGGAATAAAAAGTTAGATTAGAAACACCTGCTCCGTTGACCAAAAGGGACCATGAAAACTAACCCAAAAAGTCTAGCTAATTAATCAATCAAGAAAGGTTTAATTAGGAGGACCTACTCCACGAATTTGGTCAAATGTTGTGATTTACTTGGTTTATATACTTTGACTCGGTCCGTCTCTCAAGTAGTCGTTGGAATTGTTTATATATTGATGTCCCGTCTTTAATCCGACGTATATAATGGTCGTTTAGTTATAAAGAAGCTCGAGTAATGCTTCCAACCTTAGTTTAAAACCTAAGTTTGAATAAATCGAAATAGGTTTAAAGTTTTAATTAATCGTGTCAAAATTGAACCTAAAATAGTTAATCATTTAACGGGGAAAAACCAGGTTCGGTACTAAATATTTGGCTCATTTATTGGTTTGGTTCAAAATGTTTCGGCATTCTTGACTTAGTTCTAAATGTTTATAAAATTTGACCGAGTTTGTCTTTCTGTCAGTTTAATTGTTAGACATGCTGTAAGATACAAAATGTGATAATGTAATACAGCTGTATGGAAATTTAAGAAAAATAGAAAATATTTAATTAAATTCTTTTAATTGCTTGTATTAAATGTGGTAGACATGTTTACATGTTTAAAATATTGTTTGCTTCTAGAAGGCATAAAATTGTGTTTTAAAGGTTATTCGAGACGCGATCGAAGAACGGAGAAAGAAGACCATAAAAAGAAAATATTTTTATTAAATGATTATTTTTATTATTTAATGTATGGTATATTTTAAATGAAAATCTCGAAAATGATGTTTTTTGAGATGTTTTTTATATGGCGAGTCGTATTTTAAACCGGTAATAAAATTTGACGAAAATAAGGACCTTTTGAGAACTAGGCTAATATTTTCGAAAACTTTCCTAAAAAAAATATTTAACTATAATATAATTGGCCTATTATAATAAGGTTATTGAACATAGTTTTCTACCGAGTTATTTATATTAAAAGATAAAGTTTCATAAACCCAAAATACTTCAACCACATGTTTGAAACACTAGAAACCTAGGGTTTTTCTCCTCCATCAGCACACCAACACACACACACACGTTTTTTTAAAGGACCATTCACGTGAATTTGAAGGGAAACTTCAACAAGGTCTTCTCCCCCATCTCTTCGCCAACGTCTCTCACGTCAAGGATTGTTTTTCGCGCGTGAAATATGCAAAAGCACGCCTTAATCTTCTTTCACTCATCGTTCATACCATATTATGTGTTCGTATACATGTTTTCATGAAAAATATGATGCACTTTCATTTATTTTCGTTTTTATACCCTCTACATGATAAAACTTTGGTTTTCATGCTTTTAAATTCATGTTTATGATGTACAAAGGGGCTGCCATGGTAGGAATATTAAAAAGGGACATATTTCATTAAGTTTAAGAGCCCCTATATGCATGTTTAAAGGCCGGAAAGGAGATAGTAAAAGGATGAACAAAAATTAGGGTTTTAATAAGCTATGATTTTTGTTTTGAGGGATAGGAAGGAACATGCCATGTGCTGCTGTTGGGTCACGTCCAGGGGTCCTAATGGGGTCTAGTAATGGTCCTAGATGGCTTGATGGAAGGCTTGTGCAAGGGCTGGAGAAAATTTGTGTGCGCTTTGTGCACTCAAGGCTTGTAGGGGCGCTGTAACGTCCCGAAAATTTGAAGGTCCACGTGAACCACACGCATACAAGTTATTAAATTTCTTATGTATTTTAATGGGATAATGCCCATTTTCGTCCTTTTCGTTAACCGCTTTTCCCATTTCCGTCCCTCATGATTTTTGACTGCTTAATTAATCCTTTATGTTTTCAAAATATTCCCGAATTGATCCCTACCGTTATCCTGACGTTAAGGTTAACGTTGACTTATGAAAAATGGTAGAAATTAGCGACGATTTTTCAAAAGCAGGCGTTAATTAGCGTCGCTGCTATTTCCATAAAATAAATTTTAAGTTTTTTTTTAAAAAAATTATTAAAAGTAATTTTTTATTTTATGGAAATATTAAACCGTCGCTAATTAGCGACGGCGTTTGGAGAAACCGTCGCTAATTAGCGACGGAGTTTTTAAACCGTCGCTATTTAGCGACAGCATTCAAACAACCGTCGCTAATTAGCGACAATGTTTTAACTCGTCACTCATTAGCGACGGTTTACTATTTCCATAAAATAAAAAAAATTAATTTTTTTATTTTTTATTTTTTAAAAAAAAATTAGAATCGGACTATTATAACAATATTAATAATCTTAACTAACACTTAAAAATTTACAAAAAATTAAAGCGAAAAAGTTTATCTTAAGTCGAAACTAAAATCATGTGAGAGAAAAAAATTTTAAGTGTTGTAAAG
Source organism: Primulina eburnea (assembly GCF_022965805.1). Taxonomy (NCBI): domain Eukaryota; kingdom Viridiplantae; phylum Streptophyta; class Magnoliopsida; order Lamiales; family Gesneriaceae; genus Primulina; species Primulina eburnea. The sequence goes on along the minus strand of NC_133110.1, from coordinate 9,066,942 downwards.
TGGTGTGTATGAAAATGGAAAGAGAGTATATTTATAGACAGTTTGCTTTATGCTTTTGGTAAAATAGCGACGGTGATTGCAAAACCATCTATACTTCAAGGTTAATAATATTACCGTCACTATTAGCGACGGTGTTACCAAAACCCGTCGCAAACTGTCTATAAATATACTCTCTTTCCATTTTCATATACACCACTTTACAACACTTAAATTTTTTTTCTCTCACACGATTTTAGTTTCGACTTAAGTTAACTTTTTCGCATTAATTTTTTGTAAATTTTTAAGTGTGTGTTAAGATTATTAATATTGTTAGCATAGTCCGATTCTAAGTTTTTTTTTAAAATTATTAAAATTATTTTTTTTAATGAAAATATTAAACCGTCGCTAATATTTTGACAATCCGTCGCTAATTAGCGACGGTTTAATAAAAACCGTCGCTAATGTCAAGTCAACGTTACCCCTAACGTCAGACTAACGGTAGGGATCAATTCGGGAATATTTTGAAAACATGAAGGATTAATTAAGCAGTCAAAAATCACAAGGGACTGAAATGGGAAAAGCGGTTAACGACAAGGACGAAAATATGTATTATCCCTATTTTAATTGAATGGTTTTAATTGCATGAATTTAATACAGTGTGCATTATTACACATTTAAAATGTACTTTTCTACATGAATGTGTAAAACTGTATAATGGAAATGTTTTTACAAATGGTTTTATACATTCATGTAGAAAAGTACATTTTAAATGTGTAATATTTATATTAAATGGTTCAACGGGGGTCGAATCATGGTTCACGAGGGTAAAATAAATATTAAAAGTCCATATTTTAAATTTGGGAATTTTATATTAAAATTTGAATTTAATTCGGGATTACAACACATTAATAATTAATAATTAAAGAATAAATGAATAATCCATGAATTTAAGCTAAATAAAAATATGAAAAATTTATTTAAGCTTAAATAATTATTTGGGATGATTTAGAGTCAACAGAAATAAGAAAAAGTCAAAATCATGAAATTCTATGTCTAGGGGTAAAACAATAATTTTACACCTAGAAAATAGTAAACGTCATGGCAGTGCTCTGAATATTGTTTTACATGTTAATATGATTGTTTTAAATGTTTACGGAATTTTATGATGAAACATTAAAAGATATGTTGCGTGCTTGGTTTAAAAGAAAACGATTATTATATGCATGAATTTTATAAAGTGATGAGAATATGAAATGTTATAGGAAGTGAAGTAATTATGACTAGTACAAATACGATGCTATGTGAATACGTAATGCCAATGCTCAGTTGACGGATGAGACTGTCACCGATGTCTTCGCCGCCCAGTACTGTGGTTACATGTAGATGGATCCATCTCCTCCAATATGAATACGAATGTCACAATTAATGATATGAATTCAACGAAAAAAGAATACGAATACGTATATGATGATATGAATATGTTTATGATGATATGAAAATGTTTATGTTTGCATGATTATGAAAATGTTATTTTACGTAAAAGTATTTTCAATGTTGTATGTGATTGTATACGTATTATTTGTTATCAAGATTATGGTGTATTGAGTCTTTAGACTCACTATGTATGATCGATGCAAATGAATATGATAATAATGATAATGGAGGTCTTGATGGTTGATCTGATTGGACTGAAGGTGCACATAACTCGATGACCAGCGCTTGTTCTTCTGCACTTATGTTTATGATTTAAGATTTAAAAGTTTATGTTAAGGATTTTTATGACTTTTATTATGCTTTTGAGTGGGTTTTGATAGGTTGTTAGTTTTAGCAATATTGCTAAGTTAGGAGTTGAAAACGTTTGACGATTTTATGTTCTTAAACTATTTCCTTTGGTTTTCAAATATAGTTGGTTGTTTTATTTTTAAAATGGCTCAAGGTATTTTAAAGTATATATATATATATATATATATATATATATATATATACTTTTTTTAAGAAAACGAGTAGTGGACGTTTCAGACGCGGGTTTAGGGTGCAACTCATGCAAGGCGTTGTAGGCTCGTTCCAGTAGGGTCCCTAGGGTGTGATCTAGGTCTAGGATGGTTGGTTAGGGTTTAGACATGATGGTTAGGGCCTAGGCTTGAAGGAACCCATGGTATGTTAAGCTTGGGTTTGATAAACTTGTGCAGAAAATTCGGTAGGCATTCCAAGCTATTTCGAGTGTCTTAAATGGTTTGAATTGGGTTGCATAGGGTTTGTTTAGGTGTTAATAAGCTATGATTCAAGTTTCGTAAAATTTGTTAAGTTTCGAGTTGATTTGGGTTAAAATCGGGACGTTGGTTCAAGTTTAAAACGAATTGGGAATTTAGTCGAGGAGTCTAAGAAATGATTATGGGTGTATTTTAAGGTGATATGTTAAGTTTGGATGGATTCGGGTCGTCATTTTAAAGTTTAAGGGTAAATTGGAAAAGTTAGGGTTTTGAAAAATGTTAGACGTCCTAGCAGTGCCATGAATGCTAAAATGCTTATTTTTAAAGTTTATGGAATTTTATGATGAAAAACGATAATGTTAAAAGACGTGTTGCATGCTTGGTTTAAAAGAAAAGAATATATATATATAAATAAATATATATATATATATATATACATGAATTTTTATAAGTGATGACTATAATGAAAGGTAGAAGGAGATGACTTTATTGTGACTAATATGATGATACGATGATATGTAAGGCCAATGCTCAGTTGACCGGTGAGACTGTCGCTGATGTCCCTCCGCATGATACCATGGTTATACGTAGATTGATCAATCAACTTACAGCTGATACGAAAGTCATAATTAACGATCCAAATTCAATAAAAGAGAAACATATATATACGTATATGATGAAAAAAAAGATATGATGAAAGGCAAAAGGATTTAAAGTTATGCATATTCATGAAAAACTATTTTATTAAAAATATCTTTCACTGTTACTTACGAATGTATATGTATACTACTTGTTATCATGATTAAGGTTTGATGAATGAATAGATTCACAAGGTGTGAATGATGCAGGTGATGATGTTTATGATGATGGGAGGACATGATGGTTGAACTAGCTGGACTGATGATACGCATAACCCGAGGACTTTTGCTAGTTTTTCGCATTAAGAATAATTTAAAAAATTTATTACTCGGTGCCATCGAACTCGGAAATTTGGCTCAAAATTGAGAATGAAATCGACTCTGCTGCACACAACTAGTCTCTAGCAGGTAACACCGACTTCCTTTCTAACACTATATCCTAATAGTGTATCTTGTTTTCATGCCTTTAATGCAGCGGTATTTAAAATTTAATTTTTACAATAAAAATGGGACATGTATATACCATGCATAGGAGATTTTAGAGAACTTACCTCCAAGTGTACAAACATTTTGGCTCCAACTACCTTGGGTTTTAAACGGTAGCAGCTCTTCAAATTAGAACACGTACGAAACTCCTAGAACCCCCTTTGAATTCGCTTTAAATCGGTGCATAATTGGAATTCCAAGTTACTATTCTAATTGGAACTAGATAAACTATAAGAAGTTACATTGAGGTGAGCAAGAGGAATGCCACAACGACGATGACTAGGGTTGAAAGGAGATGAGAGGATTGACGTGAAAGCTTAGTTATGGAAGTTAGGCCAACTACTCAACATTTTATAATTAGTTGATGGACTTAGATTCCATGTAGGATTCTAACTAGTTAGCAGATGGGCTTGGACTCTTCAAGCCTATGAACCTTGTCTCCATCATAGTGGTGTCATTAAAATATTGATCGACAATCTGATATCATCGATGCAAATATTATAAATAGCTCGTTATTATGATGCAAAATAAAATTTTTCACACCATTAATTTTAATTATGACTGATGCTAATTTTGAAGCACTTCCTCACATTTTTTTAAGGTCACTCTCTTCACTGATATTAGCAGTTATACTAACTCTCAAAAATTTCAAAAGAAAAAAATGCTCATAAACAATTTTATAAGATAAAAGTTTGATCCCAACAAGCTTCTTTTACAAAATTCAACTTCTTAAAGTTTATTATCTACAAAGGAAATGAGAAACTAAATCTTGTGTCTCTAAATGGTTTAGGAATACAGCTAACTGTGAGTTCACAACTCTTTATGATTCACGTTATCATCCTTTAGGTGGGATCCCCTAATTATAAAAAGTATATGCATAATTGATTATAAGAATGTTATAACTCATTTCTAATTGTACTCATCGAATTATGATAAGAGTGTCTAGTAGCATTGTCTCATGAATCCCTAGGTATGACTGATAGTACTTACAAGAACCAATCAACTATGGTTAACATATAGTCTCTATATCTTATATATCTCGATTGAATATACAACACTGGTATATCGAGGGTTTCTCGAGATTCGAAAACCACGTGAAGCATCTTAGATAACACATAGTGACATCGCGTGTGTTTCTAGGAAAAACCCATTTCCTCATGCACACATATCTAATATGGCTTGAGCACACATATCTAATATGGCTTGAGATTTTATACACTATTATTTCATCAGATAACATTGGATATCCACACGCGTAGACGGGCGGAGAATCCCCGACCACAATGCACCGGCTCCTGGATATGTCGTGATTATACCCCATCTCGTCACCTGATGATCATCACGAAGTTGGTAAATGTGTCAAAGCATAAAACTAGCTTGTAAAGCCCAATGTTGTCTCAGGTCATAAGTACTGATGATGTACAACAATAATTACATAATTATCCACTCAATAAATGATAATCACTAGAAAAGTCCGATTACAGTTAGTTCAATGAACCCATCTTATGAGCACCCATATCTATGTTTGAACATCTCAATGTTTATCAAACTATGAAACTCAAATTTCCAACACATTCTCTCTCACAGTCTTTCTCATACGTCATTACCCATAGCATATACTCATCCTTGGAAAATGGGTTCCATTCGCCTATCCCAGCACTCAAACATAAGACCTCTAGAATAAGTACTTAGAATAATGAGTGTGAGTACCAATTGGGATACTAGGTTCGAGTTTTAGGGGAGGTGAAAGGAACCCATTTTTCAGGGATGGGGATATGATACGTGTAATGGCGAATGGGAAAGCCCGTAAGGGAAAAAGCTGTAGAGGTATCCCGTTTATAAGAAAAAAGCCCTAGAGGGAGCTCAAGATCGAGATAGCCCATGGTCAATATAGTTGTTTTTTTAGAATTGGTTATTTTTGTGTATCTTATATGTTATGATATGTTTTCTATGCCTATTTGACCTTGTGTTTTTCATGAAAAGTCTAAGTTTTGTCATCTAAAATAGTTTTGATGTTGCAAGACAAACTTGGAGTGCATCTGCGCCATAATTTGGTGCATGGGCGTTTTCATGATACATAAAGTTGTGCTCGAAGCGCACCTGCACTACCTTCAGGAGTGGGGGCACTGTCTCGTGTAAGCATAATAATAATAATAATAATAATAATAATAATAATAATAATAATAATTTTTCTCGACGGTTTTGAATCGAAATGCTAGTTATACTGTGTTTGTGTTCCACATTTAATTTTATTGAATTTTCATTTCCTCGTTTATTTAAAATAATATATGAACACGAGAAGTACAAGATGTCACAATATTTTTAGCAACGAATGCTCTCGTTGAGAGGCACAATTACCGGAGTATGGAGAACATTCGAAAGTATTATAGTTTGAAAATCAATGGCTACAAAAATTTGCCCAAATTTGAAAGGGATTTTTTCTTTCAATGTTATTTTCTTTTTTAGGCGACACATCATCCTCAGTGGCTACTCCTTTACATTTGGTCTTGATTTCTTTTTTGCTATTTTTCATAGTTGCTCTATGTCTCAACAACTTCATTTTTTGAGTTTTGGTAAGTGGTCTTGGAAATATTTTGTATCGAGCCAATTGTCATCGGTCATCAGTTTCACCTCTAAGAGAAAGATCAAATCTGGTTCTCACTCCCTGTTTTTCTTGAATTATTTTCTCTGACAGATTATTATTCTTATGCCCAAGATCTATTCTGCTATGATGTGATGATCTTCTCAAGTGTTCTCATCTTTTTGACCCAAAGTAAAATGGATCTATGTTAAAAGAATAATTCATAAGTCTTTGGTGAGACGACTCTCTGGTGAACCATAGTCGCTTTTTTACTGGAAAAGATGGTATAACACCCATTAGTTGTGAATTTTATGTTACCCTCGAGAAATTTTGTTTCCTCGGCCCTAAGGCTGAGAACTCCCTCGTGTGAAGATGATTTATGAGCCTTGGCGAGACAACTCCTCAATGTACCATCGACTCTCTTTATTTTGATAAGATGATCTAACAATGAAAAATTGGTCCATTGATTGTGAAGCCACCATTATTTTTAGGAGTGTTGCATGAAGATCGTGTAATCTCTCACATCTCTGGAATGAATGAACACCTTCATGCTATGACAATACACTTCTTTTCCAAAATCATAATGAGATCTTTCTTTCACTTCAAAAATCATTCATTTAGAAATCCAACATTTGTTAAAGCTATCTACATAATATGAAAGTGTCCATGCATTTTTATCTTTGGAGTCACTAGTTTCCTCTGATCCAATAATACATGTAAATATAAGAGATTCGCATTGGCAGAGGCCATGGGAAGAAACATATCTTTACCAACGACCCTGATTCTTTCTTTTTTGAAGAACTTGAGTATTAGTTCGATTTTTTTCAGTAAAATAAATTTACTAGCCCGAAAAAATTTAGAGACACAATTAAATAAGTTGTGATATTTACAGCAGTGTCTGTTTTTCAACTTCTCCTTAGATGATTGTGCCTCCCGAGCACTTGTACTAGTATTTACTCGGTGAGTGCCATGATTAGCCATTTCATCAGTGTTACATGTTGGTGTAAAGGATTAGTCATAGCATGTACCTAATTCTTCGGTGGCTTTATATTTTTATAGTCGTTTCCTTGAACATTTACTGATTCTCATATCCAACATCTTCATCAATTCTATCTGGTTACATTTCTTCATATTTAGAGAATATTGTATCTAGGCAACGAAGATCACATGCCTTGGAGCTCCCAAATTCTTGTTCCTGATCTTTAGATTTATTACTTTCCTGACACACCTATTTCTGTTTAGATTATTCTGTTTTGTTTCCCTGTGAAAGTCTTCAAGAAAGAAAGAACAACACCATACATTGTCTTGGACATTGGGACATCTCTTCCCAATGAATAATCAACTTTTCACTCTCATGTTTTTCATATTGAGCCTCTTTACCTCTTCTGTCAGAACTCCCATTTCTTTTTTGATTGCATACTTAGGGTCCACTGGGCGTGCCAATTTTGTTTTCACAAATTTTGTAGTAAATTCGGACATGTCAGGTGCAAATGCACTAACTTGAGTTAAAATGTAAAAAATCTCACTTCTAATAACAAAACGATTATGAATTCCTAATTTGAATAGGTAGATTTTATCAATTGGGTTAGATTAATTTAAACTTGCAAGTAGCACTCTTGTTAAATAGGTGGATTTTATCAATTAAACCAGACTAGTTTTTTGCCAAAAAAAATATGATTATCATGGTATATCTAAAGTTGATGGGCTCATCGTATATTGGGCTTCTCAAAATTTAATGGGCTTACATTCGAACCAAATTTATTTTTAGCACATATCCCGATCAATGATTTGATATTACCGATACGACGATGATAAATAGCCCGTTATTATGATGTAATCAAATTTTCACACGACTAATTCTTATTATGATAAATAGCTCGTATGTGTTTCCATGAAAAACCCATTTCCTCAAAACACCCGTATATAATTTGGTTTGAAATGACATGAACTATTATTTCATCATATCACATAGCATATATATGCCAATAGGCGATTGGAGAATCTCCGATCACAGTGCATTGGCTCTTACATGTGTCGTGACTACACTCAATCTCGCCACTTGATGACCCTCACAGAGTCTATAAACGGGTCAAAGCATAATATTATCATGTAGAGCCTCAATGTTGTTTCAGGACATAAAGGTTAATGATGTTCAACCATAACCACAAACCTCATCCACTCGATAAATGGTAACCAACTGGAAAGTTAAGAGTAAGGGTGGCTTAACGAACACATTGTATGAGTAATGTACTCATCTGTATGCTTGAACATCTGTCTGTTATTACCGATGAAACGCGGTACATGACATCACAAATACTAGTATCGAGCTCGAACGACCTTTATCCTTCTTTCAGAGTGCCCAATTGACTAGGAGTGTGTTTAGAATATATTAATTAAAGGATGTGTTTCATGACAATCATCACATGTACGGTCTCAGCTTTCATTTATTATAATATATTCAATGTCTTTATTTATGCAGTTTAGATGTGTAAATAAATAAAGTAATTGAAAAAACAAATATAAATTATATTAAAATAAAAATTATTTTACAAAGACTCAATAAAAACCCCATTTCCATTATGTTTTTAGGACACCTACTCTAACAATAATCAAATTTTCTTCTTCTTTATTCCTATATTTATGTATAACTATAGATTCAGGGAACTAGGGTTTCTCTTTTGCCAATTAGGAGTTTTTTAATTTCCATTTTTATGAAAAAAAATTGATCAGTAATTAAATAAACATTTGTGGCAGCTGATGTTGACTAAAGTTTCAATTTTTTTTTTTTTGTTTTGGGTAAAATAGAGTTTTCGATTCCATAATACAGTGAACTTTCTTTATTTGTGCTGTAAATTAATCAAATTATGTTTTGAATTATTTTTAATTGTTTCTGTAAGAATATGATTTATTATTTTATTAGTATTAATATTATATTTATTGGTTATTTTGGAGTTCAAAACATTGACAAACATGAGTTCAAAACATTGACAAACATGAGCTCAAAACATTGAAAAACAAGAATTCAAAACATTGAAAAAACAAGAGTTCAAAACATTGAAAAACTGTTGTGCCCAAATCCTTGACTAAAATAATTAAAATATTTTAAAGCATGCATTAAATTATAAAAATTATTCTCCAATCTTACCTATAAATAGATGTATTGAGTTTGAGAGAAATCACACTAAAACCTCTTCATTTAGAGCAAGCTTGAAGTTTGAAACCATCAACCTTCCTTGAAGTGAAATTTAGGAGCAATAATTCTGTTCTACTTCTGAAAATTCGTCCCATCACTCCCGACCTCAGAATCCGATCTCACCGTTCATAATACACTTTCATATGTTTTAAACATCATAACCAAATTTCGGCCCCATCCAACGGTTCAATTTCTGGGAAACGTATCTGCAAGAATACTGCTCGGAATTCAAGCGAATTTAGCAATTTTACGGATTTTCGGACGTTAACTTCCAGCTTGTTTCTTCCATAATTTAGGAGCACCTTTCGGTAAGTGGGCTTATGTTTTAAAGTATTTAAGTATGTTTTCGAAAATTCGATCGACATGATATATTCCTTCGATTTGATATATGAATATTTCGTTTCGATAAATTGTTAAGCATGTTTAAATCAATTTCAAGTGGATGTTCTTTTCGTTTCAAAATTATGTTGTCTTCGTTTCATGTTATATTCTAGTATATGTTCTTAAACACCAATTTGGTGTATTCTAAAAATTATGTTTAAAAGCACTGTTATGATTTAAGTTAGAAATGGTAAAAAAGAAAATTTTCCTAAAACATGATAAGATATGACAAGTTTATGGCCCTGATGCGGTGGGTAATAATAACCGATATATGGCCTCACCCCTTAGAGGAATTACATATAGGGGACTGATCAGTAACACCATGGATAATAAGATGAAATAACAGTGCAATACGAATAATATATGATATGTCTATATGCTTATGATAAGTTATGTTTGCTCATTGTTAATATCATGTCTTGATTATGTTATGAATAATTATTGTGACATGAAATTCATTTAATATTTACATAAATATATATAAGTTATGTCGTATCTATCATTTTGACTATTTATTGTTCCGACGTTTGTTGAGACACGGAAAATTTCGAATTGTTAAGATTTATATATATATCCTTGTGTTATTGTGATCGATCGGCCCCCACTTGCTGAGTATTTCACAAAATACTCACCCTTACACCTCTCACTCCCAGATAAGAATGAAAAACAAGTTGAAGAAGAAGAGCAAATGCATTTTTGGGGATGGTAACAAGGTTTCAGTTGATCAAGACATACTTTGAAATTTGGCTATTTTTTATTTTTACGTTATTCGCTTCCGCACTCATTTGTTAAGTTGATTACGTTGTAAAGACAATGTATGTATTATGAAAAAGACTGGTTTGGTTGTACAATGTACTACGAGGCTTGTTGATTTACGATTGATTAATTGTAAAACAACGCCAGATGTTAACTCACCCCGGTATCGGGACGTGACAGTTTCATTTTATGGTACATATGTTTTTTCATTGTTGGGAGCAACCGGGTGTTTACGAGTGTTGAGACGAAGCACATACTCAAGTAAGCAAATTTAGTTATGCTATGTACTGTTCTTACCAGAGAACAAATTCATTTACAATATCCACAGTTCTTACCGGAGTAGGGACGAAGCAATAAGAGATTTTAACTCGTAAATTGAGAAATAACCACCAATAGTTATTTCTTCTACATCAATTGAAAGTTGTGCAACTTGTAGTAGTATTTCAGTAAAAAAAAAATTATTTGATCCTATAAAACTGTGGATTTAAGTTATTTGGTTTCAAAACTAGAAAAGGAGAACGGCAAGGATGCATCAAATGTTGTGAGGCAAACCAAGAAGATGAAAGATCAAGTGGAATCATTTTTGGGGATTTTAGGGGCATGAATGTCATATCATGTATACCAAGAATTTTAATTATAAATTGACGAATGACCAGCTTGGTCAAAATTTGTAAACGTTTAGGACTAAACAAGGAATGCCGCAACATTTCATATCAAACTAGGAAAGAGTTCAAACATCTGACACTGAACCGAGTCTTTTCCTCGTTAATTTTAAACATTAAATTGATGGAAGGACCAACTCGCATAAATTTTTGAAACATTCATGAGTGAGAGTAGTATTGAGATTGATGACCTCTTGAAAAATTCTCATGCGTCAAGTTGCTAATATTACGTCGTTTGATCTGGTTGGTTAAGTGAGTCATAAAAAAATGACACAAGATCTTAACAGATAATAATGTATTTGCTGGGGACATGGTTGTGGTAAGAAATGATAAAACTTGATACAATACTAACAGATAGATACACAACTCTCCGGATTCATAGGCCTAACAATCTGACCAACTAGCACCTAATTAGGCGCACTATGCGCTGCCATGAGTATAAGAAAATAAAGTTACATTTCAGCTAACAAGTATAACTTTTGACCTAGTTATAAGAGTTTGATACTATAAGTTTAAGAATAAACCAAAAACGCCGAAACATTTGAGAGCGAATCGGAAAAAAGATCAAACATTTGACATAATCGAGTCTTTCCCCTCATTTCAGTATCGATATTCAACTTCATTTTATTCGATTTGGCCTCCAGTTTAGCTTTCATATTGACAAATATAATAATGATTGTGGAATTTTTCATTCATTCACAAATCAAAACTTGTTCACGGGGTATTAAACTACAGTTATGTTGCGGTTTGTTGCTTAAGTTCCATTCCCAAAGGATGTGTGATTGTTAAAAAATATCAAAAATTGTTTGACGAAGATTCTTAATACAGAAGAGAGACAATGGAAACCGATATAAATTCAGAGGGATCAAATGGATCCATATGTTCTCTCACTTCGTCTCCATGTTCCTTGAGTGGAAGTTCCCTGCTGCTGCTCCCATGAAGTTTCATTCACAAAAGGATTTCTAGCATCAGCTGGTCGTGTGTAGCCTTGCCCAACTCCAGTACTCACCTGCATATTCCCATGTTCACTTCAAAATTTAGCAAATCGAGGAATGCAGTAGAATGAAGAATTTGCACCGCCAAAACATAAGGAAATAATTCTGCTATATATGTCGTCATGCCCCGGGCCTAGGCTCGTACAAACATGACAGTACACTAAGTTCTTGTAGCAAATACTTCGCATTCGCCCTTGTTATACGAAAATATTTAATATAATTTGTTATAAGAGTTAATTACAACTACTTGTAAACCACTTTAAGCGTTTATTTTCAACCGATAAGAGACAAAAACATTGCACATATATATCATTTAACTAAAGTTTCAATTTACTTTAGATATGGCCAATAAGAAATCGGGAGCTCTTCTTACAGTTTCCAAACATGCTGATAAAGTTGCCATCCCTGGGAGTGCATCTAGGCCACGCTGCAAATGTATTTAGTAAAAGTAAGCGTACATAGAATCACAAACAAATAAATATATCTTATGTATATATATATCTGTGTATGTTGCCAGGAGAAAAATGAACAACTGATTCTAGCAATGGAGAAAAGCAACCCACCATGTTTTCTACTCGAGTCCTGTAGATGAACCCTCCACAACAGAACAGTGTAAAGACTACGATGAATCTGCTTAATTAAAGGAACACAAGTGGTAACAATCGACTCATAAATAGATTTGTATCTGGATCAAATATAAGTCAAAAGACACTGACAATTTTTTACCTACTTTACTGGCATATGATAACATACTTGGACACAAACATTAATAACTTAACGAGTCGTGAGGAATGACTGGGACATACACGCAAGATAGGATCCCGAATATAGCCCATCCTTTTGTAGCTTCTCCATCATCTTTTTGTCGTTGTTCTATAAAAGTTGAAGCACATTAAGACTCGTGTTAAATAAGCATTGCTACTTTGAGAAAACAGCACAAGAAACCGAAGTTGAATGACTAAAACTCACCACACATTTTTGCAAAGGTAAACTGAATTGGGTCGTAATTCTCTATCGGAATGGTAATTTCAACTTCATAAGGTGAATCATGGGCCCTTTCACCTGTTTGAGCAATTAGTATAATAAGGTAGTTATAAAGCCACATAGTAAAACAAATATTATTAACAAGGCAAATGACGTAATGTGCATACATCTCCATTCCAAAAGCATCAATGTGGGAGACAAAGTAGTAGGTGGGATGGCATTTGCTCCTGAGCCAGACAACCGAACTTGCAATCCTTGGTCAGGATAAATCTGGAGCCAGAGAAGATAAAGCAATGAAAAATAAAAACCACAAGTCCTTCGGCAAGCATAGATTTATGTCATGGGCTCTGTACGTAGATGGAAAGCTCAAGGCCGATGAATTATTTTGCCATCATCTTTTATTCACAAATATGGTTTTTTTGTTATCTTATCCTTTGTAAATAATAAGATCATTCTATAGTTGATCTTCTATTTAGGATTTGATTTTCTTTATTCTATGATTCAAAAATATCTTTTCTTTTGAATAAAAAGATTTGGAACCGTCGATTCTTAGGGATTTGATTTCTGATTTAATCTTATAGGCTCTATTATTTATAATGCAGAATAAATATGAATAAGATTATCAAAAAAATTATTCACAGAATTTTGTGTTACTTAATCTAAGGTTCTCTTCTAACTAGCCATAAAACAGAGAGATCCACAGAGGTTCTCTCCTAACGAGTCTCAAATTCACAATAGACGGCTCCCTGGCGAGATCTATAACGTGGGAGCATAACAAATTGGTATTAGAGCTCGACGTCACGGGGCAAAACAACAATTCAAAGTATATCAAGAGAACATGTCAGCAAATGAAAAAAGGTAGCAAGCTCAAATTAATAATTTGGAGAAGATGCTCAATTATCTATCAACCATGCACACTAACGTTGGTGAGGGCAGCAGTAACCACGGGCCTAATGAGAAAGCATGTTTTTGCATGTAATCTCCATGCTACAAGTGGGCTTCTCAAAAGCAGCAAAATCTAAGATTTCCACCTCCCCAGGATGGCAACAATCAATTAAAAATGTGCAGGAAGGTGAATTGGTCATTGAACGGGAGGGTCAAATTGCAGACAAGCTCCAACTACCAGAAAATTCAAAACATCACGCCATGTTTCATTTCTCTTGCTTAAAAAAGGTCCAAGGAAATATCGATTGTAGTCTACCGCTCCCACCTCTACCACCTGAAGATTTTCGATCACTGCCCCAAGCTTTTTGAGATAAGCGAATACATAAAAGTATAAAACAATTTTCAGTACCCTTCCCTCATGGTTGAGTAAAACCATGATCTCCAAAGGGGAGTAATGTCATGGGCCTTACACATAGATGGGAAGTTCAAACCCGATAAATTATTCTGCTATCGTCTTTTGCCTAGAAATATGATTTGTTGTATCTTACCCTTTTTAAGGATGGATCATTCAATAGTTGATCTTCTATTTATATAGGATTTGATTTTCTTAATTTTAGGATTCCAAGCTATATTTCAATTGAATAAAAAGATTTGGAATCATCCAAATCTATAGGGTTCTAGGAGATTTGATTTCCGATTTAATCTTCTAAGCTCTATTATTTACATGCATAAGATTATCAGAAAAATTATTCATAAAATTTTGTCAAACCGCAAACGAGATCTAAGGTTCTCTCCCAGAGCTTTAAAACAAAGAGAACGAGAAGTTATCTCCTAAGAAGCCTCAAATTCACAATAGACCGCACCTGACGAGATCCATAACGTGGGACCATAACAATGTACTAGCATTCACAAATCAAATAGAGAACAAAACCTTAATCGTTGGCTTTTGCACTAGACTGGAGAGGGAAGCAACTGCAGTCATATATAGAGTAACATGTCTTTGCTCAGTTCTGAAGCTGCAGCAATCTCAAATGGAAAATGGATTACGAAGAAGATTTAAGAACTCCTACGAACAACTGCTAATTAATCTAATATCTTTTACGGATTCAGACCAATTTGTTACGCACTCGCACTCACAGAAAACAGTAATAAATTTCCAAGATGCAACTTTGCAAGTGACGAAGGTGAATGATCTTATTTCCTGGAAAATAAAGATAATACATCGTTTACAAAATATATGACCAAAAACATAATTAGGAAATGTTCCCTATATATGGAAAGAAAAACCTCTCAGAATATTTTCCCATTCCTTCTAATACAAACGTTCCCCCCACCCCTTTTTTCCTCCACCCCTTTTTTCGGGACCCTTCTAGCGTATACTTATAATCTTGAACTACTTGGGCATCAACATTGGTCTGAGTCCATAGCAATATCATGATGCAATATCGTGTCCTTGCTCTAACTGTCTCAAGATGAGTAGCATCCAGCAGACCAGTAGCCCCCATGAGTTTGAAAATGATGTGTCACACAGCGAAAAATTTTATTTCGGGATAAGCACCTGTAAACCTTATTTTCAACATCTAGGCTTAATCATGTGGTACAATGCTCTAAGAGTGGTTGGTATATGTTCCACAAATGCCCTAAGGTGACCATTAACCAAGGTAAGGGTCGAAAATTGCAAAGTTGTGTGTTTTCTTTAAAGGAGTGTAATCATTGATATCAATTTAAAATGGTAAATAGAGTAGTATTTGAAAAAAGTGTTTCTGTTGGAAGATTAATCTCTAATAAATGCAAAAGAAGCAAGACAACTTGAAAAGGTCATTGTACCTGAATTCGTTGTAAGCCTTTTCATATCCTAACTGAGTCATGCCATTGTAAACCTACAATTATTTAAGAGATCAGACATAATCTTGACTGATCCACCATTTGATTTACTACATAACAATCTAGAATTTATAACAGAGCTTACAATTTCCCATGACCGTGGATGAAAACCGACTGTGCATCCCTCAAATACTCGCAGACCCGGCTTCACACATGGAATGGCAAGATCAACAAGTACCCTGGTCCAAAAGTAAAAACCAATAAAATAATCAGCAATATCCTAAAGCATATTAAAGATTACCGGAAAAATATAAGATTCAAAAAGGCACATAGACTTCAAAATTGGAAGTCTTTCGCGAAGCTGCAGCCTCGACCGATAACCCACTTTACAATCTAAATTTTCCCTTGCTTGCCCTCACATATCACCACACAAGTTCATTACTACTCAAATCTTATCTTGGAGCTATGAACTAAGTTAAATGCTTTTCAAATAATCAACGCCAGAAACTACAAAATCCTATCGTACCTGGTCAGAGGATGACGCAGTTTGCTCACAGCATCCTTTAGGATGTCAAGTTCATCTATTCCTCAATAAGTTTTATTGCTTGTCTCCTGATTTAATCTACCTTTAATTCTAACTGACTCGCTCTATCAACAACTTAATCTACTTTCTCTATGTAGTTCAGTGGAATAAAAGTTTCTCTATTTTCATTACTGCACCCATCTAATGGCTATAAGATATGCTAGAGTTTGTTTCAAGTTCATTTTTTTCACGGACAACAAGAGTCAATGCTACACCATTGGTTGATATTTATTGTGAGCATGCCATTCTAATTTTTTTTAAAACCTTGAAAAGTACAAGTAACTTAATTCATGAATAATTATGTCGCTGTTTTAATTATTTTAGAATTTCTTTCACTTTTTGAATAAAATTCTCTAATGATTAGGAAGCATTAAAAGTTATGATTTAGATCTTTTAAAAAATTTAAAAGATTGGCACTAAATTTACTGCGAGTTTTACAAAAGATTGCATGTAGTGAGGCTTGGGCTAACACATTGAATCTATCAAAAGTTTTTGGCCAAAATGTTGACAAGGTACCAACTTTCTAATTCCATCTATAATTTTAATATTCTTGTACATATCGTAAATTGTAAGATGTACCTGCAGATAAATTTTTTTCTATAAACTTTTAGAGTTATTTGTGATAAATTACTATTATTCTTTGAGTTGGACTTAGGTGCACTCCCTCGGTCCAAACATCCTGGATCATCACAGCATAGTTATGAAATATGGATAAAAAGGATTTGTGAACATATAAATAATGAACAATAGATAAGTGAATATACAAAGGAAAACCTAAATGCTAGAATATGTATGAAAAACCTGCATGCAGATTCATATGTGATATTGCAGATGCATCCAAGTCCACCTATGACAAACAACAAAATAAATTGAGGACATATATTTTAGCAGTAAAGGAGAAAATAATCTAGACTGAAGAATTTTCATCTAAAAACAAAATTACAAGAGAACCTGACATAAAAAGCATGGACAAAAATAACAGTGGTAAGTATGAAACTAATTAGTAATAATAATAAACGCTTAATACAAATGTCTCTCAATGTTGGCTTTCTAAGTGAATATAGAAGCAAACTTACTCTTTCTGTTAGTGACCATAACAGGAAGGTGGTTGATTAAACTAACCGCTGCTCTATTCAACAAGCTAGAAGGGAGAATGAGGCAAGAGGCTACCGGTATCACCGTTGAACATATATAAGGGCAATACCACTTCTTAGTTCACTAACAAGAAAATCTTAGAATAACTAGTGGAAAAGTGCAAGGGAGTAAAGAGAGACAAGTGAGATTGAGTGAAAGAATCTTGATTGTACTCTCATTTTTTGTTCAATCTTGTATTGCAAACTCTTTGATAAATAAAATCATTGTGGTTTTCCTCCAGTGGATATAGGTCTCAAAAGAAAGCTGAACCACGTAAATTCCCTCGTGTTTTTTTATCGCATTCCCTGTTTCTTGAGTGTTTCATCCCATTGATTCATTATCCATAAGTGATACTGGTTTGCATAGTGACTCAAGTCCAAATAGGCTGAAGCAGTGATCATTAATCGAATTGAATCTAACATTAATAGGAAAAAGAAGAAAAGTTGAAAAGGTAACAATTTTCTAGGACACATTTTATACTCAAGATTCATTAGGCATAACATTCTAGAAACCCCTCCACGGAAGAATCAATAAGAGTAGCTAAAATGACGTTCTTCCTCTAATCATACAAAGTCCAGAAATCATCGCATGCTGTTGGATAGTTGGTCAGGACTAACTAATAACCGCATATCAAGTTAAATTTCTCATTTCACAATGAGCTCGTGAAATAGATGTAGAGAAACTTGAGATGAACTACTAACTACAACAGGAAACAATCAAAATTTTAAATCATATAAATGTTGCATTGCATTTTCTATATCACCTGTACTTTTTTCCCCAAGTGAACCTTTTCCTCAATATTAAAGCATGCATCTTAAAAACAACAGAAATGTGTAGAAAGGCTATCAAGACTCGCACACTTATTTAGGGTCGTAATTTATCATGGACACGATGCAACAAATTCATTTTTACTATGTACCTGAGTATTGATTCTCTCCTGGATTCAACTTAAACAAGCTATTCAACAACAAGTACATAAACTCTATTTGATTATGCACAAGTGCCCGGCCAATGTTCAAAATTAAGTTCAATAATATGAACACCTCCATGTGTTCCCAAGCATGCAACTAATACATGCTAACTTATGAAGCTTCAAGTACCTACGCATTGTCCATTTGGACAGTTTCCACAAATAATATTCACCTGAAAATCGAAAAAAAACGAAAAAATAATTAGTCCCATGTAACATGGAATGCGATATTGCAATAACGGCTACAAATATCAGCTACGTGAATCCCCGCTCTTCCAAATTACCCTACTGCTGTAACTCCAATTATTAAAGAACTCAACATCTTAGGGAACACTCATCTTACCTGTGCTGTACGTCCTAGTTTATCGAAACTCTTCTCGCAGTTCAACAGATCACCACCATAGTATTCCTATTTCCAAAGGTGAAGTAAGTTACAAAAGTTAACACAAGGCACAAAAGAAAATAATTAAACATCCATACATGTTGGGTGAGTATTCACCTGCTCTGCACAGGTACATAAATTGCAATTCATATCCCAAATCTAACTTAAAAAAATTTACAATTCCACGATATTGCATATCATTTTAGTGGCTGATACCACAAATATGTTTGTGATTAAATTGTAAATATATCATCCTTTAAGCTGTGCAGGGCCAAAGGCTTGGTCAAGCTTCGGACTCAGTTCAAATTCTTTTTTTTTTCTTTTGACTTTTTTAACCAAGACTCGTCCAGATTCTAACACTAATAGTCAGGTAAAACTCATTTGAAAATCGAAAAATCGAAATTCTGCCCCTGAAGTTTTACCTTTTCAAATTACTTATCCTAAAAATTTACAACTCCACCCATAAATTTCCTCCACTATATTTTTTGACCTCAAAAGAATATTTGCACCTAAAATTCAAACTACACCATTACCCTTAGCTCCTTTTGCCACTAAGAAACTTGACCCAATAAAAGACACTCCTGCTGCTATCGCTATGGGTTTTCCTACCCCACAATGCCAGTTGTTAGATTCGACCCATGAGCTTGGCCATCTTTACCCTAAGGCTCTTTACTTCTAATCTCGCCACAGCTGATTCAGATTTCGCGGACGATGAGCAAACACTTCCACCTCCACGAATAGCATGGTTATGAATTTTATAACTCCACCCATAAAGTTCCTCCTCACATTTTTTATCCCAACAGAATATTTGCACCTAAAACTCAAGCCACACCACTACCCTTAGCTCCTTTTTCCACTAGACACCTTGACCCAATAAAAGACACTCATTCATCTGCTAATGTTATGTGTTCTCCTACCTCCTCCATGCCAGTTGCTAGTTTCGATCTACGAGCTTGGCCATATTCACCCACAAGGCACTTTACTTCTATTACCGCCACAATTTCTTGGACAATGAGGTCACACTTCCACCTCTATATCGCATTAATAGCACGGTTATGAATCACATGCTTAAATCCTTGGGAGACAATTAGGCAGAAATCACAAGATCTAGGTAAGTCAATTTTGAATACTTCCACTACTTTTACAATTTTCAGTTGCAGTGTAATATATGCTCACACGACACTAGCACTTTTGGTGTTGTTTCCTTTGTAGTTATGTGTGTTTTTTAAATATTAAGTTTCTCAAACTCTAGATTTGATTTTTATTATTTGAAAAAATTTGTTTCCTAATGAAAGACTACTTTCTTTATTTTGTAGGAATCCATTCAAGCCTATCAAGATCAACACAAGTCTATATACGAGATAAATTTATGAAGAACTCACAAAATCGAAGCATCGTTGTTTAACTGTATTTTCGTGACGTGTTGGAGACATTTGAATACAACATCCGTACAAAGTGTTGATTGGAGAATTGTTTTGTCGCTCTGAATTTGGACTACACATATTTGCATTCTTGTGTTTTGGTTATTTTTGTTATTGAGATTTTAGGATGCAATTTTCTTGCTTGACTTGTTAAAAAAGATAGTTTTTCATTCTTCCACTAGCATTGGTTTTATAAACTTGGTTTTTTTTCTAATGATTAATTTTCCCTGAGGTATCGCACACGTATGTATACTTGTACATAAATATCTCTATGTTATTATAATTATTTGTGTGTTATATTATTCTGTTGCATGTTGTCACGAGTTGTTACAAACATCCGAGAAAAGACTTAACTATTACATACAATCCTTACCGATATGTTAAACTGAATACTTTCACGTTATATAGCCAGGATATAATGTTCAATTTTCAAAACGGATACTAGCCACTCTGATAAATCACACAAGGATATCACACCATTTTATCTTCTACAGGAAAGCACTTTGACAAACAAGATAATAAGCAATTTATCACAAAACAATTAATAACTTTGCAATTCACAGGTACAAATCAAACTTACTTGAACAAAGTTGACATGGTCAGAACTGGCAATAAAATGATTGAAATTATCAAATCTTCCATAATCCACGTAGCCCTACGAGTTCATGGATGCATAAAATTTATAACGCATCGAATCGACAAAATTGAAAGAATGTACGAGTGAAGGAGTATAAAAATATAATTACAGCTTTCAAGGTTGAAATTGGAAATAAATACAGATTACCATTCTTTTACATATGGAAACTAAACAGAGAGACGCAAAACCCGGACAATTATTATATTTCCAGCATTATTAGTAAAATATTGCTTTCACAGTATCTAAACGAAAGATCAGGAATTTTAAGCCCTTGTAGACCGCCAGACCCTTTATTTCACCGGAGGAAGATCTACAAACTTATATAATTTATTGGATAGCCATTCATTTTGGATGAAAAAGAGTCAGCGGAAGCCAAATCTTAACGTCACAAAATTATATTGAAGCACAACCACATTTCAATAATTTCATTAATCAAGTTCTCATGGAAGAGGTTTACCAGATGTATAACAGCGTCACAAAGTAGACATAGATAATATTCAATAACTATGATGGCATGATTATGGTTTGGGACTTTGTGACAAAACTTGAGGCTATATCCGTTTTATGGAAAACCTTATAAGCAAGGACAGGAAGAAATCAGCATCAGTTAGTCTCCCACATGACATGCATGGTTTTGGGTGTTCAAACGATTTTGAAGGTCAACGTAAAAAAGCAGCAATTTTCTAATTACATCTAATCTTTATAATAACAGAACCTTTAATACTATGTTTTTTTTTTCCTGATTACTACCCACTCAACATTGTTAAGCGGTAAATTATTAAGACATTAGCTTCAAAGAGTTACCGTCTCCTTACTCCCCAAGTGATCAACATGGACAAAAAAGAGAATAACTATGTCAATCCCATAAGATTACCTAACTCCGGCAACTCGAGCTAATCAAGAATGAAAATGGTAGGGTTTGGTTGGGCTTTCAATCTAGTTTAACACAACAATTTTGAGAAAAATGTTTCACAATAATTTGAGATAATGTTTGGATATAAATTTGAAAATTAATGTGATACATATAAAGAAATAGTGAATAATGATTATACGGAAAAGATAAATGATGTAATGACTGGTAAAAAAAGAAAGTGGAGAGAAATAAGAATAACTGTGTAATTATTATCTCTTGAATAGTTGATTTGAAACATGAAATATATGTAAAGTAAAAAAATTTGAAAAACAAGAATGAATGGAGATATTTGGATTTTTAATCCAAACAGTGGTTGAGCCTGGATTTGAACTCTGGATCCAACCAAACAGGGATAATCCCACTTCCTTGTTCCTACTACCAACTTGAGATAAAGAGAGCAATTTAGATGGACAAATTAATAAATAATTCAAATAAAAGGAAAAGTTGTTAGTTACATACCGTTCGGGATCTAGTCTCAACATCTTTACAAAATCGTACGACTAAATCAGGGTCCTGTCAAAATATAAGGATATAAGATGCTAATGCATTGGCAAACAGGACACCTAATTTTTATAGAATATATTACCTTATCATCATCATACTCAAACACTTGTCCAATCAAATCACTCTGATCAAAAGAAATGAAAGAAAACACTTGAAACATAAGAGAATAAGAAGTTAAGATCATGTCCCTGATATCACCAATTTCTGTCTCAGCTGAAAAAAGTGAACCCTTTAAATTCATATAAATAAACACCCATTCAACTTGAATTAGATACACAGACATATTTACGTATAACCATAGTCAATATATCAATGCATTACCGCTATCCACAAAATGTAGTTTGAAAAATATAGATTCTTGAATGTCTTCAAAATTGTGAAAGAAACAGAGCAGGCTTTGCAAGCTTTTCAAGTAGGCCCAAATATTACTCGATTCAAAAATTACTGAACCTGATCTAACCTTGAAGATGTTCGAATATATTTTCAAATGAACAAGAGTCCAGTTTGATAGCTCACAAAAGTTATTACTATAAACTAATTTTTATGAATATATAAAAACAAAAAGTGACAACAAACTCAAGCGAAAGATTGAGCATTTGTTTATCAGAGCTCAATAATTAAGTTAGAACCGAACAATTCGGACACTAATTCAAGTTTAAAAACTTAATCCAAACAAACTAGTTATTTTTTCAACTTCGAGCCTGCTAAAAGAGTTAAAGTTAGCTAAAACGTGAAATAGCTAATAATGGTGTTGGGACATCTATATGTAACATATCACAAGGATACAAAATCATGAATACGACTGGAATTATCGAGTGCGTAACAGCTAGTACTCGGCACAACAACTGAATCAGCTCCGAGCGTGTGAAAAAAGACAGCTGAAAAATGCGTACTAACGAGTTAGAAAGAATTACAGGATACAGAAAAATCCCATTAAACAATAATTCTTTTAAGATTTTCCATGTTCTGCCGTGCACATTTTACCTGAAATCACAGCAATTAAGAAACCTTGCATGGTGTTTGGAAAACGATTCTCCGACTCAAAATCAACATAAACTTGTAGTATCCTGCCGAAAAAGATCCAGGAAAATACGCAGATTAGAATTCAAAAAGAACTTCATCCTACGAGTAATTAATTCATAACCAATAGGTGGGAGCGAAAGGCAAAGGAAAGAATGGAAAATCTCAGGGCGACATTGAGATGAGTAAAATTGCTTCGGGTAATCTCTACAGATTTTAAGAAGAAAAAATGAATCTGCAGCAGATTGCGTACGGTTAAAACGATTAGTTACTGATAATTACCTTTGTTATATCAGGGGACTGCCCCAGGGTTATATCTATTTATAAAAATAAATATGTGTTTACAATTATTTTATAAAAATACTTAAAAATAATTTAAAAACTATTTAGATAACTATTTTATAAAAACTTATCTTTTATTTTTTCCTATTTTTTGTTTATCAGTTTGACCCACTTTTTTATTTTAAAAAATAAAAAAATAATAAACATGCTTAATGGTTGCACGGTTTCGGTTCCTCTATCCGGTTCGATAGTGAACAAATCAATTACGGACGAGAATTTTCCTTTTTTTTTATAAAATAATAATAATAATGGACAATTTTTTATTGTTCTTTGTTCACTAATGATTCAGCCGCATATAGAAAATGTTGATTTAGAAGCAACACTTGAACATTAAACATCCAAGACATTTCACGCAATCATTGGATAAAGTTGAGAATTTATTTTTTGTCAATATAGGACATTGAAATTATCTAGTCTCTCAAAATAATAGCTTAGATAGATATGGATCGCATTGAAATTTTTTGGTGTTCTCGATTTTCCTTTGAAACTTTGTTGTTTCAAACTTTGAAAGAAGTTTATTGCTTCTGATGATACCCTCGAGATAGCCCGGGTTGTGTCCGGGTCATAGACAACCTTGAATATTGAATGGATGGCCCAAATCGGGGGGAATCTGCAGGAAGGGTTCATCAGAAGTCGTGCAGGTGAACGCCCGGGACGTCTCCTCCCCGGGCTATCGGATGCACGGGCTCTCATGAAAGTTCCCGGGAACTTTCTACTTGGGCTACCTCGATGAGAGCACCACACTCGAGTGTACTAGTAAAATAGGATATGAGCTGCTGTCCCATCTCTGACACCGATCCAAGTGGTTGAAAAAATCAGACAGGGAGGATGTGACTAGTGTGTGACTTGATGTGTCAGAATATAGGATGTGATCAGCCGTCATGCTATAATTAGTAAGTAGCGCGTAGAACAAGGTCATCATCACTTCTCCTACTATAAATATCAGGTTCAGGTTCTCTCTTTGCATTTAATACATACACAAACTGAATACACGAGTATTCATTACTCATTTGACACCAATATCACAACCATCATTTGGTTACATTGATCTTTTGTTGAAACATTCACTGACTTAAGCATCAGAGTTGCCCCGTCGGACACCCCTCCGACGTCCATTCACTTGGTTGTCTTTTTAAGCGCATGTCGCCATAGCTATCTGGGAAAGAAGCTTCTGGTTCAGAAAATTCACACTGCTCTTATTTCCTTCATTATCTTGATAGCAGATCCGGTGGAGCACCCGACCCGGCTCATATCTTTCACTCGGATCGTATCATTGGCGCCGTCTGTGGGAAATTTAAGTCCTAAGACGTTGATATGGCTCCTACCAGGAGAACAAATCAGGAAAATTCTCGGATCTAGTGAGAGAATGCACTTCTCTCTGGTGCCGGTGGTCTGCCACCCATTGGTACCTAGCATGTTGTTAAATTAACATCCGAAGAGTTGGCCAAAATTGTGTCTGATGCTGTGGAGGCGGCCTTGGCGAAGAAAGCCCTTTCTCATCATTCTGCTCAGCCAGAGCAAGGGCGGGAAGGTCGAGAGGGAAGCAGAAGGGAGGAAGAAAGGGAGTCGAGTACCGGTTCTAAATCTCCCACTGTGGTAGAAGAGCTGGGGGAGTTGAGAAAAAAGTAAAAGTGCCAGAAGGGCAAGTCACCTCTAAAAGCAACACTCGATTTGAGATCAAGGGTTGCCCCTTCTCTGATATCATCGTCCGAGAACCACTGTCCAGGCATTTCAAATCGACTAGGATTAAGGATTATGATGGGAGTTCTGATCTTGAGGAACATCTCGCCAGATTTGAAAATATGGCCATGCTGCACTGCTATGTGGACCAAATTAAGTGCAAGGTATTTCTAACCCTCTGGCTGACTCGGCCCAGAGATAGTTCGAAGGGCTGGCATCTCAAATCATCCAATCTTTTGATGATTTCCAAAAGGTATCCTTGCATCAGTTCAGTAGGAGCAAGAAGTACAAGAAGACTGCTTTTCAGTTTATTTGAGGTGAAGCAGAGTCCGGACGAAACTTTGAGAGCGTACATCAAAAAATTCAACCGAGTGGTTTTGGATATCCTGCTTGCGCCCCTAGACGAAAACTAATGTATTCACACAAGGATTGTGGGAGGGAGATTTCTTTCGATCTCTGACAAAAAAGTTGCCCAGAGATTTCGAAGATCTCTTGTCTCGGACAGAAAAATACATCAACATGGAAGAAGCCCAGAGTCAAAAGAGAGAGGCTTTGAAGAGAGTCAGGGGAGATCGGGTTGTCAGGCCCGAGGAAAGAGCCTATAAGAGGGGCAGCTTGGGGCATTTTTCTCATATCCCCCTGAGAGTTGCCCGAGATCGGAAAATTCATGAGTGCATTTGAGACATAGCACAAAATCTGAGTTCAATAGCACGATTATCAAGACCATAAAAAAGAGGGTTCTGTACCCTCCACAAAGAATGCACTCATGACACTAGCGATTGTCGAACTTTGAGGAAAGAATCCAATCGACGTTATGTACCAGAACCTAATACACAAAGTGATATGTCGAGGCAACAAATGACATCTAGGTTACATTTTTTGTCTTGCATATACCACTTCTTATTCCTAGTGAGCAATAGTCATATACTTGTATGGATTTTGTTTTGGGTTTAATTAGGTCCAAGAAGAGGATAAACATACTTTTTGTGATGCTATTTATGAATTTTTTTTATTAACATTGGATGCAAGTATCATGGAGTTTATCTTGTGCAGAGTAAAGTTTGTGTTGCATGATTTTTTGAGTGTACAAGGTATACATGATGAAGAAATTTTAAAAGCAACCATGAAGTCTAGATTTCTTGGAATTTTGTAGCAACTGGATTATAACACCTAAAAGCTAGATTTAAAGCTAAGTATGTTGATAATCTGACTTTTTGTGTTACTAACTTACTAAGCTTTTGTGTTTGTAGCAAAGATTTAAGAACTAATCTTTTTCAAGAAGGGAGTTATGATGAGAACTTGTTCAGACATCATGTGCTAAATCTTGAAAAAGATTTTAAGAAGCTTTGTCGTCTACAATGTAAGCATTTGCTGGTTTGAGAAGATGAAGTTTCAAACATATTCAAGCCATTAAAGAGGTTGAAAGATTATGTTTGGAAGCTTCAAAGTAAAGAATGTCAATGGAAGTGATGTATTTAAGATTAAATGTGCATGTTTCAAAGTCAGATAAGATTCAATGAGCATTC
This sequence comes from Primulina eburnea, assembly GCF_022965805.1. Taxonomy (NCBI): domain Eukaryota; kingdom Viridiplantae; phylum Streptophyta; class Magnoliopsida; order Lamiales; family Gesneriaceae; genus Primulina; species Primulina eburnea. The sequence goes on along the minus strand of NC_133110.1, from coordinate 9,040,256 downwards.
AAAAGAGTCCAGTTACAAGATTGAAGAGCAAAGAAATTTAAAGATGCATTAAGTGGGTTGGTAATTCAATTGTTAGAAGATGTTAAGACAGTGAAGCATTAAATGGGTAGGTGATTCAATTGTTAGAAGATGTTAAAATAGTAAAAGATATGGATCATGATGTCAAGTTTCTCCACGTCCATGTTACTGAAATCGTTTCGGACCATCCAAGCCAATAGGAAATCGAGTGATCCTAGATGTGTTAATTCGGGTGGATCGGGTTGGTGCATAGTACAATTTTAAAATTGCTCGACCCGAACCCGAACCCGACCCGACCAAACTCAACCCAACCTAACCTAAAAACTCCTAACCCGAACACGAATCCGACAAACCCACTCAACCCGATTTTTTTTTACATTTTTTTTTAAAAAATTAAATAATAATAATAATTTAGTTTAAACACAAAATAACAAAAAATCTCTTATATATATGAATTAAATTTAAAATTCTAATGGTAGAAAAATAAAATATATTTACTAAATAAAATAAACAATTATTTAAAGAATAAAAAAATGCACAAAATAATTATTAAATATTGAAATTTACTATATAAATAATAAATATTTTCAGACATACAATAGATAAAAATGTAGGTAATATTTATTAATTATATTTTAAAAAAATTAAAAATTTTGGGTCAACCCGAACCTGACTCAACCCGATCATTTTTTTCGAGTCAGGTATCAGGTCCAACTCGATCTGACCCGAACCCGAAAACCTCAAACCTGATTTTTTTGAGTTGAATCGTGTTGGGTTGGTAAGTTAGGTCTGATTTTGACACCCCTAAATGATCTAGACAAGGGGAGCCCAATTTTTGGGGATTTTTAGTTTCAAGTTTTTTTTAAAATAATTAGTTTTATTTATTTTTATTTAAGTGTACGTACTAGATTGTCAAGATTTCAAATATGTTTGAGTTTCTTGATTAGTTAGGAGTTTTAAATATTACCTATGTTGTAAAAAAGTAAAAATTTATGGTAAAAAGTAAAAATCTCAAACTCTCAAAATTTACCAAACTACACACTTTATAATATTTTAATACTCTACTCAATTGTGAATTTCTTCACAAATGGTGAGGCTATTTATAGAATTTCTTTACAAATAATCCAAAAATAAATTTATCATTACATTCATCATCACATACTAATTTTCAATATTTACAACTCTTATTTTCAACATTCAAATATTCAATACACACATTTTAAATATTATTTTTCAACACTCCCCCTTGTGATGATGATCATAATGATTGTGTTAATTACGTGTTTTTATACTGCCTTGTTAAAAACCTTACTAGGAAAAACCCATTGGGATAAAAACCATAGTAAGAGAAAAAGAGTGCAGTCACGTAAACTCCCCCTCATGTCGACGTGAACAATTCTTCACAAATTTCGTAGATTGCGCATCCCAATATTATATATGTGCTTTCTGAATATTGTCGTAGGAAGTACTTTTGTGAAGAGATCTGATGAGTTTTCACTTGATTGAATGTGACGAACATCAATATATTTATTTTTCTCAAGCTCCTTGGTGAATGCGAAGAACTTAGGAGGAATATGTTTAGTTCTATCGCTTTTTATGTATCCTTCTTTCATTTGAGCAACACATGCAACATTATCTTCATATAGTATCATAGGTTTCTCGTCAAATGATAATCCGCATGAGATTTTCATATGTTGGGTCATTGATTTTAACCACACATATTCACGACTTGCTTCATGTAGTGCAATAATCTCGGCATGATTTTATGAAGTTGTTACGAGCGTTTGTTTCTGTGAACGCCAAGAAATTGTAGTGCCTCCATGAGTAAATATATATCCAATTTGGGAACGTGTCTTGTGTGGATCAGATAAATATTCAGCATCAACATAAACAATTATACTTGGATTAGCATCCTTTAAATATAAAAGTCCCAAGTCTATTGTTCCTCGTAGATAACGGAATATATATTTAATTCCATTCCGGTGTCTCTTTGTTGGATATGCACTAAATCTTGCCAATAAATTTACGGCAAAAGATATATCAAGCCTTGTACAATTTTTAAGATACATAAGGGCACCGATAGCACTTATATGGTACTTATGGACCAAGAATATCTTCATCATCTTCATATGGACGGAATGGATCTTTTTCTATGTTTAATGATCTAACAACTATTGGAATATTTGAAGGATTTGATTTGTCAATATTAAAACGTTTAAGGATCTTTTCTGTATAATTTGTCTGGTAAAAAAATATTCCACATTCTTTTTGTTCAATTTGTAAATCCAGACAATACTTTGTTTTTCCATGATCTTTCATTTCAAATTTTTCTTTCAAGTATGACACAACTTCTTGAATTTCCTTATTTGTTCCAACAGAACATCTAGCGCCCGAGCGGTAGGAAAAGATCGCCCGAGCACCAGTGCACCATAAGTTTACCATTCGGACAGAATGTCTGGCACCCGAGAGGTAGTTTTTGACCGTCCGAGCGCCGCCTGAAATAGGTGGAAAAATAGACACGTATCATTGCCCATGCAATTTGATATATATGGTAAGTTTTACTACGTTTTGATATGATTTGAAAATATGATATTGAAAGAATCAGATATGATTCATATATTGTGTTCTTGAGATATTAGACATCGTATAATCAAAACCGGATTGAAGAACAGATATCACATGAAATTGTTATGATTTTCAGAATGGATTTGATTGAGATTTGATATCAGATTTGTATTGTTATCGATTATGATATCTGTTTATTTGTATTGCGGGGTATATTAAGATTGTGCAGTTATGCCGTTGAAATAGAATTAGATTTAGTACTAATTATATCCAGTCTTGATTTGAGTGGTACATTGATATTATACTCCTCGATATTGTTATTGCTAGATTGATATTGACAGGCTTTGAATTCGAGACTTCGACAGAGTCAGATTGACATAAAGAAAGGTATAAATCAATGTTAACCGGGAGATCGACTCGAGTCATATTGGACTTGGGTTTCCCAAAAACCACATACTTTACTTTATTTCATTGAAGTTTGCAATTCATGAGATTGATATGCTTAGTCTATTGATTTATAGCAAAGCGTGTAAGAGTCATGGGCGGAGATGCCTAGTCATTGGCGGATATGCCAAGTCTGTGGCGTATATGCCAAGACACTGGATGATTGAATTATATCGATGTTGCTTAGGAGTAGATCGACTCCTATTGCTAAGATTCGATATACGTGCCAATGTCCAGGAGCTGGGACCCTTAGATTAGAGATGAGTTGAGTCTGAGATGACGAGTCACTAGTTGAATTACAGATTTATATCGATTCATGTTTTCAGATTTGATACATGTTATTGATGATTGTTTATGCTTTTATATATGTTTTTATATGATTGCATTTATTCATTGTTTATACCGGGATTATATTCTCACCGGAGTTATCCGGCTGTTGTCGTATTTGTATGTGTGCATAACAACAGGTGGGACAGGATCAGGGTCAAGAAGAGGATGAGAGAGGACAAGTTAGCGTGGAGATCCGGATCAGAAGTAGATAGGTTTCAGCACTTGATATATAGTATTGAACCCTAGTTTGATTGTAATATAATAGTACAACACTTGTACTTTATATTGATGTTTATATTAGACTGATTCCATAATGTTCCGCATTTGTATTTAAAAAAAATATTTAGACCCTGTTTATCTTAATTTATTGAATTATTCCCAAGAACGATTAAGAAATGAATTAGCGTCCGGGTCCCCACAGCATCCATCACCGGAGAATACGTTTCTTCATAATCAATTCCAGGATTTTGAGAAAAACCTTGTGCAAAAAGGCGAGCTTTATATCTTACTATTTCATTTTTCTCATTTCGTTTTCGAATAAAAACCCATTTGTATCCAATAGGTTTTACACCTTCAGGTGTAAGGACTATAGGTCCAAAAGCATTACGTTTATTTAGCGAATTTAATTAAACCTGGATGGCATCTTTCCATTTATCTAATCCTGCCGATTTTTACATTCACCAAAAGATTTTGGTTCATGATCTTCATTATCATTTATGATGTCGATTGCATTATAGGAAAATATATCATCAATTTCTTCTATATCTTTTCGGTTCCATTTTTTCCAGTATTAATATAATTCATAGAGATTTAACGATTCTCATCAGTTTGTGGTTCTGATAGAACATTTTCATCATCATGTGTTTCTTCAGGAACATCATTCTCTATTTTGTGATCATCGTGTTTCTGTATGAATTTTCTTTTTCGAGGATTTTTATCCTTGGAACCGACTGGCCTTCCACGCTTCAGGCGTTTAATGATATCATGAGTATCTTCAATTTGTTTCTTCAGAATTTCAATTCGAGCAGGGGCATTTGCAGCATGTATATATGATTTAGTTACCCCTTTTGTGTCTGCAAATGCATCTGGTATTTGATTTGCTATTCTTTGCAAGTGCACAATTTGCTGTATATCTTTTTCACATTGTTTTGTTCTTGGATCTAGATGTAACAATGATGATACATACCATGTAATTTCTTTTTCGATATGTTTCTGTTCTCCCCCTAACATTGGGAAGATTTCCTCATTAAAATGACAATCAGCAAAATATGTTGTGAACACGTTGCCTGTCTGAGGTTCAAGATATCGAATGATTGATGGACTGTGATAACCGATATAAATTCCAATATTTCTTTGAGGTCTCATTTTCTTTCGTTGCGGTGGTGCAATAGGCACATACATCATACATCCAAAAATTCTCAGATGAGAAATGTCTAGTTTTTTACCAAATGCAAGCTGCAATGAGGAGTATTTATGATATGCACTTGGTCTGATGCGAATTAATGCAACATCATGTAAAATTGCATGTCCCCATATAGAAATATGGAGATTTGTTTTCATAATCATTGGTCTAGCAATCATTTGCAGACGTTTAATCAATGATTCAGCTAATCCATTCTGTGTATGTACATGAGCAACATAATGCTCAACAATGATTTCCATAGACATACAATAATCATTGAAAGTCTGGGAAGTAAATTCACCAGCATTATCAAGTCTAATTTTCTTGATTGTATAATCGGGAAATTGATTCCTCAATTTTATTATTTGAGCAAGTAATCTTGCAAATGCAACATTTCGAGTTGACAATAAACATACATGTGACCATCTGTTGGAGGCATCAATCAATACCATAAAGTATCTGAATAGTCCACATAGTGGATGGATTGGTCCACAAATATCACCCTGAATACGTTCAAGAAACATTGGTGATTCAGTTTGGATTTTGGCTGGTGATGGTCTTATAATAAGTTTTCCAAGAGAACATGCTTTACATTGAAATTTATTATTCTGAAAGATCTTCTGGCCTTTCAACGGATGATGACCGTGTGTATTTTCTATAATCCTTTGCATCATTGTTGAACCAGGATGTCCTAATCGATCATGCAAATTGGTTAATATTGAAGAATTATCAACTACCATGTTTGATTCAATGAGACTTATATGTGTATAATGCAATCCAGTAGAGAGCATTGGTGGTTTTTCAATCACATATTTCTTTCCTGATTTATATGTGGTAAGACACATATATTTCTCATTCCCTTCATTCATTGTTTGAGTATCATATCCATGGGAGTATATGTCATTAAAACTCAACATATTTCTTTTCGATTGTGGTTAATACAAAGCATCATTGATAAAAAAACAATTGTACCATTAGGTAACAAAAATTGTACTTTACCGCATCCTTTGATCAAGTTTACAGGACCTGATATTTTATTCACCATTGTTTTTGTTGGTTTTAGTTCCAAGAAATATCTTTTATCTCGAAGAATAGTGTGCGTTACCACTATCAGGTATGCAAACTTCCATGGGATTAGTTCTTTGTTTAGCTTTGTTCATGGCATTTTGCATATTTGAACTTCAAAAATATGCAATGAAAAAAAAAATTACTGACAATACATATGTAAATATAACTCATATCATAATTGTACGATAAAATATTATCATATGAATATATGAAAAATAAATTATTGTACATTTATATTCTACCACTATATTGTTCATTTTCAAAAAAATCATTGAGAAAATCTGCAGCATCAATAAGAATTTCATTTCTATCCCACCGACATATTGATCATTTCCAGAGAAATCATTTAAAAAATCAGCAGCATCAAAATGAGTTGAATCATTCAAACGGACACTGCGTTCAGTGTAGTTGGTCTCTTTTTCTTTCCCCTTTATCGATTCTTTATAGAGCTTGCAAAGGTGCTCGGGGGCTCGACAAATACGAGACCAATGTCCTGGAATGCCGCATCTGAAACAAGAACTTTCAAATCTTTTCGAGTGATTTTCATTAACACTCATGTTCTCATGATGCCTTTTTAGTGGGTGGTTCGTGACGCCCTTTTGAGATGAGTTATAAAAATAACTATCTCGATTGTTTTCAAAACTACGGCCTCGACCACGACCAATTCCACGTCCACGTCCACGACCACGACCTCGATCTCGACCTCCACCTCGACCAAAACCTTGTCTTTGAATTTGATTTTGGTTTCCAGGTTTAAATTCATTTTTACTTATAACATTTACTTCTGGAAATGATATTGATCCAATGGGTCGGGACTGATGATTTCTCATTAGCAACTCGTTGTTCTTTTCCGCCACAAGAAGACATGCGATGAGTTCAGAATATCTTGCAAATCCATGCACTCTATATTGTTGTTGTAGAGTTATATTTGATGCGTTAAACGTGGAAAATGTTTTTTCAAGCATTTCCGATTCTGTAACCTCATGTCCACAAAATTTTAGCTGCGAGATTATTCGATACATCGTTGAATTGTAATCACGGACTTTCTTAAAATCTTGGAATCTTAACATATTCCATTCATCACGGGCGGTCGGAAGTATAACTTCCCTTATATGTTCAAATCATTCTTTTAATTCTTTCCACAGAACCATGAGATCTTTTTCGATGAGATATTCACATTTTAAATCTTCATCAAGATGTCGACGCAAAAATATTATAGCTTTTGCCTTTTCTTGTGATGAAGATATACCATTTTCTTTAATGATCTCGCTTAGACCCATTGACTCAAGATGCATTTCTACATCAAGGGTCCATGGAATATAATTTTTTCCTGTAATATCAATAGCAATGAATTCAAGCTTTGCCAAGTTTGTCATGGTGGTACTAAAAAAATTACGATGCATTTTATTAGTTAATGAATATTTCAATACAAAGTAATGGATAAACAACAAGTACAAGAATTCGTAAAAATAAAGAAAACACACGAGGATGCTATTCTCCAATAAATACAAGACTCGTGAGTATGATAACAAAAATAATTAAAATTACCTTGAAAAAGCCATCTTCTTTTTTCTTCGAAAAATTTGATGAAGAATAATTTTTCGAGAAGAAGAGAAAGTTGGAGTGATTGAATGTGTTCGTGAGATCATATTTATAGGGCAAAAACTAGTCGTTTTGTTACCGTTTATGACTGTTGGTATAAAAAAAATAAAAGCATGTATTTGTATAATTTTATGGTAATAATATGGTGCATATAATATTAGTCATGTTTAAATAATTATGTATATCATATCACATTATTATAATCATGAGGTGTCATAAATTATTGTGTTTAAAAACTTATAGGCTTTTATACTTGTCGTATCCCTTATCGGGAGTGTGGGATGTCGTCTTAACATCCTCTCATGATTTATAACAAGTTTTTGAAAAATTTATTTTTATTATTGTTGCGTGTTTTCTTGATTGCTCGCAAGCGCACGACGTCAAGTTATAGTAAAATGTAATTTTGAGTACAAGTGTCGATCCCACGAGGAATGTATTTCTAAATTTATATTAATGCTTGTAATTAATATAGTCTCGACTTTATTTAGAATAATCAACTGACAGATTTGTTCGTATCAATAACTGAATTGAAAATAAATTTACTTGTAGTACCAAACAGAGTTGAACAATGGAATAAAAGATCTAGAGGTCCGATTTCACGCAACTATCCACCATGTGCTATTTTGTGTAGCTATATTATAATTGTCCTTCTTATTCATTAACCAAGAATTCTATAATCATCTACTCCCTCTCCCGAGTGCTAAGTAGATACTAATTATCTAACAAAAGATTGTAACGTCCCCATCAACAATCTATAATTAAATAACTCAATAAGTACTAAAATCTTTTATTGGCTTCAATAGCACTATATGTCCTCCCGAACTATATAAATACTATCGATGAATTTTTCCCTTTCTTATTTATAAATTCCATTTTCCAAGTGATAATTTATAAACATAAGAATCATTCAAGATATGGCCAATAAAATGAAAGCATTAAGATTGGAAAAATACAAATGAACAAGAAAGGAAACTTATATAGCATAAATCATAAATCCCATCACATGGTTTCTAGTTTTGATCCATCATTCCTCTAGAAATAAAAATTAGTTCATAATAAAAATAACACACAAACACATAAATCTTAAACAAGACATATCAAATAAAAGTGAAAATAAAGAAAGAAGAACTTAGAACAAGAGTTTTGGAGTGTATGAAGTTTTTGTCCAAAAGTGTGCAAGAACTTTGTTGAAGAAGATGAGCTTGATCTTCAATCCTTTGCTTGTAGCCTCCACGCTTGTTCTTGCTCCTCTAATCTGACCTAGATGATGAAAAAGATATCCTTTTATAGTCTAGACAGGATTCCACACGTAGCACACCATTTTCCTCTACTTTTATTCAAAGTCCACAAAGTTTCACAATTTCCGGAATAATGTTGGTGCACGACCGCGGGTGCGGTGCCAGAAGGACCGCGGGTGCGGTGTATGTTCGACAGAATTCCTCTTGTTCAGCGTGTGAGACCGCGGGTGCGGTCCTTGCATGACTGCGGGTGCGGTCGTGCTTCGACTTTGCATCTTCTAATTCATCACTATACTACTCCAAACTCTCATGTCTAAGCTTCCAAACTACAATAAAAAAAACAACAACAAATCAAATAAAACCTGCTCAAGATTCACAAAATTCCAAGTTAAAAACAAGTAATAAAAGTACAATAAATTGAACTTATCAAACTCCCCCAAACATAAGATTTTGCTAGTCCCGAGCAAAACAAAACAAAAACAAACAAACAAACAAGTCATGAAATATTTTAAAGACTTTGGCCTCAAGATAAATTTAAAACCTTTTATGCATTCACAATTCACATCAATTCAAGCCACTTGTTCATCCGGATAAAATCATGTGATTGGTTAATTCTCTAACTTCAAATCTCTTCAACCATGTTTCAAATCATTCTCAATTGATTTCAAATTTTTACAAACACACATCACAAGGTCTTTTTCGGTAAAGATTGGGTTCAAAGCAATATTCATTCAAGAAACGGATACCCAATAAATATTTGATGCAATGATGTGTGTGTAAAATTGATCAAGATTCTTACTCAATGAAAGTGTTTATCAATTGTCCATAAGCTAGATCCTCCCAATCATTCTCCACTAGTATATTGGACAATTATGACTAGGTTAATAGGATTTTAAATGGTTGTAATGTTAGGCATCGGTTAATGGCTACAAATAAAGATTAGGAGTTCAAATAAGGGAGTAAATTGAATTTCATCTCTTTTTTTTTTTTTTAAACTCCACTATTTCTTTTATCTCCATTTTTCTTTATTCATTTCATCTCTTTTTCTCCCCTTTTTCTCCAACTTCATCAATGTAAAATCATTCATTTTTCTTTTGTTTTCTTTTGTAGGAGAATATCACTTGCTTTAATCTTTTGAATTCTTACTCCCTTGAGAAGGTAGGAAATAATTGTATAAGATATTCAAAAGGTTGGTAATTGTGGGATACTTGAAAAAAATATTCAAATGGGGGTCTTTTACACATATTTACGTGTGCCATTCAAATTCATATAAGCTCAAAGAGGTGAAAAATGATAAATTAATTTTATTTGGTAGCTTGAGAGGCTTAATCGATCCAAAAATCACCTAAATCATTCCTAAATCATAATTTGTCCGTATTTCGCCTCGAGTGATGTTTGGATAGTTCTAGACAAAATCTCAATTCACCAACACAGAGTAGAATCTAATCCTCGTGAAAATGGTGTCTCAATGCATCAACCAAATACATATATATTCAAAAAGAAAAGTGCTTGGCTTCCAAGGAATTTCAAAAACACAATTATTTGTTCATATTGGCTCAAAAGGGCTTCAAATGAATGTTTATGAACAATATAAATGGCCCAAATAAAATCAAAGATTGCCTCAATCATTTATGTGTTTGCAAAAAATTTATTTCAATATCCAATGAAAATCACAAAGTTTTATAGAAATTATAAGTCTCAAACTTACCAATTCTCATGATTATTCTCTAAATTTTTCAAATTGATCGATTAACATGAATATAATGCATGACCTTTCTTTTCAATTCAAAAAAAAATTTTCATCATTGGCCAATTCGAAATAAAAATTTCATGACTAAAAACACACAAAATAACCTAAATAAATAAACACACCAAATAAAATAAAATAAAAAAAAAATTAAACACACCAAATAAAATAAACTAAATCTCCCCCAAACTTAAACATGTGCATCGTCCTCGATGTAAATAAGCATGATAAATAGGAGATTACACATACACTGGGCAACGACCGTCAGTGGTCATTGCCATCATCCTCATCTTCGTCGTCGTGGGGTGGTTGGAACTCCGGCGGGTGGTAAACGGGTGGCCACTGTGGAGGAGTGGAAATGGATGACCAGAAGTGGAAGCAGATGGAAATTGCTGAGCCAACACCGATGTGAAATCCATCATGTACCCCATGAATGTATCGGTTCTATACCGAAACACATCCATCTCTTGGCGTTGAATTCCCTTTCAGCTCTACGTGCTGCAGCTTGGTCATTTCTGACTCCCCCAAATGGTTGAATAACCAAAATTTCATTCTTTGGCTTCAACAACTCTTCATTCGTAGCCCAAGTAACTCCCGCATGTTGGCATAAAACAGTGATGAGAGAGGGGTGGAGAAGTTCACTCGGAGAGTTACCTCTTGCATAGTCGAGAATCGAATTCTGAAGCAATTGACCTAGATCAATTGTCTTCCCTGTCATAATGCAAAAAATGAGGATGGCCCTCTCCTTGATGACAGTAGTGGTGTGTTCGGTAGGCTTGATCCTAGCAGAAATGAATGAATACCAATGTTTCGCAACAGTCTTCAGATCAGACTTTGCTAGGCTCAAGTGCACATCGTCCCTCATTCTCCATTCGGCTCCCTGTATACAAATTGTTTGAAGAATACTGTTATAATCAACATGCTCGTTCCTGTATTCTTCATATTCGTCGTGCATGATTGCAGGGATACCATATAACGTGTTAATTGTATGTGCATCAAAGGCTACCCATTTTCCTCGCACAAACACCGTCAGTCGATCATACCTAACCTTGAGGTTAGCATAGAACTCTCTCACCAATGAAATGACAGCATCTTGTGGCTGCCTGCCAAATTCTTCCCACTGCCGAGCCCTAAGCATTTGTCCAATTTCAGTATGAGGGGCACTAAGATCAAATCCCCTTTCTTTTATAATGCTTCTATTCAAAATCTTGCCATATTGCTCCTCCGCCTTCTCATCATAAAACCGACTTGCATCATAATTCACAGTTGATGAGGATGATGCACCTTAGATTGTTTTATTCTTGGAGGCATTGTATCAAACACCTTTCAAACAACAACTTCACTTCAACCCACTTCTCAAAATACAAGGATTCTTGCACTCCCCCAAACTACTACTCACAATATCCACAACTCAACAATGTACACAACAATCAATCACAATATCCCCAAAATTAAGAATGTGCTTCACCAAATGAATTTTTCTTCCAAAGCAACTATCACCAACAATTTTCGAATTTATCAACAAATTTGCAATGAATTTGCTCACCTTGGGTGTGTTGAATTGTTTCTTAAAGAACAAAAACAAAGTTTTGTTCAAATTCTTGAAGAAATATTCGAGCCCCTTTTCAACCCTAGGTTTTATGTTGAATTTGGTGGAAAGGAATGTGATTTTTTTGATGGAATGAGTGAAGCTATGTAGTTTGTAGTGGTGAATTTGTTGAAGGAATAACAAAAATTAGTGGAAAAAATGTCTTCTTGAGTAGGGATTTCGAAATGGAGATGGGTTTTCTTGAGTGTTGTTCTTCGAAAATGTGTGTTTCTGCCCGATTCTGCTTTAAAAAGGTGCGACCGTGGGTGCGGTCTTATAAGCACCGCGGGTGCGGTATAAGTTCGGGGCTGCAGCACATTTTTCATTTTAATTGACCGCGGGTGCGATGTTATGTGTACCGCGGGAGCGGTGATTCTTCGGGCTGTGCAGCGCGGGTGCGGCGTGTGTAAGACCGCGGGTGCGGTACATGTTCGGCATTTCATGCATTTGTTCAACACTGCAAGACCGCGGGTGCGGTTGTGTTAGCACCGCGGGTGCGGTGGTGCTTCGGCACACCTAGCGCAGGGGCGGTGTCTTTGTACCGCTGGTGCACTTCATGCTTCGAATTTTCTTCTCAAATTTTCAGTCCTGAAAAGAAAACAATTGGGATTCATTAAATTTGGGAAGATATAAGCACTCATTATATCAAAAATACACTACAAAAATAACATGATACAAAAATAAAATCAACACCGAAATCAAAATGCAAATGAAAAACAAAAATTTGGGTTGCCTCCCAATAAGCGCTTGGTTTAACGTCATCAGCCTGACTACCATCAGTCTATATCAAGTTGATCCGCCCAAAGGAATGTTGTCAAGGTGCCTTACTTTCATTTCCATAGTATGGCTTAACTCTTTGCCCGTTCACCTTGAAAGTCCTCACATCACTGCATTTTAGCTCGATCGCTCCATGAGGATACACTGTCTCCACCAAAAATGGACCTGACTAACGCGATTTCAACTTACCAGGAAACAATCTCAGTCGAGAATTGAATAGTAACACCTGTTGTCCTGGTTCGAAGTCTCGTTGAAGAATCTGCTTGTTATGCCATTTCTTGGTCTTTTCCTTGTATATCTTGGCATTTTCGTAAGCATCATTTCTGAATTCTTCCATCTCATTCAACTGCAACAGTCGTTGCTCTCCTGATGCTCCCATATCAAAATTGAGCTTTTTGACAGCCCAAAATGCTTTGTGCTCCACTTCCAAAGGTAGATGGCAAGCTTTCCCAAAGACCAACCTATACGGTGACATCCCAATAGGGGTCTTGTATGCAGTCCTGTACGCCTATAATGCATCATCTAGCTTGATCGCCCAATCCTTCCGGTTTGTCTTCACTGTCTTTTCTAGTATTTGCTTGATCTCCTGGTTGGATATCTCTGCTTGCCCATTAGCTTGCGGGTGGTATGCCAGTGTCACCCTGTGCTTCACATCATACTTGGCCAATAGTGAGTTAAAAATTTTGTTACAGAAATACGTACCTTCATCACTGATAATAGCTCTAGGCGTTCCGAATCTTGTGAAGATGTTCCTGTGGACAAACTTAACAACAACTCGAGCATCATTAGTACTGGTGGCGACTGCTTCCACCCACTTTGACACATAATCATTAGCAAGTAAAATGTAAGATTGACCAAAAGAGGCTGGGAATGGACCCATGAAGTCAATACCCCAGACATCAAAAAGTTCCACCTCCAAAATATTTGTGAGTGATAACTCATGACGTCTAGAAATATTGCCAACTCTTTGACATTTATCACAAGATTTTACTAAGGTATAACTGTCTTTAAATAAATTAGGCCAATAGAAACCTGACTGTAATACCTTAGCTGCTGTTCTAGATGCTCCAAAGTGTCCACCGTAGGGTGATGAATGACACTGCTCTAGGACTGTTCCTGCTTCATCCTCTGCTATACATCGTCTGATTATCTGATCAGCGCATCTCTTGAACAAGAACGGATCGTCCCACAGATAAAACTTGGCATCATGAAGAAATTTCTTCTTTTGATGATAAGTTACATCTGAAGGTAATTCTCCTGCAGCAAGGAAATTAGCTATATCTGCAAACCACGGATGTGTAACACTTACCTTGAAAAGTTGTTCATCTGGAAACGACTCATTGATAACTCCGCCTTCAGTTCTTTCTTCTAGCTCTAATCGTGATAGGTGATCAGCCACCTGGTTCTCACAACCTTTCTTGTCTTTGACCTCAAAGTCAAATTCTTGAAGTAGGAGTATCATCCTATCAACCTGGGCTTTGCATCCTTCTTTGCAAACAAGTAACGAAGAGCTGCATGGTCAGTAAAAACCGTTACCTTTGTACCAATGAGATATGTTCTGAATTTGTCGAATGCAAACATCACTGCTAGCATCTCTTTCTCAGTAGTTGTGTAATTCTGTTGAGCTGCATTAAGTGTACGACTTGCATAGTATATAGCCTTGAACATCTTATCTCGCCTCTGTCCCAATGCTGCTCCCACAGCATAGTCGCTAGCATCGCACATGAGCTCAAAAGGCTCCTTCCAATCATGCACTTTCATAATGGGAGCAGAAATCAGTGCTTTCTTGATCCTGTTAAATGCCTGCAAACAATCATAGTCAAAAATAAATGTTGAATCTTTCTCTAACAAATTACATAAAGGTCTAGTAATTTTAGATAAATCTTTTATATAACGACGATAGAACCCGGCATGTCCCAAGAAACTTCTGATCCCTTTCACATTCTTCGGTGGAGGATGATTTTCAATTGCCAAAACTTTGGCTCTGTCAACTTCTATTCCTTTAGCCGAAATTTTATGCCCAAAGCACAATACCTTCTGGAACCATGAAGTGACATTTTTCCCAATTCAAAACTAAATTCTTCGCCTGACATCTCTGCAAAACAAGCATTAAATTTTGCAAACAGTGATCAAAAGATGAACCGAACACAGAGATATCATCCATAAAAACCTCCATTATTTCCTCGACCATGTCAGAAAATATGGCCATCATACACCTCTGAAAAGTAGCAGGTGCATTGCATAGACCAAATGGCATTCTCCTGAAAGCAAATGTACCGTAGGGGCAAGTGAAGGTAGTCTTCTCCTGATCCTCCGGTGCTATGACAATCTGATTATAACCTGAATAACCATCTAGAAAGCAATAATAATGATAACCACCTACTCTATCAAGCATTTGGTCAATAAATGGAAGTGGGAAGTGATCTTTCCTAGTAGCATCATTCAATTTCCTGTAGTCTATGCATACTCGCCAACCAGTCACTGGACGAGTTGAAATCTATTCATTGCTTTCATTTCTCACTACAGTTACTCCTCCCTTCTTAGGCACTACTTGTACTGGTGAAACCCACGAGCTATCAGATATAGCATAAATAACACCAGCATTTAACAATTTTAATACCTCAGCCCTCACAACCTCTTTCATTGCTGGATTAAGTCTTCTCTGATGATCAACATAGGGTGAATATGATTCCATGCATCAAGATTTTATGCATACAAACAGTAGGACTAATACCTCTTTATATCAGCAATTGTCCATCCCAAAGCAGATTTAAATTCCCTCAACACTCTCAACAATTTCTCTTTTTCAACACAAGTAAGAAAAGAAGAGATAATTACTGGATATGTCGAATTTTCACCTAAAAATGCATAACAAAGATGGCTTGGCAATTCCTTCAATTCAGGAGATGCTTTTGGTACCTCTTTACTTGCATCTTCAAGTAACTCTACATGATGCACATCACTCTTTTCTTTAGGCATTGTATTAAGAGCAAGTAACTCCTCTTGTACATCCCAATCATCTTCATCCAGTGTAGACGCCGATTCCAACAAGCATCTCTACAAGGAATCTTTCGTCAATCTACCTGCACCAACATGAGATACACATGAATCAATTACATCAATACTATTACAAGCACTTACCTCATTTGGTTCTTTGATTGTGTTGTAGATGTTGAACATGGCTTCTTCTCCACCTACTCTCAATGTAAGCTCACCCTTGTGCACATCAATCAAAGCTTTTCCAGTGGCCAAGAATGGCCTTCCAAAGATAAGTGGAGTGTCCTGATCTTCTTCCATATCTAGAATGACAAAGTCAGCAGGAAATATAAATTTGTCTACCTTTACCAGAACATCCTCCACTATACCCCGTGGATATGTAAGTGATCTGTCCGCCAACTGCAGGGTAATAGTGCTAGTCTTCACCTCGCCAAGCTCTAAAGTCCTGTAAATAGAAAAAGACATTAAATTAATACTGGCATCCTAAATCACATAAAGCTTTATTTATTCTAGAACCACCAATAACACAAGGAATAGTAAAACTCCCTGGATCTTTGAGTTTCTGTGGTAATTTCCTTTGAAGTATAGAGCTACACTCTTCTGTCAACTTCACTGTCTCAAACTCATGCAACTTCCTCTTCTTTGACATCACATCTTTGATGAACTTTGCATAGTTTGACATTTGCTCTAAAGCATCAGCAAATGGAATGTTGATGTGAATCTTCTTGAAGATCTCCAAAAATTTGGCAAATTGATCATCCAATTTCTTCTTTTTGAACCTCTGTGGATATGGAAGAATTGACTTGAATACTGGAGGTTGTTCAACTTCAACTTCAGCTTTGGATACCTCAGTTTCAACTTCTTCAACAGTCACCTCATTTTCATCCTTCTCATTGGAATTTTTACCCTCAAGTTCTCTTCCACTTCTCAAAGTTACAGCTTTGCATTGCTCCTTTGGATTCACTTCAGTGTTAATTGGAAATTGACCTTTATTTTGATCTCTCAATGCATTAGCCAATTGACCAATCTGTGTCTCCAATGATTTCATTGTGGCACCCATATTTCTCATGTGAGTTTCCATGCCATCAAGACTAGATTCAGTCCTAGCCATCCTTTTATTAGATTCAACAACAAATGTCCCAACTAAATCCTCAAGTGAAGGTTTACCTTCCCCCTTTGATGTATTGAACCCCGGTGGAGGATTCAACACATTCTTATTATTGGCATATGAAAAATTTTCATGATTTCTCAAACCAAGATGATAAGTGTTAGGGGGAGGGTTACCTCGATATCCTCCGTAGCCACCAAAATTCCTATTGTTGATATAATGAGCCTCATCAGGAATATGTGGTTCTTCAGTAACAACCGATGCATTTTCAACCTCTGATGTACTAGCCTTATTCATTGCTGCAATTTGAGTTGTCAAAGCTGAAACTTGAGCGGTGAGTGATGTAATATGATCTATGGCATAAATTCCAGCTTGCTTCTTTACTCCTGACCTTTCAGACGGCCACTGATAACTGTTAATGGTCATCTGTTCAAGCAAATCATATGCTTGATCGGGTGATTTGGCAAATATTGTGCCACCAGCTGCTGCATCAACAGTGCCTCTTGTTTGTCCATTCAAACCATTGTAAAATAACTCAATCTGTACCCAATCTTCAAAACCATGGTTTGGACATCTCCTCAACAACTCCTTATACCGTTCCCATGCCTCATACAATTGCTCAAAATCAGTCTGCCTAAAAGTACTGATCTCAATTTTCAACTGTGCAGACTTTGCAGGTGGGAAATATTTTGCAAGAAACTTGGTTGCTAAATCCTGCCATGTATACTCCCCAAAGGAAGCGATTGGAGCCATCCTCTTGCTTGGTCCCTAAGAGAAAAAGGAAACAAACGCAATCGAATTATATCATCAGAAACACCATTTATTTTTACCGTGTCAGTAATTTCAAGGATTGTTCTGAGATGTAAATGAGGATCTGCAGTAGCGGCTCCTCCAAACCGATTCTGCTGAACCATGTTTATCAATGCAGGCTTGAGCTCAAAGTTTTTTGCATTAATAGTTCCTCGTGCTATGCCCGAATAATGAGCATTCAGTACCGGCCTAAAATGATCTCTGATGGGTATTGCAGGAGGTGGATTTTCATTATCTCTGTTCTCGGCCATTGCTCGAATCTCTTCTTCTTGCCTTTCTTAATCTTCTTGCGGTTCTTTCGATTTCAGGATCAAAGATAAGCAAGTCGGGATTTTTCGATCTTCGTATGCACTGTCAAACAAAGACAATAAACAAATCAATGTTCAATGTAGTACAATAAAACCAGCTCTAAATTAAAATCTAGACTAATTGGTAACAATACTAATATAAATTCAAATTTGACAATCCCCGGCAATGGCGCCAAAAACTTGTTGCATGTTTTCTTGATTGCTCGCAAGCGCACGACGTCAAGTTATAGTAAAATGTAATTTTTAGTACAAGTGTCGATCCCACGAGGAATGTATTTCTAAATTTATATTAATGCTTGTAATTAATATAGTCTCGACTTTATTTAGAATAATCAACTGACAGATTTTTTCGTATCAATAACTGAATTGAAAATAAATTTACTTGTAGTACCAAACAGAGTTGAACAATGGAACAAAAGATCTAGAGGTCCGATTTCACGCAACTATCCACCATGTGCTATTTTGTGTAGCTATATTATAATTGTCCTTCTTATTCATTAACCAAGAATTCTATAATCATCTACTCCCTCTTCTGAGTGCTAAGTAGATACTAATTATCTAACAAAATATTGTAACGTCCCCATCAACAATCTATAATTAAATAACTCAATAAGTACTAAAATCTTTTAATGGCTTCAATAGCACTATATGTCCTCCCGAACTATATAAATACTATCGATGAATTTTTCCCTTTCTTGTTTATAAATTCCATTTTCCAAGTGATAATTTATAAACATAAGAATCATTCAAGATATGGCCAATAAAATGAAAGCATTAAGATTGGAAAAATACAAATGAACAAGAAAGGAAACTTATATAGCATAAATCATAAATCCCATCACATGGTTTCTAGTTTTGATCCATCATTCCTCTAGAAATAAAAATTAGTTCATAATAAAAATAACACACAAACACATAAATCTTAAACAAGACATATCAAATAAAAGTGAAAATAAAGAAAGAAGAACTTAGAACAAGAGTTTTGGAGTGTATGAAGTTTTTGTCCAAAAGTGTGCAAGAACTTTGTTGAAGAAGATGAGCTTGATCTTCAATCCTTTGTTTGTAGCCTCCACCCTTGTTCTTGCTCCTCCAATCTGACCTAGATGATGAAAAAGATATCCTTTTATAGTCTAGACAGGATTCCACACGTAGCACACCATTTTCCTCTACTTTTATTCAAAGTCCACAAAGTTTCACAATTTCCGGAATAATGTTGGTGCACGACCGCGGGTGCGGTGCCAGAAGGACCGCGGGTGCGGTGTATGTTCGGCAGAATTCCTCTTGTTCAGCGTGTGAGACCGCGGGGGCGGTCCTTGCATGACTGCGGGTGCGGTCGTGCTTCGACTTTGCATCTTCTAATTCATCACTATACTACTCCAAACTCTCATGTCTAAGCTTTCAAACTACAATAACAAAAACAACAACAAATCAAATAAAACCTGCTCAAGATTCACAAAATTCCAAGTTAAAAACAAGTAATAAAAGTACAATAAATTGCACTTATCAATTATTTCTAATCTTTATTATATAATAACATTATATTATATATTTAATATATACACAATAAATAAATAACTGTAAAATAAATATTATTACTTTTGTTACCTTTTTCTTCTGTTTTGGTGCTTGGAAAAATATGGAGGACTTTTAGAGCTTCGTGCTGATAACGTGTTGTAAAAAAGTAAAAATTTATGGTAAAAAGTAAAAATCTCAAACTCTCAAAATTTACCAAACTACACACTTTATAATTTTTTTTTTCTCTACTCAATTGTGAATTTCTTCACAAATGGTGAGGCTATTTATAGAATTTCTTTACAAATAATCCAAAAATAAATTCATCATTACCTACATCATCACACACTAATTTGCAATATTTACAACTCTTATTTTCAACATTGAAATATTCAATACACACATTTTAAATATTATTTTTCAACAACCTATATTTTATTTCGTAGTTTTTAGGAGTCTTAGTAGGATTAGAATTTTACTTGTTTTACAAGGAGTGAGTTTCTTGTGAGAAGGTCTCACGAATCTTTATCTGTGAGACAGATCAACCCTACCGATATTCATAATAAAAAACAATACTCTTAGCATAAAAAATAATATTTTTTCATGGATGACCCAAATAAGAGATTCGCCTCACAAAATACGACTCGTGAGATCGTCTCACACAAGTTTTTGCCTTCTACAAGACACATTATTATAAACACATGGTTTTTATTCATTAATAACAGACCTTTTTTTACACAAATTGGAGAGATTTTATTCTTGATTATCTTCACTTTCATATGAGCAACCAAAATCAAATCAATCAAGAATTTGTTCTTGTTTGTTCGTCGATTTTTCATTCTTAAGTTCTAAAATATTAGTTTGTTGTGGGTTTATGATTCGTGGTGCCGTTATTTATAAATAATTTGGTTCCCAACTCTCCGTTGGATAGTGGGTCAAATCACAACCTTGAAACTACCTTTGAGATTCTTTGGACCGGGTTTAAGTGGGTTTCATATGAGACCATCTCACGGATCCTAATCTGTGAGACGGGTTAACCCTACCCATATTCACAATAAAAAGTAATACTGTTAGCATAAAAAATAATAATTTTTCATGGATGACCCAAATAAGAGATCCGTCTCACAAATATGACCCGTGAGACAGTCTCACACAAGTTTTTGCCACCGAGTTTTTGGTTGATACTCTTGTTGTTTGGGATCATATCCCTTTTAAGATATCGGGTTCACGAACGATGTTGTCGGTTCTCTCTCATGTAGAATAATATTAAAAATAATTCTAATACACATAGACTTTGACTCAGATCAAATAATGTTGCTAAGCCATACACAGTTGAGATATTCTCCCAATATTTTAAAAAACTTCTTCCATACTTGAAACAAAATTAGACATAACAACATCACTGCCGTATATAATAAATCTGTAGAACATATTGAAAAACATAGGTAAAATAAGGTTGTAGTATAGTAGTTAATATCAGAAAATTTTTCCGGTTGCATATTTAAAAAATTTCCAGCAAACAATCACAGTTACTCAAAAAATTCTGATCATCATCAATCAATATTTAACGATCTATCACTATACTATTTTAATAAGGAATAACTAAATATTTAAAACATAATTTAGTATCAAGCAAGTGATGCAAAGAATTTTATCGAGTTTCAATAGGAAGGAATTTTTTTATATTTAATCATCTTATCTTCAACTTGTTTTCTCTAATCACGACAATATTTTCTTTCACGTAATAATTTCTCACATGCTTTGAATTTTTTTATTGCAGTAGACATATTTTCATTACATGCACATCTAAAATGAAACAAATTACCATATAAAATCGGTTTTAGTGAATCTTTATTTATTTAATGGCAAGATTATTCACACTCAGTTATCTAATGTTATCGGCATCACTTTATTTTGTATGTCATAAAACTTAGTTACATTCAAAACATAATGTGTTGCGTGGAAATTCTAATTTATCTAAAACTAAATTTATTTTTTGCATAGTCCAAATTTCATCAATCAAATGACATATAACAACAAGATAAGATTCATATTCAAATTAGTCAAAATATCATTTTTCAAACTAAAATAATAATTGAAAGACACAATTTATTAACTGTTCGTATTCTTTATCCATATCAAAACAATATTTATTTAGTGTGTGCCTAAAAACATTGTTGAACTAGGCTGAATAGTATTAATAAATCCAAAAAAACCTTATTTTTTCTCTATTAAAAATGGTTGACAACATTTTGCAACCAATTAAACAATGGCTCTTCGACAAATTTCTGTAATAGTAAAATTTTTTCCACTTGAAATAATTTGTTGTTGAGCTGATCCTGTAACCAATGACTATAGAGTGTCAATTTCAAGTTTATGTACCTTAACCAAATGTTTTTTCAAAGTTCTGGGTACTACCGGCACCACCACTTGTTTTGTAAGAAAATTTAGTTTTGTAGATTTTACACATGACACAATAGTTTTTTTTAATTTTTGAATTGGTCCAAACATACACACGACACAAGAGTTGCTTGTACCCGGTTGTTCAATTTCGAAGCGATCTCGAACGTTGCTCTGCTTTTCTCTGCCGATCATCTTGCTCATCGCCATCGTGTTTCTTGCTAGGACAGACAATGGTGTCCCAGAATTCCCACCATCTTCGTTGGAGAGTTCAATAGCTTCTTATTTCTCGTGACCAAGTTCAACTTCATCAAAGTCGAGGATGTAGGAAAAATCATCACCAAACTCGGGGATGTTCACATCCTGCCTCGCACATCCAACACCATCACGGTTTGAATATGACATCATAGAAATTCAAAATATTTATTGGAATAAATTGCGAAATCGTGAGTAAATTAGGTTTTTTAAATTACTGGTACCGCTATATAGACCTTGCCAAGGGCCGAGTCTAACTAGGACCCAAATCGAAACTGGCACGTGGTCAGTGGGCATGGGGCAGTTAATCAGGTCAACGAATTTGAATCAAAACTATGACGAGAACGACCCTTAGGCGGTCCGATTATGGTTTTCGGGTGGAAAAATACCAACCCGTCGGGTTGGATATGTTCGACCCGGTGGGTCGGTTATTTTTAATTTTTTATTTTAGATCAACGACCACGATCAACCGATCAAGTGGCTGTTGGAGATCGACACTCACGATTTAGTGACAGTTTGTCGACTAGCATGTCAACCCATCAGGTCGACAGTTTAATAAGTTTTTATTATTATTATTGACTTTGAAATCAATGACCACGACTTTGTGGCCATTGATGGTTTCGGTTCGACCTGGACCTGAACCGATGGGTCGATTATTGAATTTTTTTTGTCCCACCCCCACCCCCTTCATTTTTTTCACACATTTTTCTCTCAATTCTTAATATCTAACTCTCAAAATATCAAGTGTCAATTATTGATTTATTTTCATAATTACTTCAATTTCATATTTATACAAATGGTTGGAACTGGATCAAGTCGTAAGGGTGATAAAAGAAAGGGAAATGGCATCGTGCCATCCAAGTTCAAACATCACAATTTTTCTTCATTCAATGTCGACGGCTATGATCTTTATTTTTTCGATGAGGAACATCAAGAACAAGAACAAGAGGCTCAACAAACATATCATCATCAAGGTCAAGAAAGCATGAGCAATCTGATGGTGCCTAAAAGTAATACTCGAGCGGTTTCTCGTCCGACTTCCGATATCTTCACCAAACATTTTGAAAAAAGTGAGGCTTTCCTTCGATGATTTGCAAGACAAATGCAAATATTGTTAAAAAATTTATAAATTTCAACATGACGTGATTATGAAACTTTAAGGAGGCATGCCGAAAAAAATTATTGGGTGGAAATTGGTATTGATCGTTCTGAAACTCAAATTCCAACAATCTCTTCTCAATCAGGTAACGATTCTCAAATTTTTAAATTTTGGAAGCTAAATTTAGAGAATAAATGGATAAATTTTGTGTGGTTGAACAACTTATTTTTGTTTTAATGATAAATTATCTTTTGAAAATTAGCTTTCTACAAGTGTAAATCATTTTATTAAATGTATCCCAAGAAATACACTCAAAAATACAATTTAAAAATTAGTTGATGAACAAAAATAAATTAATTAAAAAATTTAATAATTTAAATAATTAAGTTGCTTTGTATTCGGATATTTGGAGTAATCATTGGCAAAGTTATTTATATATGGGTATTACATGTCATTGGATTGATAGTTCTTGGAATATTCATAAAAGATTGCTTGCATATAGATGTTTTGATGAATCATATTTTTTATTTTTAAAGAATATGGTCTAACTTCTCAATTTTTTGATAATTCTAATGCAAATACTTCTAGTACTAGCGATATTATTCAAATACGTAAATCATCACTAGGTGGTCAATTTTTTTCATATTAGGTGCACATGTCATATTTAAATTTGTGTATTCAAGATAGACTAAAAAGTTAGAATCACATATTCAACCAATTAGGACCGCAATTCATTATTTACGGACACATCCTCAAGTTATGAAACAATGAGGCAAACTATAAATGGTGAGGCCTAAATAGTTTGCTTCGTTGTTTCATAACTTGGAGATGTGTTCATAGAGAGGGATGAATTAACTATTATGAAAACTATGTCAAATAATGCTAAGCTGGAGCTAATTTAATGTAATGCCCAAAATTTTAAAAAAAAATTACTGTTCATCGGGTTACTATTCAAGCGCCGCAGTGCTAGAATACTAGCGCCTAGGCGCTAGAGCTGCGCAAATTTGTCGCCGAGGCGCTGAAAAGTGGCACTGCGGCGCTAAGAGACGCGAAAATTGATTTTTTTAAGCTCTCTTTGACTTCCCCATTCATTCTCCATCATTTATTTTCTCCTCCTTATCCATCGAAACCCTCTCTCCTTCCATTTTCTACATTTCTTCTTCAATCTATGGGAGAATTGTTTAAGAAAAATATGAAATGAAGGTAGATTTGTGATCTTCTCATCACGGGATTCACGAGAATGTAAGTATTTCCTATTTTTATTCAAGTTTGGAAATATTTTAGTTGATATTTAGAATATTGATATGTTGGAGATGTATTTGTGTTGGTTTGAATTTAAAATGGATATGAGCATGGTTTTTTGTTTATGTGCAAGTTCAGTTTGTATGCCTACTGTATTTCGGGTATATGGGACGGTTCTATTTGGATTTTGATGTTATGATCTTCATCAAACTTGTGGATAATCGAGTTAGCTTCGACTTGATTCTTGAATTACTCAATTTCATGAAGAAATGAGAGAGATATGTGATTTTTACTAAAACTGGTCTGGAAATCAAAGTTAGTACATATTTGTGTATATGCCTCTGTTTATCCGAATTCTGGGATTTATTGGTTGGGATTTGGAATTTGATGTTCAAATGAAAGTTATAGAACATTGTCTTGTCTTCGAAATGATACCAAATTGGCTTGATTTCATTCGATATTGAGGAATGTATGCTCAAAATACTAAAGTGTGTCAGAAATGTATTGACGCAGAATTCGTGGGAATTATGTTGTATGTTTCAGATTATGAACGACTGAGTAAATTACTTTATTTGACAAACGTTTGTGAAGAGGAATGGTTTGGATTTGAGTTTTCTTGCATATTCAATTTGCGGATCTTGATTTGAAGAAATATTGAATTAATTATGAATTTTGTACAGAAATTGCTCTGTTTTGATAGATGATCCAAGTTCTTAAGTTATAGTATAATTTAGAGGTTCAAGACTTCTCAACTACACCTTTCGATCTCTTTTTGGTAATATTTGAAAGGTATGTTACGGTCGGTAACATACGAGGTAAAAGTATTATTTTTATTTTAAATTGAAAATTCTATGGCTCAATGAATTACTTGTGATTTGATGTGATTGTGGTCTTGATATGAGTTTATTATTATATCGAGATGATGATATTGATTTGCATCATTACATTGCATATTGAACCACTTTTCGATTCAGATTTGATATGGCGGAGGTCGCCTTGATTTAATGATTTGTTGGAAGTATGGGGCTATAGTTGAGTTGGCATAGTATATGCGGAGGTCGCTGCTATGGCCTGAACACTATTTATAGACGCATCATAGTCCTGGGATTGTAGAACACATCACCATACCCCGAGTGGATGAGTCGGTGGATGTTGCTGGGGGATTCTCTTCCCTTGGGTGCCCTATGACTAGATGATTCACTTGATCTTGAGATTTATTGATAGCCCATAGCTTCTGATCATGCATTGCATTATATTGCGTCTTTATGAATTTCATATGAACTATTTGTAAAATTTATTTCTCTTATGTTATTGATCGTATCATACTGGGTTTATACTCACCGGCACGTCGGCTACCTCTTGTTTTAACGTGCTTAACGGTAGGTGAGGCGAGGCTTGGGATGCCAGAGTCCAGCTCCAGGCGAGGAGATACGAGTTAGAGTGGGATTCTCGGGTCTTAGGAACTATTTGATGAATTTTGGATTACTTTGGCTCACTATTTTATTTTGGCATGTTAAAAATTATATTTCAAGCAATTGATACCTTTAAATTATTTTGATGATGTTTATGTGGATTTGTGAACCACAGATTATGTGTTTTACTCAATCATTTAATTTTTTACAATTATAATTATTAGTATTAGATATCGGACCCGGGGCCCCACATTAGGTGGTATCAGAGCCTAAGATATTTGGGAATATGGTAGATCTAGTCAGTTCGAATTGCTTGATCATGTGATATATTTGCTAGCATTTTCACTGTGCGGTAATGTAAAATACATGATCATAATTGAGATACTATATTGTTGAGCTTTATTTGAGATTTTTGAGATTTATTGAGTCTCGAGAGCCAGAGATGGTCGATACAAGATTGAGATGATTATGATATTGTGATTTTATCTGTGTTTGATCTATTGTATATCATACATGGCTACTTGAGGTAGAGGTCGTGGTAGACCTAGACAGAACATACCAGTGGCACAAGATCAGGGCAGTGCTAGTCATACTCAGATGGATATAACTCCGACTCCGATGGAGATACTGTTAGCCAGATTTCAGTCTTTGCACCCACCGATGTTGAAGGGTACAGAGAATGCATTAGAGTGTGAGAACTGGTTGGAGAATATGGATCAGTTATTTGAATCTCTTGATTATCCAGATTATCCAGATGATCATAGAATCAATTCAGTTATTCATCAGTTATTAGATGTTGCTAAGAGTTGGTGGATCATGACAAAGAAAGCTTTAGAGGGTCGAGGTACGATTGTTACCTGGGATATTTTTAAATTTGAATTTTATCAGCGTTTCTTTCCTACCTCTTATAGGAAAGATAGGGAAGCCGAGTTTGCAAATTTAAAGCAGGGAAATCTGAATGTTGAGGACTATGTTGCTAAGTTCTCGAATTTACTGAGATTTGCTCCTCATATAGCATCCGATGAAGAAGCTAAGGCCGATCACTTCATAAATGGTTTTAACCCTGATATCTTTACCTTGATAAATAGTTAAAGGCCTAACAATTTTGTTGAGGCTCTTGATCGAGCCAAGGGAGCTGAAACCGGAATCATTAGACATAAAGGTTCTCAGTATATCCAACGACCCCAACAGCAACAGTATTGACAGCAATTCAGACAGGGTAATAGTGGCGGTAACAGTTGCGACATAAGAGAGCAGTTTAGGGCTATAGACAAGCAATTTAAGAGGCATGGTAGTAATTTTTCAAGTTCTATTGGATCGAGACAGTTTGGTTAAGTTCAGAGTACTGGTTATTCAGGTCCGACTTGTGGTCAGTGTGGTGGTAAACATTATATCGATCAGTGTAGAGGAGTCTCGAGAGCTTGCCACTTGTGTAACCAGGTGGGACACTATGCTTGAGTGTGTCCTAACCGCGGCAGTGATATATCTCAGAGTGGGGGACCATCGAGACAGACACCTCACAAGAATCGTCAGACCCCTACAGTTCATTCCTATCAGCAATCAAACCGGTCAGATCAGAACAAACAGAGTGGTAGTCACTGGGGAGGACAACCACCTAGACAGCAGGCTTGAGTTTTTGCACTCACTGAGGATGAGGCACATAATGCTCCGGATAATGTCATTGGAGGTAATTGTTTTCTCTCAAGTTATCCTGCTTATGTTTTGATGGATACTGGTGCATCACATACTTTCATAGCTAAGCACTTTGTCACATTGCATTCATTGCATTCTATGCCATTATCATCTAAATTATCTATTTCTACTCCACTGGGCAAATATGAGGTCAGCTGAAATGATAAGTGGTTGTGAATTTCGTTATGAGGATAATGTCATTGAGCTTGATTGCATTGTGTTGAAGATGTCTGATTTTGACTGCATAATTGGTATTGACATGTTGACAAGATACAGGGCTACTGTAGATTGTTTTCAGAAGATTTTTAAGTTTAGGCCTGATATGATAGATCACTAGACGTTCTATGGTAAGGATTCTCGAGCTAATATTATTTTGATAATTGTTTTGTCGATGACTCGTTTGTTGCAGAAAGGAGTAGAATGTTTCTTGATTTATGCAATTGATATTTCAAGGTCAGTACCTAAATTGGCAGATATTCCAATTGTTAGTGAATTTTCAGATGTATTTCCAGATGAAATTCTAGGATTTCCTCCAGTCCGAGATATTGATTTCAACATTGAGTTGATGCCAGGTACACAGCCTATTTCTAGAGCTCCTTATAGGATGACACCAATTGAACTAAAAGAACTAAAGGAACAACTTGAGAATCTATTGGCTAAAGGATATATAATACCAAGTGTTTCACCTGTGGGTGCTCCAGTTTTATTCGTGAAGGAGAAAGATGGGTCTATGAGGTTTTGTGTCGATTATAGACAGTTGAATAAAGCCATAGTAAAGAATAAGTATCCTTTGCCAAGATTGATTATCTCTTTGACCAGTTGCAGGATTCTTCAGTATATTCTAAGATTGATATAAGATCCGGATATCATCAGTTAAGAGTTAGAGAGGCAGATGTGCCTAAGACTGCTTTTCGTACCATGTATAGGCATTTTGAATTTTTGACAATGCCTTTTGGGTTGACCAATGTACATGCGCTATTTATGGATTTGATGAACCGTGTGTTTCAACGGTATAGAGATCAATTTGTTGTGATCTTCATTGATGATATTCTTATTTATTCAAAATCTGAATTTTAGCATGCCGAACACTTGAGAGTTGTTTTGCAAATTTTGAGAACTGAAAGTTGTATGCTAAATTATCCAAATGCGAGTTTTGGTTGGATAGAGTGGTTTTCCTTAGACATGTGATTTCAAGTGCTGGTATATCAGTTGATCCAAGTAAAGTTGAGGCAGTCATTAATTGGTCTAGACCGACATCAGTTATGGGTTTGGCAGGATATTATCGCAGATTTATTGAAGTATTCTCAAAGATTGCGAGGGCAATTACCCAGGTGACACAAAAGAATGCACCATTTATTTGGTCGCAAGCATGTGAGGCTAGTTTTGTTGAACTTAAGCAGAGATTGGCTAGTGCTCCAGTTCTGACTATTCCATCAGGTGTAGGAGGATTTACAGTGCACACTGATGCTTTATATCAAGGACTGGGTTGTTTATTAATACAGCATGGTCGTGTGGTTCCCTATGCTTCAATACAATTGAAGCCACATGAGTCTAGATACCCAGTGCATGCTTGGAACTAACAGCAGTGGTTTTTGCCTTAAAGATTTGGCGTCACTACTTGTATGGGGAGAAATTTGAGATATTCACTGATCATAAGGTTTTGAAATACTTCTTTTCACAAGCTGAGCTGAACATGAGACAGAGGCGTTGGTTAGATTTGTTGAAAGACTATGATTGCGAAATAAAATATTATCCAGGCAAGTCTAATGCAGCAGCCGATGCTTGGAGCAGAAAAGTATGCAATATGTCCTTGATCACTAGCAGTATATCTGATTTAGTATAAGAATGTTGTCTTTTTGGTTTGGATTTTTTGGTAGATACTCAACCTGTAAGAGTATGTATGATTGTTTGTAAAAATTAAAGAGGCCCAAAGTTTAGATCAAAGCATTCAGAAATCAGTTGAACTCGTCAGATCATGACATCGATCAGAATTTCAGGTCAATAATTAGGGTATTTTGTTTGTGAATGATCGTATTGTAGTTCCTAATATTTCAGAGTTGAGGATACATATTTGTGTGATGCTCATTGCAGTAAATTCAGTGTACACCCTGGAAGTAAAAATGTACAATGATTTGAGGAAACAATTTTAGTGGAAAAGAATGAAATCTGACATAGCAGAATTTGTATCTCGTTGTTTGAATTGTCAACAAGTGAAAGCAGAAAGGAAGCGACCAGGAGGTCTTTTGCATAGCCTTAAAGTTCCAGAATGGAAGTGGGAAAATATCACCATGGACTTTGTCACGAAATTGCCGAGGTCGTCGAGGGGTTGCGATGCAATTTGGGTTATCGTTGACAGATTAACTAAGTCTTCGTGTTTCATTCCTTATCAAATGACATATATGCATGATCAGATGGCCAAATTGTACATCAGAAAAGTTTTGAGATTGCATGGTGTGCCTAAGTCCATTGTATCAGATCGTGATCCAAGATTTTCTTCTCATTTTTGGCAGAGTTTACAAGAGGCCCTTGGTACTCGTTTGATTTTGAGTACTGCATATCATTCTCAGACAGACGGACAGTCAAAACGTACTATTCAAACATTAGAGGATATGATGAGAGCTGTAGTGATGGATTTTGGTATTGGTTAGCAGGATTCGTTACCACTTGTCAAGTTTTCTTATAACAACTGTTATCAAGTGAGCATTGGAATGTCACAATTTAAAGCACTATATGGCCAAAAGTGTCGATCTCCTCTGTACTGGGATGATTTATCTGAAGCGCCAATTTTAGGACCTGATATGATAAAAGATATGACAGAGAAGGTGAAATTGATTCAGAGTCGTATGCGAGCTGCTCAGGATTGGCAGGCTAAGTATGCGAACATCAAAAGACGACCGTTGATTTTCGAGAAAGGTGACAGAGTTTTTCTGAAAATATCTCCTTTCCGTGGTACAGTTACATTTGGAAAGAAGGGTAAATTATCACCGAGATTCATAGGTCCGTATGAGATTTTGGAACGTGTTGTTGATTTGGCTTATAGATTACCTCTTCCTCTCGCATTATGAGTTGTTCATGATGTTTTTCATGTGTCTATGATGAGGAAATATCATCCAGATCCTTCTCATGTACTCCACCCGACGAGGTTGAGTTAGATCGGACTTTGAGCTATATTCAGAGACCGATTAAAATTTTAGACAAAAAAGATAAGCAACTCAGAAATAAATTGATACTGTTGATTAAAGTACAGTGGAACAGACATGGTGTCGAGGAGGCAACTCGGGAATTAGAAGATAATATGAGACATAAATATCCGGATTTATTCAAATGAAGTATGCTTCTATTCTCGGTTTTATTTTCAGTATTGATCATTACACGTTAGACTTGAAATTGATGATTTGATTTCGAGGACGAAATCTATTTTTAGAGGGAATGAAGCCCGCAATTTTTTTTAAAAAAAATACTGTTCACCGAGTTACTATTCAAGCGCCACATCGCTTGAATAGTAGCGCCTAGGCGCTAGAGCTGCGCAAATTTGGCGCCGAGGCGCTGAAAAGTGGCGCTGCGGCGCTAACATATGCGAAAATTGATTTTTTAAGCTCACTTTGACTTCCCCATTCATTCTCCATCATTTATTTTCTCCTCCTTATCCATCAAAACCTCTCTCCTTCCATTTTCTACATTTCTTCTTCAATCTATGGGAGAATTGCTTAAGAAAAATATGAAATGAAGGTAGATTTGTGATCCTCTCATCACGGGCTTCACGAGAATGTAAGTATTTCCCATTTTTATTTAGGTTTGAAATGGGTTGAAGTTTAGAATTGATATTTGAGTTGATATTTAGGATATTGAGATGTTCGAGATGTTTTATTTGTGTTGGTTTGAATTTAAAATGGATATGAGCATGGTTTTATGTTTCTGTGCAAGATCAGTTTTTATGTCTACTGTATTTCGGGTATGTGGGACGGTTCTAGTTGGATTTTAATACAACATAATAGAAAACTAATTCGTGTCTTCGATCACACTTAATAATAACAAGCAAAGTATTTTAACTACATAATGAATTATAATAAAAAAGAGTTACTAGCTCTCCAGAAAAAGTTTTGACATCCCCAAAAATAAGTCATATCAGAATTTAAACAGATCAATATAAAATCAGCGATTAAGCAATATTTCAGACACATTCTCCAGATCATCTTCCTCTTCATCAAGAATGGTAGGACAAGTTGGTAAATTATTTGAAGAATTACCTACAAAATTAAAGAGAGAAAGTATATTGAAAATATAAAAATGTAATTTAAAGAGAGAAATTACAGTAACAAAATTAAAATGAAAGTACATTAACAAAATAAAATTATCATTTATTTACCTTCCACCTCACCCCACAATCATATTTGCGAGCACATCAACGCCTCCAAAGTCGTTGGAGTAAGCCTACTACGATGAGGACCAAATATTCTTCCACTATTGCTAAAAGCAGATTCAGATGCGACAGTTGACACATGAATATCTAAAATATCCTTTGTCATTTTCTGTAAATTTGGATATCTGACCTCATTCGTCTTTCACAAACTAAGAATATCAAAATGTTGAGTTCGTGGCAAGACAATTTAATCTAAATACATATCCAACTCGGTTAGGGATTTTGACAGAGCTTGGCTTGAACTTGAAGCCACAAATTTATCATACATATCAAAAGTATTAATATCAGATGCATCAATATTAGAAACAGATGAAGGCCCATCAATCCCTGAACCACTACTATTTCCCAATGATTTTGTTGTCTTGGATTGGTAATCAGCCAATAAATCACAACAATTCTGTCGAACTTCATCAACTTTAGATTGTGATATTTTATCATAAATTAACGGAAAATAACATTCACCAAGCTTCATCTTATATATAGGATCCAATACAGCAGCAACCCCTATCATAATATGACAATTATCCCAATATTTATCATTTATATCCACATATATGATGTGTGTATGGGACGGATATTATAGGACTCATGACCCGACCCATACCCAGATGGGTCTGAAAAAGTGGACTCGAGACCCGCCTCATGACCCATTTAGTATGCCAACCCCAGACGGGGCGGGTCTGGGTAAAACCAGGATCCATTGACATCCCTACTCATTCCTGGATAATCTAAATTCCACAGATCCGCCCCCAAACATCAATAATCAAATGGAACATGAAAAAAATATATATATCAACTAGAAAATTAAAGAAATCATCCAAGGAATAATATTGTTAGCCTATGATACTAATATTCTTTAATCAAGTGGCTAAGAATCTTTTTAATAGTTTTCGATTGCAAGAGGGGGGAATTTTTTTTACTATTATATATTAACGTGTTTTGAACTGTGAAAAAAATTGTTGTGTTGATAAAAGAAAAATAGTTTAAAAAACTGTTGGCTGCTATGATATACAAAGCGAAAGGCAACGACTCTGACACACTGTCGTCTAAACCATTATCTTCAGTGTTTTTGTTTCCACTTGAAACATTACGTACATATATCACCACCTCCAGAATAAGGAAACAGACTCCCTAACCCCCAATCCCTCGCCCAAAATCTGACCGCTCCTCCAGCGAAAAATGGCTGGAGACCACCGTGAGTGCTAGCCCATGATATATAGCTTCGATCTAAGCATGTAGTCCGATTAGAGCTCCGATTCGTGTGGCCCAAAAGCCCTGGCGCGAGCTCGATTGTTTTTTTTTGAGGTCTCTATAGTTTTTTCGTCGTGGTTCTCGCTTTTTGCGTGTTGTTTTCGGATCTACGACCATTTTCATTTGGTGTCCCATGTTAAGAGCATGTGATTTCCACTAAAAGTTGAACTGGAAACTAGATTACGAGAAGGTGAACTGGAAACCAAATTTAGTTCTTGAATTGTGGTGTGTAAGCCGTATGATACTCACTGAAAATTTAGGGTCCGATTCCAGCAGGTGACGCTAGTCCAGACACATGCTTGGAATTGGCTCTGAGCTTGAAATCACGAAGAAGACTGTTAGAAAGAGGCCGAGAGGGTGTCCCGACGTAGCCCCTCCGACGCTCAAGTCAGAGACTGAGGATATAAAGGGAGAGCAGCTAAGGGTGCTGTTGAAAAGTAATTTAGTGAATATCAAAGACTTGAACGCTCTAACTTGGTATTTATAGGCATATCTGGGCCTTCCATCCGGGCTAGGGATGTGCCGAGGGTTTGGGCTTGAACTTGACGGGCCAATCTATGGGGTATCACCAGTCTCCCCATCCCAAATCAAACTGAATAGTAGGTCCGAAGTTCGATTAATTGCGTTGTCCTCGATTTACAAGGTGTGAGTTGTGTATTTTTCCTCTCCTGCTCATTAGTCTCCACAAGTTCGGAAACAAATTAAATCATCTTACCACCTTGAAGGTTCCCCCACACTCGCGCCAGAGTGCTCGCATGCACGCCCCCGCCCCGTCCCCGCACAGCAAACCCACCTCCGCCCGCATGCCCTGGTACTCACCCACATGCCCGCGCCCGAGCGCTCGCCCCGCGCAGCAGCCCCAGCACACTCGCCTCTGCCTGCACGCTCGCCCACACGCCCCATTGCCTCACCTCGCCCTCTCGTCCGCATGCCCTCGCCCCTCCTCGCCTACGCCCAGCCGCCCACCCTCTCCGCCTAAACGCATGCACATCCGCACATCCTCGCCAATCCCAGCGCACTCGCCTCGCCTTCTCGTTTGTGTGCCCTCGCTCGAACACCCTCACCAGCCGTAGCGCGTCCTCGCCCACCCTATGGGCTCAACCCCTCGCCTTCGCCCATACACCATCTTGCCATCACCTCCCCTTGCCTCCAGCCCTCGTCCTCGCCCCTCCAGCGCCTCCTCTGCCCCCTCTCCAGCCCTAGCAGCCTCGCGTTCTACCCCTCGCTCTTGCCCGTACATGCCTCGCTAGCCTCGCCCTTCATGCTCGCCTCACGCGCTCGCCCAGCAGCCCTGCTCACTTAGCACACCCTAGTGCTCGCCCACACGCCTGTGCTCACCATTCTAGTGGGAGAAGTCGTAGAGGTTTGAGAGCAGTGCAGATTGCCTCTGCTGGACAGACAAGAAGGATCCTCATCCAGGATTCGACCAAGGGCTCGCCCATCCCCCGGGCAAGGTCGATGCCCTCCATGGATATATTAGAGGGTAAGGGAGCAAAGAAGGGAAGGGCGAGATCAAGATGTCCCTCGAGAGCCTGTCGATCCGAGGAGGAGAATGAATGAATACAACCCTCCTACGAGAGGAATGATTCATATGATCTTATGGTGTGCTGCTGATGGAGAATCCGGGTGAGCTCGGAAAGCAAACGGAAGAAGGTTGGGGAACTTTGAGATATCTAGGGATGCATACTTACCACAAGATCCCATCATCAGTTTTGGGCCGGAAGACCTCCGAGGCGTTGTGGCTCCACATAATGATGTGTTGGTGGTGACGGCCACCATTACCAATTACGACGTGTCAAGGATCTTTATTGATAATGGAATCTCCGTGAATATTAGGTTCAAAAGGACACTGGATCAGATGAAAGTGGAAGGATTTGAGTTTGAGCTAGTCTCTACCCCTCTGTATGGGTTCGCAGGATAGGCCATTCAGCCATTGGGTCAAATTGTTCTTCTCTTATCCGTGGGGAGTGATCCTCGGCGGGTAACCAAGATGATAACTTTCGCGGTAGTAAACACTCCATCATTGTATCATGGAATCTTGGGACGACCAGCTCTAAAGGATTTTAGGGCCGTAGCTTCCACCTATCATCAGAAGCTTAAGTTTCCTGTGAGAAAAAGATTTGGAGTCTTGCGCGGGGACCAAAAAATCGTGCGTCGATGTTAGGAAGGGATAGTGAGGAATGAGGGAAAAAGAACGCGTGTAGAGGTTAACATGATTAAGAAAAGAAGAAGTGGGTGACTTGGTCCTGAGGAAGGTACGAGAAGAGTAGAGATGAAACTTGGACCCAAAGTGGGAGGGTCATTTCAGAATGATCGAGAAGCTTAATTCTGGAGCTTATTACTTGGAGAATGCTCCATGCAAGACTTTAAAGAGGCCCTGAAACGCTTACCACCTTAGGAAATATTACTCTTGATTTTATCGTTAATGTATTTCGTTTATGAATTTGTCCTATGTAATCGGTTGAAATTTAATAAAGACAAATTCTTATATTAAGTTCGTGGATGTTGTTGTATTATGATGATAATATGAATTAAATTTTACCTACTTGGGAGTTGAAATTTAATAAAGCCAAATTCTTATATTAATTTCGCGGATGTTGTTGTATTATAAGGATGATATGAGTTAAATTTTACCTACTTGGGCTGCACCTAGTAGAGGAGAAGAGTTTGGGAGAAGAAAAATCAATTTTTACCTACTTGGGCTGCACCTAGTAGAGGAGAAGAGTTCATGAGAAGAAAAATCAAATTTTACCTACTTGGGCTACGCATAGTGGAGGAGAAGAGTTAGAAGGAGTTGGAATTTATTATTTCCTGCTAAGGCACTAGTAGAGGAGTTAGAGGGTGAATGTGAAGAATTTTTATTTTCTTGCTGAGGCATCGCCTAGCAGAGGAGTTAGAGGTGTGGGGGTGGAGAATTTTTATTTTCTTGCTCAGACATCGCCTAGCAGATGAGTTAGAGGGTGGGGGTGGAGAATTTTTATATTTCTGCTAAGGCATCGCCTAGCAGAGGAGTTTGAGGGTGGGGTAGAGAATTTTTATTTTCATGTTAAGGCATCGCCTCACAGAGGAGTCAGGGGGTGAGGATATGGAAGTTCTACGTTCCTGCTGAGGCAAAGGCCTAGCAGAGGAGTCAGAGGATGAGGAGGTGGAAGTTTTATTTTCCTGCTAAGGCATAGCCTAGCAGAGAAGTAAAGGGCTAAAGAGAAGGAGATTTCATTTTTCTTGCTAAAGCCCAGCTTAGCAGAGGAGTTATGAGATGATGAGGTGAGAATTTTTATTTTCCTGCTAAGACATCGCCTATCAGAGGAGTTAGAGGGTGAGGGTGGATAATTTTTATTTTCCTGCTAAGACATTACCTAGCAGAGGAGTTAGAGGGTGAGGCGGAGTATTAAAATTTTTCTACTAAGGCACAGCCTAGCAGAGGAGTAAAGGGGTGAAGAGAAGGAGATTTCATTTTTCATGCTAAGGCACAGCCTAGCAGAGGAGTAAAGAGGGTGAAGAGAATGAGATTTCATTTTTCCTGCTAAGTCCTTGCTCAGTAGAGGAGTTACGAGATGATGAGGTGAGAATTTTTATTTTCCTGCTAAGGCATCGCCTAGAAGATGAGTTAGAGGGTGATGGCGTATAGTTAAAATTTTCCTGCTTAGACATTGTCTAGCAGAGGAGTTAGAGGATGAGAGTGGAGAATTTTTATTTTCCTACTAAGGCATCGCCTAGTAGAGGAGTTTGAGGGTGAGGCGGAGTATTAAAATTTTTCTGCTAAGTCATCGGCTAGTAGAGGAGTTAGAAGGGTGATGGTGGATAATTTTTTATTTTCCTGCTAAGGTATCGCCTAGCGGAGGAGTCAGGGGTAAGGAGGTGAAACTTTTATTCCCCTGCTAATACATCGCCTAGCAGAGGAGTTAGAGGGTGAGGAGGTTGATGTTTGATTTTTCCTGCTAAGGCCCGACTTAGCAGATGAGTAACGAGATGATAAAGTGAGAACTTTATTTTCTTAATAAGGTATTGCCTAGTAGAGGAGCAAAGGTGAGGAGAATGAAATTAAATTTTACCTACTTAGGCTGAGCCTACTAGAGGAGTAGAGTTGAGGAGATTGAGATTATATTTTAGTTTGTCGATAACGAACAATGTTTACCGCTGAAAAAATTACGGGGATCGAGGGCGCAGAGCCTGCTCCCTCAAAAGCTTTTCAGAATCCACACAATCATTCGCAAGGGGCTGAGGGCGAGACTGGAATGGCGAGCATGAGCGCATGGTTGAGCACTAGGGCGTGATGGGCGAGCAGGGCTGCTCGGCAAGCGCGAAGGGCGAGGTTGGCGAGATAGGTAGGGGCGAGAGCGAGGGGTAGAACGCGAGGCTGCTAGGGCTGGCGAGGTGGCACACGAGCGCTACAGGGGCGAGGGCGAGGGGTGTCTGGCATGGGCTATAGACGAGGCTGGCGACAAAGGGAGGTGATGGCAAGATGGTGTATTGGCAAAGGCGAGGGGTTGAGCGCTTAGGGTGGGTGAGGGCGCGCTACGGCTGGCGAGGGTGTTCGGGCGAGGGTACGCGAACGAGAAGGCGAGGCGAGTGCGCTAGGGTTGGCAAGGATGTGCAGGTGTTTAGGTGGAGAGAGTAGGCGGCTGGGCGTAGGCGAGGAGGGGCGAGGGCTTGCGAGGCCGCACGAATGAGAGGGCAACGCGAGGCAATGGGGCATGCGGGCAAGTGTGCAGGCGGAGGCGAGTGTGCTGGGGCTGCTGCGTGGGGCGTGCGTTCGGGCGCGGGCTTGTGGGCGAGCACCAGGAGTGCGGGCAGAGGTGAGTGAGTGTCGGAGGTGTTGCTGCACGGGGCGAGCACCGGGCCGTGCAGACGGAGGCGAGTGTGTGGAGGCTACTGCACAAGGCGGCGCTCTGGCGCGGGTGTGGGGGAGCTGAACACAGATATGACCCTTCAAGGTGGTAAGATGATTTAATTTGTTTCCGAAATTGTGGAGACTAATGAGAAGAGAAAAAATGCACAACTCACGCCTTGTAAACTGAGGACAACACAATTAATCAAACTTCGAACCTATGATTCAGTTCGACTTAGGAGGGGAGACTGGTGATACCCCATAGATGAGCCCCTCAAGATCAGGTCCAAACACCCGGACCATCCCTAGCCCAGATGGAAGACCCATGACAGGCCAATATATGCTCCTATAAATACCATGACAGGCCCCTCAGTTTCTGACTTGAGCATCGGAGGGGCTACGCCGGGACACTCTCCCGGTCCCTTCTAACAGTCTTCTTCATGATTTCAGGCTCAGAACCTATTGGAAGCCTGTATCTGGATTAGCGTCGCCTGCTGGAATCGGACCCTAAATTTTCAGTGAGTATCACCGTACTTGAAATCAATTGTGAGCTTCTAGTCATGAAAATCTCCGAATACTGTAGGTTTTGTGGATTCACTTTCGGTTTTCTCCTACAATTATGTTTCTGATTTTAATGTATATGTTTTAGTAGATCGAGATAATATTGGTGCCAATTTTTTCTCTTAAAATGTTTTGTTTATCAACTGATCATGTAAACTATGCTTATTTAACTCTTATTGGTGCCAATTCTTTTGTTTCATTTGGAGGAATTTACCTAGAAAATATCTGGGGTCTGGGAACAGATTTTTCCACTGAATATGATTTTTCTCCTGAATCATTGACCAAAGCAATCTCACCGGATATATCCTTGGGTTTAATTCCCTTCTTCTTGTGTCCTACTGTAAGGAAACTAAGAAAAAATTAAAATGGGAACTTCTTATGTTTCCATTTTTCTTCAATGTATTTAGAGCAATAATTTTTTCCACTGACCGAGGACTCTGTCATGACTATTTATATTTTAACGAAAGAAAATTCTATAACTCTAAATTTTTTATTTTGATGTGTAAAACTTTAGAATTTTAAGTGCTATGCGCTTTATTCTTCACAATTTTGGGACATATCTAACTCATGTATTCAAATATCACAGCTATGTTCTCTCCTCACATATGATTGTTCTACATGTTCTCAAACCTGACGGGCATTAGCTTTTGGGCAAAAGACTGTAAACGAATGGAACACGCAACGGTGAACAAGGACAATGAGTCTCGAAATCCCACATCATTAAACCACGGGAGAGATGCTCAAAATTTAAATGAGAGTGTAGCAACCCCTTGTGACGCGTTTTAAATCCGTGAGGCCCAGAGCCAAAGCGGACAATTTCAGAAGTGTGCTGTTACATTTGGTATCAGTTCAACTCCGCGTGGGTCTGGGATGATGGTCAAACCTCAGCGATGACGCTGAGTCCCGAAAGGAAGGGTGGAGTCCATTAGGTGAAATCCCACATCGCCAAACCACAAGAAAGATTCTAGGTATTTAATTGGGCGTGTAGTAATCCCTTGTGACGCGTTTTAAATTCGTGAGGCCCTGGTCCAAAGTGGAAAATTTAACAAGTTTGTTGGGCCGTTATTTTAATTTTTGCATTGATTCTTGACTATTGTATTGTTGGTCTTAGTACGACAGTGGTGACTGCTGTGAGTGTTTTTTTTAATTTCCGCATTGATTCGTGACTATTCTATTTTCGTTCTTGCTAATTGTACTAAGAACTTGGATTATGTAAATTTTATGGAAATTGGTATGAATTGTTCTTTGGGTGAATTGCTTGTCAACTTGGCCGTCAACAGACATCGTGTTCTTTTTCTTTAGAATGAAGCAATCAAATCAATTGACTGAATATAGAAATTTGAAATGATGATAATCACTCTACATGTTCTCGAACCCGACAGGGCATTAGCTTTCGGGCAAAATACGTTAAACGAATGGCAACATCCAACGTTGAACGAGGCTTGTTGGCCTGGGTCTTTACATGTCAGAAAAGGTTTCTTGATTACTGTTTTGTGTTCTATGTTGAATTTATTACTAAGAATCATCTTCTTTTTTGTTTCGTTTTAACAATTTGAATTTCTTGAGATTTGTAATGGGCGTGGCAGCCTTCTTACGTTCCATGTTCGCCGTTTCTTATCACATGCCAGTT
Organism: Primulina eburnea; assembly: GCF_022965805.1. Taxonomy (NCBI): domain Eukaryota; kingdom Viridiplantae; phylum Streptophyta; class Magnoliopsida; order Lamiales; family Gesneriaceae; genus Primulina; species Primulina eburnea. The sequence goes on along the minus strand of NC_133110.1, from coordinate 8,999,952 downwards.
ACGGATACTAAAAATAAAGAGGCCAAAAAGGTTTATGAGATTCTTGCATAAATCGAGATTGTTGTTTGCATTATGTTTTTGCCCTTGGCAATGCTCGGAAGCCATTTATTTATATGCTATTTTTTTATTAATCTATGAATAAAAAATCAAGATATTCCAGGTTGAAGTTTAAAATAATTATGCTATTGATGACGTCTTTCACAATGTTAGAGTCGGCCATGGAGAACACAACAGAAGTGGGAAAGAAAGACGAGTTAAAGATGGTGGCTCTTGGGTTGAGTTCGACAATATTGTGCGAAGGAGCATTGTTGGTTGAAGACAATTAAGGAGTGTTTGAATTTACCCTTACGGTTTTCGTAGTGAAATTTATCAAAGTGTTTCCCAAACTTGGCCAACCATATTGGTATGACATCATTCTCCTAGTCTATATTGGAAGAGAAGCTGTGATGTTTTCTATGAAGAAAATGAAGGAAAAAATGGGACAGAAAAGAGAAGTTGCGGCAAAGAAAGGGGAGAGCGGGTTGGAAAATTTGGAAAAAGAGTGGAAGGTAACAAGTAAGCGACTAAGTTGTCATCATCATGTAAATGTTAACAAAGATCTGCCATGTTTCACAAGAATGAGGATCATCATGGCAAAATGAAGGAGGACATTGATATCTGATATGATAGATTTTACATTGAGAGATTTGTAAAGAATTTTATCTTTTTTTAATGAAATTTGTGAAAGATTTTGATTTAAACGCGGATAATGGATTTGAAAGTAAAGCAAATGTAGAAGGGGCGATCAATTTTTTATTAACCGTCTTAACCGCTCGAACCAAATTATACCACACTTTTTTCCTAAATTTTTTCAAAAGATCGTTATTAAAATAAGACATATATTTCTCTGTCCAGTCTACAGACCTTCTATTTTTGCATGTTTTTTACGACTTACTTTTTCACTTGATTAAATATCACAACATTGAAGTTTATCACAGTATCTAACAAAGTCGATGCTTTAGATCTAAAATAACCGATTCTAACAGTTGATCTCAATCTCACGAAATATAAATCTTTCGAATTGATTAAAAAAAACAAAATGTAACAAAAATCCAATTTATTAATTAACAAAAAAATAAACAGAGTAAGTGAGTAAATTTACCAAATCAGAGCGACTTCGCGTCGGTTAGGGATGGTGGGGCAAACCTCAGCGAGAAAGCCGAGTCTCGAAAAAGGGGTGAAGGTCTTTAGGTGAAATTTCACATGGCCAAACCACGGTAGAGATGCTGGGCATTTAAATGAGCATGTAACAACCCATTGCGACACGTTTTAAATCCGTGAGGTCCGGGGCCAAAGCATAGAATTTCACAAGTGGGCTGAGCCGTTACATTTGGTATCAGAGCGACTCCGCGTGAGTTTGGGATGGTGGGGTAAACCTCAGCGAGGACGCTGAGTCACGAAAGGGGGAGGGAAAAGGCCTTCAGGCGAAATCCCACATCGCCAAACCTCGGCAGAGATGCTGTGCATTTAAATGGGCGTGTAGCAACCCCTTTTGACGTGTTCTAAATCTGTGAGGCCCTTGGCCAAAGCAGACAATTTAACAAGTGTGTTAGATAGTCACATTGGTATCAGAGCGACAATGCTTGGGTTTGGGATTGTGGGGCAAACCTTAGCTAGGACGTTGAGTCTCGAAAGACGGGGTGGAGGCTTTTAGGCAAAATCCCACATCATTAAACCACGGGAGAGATGCTGAGAATTTAAATGAGCGTGTAGCAACCCCTTGTGACGCGTTTTAAATCCGTGAGGCCCTGAGCCAAAGCGGACAATTTCACTAGTAGGTTGGGCTGTTACATTTGGCATCAGAGCGACTCCGCGTGGGTTTGGGATGGTGGTCAAACCTTAGCGAGGAAGCTGAGTCCCGAAAGGAAGGGTGGAGTCCTTTAGGTGAAATCTCACATCGCCAAACCACGAGAGGGATTCTGGGTATTTAATTGGGCGTGTAGTAAACCTTTGTGACGCATTTTAAATCCGTGAGGCCCTGGGCCAAAGTGGACAATTTAACAAGTGGGTTGGGCCGTTATTTTAATTTCTGCATTGATTCTTGACTATACCGTATTGTTGGTCTTAGTACGATAGTGGTGACTGCTGTGGGTGTTTTTTTTTTAATTTCCGCATTGATTCGTGACTATTGTATTTTCGGTCTTGATAATTGTACTAAAAAGTTGGATTATGTAAAATAATTATGCTATTGATGACGTCTTTCACAATGTTAGAGTCTGCCACGACGAACACAACAGAAGTGGGAAAGAAAGACGATTTAAAGATGGTGGCTCTTGGGTTGAGTTCGACAATATTGTGCGAAGGAGCATTGTTGGTTGAAGACAATTATGGAGTGTTTGAATTGACCCTTACGGTTTTCGTAGTGAAATTTATCAAAGTGTTTCCCAAACTTGGCCAACCATATTGGTATGACATCATTCTCCTAGTCTATATTGGAAGAGAAGCTGTGATGTTTTCTATGAAGAAAATGAAGGAAAAAATGGGACAGAAAAGAGAAGTTGCGGCAAAGAAAGGGGAGAGCGGGTTGGAAAATTTGGAAAAAGAGTGGAAGGTAACAAGTAAGCGACTAAGTTGTCATCATCATGTAAATGTTAACAAAGATCTGCCATGTTTCACAAGAATGAGGATCATCATGGCAAAATGAAGGAGGACATTGATATCTGATATGATAGATTTTACATTGAGAGATTTGTAAAGAATTTTATCTTTTTTTAATGAAATTTGTGAAAGATTTTGATTTAAACGCGGATAATGGATTTGAAAGTAAAGCAAATGTAGAAGGGGCGATCAATTTTTTATTAACCGTCTTAACCGCTCGAACCAAATTATACCACACTTTTTTTCCTAAATTTTTTCAAAAGATCGTTATTAAAATAAGACATATATTTCTCTGTCCAGTCTACAGACCTTCTATTTTTGCATGTTTTTTACGACTTACTTTTTCACTTGATTAAATATCACAACATTGAAGTCTATCACAGTATCTAACAAAGTCGATGCTTTAGATCTAAAATAACCGATTCTAACAGTTGATCTCAATCTCACGAAATATAAATCTTTCGAATTGAATAAAAAAAACAAATTGTAACAAAAATCCAATTTATTAATTAACAAAAAAATAAACAGAGTAAGTGAGTAAATTTACCAAATCAGAGCGACTTCGCGTCGGTTTGGGATGGTGGGGCAAACCTCAGCGAGGAAGCCGAGTCTCGAAAAAAGGGTGGAGGTCTTTAGGTGAAATTTCACATGGCCAAACCACGGTAGAGATGCTGGGCATTTAAATGAGCATGTAACAACCCATTGCGACACGTTTTAAATCCGTGAGGTCCGGGGCCAAAGCATAGAATTTCACAAGTGGGCTGAGCCGTTACATTTGGTATCAGAGCGACTCCGCGTGAGTTTGGGATGGTGGGGTAAACCTCAGCGAGGACGCTAAGTCACGAAAGGGGGAGGGAAAAGGCCTTCAGGCGAAATCCCACATCGCCAAACCTCGGCAGAGATGCTGTGCATTTAAATGGGCGTGTAGCAACCCCTTTTGACGTGTTCTAAATCTGTGAGGCCCTTGGCCAAAGCAGACAATTTAACAAGTGTGTTAGATATTCACATTGGTATCAGAGCGACAATGCTTGGGTTTGGGATTGTGGGGCAAACCTTAGCTAAGACGTTGAGTCTCGAAAGACGGGGTGGAGGCTTTTAGGCGAAATCCCACATCATTAAACCACGGGAGAGATGCTGAGAATTTAAATGAGCGTGTAGCAACCCCTTGTGACGCGTTTTAAATCCGTGAGGCCCTGAGCCAAAGCGGACAATTTCACAAGTAGGTTGGGCTGTTACATTTGGTATCAGAGCGACTCCGCGTGGGTTTGGGATGGTGGTCAAACCTCAGCGAGGAAGCTGAGTCCCGAAAGGAAGGGTGGAGTCCTTTAGGTGAAATCTCACATCGTCAAACCACGAGAGGATTCTGGGTATTTAATTGGGCGTGTAGTAAACCTTTGTGACGCATTTTAAATCCGTGAGGCCCTGGGCAAAAGTGGACAATTTAACAAGTGGGTTGGGCCGTTATTTTAATTTCTGCATTGATTCTTGACTATACCGTATTGTTGGTCTTAGTACGATAGTGGTGACTGCTGTGGGTGTTTTTTTTTTAATTTCTGCATTGATTCGTGACTATTGTATTTTCGGTCTTGATAATTGTACTAAAAAGTTGGATTATGTAAAATAATTACGCTATTGATGACGTCTTTCACAATGTTAGAGTCGGCCATGGAGAACACAACAGAAGTGGGAAAGAAAGACGAGTTAAAGATGGTGGCTCTTGGGTTGAGTTCGACAATATTGTGCGAAGGAGCATTGTTGGTTGAAGACAATTATGGAGTGTTTGAATTGACCCTTACGGTTTTCGTAGTGAAATTTATCAAAGTGTTTCCCAAACTTGGCCAACCATATTGGTATGACATCATTCTCCTAGTCTATATTGGAAGAGAAGCTGTGATGTTTTCTATGAAGAAAATGAAGGAAAAAATGGGACAGAAAAGAGAAGTTGCGGCAAAGAAAGGGGAGAGCGGGTTGGAAAATTTGGAAAAAGAGTGGAAGGTAACAAGTGAGCGACTAAGTTGTCATCATCATTGAAATGTTAACAAAGATCTGCCAAGTTTCACAAGAATGAGGATCATCATGGCAAAATGAAGGAGGACATTGATATCTGATATGATAGATTTTACATTGAGAGATTTAGATTTGTAAAGAATTTTATCTTTTTTTAATGAAATTTGTGAAAGATTTTGATTTAAACGCGGATAATGGAGTTGAAAGTAAAGCAAATGTAGAAGGGGCGATCAATTTTTTATTAACCGTCTTAACCGCTCGAACCAAATTATACCACACTTTTTTTCCTAATTTTTTTCAAAAGATCGTTATTAAAATAAGACATATATTTCTCTGTCCAGTCTACAGACCTTCTATTTTTGCATGTTTTTTACGACTTACTTTTTCACTTGATTAAATATCACAACATTGAAGTTTATCACAGTATCTAACAAAGTCGATGCTTTAGATCTAAAATAACCGATTCTAACAGTTGATCTCAATTTCACGAAATATAAATCTTTCGAATTGAATAAAAAAAACAAAATGTAACAAAAATCCAATTTATTAATTAACAAAAAAATAAACAGAGTAAGTGAGTAAATTTACCAAATCAGAGCTACTTCGCGTGGGTTTGGGATGGTGGGGCAAACCTCAGCGAGGAAGCTAAGTCTCGAAAAAGGGGTGGAGGTCTTTAGGTGAAATTTCACATGGCCAAACCACGGTAGAGATGCTGGGCATTTAAATGAGCATGTAACAACCCATTGCGACACGTTTTAAATCTGTGAGGTCCGGGGCCAAAGCATAGAATTTCACAAGTGGGCTGAGCCGTTACATTTGGTATCAGAGCGACTCCGCGTGAGTTTGGGATGGTGCGGTAAACCTCAGCGAGGACGCTGAGTCACGAAAGGGGGAGGGAAAAGGCCTTCAGGCGAAATCCCACATCGCCAAACCTCGTCAGAGATGTTGTGCATTTAAATGGGCGTGTAGCAACCCCTTTTGACGTGTTCTAAATCTGTGAGGCCCTTGGCCAAAGCAGACAATTTAACAAGTGTGTTAGATATTCACATTGGTATCAGAGCGACAATGCTTGGGTTTGGGATTGTGGGGCAAACCTTAGCTAGGACGTTGAGTCTCGAAAGACGGGGTGGAGGCTTTTACGCAAAATCCCACATCATTAAACCACGGGAGAGATGCTGAGAATTTAAATGAGCGTGTAGCAACCCCTTGTGACGCGTTTTAAATCCGTGAGGCCCTGAGCCAAAGCGGACAATTTCACTAGTAGGCTGGGCTGTTACATTTGGTATCAGAGCGACTCCGCGTGGGTTTGGGATGGTGGTCAAACCTTAGCGAGGAAGCTGAGTCCCGAAAGGAAGGGTGGAGTCCTTTAGGTGAAATCTCACATCGCCAAACCACGAGAGGGATTCTGGGTATTTAATTGGGCGTGTAGTAAACCTTTGTGACGCATTTTAAATCCGTGAGGCCCTGGGCAAAAGTGGACAATTTAACAAGTGGGTTGGGCCGTTATTTTAATTTCTGCATTGATTCTTGACTATACGTATTGTTGGTCTTAGTACGATAGTGGTGACTGCTGTGGGTGTTTTTTTTTAATTTCCGCATTGATTCGTGACTATTGTATTTTCGATCTTGATAATTGTACTAAAAAGTTGGATTATGTAAAATAATTATGCTATTGATGACGTCTTTCACAATGTTAGAGTCTGCCACGACGAACACAACAGAAGTGGGAAAGAAAGACGATTTAAAGATGGTGGCTCTTGGGTTGAGTTCGACAATATTGTGCGAAGGAGCATTGTTGGTTGAAGACAATTATGGAGTGTTTGAATTTACCCTTACGGTTTTCGTAGTGAAATTTATCAAAGTGTTTCCCAAACTTGGCCAACCATATTGGTATGACATCATTCTCCTAGTCTATATTGGAAGAGAAGCTGTGATGTTTTCTATGAAGAAAATGAAGGAAAAAATGGGACAGAAAAGAGAAGTTGCGGCAAAGAAAGGGGAGAGCGGGTTGGAAAATTTGGAAAAAGAGTGGAAGGTAACAAGTGAGCGACTAAGTTGTCATCATCATGTAAATGTTAACAAAGATCTGCCAAGTTTCACAAGAATGAGGATCATCATGGCAAAATGAAGGAGGACATTGATATCTGATATGATAGATTTTACATTGAGAGATTTAGATTTGTAAAGAATTTTATCATTTTTTAATGAAATTTGTGAAAGATTTTGATTTAAACGCGGATAATGGAGTTGAAAGTAAAGCAAATGTAGAAGGGGCGATCAATTTTTTATTAACCGTCTTAACCGCTCGAACCAAATTATACCACACTTTTTTTCCTAATTTTTTTCAAAAGATCGTTATTAAAATAAGACATATATTTCTCTGTCCAGTCTACAGACCTTCTATTTTTGCATGTTTTTTACGACTTACTTTTTCACTTGATTAAATATCACAACATTGAAGTTTATCACAGTATCTAACAAAGTCGATGCTTTAGATCTAAAATAACCGATTCTAACAGTTGATCTCAATTTCACGAAATATAAATCTTTCGAATTGAATAAAAAAACAAAATGTAACAAAAATCCAATTTATTAATTAACAAAAAAATAAACAGAGTAAGTGAGTAAATTTACCAAATCAGAGCTACTTCGCGTGGGTTTGGGATGGTGGGGCAAACCTCAGCGAGGAAGCTAAGTCTCGAAAAAGGGGTGGAGGTCTTTAGGTGAAATTTCACATGGCCAAACCAAGGTAGAGATGCTGGGCATTTAAATGAGCATGTAACAACCCATTGCGACACGTTTTAAATCCGTGAGGTCCGAGGCCAAAGCATAGAATTTCACAAGTGGGCTGAGCCGTTACATTTGGTATCTGAGCGACTCCGCGTGAGTTTGGGATGGTGGGGTAAACCTCAGCGAAGACGCTGAGTCACGAAAGGGGGAGGGAAAAGGCCTTCAGGCGAAATCCCACATCGCCAAACCTCGGCAGAGATGCTATGCATTTAAATGGGCGTGTAGCAACCCCTTTTTACGTGTTCTAAATATGTGAGGCCCTTGGCCAAAGCAGACAATTTAACAAGTGTGTTAGACAGTCACATTGGTATCAGAGCGACTATGCTTGGGTTTGGGATTGTGGGGCAAACCTTAGCTAGGACGTTGAGTCTCGAAAGACGGGGTGGAGGCTTTTAGGCGAAATACCACATCATTAAACCACGGGAGAGATGCTGAGAATTTAAATGAGCGTGTAGCAACCCCTTGTGACGCGTTTTAAATCCGTGAGGCCCTGAGCCAAAGCGGACAATTTCACAAGTAGGTTGGGCTGTTACATTGGGTATCAGAGCGACTCCGCGTGGGTTTGGGATGGTGGTCAAACCTCAGCGAGGAAGCTGAGTCCCGAAAGGAAGGGTGGAGTCCTTTAGGTGAAATCTCACATCGCCAAACCACGAGAGGGATTCTGGGTATTTAATTGGGCGTGTAGTAAACCTTTGTGACGCATTCTAAATCCGTGAGGCCCTGGGAAAAAGTGGACAATTTAACAAGTGGGTTGGGCCGTTATTTTAATTTCTGCATTGATTCTTGACTATACCGTATTGTTGGTCTTAGTACGATAGTGGTGACTACTGTGGGTGTTTTTTTTTAATTTCCGCATTGATTCGTGACTATTGTATTTTCGGTCTTGATAATTGTACTAAAAAGTTGGATTATGTAAAATAATTACGCTATTGATGACGTCTTTCACAATGTTAGAGTCGGCCATGGAGAACACAACAGAAGTGGGAAAGAAAGACGAGTTAAAGATGGTGGCTCTTGGGTTGAGTTCGACAATATTGTGCGAAGGAGCATTGTTGGTTGAAGACAATTATGGAGTGTTTGAATTGACCCTTACGGTTTTCGTAGTGAAATTTATCAAAGTGTTTCCCAAACTTGGCCAACCATATTGGTATGACATCATTCTCCTAGTCTATATTGGAAGAGAAGCTGTGATGTTTTCTATGAAGAAAATGAAGGAAAAAATGGGACAGAAAAGAGAAGTTGCGGCAAAGAAAGGGGAGAGCGGGTTGGAAAATTTGGAAAAAGAGTGGAAGGTAACAAGTGAGCGACTAAGTTGCCATCATCATGTAAATGTTAACAAAGATCTGCCAAGTTTCACAAGAATGAGGATCATCATGGCAAAATGAAGGAGGACATTGATATCTGATATGATAGATTTTACATTGAGAGATTTAGATTTGTGAAGAATTTTATCTTTTTTTAATGAAATTTGTGAAAGATTTTGATTTAAACGCTGATAATGGATTTGAAAGTAAAACAAATGTAGGAGGGGCGATCAATTTTTTATTAACCATCTTAACCGCTCGAACCAAATTATACCACACTTTTTTTCCTAAATTTTTTCAAAAGATCGTTATTAAAAATAAGACATATATTTCTCTGTCCAGTCTACAGACCTTCTATTTTTGCATGTTTTTTACGACTTAATTTTTCACTTGATTAAATATCACAACATTGAAGTTTATCACAGTATCTAACAAAGTCGATGCTTTAGATCTAAAATAACCGATTCTAACAGTTGATCTCAATCTCACGAAATATAAATCTTTCGAATTGAATAAAAAAACAAAATGTAACAAAAATCCAATTTATTAATTAACAAAAAAATAAACAGAGTAAGTGAGTAAATTTACCAAATCAGAGCGACTTCGCGTGGGTTAGGGATGGTGGGGCAAACCTCAGCGAGGAAGCTGAGTCTCGAAAAAGGGGTGAGGTCTTTAGGTGAAATTTCACATGGCCAAACCACGGTAGAGATGCTGGGCATTTAAATGAGCATGTAACAACCCATTGCGACACGTTTTAAATCCGTGAGGTCCGGGGCCAAAGCATAGAATTTCACAAGTGGGCTGAGCCGTTACATTTGGTATCAGAGCGACTCCGCGTGAGTTTGGGATGGTGGGGTAAACCTCAGCGAGGACGCTGAGTCACGAAAGGGGGAGGGGGAAGGCCTTTAGGCGAAATCCCACATCGCCAAACCTCGGCAGAGATGCTGTGCATTTAAATGGGCGTGTAGCAACCCTTTTGACGTGTTCTAAATCTGTGAGGCCCTTGGCCAAAGCAGACAATTTAACAAGTGTGTTAGATAGTCACATTGCTATCAGAGCGACTATGCTTGGGTTTGGGATGGTGGGGCAAACCTTAGCTAGGACGTTGAGTCTCGAAAGACGGGGTGGAGGATTTTAGGCGAAATCCCACATCATTAAACCACGGGAGAGATGCTGAGAATTTAAATGAGCGTGTAGCAACCCCTTGTGACGCGTTTTAAATCCGTGAGGTCCCGAGCCAAAACGGGACAATTTCACAAGTAGGTTGGGACTGTTACATTTGGTATCAGAGCGACTCCGCGTGGGTTTGAGATGGTGGTCAAACCTCAGCGAGGAAGCTGAGTCCCGAAAGGAAGGGTGGAGTCCTTTAGGTGAAATCTCACATCGCCAAACCACGAGAGGGATTCTGGGTATTTAATTGGGCGTGTAGTAAACCTTTGTGACGTATTTTAAATCCGTGAGGCCCTGGGCAAAAGTGGACAATTTAACAAGTGGATTGGGCCGTTATTTTAATTTCTGCATTGATTCTTGACTATTGTATTGTTGGTCTTAGTACGATAGTGGTGACTGCTGTGGGTGTTTTTTTAATTTCCGCATTGATTCGTGACTATTGTATTTTCGCTCTTGATAATTGTACTAAGAAGTTGGATTATGTAAAATAATTACGCTATTGATGACGTCTTTCACAATGTTAGAGTCGGGCATGAGAACACAATAGAAGTGGGAAAGAAAGACGAGTTAAAGATGGTGGCTCTTGGGTTGAGTTCGACAATATTGTGCGAAGGAGCATTGTTGGTTGAAGACAATTATGGAGTGTTTGAATTGACCCTTACGGTTTTCGTAGTGAAATTTATCAAAGTGTTTCCCAAAATTGGTCAACCATATTGGTATGACATCATTCTCCTAGTCTATATTGGAAGAGAAGTTGTGATGTTTTCTATGAAGAAAATGAAGGAAAAAATGGGACAGAAAAGAGAAGTTGCGGCAAAGAAAGGGGAAAGCGGGTTGGAAAATTTGGAAAAAGAGTGGAAGGTAACAAGTGAGCGACTAAGTTGTCATCATCATGTAAATGTTAACAAAGATCTGCCAAGTTTCACAAGAATGAGGATCATCATGGCAAAATGAAGGAGGACATTGATATCTGATATGATAGATTTTACATTGAGAGATTTAGATTTGTGAAGAATTTTATCTTTTTTTAATAAAATTTGTGAAAGATTTTGATTTAAACGCTGATAATGGATTTGAAAGTAAAACAAATGTAGAAGGGGCGATCAATTTTATATTAACCGTCTTAACCGCTCGAACCAAATTATACCACACTTTTTTTCCTAAATTTTTTCAAAAGATCGTTATTAAAAATAAGACATATATTTCTCTGTCAGGTCTATAGACCTTCTATTTTTGCATGTTTTTTACGACTTAATTTTTCACTTGATTAAATATCACAACATTGAAGTTTATCACAGTATTTAACAAAGTCGATGCTTTAGATCTAAAATAACCGATTCTAACAGTTGATCTCAATTTCACAAAATATAAATCTTTCGAATTGAATAAAAAAAACAAAATGTAACAAAAATCCAATTTATTAATTAACAAAAAAATAAACAGAGTAAGTGAGTAAATTTACCAAATCAGAGCGACTTCGCGTGGGTTAGGGATGGTGGGGCAAACCTCAGCGAGGAAGCTGAGTCTCGAAAAAGGGGTGAAGGTCTTTAGGTGAAATTTCACATGGCCAAACCACGGTAGAGATGCTGGACATTTAAATGAGCATGTAACATCCCATTGCGACACGTTTTAAATCCGTGAGGTCTGGGGCCAAAGCATAGAATTTCACAAGTGGGACTGAGCCGTTACATTTGGTATCAGAGCGGCTCCGCGTGGGTTTGGGATGGTGGGATAAAACTCAGCGAGGACGCTGAGTCACGAAAGGGGGAGGGGGAAGGCCTTTAAGCGAAATCCCACATCGCCAAACCTCGGCAGAGATGCTGTGCATTTAAATGGGCGTGTAGCAACCCCTTTTGACGTGTTCTAAATCTGTGAGGCACTTGGCCAAAACAGACAATTTAACAAGTGTGTTAGATAGTCACAATAGTATCAGAGCGACTATGCTTGGGTTTGGGATGATGGGGCAAACCTTAGCTAGGACGTTGAGTCTCGAAAGACGGGGTGGAGGATTTTAGGCGAAATCCCACATCATTAAACCACGGTAGAGATGCTGAGAATTTAAATGAGCGTGTAGCAACCCATTGTGACGCGTTTTAAATCCGTGAGGCCCTATGCCAAAGCGGACAATTTCACAAGTAGGTTGGGCTGTTACATTTGGTATCAGAGCGACTCCGCGTGGGTTTGGGATGGTGGTCAAACCTCAGCGAGGAAGCTGAGTCCCGAAAGGAAGGGTGGAGTCCTTTAGGTGAAATGTCACATCGCCAAACCACGAAGAGGGATTCTGCGTATTTAATTGGGCGTGTAGTAAACCTTTGTGACGTATTTTAAATCCGTGAGGCCCTGGGCAAAAGTGGACAATTTAACAAGTGGGTTGGGCCGTTATTTTAATTTCTGCATTGATTCTTGACTATTGTATTGTTTGTCTTAGTACGATAGTGGTGACTGCTGTGGGTGTTTTTTTTAATTTCCGCATTGATTCGTGACTATTGTATTTTCGATCTTGATAATTGTACTAAGAAGTTGGATTATGTAAAATAATTACGCTATCAATGACGTCTTTCACAATGTTAGAGTCGGACATGGAGAACACAATAGAAGTGGGAAAGAAAGACGAGTTAAAGATGGTGGCTCTTGGGTTGAGTTCGACAATATTGTCCGAAGGAGCATTGTTGGTTGAAGACAATTATGGAGTGTTTGAATTGACCCTTACGGTTTTCGTAGTGAAATTTATCAAAGTGTTTCCAAAAATTGCCCAACCATATTGGTATGACATCATTCTCCTAGTCTATATTGGAAGAGAAGCTGTGATGTTTTCTATGAAGAAAATGAAGGAAAAAATGGGACAAAAAAGAGAAGTTGCGGCAAAGAAAGGGGAGAGCGGGTTGGAAAATTTGGAAAAAGAGTGGAAGGTAACAAGTGAGCGACTAAGTTGTCATCATCATGTAAATGTTAACAAAGATCTTCCAAGTTTCACAAGAATGAGGATCTTCATGGCAAAATGAAGAAGGACATTGATATCTGATATGATAGATTTTACATTGAGAGATTTAGATTTGTGAAGAATTTTATCTTTTTTTAATGAAATTTGTGAAAGATTTTGATTTAAACGCGGATAATGGATTTGAAAGTAAAGCAAATGTAGAAAGGGCGATCAATTTTTTATTAACCGTCTTAACCGCTCGAACCAAATTATACCACACTTTTTTCCTAAATTTTTTCAAAAGATCATTATTAAAAATAAGACATATATTCCTCTCTCCAGTCTAGAGACCTTCTATTTTTGCATGTTTTTTATGACTTACTTTTTCACTTGATTAAATCTCATAACATTGAAGTTTATCACAACATCTAACAAAGTCGATACCTTGGATCTAAAATAACCGATTCTAACAGTTGATCCCAATTTCACAAAATATAAATATTTCGAATTGAATAAAAAAGAAAACAAAATGTAACAAAAATCCAATTTATTAATTAACAAAAAAATAAACAGAGTAAGTGAGTAAATTTACCAAATCAGAGCGACTTCGCGTGGGTTTGGGACGGTGGGGCAAACCTCAGCGAGGAAGCTGAGTCTCGAAAAAGGGGTGAAGGTCTTTAGGTGAAATTTCACATGGCCAAACCACGTGAGAGATGCTGGGTATTTAAATGAGCATGTAACAACCCATTGCGACACGTTTTAAATCCGTGAGGTCCGGGGCCAAAACATAGAATTTCACAAGTGGGCTGAGCCGTTACATTTGGTATCAGAGCGACTCCGTGTGGGTTTGGGATTGTGGGGTAAACCTCAGCGAGGACGCTGAGTCACGAAAGGGGGAGGGAAAAGGCCTCGAGGCGAAATCCCACATCGCCAAACCTCGGGAGATATGCTGTGCATTTAAATGGGCGTGTAGCAACCCTTTGTGGCGCGTTCTAAATCTGTGAGGCCCTGTGCCAAAGCAGACAATTTAACAAGTGTGTTAGATAGTCACATTGGTATCAGGGCGACTATGCTTGGGTTTGGGATGGTGGGGCAAACCTTAGCTAGGACGTTGAGTCTCGAAAGACGGGGTGGAGGCTTTTAGGCGAAATCCCACATCATTAAACCACGGGAGAGATGCTGAGAATTTAAATGAGCGTGTAGCAACCCCTTGTGATGTATTTTAAATCCGTGAGGCCACGAGCCAAAACAGACAATTTCACAAGTAGGTTGGGCTGTTACATTTGGTATCAGAGCGACTCCGCGTGGGTTTGGGATGGTGGTCAAACCTCAGCGAGGAAACTGAGTCCCGAAAGGAAGGGTGGAGTCCTTTAGGTGAAATCTCAGATCGCCAAACCACGAGAAAGATTATGGGTATTTGATTGGGCGTGTAGTAAACCTTTGTGACGCGTTTTAAATCCGTGAGGCCCTGGGCAAAAGTGGACAATTTAACAAGTGGGTTGGGCCGTTATTTTAATTTCTGCATTGATTCTTGACTATTGTATTGTTGGTCTTAGAACGATAGTGGTGACTGTTGTGGGTGTTTTTTTTTAATTTCCGCATTGATTCGTGACTATTGTATTTTCGGTCTTGCTAATTGTACTAAGAACTTGGATTATGTAAATTTTATGGAAATTGGTATGAATTGTTCTTTGGGTGAATTGCTTGTCAACTTAACAGACGGCCGTGCTCTTCTTCTTTAGAATGAAGCAATCAAATCATTTGACTGGATATAGAAATTTGAAATGATGATAATCACTCTACATGTTCTCGAACCCGACAGGGCATTAGCTTTTGGGCAATTGACGCTAAACGAATGGCAACATCCAACGGTGAACGAGGCTTGCTGGCCTGGGTCTTTCAATCTCAGAAAAGGTTTCTTGATTACTGTTTTTTTTTATTCAAGAATACTCATTTTTTGTGTTCTATGTTGAATTTATTACTAAAAATCATTTTCTTTTTTGTTTTGTTTTAACAATTTTCTTGAGATTTGAAATGGGCGTGGCAGCCTTCTTATGTTCCATGTTCGTCGTTTCTTATCACATGCCAGTTACAGATGCTAAAAATAAAGAGGCCAAAAAGGTTTATGAGATTCTTGCATAAATCGAAATTGTTGTTTGCATTATGTTTTTGCCCTTGGCAATGCCCGTAAGTCATTTATTTATATGTTATTTTGTTCTCAATCTATGGATAAAAAATCAAAATATTCTAGGTTGGAGTTTAAAATAATTACGCTATTGATGACGTCTTTCACAATGTTGGAGTCTGCCACGACGAACACAATAGAAGTGTGAAAGAAAGACGAGTTAAAGATGGTGGCGCTTGTGTTGAGTTTGACAATATTGTGAGAATGAACATTGTTGGTTGAAAACAATTATGGAGTATTTGAATTGACCCTTACGGTTTTCGTAGTGAAATTTATCAAAGTGTTTCCCAAACTTGGCCAACCATATTGGTATGATATCATTCTCGTAGTCTATATTGGAAGAGAATCTGTGATGTATTCTATGAAGAAAATGAAGGAAAAAATGGGACAGAAAAGAGAAGTTGCGGCAAAGAAAGGGGAGAGCGGGTTGGAAAATTTGGAAAAAGAGCGGAAGATAACAAGTGAGCGATTAAGTTGCCATCATAATGTAAATTTTAACAAAGATCTGCCAAGTTTCACAAGAATGAAGATCATCATTGGTAAAATGAAAGAGGACATTGATATCTGATATGATAGATTTTACATTGAGAGATTTAGATTTGTGAAGAATTTTATCTTTTTTGAATTTTATCTTTTTAATGAAATTTTGAAAGATTTTGATTTAAAGGCTGATAATGGATTTGAAAGTAAATCATATGTAGAAGGGGCGATCAAATTTTTAATAACCATCTTCACCGCTCTAACCAAATTATACCACACTGTTTTTTCTAAATTTTTCCAAAAGATCGTTATTAAAAATAAGACATATATTCCTCTCTCCAGTCTATAGACCTTCTATTTTTGTATGTTTTTACGACTTACTTTTTCACTTGATTAAAGTATCTAACAAAATTGATACTTTAGATCTAAAATAACCAATTCTAATTAGATCAGCTCGTTTGGATGTAAATTTAACAGTTGATCTCAATTTCAAAAAATATAAATCTTTCGAATTGAATCAAACAGAAAACAAAATGTTAAAAAAAATCCAATTTATTAATTAACAAAAAACATAAACAAAGTAAGTGAGTAAATTTACTAAATCAGAGCGACTTCACGTGGGTTTGGGATGGTGGGGAAAACTTCAGCGAGGAAGCTGAGTCTCGAAAAAGGGGTAAGGTCTTTAGGTGAAATTTCACATGGCCAAACCACGGGAGAGATGCTGGGCATCTAAAGGAGCGTGTGACAACCCATTGCGACACGTTTTAAATCCGTGAGGTCCTGTGCCAAAGCATAGAATTTCACAAGTGGGCTGAGCCGTTACATTGGGTATCAGAGCGACTCCGCATGGGTTTGGGATGGTGGGGTAAACCTCAGCGAGGATGCTGAGTCCCGAAAGGGGGAGGGGGAAGGCCTTTAGGCGAAATTCCACTCGCCAAACCTCGGGAGAGATGCTGGGCATTTAAATGAGCGTGTAGCAACCCCTTGTGACGCGTTCTAAATCTATGAGGCCTTGGGCCAAAGCATAAAATTTTACAAGCGGGTTAGACCGTCACATTGGTATCAAAGCGACTCTGCTTGGGTTTGGGATGATGGGGCAAACCTTAGCTAGGACGCTGAGTCTCGAAAGAAGGGGTAAAGGCTTTTAGGCGAAATCCCAAATCGTCAAACCACAAGAGAGATGCTGGGAATTTAAATGAGCGTGTAGCAACCCCTTGTGACGCGTTTTAAATCCGTGAGGCTCTGGGCCAAAGCGGACAATTTCACGAGTGGGCTGGGTCGTTACATACCAATATCAGAGTGAATCCTCATGAGTTTGGGATGGTAGTCAAACCTCGGCGAGGACGCTGAGTATCGAAAGGAACGGTGGAGTCCTTTAGGCGAAATCCCACATCGCCAAACCACGAGAGAGATTCTGGGTATTTAATTGGGTGTGTAGCAAGCTCTTGTGACGCGTTTTAAATCCGTGAGACCCTGAGCAAAAGTGGACGATTTCACAAGTGGTTTGGGACGTTATTTTAATTTCTGCATTGATTCTTGACTCTTGTATTGTTGGTCTTAGTGCGATAGTGATGACTGTTGTGGGTGTTTATTGGTCTTGCTAATCGTACTAAGAACTTGGATTGTGTAAATTTTATGAAAATTCATTTGAATTGTTCTTTGGGTGAATTGGTGGTCAACTTGGCCCTCAACAGACATCCTGCTCTTCTTCTTTAGAATGAAGCAATAAAATCAATTGACTCGATATAGAAATCTGAAATGACGATAATCACTCTACATGTTCTCAAACCTGACAGGGCATTAGCTTTTGGGAAAAAGGATGTAAACGAATGGCAACACCCAACAATGAACGAGGCTTGCTGGCCTGGGTCTTTCCATGTCAGAAAAGGTTTCCTCACTATTGTATTGTATTTAAGAACACTCATTCCGTGATACTCAAATTTAAACAAAATTTTATCATAATGTTGACAAACCCACCCAAGTGCGAGCCACGAAGCACCCAAAATAACATCAGCACCATGTAAAGCGAGAATAAATAATTCAGGTTGGAAGGTGTGTCCCTGGATTGTCAATGGTGATTGTTGTAGCGTGCCTTATGTGATCAAACGATCCCATTGCCTATTGCTACCATAAAAAGAGTTGCAGATATAATAGGTAGTTGCAGATGTTTAGCTACTCGGGTTTGAACAAAAGAATGTGTACTTCCCCCATCAATCATACTTGTACTAGAGACCCCGCCAATATCTCGGAAAATCGAAAGGTGGTAGACAAAGGCTGGCCAACAAGAACATGAAATTAAATAGCCGAATGAATGGGTGTATCTTGAGATAACAGTTCAGTTGGCAGAGTTGTGTCCTCGGGTGGTGGGGATGGGCAGTCATCCTCCACGTAAAAGAATAAAATGTGGGGTTTAGCCTTGCATTTGTAAGAGGATGACAACTTTTCATCACAACTGAAACAAAGACCCTGTTGGCATTTAAATTGGACTTCCGAAGGGGATAAACGACGAACAAGATAAGGAGAATTTAGTGCAGTTGAAGAAATCACCAGATGAGAATTAGAGATGGAATCTGTGGATATTATAAGTATAAGATATTATAAGTTTCAGAGTTTGACAAACCAGTCAGTAACAGAACTGAATATCTGAACTAAACAGTAATTGAACTGAAAGGACGTAACTTAACTCAGAACTGAAGGAGACTTATCAAACTGAAATAGACCAAGTAGAACAGAAGTAAACAAAATAATGTTTTCAAAAGTATTAATAAATCTCAAATTGAATAATCCGAGATTGATAAACAGAAGAACTGAAGACCAGAACTGAAAATATTATTCACAAAACGGATATTGTTAAACTGAAACGATCTAACTGAAATGATAGTAGAATGTTCAAACTATAAAGACATCAGTTATAACTGATATAGACCAGCTGAACTGATCAATCGACTAGTTTGACTCCTGCTCAGTTAGCAACGTTGTCAGTTGCAATTTGAATATCAGCGGAAAAACTGACACTCCATACCAAAGCAGAATAGACGAAGCATAACAGTCTGATACATCATATCATTGTCAAAAAAATGATGTCTACATGGACTAAAAGACCACTCAACGGATATCATTAATTAATGAATTCAATGTGACAGTTATAAACAAATACTATATATAGCTGAGAGTACAGTTGTGAAGAGGATAACAATCGAGTGAGTGAAAAACAACAGTCAATAACGAACAACAAGAACAATCAGTGTTTCAGTCAGTTGCGATTTATTTTCAAATTTTTATTCAGTTTGCAAATCGCAATCTCTAACTCACAACTCATTGATATATTTGTATCATTCAGGCTACTCATTTGATCTATTCATTTATCAACTAATAAGTTTTGTAAGAAAAATTAAGAGTTTCAATTTCGCAGTGTTTAAGTCCAAACTGAAGTAGGTTATTACAAATTCATTGTAATTAATCGAAGTTTTTTAGTGAATACCTATCATTGAGAGAGAAGAGGTGACGTAGGAGCATTTGAACTCTCTGAGCATCCATAAAAATCGTCGTGTACATTGTTTTTGTTCATTCAGTTTTCACAGTACCCTAGCCAAAATATTCAATCAAAATTCCGTACTATTATTAGTTAACTGATCGATATAGACATACGATATTTTAGGATCAGTCCTTTGAGAAACTTATTCATATTCGAAAAAGAATTCAAAAAGCCTAAGTATTTATTCAACCACCTCTTCTAAACACTTCACTCATATTAACCGATCCTAACAAGTGATATCAGAGCGGTTAAATCTTATCTTGAAAAATTCCAAACACACATCTGATAACCATGTCTTCGTTCAATAAAGTTCACATGTTTTCAAGAGAAAATTTTGATGACTAGAAGATTAGAATGTAGGCTTATCTAGCTACACAAAAAGATGATATGTGGTATGTCATAACTGACGTACCAATGAAAATAATGAAGGCAAATACTGCAGTTGCTTTAACTGATAGAGCACCTCACCGCATTGAGAATCCACGCGATAAGTGGAAAACTGAAGAAAAAAGAAAAGAAACTGATCTGAAACCTTCAGCAAAATAAAAATATGCAAATCTGCCAAAGAAATTAGGGAGAAACTAATCAAGCTATGTGAAGGCGGTGAGCAAACAAAGGAGGAAAAACTTTCTGTTGATGTGCAAAAATTTGACAACATAAAAATTAAGGCTGGTGATTCAATGAACGAATTTGATGAACGAGTAAACACCATTGTTAATGAACTGAATGCACTAGGAAAAGTGTATTCAAACAAAGAAGTTGCTTTAAAAGTGATTCGTGATCTTCCCAATGACAGATGTAAAAACAATAGACATGCGAGAATCAAAAAATCTTTACAAATTGGAACTGCATGATCTGTTTGCTGGCCTGAAAGCATATGAATTTGAAAAGCAAACAATAGAGGGTGAACTACCAGTTCCACCTGTCACAACTGCCCTCAGTGCTTTGAAACTAGAGCCAACAGTTTCAGTTGAGAAGACTGCTGAACAGCTGAGCAATGACGCGATGTCATTGTTCGTAAAAAGTTCGGAATGTCTATGAGAAAGAATCAAGGATCATTCCAAAATAATTACCACATGAATGAATCAAAGGAAGAACCGAACCCGTGCTACAACTATAGCAAAACTATTCATTTCAAAGATGACTGTTCCATGCAAAAGAAAGACAACAAACGATCAGTTGAGAAGGGAAAGAAGCCATTCATCCAGGAAGAAGCACGAATCCCTGGTGGCTGAAGAAAGAAAGTCAAAATGGGAAAAAACCGACAACGATGCATCAAAGTCTAAGAGCTCGAGCAGCTCTAATGATGAAGAAGAGGTGAAATGCCTCATGGACAATGATGTTGAACTGGAATCTAGCAGCGAGCAGGTATTTGATTTCAGTTCGACTGATTTTACGTGTGAAGAACTTATTTGAACCCTACATTATCACAACCCGAGATCGGGGTTAATTGACACCGATGTTGCTCAACAATCACATAATCATGAAACAACAAGCCTCGTAATACAGTATGTACAAAAACCAGTTTAGCACTGAAAGTCATCTCATATGCTTGAATTCAAATTTTACATAGCATATCATAACGTGAATAATAACTAATATTCATACTTCATAATCATAACATGTCATCATATATCATACTCGTATAACATACTTGTTTAGCACTGAAAGTCATCTCATTTCCATGATTTCCTGTTATTAGTCTCCTATATGTTAATCATCTAAGGAGTGAGGCCATGTCCAATATATTAATCCTCTAATTTGGAGCCAGTATGGAATTGATTTAACAAAGAATTATGCTCGAACGAACTTTCAAAAACTGAAGGGAGATTCGTACACAAATTATAATTTCTTTAAACGCAAGCCCACTTCAAAGATTAAGTGTGGCAAACAAAAACTCACTTACGAAAGAATATATACATAACAAAAACCCATTTACGGAGGACAAGTGTGCAAATTATAATATAGTAAAAACCCACTTACGAAAGAATATATGTATAACAAAAGCACACTTACAAAGGACAAGTGTGCAAATTATAGTATAAAAAAAAAACCCTTACCTTGAATAATTCGAAAATGAGAAATGGTGATGGTAGGATTTCAAAACTGAACTTGGATCTAGACTACTGCAGAGCTTCGATACTCGGCACACTAAAAGAGCAAAGTCTCGACAATTCCTAGGGAAAACTAGAGAGAAAATTTCGAAAATGTGGAGGTGTGAATTTCGAATGGTATGGCTATCCTATTTATAAGAGTTGGCTGTTATCCTGATCATGTATTATCCTCGCGTTTGAACTTTGAATCAAACTTTAAATCTATAATAATTATAATGTCTTATCCATGATACCGGATAATTTCGAAATCTATATATCCATTCCTTGGATATATTTTCGAAATATTCTTCTATCCAAGCCTGCAAAATTTCGAATTTTGTGTCTAATTCCCAATATTCGGTAGATCTATTATTTCCAGTACAATTAAATCATTGCTCTTAAATCCCAAAAATCTGCTTTAGTAATTTCGAATTTTGTGTCTAATTCCCAATATTCGGTAGATCTTTTCTTTTTCAGTACAATTAAATCGTTGCTCTTCAATCCCAAAAATAATACTCTTGATTTACCCTAAAATTCTGGTAGGCAAACTCTTAAATTTTCCAATGCCTGTATTTTTTTTATTGTGCAGAATTATTCCTATCTCCATAATTTCAAAAATCCTAATTAAATACTCCAAGATTTCGAAATTTGGGGATCATATTATCCTCTTGCTTGATCTTTATCCAGGTATCAATATCATATCAACTATTACATCTTTATCCGATATCAATATCATATCAAATCTTATATCTTTATTTAGGTATCAATATCATATCAAATCTTAGATCTTTATCTGGTATCAATATCATATCAAATCTTTGGTCTTGGTTTATTTATCCCAAAATTAGGATTATCATCAAAATTTTTATCTCCGGAGAAAAATCGTGGTTTCACATACATGACATGGTAAATGAATATACCAAATCTTTGGTCTTGGATTATTTATCCCAAAATTAGGATTATCATCAAAATTCTCATATCCGGAGAAAAATAGGGGTTTCACATACATGACATGTTGAATGAATATCGTGAGCTTGTTATTTTATTTGAGGAAGCTAAAGCTAAGCAAACTGATCCTACAAACGACAAATTGAAACTGATTGTTCACAATCAGTTGAAATTTCGAATTTAAAAAGTAGATTGCAAAGCTGACAGCGGAAAAAAATGAGAACCAATCTATGATTCAGCAGTTGAAGTCCGTGAACTTAAGACTAACTTATCTGATTCAAGTATAGAACAAGTCATCAGTCACGTTGACTGAGATTCAAGGTTTACATAAATCAAATGAATACAAAACTAGTTTGAACTTTAATAGTCAACATGAACCTTCAACAAGATGTACTAAGCCAAAACTAAATACATGCAAAGGAAAATACATTGACTTTATTAAATCAATTATGGTACATGAACAACCTGAGCCCAGTAAGCCGGTTGAACAGCCGATTGAAAATATGAACTAGGCTAAAAGGCACGAGATTGGATATAGTCCAAAGAGTTCAACTGATTCACTCAGCTGGTGACCTAAGCGGTCGAGCTATAACAAAAAGAACTCTGTGAATGGCTACTACAATCACTATCATAATTGAAAGCTTGTTCAGAAACAATATCGGATTAAAACAAGGCGAACATAGCTAAAACACATATTGTATCAACTGCACACAACACACAAACTAAGTAAATCTATTTGAAACACGACGACTGGAAACTCAGTCGACTGATCCAAGTCTGGGTTCCTAAAGGACTAATAAGTTCAGAACCCAAATAGATTTGGGTACCAGATTTATTTATTATTTTTTATTGCAGATTATAGGAAAATTGACCAAAGACTCAGTTTGGTACTTGGAAAGTGGATGCTCAAGACACATGACTGGAGATGCAGAATTAATATCACAACTGGTCAAGTACTTAGGTTCCAAAATCAGTTTTGGAGACGCATCTCAAGGTAGAACCGTGGGTAAGGTAAGCTTATTCATGGTAACATTATTATTTATGATGTCTTACTTGTTAACAATTTGAAATATAACTTGATTAGCATCAGTCAACTATATGATCATAATCATTCAATTGAGTTTAGTAAACATACTTGCGCTGTTAATAACACAACTAGCGACATCATTATGACAGGCAATAGATGTGGTAATACATATAAAGTTAGCTGGAGTAATCAACCAATTGAACCAATTTGTTTTGTCGCTTCTAATCAATATAAAAACTGATTATGGCATAAGAGATTGAACGACTTAGATTTAAAAACCATTACACAACTAAGAAACCACAAGCTAGAAATTGGTCTGCCAAAAATCGAGTTTTCAAAAGATAAAATATGTTCAGCTTGTCAATTTGGGAAGCAAGTTAGATCATCTTTCAATAACAAAATAAGTAAATCTTCTACCTGATGCTTAAAACCGGTGCATATGGACTTATTTGTTCCACTACCAATCATGAGCTTAGGGGGAATGAAATACACGTCAGTGAATGTTGATGATTTCTCAAGATTTACTTGGGTAATTTTTCTAAAATCAAAAGACCAAACTACTTCACAACTGATAAAACTTTTCAAAAGACTTTTAAATGAAAGATCAATTGGGATTGACAGAATAAGATCATATCACGGGACTGAATTTTTCAATCAAACTCATTTTCAATTTCTTGAAAATTTGGGAATCAGACATGAGTTCTCAGCTACAAGAACAACACAGCAGAATGATAGTATCTAAACAAAGAAACCGTACTCTTAAGGAGGCAGCTAGAACTATGTTTGCTGATTCTGGTATTTCTCAAAGGTTTTGGGCAGAAGCAGTTAACACAGCGTGTTACACTCAGAACAGATTGATGATCAATAAGAATCATTCCAAAACATCTTATGAGATTTTGCATGGAAAGAGAAGTGTGGTTTTGTACTTCAAAATATTTGGGTGTAAGTGCTTCGTTCACAATAATGGTAAAAACCACTTTAACTGCCTTTGATGTTAAATCAGATGAAGGAATCTTTCTTATTTATTCATCAGTTAGTAAATCTTATAGAATATTTATTAAGCGCACATTTAATGTTGAAAAATCAATGCATAATGTTTTTTTATGAAATTGTACTAACTGATAAGCCATCTGATGGAGTTGAACTAACTAATCGCTTAACATATACCAGTATGGAGGATGACAGTGAAGATTAAATTCACGCTGTCAAAAACTTCCATCAAACAGCAAAACCCGAAGTGATAGATCAACTAGTTGGACATGATGCAGTTTTTTATGATCAGTTTGTGGAACACCAAGTTAATATTCAAACACAAACTGAAGTCATTCCAACTGAAGTAGAAGAAACTGGTCAGTTACAAACTGAACCACTTGCGCAGAGAAGTTTGACAAATCCAACCTACATATGGAGCAAAAAACATCATCATGATTTGGTAATAGGTAACTCATCTGATACGATAAAGACTAGAAAACATATGTTTATTTTATTTGTACACACTGCTTTTATATCTCAATTAGAACCTAAGAAAACTGATGAAACTCTATCTGATCCCAGTTGGGTAAATACTATGCAGGAGGAGTTAAATTAGTTTACCCATAATAATGTCTGGACTTTAGTTCCAAGACCACTTTCAAAATCTATTATAGGTAAAAAAAGGTTGTACATGAACAAAATAAATGAAGATGGTTGAGTTGTATGCAACAAAGCGAG
The DNA here is from genome assembly GCF_022965805.1 of Primulina eburnea. Classification (NCBI taxonomy): domain Eukaryota; kingdom Viridiplantae; phylum Streptophyta; class Magnoliopsida; order Lamiales; family Gesneriaceae; genus Primulina; species Primulina eburnea. Next base: position 8,975,146 of record NC_133110.1, on the reverse strand, counting down.
GCTAGTTGCATAAGGCTATAGACAAGAAGAAGGGATTGATTACGACGAAACATATGCTCCAGTTGCTCGACGAGAAGAAATTAGAATATTCTTTACATACACATCCTTCAAAATTTTCAGATTCTATCAAATGGATGTGAAAAATATATTTATCAATGGTCAGTTACAGCAAGAAGTTTACGTAGAACAACCTTCAGGTTTCGTAAATCATTTATTTCATGACCATGTTTATCACCTTACCAAAGCTTTATATGGTCTTAAACAAGCTCTCAGAGCTTGGTATGAGACCTTATCATGATATTTAATTTCTCATGATTTTATTGTAGGAACAATTGACAAGACACTGTTCAAATTTACGAAGAAAATCATACCCTGCTTGTTCAAATTTATATTGATGATATTATTTTCCCAAACTATACGAAAAGTTTGCTAAATTGATGCATGAAAAATTTGAGATGAGTATGATAGGTGAACTGACGTTCTTTCTTGGTCTGCAAGTGAAGAAACTGAAAACTGGTATTTATATCAGTCAGACAAAATACAAGAATGAACTGCTCAAGAAATTTGGCATGGAAACATGTTCAGCCGCAACCACTCTCATGAGTTCATTTATTAAATTAGACAAAGATAAAGGTGGAATATCAGTCGAGATGATACTCTACAAAAGTTTAATAGGTTCATTATTATACCTAACAACTAGCTATCCTGATATTATGTTTGTTCTATGTTTATGGGCTAGATTTCAAGATGATCTTAAACAATCGCATTTCTTAGCTGTCAAACGTATATTAAAATATCTTAAAGGAACACAAAATGTGGTCTTATGGAATGCTAAATATTCTTCTTTCAATTTAGATGGATATTCAGATACAGATTATGCATGATATAAGCTAGATCGCAAAAGTACAAGTGAATCATATCAGTTTCTAGGAGACAAACTGATCTCATGGTTTTTCAAGAAGCAGACATCCATCGCAACTTCCACAACTGAAGCTGAATACCTAGCTGCTAGAAGTTATTATGCCCAACTGCTCTGGATTCAACAATAACTGAAATACTACGGAGTTATTGTTGAAAAATCATTTTTTTGTGATAACACCAGTTCAATTGCGATTATATACAATCTAGTTCTCCATTCCAAAACCAAGCATATTGATGTCAGGTATCACTTTATCCGAGATCATGCTCAAAAGAAAGACATCGGAATGGAATACATATTAACTGAACAACAAGAAGCGAACATCTTCACCAAGCCTCTACCCGAGACTAAGTTTTCTTACTTTAGAAATATTTTAGGTCTTATTGACTTATCTTAATGCTTAATTATGGGAAACATTGAATTTTTTTTTGGTTAACTGATAAGACATACGTCAGTTGTTCTTGAACTAAACTGATTCAGTTTCAAACTGATCACTCGGACTCGAATCAAATTATCTTATCAAATATGTTTCAGTTAATTTCTACAAATGAGATTCGTGACTGGTTAAAATTTTTTATTTCAAAACTTTTATTGCTTAACTGCTTAATTTTAGTTTCCAAAATAGAGAAAACGGCTGAAATACCTGAATTTATGGTCAAACTACTAACAGGCTGACACGTGTCCGAAATTTGAGAAGTCACGAAACATATTTGACTAACCTCACTAACTAGATTTTACTTTAAAAATTTCCTAACTCAAATCTTCAGAGCAAATCACTTGAAAATTTCTTCCTTCTTACAACAAATTCAATCCAATGGAAACCCAGACTCCGGCATTCTTGTTGAACATTGTGGCGATCGATTTCGAATCGATTTTCTCCATCAAAGATGTATCAGTTCAAAGTGTTTTCCAGAAGATTGAATCTACTGAACTTCATCCATTCTGGGGCTGACTACTCAGGAAATTTACTCTTCAGAATTATTATTCATCTATGAGTCCAGCAATGCCACTAACGATGGAAAGATACAAATGAAGGTCAACAATCACTCTATGGTTGTTGATTATGAGTTTTTCATAAATCTATTCAATCTGTTGACTGAAGGTCTCTCAAGCTTCACTGAAGTGGCTGCTGCAGACGTCAAAGAATGCAAACCTTGATATCAGCCAGCGGGAAGATGATCAAGGTATCTGAGGCCAAGAGAGAACTGAAGCCAGAGTTTCAGCTGCTGGCAGATATTGCTGCCAAGGACATCCTGGGGAAGGCTGGGTCTTTTGCATCCCAAACTCTTGAAAAGTTTCAAGTGATGACAGTCATCATGAAAGGAATCAAGATGAACTAGTCATGTAACGCCCCAGATTCGACGACTGTGCTCACTGTATCAAGACGGGTCTTTCCAGCGTGCTTATGTCTTCATTCACACGTACCCTGGGAAACTTCCCAGGAGATCACCCATCCCAAAATTGCCCCAAGTCAAGCACGCTTAACTTTGGAGTTCTTATGTGATGAGCTACCGAAAAGAAGATGCACCTTCTTGATATCAATGTACTTATCCTATAGGTCATGGGATCGAGTCATGGGGAGGCGAAAGAAACCCCTTGGTAGGGAGGGGGAGATCCTATGAGTACTTGTAACGACCCATTACAGGCCCAGTGGACCGCCCATACGGCCCACTGCCCCGATCGACCCAAGGCTATTCCGATCTTGGGCTCCCTCAAATGGGCCTTTTCCCTCACGGGCTTTCCATAGGCGTCGTACAGGTTACTCATAGGATCTCCCCCTCCCTACCAAGGGGTTTCTTTCGCCTCCTCAGGACTCTTGATATCAATGTACTTATCCTATAGGTCATGGGATCGAGTCCTGGGGAGGCGAAAGAAACCCCTTGGTAGGGAGGGGGAGATCCTATGAGTACTTGTAACGACCCATTACAGGCCCAGTGGATCGCCCATACGGCCCACTGCCCTGATCGACCCAAGGCTATCCCGATCTTGGGCTCCCTCAAAGGGACCTTTTCCCTCACGGGCTTTCCATAGGCATCGTACGGATTACTCATAGGATCTCCCCCTCCCTACCAAGGGGTTTCTTTCGCCTCCCCGGGACTCGATCCCATGACCTATAGGATAAGTACATTGATATCAAGAGTCCTGGTACCAATTGAGGGAGCTCAAGATCGGGATGGCCTTGGGTCGATCAGGGCAGTGGGCCGTATGGGCGGTCCACTGGGCCTGTAATGGGTCGTTACAATAAAAGGCGTATTTTATTGTAACGACCAATTACAGGCCCAGTGGACCGCCCATACGGCCCACTGCCCCGATCAACCCAAGGCTATCCCGATTTTGGGCTCCCTCAAAGGGGCCTTTTTCCTCACGGATTTTCCATAGGCGTCGTACGGGTTACTCATAGGATCTTCCCCTCCCTACCAAGGGGTTTTTTTCGCCTCCCCAGGACTCTTGATATCAATGTACTTATCCTATAGATCATGGGATCGAGCCTGGGAGGCGAAAAAAACCCCTTGGTAGGGAGGGAGGGGGAGATCCTATGAGTAACCCGTACGACGCCTATGGAAAGCCTGTGAGGGAAAAGGCCCCTTTGAGGGAGCCCAAGATCGGGATAGCCTTGGGTCGATCGGGGCAGTGGGCCGTGTGGGCGGTCCACTGGGCCTGTAATGGGTCGTTACAGGTCATCTATTTTGTTCACAATCTTGAAGAATATGGTGCAATTGACGAAGCAGTCGAAAGGATTTGCACTTCAGCTGAGCAGACTGATCGAGGACTCCGGGCAATCTCTGAAATCAACCTTGACAATCACAAAATTTAAAATCTATAATGTTCACAATGTTCGGTCAAAGAAGGTTGAAGAAGAGGAGATAACTATTAAACAGAAGAAAATTGTCGAGATGAAAACTGCTACTCCTAACTGTAAGAGAAAACTAGTTCTATCAGCCAGTGACTCAGAGAATACTCCCTCCCCGCAGCTGATTAAGAAGCCTAGGTCACAGAAGACCAAGCCAGCTGTAGTTCCAGGAGCTTTACCTGAGCTCAGATTACTTCCAACTAGAGCTGAGGCACCAATCTCTGCAGTGCTTATTCAATCAGTTCAACCAGCAACAGAACTCTGATCCAAAAATAAAGATGACCATCCTCAAAGGATCACAATTGAGTCTGGGAAGACTCTAAAACTGACAGGGATTCCAGAGCCTCTCACCACAGTTGTTCGCCCAACAATTCTTCCGAAAGCACGGCCGAAATGTGTGCTAATTAGAGAAGTGTAGGACACCACACGCTCAGGATTGGATCATCCTCGCGCCCTAACTGATCCAAAGGGTAAGGGGAAACTGATCGAAGAACCGAGGCCTAATAATGCCATGCAGACTCAGATTGACCTTATCATGGACGAAATCAATGACTACGCTGAGCTGAAGATAGAACATTATGATGAATGGGTAAAGTTCGGGACTGTCACCTTAGCCAACAAGTTCAAGAAGAAGTTAGTCCTCAAAAGATTCATTTCTTGGAGCCAGTAGTGTTGAAGGCAATAAAGGCTACTTCAGTTGCAAAGCTATCGAGAGACTGACGTATTTCTTCGATTTGATGAGAATCAAACGGTTAACTGATGTTACAGCTAAGCTGAAGCAGAACTATGATCCAGCTGGACCCACTGTATACGCCGACAGAGCAGTTTCCAACAATTGGATTCTGATCTCATTACCCTTCAACTAAAAGTCAAGAATTGGGAGATGGGACAGAAGCTGCATATCCAAGTTGATACAAGCAGTCCAACTGAGGAGTTCAATCAAACTGCTGCTGCTGAGCCTTCCACTGGACCATTTGAAGTGAAATCAGTTTTGGAACCAACTGCCACAGAGACAGTTTCTCAACCATTCTCTTCAGAAGCTCAACCTTCCTTCTCCACATCAATCATTATTCGACCAATTTCTGAACAAGCAGCTCTACTCACCACGTTCACATATGAAGAGCTATCCTTAGCCAACGTGGATTAGCTCCTGCTATTAGTTACTGAGGAAATTTAATTCGAGTTTGCTTAGACATTGAACAAATAGAACAATGAGGGAGACTTACAGAACTTGATATAAAAGGCAACATTTGCATCCTAGATACAGACATGTGTCCCAAACGTTTGTGCCAGACAAAATGATCACTAGACAAATCAACTATGGAATTGATACGGTTAACAGTGCTATTACAAACAGAATTAGAAAATGAAATAGAAGGTATTATGTTGGAGTTAAAGGAGCTGGAGAAGGATCATGTGTCAAGATAATAAAGGCCATTGAATTCTTTACTAATCCTCATTAATCTCCCATCTTGAGGTCCTGAAATAGGCAAAAATGAGGAAAAAGTGTGACAAAACAATTGTGATCTTGGTAAATTTGGATATTGAAAATAGGTTGAAGTTTAAATCTGGCATGTGCAAGACATTGTGAAGGGTGATGGATTTTGTGAATAAAACAGACCCTATCCTATTGACATGAGCCTTAGTACTATTTGGCAACCTCACAGACCTAGGAAAAGTTGCTACAGATTCAGAGCCTAGCAACATACACGAATCCCCAACCATATGCTCATTTGCACCACTATCAATTATCCAATGTGATGAAAGATTTTTGGTAGCAGGTATACCTGCCATATTCACAACTGGTTCTGCCACAGAAGAAGTCTTAAGAGTCCCCAGCATCTTCATGATCTCGGCATACTGAGCAGGGGAGAAGACTGAGGCAGTAGCAGTTGTAGGAACATCTTCTGTGCTAGGCAGAGTGGTGCTATATCAGTCAAATTAGCATAAGTTTTCTGATTTCTAGAATATTCCTTGTATGCTCTGCCACTTTGTCCTCCCCTCCTGTTGTTATTGACTTTGTACAACTTGTGACCCGGAGGGTATCCAACAAGTTTGTAACAAAAATCTTTGGTGTGGCCATTCCGGTGACAATAATCACAAGTTAAAATGTCCTTCTTTTGGCTTCCATGCTTGCCTTGTACAGAGAAGAATGTTGTTGATGATTCCTCCACAACAGAAAGTGATCTATGGGACTCCTCTTGTGATATGATAGAGAAAGCTTGACCAACTGAGGGCAATGGACTCATCATCAAAACTTGACTTCGAATATGTGCAACTGTCATTGAGTCCCATTAAAATTGCAGAAGTTTCTTCTGCTGATCATGTGCAATATTTTGCCTTGCCGTGGCACATTCACACGAAAGGAGTATAACCAATGATGAATATTCATCCCATAGTTGTTTCATCTTACAATAGTAACTCGACACAGTGTTATTGGCTTGCGTCAATTTCCCAATTTCGCGGTGGAGAGCAAAAATTCTGGAACAATTGACCTTATCATATTGATCTTTGAGATCAGACTAAACAGAAGATGCATCAAGCGCATAAACAATTCCCACAAATATTTCTTTGGAAACGGAATTCATGATCCACGACAACACCAAGGCATTACATCTCTCCCATTGATGAAAAGTTGGATGATCAAGGGGAGGTCTCGGACATAGGCCATCAATAAATCCAGTTTTGTTTTTCGCACGCAATGCAACGAGCATCGCTCGACTCCACACTCCGTAATTGTCAATTCCAGATAATTTATCAGTAACGAGACACATATCAGGAGTATCTGATGGATGAATGTAAAGTGGATCATTGAAGCCAACATGGACCGCCATTGAAGTAAACTTCGATCAAAGCTTCAAGTGTACACATATTTATACTATACAAAAACGTATTTGTAAAAAACATGTTTCCTATTTTCATAACTATCAACAATCTAATGTGGTATAATATATATATATATATATATATATATATATATATATATATATATATATATATATATATATATATATATATTTGGCAAAAACATTTTTCTTCAACTTAAGTAAGCTGCTCATTGATAGTTAATTTTCCAAAGTTCGCGCGATTACTACAGAATATATATATATATATATATATATTTGGCAAAAACATTTTTCTTCAACTTAAGTAAGCTGCTCATTGATAGTTAATTTTCCAAAGTTCGCGCGATTACTACAGAATACAAACCATTATCTCCACAAAACAAAGGTCACGCAGAATTTTCACTGAGTCTATTAATGCCATTAACTCACTAAAAACATCCTTTAAATTTTAAAAATTCATACAAAGTACTGGGATCATGCATACTGCCATCCACATTTCCTTAGAGCTCGCATCAGGTAGATATGCCTCTATTATCAAAAACAGCAGCTAACCGCACTGGTCTGAGAGAGAATTGAGGCCAATTGTTCTTGTCAGTCAGAATCAGAATCAATATTGTTGGACGATCTCACTGTCCTATGTTTATTTTCAAGATCATCATCATCATCCTCTCCTTGTTTTTTCTCCTCAATTATTCCTGAATAAACACCAAGTTTAGAACAAATAATTATGTAGATTGATAAGTTAAAATCCTATCGAATTTTAGGGATTTCATTTTCGTGCTTTTCTTGAATTTAATTAATTCTTATTTTATTCTTATCTGATTTAATTTGATATTATTTGTAGATTTGAGCAAAATGTGAAAACAATACTTAATTTTGAATATAAGGTAAAAAAAAGAGTTGATGGAGAGTTTTAAATTATATTTTAGCATGATTTTGAAAGATTTCAAAGGCATCAAAATATCACACAAAAAGAAAAAAAAAAGAGGGGAATTTTGTTAATTTATTTTCTTTTACATTCACGTTAGACAAGAAAGAAAGAGAAAATGAAATTTGGACTTTGAGATATTGACCCTTTAAGGTGATAAAGCAATAAAAGGTAAACAAGGGTACGAACATAAGAGAAGGAAGGAGGAGGCAGAACATCACGTACAGCAGCAGAGAGGAAGAGAAGGAGAACTTGGAGAAAGACAACACAACCTTCTCTTAAGAACTTGAAAGAAGAACAAGGCTAGGGTTTGAGAGAGAGAGAGGAGAAAGACAAGTTCAAACCGGAAATCACGCTGATATTTTCTTATTTCTTCTTAGATTTTATTCTTATAAATTTAAAATTTGTGTTTTTTTTTTATTTTATAGAATAAATTTCTTTAGACTAAGACCACACAATAGGGTCAACCAATATTTTATTTGATATTTGGTTTTTTATTTTCAATATATTATTTTCCTTGATTTTAAATATTGAATATTTCTTGTTAAGTAAAGTATGATCACCTATTTATATGTTTGCTCATTTATTATGAATCAAAAGATGATTGGTTAAATATAGCAATAAAGCCGACAATCAACACATGGTTAAATTGACTAGAAATAGTATTCAGTTTCAATATCTGATTTAGGTGAAAACTGAAATTCCACAAAGATTTAATGCATTTAGATCTAATTAAATTCAATTAAAAATAATTGGACTACAAGATTTAAATAGGTTTATTAACTCGAAGAATCGTTTAATAAATAAATTTGAGAATTTCACCGTGATTGTCAAGAATTTAATATTTAATTGAATTTTTAACATGTGTCAACATAATAGAGTTTGGTATCGTTTTATATCTTAGTTCTTTATTTGAAGTTGAATCCCTCCTTAATCTTTGAATCCGTCGTTTTTTATCACAATTGTTTTATTTAATAGTTTAGATTGATAATACATATATCCTCATTTTATTTATTTTGTCTAGTTTAAGTTAAGTAATAATAATCTAATAAATATTAATATTTGTGGGATCGCTACATGCACTCATCATCCATTTACTATAATTTGACATAGTCCGTTTGTTAGATTTATTCTTAACCGAAATCGTCGGTCATAGATCGTCGTTGCATTTTGAATAATAGAACTACCTTTTTTCAAGAGGAGGACCTCAAGAGTCCTCGTGGGGAAATCGTCTTTTGCTCCCAGGTCCTGAAATCCGATAAGCCGATCTATTGCTATTCCATTCCTGAACAAATAGGAGAAAAACCCAAGACTCTAGACGTTTTTTTACTTATGGAATATCTATAAATATATCACAAAATTCATCAAATATAATTACTGCACACATTGGAGAAACGTTGATTGAAGCAAATGGATAAATTCAATCCCATGGGCAAACTATTCCAAGGAACCAAAAAAAAAATCCAATTAACCAAAAGAATTGGTGTATTCACACCATGTGACAGATGTATTGATAATGGCCAGAAGGTACAAAAAAGTACTCAACAAACATAACCAAGTGAACTTAATCGGGGTCAAAACACAAAAGTATCATTAAGAAACTGAACAACGATAATTTCAACAATCTTCTATGCATCACCATACCGTACAACAAATAATCAACAGAACAACTATAACAACTACATAATTACATGAACATACCAAACAATAAATACATAATGAAACAGAAGTTACCTGAATAATATGACGCAAGGCAACGTTTTGATTCCGAGTTTAGCAACAAAGAAAGGAGCATTCTGCAAAAAACTTAAAACAGTTAGTAATTTCTCAGTTACTGAATACAATTTAAGTGGGCGCGATTATCAGCAGCACTCAATAATTATATGAAACATAATGGATGAGTTAAACTGACCTCAGCATCCAATTTGATAAATTTGGTATTAAAATGTCTTGGAGCAAGAGACTTCAAATGTTTATCCATGATCCTAGGAAGATCCAACAACACAAACTAAATAGGCAGAAACAGAATGTTTTTAAAATGAATATCACATATTTGCAAGGATAAATTAATAGGAAACACTTCGAGAAAACCATAAATTTTTGACAGATTATATTTGTCTATGACAAACTGGAGATAAATCCACCCTCCAATTCATCTACTACATATATCAAATAAAAGTTTCGTGTTTGCATACTTGCATCGATAGAATTCTCGATGGTAGAAGTGACATATAACTTTGCTACTGCCCTTAACTTCGCCCAAAAAGTCAGGTTCTGTTATCTCTCTGTACTCTCCGTGCCCTTGCATTTTCAATTCTTGCCGCTTCTCAGCTTCTTTCTAATTTTGAAACAGAAAAATTCAACCATCTGAAAGATAATTTTAAGGGCACGTTAAAATAAAAACTTACAGACCTTAAGAGCTGCAATTCTGTCAGCATGCAACTTTTCCAGCTCAGGATCCTGGGTAGGAAAGAAAAATGTGAACAGATATGGTATTACAGATATGGAGAAAGCAATCACTGAGGCATCCCCCTCTTACATCCATCAATTCATCCAGATCTACTTCCTGATTAACAGAGCTGGATGACTGTGCTTTCTCATTCGCCATCACTTCCTGCGAAAAAATAACACTTGTAATGTGAAATCATGGTCTATTGCTACCCTTTTGGTACTTCATTGTTTCAAATTAAAGCTTAACCAAAAAAAGGGTCCTGATCGTGATTATGTTAATCATGAGTTCAAAGTCTGAAATATTATTTTCAGTGTTGAGGATCGGCTGCAACAATTCATGCCTCCATATTCACCATTTCAAACCTCGGCCCACTTCTGGTCGTATTTTCTCCACGTAAACTGATCAAGAGGCAATTAACATTCGAAAATTTTAATTCAACACACTCCAATCAGAATCTTGTCCCCAAATGAAATTCAATCCTCTCATACGAACAACTATATCGAAGCATTTCTATCACTGTAATTATCCTTAGAACTAACACGTCAATTCATAAAAGTAAGTAACTATCACAAACCATTAACGAACCAGAGGCACCGAGAATCGCACGTAAAATAAAGGGATATCAAATTTTTTTCGAAAAAAAATACTTGGGAAATAAAAATCACAATAAGGCAAACCTTTTGGTAATCTCGGGCTGCAGCAGCCATCACGTTCCCGAAAGCCAAAGTAGAAAGGGTAGATTTCACTGAATTTGGATCCATTTCTTCTCCTCTTTTCACCCTGAAATTGAATCTAGGAGTGCATTAAAAACGTGAACACCATCCGGCATTCAAAGTAAAAACAAATTAAAGGATGAGCAAACAAATAAATATTCTTCCATTTCATACAAAATTAGAAGATCTGGGAAAGCAAAAGCTCTAGGAAAAAATGAAGTACGAAATGGGAAATGATTCAAAATATGATATGGGCGTTTTGCTGTCGGGTACAGCATTGAACTGGGTCATGAAAGGTTACTTGGATCCGGCCCATAAGCAAATTTAATTTATTTCTTAAATCACTTATTTTATTTATTTTTTTGAAATTTTATTTCGTATGTCACAATTCATAAATGAAGTTATATTTATAATGTAGAAACACCTTTTGGGAAACGATGACTTCTTGAATAAATTTTTACGGTACCTCTTCATTCAAATCCTTTATGAATGGATACAGATTTAATTCAAAAAGTTGCACTTATTTAACTTGAAAGGTTGCACTAATTCATCCTGATAAGGATATTTTTATTGTGGTGATGTGCTGCTCAAAGAAAAATTTTAAGAAAAATCAGAACCATAGTTTTTTTTTTTTATATTGCTAGTTAAGGAAAACCAGAAGTAGTATTCGTATGAAGGAAAATTAGAACCATATTTTTTTGTATTGAGCTATTTAAGAAAAATCATAATACACCTTAATAAGAAATACTAGTAGATCAGACTGAGAATGAAATAATACAGAACCAAAAACAGTAGTCAAGAAATTATTCTTCCATGATCATCTCTCAGATTACATTAGTGACATCTGTTTTTTTGTACTCTCTATCAAAGGATGCCCCTATTTATTGTAGATGTTCTATACAATAGTACACTTTATTTAAAGTCATTAAATGAACTGTATAAATAATTTATTGTTCACTACCATTTTGGGTACAAAAACAAATAAAAAGTCTATTCTTGGATTTAGTAAACGTTCTCATTCGAACATTGAAGATGATTTATAAAAAAGCTTCATGATGTGTTAAAAAGTACTAACATTTTCGAAACTTCGAAATCACTCGCACCTTCTAGCTTATCATACTAAAAGCATACAAAAAAAAAAACAACAACACGCATTATCAAGTTCTATCAGATTCAGAAGATCATATGTGCTATCATTGTTCACACACTTTTTATTGTATCTACTCACTGAAAAGTGTGAAGTGTTAGTAATATGTGGAAAGAATCTTTCCCAAAATCAAAATTCATTAAGTTTTGAGTTGTAATGCTAAGAATTTCAGTAGGCAAGAATAAGTCTTACTAAATCTGGTTTGTACAAGTGTATAATGATCAAAGTCTTTTAGTGATAACTTTCAGGAGAAAGAAGAATATGATATGTAGAATCCTTCAAATTTCAGAAACAAACCTTGTGTTATTTTATCTTCTACTTTTTTTAAGTTTCATAAAGTGTTGTGGACTGTTTTTGTACTTTTAAGTAGTGCACTACACTTTCAAATATCGATATACGGATTTTGACTCCTAAAAGGTTTGAAGCCACATACAAAAGTGGCTATAATAGAAGGAGCTCCACAAATGCTAGAAAAACAGAGAAGCCAATGGACCAACGAAGATAAAAAGAAAGCTAAATTGGATAATATAGCCAAGGACATTCTGTACTTGACACTTGACAAAAACACCTACATAAAAATATAGATGTGTTTTTCTACGGATGAAATTTGAGAAAGCTTGATCCAAATATGTGTAGGAAATGACAATAAAAAGGAAAATATACTTTCTGTAGCAATGCAGAAGTTTGAGAATGTTAAAATGATGGTCGGAAAATCTTTAATTGCACTCAAGTTTATGAGAGCACCGTCCAGAGAATGTGATGTTAAGACTAGGGAAATGAGAGAATCAAAAGATTTGAGCAAACTAAAATTGAATGACTTGTTTGCTTAATTGAAGACATGTGAGTTTGAACTGGAAGTAAGAAGCAGTGAAGAGCATTCATCAAGTCAGTCAACTAAAGCTCTTACTGTTGTTGTTGTTTCAAGTGTTTCAACTACTTCTGCTACTAAAATACTATCTGAAAGGACTACTAATCAAATCAATAACGATGCTATGTCATTATTCATCAAGAACTTTCAAGATTCATGAAGAAAAGTCATAGAACATATCAAAACCATAATCAAAACTTCAAGAAAGAGTCACCATCCGGTGACATGGAATATTACAACTGAAGGAAGACTGATCACTTTATTGCTGATTATCCTAAGCCCAATAATGATGATTACAAAAAGAAAGTACATAGCATAATGACCATAAATCTCGACTGTCACGCCCCGAAACTCGGGATGGACACCGGCGTCGTTGACAATCACACAATTGAAAACAACAAGCCTTTCGTAGTACAATTTAAACCGAAACCAGTTTATATATCATAATCTCAAAATGTAACAATTGTCTTTACAATCACCGAAATAAATAAGACGACAGAGTTTTAAATGCAGAAACGTAAACACTGAAATAAAGTAACTTAAACTAATCCAAGTTCTTGAATGTTCACCATCTCCAGAACTGTTCGGACTCCTCATCCTCGAGTTCTTCTTCGGGCTTATCTGGGAAGGGTTGTAAGGGGGGTGAGTATTTTGGGAATACTCAGTAAATGGGGAAAAATCGAGCACAATAAAGACAACATGCATAATTTCGAAACATAAATCATGAGTTTCATATGTACTTCATAAACATGCATAACATTGACACGGCACTGCGACTCATCTACTTTCTACGGTTTACTGACGTCAGTCCCTAATTTTTACTCCTCTAAGAGGGCGAGGCCGTATAGCGGTTATGTCCCCCACCACGTAAGGGTACGTCGTGGTTGGGATTCCCTCCCGTATACAGTCGACTCCTCACAGTGCTTTTAAAATCGTATGACGATACAAGAGTAGAAAGAAAATTGTACTCGACTATTTATTTTCTTGTAAAAATCGAAAACATGTATGCATAAATTCGAGATTTTAAAGTTTAAAAATAGCCCACTTACAATAAATATTTGTGCGAAAAACGTAGGTGCTTGGCTTGAAAGGTGGATCGCTTCGTGCTCCTTACTCGGGCAGCGCTTCGGCTTGGTTCCTTGGACGGTTTTTGTGCAGTATTTCGGCTAGGGGGATCTGCTGAATTTTCAAAATTGCAGCTATGGGTCTCGATATTTTGGTGTAAGGAATGGCTAGGAGGGTTGGCCTATTTATAGGTGAGGGGAGGGTGCTCTACTTGGTATTCATATCTTACCCAATTAGGCCTCAAATCTCTCAAAGTTTGACCTCAAATTTCCTTGCTCTTTTTCGAGATTCAGCTACCAAGTTTGTGAGATTAAATCCTTGATTCATTCCTCCTTGATTGGTTCGAAAATAGTGATGCTAACTTGGGGAGGATTTTGAGCCATCTTTGATTATTTTCTTCCAAGTAACCATGTATCTATCCACCTCAATAATTAGGCAATTAATCTAGGAGGATTTCGAAAATCTTAAGCAATAATCAAGCCCCAATCCTTCTAATCTGCATGATATTCACTCTTGCAAGAATTTCCTTCAATTTCGAAAATTGCATGCTTAAACACAATATATTCATACCATATTGCATGTCCAATAGTATCTCCACATATCCCATAAAATATTCTCTATTATGCAAGTCTTATTTTATACAATACAAAAATCTTATGTTAAGATTTCCCTTGCCATTATTTAATTAAATGGTGGGAAGAAAAAAAATCGGATCTTCACATCCCTCCCTCCTTATGAGAAGTTTCGTCCTCGAAACTTGAGTTGGCTTGGTCTCCAAACAGATAAGGATATTCATTTCGCATCTTTTCTTCAATTTCCCAAGTTGCTTCGCGCTCAGTATGGTTGGACCACTGCACTTTGACGTAGGGAACGATACGTCGTCTAAGGACTTGCTCTTTGGTGTCCACGATTCTGATGGGGACTTCCCCGTATTTTAGTTCTTCTCCCAAGTTCCCTTCAAGTATGAGTGGTTCTACCTCCAACACGTGACTCGGGTCTGGTATGTACCTTCTCAGTTGGGACACATGAAATACGTTGTGTATCCTTGACATGCTTGGTGGGAGCGCCAGTCTGCATGCTAACGTGCCCACTTTTTCCAAGATTTCAAAGGGTCCAACATATCGAGGGTTCAATTTCCCGGCTTTGCTGAATCGGACAACACCTCTCATAGGCGAGACTTTCACATAAGCTTTCTCGCCCACGCTGAACTCTACCGGCCTTCTCTTAAGATCTGCCCAGCTTTTCTGCCGATCTTGATGTGGGGACCCGGACGCTAATCAAGTTCTCAATCATCATTGGGACTAATTAATCAATTAAAAACAGGGTCTAATTTTTTTTTTAAAAAATGCGGAACGTGGTGACATCAAACTCATATACATATCAGTATAAAATACAATACAAGTCCTGTACTGCATGCATTCAAAATAAACTAAGGTTTAACAACTAATGTCAAGTGTTCAACCCTATCTCTAATCCAAGTCCGAAGCCTACACTCTAATCACGATCTCTCCTCATCTCCTGGACCCTGATCATGTCCCACCTGTTGTCATGTACACATACAGACAAGACAACAGTCGGATAACTCCGGTGAGAATAAATCCCAGTATAAATCAACGAAACATGCAATCATATAAAACAATATAAAGCATGTAATCAGGTAACAGATATATGTATCAAAATCTGAAATATAATCAATATCAATCTGTCGACATAACTCATAATTCAGACTAGACTCAATCCTAGTCTAGGGATCCCGGTTTCCAGATGTGGTATTCCTATATCGAATTCCGTAATAGAAGGAACTGTATTCCTATTACTCGATATAACCAATATCCTGGTATTCCTATATCGAATTCCGTAATAGACGAATTCACATTTCCTATTACTCGATATAACCAAACATCCGGTGTCCTGACCTATCCGTCATGGACTGCAGTTCTATCTTTAATAACCTATCTTGAGACATCGTGCAATATGCCGTGGCGATACCACCACTATCCGGCACTTCTGTCACAAGATAAATCGTCTACTACCTGTCATCTAAAATCAAAAGAACAAGTATATCATCAATTCAATGCAAATATCAATGCAATAAAGTAAAGTATGTGATTTAGGGAAACCCAAGTCCAAACCGACTCAAGTCCATCTCCCAATACCACATTGACTTATACCTTTCTTTCGTCGATTTCTGGCTCAGTCAAAGTCCTGAACTCACAGCCTGTCTGGTACTGACAATATCAATAATCTCATATCAATATACCAGTCAATTCCATAATAATCTGATCAATCTGGATTTAATTCAAAATTGACGGCATAACTGTACAATCCCAATATTCCCGTCAATACCAATTCACCAGATAATAGTTACAATCTATAACCCATATCCAATATAATCTATCATCAATCCACAATTCAAATCTGTCCGGTATCAACCGATTATAATCAGAAAATCATAACAATTCCATAATCAGTCTATTTCTTAATCCGACTTCGATTCTATGATGTCTAACATGTCAAGAACATCATATATGAATCCTATTTAATTCTGACAATAGCATAATTTCAAAGCATGTCAAAACGTAGCAAAACTTACGTCAAAGTGTAGCCTACGTCGATAGGATAACAGTACCGAAGTCGGATTATGATTCAGACGGACGGATTGATCGCACGGTTGAATTCTTCTAACAAAAGTCGAAGCTTTCCTTGGATTCTCGTTTTCCTTCCTATTTCATTTCTAAAGATTCATTTTGCATGTATATATATATATATATATATATATATATATATATATATATATATATATATATATATATATATATATATATATATATATATATATATATATATATATATATCTCGCACATGCAATGAGCCAAGTGGCCGAGTGTGCCTATTGCACGTCTCGCGCATATGCGCGATTTATTGCGGCGCATATGCGCGAGAACAAAATCTCCGCGCGTGTCTTGCACACTGCCTCGCGCATATGCGCGCACACTATCGGCGCATATGCGCGGGGCCAATCAAAATTTAGGGTGGCTACTGTCCCCTTCGCGCATATGCGCGCAATCACTCGCGCATATGCGCGAAGCCCACTGTTCGATGCGCGCATGTGCGCGCCTTGGTCCGCGCATGTGCGTGAGTCCTTCGCACAAATACACACACTTTTCACACGTACTTGTATTTCGTGTCCCGATTAATACTTTCGTAATCATAACAAATTATAAATCAATAATTACAGATTACCAGGATTAATTTTCCGGGCATTACACTTGAGCTGCCTTGAGTTTCTCTCGGACAATTTTAACCTTGTCCACTGTCATCTGTACTAGCTCGGGTCCCACCACGGCTTTCTCTCCCACTTCATCCCAATAAAGTGGTGACCGACATTTCCTTCCGTAAAGAGCTTCATATGGGGCCATTCCGATGCTGCTGTGATAGCTGTTGTTATAAGCAAACTCAATTAAGGGTAGGTGAGTGCTCCAGTTGCTACTGAATTCAAGAGCGCACGCTCGCAGCATATCTTATAAGGTTTGTATGGTCCTCTCCGTTTGCCCATCGGTTTGAGGATGATAGGCCGTACTTAGGGTCACTTTAGTTCCCATGGCCTCTTGGAAGCTCTTCCAAAAGCGCGAGACGAATCTCGGATCTCTATCAGATAAGATGCTCACTGCACTCCATACAGTCTCACAATATTATCCATGTACAGTGAAGCCAACTTGTCCAGATTGTAATTCATGCGAACGGGTAGGAAGTGTGCAGTCTTCGTGAGTCTGTCTACTATCACCCATATACCGTCGTGGCTTTGCCTAGACTTTGGCAATCCTACCACGAAGTCCATGGAAATATGCTCCCACTTCCATTCGGGAATTTCCAAAGGTTGCAGTAATCCTCCAGGTCGCTGGTGTTCTGCCTTGACCTGCTGACATACCTGACATCTGGAGACGAATTCAGCTACATCTCTTTTCATACCATTCCACCAGAAACTGTTCTTGAGGTCCCTGTACATTTTCGTACTGCCTGGATGGACTGAGAATTTTGACTTGTGCGCCTCTGCCATTATCTCTTGGCGAAGGTTGTCACTGTCGGGCACACACAGTCGTCCCTTCATCCACAAGACTCCCTTGTCGTCAATCTGATGATCCTGAGACTTCCCTTCTCTGACTTGCTCCTTAAGTTTAGTCAGTACCGGGTCTCGATCCTGGTTTAACTTGACGGTCTCCTGCAGACATGGCTGGGCCGAGAGGGAAGCTAGAGTTACCTTGCCTGGGCCCTTCCGACTTAGCGCATCAGCCACTTTTTTGCTTTACCCGGATGGTAGCTTATGGTCAAGTCATAGTCCTTCAGGAGTTCGATCCATCGCCTTTGCCTCATGTTAAGTTCCTCCTGGGTGAACAAGTACTTGAGGCTCTGATGGTCTGTGAAGATTTCACATTTAGCACCATAGAGATAGTGCCTCCAAATCTTTAAGGCGAAGACAACCGCTGCTAGCTCCAGGTCATGAGTAGGATAATTCTGCTCGTGCGGTTTCAACTGTCTTGACGCATAGGCGATCACTCTTCCTTCTTGCATGAGTACGCACCCTAGGCCGTCCTTAGAGGCGTCACTGTAAATAGTGAAATCTTTATTCTCTACTGGCAAGATCAGCACTGGTGTGGATGCGAGTTTCTCTTTCAGTGTCTGGAAACTTTTCTCGCAATCCTCACTCCAGGTGAATTTAGAATTTTTCTGTGTGAGCTTCGTCAGTGGCACGGCTATCGAGGAGAACCCTTCGACGAATTTTCGGTAATACCCTGCCAATCCAAGGAAGCTTCTGATATCGGTGGCGTTCTTCGGTCTCGGCCACTCTGTAATCGCCTCTACTTTCCTTGGATCCACTGACACTCTTGTTCTCGAGATCACGTGTCCTAGAAATGACACACTTCTTAGCCAGAATTCACACTTGCTAAACTTAGCATAAAGCTTATTCTCTCTTAAGATTTGCAGAGCAAGGTGAAGGTGCTCTTCGTGGCTCGCCTCGTCAGGAGAATAGACGAGAATATCATCGATGAATACCACTATGAACTGATCCAGGAATGGCTTGAACACTCTGTTCATAAGGTCCATGAATGCTGCTGGTGCGTTGGTCAGACCAAAGGGCATCACTGTGAATTCATAGTGCTCGTATCTGGTTCGAAAGGCTGTCTTGGGAATGTCTTCAGCCCTGACCTTCAATTGGTGATATCCTGTCCTGAGATCCAGTTTAGAAAAGACGGCGGCTCCTTTAAGATGATCGAACAGATCGTCTATCCGAGGTAGAGGGTACCTGTTCTTGATTGTGATCTTGTTCAATTCCCTGTAGTCGATGCATAATCTCATACTTCCGTCTTTTTTCTTTACGAAGAGTACTGGAGCTCCCCACGGGGACACACTTGGTCGAATCTGCCTTTTATCTAGCAATTCTTGGAGTTGTTCCTTTAACTCCTTGAGTTCGGCTGGTGCCATTCTGTACGGTGCCTTAGAGATTGGTGTCGCACCGGGAACCAGGTTGATTTCGAACTCCACTTCGTGGTCCGGGACCGTCCCTGAGAGTTCTTCTGGAAAAACATCTGGGAATTCTCTTACTACCGGGATGTCCTCCAGTATCAGCTCGACTTCTTCTTTTGCCTCACTGACCATTGCTAGGTAGATGTCTTCTCCGGATTTCATGGCTTTCCAAGCTTGAGATGCGGACAATAGTGATTTTCGTCCCTTAGATTTACCGTGAAACACGACTTCTTTCTGCTCTGCGGTTAGGAGTTTAACTCTCTTCCCTTTACAATCTACTATTGCACTGTTCATGGCTAACCAATCCATCCCTAAGATTACGTCGAAATCGACCATGATCAACTGTATTAAATCGGCGCTAAAATTCTGATCATTAATACTGATTTTACAATCTCTGTAAATCTCGTCCGTTTCCACGGCTCTGTTAGTAGGTGTGGCTATTCGGAAAGGTTCGGTTAGCTTATCGGGCCTACATCCTAACTTTTTAGCAAATCTCTTAGACATAAAAGAATGGGTAGCACCGCAGTCAAACAATGCATAGGCAGGTACTGATTGAATTAGAATGGTACCTGACACGACCTCAGTTGCGTCGTCAGCCTCTTCCTGAGTCATGGCAAAGATCCTAGCATTGGGTTTGTCCTCTTTTGGTTTACTAGGGCCTGCTCCCGTATTTGGCCCAGTTCCTCTGTTTGGCCCTGCTGGTCGGTTGGCGGCGGTAGGACATTCTGCAACTCGGTGTCCCGCTTTCCCACATCCAAAGCATACACCGCTGGCCCTTCGGCATTCCCCGGAGTGCTTGAAGCCACATGTTGAGCATGGCTTGAGTCCTTGATAGTTAGTGGCGGGGGATTGCCCGGAGGGAGGTCCACCTGACTGATTGGGCCTCTTGAACACTGGTCTCCCTTGAGAAGGCTGGCTGTTAAGGGGTCGCTTGTTCCTGTATTCCTCTTCTCTTCGATGAATATCAGCCTCGGCTCGGATAGCCGCACCCATCAAATCTAAAAAGTTGGCAGGTTGGTAGACCGCTAGAGCTGATTGGATCCTGCTATTCAATCCTTTCTTAAAGCGGTGCAATTTCAGAACTTCGTCTGCCATGATTGCTGGAGCATAAGATCCGAGAGCATTGAACTGAAAGGTGTATTCCACCACTGACATGTCTGGAGTCTGAATGAAATTTTCAAATTCACTTAGCTTCTGCAGTCTGACTTCTGCCGGGTAGTATTGTTTCAGAAATGTTTCCCGGAAGATACGCCATGTGATTGGCCCAGCAGCGGTCATGGCTGGCGAGACTGCTTCCCACCATTTAGCTGCCTTGTCTTCCAGGAAGGGCACTATCACGTCCACTTTTAGTGCATCCGGGACTTCCAACAGTCTCAACTGAGTTTCCACACTCTTTAGCCAACTCTGGCTAACTTTAGGATCAGCTGCGACACTGAAAGTTGGACACCTGTTTTGCGTAGTGACTCATAATGAAACTTGACCCCATGCTGTGGTGGAGGTGGGGGCTGTTGGTTAGCATTGGGGTTCACTAACCCCTGAAGTGTCGTTGCCACGATCGTGGCTATAGCCATTAGGTCTGCTTGATTGAGATTGAACTGAGGTGGTGGAGGCCCGTGGTGTGGTGGAGGCCCGTTGCCTTCTTCATTAGTGTTGTTGTTGTTGTTAGCATAACGGGGGTTGCGGTTCTGTCTCGGTGGTCTACCGGCCATTTCCTACAAGTTAAACGTTCTAAGAATTCGTTGTATATATCGACAAGATTTAATAGATAAGTTATGCTGGACAACTGAGTAAATAAATAAACATAACTTGAATATAGATGCACGACTGAGATAAATAATAATCATACTTAATTAATTTTCGAATTTAAAGAAACAACTGAATGAACAAAACGTACTGAATGGAAATAAGTCATGCTGACTGAAAGTAAAATAGCAACAATGGAAGGATAAACTCCTAGTAATAAGGAAAGGTAACTAAGGAACTCCAATCGTCTATCTCTCCATCTCCTATGGCAGCTATAGGCTCATCTATTTCCACAGGTGCTTCTTCTTCCGGCTCCTCTTCCGGCTCTTCCTCTTGCAGTATCTCCACCATGTGGGTGAGTTGGGCATTCTCTGTAGTAAGCTGAGCATTCTTTGCATTGAGCTGGGCCACCTGCACCTTCCACTCCTGAACGTCTGCCTCTGCCTTGTCCAATAGATCTACGGTACACTGGTGGCGCAGTTCGTACCCCTTCTTGTTCTCCTTGATCTTGTTCTTCAGTGTTTCCCCATGTTGAGTCAGCTGGTAGTTCACCTTGGCAATGCAGCTTATAGCCTCACTCAAATTTTCTAGTCTCTTTTTGCTCCTGGTATTCAGCTGTTTTTCTTCCTCCAATTCTTTGCGATAGCGCTCCACATCCTCTCGCAACTTTCCATTTTGATATTTGCACTGCTCTACGACGTCCCGTAGGTCCATGTTATCTCCCCTAACTAGTTCACCTTGATAGATAGACTGATTAAGGCGGACTTGAATCTCTTCTTTCTCAGCGGTTAAGGTTTCGACCTCACTCCTCCTCTCACTCAATCGGGCTCTAAGTCGTCGAATCTGACGGGACTGATAGTGAAGGGCAAGCTCCTTCAAACGAAGGGCAGCTTGGACACGAGTACGGGGTCGCATGGGAGAAGATGGAGCCATTTCCTGAAATAAAAAATGGAAATGCTCAGAATCCGAAATAGACAGTATATAACAAGTGAGAATATGCAATATATATGAAATTTTCGAAATTTAAATAAATATATATTTTTTTCCAAAAATGGAAAGTTTGGAATTAGACATATGGGTTCGAAGCATATGTCGAGAGGATTCCAGAACAGTTGACGGAATCGAATTCGGAGTTTCTTACGAAAAGTTATAAGGGTTACAAAACTTTCCTAAAACGGCAAAAACGACGTTTCGGGGGCCTAAACGGAGGATTTTCGCGATTCCAAGGTGGTGCTCACGACTTTAGGGTGGTGAGCCTTGATCGTTGGGCCGTTTCGGAGGGGGTAGCATCGGCCTCGAGTTAAAATTCCACAGAAAATTTTTAGGTTTTTTTTTTTTTTGAAAATCGATTTTTCCCAACCAGACTATGAACCTGACGGCTCTGATACCACTTAAATGTCACACCCCGAAACTCGGGATGGACACCGGTGTCGTTTACAATCACACAATTGAAAACAACAAGCCTTTCGTAGTACAGATTAAACCGAAACCAGTTTATATATCATAATCTCAAAATGTAACAATTGTCTTTACAATCACCGAAATAAATAAGACGACAGAGTTTTAAATGCGGAAACGTAAACACTGAAATAAAGTAACTTAAACTAATCCAAGTTCTTGAATGTTCACCATCCCCAAAACTGTTCGGACTCCTCATCCTCGAGTTCTTCTTCGGGCTTATCTGGGAAGGGTTGTAAGGGGGGTGAGTATTTTGGGAATACTCAGTAAATGGGGGAAAATCGAGCACAATAAAGACAACATGCATAATTTCGAAACATACGTACTTCATAAACATGCATAACATTGACACGGCACTGCGACTCATCTACTTTCTACGGTTTACTGACGTCAGTCCCTAATTTTTAATCCTCTAAGAGGGCGAGGCCGTATAGCGGTTATGTCCCCCACCGCGTAAGGGTATGTCGTGGTTGGGATTCCCTCCCGTATACAGTCGACTCCTCACAGTGCTTTTAAAATCGTATGACGATACAAGAGTAGAAAGAAAATTGTACTCGACTATTTATTTTCTTGTAAAAATCGAAAACATGTATGCATAAATTCGAGATTTTAAAGTTTAAAAATAGCCCACTTACAATAAATATTTGTGCGAAAAACGTAGGTGCTTGGCTTGAAAGGTGGATCGCTTCGTGCTCCTTACTCGGGCAGTGCTTCGGCTTGGTTCCTTGGACGGTTTTTGTGCAGTATTTCGGCTAGGGGGATCTGCTGAATTTTCGAAAATTGCAGCTATGGGTCTCGATATTTTGGTGTAAGGAATGGCTAGGAGGGTTGGCCTATGTATAGGTGAGGGGAGGGTGCTCTACTTGGTATTCAAATCTTACCCAATTAGGCCTCAAATCTCTCAATGTTTGACCTCCAATTTCCTTGCTCTTTTTCGAGATTCAGCTACCAAGTTTGTGAGATTAAATCCTTGATTCATTCCTCCTTGATTGGTTCGAAAATAGTGATGCTAACTTGGGGAGGATTTTGAGCCATCTTTGATTATTTTCTTCCAAGTAACCATGTATCTATCCACCTCAATAATTAGGCAATTAATCTAAGAAGATTTCGAAAATCTTAAGCAATAATCAAGCCCCAATCCTTCTAATCTGCATGATATTCACTCTTGCAATAATTTCCTTCAATTTCGAAAATTGCATGCTTAAACACAATATATACATACCATATTGCATGTCCAATAGTATCTCCACATATCCCATAAAATATTCTCTATTATGCAAGTCTTATTTTATACAATACAAAAATCTTATGTTAAGATTTCCCTTGCCATTATTTAATTAAATGGTGGGAAGAAAAAAATCGGATCTTCACATCGACAAGCTCACAAGGCGATGATTGCTGAATAAAGCAAAAGTCTGCGGGCATATTCTAGTTCCGAGTTTTCTGAATTAGAGAGGCAATCCAATGAAAGTGATGCTGGATAGATTCAGTGTCTCATGACAGATATTGATTCAACCCCAACTACAAATGAGGTATTTGATTTTGACTCAGAAGAATTTACACGTAATGACTTGGTTAAAGCATTGCGTGACATAGTTGAAGAGTACTCAAAATTATCTCAATCAATCGAGGTAGTTAAAACTGAAAACCAAGACTTGTTGGATCAAATAAATAAATTCACTCATGGAATAAGTTTTCTGTTTCATTAGAGAAGATGCAAGAGCTACAGAAGCAATCTGGAGGCAAAACTGGTATCAGATTCAGTAGCCATGAAAACATTAATGAAATCAGTACTCAGTCGAAACTGAATATGTTCAAAGGGAAATATATTCACTTTGTTAAATACAGTACGATATATGAACACAACAAACCTAATGTTCAAGTTGAGAAACCTATAAATCAGATTAAAAAAGACAGACATGCTGGTCTAGGTTATGTTCAACCGAGAGGAAAGCTCATCTGAACAATTGATCCAGTAAATCATAAGTTTCAGTAGAACATTCCTCAACAAAGGTTAAAAACTACCGATACTATGATTGTAAGCCAGTTCATAAGAAATATAAAATAGAAAACAAGTACATGGGAGAACTATATCATAAAGTGCATTTTGTTAAGAATAAATCATCAGGTACACGCACCTCTGAGGCTACTCAAAGCACAAAATCTTTCAGGATTGTACAAATATGGGTTCCTAAGAGATTAATTAGTTTTGGACCCAAATAGACAGAGTACTATTCACTGAACTTTGTGATTGCAGGAAATGAAGAAAATAATTATAAACAGTAGCTTCATCTGGTATCTGGTGGATATTATAGGCATATGACTGGCCAAGAAAATCTACTTTCAGAAGTATGTAGTTGTAGTGGTCCAAAAATAACTTTTGGGGACAACTCAAAAGGTAAAACTTTGGGTAAGGGTAATAATATTCATGAAAATATCATTATTAATGATGTACTTATGGTAGAGAATTTATGCTATAATTAAATCAACGTTAGTCAACTTTGTGACAATGATTACTAGATAGCCTTCCAAAAGCACACATGTAGTTAAAAATATTTATGGTTCTACTGTTTTATTGTTGTGAAGTGGTAAAATTGTGTAAAAAAAATCGTGTAAAAAAAATTATTGTTGTGAAGTGGTGTAAGAAAATGGATCGGAAGTGGAGGTATTTATAGAAAATTCGACGACGGTTAATGAAACAACCGTCGCTAATCGACGGTTACCGAATAAATCGTCGCTATGTATGGCAGGTTTTTCAAAATTTAAATTAGGCGACGATTTATCTCGTGACCGTCGCTATATTTAGCAACGTTAATGCTATAACCGTCGTTAATATTAGCGACGGGTTTAGTAAAATAATCGCTAAGTGAATACATGCGACGGTTTGACTTTACCCGTCGCTAAATGTAGCCACGGTTTGGTAACACTGTCGCTAAATGTAGCAACGGTTTGATAACATTGTCGCTAAATAAAGTGACGGGTGTCAGTAAAACCGTCGTATTTTTGAAAAAACGACGGTTTGTATTAAACCGTCGCGAATATTAGCGACGGTTTTTGCGTATGACAACAGTTCCGGAATGCTCTTAACACTTATATCAATAAGAACAATGTATAAAAAAGGTTTATAAATGTATTTAATAGGTGAAATTTTCAAATCAATCCGAAAAAAACAGAGCTATAAGGGCGGTCCACAACACCGGTTTTGTGAAACCACTGTTAAAAATATTCAACTAGAGTAGTTTCCAGAATGATTCTAATAGTTAAATCAATAGGAGCAATTTATAGCAGCGATTGATACAAAGCGGTACTAAAAATTGCGCAACTAAAGCGGTTATGCGACCACTCCTAAAAATAAGGAAATAGAAACGGTTTAAGTAAAACCGATTTTGTTGTTCAGTTTGCACGAGCGGTTTTAGAAGTGCTCCTCAAAAACTGCTTCTAGAAACACTTCTTTTTTAGTGATCTTCATAGTAGCTTATTAGCGCCTTGGATCATATGGTCACCCACAGGACATGATACATGGTCAACCACAGTTGCTCAGTATATACGAATATCCTATAACATGTACATGGTTTTCATGCACGATATGTTTAAAGATTCCATTGTTGACTACGAATTGAAGACGTATGTTCTTATGATACATCTTGATATGTACAAATAACAATTTGATGAATTTATAAACTCATGTAGCTCATGTATTGCAGGATCAAGTAATGAAGATGATTAGGATGTCGGTTCACCAATGGATGCTTGTCACTTGTCTTATCTCGATGAGGACCTGGGCATGAGATCGCTAATACTCAAGCTCTATTTTTAATAATGATATAACATACAATATAGTTAATATGAGTGAAAAAGTGTTACACCAATGGAGTTTAGCAGTTACCTCGAAAATATGCTAATATGAAATTTTTTCTTAAACATCGTAAGAAAATAACCTTTGCCGTTCACCGAAGTTTTTCCTCGAGCGCAGATACATTTAAGTTAAAAACAATTAAATAGTTAAATAATATTAGGCATAATTAATTAAACAATTAAATAAGTGCAAACATGCAGTTCTCTAGACGGTTTTAGGCAAATCACACAGTGAATTCCAAAATATAAAATAATAATACATTATCTTTTTTAAAAATAGTACGAACAAATTAAGATTAAAAGTGATAATTATATAAAAGATATGAATTTAATCAAAATAAACGTGTAATTTTTAAATTATATATAATGAAAATGTTACATGTGCTTGATTTATTTTGAATGAAAATATTGACTATGTTTCTCCATCAACATTTTATGCATGTGTATTCGAGGCCTCTCATTGGATCATATTAATCGAAACAAGCATTCTTCGTTTTTGTGGCGATTAACGAAGCTTGTTACGACAGATAATTGCTTAGATCAATCGAAATGTGGTGATTTGACTGTTTTACTGTTCAAAATATTAATTGCACTGTTAAATTAGTTACAAATTTTGATAAATCAATAAAAAATTGATCATATAATTAATATCAGAGCAAGATCATAGTTCAAATCATGTGGATTTCAATTAGTATATATAATTATTGAGATATGACCAAAAAAAAAAAAAGATTTAGTACGTTCGAATTAAATTCAGAATATAATGCCTATGGCATTCAATTGTATACAAATAAATAGAGCTCAGATTTTGCACTGGATTTTAAGTTTTGGTTCATTAAATTCTCAAAGTTTGTTTTGGTATATTAATTTTTAATTTTCGGTTATGTTGTTCAAATTGTATTTATGACAAATCAGTAATTTTCGATGTCACGTAAGCATTTTTCGATTTTATGTCAGTATATTTTCTAGTATCACGTCAGTATTAAGATCAAAATGTCTATAATAAAAGATACAGTTTATCAAAACCAAACTTTAAAAGTTAAACAGACTAAAACCTAAAATTTATTAAGTTAGTGGATAAAAAATACTATTTTCCTAACTTTTTGAACATTGCAATTTATATGTAAGTTGGTGATTGTTAAAGTTTTTAGTCAGTGTTTGCTTTGGAACCTTTTGTTTTCCCTTTCTCCTTTATAAAGTGGGGATTGCATTGTGTACACCATAATGAATAAATCCATGATTAGGGAGTGTGAGTTGCTATTTGATTGGAATAATAATGTTGAAGCTACAAAAGGTGAGCTTTCTTTCGGCCATACATTTTTTGAAGGGGGGTGGTTGATATTTTTTGGTTTTATTAGGCGCGGGTTGAGTTTTTCGGATTCAAGTAGTTATAATCGGGAATATGGAAAGTAGGGTTGAGGAAGAAAAACCCGACTACGACCCGAACAATATCGGGTACCCGAATAATGCTAGGTATGTTTAGGTCCATGATATGTATTTTTATAAACAAAAAATACCTTTTTTAATAATTTACATAATTTTTAGTTAATAAAATGTATCATAAAAATTTATTTTAGTATATATGTATATAATCTATAACTAAAATATCCTAATAAAATATTTCTGTATATTTATCTATACGATGAATTTTTAATCAATAGCGTAAAGATTTTATAAAAAAATATTAAATACGTTAAAAATATTTACACGTGAATTATCGCTTATGTGGGTTGCTAGTATATATAACAATCACATGTATAGTATAATATTAGTATCTCTTGGAATGAGATGTAAGAATAAATATAAAGAAATATTTTATTGTAATATTGTAGTTATATATAATATGCTTAATACACACATGGCTTTTAAGTGCTCACAAAACTTAATTATTTGAATTAGTGCTTTCAAAACAAGCTAGGCGAGTCGGTTTGACAGAGAACTGGTCAGGAGTTCGATCCGATAAGTGTTAAAAAACTGTTTGATCGATCAAAGAGGTTCGAACCGGTTGGACCGGTAAAAAAAATATTTGTTATATTTAAAAAATTTTATCTTTTTGTTAATATAAATGATTATTTTGATTTGAATTTTATTAAAAATATTATTTTAGTAATATTAAATTTTATTTAATAAAGATGGAGATAAGTATGAATATTACTAGTACACAACATCAAAGTTACATAACAAAATAAGTATATTCTCATGTAATAAATAGATTTTTTTTTAATTACAAGACGACTCAGTGGAGTTAAAATCATACCAAAGAAAAAGCAAAAAAATTGTGTGAGACGGACTTACGGGTCATATTTTGTGAGATGAATATCTTATTTGAGTCATCCATGAAAAAATATTACTTTTTTATGCTAAGAGTATTATTTTTTATTGTGAATATCGATAGGGCTGACGCGTCTCACAGATAAAAAATTCATGAGACCGTCTCACAAGAAACCTACTCCAAAGAAAACGAGAGAAACAAAATATTGATGATGTAAAAACATTGTAATTAAAGAGGAGGAGAAAACTATACCAAATTGTATCCCTCTTCAGGTATTAATGAAAATGACAAAGCCATAATGCATGTGATCATTTCATTAAAATATGAGAAGAGTTTCGATCGCATGAATAAATCTTCCCTTAGAGAATCTATATTTTATATTGAGAAATTTTCTTAAATACACTTCACACAATTACTATGATCAATTTTAGTCTTCAGTAAAATTAATTTACCCAAATTATCTTTTTATCATATCAAATTACGAAGATATCATGTATCCTTTAAACTCTATTAACCATTAATTTCTTCATTCAAGCTCTTTATTTAGTTTTCACAATTTCTCGAATAATCTTATGAATTTCATGCATTTGGACATAAAGTGATGATAATTTGAGATAATTATTTTGTCGAGTTGCATTTTTATGCATTTTATTTTTTTGAAGGTTTGTTGTGAATACTCATTACATGTTAGTATGAAATAAGGTATAGATTTAATTAAGACCATCGGAGTTTTTGTTTATATTTGTGTAAACTCACATTGATGTAATTATTAAGTTTCATAACTATGGTGATTGATGATTTTGTTTATATTATTTTGCATGAGCGACAATCATAATTAGAATATTATAATCTTGGTGGTTTCGTATGCACTAATTCAAACTAACAATTGATAATTTTATTAAAAATATGTTTACTGATATAAGTAAGTAGTATTAGAAAATTAATATATTATAAATTAAATAAAACTGAACAAATGTTAAATCAACTCTTAAAGAGAAATAATAGATAATTAAACAAACGAATCACAAAAATGAAACATGTGTATTCATAGAAAAATGATATTTTATGATTTTTTTAATTATATAACACATAATGCAAAATATATATAAAAAAAAAAAACTATTTTTAAAATTACGAGTTTGAAATAGACAAAAATAATCAATTTTTCTTTTATATTTTGCATTTTTAGTTCATTATATTAACAAAATGGCTGAGAGCCCCACTCGAGTAAAAGCTTCAACTACAAAAATTAGGATCCCAAATTGCCCCTGGTAGTGGCCCGTGTTGTAGTTCGAGGCATAGCCCAATTTCAGTGAAGCTGAAATGAAACGAAGGTACTTTCCCCAAGGGTAACATCACTAGGAATTGTGTTTAATCCTATATCTTACATTTATTTCCCAATTTCGATCTTTAAATTATTTTTCAATTTTTGTCTTTTCTACATGAGACTGCTTACGTATCATCAGTGTCGTAACAGAATCACGTAGAAAATAATTAATTTTTTTAAAAAAATTAAAAAATAACCGAAACTCGATAATATAGAAGAAAAAAATCACAAAAAGAAAAACAAAAAGGACAGACTTATTTTTCAATTTCATCCTTTTTTATATAAACATATCAACTATATAAGCCAAGATTTGTTCATCAGAAATATATACTCTCTATTGTGTTCAAGATAAAGAGTTATTTAAAATACAACTAAAAAATTAATTACCCTTATTTTCAACTTAAAAAAAAAAAACCCAAAAAAATCACCGGCCAGTAAAGTGATACAACGAAAGTGTAACATTAATTTTAAATAAGATTTTACGAAATTCATTATATTTTAATTATATATATATATATGGATGAAAAGCTGGGATATCAAAACATGAAGCGACACGCAATAGAGAACCCCATGCCCTGAAATCGCATCCACTGATTTTCTCCCTTGTGAAAGTCCCACACCATCCATTTCCAATTAAGGCACTATCGGATCCCTAAGCCTTTTGCACGTCACTTCCCATTGACTCATATCTGAAGATCCCCTTCACCTTGTCCTCTTTCTCCTTTACCCATCAAACGAAACAACATGCAAACCCATTCTTTTTAAAGTCACGATTTTTGTGCATTGGGTGGGTTGTTGGCTGTATGCTTAGGACAAGTGTCACAACCTCGGCAGCACAAAATCAGATCCACGGCTCCAAATCAACCAGCAAACCTAGCTCCTTTTCCTCATCCACTTGACCATTTTTAACAAAAAGATGTTTGCATCCATAGGTTTCTTCATCTGTTTACCTTGACATACAAAAGGAAAGTAAAGTTCCTAAGGAAAAATGTTAAAATAAGGGTGCCTTACAGAAACCCTTTTGAAAACTTTTATGCCCTCTCGCATATATCGTTAATCCCACCCACCGGGACAACACACACATAGGTATATGCCTCGTGCAAATACATAAGAGAGATATATATATCTCATGCAGTGGCGGAGCCATGTTCATTGGCACATGAAAAAAAAATATTATGTATAGTTTTGGATCAACTTAATATTAGTTCGAGTTGATCAATTTAAAACATTAAAGGATTTAGGAGTTTAAAACGATATTCCGGACTACTCCCTTGATCTCACGTCTCCTTCTTAACTCGATCCCTTTTTCTTTCAACCTTTTCTTTTGGGCTACTTTTCTTTGTTCGGAATAAGAATATAGATGAATTGAATAGGCTTAAACTTAAATCTTTTTGCTTCATTTTTCAATAATATATTGTTTTTGAGCCGAACCTAATTTAATTCTACAGTGTTTTGGAGATTTCGAATCAAGTTTAAGAATAAGTTACTGTTCCACCTCTCTCAAGTGTAATATAATAATTATTAAGTATATCAAAATTAAATGAGATTTTGGGTGACTATTAACTTATTTTTTTTTATATATTTAAGCTGAATTTAAACCTATAAAAGTTGACAGAATTAGAATTAAAATTTAATATTAAAAAAATGAATAAGATTGAGCCCACTCCACTATTTCTAACTGTATAAATTGCCATCATTATTGCATGTAATGGCCATCTTTTGAAAACAATTAAGGAGATATATATTAACCTTCGCGGTCGAATATGGCGGTTTCGATATTCTCCGGCATGCCTCCCGCATCTTCGATTTTTACCTTATACGCCTCCATTTCAGCTCTACTTCTGATGCTTCAGACCATTTTGAACCAACTTGTGCCAGGACAGGTTCAAGACTATATACTCAACAAAATTCAACTCTACTTCATGCCAAGATCTTCCATTAACGCCACCATTGTTATCGAAGAAAGAGATGGCATGTCCTTGAACGAAATTTACAGCGCTGCTGAAATCTATCTATGCACCAAAACGAGGCTAAATATTGGGCGTGTGAAGATCAGCAAACGCCACAAAGACACCAATGTGAGCATCAAGTTCGCTCAATCTGAAAAGATCGCGGATAGCTTCAATGGGATGGAGCTTCAATGGCGGTTCGTGAACGAGGAGATGAGAAAGACTTCGAAAGTGATCGATGAAGAAACTGATAATGTTCTTCTTGAATCGGAGAAACGGTATTTCGAGCTGTGTTTCGATAAGAAGTACACGGGTAAAGTGCTGGATTCTTACGTGCCTTTCGTGCTTGAAAAGGCGAACTCCATCAGATCTGAGAATAATGTCGTTAAGCTTCATACACTGGCTTGCGCTGCTCCTTATACATCTTCAATCGTGTGGGATTCTATTAATCTCCAACACCCATCCACTTTTGACACAATTGCCATGGACTGTGCCCAGAAACAGGCTCTGATCGATGATTTGGGAAGGTTTCTGAGTAGAAGAGACTTTTACAGGAAAGTGGGCAGA
This sequence comes from Primulina eburnea, assembly GCF_022965805.1. Lineage (NCBI taxonomy): Eukaryota > Viridiplantae > Streptophyta > Magnoliopsida > Lamiales > Gesneriaceae > Primulina > Primulina eburnea. The sequence continues at coordinate 8,942,663 of NC_133110.1, read as the reverse complement.
GCCTGGAAGAGAGGGTACATGCTATACGGCCCTCCAGGGACTGGAAAATCCAGTTTGATCGCTGCAATTGCTAATTATCTCAAGTTTGACGTATATGATTTGGAGCTGACTAACATAAAACGCAACTCGGATTTGAGGAAACTTTTGCTTAGGACAGCGAATAGATCCATACTCGTGATTGAAGACATTGATTGCAGCACAGAGTCGGCCGACAGAAATGGGCAGACCTGCAGAAATGGACCTGGACAGTGTCGGCCCGATCAGCAGGTTAATCATATGTTCACACAATTGTTAGTGACTGCCCAACATTATTATGATAAAATATAGAGTTTTCAGTGTCTGGAGTGTGTGAACTTATTAATATCAAAAGTTTAAAGCTCAAGAGAAATGAAAATATTAGTGTTCATCTTTTTAATAACTTTTCAATGCAGTTCACGCTGTCGGGCTTGCTGAACTTCGTGGACGGGCTATGGTCGAGCTGTGGAGATGAGCGGATTATCATATTCACCACGAACAACAGAGACAAACTTGACCCGGCGTTGTTGCGGCCTGGCAGGATGGACATGCACATTCACATGTCCTACCTGACGCGAGACGGTTTCAAACTATTGGCCTCAACATATCTTGGGATCCATGATCAACACTCGTGTTTCGGAGAGATTGAGGAATTGATTGAGAATATGAGAGTCACACCTGCAGAGGTTGCAGAGGAACTGATGAGGGGCGATGATGCTCATAAAGCTCTTGAAGGGCTGATTAATTTTCTCAAGTCGAAGAGTAGTGAAGCCGAAACTTCGTAAAATGAATTGGTTCAGAAAGCAAAAGGAGACGTGGCTGATCAAGAAAGTGACATGGAAATTGTAACAAATAATGGGTGATGGCTAACACAAAACATGATATCATGCAATTATTTGATGATCGGAAGAAGCAAGCAAGATTAAAAATTTGATGTTAGCTTCGAACTGTTTCAAATGACCAATTGGGATTTCTATTAATTAATTCCTTTTGCTAGGTTTCATGTTGTTTTTTTTTGTTAAAATTCGGATCAATGTTAGAATTCGATGGCTTTACTAAGCTCCCACACTCTTCGTCAAGACATGGACCTAAAATTTCGAGAATTATCAGAATCAGCTCAACCCGTCGGCCACTATGACTCTCGATTCCCAAATGTCCACTAGAAGATAACGGGGCTGAGCGATCCCACCATCAAGATGTATCACAAAATATAACAAGCTCAACATATATATTATGCAACATATTAATATCAAACCAGTAAAACATGTATCATGCATACAAATATGGAGCATATAAGTGTGTGTACTACGATGATCATCTCAATCAGTACATTATGTACCTCTAGTTAAATCTATATGTAAATCCTAATCGTCCAACCTTCGTCCATCGTCAGCCATTGATTTCATCTCGATTTGCATGCTCGGAGTCGCCGACCACTCTCCGATTCGTCACTCACTCAAAAAGCATTTGGAAGCAACGCGAATGCTTTCTATTCATTTCTTGTGTCTAAAATGGAATCCCAAATAACAACAATAGTCGATTGTACTAGAGATCACATTGGCCTCAAGTGCGTAAAATCTTACCTTTTGGCTCAAAGCATCAACTAGGGGATTTGTTAATCCTAGATGGTATTTTATTTCACAGTCATAATCTTTCAGTAAATCCATTCATCTTCTTTGGCACATATTCAACTCCTCTTGAGCGAAGAGATCTTCAAAATCTTATGATTAGAATATATCTCAAATCTCTCACCGTAAAGATAATGTTACCAAAGCTTCAAAGAAAAAACAAACGCTGCCAGTTCTTGATCGTGAACTGGGTAATTCTTTTTGTTCTTCTTCAATTATCTAGAAGAAAAGTTAATCAAATGACCATTATGGGTCAAAAAACACCCTAAGCCTTGCAGCGATGCATCGGTATAAACAAATTACCAAGCCGATCTTGATTGCAGAGAAAACACTAGTGCAGCCGTCAATCTTTGATGTAATTCATTCAAACAACTCTTCACATTCGTTTGTCCATTCAAACCGAGCATTCTTCTATGTAAATTGGGTCAATGGCGTAGTTATCTATGAGGAGGTAAATCTTCGGTAATAACTTGCCAAGCTTAGAAAACTTCGAATTTCTTGGGTTGATTCCAATCATGACCAATTTAGTACATCCTCAATCTTACTAGGGTCAATCGATATCCCGTCCTTGGATATAACATGTCCCAAGAAGATAACTTTGTTGACCCAAAATCACACACATACAAATGATGATTTCTCAGTGTTTGCCACACGATCCTCAGATGTTGGGCATGCTAATCTAGGCCATGAGAATACACCAGTATGTCGTCAATGAAAAACATGACAAACTTATCGATGAATTATCTGAAAACAGGTCATCAAATCAATGAACAATGTTGGGTCATCCGTCAAATCGAAAGGCATTACCAAAAACTCATAATGCTCATATCGAGTCTGGTTCTCATCTTTTACCTCCACTTCTTTCACTTATTCTAGAAAATAATGAACTACTAAAATCAATAAGATCAATTTCGATATTTTCTTCTACAATATTATTGAAAATATATCTAATTAATCACCAGTACTCTCTTATTGAATGTTTTCTTCCACAAGAGTTTCAATAAGATTTTCATCTTCAATTCCATCTCCTTTATCATACGTGTAGTATCCAAATTCAGTATACGTATAACCCATGCATTTATTTTATTATTAAAGCATTTATTTAATTTTAAAACGAGTCTTAGTAGTGCATGATTTATTTAAGTGCATTATTTTAAATTAATTATGTTTATGCGATGTACGTTAAAATATTTTTCGAGTTTCATGTTTCAGGCGATTACTCGGGGCGGGATCGAGGAAAAGAGATCGGTGACGATTTTGACGATTTTAAATGTGGTATTTTATTTTAAGTTGAGGTTGGGGCATTTTTAAATAATTATTTAGTTTAGAATTTTAAATCCTAACTTATTTATTTAGTGTATTTAAAAGTTTAAAACTTTTCAAATTAGCACTTTTGTGGATTTTTATTTTGTTAAATGAGAATGTTATAAAATTAGCGTGTATTTTATTTCAATTAAGGAAATTGAGTGAGTTAGTGTTTGATTAACTTTTAATTAGTGGTTAATTGATTATTAAGCAATTTATTTCCCTAAATTCACCACTAACTCACGCACACACACACTTTTACACACACTAATTACCGATCACACACACACGCACACTTCACTACTCAAGTTTTATATTTTGAGAATAGAAAACCTAGGGCTCCTTCCCTAGTGCAGCCGCCCACCCCTCTGCATAATTTCCAGCAATATTTCGTTGAGTTTAAATTGCATAAAGATATATACCTTTCAGAATAATTTAACATATAGCCTGCATCATCTAAATATTAATTAAATAATTAAATTATTTCAATTATGTATGAGATTTACCTGTACTGATTTTTGGGCACACAAATATGATGGGTACACTGAACATTCCTCCCTCAGTTTATTTAAGTGATTATCATTTATCGAATCCTATATTTGATATAAAATTACCTTTAAGTTTAAATGAATTGAATCGCATTCCCACAACATCATATTATAGAATACTCAGTAACTACGTATGAACCGGCGTCGCAATACCTTTCCTCATGTTGGTTGGGAAGTGTAAACATTCTACAAATCAAACGACAATTAATTCCTAATTTGATTTGTTATAATCTACTAAAAAAATGTTATGCCAAAAACATTGGAAACAATACTGGAAATTGAATAAATTAACTCCTGACTTGACATATTCACATTAAACAGTAAGAATTTACAAAACATAAAAATATAATAATGCTGATAAAAATGAACGTTGGAAACTAGACTAAGAAACTGAAATTGCTTGAAACTAGAGCTATTGAATTTGCATAGTGTTTGCAAGTTTGTTGAGTGTTGAAATGTCTTCTGCGGATATATTTTTTTCCTCTTTTTATTCGGTGAGAGTTTTTCTTATTCCCCAGTTTCTCCATTGTCTTTGCCATGATGTTGCCCATGATTTTCCCAGAACCCATTCAAATTCTTTCTGAGACCATCCATGGGCTTGGCTTATATTATATGGGGCTTTCTATATCTCTTTCTGTCAGTTAGCTCCTTGTATTGGGTTTAATGGGTAAAATTTAATTGGGCCCAATTAAATTCTAGTTCAAATGGGTTTGACTTTGTCAACCAACTTCTTTTATCATGTTTGTTTGTTTTGTTTCCGTTTATCTATATTATTTTATTAAATTTGAGTTATTTAGAGTAACTGTCTTTATTGTCATGGTCTGTTTTAATAATTATATATATTAATATAATGTTAAAATGTTAATATAAGTTATATGTAGTTCAGCGGATAAAATTATTATTTATCGGTGTTTAGGTTATAGGTTGAGGTCATTTTTTTAAATTTATTTTTAAATTTATATATCAAAAATAGAGTGTAGTCTCTCACTATTTCTTATAATTATATTTTGATCATCATTTAAATATAAATCAAATGAATTATAAAAAATATTATACAAGTACGCAACGCGTGCGTCGGTGCACTAGTAATAAATAAATATGTATGGTTGCCCAATGAAATATATTTTCTCATAGTAGGTCTCTTGTAATACAGTATCACGGATCTTTATCTGTGAGACGGGTCAATCCTACCGATATTTACAATAAAAAATAATACTCTTAGCATAAAAGGTAATATTTTTTCATGGATGACCCAAATAAGATATATGTCTCACAAAATACGACCCATGAGATCATCTCACACAATTTTTTGTCATTTTCTTAATTTTGAAACATTAAATCTAAGAAAAATTTATGGTTCGTAATACTCTTTTCTTCGCCATACAATAATTGTATCGAAAGAAAATGATCTTGATTGGTGCAAAAATGACTTCAAATCAAATGTACTTATTGACCAATCCAGAACGATTTCACTCGGTCAATTTTGCTATATTTTGATTTTTGTATTCAAACTTGCAAAAGAAATGGATCTAAAAATAAATTAGAGTTGATATTATTGGATAGTTGACCGACCGAATATTGTCTCTCGTCCACTTGCTATAGCTATGTTCAATTTTCACTAAATCTTTACCGTGATAGATTTTTTAAAAAAGAAAAATAATAGTAATAATAATTATAATTATTTTAATATTAATTAATATACAATATGATGATACCGAAATTTCTATAGGTCCAAGCTGGTGAGCGTAATCTTCGAACCTTCAATGTTTTGAGCCAAGACTGATGAATTGATGAAAATATGCACAAATGAGCAACAGTTAGGTGGACCAAATATTTTTTTACGTGACCACTCTGACGCTCAAGCCAGATCTTGACTCAAGAAGAAAGATAAGCAATAAACTATGGTATGTAAAGTAGTGCTAAATGAAACAATCTGTGAATGAATCGAACAATGAATTATACCTGAAATTTATAAGCGTTGAGAGGACTAGTTACCGCACTGAGAAGAAATCTATTTTAAATAAGTTTCCCTTGTAAAGATACATTCTTAACATATCCTTGTAAATCCGAATATATCCCGGATATTTTGGTAGATTTAATCATATCGCAAGATTCTTAAGATTACCATGTATTTAAAAAGATCGCTCATGTATTCGATATCTGATAAAGTTCCAAGGGTAGACCTCGAACACTTAGGTCAAGATTGAGTTTCAGCTGGTATAATTAGTTCAAGGCTTATACTCAGCCCGCATATTGAGACTTGTACCATATTATATAACATACTCCCTCTAATATAAAGATCGAGGTAATGGGATTTCATAGGTAAATATTAGTGGGGTGTGTTTAATGTAGAGATTTAATGACTTTCAATAACTTTTTTAAATGATAGATTTATATGGATTTGATAGATTTTTATTGACTCTTATAGAATCTTATAGATTTTCAAACAGAATTCCATAGATTTTTGTAGACTTTTTGCAAGATTTTGATAGATATTTACAAATCTTTTGATTAATGTTGCAAATTTTGTTTCTTTGAACTAATAATTATTTAGTATAAATAACATCTTCAATTTGAAATAAATTTACTTATTTAAAAAGTAAATTTCTTTTAACTAATAATTATTTCTTTGAACTAATAATTATTTAACATAAATAACATATTCACTTTAAAATAAATTTACTTATTTAAAAAATAAATATGCTTAATATATGAAAAAATCACAATTCAATTTAACAAAATCAAAATTTCAATTCCTCCGTGTCTATTCAACATGCATAAATAATTAATCAATAAAATTTTAATTTATAAGCATATATAAAAATTTAATCAATATAGATAAATAACTAATCAAAACATTATGAAATTTGATAAATTTTAAGCAATTTTTTTATGAAAAAATCTAAGGTTCGTTATTGTCAATATGATCAACGTCCAAATTCGATTTGCTATAGTATCTCTCCATGCATTTGCATTTGCATTTGCTCGTTGTTGTTCTTCAGTGTCAAATATTTGATCAAAGTTATTATCCTCGTAAACTTGTTCTGTTGAAGGTTGTGGAAATTCATTCTCTGGTTCAACTAAAATTCATCAAATCGACACTACTTTCGAAGAAAATTATGCAATCCGGCACAAACTACTTCGGAGACTTTAAAAAATACCCGACCCGAAAAATCGGGGATCCCATCCTCGTTTGGGTTTTTTCACGTGGGAAAAGTTGTCATCCCTAAACTCTTTTATGTCCAAGATATATTTGCTTAAAGAGGGGAACTAAGAAAACTTCATTTCCAATAATTTTATTAAATGGAGATTCATTTCCTTAAATTAATAAATTGAAATACCACTATTCTATTTCAAAAAAGGGAAAAAAATAGCACCACTCTATATTAATCTTCAGTGTCATGTATTATCACAATCATTACCCTCTCATTTTTTCAGAATTACATTTGCTAAGGTTACTCATAGAAAATTTGAATTCGTTTTCATTATATATTTATATCTTAAGATTTTTTTTATTATCGTTTGAAAAGTAAAATCATGTACATTATTGATGAATGCTATATATATTTCATATTAAAAAGTTATTAAATTTGAATAAAATATAATTATTTAAGTATAATAATATTTTTCAATTCAATTGATTATTATTATTACAAGGTTATCAATAAGTTAGATTTATACCGTGCCTAACTTTTTCAACTTTTTCCTCTTTTTTTGTTAATTAAAAAAATAAAATTTAACATTACAAAATGATAAGACATGAGATAATTGTAAGAGCCAAGATCTTGATTCTGTTAATCTGAGATTTTGATCATATTAATCTGAGATTATCGATTTTAAACTGATGTGATAATAGACGGGCCATTACGAGACCAAATTGGGCCAAACATATGAATTACACAATTTGGGGACAGAACTGTTGGCACCCGAGCGGTAATTGTTGACCGTCCGAGCGCCAATGTTCAACAAGATCATGTTCGGGCATAGGATGTGGCGCCCGGGCGGTAGTTTTTGACCGCCCGAGCGCCAAGGTGTAACACACCGAGTGCTTGGACAGAGACTGCCGCGCCCGAGCGGTAGTTTAGCACCGCTCGAGCGCCGACCGAGATGCAAGAAAAATAAGCCACGTCGCCTTACTTGCAATGGGATGTATATAAAGTGCAATTCTTCAAATTCGGAAGAAAAATTGAGAAGAGCCTCGAGAAAGTTTTGAAGAAAATCCTTACGCCTTTATATTTCGATCCGTCCGTCCAAATTTAAATTCGAGTACGGCATCGTGTTCCTAGCAACGACAGCTACAACAGGACGTAAGTTTTGTTACGTTTTGTTAAGATTTGAAATTATGCTATGTCCAGAATTAGATACGATTCATATATAGTGTTCTTGACATAGTAGACATCATAAAATCGAAGTCAGATTAAGAAACGGATTGATTATGGAACTATTATGATTTTCAGAATGAAACTGACTAGAATTGATGTCAGATTTGTACGGTGGTTGATTGTAAATTATTGGAATTAGTATATACTGGTGTGGTATCACCGGTATCGCAGAATTATACGGTTGTACCGTCAGAATTTAATAAGACAGAGATATTTTGAATCAAATAGAATATTGATACAGTATATTGATATTGTCATTGCCAGATTGAACAGTAACAGACTTTGATTGTATCAGAGTGACAGCAAGAAAGGTATAAATAAATGTTGATTCGGGATTGCACAACTCGAGTTAGGTTTGACTTGAGTTTCCCTAAATCACATACTTTATTTTATTGCATTGATATTTGCAGATTATCAGATGGATATGTTAATCTATTGACTTAGAGCAGAGTCAGAGTTTGAGTCTAGGGCAGATCAGCCTAGCTAGGGCAGAACCGCCGAGTCTTTGTCAGAACCACGAAGACTCTAGACTTACAGTGTATCGATGAGCTTAGATGTAGATCGACGTCTATTGTAGACATTCGATACAGCATACCAAAGTCTAAATTAGATTGGGATCCCTAAGTTAGAAATAAGATAAGATCAGATCAGATCAGATCACTAGTCATTGATTCATGTAGTCAGATTAGATACATGTTTTGATGTTTGTTTATGCTTTTATATATGTTTTATATGATTGCATGTATACATTGTTTATACTGAGATATTTATATCTCACCGGAGTTATCCGGCTGTTGTCTTGTCTGTATGTGTGCATGGCAACAGGTGGGACAGGTTCAGGGTCACAGAGGAGAAGAAAGATCGAGTAGAGTGGAGACTACGGACTTGGACTAGAGATAGGGTTTAAACACTTGATAGTTAGTTGTTGAACCTGAGATATGTATGATTGTATATTGTATCAGATTTATACTTTTATACTGATATGTATAGGAGTTTGATTCCATTACCTTCCGCATTTAAAAAAAATTAGACCCTGTTTACTATAATTGATTAATTAGTCCCAATGATGATTAAAAACATGATTAACGTCCGGGTCCCCACAATAATAAATAATAATGAGATAGTAATAACAATGGATGCACCCGTCATGTTTTCTATGATATTTTTAGAGTTGAATTTTTTTAGCTTGTGCTCGCTAGGGAATTTTTTTTTATCTTGTTGTTGTTTTCTTAGTTTATAATTTATACATGTAGTGATAATTTCGAGGACATTCTGCAAAATGTATTAGGATGAAGTTTTGTTTCATAGCTTGTTTATAGTATCTTTTGTGAACTTTTCTGAAATTGAAAGTTCACACCACATGAATGCACAAAATCGTGTTCTTGTTTTATGTCTGGGGTATGCTTCTAATGATACTTTACCATTCGAGAAATCAACAAACATTGGCTTATTTCAATCATACCTCTGAAATTCGAGGAATCCCCGACTTTCTTTTGAGAGGAGAAAAACGTCGTCTTTGAATGAAGAAGAGAGATATATGAGTGAGAAAGATATTTTATTAGATTAAAAGTCTACCAAAATCTCTAAGGTGAGTAGAAGACAATTTTTGAGTTTCTATGGTTGTACCTAGAGTTTTAAGGTTTGTGCATAAAGAATTATATTAGAATCATCGTAAATCTATGGAAATATTGGATACCTATAGATTTTTATAGATTTCTAAAAAGTCAAGTTTGAATACCACTAGACTTTTTAAGACTCTAGAAAAATCTAATTTGGATGCCACTAAACTTTTATAGAGTTTATGTTCAATAACTCTAGACTTTTAAACTCTACAAAAGTCAATAAAAATAATTAAATTTTCAAGATTGAATACACACCCCTTAGACTACTCTAAAATCGGATCAAATACGTATCTAGGCTCTAGATGAATAAGACTCGACTGAATAGGCGGAACCTCAGCCAAGCATGGCTCAGGGCCTCGACCGTACACAAGGGGCTCGGCCGAGCACCTCTCAGGAGCTTCCTGTGCATCGCTCTGGTGCCTCGGTCGAACACAGGGGCTCGACCTTGTATGGCTTATGGTCAGAGAAAGGTTAGGGCTCGGGAATGATTTAGTTTTCGGGGCACCCCAATAATTTTATTTTATTTTATTTTAAAATAACACTCCCGCATAAAATGAATTATGACCTCATTATCACATCTTTAAACACAGTCTCAACACACGGAAATGTCAGCCATTTTTGTCAGACCTATAAGAGCTGCGATTTCGCAACCAACGAAACTCCGTGATCCCACTAAAATTTTTGCTAAAAGACTGGAATATTTTGAACGGTTGGAGCTCAGAAAATCAATTTATTGGGAGGATATTCGCAGGATAAACCCAAGGAGAATGCCCAGTTTGAATGTGGCAGGCGCCAGTTCGAGTGAAGAGGGTGTTCAAGCTTTTGAACAAGATGCTTTAATGGGAGAGTCTTCATCTTTCGGAGCTGTCGGGATTCAAGCAACTCTCAATAGTTTGGTTGGTAAAAATTTCATTTTATTTTTCTTGATCGGTGTTCTATTTCGTGTTAAATGCTTCTGCAGGTCTTCGTTTTTAATTGGTTCTTCCGAAGGTTTGGAAAATTATCAAGCTATTTGGTGTTTAGGTTATTTTAGAAACCACGGTTTTCTTAGTATAAAGATGAAAGATTGAAGGGTTCTCCAGTTCGAGTTCTTGGTCTCTTTTTTACTAATTATGTTAAATTCGTAACTTCCAATTTTTAAAAGGTTTCCCTGTCACAATCCAAGAGTTGAAAAGTTGTATTCACTTCAAGTGTAACCAAAGAACCCAAGTAGGATCATACCTTTGTAGGCTTATGAACAAACAGGCTAGTTATTTTGTTTTCCAACTGTGTGTTACCCTCCGTTTTGCTTCACTTTTTTCTTTTAAATAAATGCAAGTTTCAATTGCATGACTCAAATTTAAGTTTGAGGTGTTACTTCTGTTCTCATCAATTAAATTCGAATTAAGCTATTTAGTTTACACTCTACCTTTTGTGGACTGGGAGTGACATTGTTCATTATTTTGACTGCTTTATTACAATTGGCGCAGAGCAAGTGGTTAGTTACCGCAGTTTTTTGTTCTATAATCCTCTTGAGGCATGATGCTGAATCGTTGTGGGCTGCTATAGGGTCTGTCACTAATGTCACGCTCTCAACTGCTCTCAAGAGAATACTTAACCAAGAGAGGCCTATTTCCGCGGTAAAATCAGATCCCGGAATGCCATCCTCTCATGCTCAGTCCATCTTTTATACAATCACATTTCTCAATCTGTCGAGTAAGTTTTACCTGTCGAACTTCTTTCAACAGCCACACTGTTGCGATATAGTTTCTTATACAATAGACACCAGGCACATAAGATGCGTGTAAAAACTTCATTCGATTGCATCAAATCAGAAGGAAAAAATTATGTAAGTGAAGGCAAAACTGATTTGCATATAAAGCATAGGTTACCTATTGCATACAAACTAAAGAGAGAGAAGCTAAGAAAATGGGGTAAGAATTATTTTGAAAATCTCAGTCTCAACAAAAAAATGACCAAAATATTTTTTCTAAAGGGTGAAGATTACAACATAGTAAAGATATGATATTCAACTGTCACTTGTCTGCCCCAGCTACACCTGATGTATTCAAACATACATATACACTTATAGATCAATAAATGTACATGTATGCTTGCATATATCAATATATAAGAAATTTCAGGCAATATTTGTTAATTTTGCAAAATATGTTTTCATTCTCCTAAAAAATATATAAACATACACCACATTCTCCAATTATAATCTCCAGAAAAATACTTTATCTCATTTCTTATTTTCCAGTACAGTTATAATTTTTAATTTAGTTCTTTTATCATTTCTCAATAATACTCTATTATTGTCTTCTATAAATATATTTTATTTTATATTTTAAAATGCGTTACGTACAATTAAAATAACTAAATATATATCATGGACCATCATTAAACCAATAAATTCTTCATAAATGATATCGATCTTAAATTCTCCTGCTGAAGATAAAAAAATTAATTCCAATACAATCTCTATACCACATTTTTTCAGAAAAAAATTGTTCCCACACTCAGGAACACCACCGAATGTCACCCCCCGTAATCAAGTCCTTCAATCATATCATAATGATACAACCATCTTATAGAACTAAATTTTTTTTTTATGTTTAGAATTCTTCTCTTGTAATGTGTGGTTCATTATGCAGTCCCCTTGGTCTTCCTTAAACATTATTATCCTTCTGGGCCTTTTTTCTATCTATCTGTTTGTCCTGATCCATGCTTTAAATTTGTCCCTCTTTCTGGATGAGAAACACAAAATGGTTTCAATTAAACCGAGCAACAATTTCTCGCTGAAGCCTGAAAGCATGAAACTGCGGAGTTCATTTAATGTCTGACTGTTACTTATCACTGACAGTGTGTTGCTTAACATATCTCATCATGCATTTTGATATAATTGATGCATTCATCTATGCAGTGGTCGAATGGTACGGACTAAATGCGGTTACAACAACTCTATGTGTGTTTTTCTTTACACTCGGGTCATTTTTGGTAAGTATATGCCAATGAGCATCAGACATACATACGATCAATCACTCTATCATGACTGGATTTCTTGGTAAAAGTTTGTCTTATCAAATATCTCATCATTAGCGATTGGTTGATTCTTATTGATCTAAGGCTGCTTCCTACCTTGGCTGGATCAGATTGCTTTTCAAAATGAATTCACTACTGTCATTTACATACACACGTCTGCTTTGAGATTGTATGGCATTTTGTCAGATTATTTATGCCGGGCAATCAGCATGCGGTAGTCAAAAAATTACTTGACTTGAAGGATTCACAAATATATTTTATTTCAATTGGTGGATTGTTATGGACTGGAAGTATAGAGTTGCTAATTTGCCAATCTTTTTATTTACAGTCATGGTTACGAGTTTCCCAGCAATTCCATACAATTAGCCAGGTCGTTGTGGGAGCTGTTCTTGGATCCATTTTCTGCATTTTATGGTTCTGGTCTTGGAAATCTTATGTTTTGAATTTATTTGCATCTTATGTGTGGGTTAGAATTTTGGTAGTTGTAGGTTCTGTTGCATTTTCTGGGGGTTTTATCTATCATGTTATTCAGTCCTGGATTTTGAAAGAGAGATGATTCTGTTTCTTGTTCAGTGGAATATTTTTATGAAATAAACTTTGAGGAATTCTAGCATTTTCGTCTTATATGTTTTTTTGCTTCCTTGGTTCCTAGTGTGGATTAGAACTTAGAAGTGACTCAAAACAGCAGGCTTGGGGCCTATGGATACATCACATATAAATTTACGTTCATTTGTCAAAAAGCAAATAACTTGGTTGTTTACACCACTCTTTTTTATCCATCAGAAAAAATACACCTCCAGTTTTTTAGAGTATCAGTTAGAGAATTTCATAGCCAATAATGCTTAGACATAACTGCCCGATGAACCAAATGCACACAAAAATTGACAGTAACTTTCTAGTTGTTATTCTGCATAACAAAAATCATGAAAAACCCCATCGTGGAAGAAACTAGGCGTTGTACAACTCACCACAACTTCTTGGTTCCTCTGACACATCTCGATCATGGTTCATGGTTTCATAATAATGTACTCTATCCCACAGATGAACAGTCTCGAAGTTCTTTGACCTTATTTGAGCTTGTGTGTCCATCTCAACCTGGCTTTTGTGCAGTGGAAGTTGAAGCCCAATCTCTGGCTGCAAATCTTATGCATCTGATGCTAACAAATTATACAAAGTCATTTATAATCAACAAGGAGAATGAAAATAATGTTTTCTCGCAACCTTTAGCCCTATGTGAGCATTATATCCCACCGCGTCACATCGTCCCTTCGATATACTTTTATATCACGAAAGTTAAATGTAGCACTAACAGAGAAATTAAGGCCCAAAATTAAGTTTTGCCAACATATAGAAGACATAATGACTAATGTGATACTTCCAATAATTTAGATGAACCACATAAATCAACAAAATATATCCTCAAAAAAAGCAAGTCACCTTCCCAAGCATTGTAAAACTCCAATTGGAGTAGTAGGGTTCAAAGAATGTTCTGCTCCGCCATCACGCTCACTCAGCATTTCTGTGAAGATCGCCCTACTCTTGTGGAATGAAAATCATCAGGTTCACAATCTCATTGCCAATTAAAGGAAGCACACTTCAACACACCATTTTACCTACCTGTACCATTAGCCACGACACTGCTTTCACATCTTCTCAAAGACTTTCTCATCTGCTAGTCATCTGCAATAAAAGATGGAAGCAAGTTCCTGGACAGTGAGTTCTTCTATGGAAGCTACTATTTCCAAGATGCCGTATATATCTCGACTCTGTGAATGAGACTTATCAGAAGCAACAAATGCAGAAACTTGATCTTTGATTTTTATCCAAGACCATCCAGGTTCCTTGATAACACCTTTGGTTCTCATCAGTTTCCTTACATGGGCTGCTTCTCTCCATTTCCCTTTTGAGGCATATATATTAGCTAGGGTGATATGGGTCCCAGCACAAGCTGGATCCAATTGAAGTATCTGCTTCGCAGCAATCCTTGCACATTCAACATCACCACGTTCTTTACTAGCTCTCAGCAGAGTTGACCAAACAACACCATCCTGTTCAAATGGCATGTTTTTTATCATATTCTCGGCTTCCCGTAATCTTCCTCCTCGGCATAGGAGATCAATCATGCAACCATAGTGTTCTTTGGAAGGATTTATTCTGTATTCTTTAGTCATTAAATCAAAATAGTGAAACCCGAGGTCAAGAAGTCCGACATGGTTACAAGCACTAAGAACACCAATAAACGTAATTGCGTCTGGCCTCAAACCTACAATGGAAATTTTCTCAAATAAATCAATAGCTTCTTGGCTGCATCCGTGTTCCGCATACCCATTAATCATCGCTGTCCATGACACTATGTCATCATTCTCTGCCAGATTAAAAATTTTTACGGCCTCTCCTATGCTACCACATTTTGAATACATGTTAATCAAAGAACTTTGTACCAAAGCTGTTTTATCTAAACCGGTTGTTAAAACATTGGCGTGAAGCTGTCTACCTTGATCAAGAATTGACATGCTTCCACAGACACTCAATACACTAGAAAGAGCATATTCAGTGGGCTTCTGACCCTCTCTTTTCATCCTTGAAAGAAGTTCAAAAGCCTCCTCTCCACAACCTCCTTGAGCATATCCTGAAATAATGGTGCTCCATGAAATGACATCTCTTCTGGTCATTTCATGAAAAATAGCCGAAGCTGAGTTAGGCTGTCCACATTTTGAATACATTGTCATGAGGGAGTTTGCCACAGATAATGAATTCGCAAGGCCTACATGGAAAAGTTGTGCATGCAATTGCTGACCCCAATCAAGTTTTGCAATATTTGCGACGCCCGAAACAACGGCTGCATATGTATACCCATTTGGACGTACATCACACCCTATCATCTGCAAAAACAAATGAATTCCCTGTTTCTCTTGGCCTGTCTGCATACATGATGTTATTGAAGTTGTCCAAGAAACCACATCTGGTGTACTCATACTTTCAAACAAGCGGGAACCATACACCAGTCTACCGCACTTGTTGTACATGGTGGCCAAACTATTGGCCACGTATGAGGTCACATCTACACCTTTCTTGATTGTTCTAGCATGTATCTCCCTTCCATGGTTTAAAAACTCAAGATCGGCACATGCCTTTAGTGCAATAGCAAACGTATATGAATCATAGTCAACACCATCTCTCCACATTTTGGCGAAATACATCAACCCACGGTTGTTAAAACCGGCACGAACAAGGCCTGTGATAATGGCAGTCCAAGTCACTACATTCCTTAATGGCATCTCGTCAAACACTTTACAACCATGAAAAACTCTTTCATTCTTCATATACATATCAAGCATTGCACTCCCCACGAAAACCGAGCTCACAAAACCAGTTTTCTCAGAATATCCGTGTAACATCTCCCCATAGCTCAAATTCATGTGTGACCCACATGCCTTAAGCGCCAAGCTGAGTGCGAAGGGATCCATATGGATTTTATGCTCGCCCCATATTTTTGAAAACAACGACAATGCTTCAAATGAACGATTGGCATTTACATAGCCGGAAATCATATTGGTCCAAGAAATTTCATTTTTCTGAGGCAAGCTGTCGAACATATTGCGGGCGCCTTCCAAATCCCCACGTAGTGTCATAAGCCTCAACTGTGAGTTAACTTCCATCATCTTGGTCTGCAAAGCTTCATGTTCATTTGGAATTGAGTGATGTTGAGCATCTTCGACAGACAAAATGTCTCTGGGCGCGGCGTAAGCAATGCATGATGCTGAATGTAATCTTGAGATGGTAAATGGCCTTGATGATAAACACTTGGTACAATGCATTATCATTGTAATGTTAATGCATTGTCTGATTCTCACCGAAATATATGTTAAGGGTTATGTGAAGTTCACCATATATTCAGTATTTGTGCCATTTTTTGAGTATATAACTAGTTATATTTAAGTTTAGTACAAGTACATCTAAATTCAATAGATGAAAATAATATTTTTTTTTCACTTTTATTTAATCCAGATTTTGAACAAGTTAACTCCAAAAATAATTTATTCAAAGATGAATATTCCACAAAATCTTATCAAGAGAAAAATTAAATTTAAGAAAGATATTATATCAAAATAAAATCTTAACATAATTATATAAAAAGACAAAACTATAATTAAATATTAAATATCATATCAAGAAAAAGATAATATTAAAAAAATCAATTTAATATGAAAATTTTATTTCCCTTCAAATGTGACAGCATTTTTCTGAAAAATTGAGGAGGAGGGCATAATTGTAAAATAACAAGGTGTCATCATTTTGATAGCAGAAGATCGATAAACCAAGTTTCTGCTGTTGTGCTCACGAAATCGATTATTGAGTAAATATCTTGTGAGACGGTCTCACGAATCTTTATCTGTGATATTGATCAATCCTACCTATATTCACAATAAAAAATAATAATCTTAACATAAAAGTAATATTTTTTCATTAATGATCCAAATAAGAGATCTGTATTACAAAATATGATCTGTGACTTGATTATTTATATAATTTTTTGAATAAACTTATTTATCGTGAAATTTTGTCGAATGAATTTTGATTATTTTTATTAAATATATATACAGGTATACTAGTGTTTCGTAACACAGATATGTGTCATATTAATTTTTTTCGTGCTTGATAATTTTTACTTAAAAAATATTTATTATTTTATTAGGCTATGATATTCATACATTATTGAGATAATTTGAATTTTTAGATAAATTCCAGATAAATTGAAGAAAAAACGAAAAAAAGATAGATATATAGAAATTACTAATTAACCAACACAAATAAAAATTGATTAACAAGTAGTATGAAGGCTGCGTTTGGTTGGAAGGATAGGATAAACTAATGATTAGTATGTAAATGAAAAAGAAAATAATTATGATAGAATTGTAATATATGATGTAAAATAATATTATGTTTGGTAAGATTTTTAAGTGTAGGATAATTTTGAATTTTTTGATGAAAAGACGAAATTGTCCTTCCCCTTCGCGACGGCGACAGTGGCGGCCGACGGCCGGCGGAAATGGTCGCTCGGAAAAGGTTAGCAGGTGAGACGGCCGGAAACTTACCGACAGATTCTCAAAAACCGTCGCTAATAGCGACGGTATTGAGAAAACAATCCGTCGCTAATAGCGACGGTTTTGAGAAACTGTCGCCGATCTTGTTTTGAATTATTTTAATTACTAAAAATTAGACATTTAGCGACGTTTTTTAAACACACCGTCGCTACTTGCGACGTTTTATAAACAAACCGTCGCTAATAGCCACGGTGTTATGACAACCTTTCTACACAAACCGTCGCTAATAGCGACGGTTTTTGACAAACCGTCGCTAACCGCTGTCGGCCGGTGTTCGACCGGTGGTCGGCAGTTCGTCGCTGGTCGGCCGGTGCTCGCCGCGGTCGGCGGTCCGTCTGTGGTTGGCCGGCGGCGGTCGGTGGCGGGAAATGGTGGTGAGTTTGAATTTAGGAGAAGGGTAAAATCGGAAAAATAGGAGGTATTAAGAGTGGGATAAATAATCCTAGGGGGTGAGGAGGTATTATTTTAACCTACCTAATATAACCTAATAATACCTAGGAGGGATAGGGTAGGTTTATTTAAAATTGAACCAAACACTTGATTGGACCGGATAAATTAGTCTATCACTCCTAATCCCTCGAACCAAAAGGGGCGTTCAATTGTAAAGAAATTTGACGTCACTCTACACAACAAACAAAGCTAATTAATATTTTTCGCCGCTCAAAATATAAATATGATATAGTTATATTTTTCGCTATTATCCACATTCATGCAAGTTTTCATCAACCGTCGACCGATCGAATTCGCATATTGAGACAGCCATCAAATCTATAGACTCCCCCTGGATGACCATTTTCGATCCATCTCTAAGAGTAAAACACAACACTCGTACTCGTTGGTATATATATATATATATTGTATTTAGATATAGCGTCAATTTCCAATGGGTTTCCACAAAATCATCGAGCCCTGGAAACTATTTTTCTGATTTCATACAGTCTGCGAGCTTGTTCAGCAATCAAATTTGCTGTAGACGAGTTCTCCTCCAGGATGATGTCGTACCCGTCTCGAAAAGAGTCCATTCCTTGGGCTAAAAGCTGCCAGAAGAGGCCTCCAGACGCAGCTCCACCGCGCTTGGCGGAGGCATAAATCTTGGAATACACAGTGTTGAACACCATGTCTCTCTGGTATGGGCTGAAACCGGGATCTTTCCAAGATTTTCCAAACTCGGCGATGAGTAGTGGCTTGTGAAGAACATTCTCAGCATCTTGAATATGTGCATCCAGCCAATTGCTCAAGAAATACAGTTGGCTTTGATCGTTTGAGCTGTATAGCCTAATCATTTAACAAAAAATATGTTAAGAATTACAAGCTCTTGGCACATCTTATATCATTGAACCGATGTAGGATCGTAATATCTACAAGGTAAGCATGCACTTACCATTGATCAGGATAGGAGTGAACGGTAGCAAAATCTATGGCAGGTATCCGATTGTTCGAAATGAAGTCGGTTCCTGAGTTAAAATGAGGATTGAGATGGGTCCTCTGGGGAGTTGATTGTCCATAGAATCCTTCTATACCAGCTTCAAGTAAATGAATTCTATCAATGGACTTCACATAGAAGGCCATTTCCGTTATCCAGGTCTGTTAAAGGAAAAAGACACCAACACATGCATAATTAGGACCACAGCTCACCAAGAAATTAGGTGGGCTAAGAAATACCAGTTCTCGTCATTCATTTATTCCCAACCATCATGTAATTCAAATGGTTGGGGCCGACCGACCCTTTTTGCAGTTTATTTGCATGTTCTAGGCCTAAAGATTATGTGTTAACTCTGACAGAAGTGGAGAAGAAAACAAATGAATTGGGTCTGTCTATAAAACATGTAGTAAATAATATCCAGTCTTTTAAACAGAAAAAAGAATGAAATTTTTTTCATGAAACCTGAATGGTTCTGCCTGATGGATCTGAAGTGCATCTGGGCTCATTCATTAGTTCCCAAGCCATAATTGTTGGATCATTTTTGTAAACGACTCCGGTAATATGGTTGTATCGATTAAGAACGGTCTGTGAAAAAAATCATACCCAAAATACAAAAAATTCAGAAGTCAAAAGATTCTCACTCCAACGTAGAACAAATGCGTGAAGATTACCCTGATATGATTCTTGTAGAACCCCTTGACAAGAAAGTTTGTGAAGAAATCATCATCAGAATTGAGATACTGCCCTTTATTTCTAGCCCAATTCACATACTGTTTCTTTCCTCCAAAACTTTCATAGTTATTAGCCAAGCTTAATATCAGCTTAATTCCGTATCTTCTAGCCTCAGCTATAACAAAATCCAACCCCTTTACACACACATAATGTATTAGAATCTTGAAACAATATATGTATATATATGTATATATATTTAAAACGTGAGACCTGAAACATTTGCTCATTATAAGATCCAGGAGCATACTGTAAAGGCCGGTAGCCACCATCACTGAAAGCCCAAGTTCTTGCGACAGTGAGGCCATGGCTTCTGGCCTGGCGGAATGTGGCGGATACTTTTGGCCGCTGAGAAGGGTCAGAAGCCATATACATGAGCCAGTAAGCATTGAAGCCATTGGCATAAAAAGGGCTCCCATTCAGCATGAACTGAATCCCTTTGCTTCTGATGAACATGTCTCCATTAACAACAATCCATTTTTGTTGGAGGAAAAAGAACAAGAAGAAGATAGTATTTAGCATTGCTGCCAAATGTTGCTTCATATTGGGTATTGAGCACTCTTTGTATAAAGTTTTGAGGAACACTATGCTGCTGCTTGAGCTTAAAAAAACTGAGATTTGTGTTTTCTTAGTTAAGATTCAGGGTCAAAAACAAAAAAGATGATAATAAAAATAATTTCTTTTTGAAAATATAATAATAAAAAGAATTTGGTAAATATCAACCTCGCCACAAATCAAGGAGGCGATGGGTGATTGATGAACCAATTGTAATCGTATAAGTGTGAACCGTTTGTAGCTTTAAATTTGGGCCAACCTTATTTATTGCCGAATTATCATAAGACTACAGAGATAGGAATGGTTTCTGCATACATTTCATGATTGAATTATGTGTCTATTCACATACCCAAAAATCCAACATCTAAATATGGATCTTGTTGTGCCATGTGTGAGGCTATGATAGATCATGTGCCCTATAAAATAAAAATATGACACATCACCCTCTAAGAACGAACAAGAGAGATTTGGGAGCATCCACCAACGTTTTAAATTTTTTTTATATATATATCAAAAATTTGTGTGAGACGGTCTCACTTGTCGTATTTTGTGAGACGAATATCTTATTTGGGTCATCCATGAAAAAGAATTACTTTTTATGCTAAGAGTATTACTTTTTATTTTGAATATTAGTAGGGTCGACCCGTCTCACAGATAAAAATTCGTAAAACCGTCTCACAAGAGACCTAAAACCCAATCAAAGTGGCTCAAATCCATAAGATAGATTGAAAGATAAAAGCCCATCAATTGTTTCTCTAAATCTGAATTGGCTTGGCTGTAAGTAGCGTGCTTGTAAGGAGATCGTATGATAAAGTCGTGTTTGGTGGCAAAAGTGGAAGAACTCGTGAAACAGATCATGGAGATGGGTGATGTGGAGAAATCGTTCAAGCTGAGAAGAATATTGGGCAACATAACTCAACATCACAACTCTTGCAAACTCTTTGCAAAAATTTCATAACATTAGTTCAAGCAAATTCACCTTTTTATTTTAAATTCTAGATATTTTATTTTAATATTCATTTCAGTTTTCAGCATTTCATAAACTTTAATATATTTTTATGCTTTCTAAATTCCTACAAATTATTGTAGATACAAAAAATTATGTTGGGAGTTTATGTCTTCAATTTTCAGACTATTTTTCTTCGTTTTTAGCTTAGTATTTTCTTAGAAGATTATAATTTACTATCAAATTTGGTTCCTACGTCATTTTGAATTTTTAATTACATAAATTGCTGCTCTTAGCACCTGATATTCCGCTTTCCATAAAATTTGTGCAAACATATATATATATACATATATATATATATATATATATATATATATATATATATATATTCACTTATATCTCAGTAAATTTTTTATTTTTAAATTTTCAAGTTATATATATAAATTTAATGGGATATAAGTAAAAGTGGTAAAGTTATACAAAGGGTCCCGAGTGGTTGAAATAAATATACAATTTAACGGCACTTTTAAGTCAAAAAAGACTGTCCCATATTAAACATGGGTAGCACTCGAATTAATTTTCATAACTTTCTCAGGTTACCGTCTTTAATAATATTGAATTAATCTAAAAAGAAAAGCGGAAAGGAATTAATACATCTGCTTTTTGCATTAAACCCGGCTGAAATTGATGGATGTCATCTTCTTTTGCTATGGATTATCTATGCTATAATATGTAAAACCCGCCCTCAGGCACATAGGCCGTGTGGTAAGGGCCTGGAACGAAGGATATTTTAATTCATGTTGGTGAGAGATCGAGTATCGGCTCCTTTTTATGGAGAATTTCTCCTGCCAACCTTTTCTCTGGGTACCTGCTGTCGGTGCATAACCCTGATTTATCTCCCTTCACGCCGGGGCTTGGGACGGCTCTGTGTAAGGCCCTTGGGGGTGGGGTTCACCCTTTTTTATAATATGTAAAACCCTTTGCATAATTACATTTGATAATATTAATCAATGTCCAAATTTTTCCTTGCTGTTTTTCTTATTTAAGAATTAATATGCAAAAAAGTAAATTATTTAATTAAAAACATCTCATATTCTTTTGCCACTAGCTCATTATTCTAACAATTATCTTATTATCCTAACATGTAAGGAAATGCTATAAATAAATTCAAATTTACAAAAATAAATTTTATTTCCAAATAATATTTATATTATAAACACATGCAATTCATGTTCTCGGTACACTAGTAAATATTATCTTCAAACCACACAAATATACAAGACCAAAAATAGATTTAAGTATAAAATTAGAAATATTGTCATGAAAATACAAAATTTTGCAAAATAGTTGTTATTTACACTCCATTTTTTTGTTATTTTCACTTCATATTTGAATAATATTGACACATAATTACACATGAGGTGGAGTGTAAATAACAAAAAATAGAAATAAATATCAACTATTATTATGGAAATGAAAGTTTTTGCAACGGTCACTATTTGAATTGTCCCATCATATAATATTGAATCATCCTACATGTACAATGAGAGTTACACATTAGGTTACAAAATGCATTTGAAACGACTATAAAAAAGTTCAGTTTGCGCACCCGGAACACCTCTAACAAAGGGATAAAAATTAAACTATCTTAAAGGTTTTTTTCGAAAGAGTTTTTCAAATAAAATGCAATGATAATTTTGTTATTTGAAATAAATTTTTTAACACAATTTGTAATTCTCATTTTACGTATAACATTTTCCTTAAATATTAATCAATCGGCCTATTTTGTCTTTTAGAAACTATCCTTCACCAAGTAGAAAGGGTTGGAGGGGGCCAAAAACCAATAAATGTAAAATAAAATATTATAAATGTTCTATAACTAATTAAACTATAAAATTTTAAATATTTAATAATATTTGTGAATGACGAGGCCAAAATCTGGTAGTAATTGATTAATTCAAGACGTGCAGCATGCATGGTGTGTCCCCCAACAACACAATCAATACGATCCCAATCCAATGCCAAAAGATATGTACTAATTAATTGGATCGATATATATGATATATCATTCATTGTACACACACCCCATGTTCGTTTATGTTATAGATTGGTCCATTCGACAGAGTTTTGATTAATTGAATTGCTTCTGCTTCTATGGTTTATTTGGTAATCAAACCCCAGCTGTTGAATCTTCGCATATTATAAAAGTAAATCAGATATGTCACGGCCCGAGACCGAGGCGTAAATGACATCCGGCATTGTTTAAACATTTCATTGAAAACAATAAGTCTCGTAGCAAATAGGCAATAATCAATCTAATTCATAAAAGAATATTGTCTTTATATATTTGAAATGTGAATAATGTTGTTGCTGTTCTTACAAAGAAAAGTGCGAAATACGGAAGCGAATAAACTATAATCATGAAATCAGGGGTTTGGTCGTCATAATTCTGTTATTTACCAACCCCACGTCTCTTCCTCTTGATTTTCATTATTAGCTGGAGAGTGACGTAAAGGGGTGAGCGTTTTGGTAAACACTTAGCAAATGAGAGCCTATTGAATACCAGAATAACAAGTTAAATATATACATATATTTAAAATGGTCATTTATAGCATAAGTAGAAAATGGAACAAACAGAGTTCGGAACTTATATCGATCAGATCATGTTAAACAAAACAAAATCTTAACAAAACAAAGTCTTATCAAATCAGAATCACATATTGAAAACATATCTTATAATAATGACAATGAGTTATCAATGATATCGGTCTCCCTCTATGGCTTTCTCCAGTAAATGGACTCTCTCTGGAGCATTTTCCCACATCCGGACTCCCTCTTAGGCTTTTTCCCATAGACATAAATCCTCTGGGGCATTTTCCCCACAAGCTTTCCCGGTGCGCCATCATTCGAAGCATATCAAACAAACTTATCCCAATGGTATGAAACAGACGGATCAAATGAAATGGACGGAATGAATCGGATCGAAACAAAACTTAGCAAAAGATGCAAATGCGAAGCAAACGATTCAAAACAAAACATACAGTATACAATCAATTTTAACACATACAGAAGTCTTTAAAATATATATATCCCCACTTACGGTAATTCAAAGGTGCGATTTCGAACTTGATCGATACTTAAACGTAACCTTGGCCGAACATGGGCAGAGCTTGAACGTGAATTGGACAGCATTACGAGCAAGACTTGGGCGTGATACACAAGCAAAATAATGCCTTAAAATGTTGGCTAGACAATGTAGAAACTTGACTAGAAGCACACGATCTCGACAGCTACTTGCTTGAGGAGGCCGAACTATGACGATTCAAATGAGACTCCATTTCGATTTTATTGTTGCTCAACTCCTGAGGGAACTTCTTGGCTTGACTATAATTGATTATTTGGACAGATTAACACTTTAAGGTGATATCTACTTGCTGCCCAAATTTAAGGGCACAACAACAACTTTCTCGCACGAAAAGGCCGAATTTTGGTTAGTTTGTGAAGGCTTTTTGGACTATGAATTGTCTAGACTATGAGTGATCTTTATAGGTTGAAAAATGACACAGTGAGGGACATATGGCCGAAATCTTGGAGCCCAATCAACCTCCATGATGGTCAATTTGCTTAACCACTTCACATGTCATTTTGGTTTACTAAAAGGTCATCTTTTACACAATAAAGATGTTTGACTCCTAGCTCATCAATTGACTGCAATATATTGTCATTTAGGACAACATGGATGAGGTTCTTTGAACTAGATATTAAGATCCATGAGCTAGGGGTTTGCGTCACCGAGTGGCTACACTTTGGTCCTTGCGGTTTTGCGACGTCTCGAGCTCCGTTATACTGGATTTTGCACATCTTGAGCTGAAAATTTTAAGTCCAATTGTTGAGCTTTTAATTTTATAAAGTTGAGCTAAAAATCCTGAATTTATTTCTTGAGTGATTTGCTTCGAAAATCTGGGTGTTCACAAGATATATCATGTGCATAAATGTCTGGTAAGTAAAAAAAACTCATCTAGAAAATATATGTCGTTACAGGAAATGGACAATAATGATACAGACATCATCCTGCTATAAAATATGAACACAGGTGTCTTGACTGGTACCTTGATCTGCCGCTGCCCAAAAAATCATCAGCCATATGGGGATTTTACGACAGGAAGCATGGAGTTCTACATCACAAAGCTTGAATTTGCCCCCCATAGCCATAGTGTTTAAGTAGCCCTTCATTTTGCCTCCAGTTCTCTTTTACCTTGACTTCAACCTGAAATTTTTTATTTTCCCAGTAATCATTATTGCAACAAACACTACGAAAAGTAGAAAAGAAAAGGCTACAGAGTCTCAACTAGCGGTTGAAATTTTCACAATACTTATTTCTCATGCAGAGTAACATTAACAAGACTAATAAATTATACCTCAAGGAAAACTTTCTTTTGCAAAAAATCTTCTATATCAAGCCGAGCAGCCGTTGCCAGTAGTTTTAAGGCCTTTCCTTCCTGATAGCATCAAGAAAAGATCGATGTTACATGCTACGCATCTCACAGGAATATCATCCGAAGCCTTTTTCTTTATTTAGAGGCTTTCATGAAATTTGAATAAAGTGAACTTCATAGAATTACAAAATGTGCTCTATCGGAAAATATCATAAATTTTGAAAAGAATGGTAAAAATGAGATTATGAAAATATAGTAGTGTAGCAAAAGTAGGAACGCACGTAGGGTTTGGAGGTTGCAGAGTGTAATTCAGAAAATTAAAATTAAGAAGTCTAATACGAGATATTAATTTATAAAGATCTACATACCTAGTTTACTCCAACAAGGAGTCCTATATCTAGAAGATTAAATATACTTTAAAATACAAATAATATTATATCCTAATTACTGATCATTCGGATAAGATTTGTTGTTCAACATTCGACACTCCTCCTCGAGATAGGTTACATATGTTGATCATGCCCAGCTTGGAACTCAAGTCTTCAAAATGAGGTCGGTGAAGCGCTTTCATTACGATGTCCGCTGTTTGCAACTGAGTGAGGATATAACAGAGATCAATGACTTTACTCTCGATCTTCTCACTTATAAAATGTCGATACACCTCAATGTGCTTTGATCAATACTGGTGGACTGGGTTTTTGGCTATACTTATAGCTGCTTGATTATCACACACTACTCGCAAAGGTTGTCTAACTTCAGCTCATTGAGTAGTCTCTTCAACCACATTCCTTCACATATACCATGAGCTAAGGCTCGATATTCTGCCTCTGCACTACTTCTCGCCACTGCATACTGCTTCTTACTTCTCCATGTAACCAGATTCTCTCATAAGTATGTACAATAGCCCGATGTGGAACGCCCGTCAGTATGCGACCCAGCCCAAGCAGCATCACTATAAGCTTCAGCATTTCGAATTGATGACTTCTTGAAGAATAGTCCCCTTCCAGGGTGGTTACTTTTGAGATATCTCAGTACTCGATACACCTCATCAATGTGATCTTTTGTAAGAAAATTCATGAATTGACTAAGAACACTCACCGTAAAGCCAATATCAAGGTGTGTACGTGAGACATAAATCAATTTTCCAACTAGTCTTTGATATCTCCTTTTGTCAACAAGTAGACTATCGTTTTTGCTTCAAGCTTGACATTTGCATCCAGTGGTGTGTCCATTGTTTTGATTCCCAACATTCTAGTTTCTTAAGAGATCTATCACGAACTTCTTTCTTTGAGAAATTGAGATCCCAAGGAAGATCTGGTCATTTCCATTCCAAGAAAATATTTGAGGTTCCCAAGGTCTTTCATTTCAAATCCCTTCGAGAATAAGGCCTTCATATGCTCCATCTCCTCAATATGCCTCCCTGTAAGCGCGATGTCATCAACATAGACTATGAGGGCTGTGATTTTTCCTTCTTCTAAGTGCTTGGTAAACAAGGTATGATCCGATTGCTCCCGAGTGTACCCACTCATTTTTAGAACCTTCGAGAACCGTATAAACCATGCCCGACGTGATTGTTTCAAGTCATGCAAGGATTTTTTCAGTTTCCACACTTAATTAGTTGTGGATTATGTCACGAACCCTGGTGGAATATCTATATAGACATTTTTCCACTAGATCACCACTAAGGAAAGTATTATTCACCAACCTGCTACACAAGGGCTGGTCCAAGTTTGCTTCTAATGATAAGAGAACTCGGACAGTATTGAGTCTGGCCACTGGAGTAAAAGTTTATTGGCAATCGATGCCATAAATTGCATGTATCCTTTTGTTACCAATCATGCTTTGAATCTTTCTGTACTACCATCAGTTTTGAGTTTCACTGAGAAGATCCACTAACATAAAACTGTTCGTTTCTCATGAGGGAGATCAGTGATAGTCCCAGTATTGTTTTTCTCAAGGCCTGTATTTCATCAAAAGCAGTCGTCTTCCATTGTGGGTCTTGGAGAACAATATCTATGATTGATGGAATCTGGACCTGGTCTAATCTGGATACAAAAGCTCGATATCATAGTTATTTAGGCCGCAAGGCGCACAAAAGCGCTAGGGTATCCTAGAGTTTAAGCCTCTGAGGCAAGTGACGAACACGCTTTCTCGAAGTAAAACACATTTGGGATAAATTTTAAAATTCAACATATATATATCATACTATAATATTACATAGATTAAATATATTAAACAAATATAGAAAATAATATAAATAAAATTCATTAATAGATAATGTAGCTTAAAATCATAATGAGAAAATAAACTTTGGAATTGAAAGAATGTGGAAGCAAGAAGTTGTAAAAGCAATTGCAAAAAGAAAAAGAAAATAAGGGCTGCTTATTACCTGATTTGGATCGCTAGAAATTGATAAACCAAAACTGAAGTTTCGGAGTTTTGGGCGCTGCACCTAGAATCGTAGATAGAACTTGAGGGAGATGAAAAGTTGTTGCACACTATTACAACTTACATGAATTCAGGGATTTTTTTATCATTTTGGTATTTGGGCTTGAGTTAATTTTTATTTATGTACAAGATTTGCATACCACTTCATGAAGCGCTCGCTTTTGCGCCTCATCCTGGCCTTGCGCCTAACCATAGAAGCGCGTTTTTTTTCAAGGGATGCGCCTGGGTACAATGGGTGCGCCTAGGAGCTCGCTTTTAACAACTATGCTCAATATGCAGGTGATAAGTGTTCAAGAGAAACAAAGTAGTATATAGGATGTCATGTACATAAACAGACATCTTCCCTTAATGCAATAGGCCTATTATCTGTAATATCACATTCAATCACAGGGAACTCATCAGTACCTTGTGTATTTTCAGTTGGCTGTTCCAGAGGAGAGTCGGGACGTGCTGAATCTGTTCATGGCGCTGTTGGAATTCTGCATGCGGTGGTTTCCTGCGAGAATAAACCAGTAATGGCTTACCGGACTCCAATTGTGATTTTGCTTGCCCACACAGCTCTAATTGTGATTGGATATGCCTACACGGCTCTACTTGTGGTAGAGTATGTGTATCAGGTTCCCGGTTGTGAGATTCACTCAGTTCGATCTCTCCCTGAATCGAAGATTTGGAATAAAAAGGGTCATGCTAAGAAAACGCAACCATGGAGTGGTATAATTTCTTGGTGAGAGGTGAGTAGTACTTGTACCCCTTTTGGTTGGCGGTGTACCCAAGAAAAATGCACTTGATAGATCGAGGGTCAAGTTTTCCTGATCATGAATATGTTCAAAGGTTGAGAAACCAAAGACTAGGAGAGAGATATTCTGAATGAGGAGTGTTGTAGGGAAGGAGACCTGGAGAGTTTGGATGGGAGTTCTGTATTTGAGGACACGAGAACATTTGTTTGATTGGCAGTGAGGACAGCATCGCCCCAAAAATGCGTGGGGACATTGTGTGTGAAGAGTAAGGATCCGGATACATCAAGTAAGTGTCGATTCTCTTGCTCAGAGACACCATTCTGTTGGGGGTATTGACACGAGAGCTTTGGTGAACTTATACCTGACTGTGAAGGTAAGTTCCTAGAACATAATTGAAGTAGTCTTGGGCCCTATCAGTTTTCAAAATTTTGATGCGATTGGAGAATTGTATTTGGATCATGACATGAAATTGTTTGAAAAGTGCAGATGTCTCAGATTTTTCTTTCATATAAAATACCCAAATCATCAATAAAATGCAAAAACCAACAGTGACCCGCAACATTTTATATATTAGACAGACCCCAAATATGACTGTATGAATGAAAATGGTCGTGATGGCTTATATGGTTGTGGTGAGAAAGTAGCACGTGTATGATTAGACAATTGACACACATCACAAGAAATAAACCTGGAGGTTTTGTTACTAAATAATGAAGGAAATAATTTCTAAAGGTAAATAAAATTGGCATGACCTAACCTATTGTGTCATAACAAAATTTCATTATCCTTATTAACTAAAGAATTAGAAACCAAAGAAAGATTGTTCGAGGCAAGACAAGAATCATGCAATAATTTAGTGGTGCACTTGAGATCTTGATTTAAGCAACTGAGATACAGAGTACGATCCAAATCTGGGACAAACAAAACTGAATCGCGAGAAAATGTTCGAGAGACATGGACTGTCCCAGAACCCAGCGCTGTAGACCATGACCCATTCGCAATTTTAACCGAGGCTGAGATCGTGTACCGGCTGTAGGACCGAAAGAGCTCCAGATTCCCAATCATATGCGCTGATGCACCTGAATCAATGATCCAACTATCTGATAACATGTGTTGTGCTAAGAAAGCATTAGGAGCAATACCTTTGTGCGCCACACTCCCAGCGCCAATAAACGAGGAATTGTTATTTGGATGTGCTTAACTGAATAATTTATGGAGCATCTCTTGTTGTTCCCGGCTAAAAGGTGGTTGTTCGGGAGTGGAACTCTCCGTTGTAGCAGAATTGGCTCGTCTCTCGCATGCAGGTTTCCAATTAGGAGGCTTGCCGTGAATCTTCGAACAAGTCTCTTATGTATTTCACACCACGGTCGGCCATTATGCATGCTGTTGCTGGAGGCTGGAGATTTCAGTTTCAAAACGGCAGGTTGGGAGGGCATATCAGGTGGTAATTGCGCAGAAGGTGTTGGGCGATGAATGGCGAGGGCCAATCCGACAGAGTTTGGGCAATAGGTGAAGGACCCAACATCAATTTCCTCCTGCTTTCTTCATGGCATATGCAGAAAAGGTGCCACACAAATTGGGCAGTGGCTTGATTGCAAGGATCCGGCCGCGGACATTATCTAGTAGTGAATTGAGGCTTATAAAAAATTTAAATACGTATTTCGTCTCCACAATAGCCCTATAGCGATCATCTTCTGACACACTTCCAATCGTACACCTCAAATAGGTCTTGTTGCTGCCAGTAACGAGTAAGCATGGTGAAGTATTGGGTGACAAGGGCATCTCCCAGTTCGAATTCATGAAGGATGCTTTCTATCACGCAGTGTTATTCTTGGAAGAGTAAGTATCGCTAGCAGCTTCCCGGATGTCTTTTGCCATGGGATACAACGGAAAATTCTCTCCAATATCGGGTATCATGGAGTTAATTAACCAGGACATTACCATAATGTTTTCGGCCTTCCACAGCTTAAATCTGGAGTCATCCTTGCTAGACAGCGGCTTGCGCCTCATAAAAAATTGTCATTGCTCCCACAGATAAACATCGTCACGAATTGGGACCATTGAAGATAATTTTGGCCATTCAATTTAGGATTTGTGATTGGAATGGATGTATTATCGAAAAGTCCTTGTGTGATTGTAGGAGGTGGTGGAGGGGATGAAAAGAAACAAGAAGAGGAGGCCATGTAGCCGTATTTTGTCATGAACCGCTCACGTGCTCTGATACCATGTAGCAAAAGTAGGAAGGCACATAGGGTTTGGAGGTTGCAGAATGTTATTCAGAAAATTAAAGTGATAAGTATGATACAATATATCAATTTATAAAGATCTATCTACCTAGTTTACTCCAACTAGAAGTCCTATCTATAGAAGATTAAATATACTTTACAATACAAATGATAATCTATCCTAATTATTGTTATTCAGATAGGATTTGTAGTTCCACATTCAACAAGTAGTTTAGCTTGTCTGCAGTACTTCAAACAAGCAGGAAAATACTTGCAAAATTTTATCATGCCAAAAATATTATCTTGTAGAGAACTTATTTCTTTTCAAGTCAATAAATCATTATCGTGATAGCAACAGAACCTGATAGCACACTCACACCGAACCCATTGAGGGATCAGTGCTAATTCAGAGCGATGATTCAACCACTTCATTGATAATTTTCAGTTCTTCTGTTCGAGATTCTCACGCAAGCAAAACAAGCGCGTGTGTAGCCTGAAACTAAAGGCCCTTCCAGTGACACGTAACAAATTGTCTCATTAAGAGTAAAAACTTATACTTACACAGCACACAACAAATAACTCTGCCCTGTCTAAACACATTCCCAAATTAACCAAGGGACAAATATTACAGAGAACTTACTTGGTATCGAGTGGATATAGCTTTTGAATTAAGACTCTACATGCAAAGAACATCGCTTTAACTCAGGCAACGAAAAAGACATGCAATTTGGTTTTAGAAATTATTTGCTTAAAACCATATCATGTAAATTATTAATTAGTTCCACAACTAAAAGACAGTTAGCAATAAGAATATCATTGGATCAAAGCGAAACTTCACACTGGTAAACTTCAGCATTAATTGCTTCCTTTATATAAGAGATATTTCATCTTTGAAATCACATAAGAATCAGACAGCTTCCTTTTTAAGTTCACCGATGCAAACAGGTTGCAAAATGCTTCATTTTTTTTCCAGATGCATGATACTAGCCACAAATGCCATATTCCAATAAATGTATTTCTTCTTCAAACTTTTGCTTAGAAAACAATGGCAGTCTCTCGCTGTTTTTTTGGGTTACATGAAAAGTGGATGAAGCAGTGGACCCACAATATTTTGAACTCAAGCATCGAGGGATTTAAAAAAGAAAACCTTAATTGTTTGTCAAACAAGTATACCACTGATATCATACCACTTGTATCACGACCCTATTAATAGCCATGGACGACTTAAATGAAAAGTATCTAGAACAAACTAAGCTAAGAATTTAAGATAAACTTCATGTTTCAAATAACAATTATTTGGTCAAAAGTTTACCGTCAACTAGGTCTTACAGAGGCATAGCCAAAGGAGGGCTGGCGACTGTTGTAGCCAACATTTTAAATTTTCTCATACAATTATATAATTTTTATGAATTATAAATAATAAAAATGATTTTCCACCCTTCTAAAATTCTTGAGATTTTGTTTCTCTCTCTAGATGGAAATTTTTGGCTCCATTGTGGCATTTTAGGAAATAAAAAAACAAAGTTCTAAATTTTTTATCCAACTAATTCCATCGGGTTAAACTCAGCATTCCTTCCAGCATAGTGCACCAATCATAGTTGTCAAGGCGCTAGGCGACGTCAAGGCGACGAGCCACTGCCTAGCGCCCGAACGCCTAGGCGACAAAAGGCGATCGCCTAGCCACGAGGCGATAATATAGAGAGAATGTATTATATATTTATGTTCTACTAGGCCATACTAGGCTATTTTTTTAAAATTAATGCTAAACAGAAGCCTGAAAGAGAAGAATCTGCCCGGCAGAGAAGAAAAGTTGAAAGAGAGGCCTGAAAACAGAAGCCTGCGGCTGCGGCAGAGAAGAACAGGTCCAGGAGCTTCAATATTCGATCGGCAGGGGAGAATGGTGTGCGCAGAAATGGCAGGGGAGAATGGTGTGTGCAGAACGGCACGGCAGAAACTTCAATCGGCAGGGGAGAAATGAGAATACGTATCGACATGCAAAGCAAAACTAGGCTTTTTTTAAAAATAAATTACTTATGGGCTAAATTAGTTATGGGCTTATTTAGTTGGGCTTTGGGTCATTAAAAAATAAAGGATATGCGATGCACACATGTTCTGCAAAGAGGCGGAACGCCTGGAACGCCCATCGCCCGGAGAAATGCGGCTTCAAGGCGCTAAAGGCGCTCGCCCAGCCATGCACCGTCGCCTGGTTGTCCATAAGGCGCTGAAGCTCTGCCTAGCGCCTGAGGCGCGCCTCAGGCGCGCCTTTGACAACTATGGCACCAATCCCTATGTTGCATGGATACGGGTACGAATATCGTATCGAATACGATACGGATACGGCGACACGTCAAATTTTGAAAATATAAGATACGATACGGCTAGGATACGACAATCATTAAAAAATATATAAATATTATATATATTTATATTTATATAAATTTAGTATTGAAAAATAAAAATTATAGAGATAGATGTAATATTTCATTAATCATAATATCTTAAGTACAAAATATTAAATGCAAAATCCATCTTAAGCAAGTAAAAAGAAATCAAATATCCATATCGGTTGAATTGAGAGACGCTTGAGCAGAAATGGAATGAAAGAGATGAACAAATGTATTTAGGGATTTAAAAGCCCAGCCCAATTTATTTTAAATTATTTTTCTTTTAGTCCCTAGAAACTATAGTTTTTTTTTAATTAACCCCTAAAATTTTTAAATATTTGCAATTTTGCCCAAACGTATCCGAAAAACGTATCCACGCCGTATACATGGTGTGTCCTCGCCGTGTCCAAAACGTATCCGCTGGTCAACCCTAAACAAAGTCAACGATACGGATTTTGAGGTATCCGACACGCGTATCCGTGTGTCGTATCCGTATCCGTATCGTATCTGTATCCGATACTTCAAAAAAAAAATTTTAGGGTATCCGTGCTACATAGACCAATCCTGAACATTAGACTATCCAATCGGTGTAGATAAAACACATCCAGGACTACATCAGGGCACATCTATCTTAAACAAATTGGCAAAGTAGAAGAATATAGATTCTCAACAGCTGAAAGGCGTGAACATTGTATGATAGAAAAAATTTACCTTTCCAATAAGGATGATTCTCTGGGAGTTCTTTTCCACGATAATCTCAGCTTGAATGAAGTCTTTCGCATTTGGTCTGCTTTTATAACTAACTACATTAACCTGCAGGATTAATGAGTTTTTTCCTTGAAAAAATAAATCTAAAACAATAAAGAAGTTGTATCTGATCATATCTCAAATTACAAAATTGGTGTACCTGACATGCATAAGGCACTTCATTTCTGTACTGCATAAAGATTTTTTCTCTAAGAATTTCAGCCACAAAAAATCTCTCGGGGTGCTCACTAGCAATATCCTAAAGAGGAATGGCGTTATTTGATTTCAGATGCAAAGATTTACCTCTGTAAGGAGGAACACAAAATGAACTAACTAGCAAACATTTTTCTACAGCAATCCCACATTTGAAACTTATCATGAATTTCATTAAAATTGTAAACTGAATATAATACTAGCAAAAATTGACACACCTTAGGATAATAAGCTGGTCCGATTGGAAGTTTTGATAGAATCCACTCCTTAACATCATCCACCCCATGGCCATACTTGGCGCTCACTGGTATGACCTCATCTACTTCAGTAAACTTTTCATACCACTGCAAAAAATATGGTGCCTATCTATAATGAATCCGCGCAGCGATATTGGAGCAAAAATAGTTAGCAGAAGCATGGGTGCAGAATTTCAGGTACAAGATTTAGTTTGGAAGGTTAAACTAGCCAAAGGATTACCACACAGGCTATCCAAAATCACTAGTCAGTTCCATGCTTCCAGAATGTGATTAATTTATTTGTCTTGTTTGGGACAGATAGGCAACCGTCACTTATCATCTAATGAAATAGAGCGCATGTAAGTGACTATTAAGATCTTAAACAAACAAAGAAACGGAAGCAGGAAAAGAGACACCTAGCCAAATCATTAGGTTCAGTGCATATACCAAACAAGGTATTGCTGTGTAAGATTCATAAATAATAGCTTATCAGCAATTATACCTCAATTCTCTTGGCTATCTCTCCAGGTTTAATTAGATCTTTCTTGTTCAAAACCAGCAAGGTAGGTAACTTATCTTTGCGGTCTCCAACCCCCTCTTCCAACACGTCATCAATCTAATAGCAGCTGTACACCATTAGTTTAGAATCCAAAGTTGAATTTTGTTTTAAAAGTGAAACGTAATACCTTTTGAGGTTCCTTACAAACATCAACAACAACAATTACACAGTCCGCATTGAAGGCAGCACTTCGGACGTTCTTCATCA
Organism: Primulina eburnea; assembly: GCF_022965805.1. NCBI lineage: Eukaryota > Viridiplantae > Streptophyta > Magnoliopsida > Lamiales > Gesneriaceae > Primulina > Primulina eburnea. Next base: position 8,907,189 of record NC_133110.1, on the reverse strand, counting down.
TCATAGAATCTAACTTGTGCATTTTCTTCTCTATGACACCCGGTGTATCATAAAGTATCATCTACAGCCAATTCAATAAGAATAGCTTTTGAAAAAACTATGTCAATTGCACACAAGTATATTTCTTTTCTCTTCACTTTAAAAATGGAACACTTGGATTACATCATAGTGGATGGAGGTCCATTCATGATTCACGAAAACTGTAACATAGGCAGATGAGTCCGGCCTGTTCCTCAGACAGTTGTTCAAGTGAAGTTTAAAAGAAAAAAGGCAAAAGAACAGACAATTTAAAAAGCGACGATATATTTTCGACCTTAGGTGCCCAATTTCTATTTTACTCAAGCAGAGACGTGAATTTATATGTAAACTATTCAAGAAGGCCATATTAGAATAAGCACTAATATGATGAGCATCATACCCTTCATAGATCTTACTATGATTGCCTCTGGCATATGCAAATTATCTTCTTGCAGAAACTAGCGTTTTGCAACAACGGGGTATCATAATTGCATAGGAGGTCATTCGGTTTTGGTGAGTTCAACAACCTTGTTTCATTTGCCATTATTTATTATCGTGTAGGAGCATGGGTCTCACACTGATGAATTAGTTCTTTTGTAACTTCAATGAATGTAGAATCATTTACTTTTAAAACTAATGAAAAGCCACCGGAAAGAAGGAAAACTGACAGTACGAGGCCTGGTAGCAACCGTATGATCATCAAGCACTAGCACAAAACATAAATTTCAACCTACAATTGACTCGAGCAACATCAAAAGCACCAAGGAACCAACACGGGATCAAGATATGATGGAAAACACAGACCTGAAAATCTGGAGCCGAGCAAATCCCGAGGATACGGTGTCTAGTAGTCTGTGGCTTATCAGTGACAATGGAGAGTTTCTGGCCAACCATTTGATTGGACAAGGTACTCTTGCCAACATTGGGCTTTCCCACAACGGCCACGTAGCCGCTCCGGTGGTTGGGATGAAATTCCATTTCTTCCATCTCGTAATCGTCCAGCAAGAGCAACGACGTGTTTCTGTCGGGCTTGACGTTCAACGAAAGCAGCATCGACGATGAATTTTCAGCATCATCACCGGTCATGTAATCATCTTCCTCTTCAGCAGTAGAATGCGTGGGTAATGTGTTCCTCCTGGAATTCCTTCTGTCGGTGGATACATGAGAAACCACTGGCCGAAATTGGCGACGAGTAGTACTTGTGCGGGTGCTTCGGGGATATGTAGATACAGAGGGAGGGAAGGGAATGTTGTATCTCACTACCAATTCATTCATCCTTCCTACGTTATCCGCCCGCCCTCTTGGATTTTGTTTATTCGACGACGTCAGCTCTCTGTCATCTCAACAAATTCATGCCAATTATTATTATTAATAAATATGTTAAAAATAAAAATTTACGGTAAATAATACAATCTCAAACTCACATAATATATTAAGCTACACATATTATAAAATTTTCTTCACTCAATTGTGTATCTTATTAACAAATTGAGATACACATTTATCGAATTTCTTTGAAAATAATCCAAAAATAATTACATCATTACATATATCATCACACACTAATTTTCAATATTTCCAACTTTTGTTTACTCCCTCTTCTGATTATGATCATGATACAATGATTGTCTTTATTACGTGTTTTTATACTGACTCGTTAAAAACCTTACTAGAAAGAACTCATTGGGATAAAAATCATAGTAAGGAAAAAAAAATGCAATCAAGTAAACTTCCCCTCATGTTAACACGAACGATTCTTCGCAAATTTCGTAGATTGCGCATCTCAATGTTATATATATGTTTTTTGAATATTGTCATAGGAAGTGCCTTTATGAATAGATTTGATGAGTTTTCAATTGATTGAATGTAACGAATATCAATATCTTTATTTTTCTCAAGCTCTTGGGTGAATGCGACGAACTTAATGAGAATATGTTTGGTTCTGTCGCTTTTTATGTATCTTTATTTCATTTGAGTAACACATGCAACATTATCTTCATATAGTGTCACGGACTTCTTGTCGAATGATAATCCGCATGAAATTTGGATATGTTGGCTAATTGATTTTAGCCACACACATTCACGGCTTGCTTCATGTAGTGCAATAATCTCGGAGTGATTTGATGAAGCTGTTATGAGTGTTTATGTATGTGAATGCCAAGAAATTGAAGTGTCTCCACAAGTAAATGCATATTCAGTTTGAGAACGCGACTTGTGTGAATCAGATAAGTACTCAGCATCAGCATAACCAACTATACTTTGATTGATATCTTTTTAATATAAAAGTCCCAATTCTGTCGTTCCTTGTAGATAACGAAATTTATGTTCAATTCTGTTCCAGTGTCTCTTTGTTGCATATGAGTTAAACATTGCCAATAAATTTACAGCAAAAGATATATCAGGTCTTGTGCAATTTGCAAGATATATAAGGGCACCAATAGCACTTAGATATGGTACTTATAGACCGAGAATAACTTCATCATCTTCACATTGACGGAATGGATCTTTTTCTAAGTTTAATGATCTAACAACCATTTGAGTGCTTAAAGGATTTGATTTATCCATATTAAAACATTAATGGACCTTTTTCTGTATAATTTGACATGTTAACAAATATTTCACATTTTTTTTGTTCAATTTGCAAACCTAGACAATACTTTGTTTTTCCAAGGTCCTTCATTTCAAATTCTTCCTTTAAGTACAATACAACTTCTTGAATTTCCTTATTTGTTCCAATAGTGTTTAAATCATCGACATATACAATAATAATTACGCATCTGAATGTTGTTTTCTTTATTAAAACTCAATGACATATTGAGTTGTTTACATATCGCTTTTTCATTAGTGTTCACTTAGCCGATTATGCCACATTCGGCTGGATTGATTTAACCCATATAATGATCTTTCCAGTTTCACATAATAATATTCTTTGGGTTTGAACTTTCTGCTTCAAATATCTTAAATCCTTCGGGTTTTCATATATATGTATATATATATATATATATATATATATATATATATATATATGAATTTCTAAATTTTCAGATACCATCAAACAAATCAAATAGTGAAACGTAATTGCATCCATAACGGGAGAATATGTTTTTTCATAATCAATTCCAGGCTTTTGATAAAAATCTTGTGCAACAAGTTGAGCTTTATATCTTACTATTTCATTTTTCTCATTTCATTTTCGAATAAAAACTCATTTGTACTTAACAGATTTTACACCTTCAGGTATAAGGGCTATAGATCCAAAAACGTTACGTTTATTTAGATAATCTAATTCAACCTGGATGGCGTCTTTTTATTTTATCTAGTACTGTCCATTTTTAAATTCACAAAAAGATTTTGGTTCATGATCTCCATTGTCATTTATGATGTAAAATGCCACATTATAAGAAAATATCTCATCAATTTCTTTTATATTTTCGGTTCCATATTTTTTCAGTATTAATATAATTGGTAGAGATTTAACGATTCTCGTCAGTTTGTGATTCTAACAGAACATTTTCATCATCATGTGTTTCTTCCAGAATATCATCATCTATTTTGTGATCATCATGTTTCACTATGCATTTTATTTCTCGAGGATTTTTATCTTTGGAACCAATTGGTCTTCCACGCTTCAATCGTTTTATGACAACATGAGTGTCTTCAATTTGTTTATTTGAAATTTCAATTCGAGCAACACTACCAAAAAAAAATAGATTTATCGACGGTCAAAACCGTCGCTAAAACCGTCGCAAAAAGGTAAGGCGACGGTTGTAACGACGGTCAGGCTATCCGTAACCTGATTCTGCGTCGCCTTCGAAAAGTAACGGTTGAAAATTCCCGTCGTTATATAGCGACGGTTTTGATGAAGAACACCGTCGCTATATTTGCGACGGATTTTATAACCGTCGCTAAAATAGCGACCGTGTTTATATAAACACCGTCGCTATTTTAAGCGTTGGTTTTTAATAACCCGTCGCTAAATTAAGCGACGGTTCTTTATAATCCGTCGCTAAATTAATCGGCGGTTTTTTAAAAAAACCGTCGCTTAAGTAGCGACGGTGTTTATCGATAAAATTCGTATAAAAAAACTACTAAAAAATTTACGAACGAAATATGGCACCGATGAAGAATTTCTGTAAAAAAACTACTAAAAAATCTTTTGTGAAAAAAAAGCTTTAATACCTAATTTGAGCGAAGACATGCAGCTTTACGTAACGGAAGATCGCACCGACGAGGAAATCTACAAAATAAATACGAAAAATTGTTAGTACAAAACAAAAAACGAAACTTTGAAAAAATAGATAAAGTTTCGCTACCGGATATAGTGAAAACTCGTTAAGAAAATTTTCGCGAACCTTCGTATATATAGAATTATAGCGACGGTTTTTGGAAAAACCGTCGCTATATAGCGATTATTATATTAAAACCGTCGTTATTATAGCGACGGTTTTTGACAAACCGTCGCCGATCTAGATCAGCGACGGATTCTGCATAACTGTGGCTGATCTAGATCGGCGACTATTATATTAAAACCGTCGCTATTAAGTTAAGCGACGGTGTTTTACACGGTCGCTATATAGCGACGAATTTTAATAAAACCGTCGTCTGTTAAATTAAGCGACGGTTTATGAAAATTTGTCGCTATAATAGCGACGGTAGTATACAAGACCGTCGCATGTGTTTTACCCTTTGCACAAAATGGCGACGAGTGTGTGGAACAGTCGCAATAATAGCGACCGTTTTTTATAAACCTTCGCTAATATAGCGACGGGTTTTATAAAACCGTGGCTATTATAGCGACGATTTTATACAACCGTGGCTATTATAGCGACGGGGTTTATAAAACCGTCGCTATAATTTAAAAGGCGACGGTTCATGAAACCCCGTCGCTATATAGCGACGGAAAAGAGAAACCGTCGCTATTTGAGCGACGGTTTTAAAAAAATCGTCGCTAATTCTTCCGTTTTTTTGTAGTGCAATGACATTTACAGTATGTATATATGATTTAATTACATTTTTTTGTGTCTGCAAACACATCTAGTATTTAATTTGTTATTCTTTACAAGTGCACAATTTGTTGTACATATTTTCCACATTGTTTAGTTCTTGGATCCAGATGTAACAATGATGATGCATACCATGTAATTTCATTTTCGATATGTTTCTTTTCTCCCTCTAACATTGGGAAGATTTTCTCATTAAAATAACAATCAGGAAAATATGTTTTAAATATGTCGTTTTTCCGAGGCTCAGGATATCGAATGATTGATGGACTATAATGACCGATATAAATTCCAATCTTTCTTGAAGGTCCCATTTTTGTTCGTTGAGATGATGTAATAGGCACATATACCATATATCAAAAAAATTCTCAAATGAGAAATGTTTGGTTCTTTACCAAATGCAAGTTGCAATGAGGAGTATTTACGAAATGCATTTGGTCTGATGCGAATTAATGCAGCATCATGTAAAATTGCATGTCCACATATATAAATAGGGAATTTTGTTTTCATAATCATTGGTCTATCAATCAGTTGTTGACGTTTAATCAATGATTCAGCTAATCCATTTTGTGTATTTACATGAGTGTTGGAATATTTCATGTTCTTTGATGTTAACAAAACTTGTTATTTGTTTCTAATGAATTTAACTAAGTGAGCACAAAGCTGAAACGGATCAGACTTCGAACTGATAAGTTACCGAGCCAAGATTGAAGCTATCGAGACGAAACTGAAAGTACCAACTAATTGTCTAAATTGAACCATTCCAACTGAAATATCAAATACCAGTTCAATAGATTGTTCAGTTGATAGGTAGTTCAGCAGAAGACCTTCAGAAGCCTGACCAGCCGATGAAGAGCTCAACTGATGAATCGCCTAGCTGACCAGTTCAACTGAAGCAGTGAAATCGGTTCAGCTGACGAGCCAACTGATTTCCCCACACCGATGCAAGACCAGTTCAACTGACCACTTCAGAGCATCAGTTAGGAGCCGACCAATTTGCAGAACAAGACAAGCTTATCTGCGCACTAAGGAAAGCAATTGTCCAGTCAAAGGACAATAATGGACGTTGCGGCATAGCTTAAAGATAAAACGTTCCAGAATGGCTGTCGGAAAGTAAAAGACAAAATTCGAGGAACGAATTCAAATTACAACGAACATATTTGATGAGTCTTGGTGTACAGTCACATTGCCTCTATAAATACAAGATCAAGACCATCAACAAACAAGTGTGAAAATAAAGAGAGAGGGCACGCGCAACGTATATCAGCTTACAAGAAGCAATCGGCTCATATTTGAGGGAACACTTCAACGTTTTATCAACTTAGATTAGAAGCACAATTCCCTCAGTGTGTGAGAATACTTTCGTGTTGTATTCCTAAACCAGTTCTCACACACAATCAGTCACATATAATATAGTAGAGCTTATTGAATAGCTGAGTGAGTCTTGCACAAAGACGTTAAACTTGTGTATGTAGTCTTCAACACATAGACGTTAAACAAGTGTTGGCTGGAAGGTGCTGCCTTCAGTTTAGACTAGGAGTTCAGTTAGGCAGTAGGGTAAGTCCTAAGCTTAGTGGGTTTGTATAAGGTATTGTATAAATCAAAGTCTTTTAGTGGATCCTACCCGAGGTGGTAGAAGGGGTGACATATAAGCAATTGAAGTCTCCGAAACATGTTTTAAACATGTCATCTGTCTGAGGCTCAAGATATCGAATGATTGATGAGCTATAATGACCGATATAAATTTCAATCTTTCTTGGAGGTCCCATTTTTGTTCGTTGAGATGGTGTAATAGGCACATATACCATATATCAAAAAATTCTCAAACGAGAAATGTCTGGTTTTTTACCAAATGCAAGTTGCAATGGGGAGTATTTATGATATGAACTTGGTCTGTTGTGAATTAATGCAGCATCATGTAAAATTGCATGTCCACATATAGAAATAGGGAGTTTTGTTTTCATAATCATTAGTCTATCAATTAGTGGTAGACATTTAATCAATGATTCAGCTAATCCATTTTGCGTATTTACATGAGTGTTGGAATATTTCATGTTCGCAATCTTGATTTTGATATTACCAAAAATTGTTATTTTGTTTCTAATGAATTTACCTAAGTGTGCAGAAAGCTGAAACTGATCAAGCTTTGAACTGATCAGTTACCGAGCCAAGATTGAAGCTATCGAGACACAAACTGAAAGTACCAACTAATTGTCTGAACTGAACCAGTCCAACTGAAATATCAAAGACCAGTTCCACTGATTGTTCAGTTGATTGGTAGTTCAGCAGAAGACCTTCAGAAGCATGGCCAGCTTATGAAGAGCTCAACTGATGAAGAGCCCAGCTAACCAGTTCAGCTGACGAGCCAACTGATTTCACCACACCGGTACAAGACCAGTTCAACTAACCAGTTCAGAGCATCATTTAGGAGCCGACCAATTTGCAGAACAAGACAAGCTTATTCAGCTGTGCGCACTAAGGAAAACAATTGTCCAGTCAAAGGACAATAATGGACGTTGTAACAGAGCTTAAAGACAAAACGTTCCAGAATGTCTATCGGAAAGTACAAGAAAAAATTCGAGGAACGAATTCAAATTGCAACGAACATATTTGATGAGTCTTGTGTACAGTCACATTGCCTCTATAAATACAAGATCAAGACCATCAACAAACAAGTGTGAAAATAAAGAGAGAAGGGCACGCTCAACGTATACCAGCTTACAAGAAGCAATCAACCCATATTTGAGGGAACACGTGTTATCAGCTTAGATTAGAAGCAGAATTCCCTCAGTGTGTGAGAACACTTTCGTGTTGTATTCATAGACCAGTTCTCACACACTCATACACAATCAGTCACATATACAGATAGTAGAGCTTATTGAATAGCTGAGTGAGTCTTGCACAAATACGTTAAACTTGTGTATATAGTCTTCCACATATAGACGTTAAACAAGTGTTGGCTGGAAGGTGTTGTCTTCAGTTTAGACTAGGAGTTCAGTTAGGCAGTGGGGAAAGTCCTAAGCTAGGTGGGTTTGTACAAGGTATTGTATAAATCAAAGTTTTTTAGTGGATCCTATCCAATGTGGTACAAGGGGTGACGTATGAGCAGTTGAAGTTCTATTTATTAATTTGTAAAGCGTTAACCAGCCACTAGCCCACGCCACAAGTCCAGCACGAGAAGCGGCCGATAATGCACCCTAGGACTTCTAACTCGCCAAAGACCCTTCACCCGAGCCACCACCCAAGCCCGAACCCTCATGACCCTCACTGGACCACCCTCAGACCTAGCCTAGACCTCCTAGACAAACTGTGACATCCCTCATGCACAACTGCTGCCCTCGGTTTGCATGGGAAGAGTCCTATCTCGCATGGACTCTTCCCTAGCCATTGCGCATGGCTAGGACTCTTCCTCACACATAACCACATCCAACCCGAGCCCTGGTCAAGCCCTGATTGAGCCGTACGCCATGATTCCTCCTACCCGAGACCCTAATGCACAACCCTTGCAATTTTCGTTCAAGCTTGGATCACCTACAGTCCAGCCCTTGTGCAGCCTCGCCTAGGCTCCTAAACCTTTTGAAATTCATCCATTTTTATTAACCTAGGATGGCAGTCCTTTTATGCATCATATACATGAGTTTTATATCATCAGAACATGAGTTATATGCATGTATGCCCATAAAAACGAAAATAAAACTTGTGACACATATTTTTCATGCAAGGTTAATCAAATATACATAATATGGTGTGAAAGATGTTTGAAAGAAAGTTAAGGTGTGCTTTTGCGTTTATTACGCACGAAAACGAGTTGGCGATGCGAAGAACGGAGACGTAGGAAACCCTAGGCTGAATTCTTACTCAAAACCGTGGATTTCCTCTTCAAAATCTCATGTGGTGGGTGTGGTGGGTGATGAATAAGAGTCCTTGTATGATTAGGGGTGAAAGGCGTGGGGTTGTGAGGGTTTGAGGCTTTTATTTTTTTATATATAGCAAATGTTATCAGCTTAGGCCCATTAACATGGTATAATAGACTCATTAAGCCCATTAAATAATATTTAAAATATTTATTTAGGAAATTTTATGAAAATATTAGTCGAGTTCTCAAAAAGATCATATTTTTGTCGAAAATCGAGTACCGTTAAAAATTATGTCTCGACGAATAAAATCACCTCAAAACACCCTATTTAAAAAAAAATATCATATAACATATACCATATTTTAAATAATTAAAAGTAATCATGTAATAAAAATATTTTCTCTTTTCAACCATCGGTCTCCGTTCATCGATCGTGTCTTGAATACATTTAAAACACAGTTTTTTACATTCTAAAATAAAACTATATTTTAAACATTTTAACATGCATATCATAATTAATTCATACCATTAAAACCATTTAATTAGTCATTTTCCAATTTCCCTATATTTGCATGCAGTTGGATTACATTATCATATTTTGGACCTTACACATTCAATCGTGACATTGTAACGCATAAATGTTCTTAAACATTATTTTTTCCGACAGAACTTCAAGATGTTCTTATATCCTTAATTCGAGACAGTCGTGGTGTTGATCTTAGTATCTTATAAGGACATCACCAAGTATCAGGAAGCCTAAGATGACATTAAAATAGATGACATTTTCGGTTATGTCACCAAAACTCAAATGTCGCCATATCTTAAGTTTAAGGACATTTTTTGATGTCCTTAAAGGGGATATTCTTGTGGCAGGAACTCAGGATACATATGCAACTGATGATGCGTGTGTGTAGGACAAGTTCATGTCGCATTTTATTGGAAGACAGGGTTTTCTAGGCTGGTGATTGAGTAACTGGTTGATTTGGAAGCAAAAATGTCATGTACTTGAATGTAATGTGGTATGGTTCAATGCATTGGAATATATGTTTATTTATAATGTTTTTTGTTTTGGTTGAATTGAATGTGATGTGTTTTGTTTCTAAATTGCATTGAACTTCATTCCTTGTTTTCTATTGGTGAATAATTCAACAAACATAACTTAATTTACTTAACCACACAAGAAAGAAAAATTTAGTTTCGTTCATAACCAAAATACATTACATTACCTAACATAACACTTGAGTTGACTTCTCTCATACTGCACCAAATTTATATCCGAACTAGAACTCCATTACATAATCAATTCACACACATGATAAATCCCCATTACATAAACACTCTATTACTTAACAAGAAAACCAATGAGTACAATGAACAAGGCACAATCAAACTAGAAAACATGCACATAACCAGTGACCAATGGATCTTGCATCACCTCCTGCTTCTTGGATTTAGCTTCGCCCACTTCAGGAGGCTTAACCCGAGTTTCGGTACCGTTAAAACTGCTGCAATTGGTCCTTCTTGAATCATCGCACGATCCTCATCGAAAGAACTCACAATTGTTCAGTGTTTTACTATAATACATCATGTTTTTGGATTTTTTTTTTCTACTCGGACATCATGACCTTAATTTCAGCCATCTTGTTTGCAGCACACAACCGAGGAATCAGATACCTTAAATCGAAGATGGGCTTGGCAGTTTCATTTCAACATGCTTCGGATTCAATGGAAGCTTTGTAACGCCCTAGATTTGACTGATGTCCCCACCATACTAACATGAGTCTTTCTAGCGTGCTTTTTTACTCACTCACAATCACCTTGAGAAGCTTTCTTGGGAGGTCACCCAGCTTATAATTGCTCCAATTTAACCACGCTTAATTTTGAATTTTTTATTTGATGAACTACAAAAATGAAGATGCACGTTGTTGATATGAATAGTATATATCAAATCTTTTAAGTTCTCATCAACTATACTTACTCATTCCAGTAAAATTTTGGAATCCTTCTCATTCTGGTGTTAGATCTGTTCATCTTCCTCTTCGTTATTTGCTCTTTGCCCGAGAAACCTCTTGTAACCAGTGATCACTCTCAACTTTCTTCAGTCCTAGTCGCCAATTGCCCATCGTCTTCTGCTTTGTTCATTCCCTAACAATCACTCCTCGTCCTTTTTGACCTCGGACGTCGCAAGCTTCCTCCCCCAGCTTTCACTCGTACAATGAAGATAAGAAAACAAAAAAAAAAAAAAATAGCCAACTTGTTAAATCATATATATGAAGTGTAGTTTATGCTACAAAAAAAAAAATTGCGACGGATTAACCGTCTCTAACGACATTTAGCGACGGTTTTAGTGACTGTTTCTCGCAACGTCGCTAAAGTCATCGTCGCTAAATTTTGTGACGGTTTTACATATTTGCGACGGAATTATCGACGGTTTTTAACCGTCGCTAATTTTAGAGACTGTTTAAAACCTGACAATTCGTCGCTAAGTAAAACCGTCGCTAATTTAGCGACGGATTGGAGAAGCTAATGAGCGACGAACGTCATAAGTCGCTAAAAAAATGTTTTTTTTGTAGTGTTAGGAAGTTGCTGTAGAAATTTTTGATAAAATGCAAGCAATACTTGCATCTTCCGTGCGTGTAGACACAAATGGTGATCGGGGTTATGTGAGCTAATATTTGAAATATATTTAGACTATTAAAATAATTCAGGAGGTTGTGTGCAAATTAAAATATTTGCGGGTCCATATACATTTCCAAAATTTATATATAAAAATCTACTTTTAATTAAAGTTGAGGCCCTTATATAAGAAAATAAATGAATCGAGTTGGTTCGTGAGTTTGTCGAGCTGACTAGATAAATATATTATTTATATTCGAATTTATCAAATTCAAACTTCTTTCAAGTTGAACTTGATCCATATTTATTTTGTTCGAGATTTTACGAGCCGTTCGCGAGTTTTAATATTTAATTAATTTTATTGTCATTTCCCACACATGCATGATGTTAAATAAATTTAATGCATACGAAAAAAAAATGGTTTTAAATAATTTTTTTTTTAATTTCGAGATAATAAAATTTAAAGCTTTAAAAATGATTTTTAAAATAAATTTTTATGTTGTGAGTGATATGATTATTTAATTTTAAAATTAAGTATAGATATAAAAAAATATTTTATTAGGATATGAGAGATGTAATAAAATGAAAATTTATTGAAATAAATTTATGAATATACTTTTATTAAAAAAATTGTAATTTGAAAATTATTTTTTGGGTTTATAAAAAAACATATAAAGACAACAAAGTTAATTACTTTAAATCCATTAACTTTAGGTAAAAACTTGTGTGAGACGGTCTCACGGATCGTATTTGTGAGACAGATCTCTTATTTGGATTACCAATGGAAAAGTATTACTTTTTATGCTAAGAGTAATACATTTTATTGTGAATATGAGTAGGGTTGACCCATCTAACAGATTATGATCCGTGAGATGGTCTCACATAAGACTCACTCTTAACTTTAATAGTATTGTACAAATAATATAATATTTATATATATTTCACGCTTTTAAAATATTTTGAGTTTTCGAATATTGATTCTCGAATCTTTGTATTCGAGCAATAGTTTGAATAGCTCGCGAATATATTGAATATTCCGTGTCGAATTCGAGGAAAAATTGTAAAATTTTCGAATCGAGTTTAAAATCGAATATGCTTAATTTGAACCGAATTGGAGCTTAAATTTTTTTCTTCTATTTGACTTGATTTGTTTTTTTTAAACTCATACGACCTTGTACTAACCAATTTTTAATTAACTTTATAAAATCTTATTAAAAATTACAATCATATCATCATTATATAACTTTATTGATTTTTTTTTTTTTGAATTTTCCTAAAATAGCGTTTTTTTAGTTAATTCAATCTTATCATTCTGCATTTTTTTTTATTTCAATAATACATTTATCTACATTTTAAAAATTTTAGATGACTACATTATTTATAGGCAAAAACTTGTGTGAGCTAGTCTCACGGGTCATATTTGTGAGACGGTCTCACGGGTCATATTTGTGAGACGAATATCTTTATTGGGTCATCTATGAAAAATTATCATCTTTTATACAAAAAGTATTACTTTTTATTGTGAATATGAGTAGGGTTGACCCGTCTCACGGATTAAGATCCGTGAGACGGTCTCACATGAGACCTACTCTTACTTATAATAGAAAAATATGAAGAAACAATATTAAATTGAAAATAACATAAACTCTCATGTTTAATTACTACTATTTTAAGAGTGGGTCTCATATGAGACCGTCTCACGGATCATAATCTGTGAGACGGGTCAATCCTACCCATATTCACAATAAAAAGTAATACTCTTAGCATAAAAAGTAATACTTTTTCATTGGTGACCCAAATAAGAGATCTGCCTCACAAATACGATCCGTGAGACCGTCTCACACAAGTTTTTGCCCTATTTTAAACACTCGTGTTTGTTAAAATGTTAGTATATAGAATAGATGGATATATGATCTATACCAAGCAGAATGTCTAATGAGTGAGTTTTTGCACCAAAACCTCACGTGAAAATTCATACTTTCACCCCATGAAAATTAAATAGGAGTCTCAATCCTCAACTTTTTATAAAATTTGCACAATTTACCCTTGCTAATGATTTTTTTTTTTTAACTATGCACTCGTGTTGAGGCTACGACACTAATTTTTGAAAAATATTACGTCAAATGTACGAATACCCTTTTATTTATCTATAATATTTTGTACATCCACCCAATATATCAATCATAATATATATTTTCTAGGTCCACAAGAGATTGAGCAAAAACCCATAGAATTTTCGAGCAAGAAATCGTGGAATCTTGTTCGAAGAGGGAAATTCTCGACTCGATGTCGGCCTCACGTAGGTTATTTAGATATAACATGGGTGCATGATCAAAAAATCGTTTTAATAAGAGTAAATCTTGAGACGACCTGAGATGACTATTTAATTTTCATATGGATAAAATATACATTTTTTATATTTTATATGGAGTTTTGTTGTAAAAAAACAGTCCAAATAGCACATGGTGCAGTGGATGGAAATTCAAGAAAGTGTAACGCATTACTATTTACTCCGGGAACAGAAGAACGTCCAAAGGTATCCTGAGAGTCTTTTCTTTTTCTTTTTTTGATTACAACACACGTGGGATAGGGGATTCGAACTCGGGGGCCAGCTAATCTGACAGAGGGTGAGACAGAGGGTGAGACCACTGGGCTACAAGCCCGGTCTCTTATCCTGAGAGTCTTGAACTAACATATTGATGAGATGCTAGAATACTACCCCAAATGTCCAAATCAATAGGGACTTTTTTACATTAAAATATTACCCTTATCCTAGCATGAACTCAAACAAACAAACAAACAAACAAGCAAACAATTGCAAGGTGGGCAGTTTCAATGCTTCTATGTGATTTATGAAACATCATAAAATACACAAAAAAATATATACCATCATGGTGTTTCTTTCACAAGATGTTGTGGGCAGTTTCAATGCTTCTATGTGATTTATGAAACATCATAAAATACACAAAAAAAAAATACCATCATGGTGTTTCTTTACACAAGATGGAAAATTTTATCATCTTGATTTTTATTACCTTCTATGTTATGACTTTCCCTAGGGTACATCACCGCTATTTTGGGCTACAGTCGACCTCAGGCATGTGAGATTGGCTCCTCGAGGAAGATGATCCTTTTTCAGTGTGGAAGTAAGACCACCCAATGATAGCTGAACCCAGTGTAATTGCTGCAGCAATAGACCCAAAAACCCATATCTGTTTTCTCTTCCTCTTTTGCCTGAGTCGTCTTGCTGTTTCTACATGGTGTAAAGATGGATCAGATGAGAGTGTCCCCTCTAAAGCAATTCAAAAGGGTAAGCCATAATAATGAAGAATAACATCCGAAATAAGCGTCAAATACACGTATAAAAATATGCTGACCAATCAGAAATACAAAATGAGCTTTCATGGTAGTACGCGTCACTAAGAATTTTTTTTGCACGTACAACTTGTACAAATAGAAAATAAAGATTAAAAAAGTTCTGTTAGAAGGAAACGAAACTATTTTTTGACTTCTTTTCCTTTTATTTTCCTAAGATTTTCTCATCTCACCAAACGATTGTTGTAACATGAAGAGAATGTGTGATATCATTTTATGAGTACAGCAGATCACACATTTTATGAGTACAGCAGCAAATAAGTATAGAACTAACAATATGAAAGGGGGAAATTTAATGAGTTTTCAAATTTGTCAAATACATTGAAACATAATATTACCTGTTCATTAAATAAAAAAATTGTATTGGTCGAACAAAACCACAGCTCACACTATCATATCATTTTTCATAGGCAAATAAAAAAGAACTCAAAGATAGAAAGAAAAAAGAAAAAGAAACTTGGTCACATCCATGGTATATTATACCGATTTTGTTATAATTCCCTCAAAACTAGAATTCCAGTTTATGAAACACATATTGCTTACCAAATAATATTCTGAACATAATTGGCCTTCTACACACAATTAAACTTGGGTATTTAGCAACATAGGACAATAGATACTCTTTTTATTCTTGAAAAAAAAGGAAAAAAAAAAGCTTCAACAACTTACCTACAACTTCTTGGTTCCTTTGAGACATCTCCTGGTTCACAGTTTCATAATAACGAAGTCTATCGCATAGACGAGCAATCTCAGAGTTCTTCAACCTTATTTGAGCTTCCATCTCCATCTCTACCTCAGCTTTTGCAATTCCCCTTCCAATTGAATTTGATATAAACCGAGCAATATACACTTGTTGGCACACCTCAGCTGCAGGATCAGCTGACTGGTCACCATCAGCCGAAGCAGTTGGGTCTGCTGGTAGCGTCAACCCCAAAGGAATCAATCGTTCACAAATCCTCTGCCAATGATTTCTCATATTGTTTAGAGTTTCTTCCGCTTGCTTTCTCTTCTCCATCTCTTCCAATAAATTCAATCTTGTTTCATGCAATTCATAGTCAATATCTCGCATCGGAAGTTGAGGCCCTATCTCCGGCGATAAATCTGAGGGATGAGATGCAATTAATTCATTGAAAAAGGAATTTTAAGATATTAACCTCATGATACATGTAGTGATTGATAATTGACTAGTAAATGAGATTAATGTTTACTTTCTCTCAATCCTCCATTCTGCGGCTATATCTCATTCTGCCGCATAGTTCCATTTCTTTTAGGCAATTATTATTTTAGAGCTGATATCATGATACTTACTCTATAAAAGACCACAGCATCGTCAAATTGAAATCAAGCCACGTGATTATGTTTTAACAACATTTAAAAGACACAAGAAAGCACTTCCATTAAATTAGGATCCTCAAAAAAAAAAAAAAATTAAGGCAAGGCACCTTCCCAAGCATCATAGAACTCTGTAATTGGTGTGGTAGAGTTCAATAACCGCTCCGCTCCACCGTTACCCTCGCTTTCGGCATTGCTCTCAACACTCATCGACTCCTTTGGATCAATAAAAACATCAACCTCTCCATCCTGCTGTAAATTAAACGACGGACACTTCATAACACCATTTATCACATTCGTACCGTTAGTTTCGTCGTTGCTTCCACATTTTCCCACTGTATCTCCAGATGAGGCAGATACAAAGTTATGATCACTCTTTTGATCAATCAACTCGCCATGAACAAAGCTGTAATCCTTCGCTGCAGTTTCTATGTTCTTTTCAGCAGTGTTCCCATTCCCATGATCGGCTCTTTCACACATTCCAACATCATCCTCGGAGTAACTCTTCAAAAGTCTTGGACCCCGTCGCTTGTGATTGACGATGTAAGGTGATGGAGGGAAAGAAGATGGAGAATCGGGAAGAGGAGTGGATGCAGGAGTAGCGTAAAGTGCAGGTGAGATTTGAGTCCAATGGTGTTCTTTATCTGCAACAGATGTAGTTGATTCAAAACTTCTCTTATCGATCTTAGGACTATAAGGAGTATAAACTCCCCTATCTCGCTTAGCACTAGAAGAAACCTCAACTCCCTTTGGATTCGGAGGAACACTGACACCCCTTTCAAGCTTTGAACTAGGAGCATTAATTCCCCTGTCCAGCCTCGAGATTGGAGCACTCATCTTCCTTTCAAGTTGTGAATCAGGAGAATTTCTAGCTGGCGCCATGGACTTTGCAGCTCCAGGTTCTATGAGTCTATCCAAAGCTATTGCTGTAATTGCAGACATGGCGTCGCCTGCAAAGAAAAATGAATCCCATCTCATATCCCACCAATGGAACGCAGAAGAGTTGTCCATCCGTCCGTCGAAACAAGGACGTGAAATCATTGAACAAGAAAACAAATACACGAGAATTGAAAAAAAACCTAGAAACAGGTCAATCAAATCAATATAAATCATTGAATAATTGACAAAAGCCTAGAAACAGGTAAATAAAATCAAAATCCATAAATATATTATAAAAATCTTACAGGAGGAACCGAAGAATCCCTAGCAAGGAGAGGCGAGAAGTAGATAGATCAGGAGAAAGTATGGATGCATGTCTTCAATTCAATGGCATGAGAAATAAAGGAGGATCCTGTTTTTTCGGTCCTCTCTTGGGATTATTTTCCTGATAATTATAGAAATCAGCGATTGGTAAGGGCGGCGGCCACACCATTCGGGTCAATTTGTAACCTATCGGAATCCTAATTCCTAATTAAATGGGTCTAGAAGGTGAAGCAATTATACGCTATGTTTAGGAAATAAGTTCCAATACAATAATAATACATTTATAACACTCTCTGTTAGACGATTATTTGCACAAACTTCCTATTCATCAAATATCCATTTGGTAAGATGGATGTTTAGAAACTTCACCGGAACTCAATGATGTATAGTTACAACATTTTCAGTAAAATTCATTGGGAAAAATCCGAACGAAAGAAAAAGAGTATATCAATAGATATACTTTCTTTGTATGTCTTCTCAATAATAGATGTGCCTCGTTAAAATATTTCTAGAAAAACTCAGTAAGACAAAATCCTAGTAAAAGAAAAAGAGTACATCTCTCGCTAATTGTTAGTTCTTTCATTAATAACCTTGTCATGAAAATTCACGCGGAAAATTAATAGATGAGAAAAATAGTACAACTTTGATTGCTTCTTCTATTGCAAGCATCACTTGAAATCATCATCTCTTCGTATTCCAAACATATACACTGATTTACCAAAAGTTGATGCATGTGATAATTTTGTAACAAAATAGGTCATATTATTTTCAGTTGTTGATAATTTCTTTATGTAAATCAATAGTCTGTATGATATTGCAAAGAAAACTAGTCATGTGTCTTTCTGGTTGTCACTGTCTTTTTTGGAGAAAAGATAGACATTACTAATATAATTTGTGATATATGATGACATATAAATTCCTATATATGTTACTTCATGACAAAATATATTTTCTTCATATTTCAAATTGGCGAAAATAATACTTACAGCATCAAATTGTCAACAACCACAAATTGATGCAATTTATAAAAATACTTTCGTATATTTTCTTTGCACTATAACTTATTTACATATATGTTTCTAAAAAATCTTCAATTTATAATCATAGACAGAATTTCGTCTTTTCCAAATATTTTATCGCAAATTTATATTTCAATTACTTGTCTATTTTAGTAAACTCTTCAAGAAAACTAATCTAAAAATATCACATGTATCATGATCATTTTAATTTATATAATGACATGTTCTATTGAAATAATAATTTAGGACGTTGAATATAAATCCATTTAACACCTCAAATCCTAAGAGAATTTTCTATACATAACTCATTCATGGCAACTGAAAATATTTTCTCATAACCGACTCTGGATTAGAAATGCTGAGCTAAAGTGTGTCATATTTAACATGTCATTTGTCAATCATTTTTATCGACAATCACTGCAAATTATATTTCCAGATAATCATCATTTTACATTATAGCAAAAACACATTTTAATTATATCATTTTGATCCCAAATAATATGAGAAATATCATATTTTAATAAACTTGATATTTTTCATGAATAAAACCATCCAAATTGGATTGATTAAAATATTTGGTCGATCATGTTTTTAGCGTCTTTTATGTTTACTTACAAATAATATAAGATATGTCATGCATGACATCAAAATCTTTCATAACGACTAGACTTCATTATTCTTTTGACATGGAGATATTCACTCATTTTCTTTAAAGGGGTTCTTCGTCGCATCAGGCGAGTTGTATACATTATTCAACTAGAATATTAATGAAGCTAAATAGTATAATCGATCTTATTCACAAGATCAAATAACATATTTTGAAATTTAAACTTGGAACTTCATGTTCACTTTATATTACACTAGGTTCGATCTAAAAATATTCTTTTAGCTTCTATTTATTTCACCTCAATGTTGGAAATATCGTTTTACAATAATAATAAATGAGAAATTACATAATAAAAATCTCATTGCTCAAAATATTTGATCATAAGATTCAAATTATTTCGAACATATTTACAATATCTTCAGAGATTTACTCCAGTGCATTGTCTCATATAACACATTATCAGTTGTCATAATATATACAACATATATTTCAGATATTCTCAAAATATGATGCATTTATTATCAAAATCAATGGTTTCAATAATTGATGGGTGGCAGAATATATCAATTAAACCAACATATTTATAATCATAAATTTGATATTCATATTCTCTCTTTTAATCAAGCTTGTCTTGATTATATATTCCGGAAATTTTTCTCAAAACGTATTTTCGCTAACATCAAGTTGCGATTCTGGGCCCACATTATTTATTCATTCAAGATAATATAGGAATTTCTGTCAACTTGAGTTTATGATAGTGTTATCAAATTTGATAAGTCATAAATAAAAATTCATAAAATTTTCTGGATATTTGATTAAAAAATCTTCATATTTATCGATCCTTGGCTTCATCATTAATATCTTTGTGCATTATCAATATTTTGTTAACTATTTTTATAATTTGAATGTTCAACACAATTGATTATGCTAAACTCTGAAAATATTTGTATCGATGATACTTTTGGAAAATATTAGCTCTTTTAGAACTATTGATTTGTAATATACTATTTATACCAAATTAATATTTGCATTGGATTAACAAATCCATGTACGTCAATGCTTATTATTATTTTATTTTAACAAGTATGTCATCTTCTTTTTTTTTTTCATCTTCAATCAAACGAACGTCTAG
Organism: Primulina eburnea; assembly: GCF_022965805.1. Classification (NCBI taxonomy): domain Eukaryota; kingdom Viridiplantae; phylum Streptophyta; class Magnoliopsida; order Lamiales; family Gesneriaceae; genus Primulina; species Primulina eburnea. The sequence goes on along the minus strand of NC_133110.1, from coordinate 8,887,031 downwards.
ATTGTTAATACATTCATATCAACATACGATGAAAATATAATTTAGATAGACATCATCAGCCTCCATAAACTTTATATCGGGTTTGATGTATACCTCAATATTTTGTGCCAATTTTATAATCCATATCTCATTTGAGATAATATATTCTTATTTGATATCAATTGTGTTCATTGGCACTATCGCATTCATCTTATAGAATGGATCACATTAATTAGAAAATTTTGAATAATTTTATTCCTTTATTTTTCTTTGAATAAACAAAATATTATAATTAAAGTATTGAAATTGAGAAATCGAACATACATTTTCAAATTCTACATACATTTTCAAATTCTTACATGTAGCAAGTAGATATTCTATCTTAAATAACGAAATTCGGTCTCTCGTGAATGTCATTCTGCATTAGATTTTTTTTTCATACATTTGTAAAACATATAAAAAACAATATGTAATGCAATATTTTGTCATTTATTAGCACTTTAAAATAAAGACAATTTTAATCAAATAATTTTAAGATTAGTCAAAATTATATCAACAATTAAAAAAAATGAGGAAATCAATGATAGCTTAAAAAAACATAATATAAGCATATTAGTTAACATAAGAATAACATGCAATGAAACATGGAGTTGAAAATCGGTGACAATGGATGAAAAATAAGTGAATGTTCAAAGCTCAATTCACTGCCATGATCCTGCATAAACTACCATAATCGTTGATATTTAATATAGACAATGATATCAATTCATTGCGTTTACAATTTATTTTTTTTTTCGATTGATGACGTTGTGATCTCACTGCCATATATTCTCTTTCAACATTGTGGTCTCATTGTTACATATTCATATATATATTTGATCAAATAGCCTATGCAATTTATTGAACATTAAGTGACTATACATAATGAAATAGTAACAAATAATAGATCGTTCATTTTCTTTTGATATATCTTAGAGCTTTAATCATTTTTTTAGGAATATAGACAATTTTAGATTTTATATTGATTTTTTTTAAGAAATTGTATTAAATTTCTCATTTCACAAGATTCTCAAAAAACATTCAACCAAAAGGGCATTAAATTAATATTCCTCAAGAATATTGTCAAATCTAGGATCTTATATAAATATTCTTCTTGAATATCAATATTTTTTTTATCTTTGACCAATATTTTTATATAGATATTAATGTAGTATGGCATAGATCTATATCTTTCGTAATACTTATGGGTCTTGGATCTAAAATTAGATATCAACCATAAATATCTTTGGTTTCTCAATATATGAATTCATACAACATATATTTATCATGAATTTTTTTATATTTTCAATATAGTATATCATAATCACGAATCTATTTAGATTTTCAATATAAATCATGTTGTGCTACTTTAGAGTCATCATCATCATGATATTTCATAGGCACCAATATATCAATAATTATAATTGTGCTACTTCTATAGCAATAATAAATATCTCATAAAATTGAGTGTTGATAACACGTTGTGACATTCCAATAACATCAATAAAATGATAAATATGTTCATTCTCAGTTATTTACAGCATCATATTGATAACGTGTTATAAACCATAAAGAAAAATCGAGAGATGAGTAGAGAGAATTCATAAAAAAAAGAAGAAAAAAGAATGAGTCCATATTCAGGTGCAATTTTCATCGAACATAATATTCCTATTTATAAAGAAATATTACAACATACAAATCTTTACATATATTATCTTCTCATATATCTTTCAAATCTAATTTAATAAAAATAATCATCTATAATAAAAATATATTTATAATAATTCCAATATTTGTAAGTGTGACACTTTATAATAATTCCAATATTTGTAAGTGTGACACTATTATCTTTCTTATTTCGGGATTCATTTCCTCAGACTCAATCTTTCATTTCATGTAATTTTTCCTGATTTACTTCTTACATCTGCACACTTATTTACTACTTCATCTTTTTGCATTTCCCAATTTAGTCCCTCATTTTTTCAAGTGCCTCGAGTTAGTCCTTCATTTTGGACAAAAAATTAGTATTGGTATTTTTTTAACTAAATTAAACACGTACATACATCAATAATTTAATATTTCCCATTAGCTACAATATAAGCATTACTCCTTAGATGTAATTGTGAAGAGTTCCAAAAATAGAAAAATTGAGTCAGTACCTACAGAGATTGAGGGGTAATAACTACTGGCAAAGGCAGAAGATGAGAGCTTAGGTGACTACTGACAGGGTCTTATGGGGATTATTTTCTTGATTTAGGATTTATCAATAAATATATATTTTGATTTTAGGAGAAATACAGGTTCTTTCGATGGGTATAAATTTTTAATATGAGTTAAATGCTTATTTTTATGTGTATTTTAACCGCATAGTCAATAGGAAACTAAAACGAGAAAATATGTTAAACTAAGGACTAACACGGGATGCTTGAAAAACGAAGGACTAAATCGAGAAAATGCAATAAAATGAGAGACTAGATAAGGAATTATCAATGTATCAAATGCTTATTTTCCATCATTTGAACTGTGGAGTTCAAAAAAATTACGCAAAATGAAGGACTAAGAGGGTGTTCGGTTAAGTTTATTAAATGCAACTTATAAGTTCTTATATCTTATAAATTATTTTAAGAGCTTATAAGTTGTAAAGTCTTATTTTGAAAATAAGTTTTTAAAGCGTTTGGATAATATAATATAATAAATGTTAAGATGTTGATGTTTTTTATATTATAAGATATTTTAATATAACAATTATAAAAATGACATAAGACTATAAAAATAATACAATAGTCATTTTAACATATTATTGATTAAATAATTATTATAACTATAATTATTAATAATAATATTATTACTACTTTTTATTTGAAATTAATTTGTATAATATATTATATGAGAGTGTATTGAGATATATTAAGAATGTTCAAAATTTTTTATAGAATAAGATGGGTAACTTAACTTTTTTAAAAACATTTATTTTGATTACTTTTATGACAAAAACTTGTGTGAGACGGTTTCATATGTCATATTTTGTGAGAGAGATATCTTATTTAGGTCATCTATGAGAAAAATATTACTTTTTATTGTGAATATCGGTAGGGTTGACCTATCTCACAGATAAATATTCATGAGACCGTCTCATAAGAGACCTACTCTTAAGTTATTTGAATATCTGACAAGATCTAAAACAGTTTATAAGCTCTTACGAACATCATTTAAATCAGAAAAATTGAAAAACGAGGAACTGAACCGTGAAAATGGGATAAATTAATCAAGGGCTAAATAGAGAATTATCCCTCTTATTTCATTAAACACATTGTCTTTTTACTCTATTTTGATTTATGAACCTTACGATTATAATTTCTCATATTTTAAAAACTCTTGAATGAAACAAGTTGATAAAAAAAAAGTACCGAACTACCAAAAGGGAATTAAAATCATGTACATTAACCAAACGATTTTGTATTGATATTAAATAAAAAGACAGATACATATTAGATGTGATGAAACATATCAAAATTATATATTCGACATGTGAGTATATTACATCATTGGTGACTACAGAGGTTGACACAGTTGGTTGGCAATTAGCAAAAGTGTGTGTGTGTGTCTATATATATATATATATATATGAGTTAGATGTGTGAAAGTGCAGTTTTGAAATTAAGAAGAAGTCTTCACAAAGGTGGTTACTATTCAATCCTCTTGCTTTGTTAATAGCATATTTTGTCCACATAAATGGTCAGGTATTTCCCCAAGAAAAACCATGTTATTCCTATGCATAACCATACCGACCATGAAAGAGCAGAACCATGCAAACACCAGTACCATGGGAAGAGCACAACCTTGCTCTTCCCTCCACAGTCTAATTCCCTACCTGAGCACTAACATAAGAGCACCCGACGCCATGTGGTCCGACCCCTCTCAATTCCCTACCCGAGAACTATCAGAAGAGCACCCGACCCCATGTGGTCTGACCTTGCTCAAGCCTACCTGAGCACTGTCCACCGACAATCAATATAAAATATACAAAATCTGATAAATATGAAATACAAGGAAAATCTCCATCGACAAGGAAAAAGTCCCGAAAATCTCGAGATAGGTTCGAATATGTCAATATTTGATACGGATCACCACAAATATGGCAACCCAATCTTCTCTCCAAATAAACTACTTGATTGGAGACCTATCTCAATAAGGTAACAAGTCATTTATGTTAGAGTACATACCCTTGTTAGTCAACAATTGGTTAGGGAATTTATGGACTCAGTTGTAATAAACAATCTTTATTTTAATATAATTTAACTTTTCACGGTTTCATTTTATTGTATCTGTATATTCATGCAATCGACATAGATAAAGTTCTTGATTATAATACAAATGAATCGTAATTCGATCTTGAAACCCATTTGTAAACACTGTATATTCTAAATTCGTTCATAGTCGATTAAGCTGCCTAAAAATAAGGATAAAGACAACTTGAGGTTAAGACTAGCGTCTGTGATGTTGTGTACCGTGTTTCATGGTAAGAGCATGGAGATGTCCAATCATACAGATGAGTAACCATACGATGATTGTATCGAATAATCCTCCATCGGACTTTCCAAGTGGTTATCATTCATCGAGAAGAAAAGTATGTGGCTGTGATTGTACTTGATTAGTCCTTACGACCCGGGACAACATTGAGGATCTACATACTAGAATTGTGCTTTGACTCGTTTACCGACTCCGCGAGGGTCACAAGATGGCGAGGTTGGGTTCAATTACGAAATGTGTATGAGCCAGTGCATTGTAGTCGTGAATTCACCGCTCATCTATGGGTGTAGATATCCTATGTGATCTATCGAAATAATAGTGCATGAATCCCTAGTCAGAGTGTGATATGTACATTGGAGAAGGAGTTCTCTAGTTGTGTATGCGATGACACTATGAATATTTCATGATTGTATCACATAGCTATTTAATCTAATATGCAACCCTCGATGAACCAACGGTTACAGATTCGATCGGGATATATGAGATGAAGGGACCGTGATGTAAGTTAATCATAACCGACTGGTTCTTGCGGGCACTATCAGTGATACCTAGGGAATCATGGGGCGATAATACTAGATGCTCTTACCATGATTCGATGAGTTTAATCAGAAAATGATTTCTGACATTCTCATGACCAAATGTTGATGCATGAAATTGGGCAAATTGGGGTAAGCCCGAATAAAAGAAAATGTCCTGGATCACAAACATTTGTAAATTATCACTGAACCATTGAAGGTCATACAATCACTAGATCATTTGTTCTCGTGGAGAAAATAAATTCAATGAGTTGAATTTATATAAAATTATGATATAGTAAATTCAAGGGTTGAATTTATGATAATTAAAATTTGAGAAAATAAATTCAAGAAGGTGAATTTATGATATTTAAAATTTGGAAAGAATAAATTCAAGGAGTTGAATTTATAAAATTTGAGAATTTAATTATTAAACTCAAAAGTTGAGTTTATTAAATATTAAATTAAATATAGTGGGAAGTATGTTTAATGTGCTTGTAGGAATACAAGTCCAACATACTAAATAATTAATGTTGTTAATAGACTTTGATTAATTAATTAAACTAGTTGGACTAGTACAATTAATTAATCAAGCATATTAATGTTAATTAAGAGGTTTAAATCTATATCGATGGAAATTAGGTCATGCATTGATAATAAAAGGAAATGAGGCACAAACCCTAGCCTCCATAAGACTTGCAATTTTCGAAAATTGCCTCTCCATATTCTCTCAAGATTTCGGCCATCCCTTGAATAAAATTAAGGGTTTGAGCATCCTCTTGATTTTTCTTCTCCAACACAAATCTTTTTCAAAATTTCTAGTGCAATTTTTTTGAAGAGAAACAAATATTCCAGTCATGGATCAGATTAGGAGATCGAATAAAGGAGTTTGAAGAAAGTTCGTAGGGATTTACAACAAAACTTACATCTCTCAATATCGGAGTAGTTGGAGTCAAGTAAATTGTTCACTAAATAATGTATATACGAAACATCCTATAAATGTTTATTTAATTTAAATCATACGGGTATCCAAATAATATTTTGAATGTCAAAATAAAATTTTAAAACTTCTGCTGCGATTTGGACACGAGAAAAACGATAAAACAACAATTTATTTATTATAAATATCAAGGTATGCATTATAGTTTGATTCATTCACACATTATTATCACTTGGCACAAATCTCTTTCAATCTCATGTTTTGTTTGAGCATTAACTCAATCATCGAAAGGGCTTCACATGAAACATCTTGTATTGGTGTATAGTTTTCTTATTTTCAAGACCCAATGAAAGTTTAAAATTTTAATTTGATCATGCAATTTAAGCTTGAGCCCTCGTGTTAAAAACGAAATTTTAAAACCTCGAACAATGTAACAAATATTTTGATTAAACTGATATATAAAACTTGAAACCGAAACCAAGTATGTGTTATAACTGATTATAAGAATACAGACAAATGAACACACGTATTTCATTCTAAAAGTTCGATGACCAAATTCTTTTACGTCTCATCTTCTTTCATTTTCGAAAAGTTCCACTAAATACTTTGATTTATACTAGCCTTCATATATTCTCAATCAATCTCTCATCAGAAATCATAGCACTCACAATCATTGGGATGACAAACCCTATCAGTCTACCGGATGATAAGTCAATAGATCAACTCTTACGACAACTTACTTACAGTTGCAAATTTATAACTCATACCAACCCCACAACAAAAGATAGAAACAAAGTCTAAAGAACATTTGAATTTAAAATGTTTCTAAATCACGATTATTAATTATTCAAAAAAACAAAAAAGGGCGATGATAAATACGCACGAAAGCATATTTTTTGGAACGCTTTTCAAAATTCTAACACAAGTGATATCATCAAGAAGAATGCAGGAGATAAAAATCTATTTTGAATTTAAAGAGTTTCACGAATTTATTTCGAATTTTATATCATCAGCAAACTCACTGGACAGCTAGGTTTACCTACTTAATTTTACCACTTCGGATGGCAGACATCATATCTTTGTTTTTTTCTTGATTTTGGCTTTCATCATTGAGAAGTTTTGCCAAAATTCTCCAGAAAATGGTTCATTTCTTTATGAAATTATTGATTTTAAAGTAAGGTTACGCTCACTCCCCGAAAGACTAAACAACCAACAGGATACGCTGAGATTGGCTTCTTTCGTCACTTCCTCAAGCCTTCCACAATATAGGAAGCATACAGATCCCTGCAAATTGGAAATAGAAAAGGATTAAGAAAATCGCTAAAAAAATTATCACAACAGATAATTCAAGACGGATGTTCAGAAGAGAAAACTAAATGATTCTTTCAAAGAAAAGAATGCATAGATTGGAAGATCAAAGCACGTTCTAAAGAATTCAGGATTATGGTTTTAGGTATGATACCACTTAAGTTTTTAGATAAATTCTTAAGAAATTATTATGATGGATTCTGTGGTTTATTTGGATTTTCTACAACAAGTGGTATGAGAACCACTTATCCTTGAATCATTGAAAGTTTTTTAAAGTTATAGATATATTTTGCTTCCAAATCTGGAAAGAAAAACTTTGTTTGAAATTTTTTTGATATGGTTTCAGCTCTGGAAATTTTTTTTTGTCGAAAACAAATCTTTTCAAGTTTCAGTTTTAGTACAGAGATTTTGGTTGAAAAATATAAGGATTCAGCAAAAGACTCTGATATTCTGTCCATTTTTTGTTCAAAAAAATATTTTAGAGGAAAATCGAAAATTTAGGTTAAACTTTTTGCAAAAATTGACCTAGGGCACACCCAAAAGAATCCAGGACAGTAAGAGGTTCATAGGGGCGTGAATTTTGGGCGCTTGACGTTCAGGACATTAGCAGGAGCGATTTCGAGGCGCCCCCGCGCACCGCAAATAATTTTCCGAAATCTTATTTTTTTTAACGGTTGAGGTTTATTCATTTTAAGATTAAATTCTCAATTATTCAAATAATGATAAATTTATGTCTTTTCAAATAGAATGATTGAAATAAAATATCGCCAGAGTGATCTTTTTATGTAAATTAAATTTTATTTTGAAATACAAAAGGATTTTGGCATGTGTGATTTATATGAATATTGATCGGCTCAAAGGAAGATTGATATTTAATATAATTACATATGCACTTGTGGCGGTAAACATGTGATAATTGTTCGTTTTTCATGTGAATAATAAATTGTCCCAAATGAATGTTGTTATTTGATATGATACTTACTATCAGTATTTGACTGCTGCGCCAAGATATTACTTATAAATTAATCTTTACGAGTGCTCGATATCCTATTTATGAGGTTTACGTTATTTGAATTTATTGATGATTTTATTTTGATATTTGTTGGAACATGTATATTTTGTTTTTTGTTCTCTATTCAGATTTGACTCCAGCGAATATTCATTCCAACATAAATATTATTCCTATGTTAAATGTCTCGAACTTTAAATCATAGCAAGAGGATTTACCAATAGTTATCGGAGTAATAGATTTGGACTTTGCGATAAGGTCGACTCTTCTCCTGCCATTATTGATAAGATTACATCTGATGAAGAGAAGGAGTTTGAAAGATTGGAGAGATCGAATTGCATGTGTATGATGATTATGAAGATAGTCGTTCTAGAAACATTCAGGGCACAATGTCTAGTAACATTGCTACTACTAAGACTTTCCTTCAGGACCTGGAAAATAGGTTAGCTAAAAGTGAAAAGTCTGAAATTAGCACTTTTTTGGCAAGTCTTGTTTCAATAATGGACATGAGTAAGGGAAACATAAGGGAGCACATTATGGAAATGTCTCATCTTGCTTCAAGGTTGAAAGCACTGAAGCTTAACCTCTATGACTTGCTGGTGCATCTGATTGTGATATCTCTTCCTCCTCAGTTTAACTCTAGCTCAAGGTGAGCTATAACTGTCAGAAATGAGCTCATCTCACACCGTGTTCAAGAATAGGAAAGGTTGAAGCAAGATAGGATTGAAAGTGCTCATTATGTATATACCTCGAAAGATAAAGGAAAGAAAATGAAGGATAAGGAAGCTGCGGATACACATCCTCCGAAAAACAACAGAAGAATCCTAGTAATTCTCAAAGTGCTGGTTGTTTCTTCTGTAGCAGTGATGTGCATATAAAGAAGCAATGCACAAATTATCACACTTGACGTGCTAAGAAAGGTATGCATTTGCATATGGTTTGTTTTGACGTTGATTTAACTTAAGTACCTAGACACACGTGTTGGATAGATTCTAGAGCAACAACTCATATCAGTGTGTCTATGCAGAGTTGCTTGGATTGTTGAAAACCAAGTTATGCTGAAAGATTCATCTATGTTGGAGTTGATAACAAAGTTGAAGTTAAGGCAACAATAAAATTTAGATTTATTGTTAAAGACTGAATGTTTTTGGATCTTTTTGAAACATTCGTTGTAGCTTCTTTTATACGGAATTTGATTTCTATTTCTGTATTGTATAAATTCAGTCATTCTTGTTCATTTGAAATGAAATATTCAGTTTGTTCCATGATTCAAAATTGATTGGTTCTGGTTCTTTATTAAGATACAATAATCTTTATTCTTTCGATGTTATTAGTTCATTTAATGAATCCCTGCAAACAAGTATATGCACTGAAAGAAAATTATCAAATGATAATTCAGCTAAGTTATGACACAAGAGATTGGGTCTTATATCCGTAAAGAGAATAAGGAAACTCGTAAATTCTTGAACCTTTATATTACACAACTTTTAATAATTGTGTTGATTGTATAAAGGGAAAACAAACCAACAAAAATATATTTGAAGCCAACAGGAGTTTAGGCATCTTAGAACTTATACATATTGATATTTTCACTCCCTTCAGCTTCTTGGAATGGTCAACAATATTTTATAACGTTCACAGAAGATTTCAAGATATGTCTTTATTTATCTCATCCATGAAAAGCAGTCATTGGATGTGTTCAAAAGTTATAAAGCTGAAGTTGAAAATCAACTTGGTTTAAAGATTAAAAGCGTCGTATCTGACCATGGTGGTGAATATTATGACAAATATGATGGTTGAGGTGAACAACGTCTAGCACCTTTAGCTAGATTCCTATAGGAATAATGTACCGTCCTATAGTACATTATGCAGGGTTCGCCCACTATGAATGGTATTGCTGAAAGGCGAATAAAATGCTTAAGGACATGGTGAGGTGTGTGATTACTCAACCAGAATCACTCTGGGAAGAGTCACTAAAGACTGCAACATATATCCTTAACAGAGTTTCAACTAAGGTAGCAACCAAAACCCCTCGTGAACTTTTGACAAGCAAAAAGTCTAATCTTAAAGATTTGCACGTTTAGGGATGTCCAACTGAAGTAAGGCCTTATAAGCCTAATGAAAAGAAATTGGAGTCAAGGAGGGTCAACTGTTATTTTATTAGATACTCTTAAAGATCTAGAGGTACAAGTTTTATGATCCCACAATTAAATCGATTTTTTACTCAAAAAATATCCGTTTCTTTGATGATGTGAGTTTGTAATGGGAGATAAAGTAAGTGATATTGTCTTTGAATAGAAATATTGTAGGACCGAGTGCTTACCGCTTTACCAAAAGCTATAGCTGGTGGTAATGGTGCAACTCAAATCTTTTAAACCGCACAGCAGCACAAGCACCATGGTTCGATCGCTCTACCAAGCAAGGACAATTATTGCACCCAACAATCTCCCTCCCAATAATTGCACTCCTTGCAATCAATGGGAATCGAACCCATGACCTTGGCTCTGATACCAATTGTAGGACCGAGTGCTTACCGCTTTACCAAAAGCTATAGCTGGTGGTAATGGTGCAACTCAAATCTTTTAAACCGCACAGCAGCACAAGCACCATAGTTCGATCGCTCTACCAAGCAAGAACAATTATTGCACCCAACAAATATGTAAATATTCACACATATGTCTTGGACATTGATTAGGATCACATTACTCACTTTGACCAAGAGTCCAAGACACAATACATAAAGACAACATTGGAGATCCTCATATTCTAGACGAACAAACTAAGCACCTACAGAACCTATGCTATTAAGGAGATCCACTAGAGAGCGGAGATATGCAATGTCAGGTGATTATATTGTATTTCTTCAAAAACGTGAGGTAGACATTAGAATGATGGACAATGATCCTATCAACTTCCGTCATGCCATGGAAATTTTGAACTCTTAAAAGTGGAATGATGTCATGAATGAGGAGATATAGTCTTTGAAGGATAATGACGTATAGATATTTTCCCATTAGCCTAAAGGTACGAAGACTATTGGTTGCAAATAGATATTTAAAACCAATGGGGATTCTAGAGACAATGCGGAAAGATATAAGGCTCGCCTTGTCACTAAATGTTTTACACTGGGAGAAGACATTGATTATGAAATGACTTTTTCTCCGATTTCTTCGAAAAACTCTTTAAGGATTATAATGGCTTTGATGTCGCATTTTGATCTTGAGCTTCATCATATGGATGTAAAGACTGTGTTTCTAAATGGTGACTTTGATGAAACGATTTATATCGTGCAAAAGAAATTTTGTGTCCAAAGACACAAATAATATAGTTTGCAAATTAAAAAAATACATTTAATGCTCAAGCAGACATCTCGACAATGGTATTTCAAATTTCATCAAGTGATAATCCCATTTGGTTTTGAGATGAATTTGGTCGATGATTGTGTGTATCATAAGTTATATGTTGATGACATTTTGTTCCCTAGCAACGATATAGAGTTGGTAATCCCTAAACCAACGTATATCCCTATGGCTAAGGGAGACATTATTGAAAAATGTCTCAAGAATGATTTTGAGGAAAACGAAATGCAAAAGATTTCCTACACATATATAGCGGAAAGTCTGATTTATGTTCATGTTTGAGGAGACAGTATCGGAAAATGTCTCAAGAATGATTTTGAGGAAAAAGAAATACAGAAGATTCCCTATACATATGTAACGGAGAGTCTGATTTATGCTCATGTTTGTACACGTTCAGATATTGTGTACGTGACAGGAATGTTGGAACGATATTTAAGTAATCCAGGAGAACATTGGAAATTAGTCAAAAGAGTTTTACAGTACCTACAGAGAACAAAAGATACATGATCATATATCAGAGGTTGGATCAGCTTGAGAGCATTGGTATATAACTCCGATTTTGTCGGATGCCAAAATAATATGAAATCTTTGTCGGGCTACATCTATCTTTCACCATGACAGCTGAGTTTATAACGTGTTATGAGGCATCCAATTATTGAATATAACAACAAAATTTTGTCACGAGACTACGCATCATTGATGGCATTGAATGGCCACTAAGAATACATTATGACAATAAATCATCAGTTATGTATTCCAATAATAATAGGAGTTCAAAGAAGTCAAAACATATTAACATCAAGTTTCTGGTTGATAAAGAAAAATTCATATTAGCAAGTTGTCTATTGAGCATATCAGTAGAAATTACATGGTTGCAGATCCACTTACTAAGATACTGCCACCCAAACTGTTTCATAAGCACATTAATCGTATGAGTGTTATGTCAATTGATGAAATTCAGTTTTAGTAATATTTTTTTTATTTTAAATCATTTTCAATTGTAGACATTTTCAGTTATGTAAATTTATGTTCTGCCGAATTAGATTTCAAGTTAAATCACACTATGATTATGGTTTAAAGTTTTATATCAATAAGGTTTGGGATGACCAGTTGGAAGTAAGCGTGTTATGATCACATTGCATGAAATTTTCTTGCTACACATCCACTTCATATTCATGTCATTCAGTTGTGTTGACATACGTGATCACTGATTGGTCTTGGTTACCTTGAGTATAACGAAGACTGTTTTGATACTATGTTGATGTGATTGATGGTCCGGATTGATTATAGATACATTTCGAAATAACAACATTTTTTAGCTCATAAGGTTATTTTCACAAACATAATTATAAAGTTACTCATAGTCCAAGTGGGAGATTGTTAACTCAATTTTATTAATATGAGATCATATCTAAATAATTATGCGTTGAGAGTTGTCTATTAAATTATGTCCAAAATTAAAGTGAATGGTTAAAGTTTTGACTATTGAGATTCAATATATCTAATAGGTCATGAACATTTAATGTGTAGAGACATAAGTATAATTTCTATTTTTATGATTAGTTAAAACCGAAGTATCAGAAGATAATGATAAACATATAAATCTATATATAGGTGAATCATGCATAATCATGTTTCATATTCTCTCACATTAAGAAATTGAAAACTAAAAGATTATCTCAAGGAAAAAAATGCATAGATCTGGAAGATCGATACATATTTTAAAGAATTCGGAATTATGACTTTAGGTTTCCTTTCATTAAGTTTTTACTCAAATTCTTAATGATTTAACATGAAATTATGTGATTTATATGAATTTTCCACATGTTCATGTTTAAATTCATTGAATCTTTGGACTCACATGGAGTGCCTGACTGCATCAACAGCTGCTTTAGCTGGCAGGAAGTCTTCAACTGCAACTTCTTTGTTCTCATTCTTTTTGTCTATTTAATACAAGTCAAGGACCTAGAATATGATCAAACATAAACTATAAACAATTAACTATTCATTTTTTGTTTTTACTGTCAGTAACTTGGATTGAGGGCTACACTTGTAACAAATAAAAACAGCTCGACTCTGAGTTAAAATACTTGTGTATCAAATTTTAGCTCAAAAAAGGATTTCTTTCAAAATGTCCACGAGGTATAAAATATAAAAAGATGAATGAGTGAATAATAAGTAGTGATTGATGATTGCTAAGTGGATACAGTCCTCAAAGAAGCGGCGGATTTCAGCCAGGCGGTGTGGTGGAAGATCCTTTATGTCCTCGTGATGGCGAAACTCGGGGTCATCAGCACATACCGCAATTATTTTGTCATCCTTTTCGCCCTGTGGATTGAATGAATTCCTGTGAGCTATCAGTTTTACAAAACAATCTACTTCAGTTACAAATATAACTTGGAAGAATATCCAGGGATCCCTTTATACTCTGCTACCAGTTTAAAAGTTTTAGGGATACAAGGGTCAATTGTGGCCACCATCTATCCCGCTCCAAAAGGTTGCACCAACTTGTAAATTTTTAGAACCTAACATGTGTACCTGAATAATGGAGCAACTCAAATTCTTTTTAAATCATATATAGTAAGCCAATGCTGCGTTGTAATCGCTATGCCACCACACATACAACCACATAAGATAATGGGGCCAATTGTTGCTCCCTAATACATTCCATAAACTATGTTCTTCCCACAATTCCTCTTCGAAAATGTAGTTTACACGTTGAACTGAATAGTGCTTTTAGAGGTTTTTCAAGACATGTAGAGACTAATTTTAATCAAGAAGCATCAATTTGGTGAAGTAAAATACTGTACCAGCGTTCCAGAATAGTGAAAGGCCTACCTGATCTATCATTGGCATCAGCCCAATGGCACGTGCACGGAGGTAAGTACCTGGTAGTACAGGTTCCTGTGCAGAACCCACAAAAATTATGAGCAAGACTAATAAATTTCCAGTAGTAAACATAAAAAATGACATTTATCAAGTCGGAGCAACCTGCATCAGAACTAGAACATCCAAAGGATCACTATCTTCACAAAGGGTTCGAGGGATGAAACCATAGTTGTGTGGATAGACAACAGATGAGTAGAGCACTCGATCAACCTGTAACAAAATTACTATTTTTAGTACTTCACTACAAAGATGGAAAACAAAACATAAAGCAAATTTTCATTCTGCTCTTGAACATAGAAGGAACCGGCATTGAGTAAACTGAGTGCATATATGAAGAACACGGAAGAACATTATTATGAAAAATTGCAGAAATGGAGATTGTTTTGCAAAAGTAGATCCTATCATGTTTCTGGAAACCCAGACTTCTCTTATTCCTGTGCAATGTTATGACGTGTGGTTTTAAGGCCATGCGTGCCCATTTGCTCTCTTAGCCAAAGTAACAGAAGATTCAACCGTTGAGTTCATTGGCAAAAAGAAACAAAATCTTCTGTTATGGATTCATAGAAAGATTGTTTAGCTAATAGTTTTCGTCAGAAAAGAAAAACCAAACTGATCAGCATACAAGTAGTGTTTTGCTTCACATAAAAGTACATGGAAATGAATTCCCCACCTTGATGAGGCCGCTGTTTTTGTCAAGCTCATATTTAACCTTGCTGCCTTTACCAATTTCAATCACCTGCCAAGTTACTACAGATCAAAATACTATAATAACAAAGATAATCACATTAAACATACATTCAACATTATCATCACATTTTTTTAAAGAAAAAACATGCTGAAAATGATTTTGAAATTTACAATATTAAAAGGGCCACATGAAGAGAAGAATCACTCACACAGTTGAAAGTTGCTGGTGCCCCTGGCCCTGCATATCACAAAATTAGATTAAAAACGTATGTAATGCAAAGTAGAGAAAGAAAATCAGATAGGAATAAAGAATGGCTATGGCTCCCGAAGAGGTTGATTCTAGAAATAATTATGTAACTATATAGTTTCATCCTCTAACTTCATCAAGTTTTAGTTTAGTCCCGCCACGAAATTTGATCTTAAATTTTCTACCCCTACCACTCACTAGAATTGTATTAGGAAAACCAATATTCTCATCTCAACTAAACTGAAAAAGCAAATTTACTGCACAACTTTAGCCCAAAAAAATAAAAGTTTCGAATCTTCTTCACGATTCAATAGTTGGGTATAAATATTACCAATTTCCAAGTCATGCCATGGATGAGCAGCAACAGTTCTCCGTGACATAGAGGCTAGGATTCTTTCGTTAAGAGCAACATGAGAGTTTGCCGAACTTTTCCCGGCCTTGTATTCTCCCTGGCTGTCGCCCATACTCAACTAATTTTATAAATAAAACCACAATATCAATATTTTTAGTAAAGATTCCCACGAAATCAATCATTACAAAAATAAACTCATGTTTGATATATTATTTAAAGTTAGAGAGACAGATATTTGATAAGATTTAATTACGGTATACTTGGTATAAAATCGTGGATCCATATTTGATATATGTAGACATACATAGATATTCAATAAAGTTTTTCAAAAACTTTATTGAGACAATCTCATTTCTAGTATTTATTTTGTGAGATAAATATTTTTATTATTTTTTATTGTAAATATCGGTAGGATTGACCGGTCTCATCCTCTCTTAGATGCCATGAAAGAGAAACAGAAAAAAAAATCAAAGCTTACGATGAATTCATTTTTCATGAAAGGATGAGACCGAACAAAGTGAAGAAACTGTGAAGTGGCTATGAGATAAGCATACGGACAGCAAAAAAAATGATTTTTTTAAAATTTAATGTAATTTTCTAGCAACTCCCAGTTATCATACGCAGTTTGCATCGGCCATCCAGTTTCTTGGAATCAATCAGCTGTTGTAAATTAAGCTTCAAGATTCTACCAAAACAATTAATCAAATTCACTTGGAAATCACTAAAACAACAGCAATAACGAAACTTGGATAATAATCAAAGATACCAAACAGAATAAAGAAAGAAGACACAACTGTTTAACAATATTTCTTGATGACAATGGGATAACAGAAGTGTGACTTACAGTTTACAGGGAGAGAGATTGAATTTAGAAGCTTTCCGAATAATAATAATGATAATATAAAGAGAGAGAGTGCGGTGCGGAACTAGATGATTCGTGATATGTATATATATATAAACATATACATATGCATACATGTGAAAAGCTACCAATGCATCTGTGCCACCTAATTTTATATATTTTTGTTTTGTCCCCAAAAAAATAATACTTTTGTGGGAGACGGGAGGGTTGCGAATATAAGTATTCTTTCTTTTTCTTATCTTTTTTCCTAAAATAACATATATATATATATATATAGAGAGAGAGACAGACAGACAGACAAACGTAACATACATACATATACATAGGTAGAGGAATATAGCATCATGCATCACCATAACTTTTTATTGAAACATTGAAGCAAATGGTTGGGACTTTTCTGATTCCCACGCGTTCACAATTACACCATTAGCAGTATACAGAATAACACAAAATACAATCACGTGAACAGTTTTCCCACTTCTTGAACTTCTAACGCACATAAGAGGCCATGAGAGAATGTTGTTCATGCCACTATGACAGGTGCCGACTTGAAGAGCTTTTCCTATATATACTCATAAATTTGGCGACGAATTCTGCACCAAAAAACTCAGATTCAGTGAACATCAAAAGACTGCACAGGCACTAACCATAAAAAATAATCTCTAAAGCATTAACAAATGATTAGAAGTGGTCCATCAACATTACCTTCTAGCTTTAGTAAGGCCGTTGTTCCACTTGGGAGTCTTTTATCCTGCAGATGGATATTCAATCGCTCATATGCTTCCCTTTACTTTCTGATTTGTGCAAATTGAAAAAGTTGTGAAAGAATGATACTTACATAGTATGCGTACCAATAGTAAAGTTCCCTTTTCAACTTTGGCTCAACTCTCTGAAGGAATTGTTCAACAAGTTTCTGCAAAGTTGGCTATTTGTTATGATACAAACTAAATAAGACAGGTAATACAATCAACAGTGCTGGAAAAAATTTATATTGGCCTGTTACCAGGAGAATCAATTTTGGATGAACAAAATCAGCAAGAAGCTTCTGAACCTTTCCACGAATGATAAATAATCTGACCAAGACAAAATGCACATGTTTACCGTTAAGTGCAACATTCATGACAACTTACAACAGAGGTGGGGTTAATATCTTTGTAGATGTGAAAAATGAAGCTCTTAGACCTCTTTCAAGGTAGTAATATATACTTTTGTCTATGTTTAGTTAACTTCAGGAAATAATTTTTGAATTGTAATTGTGAGAAAGCAACAATTCGCCATGTTGTTCTCGATCAGTGGTTTACTATATGGCAAATCAATTGAATTGTGGTGCCTGAATCTACTTAAAATTTCGAGCTGTAGCATCAACTATAATTTTTGGTACACCAACAATAACTTGATCCTATAACATTGTAGTATTGGTACCAAAAGAGCATTATAAAAATGATAATTGCACTAATACCTCTTAGGCAATGGATCTTCGAGAATATCAGCAGCAAGTTCCACGAGGGACTCTTCCCATCCTATTGGAATAGGTTGATCCTCCGCAAAGGGATAGCTGAAAGTTCTTAATTTAAGTTCAAATAGCAAAAAAAAAAAATCCTGGCGACTAGCCCTAAAAAATCTTCCATTAATGAACATACTTGTGTGCTTTACAGGCTTCAAGTGCCATGACAGCTCGCCTCAGGTTTTGCTTTGATTTGGTTGCAATTTTAGCAGCAAAGCTCATTGGTAATTCAAAACCTTCTCTTTTTGCTATCTGGAGAAGAACTTCCATGACCTACGGGGGAAATGAAAATAAGAAGAAAAAAAATCATTGATGATATGCATATGACAATATAATCTTCTTTTATTAAGCTGTGTAAATAGTACAGTCCAAATTCAAAGAGTATATTCTAGAATCGGAATTGATATTATTAAGATTATGAAAATACATCCTCCGCCATGTTTATGTAAATATATTCACATGTATAAAGAGGTTAATTATATCTTACTCTAAATTTAACAGATAGAAACTTATTTATATGGGCATCGTACCGTGGATGTGTTCCATCATGGCTGAACCACAAAAATCTAGTATTGCATCCCATTCTCTTTTCAACATAACATTACGACTTTTAAAATTTAACAAATATTATTTGTCATACATACTTACTTCATGTGTCACAGGAGCCTCAACCTTGATAATTTTGCATCGGCTCTTAACCGACTCAAGGATATCTACGTCATCTTCACAGCAAAGAATTAACTTACAAGAATCTGAGTAACAGTCCATGATCCATTTTATAAGGTGTTGTATGTTTTCTGGGGCTTTGTCAACATCATACAGAACCAAAACTGCAAGTCGAAAAAATAGTTAATGTTACAATTAAAGCTTATGATTAAAAAGAGTAGCATGAACATGAAAATAGACCTTTATACTCTGGCTTTATATATGCTGTGCTGATTTCTGGGGTGACAGTATATTTGCTGCTTATTTCCTTGACCAATGCTGTTAGTGCATATGCTGCCTTAGGCTCTATGTACACATTAAGTTCCACATGGTGAGAACTTGAGCTTACAGGAACAACTACTTGCATAGGTCTCGACTCCTGTTGGCATTACAAAATGATAACTCAATTTGAAATCTTGTAATTGCTTTAGAAAGAAATAATATAGATGGACGTCGGAGAAAGACATTGAGAATAAGGTTAAATCTAGATAATATCGATCACCGGATCAATGCTTCAACAGTATAAAAAATGAACCAAGTATAAAAATATATATGTATATATATATAAATCTAGATAATGACGATCACCAGATCCATGCTTCAACAGTATAAAAAATGAATCAAGTATGAAGTAACTCAGGTATTTATATGTGTATGTGTATGTGTGATTTCTCAAACTTTTTGCTAGTAATAATTATTACCCATGACATTGTGGCTTCAATGCTTTTTACTGAATATTATATCAGTATTTTTGGTGCTATCATGGAAACTAGTCCACTATAATACTAATTATATACACCTGAATTTAGATTTAGCCTTTGCGCAAAAAAATAAGGTATTGTCATTTGCAATATTAACTCAATCGGCAATTTGGGAAACTTTAAATCTGAACATGAAAAGGATTGAGCACATTTACGGTGAGTGTACAGTCTTTTCATGTCTAGATTTTTAATAGACGCAAGGGTTTGAGAAAATCATCAGTGGCTAACATACCATAACCTGAAAGTATCGTAAATCATGAGATATCTGCCAAAGGAAAATTCAGGTAGATTTCAGTTAGGTATCCAAAATTTGTGTGTATGAAATTAAAGATATGCAATAAGGAACAAAAGAACATACATTCCAAACTGGATCACCATATATTTCACGCAGAAGAGCCATTGTCAGTGACTTCTTACCAGAACCAGGTGGTCCTTTCAACAAGATATGAGGGAAAATCTCACTGGTCTTCTATGAAAAATGAAAATATTAAGAATCAATAAACCATATTTAGAGATGGAGATAATTATATTTTAGCATTTGAGCCAGGCTGAGAGTAAAATATATCTCTCTTCCTCATTTGGTTGATTAAGTTTATTTATTCTATCAGAAACCAGAGACAAGTCTTTTGCAAAGAATGTAAACAGAACCCCTTACAAGTTGTTGAAGAAGCTGAGCCTCCTGCTTATGGCAAGTGAATCCAATCAATGAACCAGGCTGGTATTTATCAGCCCAAAATGGCCTCAAGCTCTCTACCACAATTGCTTTCTCAATAAATGAAGCTTCGTCAAAAGGTCTCTCTTTTTCTGGAGATTTTTGAAACTTCTTGCAGGATCCTTTCTTAATGCAAGAAAACCAAGCATCTGTCTGGCCTTTTCTTCTATTGTCTATGAATTTTTTTGTACTCACACTAGTCCTACCACTCGACTCACTTATGTTACTACTTTGCCGGCTTACAACAGAGCTTGAGTTTGTTGTTGTTTGAGAAATTGCCTGAATATCGTGATTGAAATTCAAGGTCACTTTATTCCCCTGTTGAGAGCCAGGATTTTTGTCGACAAAACCAGGTGGTTTTGGGAGAGGTTTTCTTGGATCGTCACCAACTTTTTTCGGAAGCACCACCTTCTGAAAGCCACCATAGTCCTTAGAAAAGAAAATGTCCCCTGGAGAAATGGAATCAGTGCTCTCAAAGTTGGGAGCATGATTGTCCGATTCTTTAGAAACCTTAGCATTTGCAAGCATTTCATTGATTTCAGACACTAAAGGGACATGCTTATGAGGAGTTTCATGAGGCAAAGGGGGGAATTTTGTCCCGTCCCCTTGATCATATTTGATATGTTGCCCCCTTTCTCTAAACCTTGTTCTGGGAGCAGATGCTGTTCTCCTACTGTAATCAGATTTCTCTCTCCCTCTACTTGAATCATGATTCGACTTTTGATAAACCAGACCATGAACCTTTCCACCACTTTTATATGAAGAAACATATCTCCTACGCTCCGATGTTGAAAAGGGGCTCGCATTTTCAATATAGTTTTCGGGATTAGTCCTTTGTTCGGATTGTGCGATTTCACAAACAGTTGCACCAGAATCATTTTTCTTACTACTATCAAGATTAGTCCTCCGATCAGACTTAGCAAAAGGACTCGAGTTTCTGTCCAAATCAGAATAAGTCCTACGCGTAAAAGGACTACGATTTCTATATAAATCATTATATGAAAGGTGGGGAGCATTACCATGCTCTCCTCGCGGCTTATATGGCGATATACTGTGCCTCCTTCGAGAAGAGCCTGATGATGGAGCCTCCATTTCTACGAGCATGCCATCGGATTGCATCACTTCCACACCATCCAGAGGAATTCTGCTACTACTCTGCATATCAAATCCCTTATTCTGAGTTTCTCTCCTGGGACTGTCGACCCAATCAGTTTCAGTATCCGACGGCTCATAACCACTTCTTCTCCTGTTGTTACGCAATGTGCTATCCATTTTCAATCCACAGACAAGAAACTGTATCAGATGATATGCATACAAAATCTTCAAAGCATGGAGTGCTAGTCAGTTTAGGAAGGATTTTGGGGGCCGGGAAGATGATGAGTACGAGTGTTTGGCGGTACGATGAATCCAAATTCCTGAAATGGGTAGATTGTGAGAGCATCGTCGATGTTTATAGTGGAGACAAGCGAACTGTACGAGGACAGAAGCATCGGTGAAGTCGACGATTGCTAAACGTGCAATTGCTAATAAGAACAGAAACAGCATATGCAAGCCTTTTTCGTAGACAAGGATGTTTGTTTTTCCTGCGATCTCCAAAGCATTTCGGGTCGGGCAGTTCGGGGCCCCGACCTGAATAACAATATGAATTTTATAATAAATGAAGTAATTAATATGGGCTTGCTGGCTTAATTGAATTTGTGATTTAGTTTCTTGCATTTGTTTTTATATTCAAATTTATTTGTTCTTTATTTAATTTATATTAATTAATTAAAAAAGTTAAGATTAATAATTTTTTATTTTGAATATAGGGTAAATAACCTAAAATTCACGGCCATAGTCTCATTTTATGGTTCGAGTCATCCGTTCATGATAATATAGTAATCATGAGAATATTGAATAACAATCTAACATTTGCTCTATTTTCTCGAAACCAAAGATTCATCGGTCCCAAAGAAGTCGAACAAGTTGAATATGACTTGTGATTAGAAAAGAATCGTCTTATTTTTCAAATAAAGCAAAGTTCGAGGCAGCCATTCATGATAGTGTAGCCATCGTGGGAAGGTTGAAATAATAATTGAACATTTGCTCATATTACTCGAAACCTAATGGATTGGTTCGGACACCTTTGTATGTACTTCAAACACAATATTCACGATGAGCTGCAATAGCTCGAGTTTTAAGAATGCATACACCGATGAATTAGATCGAGTTTGATTTCAAACCAAGAGGAAAACACTCGAAGTAATCATTTGTTAAGAAAAACTTACATATTTTAAAATCTAATGACTTGTGTAAACTAATCGACTGAAATACGGGGAATCAGTTATGGCTTATATCAGTTCAGCTATGGACAGAACTGAACTGATCAAATCAGTTTAAGAAACACAGTTGAACAGTATATACACAAGATATGTTTATGGATGTCCAGAGACTTCAACTGGTCCTATGTTATCCCTTTTTACCATCTTGGGTTGGATCCACTAGAAGACTTTGATTTATACAACACCTTGTACAACCCACCCAGCTTAGGAATTATCCACTGCCTAACTGAACTCCTAGTCTAGACTGAAGCATCACCTACCAGCCAACACCTTGTACAACCAACCCAGCTTAGGACTTATCCACTGCCTAACTGAACTCCTAGTTTAGACTACAGGAATCACCTACCAGCCAACACTTGTTTAACGTCTATGTGTCAAAGAATACATACACATGTTTTACGTCTTGTGCAGGACGATATATGAGTGGTGGTGTTGTGTGTGTAAGAACTGATATCTGAAAACAACACGAAAGGTGTTCTCACATACTGAGGAAAATAAGCATCTACACTAAGTTGATATAACTTTGAAGTGTTTCCTCAACTGGGTTGATTGCTTCTTTGTAAGCTGACATGTAATAAGCGTGCCCTTTCTTTTCTCTCTTGTTTTTTACCTTTCGTACATGTTTGTTGATGGTCTTGGTCTGTGTTTATAGCAGTAATGCGACCGTACATCAATACTCATCATATGTGATCATTGTAGTTTTGAATGTGTACCTTGAAATTTGTGTCACGACTTTTCGGACAGACATTCTGGAACATTTTATTTTTAAACTTTGCTGCAATGTCCATTATTGCACCATTGATTGTACAGATGTTTTTGTACCTTTGTGCACAACTGGATCTCATTGAATAAGATTGTCGAGTTCTGCAACTGATTAGTTCTAACTGATGTTCTGAACTGGTCAATTGAACTGGTGAGGTGCAATCAGTTGACTCGTCAACCGAACTGATTTCACTGATTCAGTTGAACTGGTCAGTTGGGTTCTTAATCAGTTGAACACTTCATCAGCTGGTCGGGCTTCTGAAAGTCTTCTGCTGAATCTTCTATCAACTGGACAATCAGTTGAACTTCTCTTGATACTTCAGTTGACTGGTTTAGTTCGATCAATCAGTTGGCACTTTTAGTTTGCGTCTCGATAGCTTTAGTTTTGGCTTGATAATTGATCAGTTCGAGTCCTGGTCAGTTATATTTTCTGCGCACTTAGGTAAAATCATTAGAAAAAAATAGCAAGTTTTGTTAACATCAAAATCAATATTGCGAACATGAACTTTTCCAACAAAACCAAAGATTCATTGTTCCCAAACAAGTTGAACAAGTTGAATATGACTTGTGTTTAGGAATTACTGTCTTATTTTTAAAGCAAAGTTCGAGTCATTTATTCATGATAGTCAATCCATCATGAGAATGTTGAAATAAAAATCGAACATTTGCTCTAGTTTGCTTGAAACCAAATATTAATTGATCCAAAAAATTTGAACAACTAAAATATGATTTGTGTTTGAGAAACAATAATCATATTTTACAAATAAAATAAAGTTCGAGTTATATATTCAGGATAGTGTAGCCATCGTAGAAAGATTGAAACAACAAACAAAACTTTGCTCCCTTTTGCTCGAAAACAAAGATTCGTTGATCCCAAAAAATCGAATAATTTGATCACGACTTGTGTTTGGGAAAGAATCACCCTATTTTTCAAATAGAGCAAAGTTTAAATCATCCATTCATTATAGTATAGCCACATTGAGAAGATTGAAATAACAACCGAACATTTGCTCAATTTTCTCGAAACCAATAATTTATTGATTCGAAACAAGATGAACAAATTGAATATGACTTATGTATGGGAAATAATCTTCCAATTTTTAAATAAGGCAGAGTTCAAATCATCCATGCAAGATAGTGCAGCCATCATGAGAAGATTGAAATAGCAATCGACAATTTGCTCTATTTGCTCGAAATCAAATATCGTTAATCCAAAACAAGACGAACAAGTTGAATATGACTCTTTTTGGGAAATGATAGCCTTATTTTTCAACTAAAACAAAGTTTCCATTCATGATAGTGCAGACATCACGGGAAGATTGAAATAACAAGCATATATTTTCTTGAAAAAGATTAATAGATCCAAAACATGCCGAACAAGTTGAATATAACTTTTTTTTTTGGAAAAAATCGCCATTTTTTAAAATAAATCAAATTCGAGTCATCCATTCATGATAGTATAGCCATCATGAGATGACTGAAATAACAATCAAAATTTTGCTTTGTTTGCTCAATGAAAAAGATTCATTAATCTAAAACAAGACGAACAAGTTGAATATGATTTGTGTTTGTGAAATAATATTCCTTTTTTTCAAATAATCAAAGTTTGAGTCAGATATTTATTATAGTGTAGCTATCATCTGAAGATTGAAATAACAACCAAAACTTTTCTCTATTTTTCTTGAAACCAAATATTCATCGATCCAAAACAAACTAAACAAGAAGAATATGACTGTGTTTGAGAAAAAATAACTTTATCTTTTCAAATAAATCAAAGATGGAGTCACCCATTCATGATAGTGTATCCATCATGAAAAAATTGAAAAGGATCAAATATTTACTATATTTGCTCAAAACAAAAGATCCATTGATCCCAAATAATTCGAACCAAGTGTTGAAAATGAGTTATGTTTGGGAAATAATAGCTTTATTTTTAAACTAAAGAAAAATGAGAGTCATCCATTCATGCTTGTGTAATCATCATGGAAAGATAGAAATAAAAATCGATCATTTTCTCCATTTGCTCATACCAAATATTAATTAATCCAAAACAAGTCGACCGTGTTGAATATGACTTGTGTTTGGGAAAAAATAGTCTTATTTTTCAAATAAAGCAAAGTTCGACATATCCATTAATGATATTATAGCCATCATGAGAATATTTAAATAACAATTACACATTTGCTCTATTTTCTCAAAACCAAGTATTCATTGATACAAAATAAGCTGAACAAGTTGAATATAACTTGTATTTGGGAAAGAATCATATTTGATGATACCCCTGTAAGAGCCTGGGTCATGAATGACCCGGGATATCATATGGATTCCCAAATCAGGATCAATTTGCAGGATGGATTCTTCTGAAGGCGGGCAAGTGCAAGCTCGGACTCTACTCCCCGGGCAACCAGACGCCCGGGCTCTCATATAAAGCCTCGGGAGGTATTCTAACCGGGCCACCTCGAGAATTGAACCACACTCGAGTATGATTGATACAGGCCGTCTAATCTGTCAGAACAACTTGGGCTTGGAGTGTCCTAAAAGTCATCAGAAGCTAGGGTATGGACAACCGACTTGCCATACTTAGTAGGTGGCACTGGAATCGAGGTACCTACCTCATTTTCTCCTATAAATAAGCAGGTATACTTCTCATTTGAGGGATCCCCTCTCTGGTTCTCTCTGGAGAATTCACCCTTACACATATGTTATCACACATATTTACACCAGTAGCCTTTACTTTTATCTAAACTACACTGGTTATCATCTTTACCTGCTGACTTAAGCATCGGTGTGGCCACGCCGGACACCCCTCCGGCGCCCATTCACGAGTTCATCTCCTTATTTGCAGGTCACAGTGGAAGCTATAGCTCACGGGTTCATCTACCTTGCTCATTTTCCTTAATAAATTATTGATCTGATCCGGTGGAGCACCCGACCCTGCTCGTCCATTTCACCAGGATCGGATCATTGGCGCCGTCTGTGGGAACTTGAGTTCAAGACGTAGATATGGTTTCCATTCAAAAGCAAGTCCGACCTTGCTCGGCACCTCAATAAGCCCAACTCTGCTTGGCAAACATATCAGTCCGACCAGCTCAGCTCTCAGATCGTATATGTGGATTTTGTATGGGATCAAAGCTCAGCAGCTATCCTGGATTGGCATGGAAGAGCATTTTCTATGCACTCAGTAGCATACAGCTATATTAGTCACGTAATTTAGCTCAACTAGAGAAGTTTCACTCTACAAAAAATGAATTCTGAATCATTATTTCCAGGTTAGTGATTTGGTTTTTAATAAAACTAAGCAGAAAAATTAAAAGTCCGGGAGACATGAGGCCCCGACACATTCTTGAGAGCCCGGGCAGACATCCAGACAGCCCGGGCAGACCATGCCAGAGCCCGGGCAGACATCCAGAGAGCCCGGGCAGACCATGCCACAGCCCGGGCAGACATCCATAGAGCCCGGGCAGACCATGCCATAGCCCGGGCAGACCATACAGACAGCCCGGGCAGACATCCAGAGAGCCCGGGCAGACCATGCCAGAGCCCGGGCAGACATCCACACAGCCCGGGCAGACCATGCAGACATCCCGGGCAGACATACCAGAGCACCCGGGCATACTATGCAGGCCACCACGACACCTTCTTGAAAGTCCGGGAGATACGAGGCCCCGTCACAGTATCTTGAGTCCGGGAGATATGAGGCCCCGGCACATTATCTTAAGTCCGGGAGAGACGAGGCCCCGGCATCTTATTTAAAAGCCCGGGGCACTACACCCTTGAAGAACCTAAAGGGGGGTGAATAGGTTCTTTTAGGCCCTTTAGCGTTTTTAAAACGAGTTTGCAAAAATTGCAAGCGGAAGACTTGAGGGACAATCACAAATAAAATGAATGCGTAAAGTAAGTGCGTAAAATAAATGCGTAGTAAAGTAAATGCGTAAAGTAAAGAGGGATAGAGATGTTTATGGAAGTTCGACGAAGAATCGTCTACGTCTCCCCTTCTCGATGAGGATCGAGGTATCACTATATCGACTTGGCTTTAGGAGCTCCAAGCTAGCTTTTACAACCACGCCTCGATGCGTCTACTTGGCCTTGAGGGCTCCAAGGATAGCCACGAACTTTACAACCCACTCGAGAGTATTACTCTTTTTCTACAACTCTTTTGATATTACAACTCTTTTAATCAACGCACACAAGAGATAGTAGAAAGCTTTGTAAGAGACAAGAGAGAGTGGAGTGGGATGATTGAAAATGCATCCTCAAAGGCCTATTTATACTAGTCTTGGACGCCAAGGTTCGGATCTTCTGTTTATGCTTCGGAACGTCCGATGTGATTGAAATCAATTTGCGTAATTTTGGGATGACTTCGGATCGTCCGTTCTTGACTTCGTAGGGTCCGAACATATGCTTCGGAGGGACCGATCCAGCTTCGTTTCTTCCGAACAGTTCTTTCAGACAGTGTATGACAGCTTCGGAAGGTCCGAACTCAAGTTCGTACCGTCCGAACATTCCCGCGTTTCCAGAGATTTGAAATCTTCAACACTTCGTAGCGTCCGATCATGTCCTTCGTAGCGTCCGAAATCTTACTCAATCAACAGTCAGATCAATTTGTCTCCGCATTCAAGTGATTTGATTGCTTGTGTTCGGAACGTCCGATCACGTCTTCGGACCGTCCGAACTGGCTCCTCGCAGCTTCCGAACAGCTTCCACTTTGCTTCTGATCGGCACCTTTTCGGAACGTCCGAACCAACTTCGGATCTTCCGAACGTAACTTTGTTCTTAATTTCCTGCATGCCTCAATATAAAACATTAGTACATTTTTAAGCCAAGTTTTGGTATCATCAAAACAAAAATTTTGGGATATGTTACAGCATTAAAAACATTAATCTCATCCTCGAGATTTGTATGCGTTTAAGGCGTAACAATCTCCCCCTTTTTGATGATCACAAAACTTGGTTAAAAATTGAGAAACAATAATCAACATAATCTAAATTATTATTAAATAACTCCCCCTTAATCAAATAACAAGTCTAAGAGGTTGAATTAAGGCGAATTTATTTAATAACCATTTAAAAGCAATTTTAACCAAATAAATTCTCCCCCTTTTTGTGATAAGCAAAAAGACATAAGCATAAATAGAGACAAATAAACAGGTAAAATATCCACTAATAAATGCAAGTCTTTTATACAATGATGCATAAAGATAAAATAAACAAAAATAACAAAAACATAATCTAAGAATCCGCATCCCGCGACTCTCTATGTCTCCTCATCTCAGCCTCGATGGAATCAAGACGCGAGGAAGTCTCAGTATGATGACGCTCTAAGGTAGACTCCAAAAGGGAGAAACGAGTGTCGAAACGAGTCTCCAATCGCTCGAGATACTCGAAAATCCGATCGTAGGGTCCAGAGGGAGCAGGCGGAGTGAAGCCATGAGGAAGGTCATCCATGGTCATCAAAGGAGTGCTAATAGGGTCGGGAACACGCTGATGGGATGAAGAGGGAATATCAACCGAAGGGGTAGGAGTGGTACCCGTAGTAGGGGGACCAGCGGGAAATCCTCTCGTCTGAACGTGAGGAGGAAGGAGACCGAAGGGAACATGAAAGTGTTCGGTCGGACGATAGGACGCAAAGATGCGATCCTTGTCGATGACCCAAGAGGATAAGACGGGATTCCAAGAGAGTCCCATCTTAACAACAGTATCATGGTCGATAGTCTCGCGAGGAGAAATAGATAAGGATTCTTCATCTGTAAAGTCAATGCCCAGATGGGCTAGAATCCGGTTAATGAACCGGCCAAATGGAAAAGAGACGCGAGTAGAAGAAGCCGCGTACTCCATGGCGTACATAAGAAAACGGGGAAGGTTAAAAGGACGCTGGGAGACTAAATAATAGAGAATGTACAGATCGAGATATTTGCAAGTGGAGAGGTCTCCACTGCGAGGAACAATAGAAGAAGTGATGAGCTTCAGAACAAGCTGAAGCTGAGGAGGAAGGTCCTTCGCATGAGGACGGTCATCGGCAGGAGTAGGCGGACGACCGAAGATGGTGGTCAAGGCAGTGACTCGATCAAAAGTAGGGTCATTCTCAGTCCAAGACTGAGAAAAGAACTCACTCGGTCCGTCTCGAGGAAGATCGAACCAAGTGGAGAGGTCGGCGGTAGAAAAAGAAATGAACCGACCCTGAACAATGGTAACAACACGAGTGTCATCACCACCAAGAACTAGGGAAAAGTTCGCATAGAACTGATGTATGAGAGAGGGGTAGATGAGATCGGGTACGGAAGGTAGAAAGAAGTTTCCCCAACGTTGAGACTCAATAAGAGTTAATCAACGTAAAGGAATTTGCACGGAGGTATTCGGTGTGAAGGGTACGACCAGGCAGAATGTTACGGGTTTCGAATTCAGGTGGGGTAGGACGAGGATTGGGTGGTTGGGTAAGATCATGATGAAAGGCACCGTGACGAGGGCGAACATTTCGGCCAGCTGCGTTACGGCGCGGAGGCATAGTGAGTAGTGAGTGTTTTGTGTGGGGAAAGAAAGAGAGGAGTGAATGAGCAAGTAAATCAGAGGATCCGAACGCCTATTTATAGGCCATTTTCGGACGGTCCGAACATGAGTTCGGAAGGTCCGGAATTTGAACGGAACGGTTATCTGGCAGTCAGTTCGGACGATCCGATTCGCAATCGGAAAATCCGATCATAGAACGGAGGCTACGAAGCGTAAACGGAGGGTCCGAAGTCTGACAATCAGGCATGGGAAGGCGCGAACATTAAATGACATCGGAAGGAGTTCGGACGATCCGATGTTTGTTCGGATGGTCCGAAGAGGGAATCGGAGGTTCTGGAACCTATGGTCAGGTTCGGACGATCCGAACACGTTCGGTGGATCCGAGGTGAAACGGAGCATCCGAATAGGAGCGGTGATTCCGAAGTAGCCAAGATGAGGAACACCTAAAATTTAAAATATTTAGCACATAAATGAATGTTGAGCCATAATTATGGATAAATACAATTAATTTGTATTATCCGACATTATAATGCTCACATTAATAATACTCCCCCTCAATTTAACAAATATGTACGAGAGTATTCGACTAGTGTTTACAACTCAATCATGCCAAGTTCACCACGCAAACGAGTAAAAGTAGATTCATCTAGTGGTTTTGTAAAAATATCAGCAATTTGATTCTTGGTGTCAACATAGTGAAGTTCAACATCATTTTGCTCAATGTGATCACGAATGAAATGATGTCGAATGTCAATATGTTTAGTACGAGAATGTTGAACTGGATTCTTTGTTAGACATATGGTGCTTGTATTATCACAAAAGATTGGAATTTTTGAAAAAGTAACACCATAGTCGAGTAATTGATACTTCATCCAAAGAATTTGTGCACAACAACTACCGGCAGCCATATACTCGGCCTCGGTCGTTGAAAGTGCAACACAGTTTTGCTTTTTAGAAAACCATGACACCAAGCAATTTCCCAAAAAGAAACAAGTTCCACTAGTGCTCTTTCTATCCACCTTATATCCTCCAAAGTCGGCATCACAGTAAGCTTTTAAATCGAAAAATGAGTTCTTAGAATACCATAATCCGAGATTTGGAGTATTTGAAAGATATTTGAAAATGCGTTTTAAGGCGAATAAGTGTGATTCCTTTGGACATGATTGAAATCGTGCACACAAGCAAACACTAAACATAATGTCAGGTCTACTAGCAGTCGCATAGAGTAGGGAGCCAATCATGCTACGAAATAACTTTTGGTCAACAGGTTTACCTCCCTCATCTTTGTCGAGTCTGACTGTCGTGCTCATAGGTGTGGATGAGGCTTTGAAAGACTCCATCCCAAACTTTTTTAGCATCTCCTTGATGTACTTCCCTTGGTTGACAAAGAAACCATCCTTGCATTGCTTGATTTGGAGACCAAGGAAGTAGTTGAGTTCGCCCATCATGCTCATCTCAAAGTGATCCTGC
The DNA here is from genome assembly GCF_022965805.1 of Primulina eburnea. NCBI lineage: Eukaryota > Viridiplantae > Streptophyta > Magnoliopsida > Lamiales > Gesneriaceae > Primulina > Primulina eburnea. The sequence continues at coordinate 8,855,577 of NC_133110.1, read as the reverse complement.
ATAAGCTTAGAAAAATCTCTACACAAGTGTTCATTAGTAGCACCAAAAATAATATCATCTACATATATTTGTACTATCAGCAAATCATTATTTTTAGTCAAGGTAAATAAGGTAATATCAACTTTACCCCTACAAAAACCATTAGACAGCAAAAAGGTAGATAATTTCTCATACCAAGCTCTAGGAGCTTGTTTCAAACCATACAAAGCCTTATCAAGTTTATACACATAATCAGATAAGTGCACATCTTCAAAACCAATAGGTTGCTCAACATACACTTCTTCTTTCAAATCACCATTAAGAAAAGCACTTTTAACATCCATTTGAAACAATTTAAAGTCTCTAGAGCAAGCAAAAGCAAGTAGCATGCGAATGGATTCTAGTCTAGCAACAGGGGCATAAGTCTCATCATAATCAATTCTCTCTTCTTGACTATATCCTTTAGCTACTAGCCTAGCTTTATTTCTAGTGATTGTACCATGCTCATCTAACTTGTTCCTAAATACCCATTTAGTTCCTATGACAGGTCTATCAGTGGGTCTAGGTACAAGATTCCAAACTTTATTCCTTCTAAATTCATTTAGTTCATCTTGCATAGCAATAATCCAAGAATCATCAAGTAAAGCTTCTTCTATGTTCTTAGGCTCTATGTGAGAAAGAAAAGCAAGATAATTGCACATATTAGAAGAGCGAGTAGATACTCCCTTCGATGGGCTACCAATGATGAGGTCCATGGGATGATCCTTGTGTGTAGTCCACTCCTTCGGAAGAGGTGCGTCCTCTTGATCTTTAGGAACATCATCTAGGCTTGTGGACTCCAACTTTTCGCCAAGGATATCTATATCATCATCATCAGAAACAACAGTTCTAGGCAAGCAAGGGTTAGTTTCATCAAATATGACATGAATAGATTCTTCAACTAGTAAAGTACGTTTATTAAAGACTCTATATGCTTTGCTAGAAGTAGAGTAACCAAGAAAGATACCTTTGTCCGATTTAGCATCGAACTTACCCAGGTTGTCCTTACCATTGTTGTGGATGAAGCATTTTGATCCAAAAGCGCGGAAGTAAGAAATGTTAGGCTTTCTCCCTCTCCATAGTTCGTATGGAGTTTTCTTGAGAATTGGCCTTATTGATACGCGATTGATGATGTAACAAGCAGAACTCATTGCTTCAGCCCAAAAATATTTTGGTAGAGAATGCTCACATAGCATGGTCCTTGCAATCTCTACTAGGGTCCTATTCTTCCTCTCAACGACACCGTTTTGTTGAGGAGTTCTAGGACAAGAAAAGTTGTGACCAATGCCTTTGCTTTGACAAAAAATTGAAAAATTTTCATTTTGAAATTCCGTTCCGTGGTCACTACGGATTTGTTTGATCAAAAGATTTTTCTCATTTTCAACCTTTTTGACAAAAATTTTGAAATGATCAAAGGCATCATTTTTGTGGGTTAAAAACAATGTCCAAGTAAAACGTGAAAAATCATCTACAATGACAAAAGCATAAGATTTTCCTCCTAGACTAGTTGTCCTCGAGGGACCACATAAATCTAGGTGAAGTAATTCAAGGGGCATAGAAGTGGATACAAAATTTTTATTTTTAAAAGATTCCTTTGTGTGTTTACCAAGTTGACAAGCATCACAAAAAGAATCTAATTTTAAATTCAGCTTTGGCATTCCGGAAACTAGGTCAAGTTTTAAAAGTTTTTCTATGGTGCTCATCCCAACATGACCAAGTCGTCTATGCCAAAGAATGTTGTCATCAACATTTAATGTTACAAGGCTTTTTATTTTTGAAAAAGATGAAATCTTTAAATCGACCTTGTAAACATTTTCACTTCTATAACCTTTGAAACTAATGGTTTTGTCAGTTGTGAGTGATACAGTGCAATCGTGTGGTGTGAATTTGACTTCATAACCCCTATCGCACAATTGACTAATGCTTAGGAGGTTATGTTTAAGCCCTTTCACAAGAAGTACATCATCAATAATAGTAGAGTTAGATATACCGATTGAGCCGATGCCTTCTATGATCCCTTTGCTGTTGTCTCCGAAGGTCACCGATCCCTTTTCTTTTGGTCGAATGGATTGTAGCAGCTTCTTTTCTCCCGTCATGTGTCGAGAGCATCCACTGTCAAGATACCAAGTGCTCGATGACTTGTCTCCCCTTTGTCCCTACAAGGTTGAGATACAGTTTGATAGTTGGTACCCGTTTCTTTGGGTCCTTTGGGGTTAGTAGTAGTTGGGGATTTGGGGATCCATTTCCAATAACTATTCTTGTTGTGTTGGTGTCTAAGTTTCTTGCATTTAGGTCTTATGTGGCCTATCTTACAACAGTAAGTGCATGTTGGTGGTGTTCTTGGTTTTGCCTTTGCGATAAGACTAGCGAAGTTGACTGATTTCTTTTCATATCCTAGACCTCCTTTGTCGAAGTTACACCTTTGCATGCTCAAGAGGTTTTCTAGTTTACCGCTACTCACATTGAACTTGTTGAAGGCTTTCTCTAAGTCTCTTAGGTTTGTCTTGAGCTTAGTGTTGTCATGCATCCTAGCTTCTAGTTCAGTTTTAAGTTGCTTATTCTCATTTCTAAGTGACTTAGCCTTATTGTACATACTAGTGTAAGCGGAGAGTAATTCATCGTAAGAGGGTACCTCGTCGTCATCCGAGTCGGTCAGATGATCTTCCTTCGCCATGAAGCATAGGGTAGACTCCTCTTCGTTGTCGCTGTCGCTCCACGTGGCTAGAAGGGCCTTTTTCTTGTCTTTGCTGGCCTTCTTCTTGGAGGGACACTCGTTTGCATAGTGACCCTTTTGTTGACAGTTGTAGCAGGTCACTTCCTTCTCAAACTTTTTGTCTTTCTTGTTGAAGTTGGAACTCCGCATGAATCTTTTGAACTTTCTAGTGAGGAGTGCCATTTCTTCATCGTCGCTATCTTCAAGTTGACTGGTCAAGGCGATCCCTTTCGCCTTTACTTTATCGTCATCTTTCTTTGTCTCCTTCCGGGTAGATACTTCAAGTTCATGGGTCTTTAGGGTCCCATGAAGTTGATCAAGGTCGTAGGATGCCGCATCTCCCTTGTTGGATTCAATGATAGCCGTGCGCTTTGCATCCCATTCCGCCGGTAATGCTCGAAGGGCTCTCCTCCACACTTGTTTAGTTGGGTAGTTCTCACCAAGTTGGGCAAGCTCATTGATGATTTGGGTGAGCCGCCGGAACATGGTGTCGATATCCTCCTTGGGTTCCATCTCAAAGGTCTCGTACTTGAGTTGGAGAAGGTCTATCTTCGTTTCTTTGACTTGATTGGTTCCCTCGTGGCAAATCTCCAATTTGTCCCAAATCTCTTTGGCGGAGGTGCAAGCCGAGATTCGGTTGTATTCATTCATATCTAGAGAACAATGAAGAATATTCATAGCTTTAGCATTTTGAGAGATAAGTTTCATATCGTCCTTGGTGAAGTCATCCATTCCCTTAGGAATTTCCTTATTATCCACCGTTTTCATGGGGATATAGGGACCTTTCACCGTTATTTTCCAAAGGTCGTAATCGACGGATTGGATGTATAGAGATATTCTATTTTTCCAATATCCGTAATTAGTACCATTGAAAAGAGGGGGACGATTTGTGGATTGTCCTTGGGCATACTCGCTTGCTAGATTGGCCATTTAAAAGATTTTGAAAAACCTGGCTCTGATACCACTTGAAGAACCTAAAGGGGGGTGAATAGGTTCTTTTAGGCCCTTTAGCGTTTTTAAAACGAGTTTGCAAAAATTGCAAGCGGAAGACTTGAGGGACAATCACAAATAAAATGAATGCGTAAAGTAAGTGCGTAAAATAAATGCGTAGTAAAGTAAATGCGTAAAGTAAAGAGGGATAGAGATGTTTATGGAAGTTCGACGAAGAATCGTCTACGTCTCCCCTTCTCGATGAGGATCGAGGTATCACTATATCGACTTGGCTTTAGGAGCTCCAAGCTAGCTTTTACAACCACGCCTCGATGCGTCTACTTGGCCTTGAGGGCTCCAAGGATAGCCACGAACTTTACAACCCACTCGAGAGTATTACTCTTTTTCTACAACTCTTTTGATATTACAACTCTTTTAATCAACGCACACAAGAGATAGTAGAAAGCTTTGTAAGAGACAAGAGAGAGTGGAGTGGGATGATTGAAAATGCATCCTCAAAGGCCTATTTATACTAGTCTTGGACGCCAAGGTTCGGATCTTCTGTTTATGCTTCGGAACGTCCGATGTGATTGAAATCAATTTGCGTAATTTTGGGATGACTTCGGATCGTCCGTTCTTGACTTCGTAGGGTCCGAACATATGCTTCGGAGGGACCGATCCAGCTTCGTTTCTTCCGAACAGTTCTTTCAGACAGTGTATGACAGCTTCGGAAGGTCCGAACTCAAGTTCGTACCGTCCGAACATTCCCGCGTTTCCAGAGATTTGAAATCTTCAACACTTCGTAGCGTCCGATCATGTCCTTCGTAGCGTCCGAAATCTTACTCAATCAACAGTCAGATCAATTTGTCTCCGCATTCAAGTGATTTGATTGCTTGTGTTCGGAACGTCCGATCACGTCTTCGGACCGTCCGAACTGGCTCCTCGCAGCTTCCGAACAGCTTCCACTTTGCTTCTGATCGGCACCTTTTCGGAACGTCCGAACCAACTTCGGATCTTCCGAACGTAACTTTGTTCTTAATTTCCTGCATGCCTCAATATAAAACATTAGTACATTTTTAAGCCAAGTTTTGGTATCATCAAAACAAAAATTTTGGGATATGTTACAGCATTAAAAACATTAATCTCATCCTCGAGATTTGTATGCGTTTAAGGCGTAACAACCCTGGCTCGGGACCACACACCTCGACCATTCCCAAGTCCCGGGACATGCTCCCCGGCCCAAGGCTCCGCACCTTGGTTCTTAAAAGCCCAGGGCACTACACCCTGGCTCGGGGCCACACACCTCGACCATTCCCAAGTCCCGGGACATGCTCCCCGGCCCAAGGCTCCGCACCTTGGTTCTTAAAAGCCCAGGGCACTACACCCTGGCTCGGGGCCACACATCTCGACCATTCCCAAGTCCCGGGACATGCTCCCCGGTCCAAGGCTCCGCGCCTTGGTTCTTAAAAGCCCAGGGCACTACACCCTGGCTCGGGGCCACACACCTCGACCATTCCCAAGTCCCGGGACATGCTCCCCGGCCCAAGGCTCCGCGCCTTGGTTCTTAAAAGCCCAGGGCACTACACCCTGGCTCGGGGCCACACACCTCGACCATTCCCAAGTCCCGAGACATGCTCCCCGGCCCAAGGCTCCGCACCTTGGTTCTTAAAAGCCCAGGGCACTACACCCTGGCTCGGTGCCACACACCTCGACCATTCCCAAGTCCCGGGACATGCTCCCCGGTCCAAGGCTCCGCACCTTGGTTCTTAAAAGCCCAGGGCACTACACCCTGGCTCGGGGCCACACACCTCGACCATTCCCAAGTCCCGGGACATGCTCCCCGGTCCAAGGCTCCGCACCTTGGTTCTTAAAAGCCCAGGGCACTACACCCTGGCTCGGGGCCACACACCTCGACCATTCCCAAGTCCCGGGACATGCTCCCCGGCCCAAGGCTCCGCACCTTGGTTCTTAAAAGTCCAGGGCACTATACCCTGGCTCGGGGCCACACACCTCGACCATTCCCAAGTCCCGGGACATGCTCCCCGGCCCAAGGCTCCGCACCTTGGTTCTTAAAAGCCCAGGGCACTACACCCTGGCTCGGGGCCACACATCTCGACCATTCCCAAGTCCCGGGACATGCTCCCCGGTCCAAGGCTCCGCGCCTTGGTTCTTAAAAGCCCAGGGCACTACACCCTGGCTCGGGGCCACACACCTCGACCATTCCCAAGTCCCGGGACATGCTCCCCGGCCCAAGGCTCCGCGCCTTGGTTCTTAAAAGCCCAGGGCACTACACCCTGGCTCGGGGCCACACACCTCGACCATTCCCAAGTCCCGGGACATGCTCCCCGGCCCAAGGCTCCGCACCTTGGTTCTTAAAAGCCCAGGGCACTACACCCTGGCTCGGTGCCACACACCTCGACCATTCCCAAGTCCCGGGACATGCTCCCCGGTCCAAGGCTCCGCACCTTGGTTCTTAAAAGCCCAGGGCACTACACCCTGGCTCGGGGCCACACACCTCGACCATTCCCAAGTCCCGGGACATGCTCCCCGGCCCAAGGCTCCGCACCTTGGTTCTTAAAAGCCCAGGGCACTACACCCTGGCTCGGGGCCACACACCTCGACCATTCCCAAGTCTCGGGACATGCTCCCCGGCCCAAGGCTCCGCACCTTGGTTCTTAAAAGCCCAGGGCACTACACCCTGGCTCGGGGCCACACACCTCGACCATTCCCAAGTCCCGGGACATGCTCCCCGGCCCAAGGCTCCGCACCTTGGTTCTTAAAAGCCCAGGACACTACACCCTGGCTCGGGGCCACACACCTCGACCATTCCCAAGTCCCGGGACATGCTCCCCGGCCCAAGGCTCCGCACCTTGGTTCTTAAAAGCCCAGGGCACTACACCCTGGCTCGGGGCCACACACCTCGACCATTCCTAGGTCCCGTGACATGCTCCCCGGCCCAAGGCTCCGCGCCTTGGTTATTTGTAAGTCTAGGGACCCGTACCCTAGCCCAGAGAACCGAACCTCGGTCATCTACTAAGTACAGAGATTTTTATCCGGTTTAGATCTCAATATCCCGACTACTTATTGAAAGTTCCTGGCGTATTATCTCAAGTCCATAGACACGAGACTCCGACTCCTCATCCCATCTCTGGGAGACATGAAGCTCCCGATGCTTTTATAAACTAGATTGATCATCTCTTTCGGAATCCAAGCATGACTAAATCGGGACAGCGAGTATGACTCTAGCCCGACTATTTAAGGGATGTGTGATGATACCCCTGTAAGAGCCTTGGTCATGAATGACCCGGGATATCATATGGATTCCCAAATCAGGATCAATTTGCAGGATGGATTCTTCTGAAGGCGGGCAAGTGCAAGCTCGGACTCTACTCCCCGGGCAACCAGACGCCCGGGCTCTCATATAAAGCCTCGGGAGGTATTCTAACCGGGCCACCTCGAGAATTGAACCACACTCGAGTATGATTGATACAGGCCGTCTAATCTGTCAGAACAACTTGGGCTTGGAGTGTCCTAAAAGTCATCAGAAGCTAGGGTATGGACAACCGACTTGCCATACTTAGTAGGTGGCACTGGAATCGAGGTACCTACCTCATTTTCTCCTATAAATAAGCAGGTATACTTCTCATTTGAGGGATCCCCTCTCTGGTTCTCTCTGGAGAATTCACCCTTACACATATGTTATCACACATATTTACACCAGTAGCCTTTACTTTTATCTAAGCTACACTGGTTATCATCTTTACCTGCTGACTTAAGCATCGGAGTGGCCACGCCGGACACCCCTCCGGCGCCCATTCACGAGTTCATCTCCTTATTTGCAGGTCACAGTGGAAGCTATAGCTCACGGGTTCATCTACCTTGCTCATTTTCCTTAATAAATTATTGATCTGATCCGGTGGAGCACCCGACCCTGCTCGTCCATTTCACCAGGATCGGATCAATATTATTTTTGAAATAAAGAAATGTTCGAGTCATCCAATCATGATTGTGGCTAACATGGGAAAATTGAAATAAAAATCCAACCTTTAATTATCTGCTCAAAACAAAGATTCATTGATTCAAAACAAGTCAAAAAATTGAATCTGATTTGTATTTGGGAAACAATCGCCCTATTTTTTAAATAAATCAAAAAGTTCGAGTCATTCATTCATGATAGTGTATTATCATGGCAATATTGAAATAACAATCGGAAATTTTCTCCATTTACTTAGAATCAAAGATTCATTGATTCAAAACAATTCGAACAAGTTGTATGTGATTTGTGTTTGGGAAAGAATAGCCCTATTTTTAAACAAAGTAATGTTCGAGTCATTCACTCATTATAGAATAGCCACCCCGGGAAGATTGAAATAATTCCAAAATTTGATTTATTTGCTCGAAACCAAAGATAAATTGATCTCAAACAAATCGAGCAAGTTGAATATGATTTGTTTTTTTAGAAAGAATCGTCTATTTTTGGAATAAAACAAACTTTGAATCATCATTTTATGATATTGTATCTATCATGGGAAGATCAAAAGAACAATAGAAAATTTGATCCATTGGCTTGATACTAATTATTAATTAATCCAAAAAATGTCGAACAAGTTGAATATGACTTGTGTTTGGGAAATAATCGTCTTAATTTTCAAATAAAACAAAGTTCGAGCCATTCGCTCATGATAGTGTGGCCATCATGAGAATATTGAAATAACAATTGAATTTTTGCTCCATTTTCTCGAAACAAAAGATTCATTGATCTAAAACAAGCCGAACATATTGAATATGACTTGTGTTTTGGAAAAAAAAAGTTTTATTTTTCAAAAAATCAAAGTTCGAGTCATCCATTTATGATAATGTAAAGATTCATTAATCCAAAAGCAGCCAAACAAGTTGAATATGATTTGTGTTTGGGAAAGAATCATACTATCTTTTTATCAGTTCATAATATTGTAGCCATTATGCTAATATTGAAATAACAGCTGAAAATTTGATCAATTTGCTCGAAATAAAAGATATTGATCCAAAACAAGCCGAACATGTTGAATATGGCTTTTGTTTTGGAAAGAAGAGACATATTTTTCAAATAAATCAAAGTTCGAGTAATCCATTTATGATAGCGTAGTCATCATGAAGATTGAAATAATAATCGAACCTTTGTTTCATTTTCTCGACCGAATATTCATCAATCCAAAACAAGCCGAACATATTGAATATAACTTGTGTTTTTGAAATAATCGACTTATTTTTCAAATAAGTAAAGTTCTAGTCATTCATTCATGATGGAGTAACCATCATTACTCCATCCTGCCAATATTAAAATGACAATCGAACACTTGCGACATTTGCAAAAGCAAAGATTCATTGATACAAAACAAGTTGAACAAATTGAATATGACTTGTGTTTTGGAAAGAATTGTCTTATTAAATAAAGTAATGTTCGAGTCATCCAATCATTATTTTGTAGCTATCATAAAAAAAGATTGAAAAAAAATTGAACATTTTGTTATAGTAGGTGCTTAACAATCCAAAACTTATGACTTTGCCTTCATTAACTATTATTTAATAAAGAATATTTATTTTAGTAATATTTTAAGTTTGAATATATTCTGGAATTTACTTTATCTGTATACACATTCAAAATACATAGATAAAAACTTTTTGAATATATTATATGGTAAATCAGGTCGTATATAGAAAGATCGAAAATAACAATCGAACGTTTGCTCCATTTTCTCAAAATGAAAGAATTATTGATCCAAAAGAAATCCAAAAAAGTTGAATATGACTTGTGTTTGGACAAGAATCGCCCTATTTTCAAATAAATCAAAGTTCGAATCATCTATTCATGATAGTTTAGGCATCATGGAAAGATTGAAATAACAATTGAACATTTGCGCTATTTGCTCAGAAAAAAAGTGATCCAAAACAAGCTGAAAATATTGAATATTACTTTGGTCAAGAATGAAACTAATTTTCAAATAAAGCAAAGATCGACTCATCCATTTATAGCACAAATCGGTCTCTTTTTTGCACAATGGTCTTTCCCCTTAACCGCTGGGATCGAGTTGGAGCCTTTGAAGGTTGTTTTCCATCTCGGTGTCTTTGGTGTTCAATTCTCTTGCTTGATCTAATTAAAACCTGAGCCCTTCTGCATAAAGTGTTTCCTTATCTGTTGTCTTTCCTTTTCAATTTCAAGCTTATCTTGTTCTGCCTTCAGTGTCTATCAATAATTTCACTTTATTCAGCGGCTTTAGACATCCACACATGCATATCTTTTGATTTCCAGTCCGACTCCTCTCATAAAGTGTTCCCCCTTCTCATGGGCTATGTACATCACATATTGACATCCCTTTCAAATTTCAAAATATATTCAGTGACCGACATACAAGAACTATTTAGTTTTCCTTGCCCTAACATCATTGCTAAAGTATTTGTTGAAAAACATCGTTTTGAAGCCTCTCCAAGTGAGTTGTTCCTTTCTGACAGATATACGGGTAGCTTCCCACCATATCTTTGTTTGCAGGGTTAACATGAAGATTGCACAACTAACCGTGTCTGTATTTTTAATGTGCATATATGCAAAAATGGCTCTAAGTCTTTAATCCATTCTTTAGCCACAAACAAGTATGTGTTTTCTGCAAATGCCGATGGATTCATTATACTGAACAGTCAATGTCTAGGTGGCGCTCCCACTTGTGCTTGTTCTTGTTGCCTTTGCTGCATGATTAACAATTGTCGTATTTGTTATAGTAGGTGTCCGACAAGCCAACTTGTGGCTCGGGTTTTATTGACTCAAATGTAAAACAATCTTTATTTTAAAATTATTTTACGATTTTATTTGATTATAGCATTATAATTTATTTGTATATCCATGCAAGCTGCATAGATAAAGTCTTTGAATATACAATAGGTACCATGAGGTTTGCGTCGCAACGTAAGATTATGGAACTCATTAGGAAGTGTTCTGTATATTCTAAATAAGTTTTAAGTTAAATCAGCCGCCTAAAACAAGGATAAAAGTCGCTCGAGTTTGAGACTAGCATCTGTGATGTAAACGCCATGTTACATTGGCAAGGGTATGTAGATGTCCATTCACAGAGATGGGTGATCATATGATGATGCACTGAACAACCCTCCCTCGGATTGTCCAAGTGGTTCTCACTTATCGAGTGGAATAGTCCAAAGTTATGGTTGTACACCATTAGTCCTTTGACCCGGACAATGTAGGGGCTATACGTACTAGCATGCACTTTGATCCGTTTATCGACTCCATCGAGGGTCATCAGGTGGCGAGATTGGGTGTAGTTTCGAAATACGTAGAAGCAAATGCATTGTAGTCGGGGATTCACCATTCGCCTGCGAGTGAGGATATCCTATGTGATCTGATGAGTTAATAGTGCAAGGAGTCTCTGGCCAGAGCAAGAAATGTGCTTTAGGAAAATTGGAAAAGGTGTTTTCCTAGTTGCACATACCATGACACTATTAGTGCTCAAAGATAAATCACATCGTTATCGAATTCGTATGCAACTCTCGTTTTAACAATAGTTGCAGATTCGATCGAGATATATGTGTTGAAGGGACCGTACTGTATGCTAACCATGACTAAAGGTTCTTGCAAGCATTATCAGTAATACTTAAGGCATCATGAGGCGATGCTACTAGACGCTCATACCATGATCTGATGAGTGCGATCAGAAATGAGTTCTGACATTCTTGATCAATGTGTTGATGTAAAGAATGAGGTTAACTAGGGTAAACCCGAATAAGAATAAATGTTATTCTGAATTACATGGAGATGTGAATCCACTACTAGCTGTATCCCTGAACCATTGAGGGTCACACACACGTATCGGATTCTGTGTTCCCATTAAGATAGTCAAATTTCAAGGATTTGGAATTTGGCGAATTTAGTTTGATGGAGATCAAACAAGAAGCTTATGAAGGAATTCATAAGCTGATTCCATAGGATGGAAGAAATGAAAGTTAGCATGATTGCTAAATAAGGAAAGAGAGTGGAATTACCTGTTATGTGAAGGAGTTCACTAAAACTGGTAGCTGCCCATTATGGTAAGTGAAAATTTTGATTTTCGAAATTTTCGAATTTCATTATATGAACAAGATTTGTATTCTCGATACATCAGAGCTCTCGGATCGTCGATCGAGGTTATAATGAGTTCGAAATCATTTATTTAGTGAATTAGAATTTACTGATTAAATTATTGTACTGGTACTAATGACTACTAACATGTACAAATTCCCATACATATTCTAGAGGAGTCTAGAATTAAAATAACATATGAGTTAATTATATAAATTAAATAATGATTATTTAATTTAATTAATAAGTATATATATTTTATATGATGATATAAAATACATGTATATATCTGGTATTATTATATCATGTATTATCAAAAGTTGATAAATTTGCTATATACTAATAATATGAGAATTTAATTATAATGAAAATATAGAGTTTTTATGGGAGAAGAACTCCTAATTAGATTAAGAGTCTTACTCTATAAATACAACATAAGAGGCACAGTTCAAGAGAGAATTTTTCCCATAAAAATTCACAAAATTCATTCCCAAATTGGAAAAACAACTCACGGCCAACCTTGAATTTGGAAGCAAATCAAGCCATGTAATTTTGGATTATTGACTTCATTAGTTTCCTTAATAATGATAAGACATCTCTCGGCCACTTTGTAAAAAAGGTTCGGCCACTTTGAAAAAGAAGAAAGAAAAATTGGCTGCAAGTTTCTTCCTTGTGACGCACCTTGTCGTCGCTACACTGATTCCGGATTTAGGAAATTCGGACGTCTCAGTCTAAACGCACAAATCTTTTGGATTTTCTAGTGCAAACTAAGCGAGGAAAACAGCCTTCGATCGTGGACCTAATCAGACGATCAGAGGAAGCACGTTCGTAGGAAATTACAAGAAAGACTATATCCGCCTCAAACCAGAATAGTTTAGAGTTCATCCCAAACACCCAATGAATGTTTTAAACACACGACGTCGAAGAACAAAAATTTAAACTTGCGATGTGTCTTGAGTGCGAGGATATGTTTTGTTGGCATCCTATTATCTTACATATAATAGGATTATTATAAAGAAAATAGAGAATGAAATTCATAGTTACCTACTTTTCGAGTTCCTCGAGCATGAATGAAGCCTCGTGTCTTCTCTGTCCAAGAACTTAAAAGACTCTGATATCATTCAACTGTAACACCTTGTTCTTGCATAGTTGCTCAGTAATCATTTTATATATACTAATAGTTTAGTAAAGACATTGATTTTGGTTTATAAAAATTTTGACAGCACTTTTCCGTAATTAGGACCCATCCAAAATCTGAAACCATAATAAAATACCCTACACATTTCAACAATTAAAACAACACAACAACTGTAATCCACAACATTTCCTAAAGTCGTGCTCTAGTGCCTGAAGTTGCTCTTTGTTTGATAATATATGACGGTGAAGTGTGAGCGTATATATAGATGCATCTCCATTTCGGAAGAAGGACGACATGGTGATTCGATAAGACAGTACATTAATGTTGATGAATCTTTGTGCGTGTTCTTGATCACCATGTTTTTCTTATTTGAGAAATCTCCATTTTGATTTTCTTAAGGCTTCGTATAGTTGTATGTTAAAAGATGATGTCCTTATGTCTTTGACTGTAGCCGGATTGAATGTTTTTGTCCTTTTGTATTATACTACTAATTGGCATTTGTTAATTGGTTCTGGCCAGATTGGTCTTTGAAACTTGGAAGCCATGAGTGTGCAGAACATATATGTTGATTTATAAATTTATTTGTTTACATTAAACCTTAGTATTTATCGTATAGAGAAATGTTATGTCGCTCACTCATTGCAGCCAATCCATGCGGACGCTGCAGAATTGGCACTAACATTCATTATATATACTAGTAAAAGATGCACATGCATTGCATGTGCTATTATTATTTTTAATTTGAGTAAATAATATTAAATAATTAACACGAAATTATTTTTGATTTAGAAAAGTTGTTCGATTTAAAAAGGAAGTTTTTTTTTTTATTTTTTATATTTAAAATATGGAGTGATTTGAAAAGGTTTTTAGTAGAGTAAGAAGGGTAATTATGGAATTAAGTATTTTGGTGTCCTCAAAGGTAGTTATTCTAAGGCTCTCATACTTAATATAATAGTATATATATATATATATATATATATATATATATATATATATATATATAATTTTTTTAATTTTTAAAAACTTTGAAATTTTTTTAAAGAAATATTTTTAAAGTATTTCTTAATAACCCCGCTGCTGCATCGTGTTTGTACGATATGTTTTTATAATTTATTTGGTTTATATTTAAATGAGGATCAAAATATATTTATAAGAAATAATAAGTGGCTACATTATAATTTTGATATATGAACTAAAAAAAAAAGACCTAAATAAGAATTGAACCCACAACCTCATGGCAAAGAAACATAGGTTTTATCCACTAAACTACATGTGATTTACATTAAATTTTTAACACTTTATTAATGAATATAATTAGTAAAACAGACCAAGAAACCAAAAATTAGTTACTCTAGATATCTCTTACTTAATAATATAGTATAGATAGTATAGAAGTCTAGATATATTATAGAAGTATAGATCACAGAGTCAGTGCGAAACCTAGGTTCGCCACCTCTACATGCAGCAGTGGAGAGTCCGATCGCCACCTCACCGCACCTCCGATACAGCCCATGCCCCACGTGCTGCCGCCCCCTCCGGTCTCTTTTTCAATTTCAGATTTTGGAAATAAAAACAAACTAAAGAATGTCGATGTGGACGAGGCAGCGGTCTCCTGTCATATATATATATGTATAATCAACTTTGGATTACTTGCATTAATTGAAATAAACTCCCCCACAAACCCCAAATTTCTCTTCGACTTTCTCTGCTTTTCATGTAACTGAAGTGCGAAGCCGTTCTCAAAAGCCAAAGCAATAAAACCCTTCAAAATTCTTCCTTTTCTTCCCTTTTTTTGATTGTTTTCCTGCGAAGAAAAAGATAAAAGAATCATAGAGATGGGTGAACTTGGGGTGGTGAATTCCGACGGCGCTGTTTTAAAGGAGGAAGAGCGTTTGGTATGGAGTTTGGGGACGACTCCTCCACCTGATCCAGCGTCCTTTAGTGAGGATTGTTTATCTGCGGCAGAGGAAGCGGTGGCGGAATTGGTGAATTGCATTCACCCCACTTTAGACTCCGATGAAAACAGAAGAGACGTCAATGATCATCTTCAGAAACTCATCAAGACTCGGCTCAATTGTGAGGTGGAATCATTTTTCCCCAACTTTTTTCTCATGTTTTTAGCGGGTTAATTTTATGCTGGACAAGCTTTCTTCTATATCAAGACCGTTTGATAGGAGAAGCAACACGCTCAAAGATTGAAAGCTCAGAAATCTGTTCTTGATTCTTTTATATGGTTTGATTTGATATCTCAGAATTCTAACATTGAGCCCAAATAAAGTTGTTCTACTCTTCTCCATCATGCTAAGGTTTCCTTCCAGATTAGATTAATATATTATGAATTAAACCCTCCGGTGTTGAATCTTGCCAAGTTATCCAGGATATAATTGATTTATTAATTGGGAAGCTCTAAAAAGTGTACTTCTTTTTTTCGTTTCATAACTTGCTAAGTTATCCAGGATATAATTGATTTATTTCTCGGGAAGCTCTAAAAAGTGTACTTTTTTTTCGTTTCATAACATAGTGAGTTCAATAATTACATGCTTTTTTTAGAATGTAATTACATGTATTGTTATACCCATTAATTTGGTGTTCAAATACCACAGGTTTTCCCCTATGGATCTGTGCCTCTCAAGACATATCTACCTGATGGAGATATAGATTCAACAGTCCTGAAAGGTCCTAATGTCGAAGACTCTTTGGCCCACGATGTTCTTGCAGTTTTAAAGAAGGAAGATCACAAAGAGGATACTGACTACCAAGTTATGGATACCCAATTTATTGACACCGAGGTAGTCCAGATGTAAAATATACTTTATTAATTTGGTTTTCTGAATGACTCTGTCTTCTCAGGATATTTATGATCATTTTGTGTAGTTTTGAAGTGTGTTTGTTCTTCTGATTGTAGCTTAAGCTTGTGAAATGTCTTGTACGGAACATAGTGATAGATATATCTTTCAATTAGCTAGGTGGACTTTCTACTCTTTGCTTTCTAGAGCAAATATTTAGCCACAAAATGAGAAATATCTTTCTTCATACCTTCTCACCAAGAACGAGCTCTTAAGGCATGATACATCTTTCGAATTCCTGGATGAATACTGTGTCGACTACAATGTGCTTCCCGTAGTATAACTTCTTTCAAATCTATCAAATTAGGAACCACTGGTCTACCATTAAAGCGTAGACTACCATCTGAGGCAACACTAAACTTTTCTGTCTGACCTGTTCGAGACAATTCTTTTAATCTATGGATATGCGGATCGGTCTTCTGTGCTGCTTTGATGCTGGATAAAATCTATAGCTCAACTTGAATAGATGACACTATAACGTAGTCTCCACTGATCTGATAAGTACATCCTGAAGTTCCCAAGTGCTCGTGAACTTTAGAGATAGTCAAAGATGTCAGCATGACATTCTGAACTTTCTTGCTGAGAGCATCTGCAATAAGATTCATTCGAACTGGTTGATACTGAATCTCACAATCAAAATCTTTAAGCAACTCCATCCATCGACACTGTCTCATGTTCAAGTCAGGCTGTGAGAAAAGATATTTAAGACTCTTGTGATCCGAATAAATCACAAACTGCTCATCGTATAGATATTGATGTCATAACTTCAATGCAAACACAATGGCAGCCAACTCTAAGCCATGGGCTGGATATCGGGTCTCATGCGACTTCAACTGACGAGAAGCATATGCAATCACTCGCTCATTTTGCATTAGGACACAACCAAGTCCATTTAGAGATGCATCTGAACAAACAACATATCCACCTGAGCCTGATGGCAAAGCTAGCACTGGAGCTGTTGTCAACTTTTCCTTCAAAGTCTAAAAACTTGACTCACATTCATCAGTCCACACAAAACGTCGATCTTTTTGCGCTAATTGGGTCATAGGCCTTGCTATAATAGAAATCATTCAATAAAACGCCTATAATATCCTGACAAGCCCAAGAAACTGCGAATATCGGAAATATTTGTCGGTGTTGGCCAATTAATAACAGCGTCCACTTTACTGGGATCTACAGATACTCTTTGAGCTGATATAACATGACCCAGAAATACTATTCTGTCCAGCCAGAATTCAAATTTAGAAAATTTTTTGCATACAATTGCGCTGCTTTGAGCGTTTGGAGGACTAACCTTAAATGTTCTCGATGCTCCTTCTTTGTTTTTGAATAAATCAGAATGTCATCTATGAAGACAATAACAAATCTGTCCATAAATTCTCGAAAAACACGATTCATCAAATCCATAAAAACCGCTGGAGCATTAGTCAATCCAAAAGGCATAACTAGAAATTCATATTGTCCATAACGTGTTCGAAATGCTGTCATTGAAACATCTTCCTCTCGAACTCTAAGCTGATAGTATCCGGAACGAAGATCGATATTTTTTTTTTTGATAAAAGACTAATTTATATTATAATAGGTAAAAGTTACATGAGATAGCGGATAAGTAATCCGCGAAATTACATAAGAGCTGGACTATTGTCTTAAAGCACTATTATCCCGTCAATAAAAATTGCCAACTGATCAAACAAGTCATCGATACGCGGCAGAGGATACTTATTCTTCACAGTAGCTTTGTTCAACTGTCTGTAATCAATGCACATTCTCATCGTTCCCTCTGTCTTCTTTACTAATAATACCGGAGTTCCCCAAGGTGACATACTTGGTCTAATATAGCCTTTTTCTAGTAAGTCTTGTAATTGCCTTTTAAGTTCTTTTAATTCCGCCGGAGCCAAACGGTATGGTGCTCTAGAAATAGGATTTGTCCCCGACACCAACTCAATGCTAAAATCTATTTCCCTTTGGGGTGGAAATCCAGGAATTTCGTCGGGAAATACATCAGGAAATTCCTTGACAACAGGAATATCTGAAATTTCAAATCTTTTTCCATGTGTCGCATCAACTGCATAGATCATGAATCCTTCATCCATGTTGACAAGATTCTAAACATTTCTATTGCTGACACTAATGGAATACGTGATTGTGAATCACTACCGTAAAAATTCCATTTACTCCCAAAATACGGTCTGAATCTGACAACTCCATGGAAACAATCCACGGTAGCTCGATAATTTGACAGAGTATCCATTCCCAGAATACAGGCGAAGTCAGACATATTTAACTTGATGAGATTAGTTATCATAATATTATCATCAAATCTAATAACACAATTCAGGATTATCTCATGAGAGATCAAACATACACCGGCAGGAGTAGAGACTGACACAGTATCTATCAACGGAGTAGTAGCAATCTCATGCTCATAAACAAATACAAAGATACAAATGAATGAGATGCTCCTGTGTCTATCAGTATACGAGCATGATGATTAAGCAGATACCTGCAATAACTCCGCCTGGTGCGTCTTGAACTTGATCCTGGGTTAAAGCATGAAATCGAGCATGCTGTGGCCCGGGAAAACGTTGCTGAACAGAACCTTTAGGCTGAGGATAGTTAGACAGCTGAAAAGACTGAGTCGGAACAAAAGGTCTATTTGCTCGTCCTCTAAAACCCTAACCAAACTGAGGTTGCTGAAATTGTCGTCTTACTGCATTAGGACATACTCTAGCATAATGTCCAACTTGCCCACAGAAATTACAAGATCCATGAACTCCCGTACACTGAGTACTGAAATGCTTACCACCGCAGCGATCACAAAATACTCCACCTGGTGACCTAACTGAACTTCCATGCTGACTGCCGGAACTAGAAGAACTACTACGAGTCTGTTTCTTGAACTGTTTTCCTTTGGCCTTAAAGTTTTGCTGCTTTGGTTGCTGATAAGACTGCGAAGGCTGATACGACAGTAAAGGTCGGTATAGTGGTGCACCCACTGGCATCGGCACATTACCTCCGAAACTCTGAGGAAAACATGGTTGAACTGACTGTGGTTTTGCCAAAAGTAGACTTGCTTCCACATTCTTGGCTTTCTCTACAGCATCGACATAATTAACAGGCGCTCTAGCTACTACTAAAGTACAAATGGTTCGATTTAATTCTTGCATAAAATGAGATAGCTTGTTCCGATCCCTGCTAGCAACATGAGGAACATAGGCAAGAAGCGCTGAAAATTAAGAGGCATACTCCACTATAGTCATGTTACCTTGAGTCAATCTATTGAATTTAGCTTCCTTGGCCGAATAATACGAGGGCGCTGAATATTCTCGAGTAAACTGAGCGCAAAATACATCCCAAGTAACTCTTTCACCTGATTCTTTCAGAGCTTCCTCAGTAGTCTCCCATCATAACTGAGCTCGGTCTTTTAGTTGACAAATAGCCAACTTAAGCTGCAAATCAGGAGTGTACTCCAACATATTAAACAAACGTTTCATACTTTTTAACCATGCTACAACTTTCTCACCATCTTCATTTCCAAAGAATCGAGGAGGACGAATATTCTGAAATCGGGATATAACTAGTTCCATTTCACCCATTCCTCTAGTCATCTGATCCACTTCATGCTCAACGTTAACATTTCGTGCTTCACCACGAAGACGACGACCTCGTCTTCCCCATTCAATCTCGTTAAGTCCTCCCACATTAGGAGCTTCAGATTCCTGAACAACTTCCTTTATTTTTCTGCCTTACGTCCAGGTGTCATCTACAAGACACAAGAGTTTAATCCACAGACAGAAGCAAAATAATCGGTTTAGTATAAGAGCATAAACTTAAACTAATAGGCAATTTCTACACTAAATGCCAAAACTTAATAAACTATTCGCTCTAGTCATTCTGATTCAATTAATTCAAAACATAGAAACAACTAAGAGCAAATAATCAAGCACATGCACAATCATTTTATTTGTGTCTAAACTCGAGTGACCTAGACTCTAATTCTCTGATACCAAACTGTCAGGGCCTGTGCTCTTAATTAATATTTAATTATCACACAACAAGGATTAAATGATGTAAACAGCGAAAACGAGTTTAAAACGTTCATTTTGGCCTACAGAAATTTCGGCATGACCTCTCCGTAAGTAGGACATCCCAAAAGTTTCAAAACACAACAACAATATGCGCTCGAAAATAACATCAAGTTCACAATCAACCAAACAAATATCCTACAGCCGCACTGGTCAGGACTAAACACAACATACCACAAATAAAATGATATTGCGTGTGTTCGATTATTTGCTCTTACTTGTTTCTATGTTGTGAATTAATTGAATCAGCATGACTAGAGCATATAGTTGATTAAGTTTGGCATATAGTGTAGAAATTGCCTATTAGTTTACTAAAACGATTATTTTGTTTCTGTCTGTTGATTAAACCCTTGTGTCTTGTAGATGGCACCTGGACGTAAGGGCAGAATAGGAAAGGAAGTTGTTCAGGAATCTGAAGCTCCTAATGTGGAAGGACTTAACGAGACTGAATGGGGAAGATGAGGTCGTCGTCTTCGTGGTGAAGCACAAAATGTTAACATTGAGCATGAAGTGGATCGGTTGACTAGAGAAATGAGTGAAATGAAACTAGCGATATCCCGATTTCAGAACATGCGTCCTCCTCGATTCTTTGGAAATGAAGATGGTGAGAAAGCTGTAGCATGGTATGAAACGTTTGTTTAATATGTTGGAGTACACTCCTGATTTGCAGCTTAAGTTGGCTATTTGTCAACTAAAAGACCGAGCTCAGTTATGATGGGAGACTACTGAGGAAGCTCTGAAAGAATCAGGTGAAAGAGTTACTTGGGATGTATTTTGCGCTCAGTTTGCTCGAGAATATTCAGCGCCCTCGTATTATTCGGCCAAGGAAGCTGAATTCAATAGATTGACTCAAGGTAACATGAGTATAGTGGAGTATGCCTCTCAATTTTCAGCTCTTGTTGCCTATGTTCCTCATGTTGCTAGCAGTGATCGGAACAAGCTATCTCATTTTATGCAAGGATTGAATCGAACCATTTGTACTTTAGTAGTAGCTGGAGCGCCTGTTAATTATGCCGATGATGTAGAGAAAGCCAAGAATGTGGAGGCAAGTCTACTTTTGGCAGAACCACAGTCAGTTCAACCATGTTTTCCTCAGAGTTTCGGAGGTAATGTGCCGATGTCAGTGGGTGCACCACTACACCGACCTTTACTGCCGTATCAACCTTCGCAGGCTTATCAGCAACCAAAGCAGCAAAATTTTGAGGCCAAAGGAAAACAGTTCAAGAAACAAACTCGTAGTAGTTCTTCTAGTCCCGGCAGTCAGCATGGAAGTTCAATTGGGTCACCAGGTGGAGTATTTTGTGATCCCAGATATCTATATATTATACTGGTTTGATACTTTTGCCAGAGAGATGTCTTGTGTAGCTGTATGGTGATGTATTTATGTTGTTTTGGATTTTATTTGTGGTATGTTGTGTCTAGTCTTGGTCAGTGCGGCTGTAGGATATTTGTTTGATTGATTGTGAACTTGATGTTATTTTCGAGCGTATATTGTCGTCGTGTTTTGAAATTTTTGGCATGTCCTACTTACGGGGAGGTCATGCCGAAATTTCTGTAGGCCCAAATGAACGTTTTAAACTCGTTTTCGCTGTTTACACCATCTAATCCTTGTTGTGTGGTAATTAAATATTAATTAAGAGCACGGACCCTGACATATTCGGTAGTGTATTATTTGTATTCTTGTATTCAGGCACTCTACAGATTTCTGGATTACTACAGTCAATTTGATTGGGATAACTATTGTATCAGTTTGAAAGGGCCAGTTCGTAAATCATCCCTGCCTAATATAGTGGGTAAGCTGACTCCTTTGGTTACATATTTGTGATTTGAATTTAATGCCCAGTGTCCTGTGTTGAATGTTCTCATTCTCCTTTATTTTCTCTTATTATCTTTCTCATTTTTATTCGCCCTTTTGGATTCTAGTCTCTCTGTTTTTGTCTCTGCGGTGAAGTTGCCAAATAGTGGATGGGATGATCTATTACTTGGTGAAGAATTCATGGAGAACTGCATGGAAATGATTTCAATTCCATATAGGGGGTCTGAAACAAAACAAGAAGGCATTTCAAACAAAACACCTCAATATCTTCGATCCACTAAAGGAAAATAACAACCTTGGGCGCAGTGTACATAGAGGTAATGCAAATTTTAGTCCGTCGCCTTTTTGTGTGGATGACTTTTAAGCTCAATGACATCTGAAATTCTAGGTTGTGATGCAACCTACTGCATCAGCCATCATGCCAGATTTTTAATCCACAGCCTTTTGACAGGTTTGGTCCACATTCGGCATTCTCAAGTCATGTCGGATTTTGGGTTTTGGTGGAAACTAATGTTAACAAACAAAAAATAGTTGAATTTGGATTTGACATGGTATCTCTTGGGCAATGTCTATTTTCATTTTCTGAAAATGTTTTCCATCTCTGGAAATAAAGCATACATTAACGTATTATTTTATTTTCTAAAACAGTAATATTGTCTTGTTCTTTTCAAATCAACTTTTATCACTCCCTAAAACTACTCTGTTTATGCATTTATATTCTTATCCAGTACTATATATTTGACGAATGTAAAATACCCTTTCACTGAAATTAAATATATGTCAACAAATAATTTCATGACTGACATGACATATGCATGATTAAAATATATCATTTAGGAAACAAAATCAAACATTCTATTACATTTTCCTTTACAATCTCCAAAACACATTTCTAAAAACATACCTCCAAAGATGCTGGAAATGAGACAAATCTTCACATAGCTGTATTTGGTCCATCTGCATTTTCTCCTGCTCTCATAATCCAAAGATTCCGTTCAAACAAATTTCACTTAGTGGATGAACTAAGGAATGCTAAGGTATGTTCTCCACATGTTTTTACTGGAGTAATAGCACCTTTTGTAAAGTTGTGAAATAAGTTTTCGGCATCAACTGAATGATCCATACTATGCTTATTCTAAGGTAATTTCCACCGTATCCGGAGTGCCTTTAAGTATGGGGCTCGCAAGCTAGGTAAAGCTCTATTACAACCGAGGGATAAAATTGCTGAAGAGATCAATAATTTTTTTGCCAATATTCTTTCTAGGCATGGAAATATCTCCAGAAATTGCATAGAACATTTCGCTCTAGAATTTGGTGATGAAGTGTCTTCAACTACATCTTTTTCGTCCGACGGTGAATTATATTCTGACAATGGAAAACATCTAAAATTTTCTGTCAGTGATTTTGATAAAGTTAGTTTTGGGATTGAGGAGAAATATATTTTCAAGAATAACCTTGATAGATATTTGGCAAGGGAAGTTCCTGCGGAAGTGACATCACAAGTGTTAAAATCACCTGCCAAAAATGAAAGCTTTGAGGCAGGGAATTTTCAAATAAGTTACTTAGTGAATACTCATTTGTTTGATGGCAATTCATGGTTTTTTTTTTTTGATGGCAATTCATGGTTGAAAAACAGGGAGAAATATTCTGAGATAAATAATATGTATCAATTGTGTGTGAACAATTTGAAGTGTCTTTGTTTGAATGGTTCTGGTTCCTCTACTCACAAGCCTGGTATTTTGGAAAATCTATGTTATGATGTTACTAAAGTGGGATCAAGTGGCATAGGAGTATCAGAAACTATTGATTCTTTGGCCGACCTCTCTGGAGATTATGATAGTCATATCAGGAGTTGCTTCACGGTCAATTATGCCACGGGTTTGCTTCATCTGCATCTGTAGTGTACAATCCTCCATCAGCACCTTTTACGACTCGAAGCAAAAAGCAATTTGATATTGTTTGTCATCCAATGCCTCTCAGGAGGACCACCTCTCAAACTACCACTCGTTCTGGAGGGAAAGCCAATGTACGAGTAACTGGCACTTACTTTCCGAACATGATAGTATATTTTTCACTTCTCAAGTCTTGATTTCGTGGTCATGCTTCAATTTTCCCTATATGATTTCGACACGATTTATTTTCATTTGCCTTGTAGAAAGTTTTTTACAGGAAGAGATCGTCACGAGGGAGGGGCATGAATAAGATGCAGGACTATCACAGTCAGTTTCTGGATGTCAGTGTAGTAATTGCTTATACCCAGCTGTCGGCTGGTCAAAATCTTTTGGAAGCTATACACATGATATTCTGTCTGCTCAAAGCAGATCTCGAGGTTAGCTGGAATCGATGGGAAACCAACCGATTCTAACTCAGATCCGTGTAGAATTGAATTTGGATCAATTGGTAATTTAGCAGAACAGTTGCTTTCACGCCTTACTAATCTTAGTGGATCGATTCCAAGAAGGTCAGAGGAGATGCAGGGTTCGAGTACCATAATTAATCAAGAAAGGTGTGTAAACTTCCCTTCACAATCTTCACGTCATAGGCACTTCTAGCTCAAGACTTTTTGCTACATCATCTCAAAGCATGCTGTATCTCAATCTTTCAGGTTTGTCAGGCCGTCAATGTATCTTAAAGATTCAAAAATGCTCCCTTTCTCGGGCGATTCACGACCCAACGGACAAAAACTTTTCACCATCAGTGGCCCGTGACAGCCATCATCGCCGATCAATTTCCTCAAATTCAGCACCGACATCAACACCGATCGACCGATTGCAGCCGGAAATTCCTCTACACGGCATATTCACTTTTTCTCTACGAGGGCAAATCAAAATCAGCTTTAAACTTCGCTTCGAAAGACACTGGACTTTTGCCGACTCTATTACAGATGGGTTTCGGCGATAACAACCGAGCTACAGGTAGGTTTCAACCACGAGGTAGCCGGAATGGAAAGAGGGACGAAGTCATCAAGATTGAATATAAAATATTCACGCTGAGATTGGGCAACGGAGGCAGATCGATATGGTGGTCCGAAAGAACGAGAAATAAGTGTTATATGATGGATTTCGAACGTGAGGAAGGACGTTGGATAAGCTCAAGACTTAAGGATGTTATCAATGTATCATCGATAGGCACGGGCTTTTACAGACTCCGGGGTAGAAATGCCGTATTCACGATACAACACTTCACCAACAAGCGTGGAAGATTTCTGGAACTGTCCAAATACAGTTCACAAGGAAGGAAATTCACCACTATAGTGCCTAGCGGTAACAACTCAGTGGGATGGAAAAACTTATCAAACACTCTGGACAAGCTCATGTTCGGATATCAACAGCGGGACATTCTTCACGATTGCAACGGCTTAGATCACAGGAAGAACAGTAACTACAATATGAATGACAGATTGATAAAGCGAGCTGAAGGTCAAAGGAACGGAAACTAGACGGGAGAGAACAGAACACGATACCCTAACAGGAATTGGAACAAAGCACTCATTGTTACCAAAGGAAGAGTCAATATTTCGTGGGAGTTAATCCAAACAAATCTTGGGAAAGACACTAAGACGAAGGTCGAACTTTTTCCGTTCCAAGCAAACAAAGCTGTATGGTGGCCTATCAACGATGAAGTTTTTTCATCTTTTTTAAAACTGAGAAGAGGATTCTTTGATAATGGGATCTCCTTGGATTTCGAGGCATGGAGGGATGATATTAATTCATCAGATACCGTTGAAAAATGTTGCAATAGTTGGATCAGTATCTACGGGCTACCTTGGAATTTATGGGAGACAGTTAATTTCAAAATCATCGGGGACCTATGCGGGGGTTTGATGGAAATCAGCAATGACACACTATTCTTCAGAGACCTTGCAGCAGCTAAAATTAAGGTCAAAGGCGTTGAAGGAGGGTTCATTAACAGTCGTATGAAAATACAGCTGGAAGGAGGAGTTAGAGAATTAAGCATCCGGGTTGAAACTTTCGATCTTACAGCCTACAATAATTTCGAGAAACAAACTTATGCGCAAGTGGTGGTGAATGGCAAGAAGAAAATGGCGGGATGAGGCAATCAAAATATTCAAATGAAATCAAGGATCATCGATACACCACAACGCTGTCTTACAAAGAATAATGAAGCTTTGGAGGTGCAACCAGATTCCGCAACAACCAAGGAAGATGTGGGAGTAGAATTGGAAACTGTGGGACAAATGGCATCACGGAATGCACTGCAGGGTTCGGGGACCATGGGGGAGGATTCACATGGCTGCAATCATAGAACAAGTCAGGACATTGCTAATTCAGTTAAAAAATTACAGGCCGCTCAGAAGATGGGAAGGAAGGTGGAAAAAATAATCCAACGAATATCACCTAAACAGATTGAGGAATTCAGAAAGTCTCCCATTCATTCACTATCTGCTATGTTTGATGAGGACGGGGAATCAACAAGGAGCACACAAGGCAAGCATTCGAGAATTCAGGTCACCCAACAGAACTTTAGCAATTCACACAACAAAAAAGCTGAAGAGGTGATGGATCCTGTCAATACCAGCGACAGGAATAAGACGGATGAGCTGCACAGCGAAGATTTAAACAGGGAGGGGGAGTTGCATCAGGATGAAGAAGAAGTATTTCATATTGAGGATTCTGAAGATGATTTTTTGGATGATGGTTACGATTCTACGGAGTCGGATACTTATTTATCTTATCAAACGGAAATCATTTCTAATCATGAACCAATTGACGTGGATTTTCAAGAGCTGTTCAAAGAAAAGGAAGTCATCTCTCCTTCCAAACCTGACACTATCCGTGACAACACTAACCCTTTAGTGGGCAAGGTACTTTCCTGTCTTCCTTCATCGACTTTCAATCACTCTTTCACTCTTCAATATCTTTTCCCTTGTTCTTTCAATGCGTTGGGGCTGTCTAGTGGGTTTTTAGGAGGGGGACAATCCAGTGATTTTGCCAAGTCAGGGATCGAGGAAGATAACCAACTAGGACTTGTAAGGAAGGAGTGTTCCGATGTAAATAGGACGGTGCAGGAGAGGGGTCAAATGGTTAAAATAGACAATGGTTTGAGTAAGTCATCGGGCAAGCTAACCAGAGAGCTTGGTAGATTGAAATGTGAAATCAATTACGAGAAAGGATCGACCTCGAAGGGATCTAAACGTTGTTTATGAAGATATGCTCGTGGAATATTAGGGGTGGGGGGTCGACTAGAAAAAGGGAAATAGTCCGCTCTACAATACGCAAGGAAAACCCGGACATTGCTGTGGTGTTAGAGATTAAGAAAAGTGCAGTTGATCGTCGCTTTGTGGCAAGCTTGTGGAAATCTAGATTCGTTGATTGGGTATGTTTACCAGCGGAAGGAAGATCAGGAGGTATTCTGGTGTTGTGGGATCCAAGATTGGTTCGCGTAAGTGATAATTTGATTGGGAATTTCTCGGCTTCAATAAAAATTCAGTGGAATGATGACATTTTTTGGTGGTTCACCGCCATTTATGGACCTTGTAACTCAAGAAATCGAGAGCTACCGTGGGATGAATTAGCGGGACTGAATTCCATCTGTGGGGAGAACTGGTGTGTTGGAGGCGATTTTAATGTTGTGCGTAATTTGAGTGAAAAGTTAAACAGTACCTCCTACACCACAAGTATGCAATGTTTCGATAAGTTGATACAAGATTTGGGCCTTCATGACCCCCCTTTGATAAATGCAAAATTCACATGGTCGAATTTCAGAGCCAACCCAATTTGTTGCAGACTGGACAGGTATCTAATTTCTGAGGGCTGGAAAGATTTATTTCCCACTTTCCGTCAAACAGTGCTTCCGAGATTTACATCTGACCATTATCCGATTACTTTGGATACCACAAAGTTAAAATGGGGACCAACTCCGTTTAGATTCGAGAATGTTTGGATGACACATAAGAACTTCAAAGAGTCTTTTGCAACGTGGTGGCAACGAGGAATCACACAGGGATGGGAAGGCTACAAGTTCATGAAGAAATTAAAGAACATCAAAAAAGAAGTTTCTATTTGGAACTTCGAGGTCTTTGGTGATTTAAATGTTAAAATCTCAGAATTGCAAAACAGAGTTAGTGGGTTAGATGCGAGAGAAGCGGAAGGAGATTGGACAGACCAACTAAATGAACAGCGACGGGAAGCTAGATGTGAGCTGGAAATTATGACCATTAGAAAGCAACAAATGGTGGGTCAGAAAGCAAAAGTTAAGTGGATGAAAGATGGGGACCAAAATTCTAAATTTTTCCATTCAATATTGAAGAACAGAAGAAACAGGGCTTTTATAGAAAAAATTGAGTTGGAAGATGGTTCTTTGATTACTGATGATGCACAGATTCAAAATGAAATTATTACCTTCTTCGAAAGGTTGTATAAAAAATCAGAAGGAGACGGATCAGGTATTGAAGGGTTGGATTGGATGCCATTATCAAGGTCAGAAGCAGCACAACTGGAAGTGCCATTTGCGGAGAAGGAGGTCAAAGCTGCGGTGATGGAATGCGATGGTACTAAAGCCCCGGGGCCCGATGGCTTCACTCTAGGTTTTTATCAACAAAACTGGGAAACAGTAAAAGATGATCTGATCAGAGTTTTTGATGAATTCTTTCAAGACGGAATTGTTAATGCAGTTACGAATGAAACGTATATATGCCTTATCCCCAAAAAAAATGAGGCAAGAAAGGTTAACGATTTCAGGCCAATAAGTTTGACTACAAGTTTGTACAAAATTTTGGCTAAAGTTTTGACAAATAGATTGCGAAAGGTGATGACCATAACAGTTTCGGAAAACCAAAGTGCATTCATTCAAGGAAGACAGATCACTGATTGTTGTCTTATTGCCAACGAGGTTGTGGAAGAGTATAGAAGGAAAAAGAAAAAAGGGTGGGTCTTGAAAATAGATTTGGAAAAAGCTTACGATAATGTGGATTGGAGATTTATGGATTTCGTCCTTAGAAAAAAGGGGTTTGGGGTCAAGTGGAGGAAATGGATGAAGGGTTGTGTTAGTAGTGTCTCGTACTCAATTTTAATTAATGGAAGACCGAGGGGGAAGTTTAGGGGGGGCAGAGGTCTTAGACAAGGTGATCCATTATCACCATTTTTGTTTAATCTAGTGATTGATGGAATGGGGAGATTGATTGATATGGCAAGGGCAGCAAATGAGGTGAGAGGACTTGTGGTTGGGAGAGATAAAATGGAAGTTACACACATTCAATTTGCAGACGATACCCTGTTCTTAATTCAGTCTGCTACAGATTTGTTGGTGGTGGTCGAGCTGCTCAAATTCTTCTGCACGAAATCTGGCCTCAAAATTAATTTCGAAAAAAGCTCTCTGTTAGGGCTAAATCGTTTGGATGATGAAGTTGATGCCTTAGCGGCTGCAATTGGCTGTAAGAAAGATCAGTGGCCAATCAAATACCTCGGGCTACCGTTGGGTGGAGATCCGAAGAAATTGGAGTTTTGGACACCGGTGATATCCAAGATGTCAACTAAATTGGGTGCTTGGAAGAAGGCTTTTCTATCTAGAGGTGCTCGTTTGGTTTTGATAAAATCCGTTCTCAATGCAATGCCAACTTATTATATGTCCATTTTCAAGGTACCCAATAAAGTTGAAAAACAGTTGGAAGCATTGATGAGGAACTTTCTATGGGATGGAGCTGATGGGGAAACGCATAATCATGTTGTCAATTGGAACCAGGTGTGTAAACCGAGAGACAGGGGAGGACTAGGATTAGGGAACATTCGTCTGAGAAATAGGGCTCTATTAGGGAAATGGTGGTGGAGATGCGCTACAGAAAGGAATTCTCTTTGGAAAAAGGTTGTGGGTAGTATTTACGGATTTCACGAGAATGGCTGGGACGTAAGGGTAGCAAGGAACGCGACTTTCAAAAGTCCTTGGAAGTTTATTTCTCGATCCCATTCGACTTGTCAAACCATGATTGCAACGGTCCTTAAGGGGGGGAATATAGTTAGGTTTTGGGAGGATAGGTGGGTGGGTTTCTCCTCGTTCCAAGATTCTTTTCCACACATTTATTTATTAGCATCGAACTCTAACAAACCCATAGCTCAATTCTTCTCGGTTTCCAGCAGTCATGGTGATTCAGTCATTTCTTGGGACGTGAGGTTTAGAAGGGATTTGAATGATATCGAGTTGGGAGAATATACTGATCTTCTAGGGGTATTAGAGTCGGTATCGCTGTCTGTAGGCACAGGGGATGTCAGGGTTTGGTTAGGGGATTCGTCTGTTGTCTTCTCTGTCAACTCTTTTTACACTTCATTCTTTCCGCTTGATTCTTATCCTGTATTCCCATTTTATCACAACATATGGAAAGTACCTATCCCACAAAAAGTGAAGGTGTTCTCATGGATAGTGGCTTTGGGAAAAATACAAACTACCGATAACTTGCAGAGACGAAGGCCAGAGCTTGTCTTAAACCCACAACGGTGTTATTTGTGCAAGAACGACGAGGAGACCCAGGATCATATTTTGCTTCACTGTGCTTTCACGACTAATATTTGGACAAAAATCATGCGCCATTTGGGATTTGAGTGGACATTTCCAGCAAAGGCAGGAGATATGTTGATTTCAAATAATGAATTTCTCACGGCAAAGGGGTTAAAAGATTTTTGGTGCATAATAGTCCATTGTGTTTTTTGGACAATTTGGTTGGAGCGAAATGACAGATTATTCAATGACAAAGAACAGACCAGCGACGAAGTATGGGAGAAGATCAGATTTAGAGTTGCGACATGGACGACCGTCGTACCAAAGTTCCAGAATTATTCTATTTTGGATTTAATTAGAGATTGGTGTTATATTTTTTGTTGATTTTTGTGATTAGCATCGGTTGTGGTTACTCGTGGAAGGCTCATCCACGAAATCTGTAATTGATTGACTTTTATCTATTATAATATAAGTCTGTTTCCTAAAAAAAAAAAAAAAAAAGATGACCTTGCTGAAAAAATGTATTAGAAAGGATGGTTAAACTTGTACAAAAGAATGAAGGGATATGACTTGGTCGCTTTTACATCAAACATTTTGGTAGATACAACGTGTTCAGATTTTTCATTCTGTCATCACAGAAGGAGAATTTAGTCTAATATAATTTAGTAAATATATTAGGGTGAAACTTTTTGAATCTCACCCCTTGCTATTGAATACTAATGGCTAACAGTGAGTAGTTAATTAACGGCTCAAGGCTTGTAGTATATACCACGGCTGTTTTCTGGGGAGAGTCTATGCTCCACCGGGAGCTTTACTCCCCCTACCTCAAATAATTGACATGTGTCTATTTTTATTATTTTATTTTGTTTGTCTTTTTAATTTTTCTTTTCTTTTCTTTTCTCTTTCCTAATTTATTGATATTTTCTCTCTCTACTTTTTTAATTTCTCTTTCTTGGTTACGTTAACTTATCATTACAAATATTGTTTTTTCTTTCTTAATTTTCTTTATTTTTCTATTTCCTCATTTATTGTTATTTTTCTTGTTTCTTTTTTCTCCTCACTAGTGTCATACATAGTATAACATAATATTTACAAAAAATGATTCATAATATTGTAACTATATATTTTCATATTTATATCTATAAAACTAATACGAAATATGAAACAACAACATTCAAATGTAATTTTATAATAATTAGAACATCATATATGTTTCAAAAAATAGTTGAACTACATTATATTCACTGTGAACAAGCAAAAATTATGTTCTAGTCATACCATCAAAAATCTCCAAAAGTCATTCTACCATCAGCAAGGTCTTCAATCATCCTACAAAATAATGCACCCAGTTTATAACAATTAATGACCATTCATATTCATAAAAATATAATAATAATATTCATATCTTCTAAAACTTGGTAATACTAACCTGTGAAAATTTATGAGATAAATGTTGCATTTGATTTGGATTGAGTCCACTCCAATTGTTATGTAATTTATTTCCGTGTTCCTTTAAAAACAACATGTGAGTAATTTCAATGTATTTATATATAATCAAACAATAATAATAATTTTACTTACACCATGCATAACATAATTTAATGTTGGACAAGATATTTGAGATGACCAATGAAGATGATGCATTTCTTGAGCTCCATTTTGATGAGAATTATGTGGATGACCAATTGTTGCTCCAAGAAAAAGTTCATCTCTTGCATATTGAATGTTTTGAACTTTACTTGCTGTATTTTTCATCATTCTTCCTGTAATACACACACACACACACACACACACACACATATATATATATATATATATATATTTCAAACAAAAAATGGGTTAATACATTACATTTTCAAATAATACACACTATAGCATGATAAAGTGAAATGTGCTATAATTACAATGTAAATTTAGATATAAGTATTACCTTTTTTTTTCTTTCCTTTTGAAATCCAATGGCTTGTCATTCCAGAGTTATTAGTTCTCTTTGATCTAATATGAGCAGGATCACGTACAATCATTTGATTCATGTCATGATCATCTTCACCAACAATTTCACCAGCAATTTCAACATCTAATTTCATGTTCTCAAACATCTCATTTATCTCCAGTGAAAGACTTTGAAGTCTTCTTTTGATCAAGTTTTTCGAATCAACATGAACCGTACTTTTTGTAATGAGATCATAACAAAGTCTCATCATTTGATTTCTATACACAACATCTGAATCTTTCCCACACTCCATGCTGAAATTTTCACAACATTGTATCCTATTTCTAATTGTCTTCGTCCATCGCATTTTTATGTATCTTGTTGGTATCGAATGGACATTCATGAATTTTAAAACAATCAAAATGTGCTTACACAACACCCCAACAGTTTCAAAATAATGACAAGTGCATTTGATTTCATTAGTTTCCACATCAAATGTGACATTTTGGATCCTATTTGATTGTCCAACCGATCTTATGTCAAACTTCATTGGATTGCCCGTGAATGTAGGGGGGTGATCAAACTCAATGTTTAAAGAATTCACTAACTCCTTTTCAAAGATTTTGTAGATGTCAATTGTATAAACAGATGCGGCATGCTGTAGCAACGGTTGATTTTTCACTACGAGTGTAGGCATCTTATGTCGGCACTTATAGTCTTTTTCATTTTCTTTTATCCGCCACCGTTTCTGAATTTCTTCGAATCTATTCACAAATTCAAATAGAGTAAAAGTTCTCTTTCCACCATCTTTCAAAACAGAGTTTGTGCATTCACTTCTAGAGGTAGCCTTAAGCCCAGCACAAAATTTTTGATTACTAAATGCTGTTGACCATTTATGTCGCAACTTGTACATTCCCCTCAACCACGAATGGTTTTCAAGACCAAACTCACCAATCATTTTTTTCCACACCACATCAAATTCTTCCTCAGAATCACAAAATTGCATACACTTCATAAACATGCCTTTAAATTCATGATTGACATTCAAATTACCCAAATGTGAAGGGACATTTTTTGAAATGTGCCATTGGCAAAGACGATGTTGTGAACATGGAAACACCGATTCAATAGCATTCATCATTGCTTGACATTGATCTGTGAAAATTGTTTCTGGTTGTTCCCCCCCCATAGATTCAAGAAATGTCTTAAACAACCACTGAAATGAAGTCTCTGTTTCATCAGACATGAAAGCTAACCCAAACATCACATTATCCATATGATGATTAATGCCAACAAATGGAGCACATATTAAATTATATCTATTAGTCCGATAAGTTATATCAAAAGAAAGCACATCACCGAAATAATCAAAATCAATCCTAGCTCGACTATCTCTGTAAAAAAAATTTGACAAACGACCATTTTCATCCATCTGAATATCCCAATAAAACAAGTCTTCCTCGTTTGATTTGGTTTTAAAATATCGTATCAACTCAAAAGCATCTCCATTTTCAACCCTCGAGTGTCCCTTAGTGACGTAATTCAGATAATTATAAGCATCTTTTCGAATAAAACCTAAATTCTCCACTCCATGTGATTCTTTCTCCATATATGACAACACACTAGAAGGTTTTATCCCAGCCTCTGACATTACTCTTAAAGTTTCACCTTGAGCATATGAAACTTTACGAGCCGATCTCAACAAATATTTTTGACTTTCATCAACCATTTCATGATTATGGTTAATTTCAAAAATTGTCACTCTCCAGTCTTCATTTTTTTTCCTTCGAATCCTAAGTCTTGCTTTACATTTGGTTCTTGTTTCTAGATTTTGATACACAGGTCTATTGTTATTTGCACTCCGCTTTCCATCCTTTATTCCTTGAGATGAACATTCAAATTCTTTCATATAAAGATCTTTAGAACCACTAAAATAAGCTTCTTTCTCCCTTCGAGCACTAAAACCTCTAGTGTGTGCATACTCACAATATAATAAATAAGCATCATCAATACTTTTTATGGTTTGACCAATAGCTAACCTTTGCTCAAATTCTTCAACAGTGGATACATGTTTTTTCTCAACATTTGACGTCTCCTCATTTTCGGCCTTGCTGTCTTCATTGGTGCAAATGGTATTACCAATAACACCTTCTCCATCATTTAATATCAAATCTAACAAAAAATAGAGATAAACATTATAGATATTAAAAATCATCAATTAACAATATTATTTGATATATAAACGATCAAGTAAGATATTTTAAAAAATATGATTCATTCTATCAATGTTGTATTTATGGGCATATCTGTGTTTCTTTTAAAAAAATTCTTCATATTAATGTATTGTTCATATAAATGAATGGTGAAAAATAATATTAAATCAAAAAATAAAACTTGGCTATTCAAGAAACGATATCAACGAAACATTAAATGGTGATTCTGAAAAAGAGGACTTTAAATGGACTAAAAAACTACTATAAAATACATACCTTCCATTAAAAATTAATGCTGCTGAATGGGAGAACTTTGGGTTGTTGAATGGCGGGAAGAAAACACTCGCATCACTTAATTGACGGTGGTGAAGAATTAGATTTTTTTTATCTTTCAACCTTTTCTTCTCTTATTGTTCAACCATGGTTAAATATATAAATGTAATGATAAGTTGAGGTAACCAAGAAAGAGAAATTCAGAAAGTAATCAGAGAAAATAGCAATAAATTAGGAAAGAGAAAAGAAAAGAAAAATTAAAAAGACAAACAAAATAAAATAATAAGACAAAACACGTGTCAATTATTTGATGTAGGGGGCGTAAAGCTCCCGGTGGAGCATAGACACTACCTGTTTTCTGCTACTGAGAGTGATACAAGAAACCTTGTGTCAGTATATCTGTTAGTCCTTTTGAAAGACAAGCCATTTTCGTCTTTCGTGATTTTACATGGTATGAACAGATCCGCAAGAAAATTTACGCAGTCGGTAAAATGATTGTAATAGAAATGTAATATATGATGTAAAATAGTATTATGTTTGGTATGATTTTTAAGTATAAAATAATTTTGAATTTTTTGATGAAATGACGAAATTGTCTTTTTCTTTATTTTTTTTCTTTACTCCGGCAACGGAGGTAGTCCGACAGCCGATGGCGATCCGGCGGTCGGCGGTCGGTCGGTGGTCGGCGGAGGCGGTCGGCCAGAATCGGCGGCGGCGGTTGCCGGCGGCGGTGGTCGACGGTCGGTGGAAAG
Source organism: Primulina eburnea (assembly GCF_022965805.1). Lineage (NCBI taxonomy): Eukaryota > Viridiplantae > Streptophyta > Magnoliopsida > Lamiales > Gesneriaceae > Primulina > Primulina eburnea. The sequence goes on along the minus strand of NC_133110.1, from coordinate 8,820,311 downwards.
AAGTGGTGGTGAGTTTGGATTTAGGAGAAGGGTAAAATTGGAAAAATAGGATGGATTAAGAGTGGGATAAATAATCCGAGGGGATGAAAATGTATTATTTTAATCTACCTAATATAATATAATCATTCATAGCAGGGATTGACTTGGTTAAATAAAAAACATACCAAACAGGTGATTAGGTGGTTTAAAAAAAATAACCCACATAATCTTACAAACCAAACGCAGCAGCGTAATAGTTACAGGGTGACCTCAAACATATTTACTTTAAACCATTCATATTTTATAAAAAATATATATATATATTCTCTAACGATTGCTTCAATGGGAAATTGGCCTTCAGTCCCCCGCCGTCGATTTTTTTTGTGTTCAGTCATTTGGTATTTTTTTAGTACCACATTTACACATGAAGTGTACCACATTTTGTATGACATAGTACCACAATTTTGTGGGTAGGGAGTGAACCCAAAGAAATGTTTTGACCGGGGATTTTTACCAACTTCTCCTTGATTCAAATGTCTGTTACACGGCAATTTTTAAAAAAAGTATTTTACACAACATACTTGACTTTTATCAGTCATCCTTGAGATGCTTCATTTTATGGCACACCACTTTCCTTACAACGCCAGACGTGACATCCACGCACATCACCATATAATACACCTTCCCTTTTACTTTTAAGGAAACTAAACAAGACAAGTTCAAACATCTATACAACTATATATATATATATATATATATATATATATATATATATATATATGTGTGTGTGTGTGTGTGTGCGCGCGCGCGCTTGTGTATCTATATATACATGTGTATCCGAGGACTATCTTTAAAAGCATCATTCTTCCTCTCCCCACCCCTTCGTAATCGGCATCCCAATCTTAATCTTAGAAAGAAAAATGGGCCTTAAAAATCTGTCTCACTTCAGATGCAAACTTACCAAGCCCTGCAAGAAATTGTTTAAACTCTTCAAATTCAAACTCCACAAACCACTTTTTATAAGTACTCTTCGACTCCGCCCTCATCGAAAACCAAACATGAACAACTCCACACGTAAAGGGCGGCGCCACCTCTCCAAAATCCTACCAGTTTTATGTTCACTTACGCGAACAAAAGAGATGGATCGAACCACAGAGTTCACGAGTTTTTCGGATCCAGGGCAGCGTATAGCACCACATCCATCACCTCTGACCCCAGCATATGTAAGAATGCGTGCTGAAGCCATGGGAAAGGTCGACGTTTCGAATCAATATGCTGCATGCAGGAGCTTTGAGAATCATTTGACGGAGTTGATTGTGGGAGAGGGAAAAATGAGAGATTTGGAGGATGTTGAAGAGTTTCTTTATTGCTGGAAAAAGCTGAGATGTCCTGTGTTTATGGATTTGGTATGTCGATTCTATGGAGAGCTCTGCAGAGATCTGTTTTCCAATGCATTTGATCAGAATGAAATCGGATTGTCAAAGGAATATCTACGATATAATTGATTTCCTCACAAAAAGTTGTAGCATTTTGCACTTTAAATTTTATGATACGTAAGTTTGTAACATTCATTATTTCCATCTCTCAAATTTACACTTTATAAATTATACATGAGAAAACAATGTAGGAGAGTTCATTGACCCAAAGGCCCATCTTGTCTATACCACAACCAGAACGAAAAACAGCAGCACAACAAAACAAAAAGGAGTAAGTCTTTTGTGAGACGGTCTCACGATTTTTTATCTGTGAGACGGTCAATCCTACCGATATTGACAATAAAAAGTAATACTCTTAGCATAAAAAATAATACTTTTTCATGGATGACCCAAATAAGATATACGTCTCACAAAATATGATCCGTAAGACCGTCTCATACAAGTTTTTGCCAACAAAAAATGATATACTGTCTGAAAGTTGAAAGAGTAGAAGTCTTCTTCTAATTTTGTGGGCATAGTCTGGACATCAACACTAACAAAATAGACACCACAAACATGTATTTTGTCACGTCCCGAGACCGGGGTTAGTCGACATCGACGTTGTTCAACAATCACATAATCGTCAAACAACAAGCCTTGCAGTACAATATATACCAAAACCAGTTTATTTCTCATAATCAACAAAAGAATCGTCTTTACAACTTAAATACCAAAATAAACTGATTAAAAATGTTTTAATAATGCGGAAGCGATAAACATAAACTAAGCCTTAAAACTTCTGGAATAACTCGAGATCTTCTACCATCCCCAAAATTTCTCTTGCTTATCTTTATCAATTTGCTCTTCGTTCTTATCTGGGTGGAGAGGAAGTAAGGGGTGAGTATTTTGAGAAATACTCAGCAAGTGGGGGTCGTTCGAGACATGAAACAATATATACATATACTTGAATTCAAATTTTACATAGCATATCATAACTTGAATAATAACGAATATTCATACTTCATAATCATAACATGTCATCACATATCATACTCGTACATCATACTTGTTTAGCATACTCATATAACATACTTGATTAGAACTGAAAGTCATCTCATTTCCATGGTTTCCTGATATCAGTCTCCTATATGGTAATCATCTAAGGAGTGAGTCCATGTCCAATATGTTAATCCTCTATGAAGTGAGGCAGTACAACGGTTACCATCCCACCGTATAAGGGTCATAGTTCGGAAATCCTTTCTCATATCCAATCGAATCCTAACAATGCTTTGAACATAATGACTTGAAAAATCTTGAAGAAAATATATCATTAACAAGGAATTATGCTCGAACGAACTTTCAAAAACTGAAGGGAGATTGGTACACAAATTATAATTTCTTTAAACGCAAGCCCACTTCAAAGAACAAGTGTGGCAAACAAAAATTCACTTACGAAAGAATATACACATAACAAAAGCGCACTTACGAAGGACAATTGTGCAAATTATAGTATAACAAAAACCCACTTACGAAAGAATATATGTATAACAAAAGCACACTTACGAAGGACAAGTGTGTAAATTATAGTAAAACAAAAATCCACTTACGAAAGACAAGTGTGTAAATTATAATATAACGAAAACCCACTTACCTTGAATAATTCGAAAAAAGAGATCTGGTGATGATAGGATTTCGAAACTGAGCCTGGATCTGGACTGCTTCAGAGCTTCGATACTCGTCACACTAAGAGATAAAAGTGTCTAAAATTCCTAGGGAGAACTAGAGAGGAAATTTCGAAAATATGGATGTGTGAATTTCTGATGGCATGGCTCTCCTATTTATAGAGGTTGACTGCTATCCTGATCGTATATTATCCTTGTGTTTGAAATTTGAATCAAACTTTAAATCTAGGATAACTATCATATCAAATATTAGATATTTATCTGATACCAGTATTATATCAAATCTTAGATCTTTATCTAGTATCAATAACATATCAAATCTTATATCTTGATTTATTTATCCCAAAATTAGGCTTATCATCAAAATTCTTATCTCCTGAAAAAAAATTCGCGGTTTCACATATTTGGTATAAATAATGAATCATTAAAATTACTTAGAGACGTTATCAACTATAGCAAAAAGTATCATCTTCAAAAACTCAAAGTTTTGTGGAAATTTTTTATTCCATTAGTTTTTTAAATGCAGAACTTTTTAAAGTGGGTTTTTTATTATATTTTTTCGTAACTCTACATATAGCAAGTTTGTTGGATATGAAACCCACTCTTTTAGTCGAGCTTGGAGTTATCTTTGAAAGTCTATGTAACCTTGTTTTATTATTATTAAAATTAATCTTGATTATGTATATAACCTTGTTTTGTTATTATTAAGATTAATTTTGATATAATATATTGGAAAATTTGCAATTTTGGTCATGTATTTTTGTTTATGTGCGATTTTGGTAATTTATATTATTATATTTCAGTTTATGTTTATATTTTCAATTTCTTGTCATGTGTGTTTGTCTCTTCACAATTTGATCCTACATGTTATAAAATTTCAGTCTAGTATGCTATTTATATTTTGTTTTGACTATTTTAGTCTTTTTTTCCGATATAGCCAAGATCTGACCGAATGCATAATGTAGAAACAAGTCCAATTGATGAAAGACCACACAAGTCATGATTTCCTAGGAGACGATATAAAAGTAGAAGATTTTCTGACAAAGATAAAGTAGGTATGTTACCCAACCACTCCATTAGTGAAGAATGAATCACCACTAAAAGACATTTCCTCTGACTAGTTGAAGATGAACCACCAACAACCTATAAAGACAAGCCATTAACCGGTGGTCGAAAGGACCAACATTCACAAGATGTTGTCGGCCACAACTGGTAGAATAATTCATAAGCTTTGAAGTCCGGATTTCAAATCCACCAAGACTTTTATATATCTCAAGACAGAAAGAAGATGAAAAACATCATTCAAATTCTTCATTTTTCTCTCAAAATAAACTTGTAATAATTTTCTTTAATGTATAAGTGTTGTAATTCTGGCTATAGATAGCTAAGCAAGTCCTTCCTCTTCTATAGGAAAGTAATATGCATTAATAATTGTATATTTGAATAAAAAGATCAAAGCTTACTGCCTCTCTCGTGTATTATTTTCAAATAACTACTTTACCATATACATTGAGGTAGGAAACAAAATAGGATTGTGCGAAGTGCTGTTGAAGGAATCTACATCAGAAACCATATGTTGCGACTGTATGGTTGGATTGTGAGGAGCAGTTTATAAAACCTGGTGGATACAAGTCGACGACACTCCGGTCAAAGAAGTAAATTGTTCAATTTATTATACGGATACATGATGAGCCATTTAAAAAAAAAATCAGTCATATGTAATATGATGTATATGATGGAAACCCTATGTAGTTGCATGTCTAGCTAGGCTATATGTCTTTAAGAACAGACTCGATAAATATAACAATGACACATACCATATTATGAAGATTGATGATATTTTTTGAAAATTAAAAGATTAGGAGATCAAACAAACATTTAAGGGAATGGAGAGTGATGAGAAAGTTATATTTTAAGGTAAAGAATTATTAATAGTTTGCCCATCTTTTAATCATGCTAAATTTCAAATATATCCTCTAAATATTTTTTCCCTCCCTCACAATGAATTCTTTATCGGCAAAAACTTGTGTGAGACGGTCTCACGAGTCGTATTTTGTGATACGGATCCCTATTTGGGTCATCCATGAAAAAATATTATTTTTTATGCTAAGAGTATTACTTTTTATTGTGAATATCGGTAGGATTGACCTGTCTCACAGATAAAGATTCGTGAGACCGTTTTATAAAAGACATACTCTTCTTTGTCATGATATGTAGCATCGAACTTCCTGATCTCTAGCCTAAATACCAGGAGCTGCTTAAATTATAAGAATATTTTGGCTTGCTCCATCGACTAAATGGTCAAATTATTTAATAATGATAGAGTTCTAAGATCGTTATGATATATTGAACAATGTTATATGGTCAATAGTAGTTTTCTTGTGAGACGTCTCACGAATCATATTTACAACAATAAATAATATGTTTGACTTAAAAAGTAATATTTTTTTATTGATGACTCAGATAAGTGATATGTCTCACAAAATTAACTCGTGAAATCGTTTCAAAATTTTTTTTGTATAAGGTCAAATATGTTTAGGGAATAGTCGGGCCACATAATTAAGTGTACAAATATATCTAGAAATCCATGCATGCGATCATTGCATAGAAATTTAAACTAATTTATTTTTTTAAAAAATAAGTTGATGATCATTATTAATAAAGTTGAATATAATAAATCATATAGATTTTTATGATAAATTTTTTTTTTAGAAATGAAATAAGGGGTTTAGTTTGTTAGATATATACGTAGGATATATAACTTTAAATTGCTTTTTTCTTTTCACCATACAGTAGTCATGAATAATTTTTTTGAACCTATTAGTTAAGTGTAAGAAATTATAGATAATATAAATTATAATGGTAGAATTTTGAGTTCCACGTTTGGTATACGAAAATGATTTGATTTTTTCATAGCATTTTTCACCATAATTTTCCTATTACTCAGATTTGCTTTATGAAATTATCGTGAGGACGTTTTTAATTTGTATCATTTGACACACACAAAATTGTCATTTCTTAGCTAACGTTTTTCACCATAATTTTCCTAATGAATCCAAAATGAACATTCCATGTATAATATAATATACATTATAAAGCTCCTAGCTAGCTAGAAGTTTTCTTTGTGAAACTGGAACCGAGTCGAGGAATTCATGCTAAATTCTTGGCAAAGCTTTTTGAGCGGCTTCGTCAAAGTCGGACTTCCACAGTAAAATACACCTGAGAATCGATATACCCATTGTTTAGTTTTCTGTAATAATATATATATTTTTTTGGTTTGGAGCGATGATTTTTATAATTGGATCTCGAACTTGACGATGGGACGAGGTACCAGTCATCGGCCTACACTTAGATGTGGCTTGTTGAAGAATAATAGAAAGTAAAACATTTTTTACCTATTCGAGTAGATGGATGCGTAGTAGCCAAATGTGCGAACACTTTCTTCCAGTTTGGCCTTGCGAAATGCGTTCTTATCTGTTTCACCAATAGTCCATTGGTAAATATATTGATTTCTCAAGCTTATTGGTATCGGATTCGAGTCACGTAAACATGCAAAAAGGATGCTTACCCGGCTTTCTGAGACGACATCGACCCCATTTTTCGCATGTTGCAGCGATTGAACCATTCCTATCAGTGCCGAGCGAGCATCTCCTTCCTCGTACACACTCGTCAAGTAGTTGTGCATTTCTATGACATGCTGCAAGATTTAATCAAGAAGCTTTTACGTGAGATAAATGTAGAAACACATGAAAAAAACGTATCGTGCTCGCTCTAAGTAAGTACCATACGTTGTGATCGTATTCTGCAATGTCATCCATGACACCTTTAAACCAGTCAAATGATCCTTGTTCCCTTGTCACCCAATAGAAATATGCTCGTTCAGGGCATTTTCTGTCGTCTATTGAGCCCTGATTCGAGAAGTTTATTCATTTGGAAGATCAATTATCTAAGGGAAACCGGAAGTTGTTTTGATTTTTTTGTACTCACAAAGTCATCTTCGTTGTTAACTATGTCTTTGATAATGCTGATAAATGGGGTTGCTCCGATACCCAAACCGACGAGGAGAAGGATGTCGTATTTCTTGTAATTCTGCGCCGGTGCTCCATACGGTCCTTTGATCACTATTCTTGGAAATCTGTAAGGTAGAACTTTGTTTGTAAACATAAAATTGAACCCTTTTAAACTGAGGTCAGAAACTTGTATATCTGAAAATAAATAGTATCGAAGGACTATTTGCTCACTCTGAATTTTCAGTGTCTGAGTATACTTTAGTTTCCATTCTCACCAGATTTCCCCTTCTTGGCTGTGTCGATCTAGGTTCACAAGCCTGCATTTGTTGATGTTTCCTTATATTCACTACATCCTAGTGATATGTTTTTTGAAAAACTAACCATCGGAGAAGAAAGACGAGTAACCTTAGCGAAACGGTTTCTAAGTTCAGTTGTCCAATCTCCCAATGTGCGTATATGGACACTTAGATAGTCGTCGCCGGGGGCAGAGGTAATCGAAAACGGATGCCTGTATCGTTAATTCGAGAAAGTTCTTCAACTATTAGTTTCATTGACTAAGAAATATGGATACGTTATTTCACAAGTTAGTACACTTTTTACCATTCGAAATTTGATATATCAGGACACTTGACAAAAAGGTACATCCCACTCTTGTATTTGAATCCAGGAGGCCTACTCATATATAAGGCTAACACATTTCCTGTGTAAATAACAGCCTGAAAATGCCAGACCAAAGATTAGATTGCTCAAAAAAATTTCGACAGCCCAGAGAAAAACTAGTAAAAGTTGATGAAATTCGACCTTAATGATGCTGACTCTGTAGTTTCTGTCATAAAGGGTGAGAATTCTTTCACTGGTGTAGACGAACATTGGTATGGCAATATACATCCATGTCTGCAAATCAAAAAACTCGGACTGTAAGTCACTGCACATTTGCTTTCGGATTCCATGTGAGATCATAACAGAAAAATCGCAAAACTCGGGTTACAGGGAATGTTTGCATACCGTTTTTTTATACCATTGTCTGGTCAGAAATATGAAGTAACCGTGAATGATTAAGAGGGCATAAACGAGAGCCAACAAATGATGCGCATACCAGAAGGAATTGAAACCTGCCAAATGGTGTAAAGGCCACGGCAGTTTAACCACGTTCCTCCTAAACGAATGCATCGCCAATGTGAAAGAAAAGATCATCAGAATTATCATCAAGATGCCTGTAATGCCGAGGACAGTTCCAAACATTCCCAAATAACTCGGCTGGTGGAAATGAAAAGCCGGTCCAAAAATGGCGTTAAACTGATTATTAGGACACTTTGTCAGTCTTACAAAGTTGCAGCCTGAGTGCATCAGCGTATGAACAAGGGTTGCTATGGCGATACATAGTGCGATTAATTTGTGGAAATTGATGTTGTCGTCGAATGGTATTACCGTCCCAAGAAACGTCTCTCTTAGCTTAGTTAGAGTTCTTCTGCACACAGGGAGGAGAATCAGAGCCATGTTGAACTTAAGAATCTCCGCTGCACCTTTAGCAAAACATAGACAATATCCCATTACTTGAAAAGCAGCCCTTTTTTTGTATTGATAGAATTTCCAAGTGAAGAGGGAAATATTTACACACATCCACAACGTGAGAACCAGTATTCTTCTCCAATTATCGAAGAATCTTTCCGAGTTTTTCGATAAGAATTTGCTTATCGGGGTCCTGTACTGTTTAGGGATCATGGTTCTTGCCAATGTTTGCGTTTTCTTGTAAGTCTTTTTTTTGTCTTCTTCCGAGCCAACCATCCCTCTTAACAAGACCTCGAGTTGCCACATCTGCTTTAAAGGAGAGTTGATGGAAAAGTAATATAGATCATAATTCTTAGAGTGGAACCCAAATCGAAACGAGTGGCCTATTATGTAAGAGAGCTTCTCAAACTTAGCGATCAGTGCACAATTATATGTACAATCCTATATATATATATAGGATTTTAACATTGTATATGAGGGAGGGGGCAGAAGGAAAGAGAGTGGCTTTTATACAGAAAATGATCCAACAATGTATATATATCAGCACCTCTATATATCCTTGATGGTCGGGGTCAAGCTCTTCCATGATTAAAGAAGCATATGTTGAAGCCTGTTGCTTGAATTTCGACAGCTTGTTCGCCGAAGCACTCATTACTAAAACCTTGATCACATAAAACAACCGAAAAAATTGTCTCATGAACAAGAAGAAAAAGCGAAAGGCAAACAGAAGAAGCTGCTCGAAATTAGAGAAACGTTGCTCACTTCTTTAACCTCGTCTTCCGACAGCATTCCATCTCCATTTTTGTCACACCTACAACATTACTAATATGTCCAGTCAATAACATGACCGATGCAATCCAAAATAAAGTATATTTTGGCTCTAGCTCAAGTCCCATCGGCGTGGGATTCCGCTAGAATAGGCCGAGAGTTAACTTACATGTCAAAAAATATATGAAGCCTCGTGTCATAATCTTGATTTGTCATGTCTTCCCAGAATTCCCTTAGTAATTCTATCTCGATCCCATTTTCCGTGCAAATGCTCCTCCTTCTTGCCAAAGCTTCAAACAACTCAGCAGCAAATTCCTTGCTGTCTCCCATTCCTGAATTCCAGAAAGCAAATCAAATGCAAAAAACTTACCACATTCAACAGGAAAAAAAAAAAGAAAACTTAATGACAAAATTACCGATGCATACTCCAAATTTGTCCTTCAACAATCTACCATAGACTGCATGCTGATTGAAACGCTTCTCAATATCCTTCCACGCGTCCTCTTCCTTCCCCGTTCTCGTCCTGTCGAGAAACCTTAAACTCTTTAGCCCTTGTGAGGCACCGGATTCCGTTCGGCCATTCCTATTTTTCGTGTTGCTTGTCTTCCTCCTTAAAAAACTCCGATTCGCACCATTTCGTACAGATTCCGATTTATCGTCCATTGGAATATCAGCCATGTCATCTATCTCAATATTCTCTAATATCCATTTCACAGAATCTCCTCTAGGTAGTCCTGTATCATTCATTTCGAATTATTTTTTTTTTCTCTTTTTTTTCCTTCTTTTTTTTTCCTGAACTGTTCCTGCAAAAGGAATCAACTGCAGATTTTTTTTAAGGTAATAAGGGAGGGATAAAGCAAGAGGAAATATAACTATGAGGAGAAAAGGAAAGAGGAGGAGAAGAGTTAGTTAAATTAGTTGTCCTGAAAGAGAGAAGTCGCCTTATATGTAATAGAAACGAATATTGTTTTTCTAAATAAATAACAAATAGTGGACTATTTAATATTATCATTAAGTTATTTATTATATTTATCTTAGATATGAACTGTCTATGGACAACAGAAAATTCAAAATTTGACACTTATAAATATATTTTCCCAAATTAAAAATTAGAAACTATATAATTCCTCGATCGAAACTTATAAAATCTTACGACTTACATATTAATATTTTTAACATTCATCTATACTTTTATGATATAATATTAAGATTGAGAATATGTTTTTTTATAAACCAAAATTACTCTTCTTTTCAATTATAAAAATTCCATTTTTATAAAAAAAAACCATAGAAATCTATTTTAGTTAATGTATATCTCATCTCTATCTACCATATACCATATTTTAATAAAATATTTTTAGTACTTATCTATTATTTTGAATTTTAAATGACCATATCAAGTTATTTCACAAAATCGTTTTTATAAGAAGAAGAATATCAAGTTGGTGTCCGAGGCGACTCAAGCGGAGACGGTTCCAGAGGTCCAGCCTACTCTGCTAATGGCTAGCATTTACATTTCTAAAGGTTTTGTACTTTCTACCGTTGATTTCCCACCGTTGGACCCTAAGGACAAAGGCAAGGGGAAGATGCAACGGTCAACAAAGCCTTCTACAATTCTTACTGTGGTTCAGACAGATGTCACTTTGACATTGTCTCAAATATTGAGGGTTGTGACCAGGAAGATGAAGTTGTATGATAAATGGTTTGAACACCGCACCTTTGTCAGGTTCAAAACCATCCTCGAGGAGGATTTACCAGAGAAACTGGCCACTCTTAAAGGTCAGATGCTAGACTAGGCAAAGACCACTACAAGAAAAATACCATACAACAACACACATACGACAACGGTTTTTGTCAAAAACCGTTGTCGTAGAGTTTTTAACAACGGTTTTCGCAAAAACCGTTGTCTTTTTAGGGTCAAAGACAACGGTTCGGGTCAATGACAACGGTTTATAGAACCGTTGTCTATTAGCGCGTTTTTTTTGAGAATCGACAACGGTTTCTTAAAACCGTTGTCGATTAGCGTGGTTTTTGGACAAACAACAACGGTTTTGGAAAACGTTGCCAAATTTAGCGACGGATTATTTTAAAACTGTTGCTACATTTAGCGGCGGTTATAAGCGACGGTTTATTATAACCGCAGCTAAGTGCACATTCGCGACGGTTTTGTCTAAACAGTCGCTAATTGTAGCGACGGTCTTAAATCAATCTATCGCCTGCTAAACATTAGCGACGGTTTTTATGACATCCGTCGCTATATTTAGCGACTGTTTTGACTAAACCGTCGCTATTTTTAGCGACCATTTAAAGCCAAACCGTCGAAATATTAAAACATGTGACAATATTTGAAAACCCTTCGCTAACTTTAGCAGCGGTTTAACATAATCCGTCGCATTATTTAAAATTCGCGACGGTTTAAACACAAACCGTCGCCAACTCACTATAAATACCCATATTCCGGTCCATTTTCCTTCCCAACACTTAAAATTTTTCTCTCTTACACAATTTCATCCCTTCACACAACACTTAAAATTTTTCTCACTACTTCACAACACTTAAAATTTTTCTCTCATACACAATTTTATCACTTCACACAACACTTAAAATTTTTCTCTCATACACAGTTTTATCACTTCACACAACACTTAAAATTTTTCTCCCATACACAATTTTATCACTTGACACAACACTTAAAATTTTTCTCTCTTACACTTAAAACACTTAAAATTTTTCTCTCTTATCACTTCACACAACACTTAAAATTTTTCTCTCGTACACAATCTTATCACTTCACAACAATTAAAATTTTTCTCTCTTACACTTAAACTTTTTCTCTTTTACATGATTTTAGTTTAAATTTTAGTTTCTTATAGATTTAATAAATTATTAAAAGAATTTTTTTTTATTTTTCGAAACAAATTAGCGACGGAATTCGTGATTAAAGACCGTCGCTAACTATAGCGACGGTTTATATATGCTGACCGTCGCTAATTTTAGCAACGGTTTGTATATGCTGACCGTCGCAAATTGTAGCGACGGTTTTTATACGCTAACCTTCGCTAATTTTAGCGACACTTTGAATAAAACTGTCGCTAATGGATTTAACGACGGTTTTAAAATACCGTCGCAAATGCTACCTACCACAACGGTTAAAAACCGTTGTCGCTTAAAGGACTTTCAACAACACCCTCAGTTACAACAGTTTTTAAAAGGCTACGACAACGGATTTTATCCGTTGTCGTATGTCGTTTTTCTTGTAGTGGACTGATGATATCGAGATAACTCTCGAATGGCGGAAATTCATAGAATTTCAAATGAGAGAGAGTCTTTTGTTGCTAATAATTATTTAGAAACAGATCACTTTTGATCTCACAAGCCACATAGCTCCCGGTGATGCTGAAGTCATCTCATAGTTGGAGTTCGATGTTCTGACCAAATCACCTCCAAGAGTCAAAACAAGAAGAGAGAGTTTGAGATGCCCAAGCAACTGCCTGCCAAGACAATCTAAGTCTACACCAATGAAGCACTTGTCATGCTCAATGATATGGATATGGAAGAAGAAACAGCTAGGGAAGAATGGAAAGCCAAAGGGGTTGAAACAGTTGTCCCAGATCTTACTCGTTTCAAACGGTCGCACACCGGTGATGGCTCTTCCACTGCTTATGTGGTGGACAAATCCGTTGTCTTTGAAGCTGAGAAAGCAGCGTTTGAAGAAGCCTCTTCGACCATTATAGACCATGCAACTGTTGACCTTGCTTCAACCATTGGGGAAACCCAATCAGAGGTACTTTTCTTATCTCCTTTAAATAACTCTGAAAAATGTCCTTCCTATGTCGCTGATATAGGGACTGTTGGAATATTTCATGTTCTCAATCTTGATTTTGATGTTAACAAAAGTTGTTATTGTATTTCTAATATATTTACTCGCGTCTGAAGTTGCTAACACAAGAAGAAAACTGAAACTGAATTTAGCCAAACTGAATTTCTGACGAGCTTCGATTTTCTAATGATATCTCTCAGCTGGATGATTCAAATGACAATTTGCCAACTTTACTTGTGAGAAAACTCAATTTGGAATAAGTGTAATTCACGTTAGTTGGGCAAAATCGGATGTTATCTAGGTCACATGATCGTTGAATGACCAAACAGATTGCACGAAAACAACAATCAGTTGGGTATGAGCATTTGAGGTATTTTGGCCGTATCTCTAAGCTTGGATATTGGAATAAAGTGATTCAGTATGTGTTGGAAAGATAAGACAATGATCTACAAATCATCTTCATAATTCAAAGTCTGAATCGAATCTTAAAATGCTGATAAATGACAATAAATCTACTGATTTTGCACAAATTGATATCAGCAAGGCTGATTTCAACACACCAGCTGAAACTGAACAAGTTGAACTGCTGACCAGTTGAACTGAACCAGTTGAGCTGATGACCAGTTGATCAAAGTTGACCATTTGACCAATTTAGGCTCGGGAAAATGTCTAGCAAAATGAATTTAACCATTGCAATTTCATAAACAGTACAGGAACTTTCAAAACGATCATATTCTTGTATCTAATATATATATATATATATCATTTTTGGGGTCTATAAATACAATATCTTGAAGATCAAACAAGAACTTTTGTAGGAGATTCAAATAATGGGCATTTAGCATGAATAAATCTGCTAGTTGAGAACACAAGCTCTTGTGTGAGGATATATTTGAGATGTACACTGTAAATGATAAATTCCTCACACACAATCACTCACACATATACAAGAGAGTTGAACTTCAAAGATTAGATGATTCGTTCTTCACACAAAGACGTAAAACAATGTATTTGTAATCTTTCAATATGAGACATTAAACAATACGCTGATTCTGATGTGCTGTCTGCAATTTTGAGTACTAAGAGTTCTAGTTGGGTGTTGCCCTTCTGGATTGGGTTTGAGCAAAGAGTTGTATAAATCAAAGTCTTCTATAAATCCTTCCCAAGGGGAAGAAGGAGTGACATAAGAATATTGCATACTAAGTGTTTGATAATATTTACATATCATCTCCATTGTTTTAAAGATGTATTGTTAAAGCATTTTATGTGTTCTTCAAATACCAAAATATTGCATACTGAGTGTTTGATAAAATGCTTCAACCAAAATATTTTTACTCATTTAACTTGAATATATTTTAAATGCTTTACAAAATAGTTAATTGATTTGTACAAATTATTATTTCGAGTGTCTTCTGCTTGATTTGAAAACCAAACTCGTTTTAGTTCATCGGTGTTCAATATTTTAAGAACCGATTTATTGTGGCTCAACAATTTCTCCCCAAACTGATCCTAAAAGAGACATCACTACCTAAGATCTCTCTGACCCCAGTGGATGATGAGATGAAGTATAGTTTTGATCTCTTTGGTGATCGGTCCACTCACATACACACTGATCAAGACACAGACCCCAAGAGTGCATCTCATGAGATAATATTTCAAGAAACTGTTCTGAAGTACACACCTCCTCAGACAACCACTAATCAAGTGCATCTCCTGAGACAATCTTTGAAGAAACGGTTCTGAAGTACACACCTCCTCGGAAAATCGTTGATCGAGAAGATTCTTCTGTTCTTTCTCCCTCACTAATCGAGTCTAATATTCCAAAAGATGCATCTCCCATTCTTCCCAAACTCAAGGACACCTCTGGAGCCAATAACATGGAGAATGTGGAAATGAGGACTTAAAGTGAAGACGACCGGTTGAAGTCAAATGACAGTGAAGTTGACCCTTCACACACAACTGATCATATTGCGGCTAATGCATATTTTGCAGAGGTCAATTTCTATCTTGAGAAGGTCCGGCATCTCATGGTCTTTTTTATGCTCGTCTGATAGCCTCTGATGTTTGTATTTTCAATCTTCACCAAGCTTTAATGCGAAATGTGTCCGAACTCAAATTAGAACTCAAAATTTACATGAATAAGTTCAAGAGTTCAAAGAAGCACACTAACGATACCATAGTCACTTTGTCTAGACAGCTAACCCAAACTTAACAAAGATTTGGGGCTCGTAATGGCGGTATTCAGACTATCCTTAGCACCCAACTGTAAGATATGATGAATCATTTTCATAAAGGTGATGCCAAAAATGAAGAAGAACAATGTAGATAGGAAGAGGCATCCTGTCAGAGGTAGGATGAAGCCAAAAGAAGATAGACTGAAGAAGAGAAGAAAAATAAGGATAAATCTAAGAGAAGTGCCTGAAGCTTCTGTTCTAGGAGTTTTATTTTTTTATGCATGTAGGCGTATTAGGTTCATGTAGGCGTATTAGGTTTTTCTACCTTTCTTTACGTTGTAACAATGAAATTCATTATCTCACTGAAATTCAGTTTTCCTTAAAGCATTTGATGTTTTCGGAGCTTAAGTTTTGTCATCACTAAAAAGGAGAATTTTTTTATATCCATCAGTTTTGGTAATAACACACAATAACTTATTGTACTAGATTACGTTGTCTTTGCATATAATTACAGGTACTCGACCGCCCTACTGAAAAATCAAAAGAAATCATCCAATGGGTCTCAAGATTTAAAGCTATTCGATCGTTGCAATCTTAGCATCTTATTTGATCGACTCGACCGCTCAAGCATACAAGTTTGTGGCATAAGGACTACTCAACCTTTCACTTTATGAAAGTACATTTGAAAATGGTTTAGTAAGATAACATCATATTTAGGCCACACATCTTACAAAAATCTCACATACGTTATCATAGAAATTGACTATCTGGTCTGTACTGCAGAAAAGAAAGCAAATCGTAATGTTTTCCGAAAAAGTCATAAGGCAGGGTTGGTTACTTTTTATGTCAACTTTCGTTTTTTTAGCATTTGGAAATGCCAAAATTTCTCATTAATTGAAGTATAATGTAATTCAATAAAGGACATCGACAATAGTGCTTTTGAACTAATACTCATTTATTGAGTTACAATTGATTGAGAAAATGCAAAAGAGCGCTATAAATAGAAAATGTCAAGAAGATATGAATTCACAAAAATTACAAGTACACGCATTTGAAGCAAATTTTCAAGCTTGCATTATCCAAAAGATTTCTTAGCACTCTTAACCAACAGTCCTCGCTTCAAAAATCGTCTACCAAATCATTAAGGATCATTAAGAGATTCTGTCAAACTACTCAACCATTTCTTGTCAAGATCGTCTGAGGAGTTGTTTGACAGTTTGAATATGAAGATTCATTACTTTATTTCATTTGTATTGTATTGGTTATTTGACTGTGTGTCTCAACCTTTTGTAAGAGTTGACTAGGAGTTTTGATTTAGGCAGTTGATAAGTCCTAAGGTTGAAGTGAGTTGTTTTAAAAAGTTGTAATACCAATGTCTTATAGTAAAAATCTTTAGTAGAAGAAGAAGCGGTGTATGAGCTTGGATCTTCGAATTAATTATTTTTAATTAATTTTAGTTGTTTCTGATTGATTGATTGCTTCCATTCTATATACAGACTCACGAATATTTCAACTTCTTAATTGACCCAAGTAAAACAATTATTCTTAATTAATTTTTATTTATTGTTTTTTATTCGTGATTACATCCATTGCATGTAATTGTAAACGTGCAACGTTTATCTTCGATAATAATTTCCCAATTTTTTTTGCCAAATTGCGCCAAGTAAGACGTAGAAATGGCAAGAAATGGTAGAAGTCATAATATGTAATTTAAAATTTTCGCATGCAAAGTCAATATTAGTTGGAAGCACGTTGTTCGTAGTTGTTAGTTGCTTGAGACGCGCTTTTTTAAAAAATTGAAGCAACTTCACCGAGCAACGTGCAAAGAACTGCAAATAACTGGCCACTTATAATTTCTTTTTTTTTCTTTTTTAAAAACCAGAACTATAAATAAATTATATAGTGCATATATATATATACATACATATATATATATATATATATATGTTTTTCAAACCGATCCGTACATTGACTCGGCCAAAGCAATGGGTCATCGGGTTACTGGTTCAAGCACCGGTTCGATAGTTGAACCAACGGTCAATTCCTTTCAGAATTTTTTTTTTGAATAGTTTATAGGATAAGAAAATATTTATGATAATTCATATTTACCTGATAAAACCTTTAACAAAAGCCAGATTATGTGCTCTAAAAACAAATTATTTGAGTATAATCAATAGTAAATATTTATTAACAGAATATGCATTCAATAAAGAAAATATAAAAGTTTTAAACAAATAACAATTATTTGTGTACGTATGACTTTATAAAGTCACATTGATATTTTTTTGTTGTAATAGAATAATAATAACTTAAGATTTTTTTTTTTTTGGGTGAACAACTTGAGAATTTGAATAAATCCATGCAAGAATATCGTTTATAAAATATTCAATGTAGGATAATTTTTTTATAATATTTGATACTCACGAGAAATTTAGAGTCCGATTCCAGCAAGTGTCACTGGTACAGACGCAGGTTTCAAAATTGTCCAGAGCCTGAAATCACGAATAAGACCGTTAGAAGAGGACCAGAAGAGTGTCATGGCGTAGTCCCTCTTATGCTTAAGTCAGAGACTGAGGATATAAGTGAAAAGCAGCTAAGGTTGTTGTTGAAAACAATATAGTGAATGAATTTACTGAACACTCAAATCTGATATTTATAGAAGAATACATGGGACCTTGATAGGCTTCTCTTCCACTTGGGCTAAAGATGGGCCAAAGATAGTGGGCTCATCCATGGGGTATCAATATTATTGTTTATAATAATAATTTTAGTTAATTAGATAAAAAAATGATATAAAAAATAAAGTAATTGGTAAGTTCATATTTTTCTTCTTTCAACTCCTTCAAGGTTTCTCAAAATTTTCATCTTCGATTCTTTGTTGTGTGCACGAGAGCAAACATATAATTTATTTATTTATCTTTTTATTTTATACATATTTAAATTAGGTCCAATACGCGAGAGTTCTGTATTTTTATCTTCGCTCCAAGCCTTATTTTTCTCATGACCGTAATTAAAGACGAGCAAAGGAGAAGATTGTCATCTCTCATGATTAGTCGAGCAAAACTTGAATACTCTTGTTAACTATTTTTAAAAAAAATTAATTACTTTTTTCTATATAAGATCGATGATACCCTCTCATGATTTGTGGGGACTCGGACGCTAATCCTCTTCTTAATCATTTTAGGATTTAATTATCAATTAAGATACACAGGGTCTAAATTTTTTTAAAAAAATACAATGCGGAAACGAAATGTAAATCAATCTGAATTACATATTAAGCATAAACATACAAGTCTTGTATTGTCTACGATAATTCAACTAGATTCAACTACATATCAGTGTTGAAACCTAATTTAATTCCAAGCCCGGATCTCCACGCTAACTAGTCCTGCCTCGTTCTCTTCTTGACCCTGATCATGTCCCACCTGTTGTCATGCACACATACAAACAAGACAACAGCCGGATAACTCCGGTGAGATATAAATATCCCAGTATAAACAATGTATACATATGCATTCATATAACCATATAAAGCATAAAACTGATATCTACAACATGTAACATAATCAGAAACATGAGTTAATATCAATCTATCAATCATACTCTGAACATGTATCAATCAGAAACATGACTCAATAAACAACTCTGAATCACACTATGTGACTCTAAACCTCTGACTCGACTCGTCTTAATCTAGGGATCCTGATCTAATTTAGACTTTGGCATTCTATATCGAATATCTACAATAGAAGTCGATCTAATTCTAAGCTCATCGATATACCACAAGTCTAGGGTCTTAGCGGTTCTGCCAAAGACTTGGCGGTTCTGCCTTAGGTAGGCTGATCTGCCCTAGACTCGAACTCTTACTCTGCTATAATTCAATAGACTAAACATATCAATCTGATATTTGCAATGCAATGAAATAAAGTATGTGATTTTGGGAAACTCAAGTCAAACCTCACTCGAGTTGTGCAATCCCGAATCAACATTTATTTATACCTTTATCTTCTCGGTCTGACGAAGTCGAAGTCTCGAAGTCAAATCTGTCCATATCCAATCTGACATGACAATATCGAATAGACACAATATCAATATACAACTCATTCAAGATCAGTTCTGATCAATACTCAATTCGAAACATAATCTGATCAATGTCAAAGATATAATGATACAATCTATCAATACTGAATCTGATCAAATATCAATCTGCTAATGTTTCAACGGCATAACAATACAATCTTGATAACCCCGTCAATCTCAACATCACAGATATAATATCACAACTCATACTCGATATCGGTACGAATCATAATCTTCAATAATAACAGATTGTAATATCAAATCTGCGCAATCTCAATCATATCAACTCTAAAATCATAACAATTATATCATCAGTCCTTTCTTTGATCTGACTTCAATTATATACTGATCAGTATATCCAAAACACATAATAATAGTCAAGTCTCAATTCATAATCAGTAACGATACAAATCTGATATCAACTCTCAATCAATTCCTTCCGTAAATTATAACAATTTCATACGGTATCTGTTCTTCAATCCGGTTTCGATTATACGATGTCTGATATCGTAAGAACAACATATATCAATCGTATATAATTCTGGCAATATCATAATTTCAAATCATATCAAAACCGTCAGAAACTTACGTCCAGTTAAAACCATCGTCAATAGAAACACGATACCGAAATCGGATTGTAATTCGGATGGACGGATTTCTCGCAAATTGAATTCTAAGTCTACGAATTTCAAGCCTTTCCCTTCGATTTCGTTTTCTTCCACTGACTACCGAAAATTGGAAAGGATATATATATATATATATATATATATATATATATATATATATATATAAATATAAATATCTATATATCATGCATGTCTCAGCAAAACGTGGCTTATTCTTTGCACTGCACATCTCGCGCATATGCGCGACACTACTCGGCGCATAGGCGCGAGACCTTATGTCTCGGCGCGTGTGTTCTCGACAGCTCGCGCAAAGCACAATCGCCGCGCATATGCGCGAGACCTACTGTCTCGGCATTTTACCACTCGCGCATAGGCGCGCCCCACGTGGCGCATATGCGCCAACTTCTCCTGGACATCTCGCGCATATGCGCGTACACGTCTCACGCATATGCGCGAGGTCTTCTGCCACTGGCGCGCATATGTGCGGCTCCTTGTCGCGCATATGCGCGAGGTGTTCAGTCCTCGCACATATTCCGTGTTTTCTTCCGTCTTTTCCGGTCTAATCCTTTCCGTCTATAATTATATCAATTATCCCCAAATCATTTCAGATTACGGTAATCAAAATCTCGGGCCTTACATTATTAGTCGAGCAAAACTTGAATACTCTTGTTAACTATTTTTTAAAAAAATTAATTACTTTTTCTATATAAGATCGATGATACCCAAAAGTTTCTCATATGTGTATTCATAAAATAAAAATTATTGTCATTGATAATGTGTGTTTTAGAATCACATTCCAGTTCACAAAATTAGAATTCTGTAAATTTTTTTAATTAATATGAATAGAAGTTAATTAACTATTTTTAGTAAAAATTTTTATGGATATGCAGAACATGTGTACAAGTGTTCTTATTAAATTACTACAATCTCATATAAATTGAAATCAATAATACTGGGGAACGTTTTTTTTTTTTTTTTTTTTTGTGATCTCTATTACGGAGGGAGGTGACTCTATTGCACTGCAATATGGATGATGGCAATCGAAAAAATATAAGATTTGATGTTAAAATATTTATGAACGTCGATAATTTATAGTTCATCTGATATCAATATCTTAAGTTTGGGATGAGATCTTGAGTTTGAGACTCGATTATATAATTATCTCCCTCTACTCAAATAAATAAATAACGTGGAACATATGAAATCTAAAAATTTCCAAACATACCAAAAAATACTCCCTCAGTCTCAATTGGATAGCTCACATTTTTTTTCATTGTCTAAAAAATATAGATATGTACCATATTTAGCTACATTTTTTGTACTCATTTGCAAATATATTCCTATCTAATTTGAGTCATAGAATTAAATAACTATTAGTAAGATAGCAAAATATTTATATAAGCACTCATTAAAAAATATGGAAAGTTGTTTGTTAATTATATTTTCAAAGAATTTATTAGTTTGTGTGAAAAAAAAACATATAGAATTGAGACAAGTAACACAAAAGATTCACGTTTGCTAGGTTTTTCTTAGGCATGATAGAGGGATATAGCTTATAGTATGTTTTAGTAACTTTTAATGTCTTACACCTTATTTTTATATTGAACATTAATGTGTTATAATAAAAATATTTTGTAGCTTATTCTAAATCAATTATTGTGAATTCATATTTTTTAGAAAACATAAACAAAGAAAATACAAATCCTCTTATGGATTGTTTCGGACACCTATAAGGGTGTTTCAAACACAATATGCTCAATGAGCTATAATATTTCGTGTTCTAAGAATGTATAAACCGATGAATTAAATTGAGTTTGGTTTTAAACCAAGCAGAAAACACTCGAAGTAATCATTCTTTAAGAAAAACTGAGAGATTTTAAAAATTAATGTCTTGTGTAAACTGATCGACTGAAATATAGGAAATCAGTTATGGCTTCTATCAGTTCAGCTATGGACAGAACTGAACTGAACTGATATCAGCTGAAGTGATCAAATCAATTTAAAACACGGTAAAGCAATTAATACAAAAGATATGTTTATGGATGTTCGGAGACTTCAACTGCTTCTACGTCACCTCTTCTACCACCTCGGGTAGGATCCATTAGAAGACATTGATTTATACAAAACCTTGTACAAACCCACCCAGCTTAGGAATTACCTATCTAATATCTGTGTGTCAAAGACTACATACACAAGTTTTACGTCTTTGTGCAAGATGGTATTTGAGTGGTGGTGTGTGTGTGTGATATAACTTTGCAATGTTCCCTCGACTGGGCTGATTGCTTGTTTGTAAGCTGATATGCAATAAGTGTGCCCCTTTTTTTCCTTGTTTTTCCACTCTACCTTGCTATGTATGTTGATGGTCTTGGTCAGTATTTATAGCAATAATGCGATCGTACATAAAGACTCATCACATGTGATCGTTGCATCTTGAGTGCTTTCCTTGATATTTGTGTCTCGACTTTTCCAACAACCATTCTGGAAAATTTTGTCTTTAAACTTTGTTGCAACGTCCATTATTGTACTATATGATAGTACATATGTTTTTCCTTAATGCGCACAGCTGGATTCCAATTTTGATAAGCTTGTCGTGTTCTGCAAATTTATTGATCCCAAACTGATGCTCTGATTGGTCAGTTGAACTGGTCTTCTGTTGGGCTGGTGAAATCAGTTGACTCATCAGTTGAACTGATTTCACTCTTTCAATTGAACTGGTCAGCTGGGCTTGTCATCAGTTGAGCTCTTCATCAGCTGGTCAGGCTTTGAAGGTCTTCTACTGAACCACCTATCAGCTGGACAATTAGTTGAACCGGTTCACGATATATCAGTTGAACTGATTCAGTTTAAGCGATCAGTTGGCGCGAACTGATTCAGTTTGAGCGATCAGTTAGCGGTTTCAGTTTGTGTCTCGATAGCTTCAGTTTAAGCCTTAGTAACTGATCAGTTCGATGTCTGATCAGTTTCAGCTTCCTGAGCACTTAGATAAATTATTAGTAACAAAATAACAAGTTTTGTTAACATCAAAATCAAGATTGCGAACATGAAATGTTCCAACATTCTTTTTTATTTATAGTATAATTATTTAAATTATAATGAACACAACTGGGGTGAAAACAACCGTAATAACTTGGTAATCTTCTTATGAACCACCAAAAGAAAGTGTGGGATTTCATAAGACAAATATGATAGGAACCCAAACAGATTTTCATACTGGTGGAGAGTCACGCCCAATAGGAACAATGTTAAGGAGAAGTCAAATTCCCTTGCACCAAATATCCTCTGGGAAATTTATTTTGGAACACATACATCCTTATGGGGTTATGCTTAACCTTGATTATTGGACTTTAAAAATAGAGAAGACCTCATAGATGATTGGACATCGGCTATGAGAATCATAGCATGAACACTTGATCCCAACAGAGAAGGATTCATTAAACTTTTAAAAATGAGTTTTATAAGATCAGTTAAGATTGTTGGGACATGACTTCGGTAGAAACCAAAGAGTCAAATCTAGCTGGAGAATCTCTCAATGAGATAGCCAGAAGAATGGCTACCCTATTTAAATCACAATTTATAGGGATAGACTATCTTATCAATCAAGACACAAAGGAGAAAAAAATATACTCAAGCTTTGTATAGCTTTGAATTACATGACATCTGTTTAGTGGATGAATATATTATATTATTCAGTAAATATAGATGGAATTCAGGGATAGGAGAAAATATATCAATGAAACTTTTCTTCGCCAAAATACCAAGTCCCTGGAGAGAAATGCTAACTAAGGAATATGTCCCGGGAAATCAAGATAATTTGGCACGAAGAACCTCTTTTCTCAAAGGAAAATTGACAGAATGATGTCATATGACAACATTACAAAAGAATCACAAACGGCTAAAAGGTATTAACAAACGTACTTCTTTATCATGTAAAGAAAATTATCTTCCAACAATTATTGGAAGTAAAATACAAAGTCAAAAAAGAAAGAACTTTAAATCTCATCCTTATGCTAAAACTGAAATAAATTCTTGGAAACCAAGAACAGTATGGTTTAGACAAAGGTTATATCTTACAAATCTGGACAAAGAAGTGGACAATCAAAAAACAGGATGTCATCCCAAGTATCAAGCACATCTCGAAGTACAGGAAGAACACCTACAAAGAAAACTTCCAGAAGAGCTCATACTCGAGCTAATGAAAGTTCTAAAGATTGTAATTGTTAGACATGTGAAGCTAGAGATTATACTTCGACCAACTGTCAAGAAAATGATAAAATGAGGAATAAAATGCTTTAATCCGACCCAAGATATTAAAGAAGCAGTTTATTACCAAGATCTTGTTCAAGTATACTAGTTTGAGGATATCGCCGCAAACGAAAGTATATACGTAAAAGAATAAGTCTCAAGTCAGGAAGAATCCGATGGAACATAATCAAAATCTGATTAAAGGCGATGTGTTTCGACACGAAACGCACGAAGATTTTTCTAGTTTCTTTAGCCAGACAAAAAGTTCTCATAACATGGTCCAAATAATCATGAGAGAAAATCATAGCCTACAGAAATATCAAGGATTATCTGCAGGAAAAATAGAAAATTCTTAGAAAATCTTGGTCTAAGAAATAGAAAACATTATCTAATCTATAAAGTTCTCAGAAAGAAAATGACAATCCTCATGGAACTTACGAGAAATAGAATGGAGATGGAATAAATTGCTTCTGAAGAAATAAAGGAGGAATTATAAAACTCAAGATAGAAGTAGCAGAAACAATGTCGTAGATTCATATCGGAGCAATACAGATTATGATAAAAGCTACTTTTAAATAAGGAATAGAATCACCCATCGATATTTATATATTCGATATACGAATGGGTGACCTTCAAGATTCAATACTATGAACAATCTCAGGGAACCTATGTGCAGAGAAAATTGTATGAGTAATTTATCGAAGAATTCCCTATAACCTAACAGATCGAGATTTCAGTAGAGTTTTGACGTTGCATCAGAATTTCAAAGAAAAAAGGCTAATTAAAGAGGTTAATATACCATATTCTATTACCTATCAAATTCATATGCTATATCTAATACACATCATTCAGAATTATTTATTAGAAATGAGTTCATTGAAATACCTGATATATATGAAAAAGTTGCTCACACAATTTATCCAGAAAGAATTGAGTTTCCATTAATATAGAAACCGATATCCAGATCCGAGACAAACCGATTTTACGAAAGAATCAAAGTCTTAAACTAGAACAAGAAAGACTATCTTTTCAAGGAGATAGAATTACGAGCTACAGGTGGGGAAAAACCCATGTTCGAGAAACCTAACATGTACTAAAAATATTTTCGACAATAAAAAATCTTAGATGTCCAGAAAGATGAAAAGAAATCGAAATAGTATTTTATATTACAAAACAAAGGAATCAATTTTCTTGCATTATCGTATAATATTCTGAACAACCTATGATAGGAATTTACTAAGGAATCATTAACATCGGAGAATTGGAAGTTCATATCAATGGAATCCCAATAAAAGAAACAGAACAATTGGTTCTTGGGCAGAGTTTCTCGAAGAACATAAACATTGAAAACGTCCAGAAAATGGAATTAAGTTCATGGCAGATGATAGAATGTGGAAAATCCAATTACCACAAGCTCATTCTCAATACACATCTTAGTTGGGATGTTATATGAGCAATATATGACAAAATATTTTGCTGTTTATATTGATTCATGAATTTAAATATATAAAACAAATAGAGTAGTTTTTCCAAAATAATTAGAAAAATAATACCCTAGATTGATGGATGAGATTTCTTTAAAACAATCTGAATCTTATGTAAAAAGATTAAGATGATATAAATATTAATCGGAGGTGTGGGACAAACACCTTGATACATGAGTTGACATTCTATTAGGAAACAATTTACTACAAATGTGTAATTCCTATACACAAGAAAATGATATTAGAAGATTAGTGTTCACAACATTGTGCGATCACAAAATCATAATCCAGAGACTAAAAGAGTCGTTTTAAAGAAAATTGTCAATACAGTTTCGCAGCAAGCGTGGTGATGAGGAAAACTTCTGAACCCAAAAATAAAGGATTTTAGAAGGTTTAGGGAAACAATACTCCAATTAAGAGCAGATAAGGACCTCCAACCTGAAGAAATAGAATTCCTCAAGATAGTTGTATGCCAGAATGAGATAGAGTTTGAATAAAAAATATCTCTAGAATATTTCAAGAAAAAGATCAAAGAAAATTACAATGAATATCTTTTGACATGATGGATAAGAACCAACTTTAAGCCAGCCTTAAAATTAAGAAAAACAAGGAATATGAGTTTGTCAGAAGTAAACATATAACTTCAAGCCAGCCTTAAAATTAAGAAACACAAGGAATATGAGTTTGTCAGATGTAAACATATCCTGATGAACATAGTTGATTAAAGGGATATGCAGATTATAATCAATGAACATCTGGACCTTGGTTTAATCAAAGCATGAATTTCACCATACAATAGTCCAGATTTTCTTGTAAGAAATCACGGTGAAGGATCGTTTGTTGGGCACTTTGAGGTGCTTCAAACAAAATATTCTCCAAGAGCTGCAATAGCTCGCGTTCTAAGAAAATATACACTGATGAATTAGATCGAGCTTGGTACTAAACCAAACGGGAAACAGTCGAAATAATCCTTCGTTAAGAAACACTGATATATTTTATATCTTGTATAACTGAATGAATGGAAATTACTAGGGATCAGTTCTGGCTTATATTAGTTCAGTTATGGACAGAATGAACTGATATCAGCTGAACCGATCAAATCAATTAAGAACAAAAACAAGCAGTTATACAGAAATAACACAAGATATGTTTATAGATGTTCGGAGATTTTAACTGCTCATACGTCACCCCTTATACCACCTTATGTAGGAACCACTAGAAGACTTTGATTAATTACAATAATTGTAATAACCCACCCAACTTACCCACTGCCTAACTGAACTCCTAGACTAGACTGAAGGCAGCACCTTCCAGCCAACATTTCTTTAACTTATGTGTGTCAAAGACTACATACACAAGTTATTGTCTTTGTGCAAGACTGTATTTGAGTGGTGGTGTGCGTGTGTGTGTGTGTGTGTGAGAACTGATCAATGAAAACTACCCGAAAGTGCTCTCCCACACTGAAGGTGTGTTTGGTTGAGTAGATTAAATAAAGATAGATTAATAGTCAAATATTTATCGTTAAAATTTTAAGATGTTTTAATAATCATTTTGACCCGATTTAAGATCCAATTTTATTAATGAAATAGTTATCCATAACATTAGATCTTAAATCGGGTCAAAATGATTATTAAAACAACTTAAAATTTTAACGATAAATATTTGACTATTAATCTATCCTTATTTAATCCACTCAACCAAACACACTCTGAGGGAAATATGCTTCTAAAACTAAGCTGATAACACGATAAAGTGTTCCCTCTGGGCTGATTGCTTCTTGTAAGCTGATATGCAATATGCGTGCCTTTTTTCTGAATCTTCACACACTCTTGTATGTTCTCATGCTACTGATGATGGTCTTGAGCTTTGTATATATAGAAGCATTGAGACCGTACTCCAAGACTCATCACATGTGATCGTTGCAGCTTGAATGTATTTCTTGGTATATGTGTCTTGACTTTTCTGACATGCTTTCAGGAATCTCTCGGCTTTAATCTTTGCTGCAACGTCCATTATTGTACATTTATTCGTACAAATGCTTTTGTATCTTTGTGCATAGCTGGAATCCACTTAGATAAGCTTATCTTGATCTGCAACTGATTGATTCCTAACTGATGTTTCTAACTGGTAATCTGAAATTATCTTCAGTTGGGCTGGTGAAATCAGTTGACTCGTCAGTTGAACTGATTTTACTCTTTCAGAGTTGAACTGGTCAGCTGAGTTCTTCATCAATTGAACTCTTCATCAACTTGCCGGGCTTCTGAAGGTCTTCTGCTGAACCACCTATCAGCTGGACAATCAGTTGAACCCTTCTTTGAGATAATAGTTGAGCTGATTCAATTTGGTCGATCAGTTGGTATTTTCAGTTAGCGTCTCGATAGCTTCAGTTTTGGCTCGTTTAACTGATCAGTTCGAAGCCTGATCAGTTCGAGCTTCCTGCGCACTTAGGTAAATCATTAGAAACAAAATAAGAAGTTTTGTTAACATCAAAATTAAGATTGCGAACATGAAATGTTCCAACACACGGTGAGATAAAAATGAACAAACCCATATTATTTATTAGTTAACAAGAAATTAATAAGATTTTGGAGTTTGATGGATATTTTATACCTAGTAGAGAACATTTAATCAGTGCATACAAAACGCTAAAATATTCTCTAAATTTTTGTAAATCTGGATTTTATCAAATTCAGATGCATGAAGAAAGCAATAAATTCACAATTTCTCCACACCACAAGGACACTATAATTGAAAAGTCTTACCAATGAGATTGGCTATTTAAATATTATTTCAATGTTATGTTTGTCCATATTAATGATATTCTAATAACATCTAAAAATACGGAAGAACATATCAAGCATTTAAAGTTTTTTTTCTAAAGGTTGTTAGAAAGAATGACTGATTTTATTTGAAAATAAAGCAGTCGTTGTCACAAGAAAGATTGAATTCCTTGGAATAGAAATCGATGAGTCGGGAATAATTTGCAAGAATACATAGTATAAAAGGTGTAAAATTTTTCAGATATTCTAAAAGAAAATAAACATCTTCAAAATTTCTTAGAAGTTATTAATTTTACTGAGATGTTCACTAAGAACTAGCAAAACACATGAAAATATTCAGTTCATTATGAAAAAAGATGCAAGATTTATATGGTAGAAGAACACACAAAGGGACTTATCCAATAAAGGAGATTTTCAAAAATCTTCCAAAAATGGATATTTCTCAAGATGAAGATGATCTGGTACTAGACACATATGCTAGTGATCATTGATGGTCAACGGTTCTAACAAATCTCACGTTAAACAGAGAACAAGCATACAGTATTGCATTTGGCTATTCTCAAAAGTAGAAGCCACAAGATGTCATATCAATGAAAAAGAATTTTATACTAAAAAAATTTTTTTTGAAAAATGAAAATTATTTTTACTAACAAAGAAATTTATTTTAAAGGTTGATAACACAAAGGTGAAGACTTCTTGAAAAATAGAATAAAATAAAAACCCGAGAAAACTAGATTATTAAGATGACAAGCTTTATGTCGAAATTAATTTTTGATATTATTATTATTAAATTTCATGAAAATATTCTTTCAGATTTTTTAACAAGAAATGGACAGCGTTGATATCGTTGTCATCATAAAAATACACAGGCATTTGAGGGAACACTTTGAAATACTTCAAAACGAGTTCAACAAGCTTGCCATAAATGCAGATGTTGCGGGTAGGCTACAACAAGCTGATAAGAGAATTGTCTCTTATCGAATTCAGATTTATACTGTAAGGTCCAAAATGCGATAACGTAACCTAGCTGCATGTAAATCTAGAGAAAATGGAAAATGATCAAATAAACTGTTTTAATTGCATAAATCAATTATGGTAGGCATATTTACATGTTCAAAATATTTTTTTCCTACTAGAATGCATAAAACTGTATTTTTAAAGGTTATTAGTGACACGATCGAGGAACGGAGACCAGGAACCGGAAAAGGAAAAAATATTTTGATTAAATAATTATTTTTAATTATTTAATGTATGTTATATTTTAATTGGTATTTTCGAAGATGACAAATTTTGAGATGTTTTCATGCGTCGAGTCGTATTTTAAACTGGTAATCAATTTTTGATGAAAATAAAGACTTTTTGGGAATTTGGCTAATATTTTCACAAAACTTCCTTAACTAAATATTTTAATTATTATCTAACGAGCCTAATAGACCTAACATACTATGATTAGTGGGCCTAAACCTTGTATCAATTATTTTATATCAACCAAGGCACCAAAACCCTACCCATAAACCACAAAACTCATGCCCCACCCCAGGAAAAACACAAGGACTCTTCCACCAGCACAAACTCACACATACCGCACGATTTTTGAGAGGAGATTCACGTGAACAGTGAAGAAATTCAGCAAGGTCCCTTTCCGCAAACGTTCATCGTATCATAAGTCGTTTTTCGTGCGTAATAAACGCAAAGATATGCTTTAATCTTCATTTACTCATATTTCACATCATATTATGTATGTTTAATCATGTGTGCATGAAATATATAAATCCATCCATGTATTTTTGTTTTATGGCTTGTGCATACCAAAACTTTGATTTTCAGGCATTGAAACTTATGTTACATTGCACAAAGGGGGCTGCCATTGTAGGGATCTTAGAAGGTATGAAATCTAGAGGGTTTAAGGGCCTAGACAATGCTATATAAGGGTTGGACATGGAGGGTAGCAAAGTTGAACGAAAAATTGATTGTATGGGAGTTAGGGTTTCAACTACAGGTCCTTAGCGGGGCCACGGAACTTAGCTGCTATTAGGCACATCCAAGAGACCTAAATGGGTTGTATGATGTTCCTAGGGTGGCTACACAAGTGATGGTTCGAAGGCAAGGGGTTGAGACGTAAGGCTTGGGGCGCATGGCTAGGGGTGATCGTCTTTGAGAGCTGCGACTTCTAGGCGTGTTAAGCTCTGTCCAGTAGGTTCCCTAGGGTTCAGTAATGGTCCTAGGAAGGCTTCATAGGGGCTGGTCGTGTTGGCTGAGGGCTAGGGCTGAAGGGGATGCATGGCAAGTTCAACTAGGTTTCGATAGGGGAAACTTCAGTAGTTGTTCTAGGCATGTTTGATGGTTTTAATGGGCTTGATTTGGGTTGTGTATGGTATGATTAGGTGTTATTAAACTATGGTTCAACTTTGGTAATGTTTTGTTAAGTTTTGAGTCGATTTGGGTTAAAAATGAGATGTACGTTTAAGTTTTAAAAACGGATTACGAAATTAGTCGAAGAGCTTAAGTTTACATCGAAGATATATTTATGAGTGTATTTTAAGGTGTTATGTTAAGTTTGGATGGATTTGGGTCGCAATTTTAAGGTCTAATGATAAATTGGGAAAGTCAGGGTTTCAGGGGAAAAACAGGTCATTTTACACCTTAAAAATGTTGGACGTCTTAGCAGTGCTCTGAATGCTGTAATGAATGTTAAAATGTCTATTTTAAATGTTTATGTAATTTTTATGATAAAAAAGCTAATGCTAAAAGATGTGTTGCATGCTTGGTTTAAAAAAAATGATTTATATATGCATGAATTGTACAAGTAATGAAAACAATGAAAGGTTGAAGGAGGTGAATTGATTGTGACTGTTGGAACTTTTCAAGTTTGCAATTTTGATTTTGATGTTAACAAAACTTGTTATTTTGTGTTACTAATAATCTACCTTAGTGTGTAGAAGATAGGATCAGTCACGAGCTGTTTACATCGCAAACTGAAGACTCAACTGATTGCACAAACTGAATCAGTCTAACTGTTACGTCAATTGAGCAGCCTAGCTGATTGTCCAGTTGATAGGTAGTTCAGCAGGAAAACCTCAGAAGCCTGGCCAGTTGAAGGAGTGTTCAACTGATGAAGAAACGAAGCTGATAAGTTCAACTGAACGAGAGTGAAATCAGTTCAGTTGATTTCACCAGCCCAAGTGAAGATCAGTTCAGCTGACTAGTTCGAAGCATCAGTAAGAATCTTTCGGTTGTAGATCAAGACAAGCTCTTTCTAATGGATTCCAGCTTTACACAAAGGTACAAAGAAATTTTCTAGTCAAAGGACAATAAATGGACGTTGCATCAGAGCATTAAAGACAAAACGTTTCAGAAGGTCAGTCAAAAAGTTGAGACACAAAGTCCAAGAAACGAATTTGAAATACAACAGATATAATAATTGAGTCTCACTGTACGAACAGCTTTCCCGCTTATATAAAGATAAGATCAGTGAAGACTCAATATATACGTTGAGAGAAAAGAAGCTTCAACGAAAATACGAGAGAAAAAGGGCGCGCTCATTGCACATCAGCTTTCAGAAGCAATCTGCCAAGAGGGAATTCTTCACAGTCATATCAGCTTAGATTAGAAGCTTATTTCTCTCAGTGTGTGAGAACATCCTTGTTCCGTTCTCTCACACAATCACTCTCACAATCACTTAAATACAGTCTTGCACAAAGACATTAAATTTGTGTATGTAGTCTTTGACACATACACATTAAAGAAGTGTTGGCTGGAAGGTGTTGCCTTCAGTCGTAGCTAGGAGTTCAGTTTAAGCAATAGTGTAAGTCCTAGCTGAGTGAGTTTGTACAAAGTATTGTATACATCAAAGTCTTCTAGTGGATCCTACCCGTGGACGTAGAAGGGGTGGCGTAGGAGCAGTTGAAATCTCCGAATATCCATAAACACATCTTGTGTATTTAACTGATTAACTACTGTTTTCAAACTGTTTGGATCAGTTAGAATATCCATCAGTTCAGTTGCCACCATAACTGAACTGATGAATGCAAAAACTAATCTACCCTTTTTCAGTTATTTAGTTTACATGAGTTAAATTGTTTTCTAATATAACAGTCTTCTTCACGAAGGATTGCTTCGAGTTTCTTCCGCTTGGTTTTAAACCAAACTCGATTTAATTAATTGGTGTTAAAATTCTTAGAACACGAGCTATTGCAGCTCATTGGAGAATATAGTGTTCAAATGCCTTTCAAGGCACTAGCACACTTGGTCCTTCAGTGACTAATACTATGATATGATGATATGTAAGGCCAATGCTCAGTATGAGAGAGAGTGTTGCTGATGTCTCCGTCGTCTGGTACCATAGTTATACATAGATGGATCAATCAACCTTCAACTGATACGAAGTCACAATTAAGGATCTGAATTCAATAAAAAGGGAAACGTATACATATATGATGAATTGAAATGTTTATGATGAAAGGATAAATGTTTAAAGTTTACGCATTTTCATGAAAGCTATTTTATTAAAAGTATTTTCACTGTTGTTTGTGAATGTATATGTACCACTTGTTATCAGGGTTAAGGTTTGCTGAGTCATTAGAATCACCGGGTGATATCGATGCAGGTGAGCATGATTTTGATGTTGATGGTTGAACTAGCTAGACTAAAGGTACACACAACACGAGGACCGTCGCTAGTTTTTCCCAATTATGTTTATGATTTACGTTTACTTTAAGGATTTTATGATTTATGATGCTTTTGAGAGGTTTTGAGATAGTAAGATGTTTATGCTTTATTTTGAAAAATGATAAATATAGGTTTGGTTGACGATTTACGTTTTCATGTTTTGAAATGTGTTTTTGAGATTTTCATATAATTAGTTGGTGAGTTTATTTTTAAATAGTGCAAAATAATATATATTTTCATATACCAAGCCATTGCCTGTAATGCAAAGGCCTATACTCCAAGGCATCGATAAGCCATTGTTTAATAAATGGAGATTTTTTAATACAAGACTCTATACCTTGAGCAGAGGATTCAAATACCTCAAACACAAGTGTTAAGTCGAGATCATCTCCAGATGAGTCGGCTAAAACACAAATTGAGACTCCAAATTTTTATCTTGAGTCTTCAAGTCAATCCTTCACCTCAGGGATTGAGGAAGGAAAGATCAACCTTAGGCCGAATACATACAAAAGTAAATCTAAGGTTTATACTAATGAAAATGAAGTTTATCCATTTCAGGTGTATTAACAAAATTAGGAGAAATTGAAAATAAGAATATGCATTAACCAAACCACAATCAGGGTTGATGTATCAGAAAAATATCTCAGGGTATGGATGAAACCAAATTCATATCCAAAGGAGGTCAATACATTGTATGAATTCAGGGCCCTTGCCTCAGTATATAAAACATCAGCGATTATCTTAGTGGATCCAATAAACAGCTCATGAAACATGGGCAAACAATGATTATTTGTCCATAGGACATATTTTGGAGCTATATTTTGTCAATACAGCACCAGAACCAGTCGGAAAAGACTCACACGAAATCTTTTATTTTATCAAGCTAAGGAAGTCAGATATGAATGTTTAAAATTTTATCAAGGATCTTCCAGTAGAAGAAATACTCATTGTTGCTTCAATAACTGAAGATGACATATTTACTAGAAGAGCATGATGTCTATAAATCTATCTAATCGAGATGAAAAAAGTCAAGTTTCCATTTAAATTTTATCATAATTCTGTAAATGGATCATTCCTGTAAAATACTATGACATCAAAATAACAAGTTTTGCATAAGACCTATTTGAAAAGAAACGAAATCTTCTGTGGAATAACAAGCTGTCAAGGAGAAAAGAAACTCGTCGAAAATTCTGTAATACGACTCTATGAGAATATGGTCAGAAAGCATCTGCCCAGAATGCCCAAATCAAAAAAAGGAGAGAATTTGGTAAATGTTTTCGACCCAAATCGGACCGAAAACGTCTTGCACAAACATGACCAAGTAGTGAAGGACCACACAAGAAACAATTTCCTCTTAGACAATACAAAAAGCAAAAGATTCCTCGAGAAAGAAAAGTAGACATTTGATCCAACCACTACATTAGTGGAGGATGAACCACTATTAAAAGACGATTCCACTAACTAGTCTAAGAGATAGAGCACTCAACCACCCATAAAGAAAAGCTACCAATTATTGCTTGAAAGGATCATCACTCACTAGATGCTGTCAGCCATAACAAGCAGAATAATTCACAAGATTTGAAGTTCAGATTTCAAATCCATCAAGAGTTTTATAATTACCAAGGCAGAAGGAAGATGAAACCATCGTTCAACCACTTCATTTTCTTTCAAATAAATTGTAATATTTTTCTTTCTAGTTTATGTGTTGTATTCGCATCTACTATAAGTATCTAAAAAAGTTCCTCTAGAGGAGGTTACTATATAATAATAGTTTGTATATTTGAATAAAAAGATCAAGGCTTATTGTCCCTCCCATGTATTATTTTCAAATTGAATTACTTTACTATACAACATGAGGTAGGAAACGAAACAAAGTTGTGATAGATTCTGCTGAAGGAATCTACGTCAGGAACTATCTGTTGCGACTGTGTGGTTAGGCTGTGATAAGCAATCTGTAAAATCCGGTGGATACAACCCAATGCACTCTGGTCAAAAAGGTAAACTATTCAATTTATTATATGGAAGCATGATGAGTCATTTGTATATCTAAAAAAATCGATCATCTAAACATGATATATATGCTAGAAACTTTGCGTAACTGCTTGTCTTTGGGCTATATACTTATAATAACATGTTCAATATGTAAAACAATGTCACATACTATAATTATGAAGATTGAGTATATTTTTGGAAATTTTAAAAAATTAGAGAGCTCAAACAAAGATTTAAAGGAATATGGAGTAAAGAAAAAGTTAAGTTTGATGATGGAGAGTGATTGATAATTTGCTCAAAAATATATTACTATTAATTTTAAAAGATATGAGCTTATTCTAAGTAATATACCGATATAATTTTTGTCCTACTTCTTTCGAGCAACCCAAACCTAGCCCACTATAGTTGGGCCTTTTTCTAACGGGCCGGCCCATCATTCTCTAAGTAGAGTTTTGGAGGGACCTGGGCCGGGCTAGCCCGAGAGATGACGCAAAAAAAGTTGACCGCGATGTGTGTTTTAGGGGTTTTGCTTCGTGCGTAGGAGCAATCCGTTTATTTGTGTCTCTGTTTCCCCGATTTTCTCACTCCAATTTTCAGACCTATCATTTACAGATCGCTTTCAGTTTTATTCTATCGGAGGTCAGCGTTTACTTCCTTTCGGTTATGTTTATTTACTTCTTGTGTTTTCTAGGTGGACCTTTTGGGATTCAGAAATGCTTTGTTATCTAGGTTTCAATCTCTTCTGTTATTGGTTTATTATTGTTATTTCTGGTCAGTGGATTGTTGCCTACATGATTTTTGTTCTTAATGAATACTGCCATTTTTTTTCTGTTCTCGGGGTTGTTCTTGAGGTTCAGGATGATTTTTTCTTTGCTTTTATGCGCATGTCTGTTCTTGTGATTGAATTTGGCTTTTTTTTTTTATTGGTGTTTTAAGATTAAGAATTGTTGATACTGTTACTGAGTACTATGTGCTGTATGACTCATGTTTATACTTTTCTTTTGCATTCAGTCTGCAGCTTCTGTAGATGTTACTTTGCAGTTTCCAAAATGAGTTGGTCCATGGATGTGAGATGCGTTTTTGGATTGTCCATTTTTCTGTGTTTGTTCCTTACCATAATGGAGTATTTTGGTCATGATATTTTTTTGATTGTGATACATTGTGAAAATAGTTGGTCGGGTCAATTATTTTTGGAACATAATTTCTATCTTATCAGGGAGGCGCTATTTTAGTTACATTAGAATGGAAGATCTGCAGCTTGTAGAATAATTAACAATAATTGTTGGATCTTTTGGGGAATTAGGTGACAGTCTGTTAGGTTTTAATTCTATTAACTTCTTTAGAGATCATATGCTTTATATTTATGAATTTATCATTTTGTTTAGGTTGTGTTTAGATGGATGAGTTTAATATGAATGTGAGATTTTGATTTGAAACATAGAGTCGAAATGACACCTATCTTGCTAGCATTTCATTCATATCCATCTCAATTACTATCACATTTTCCTAAATTAATAGAAGGTGGATTTGAATTTTTTTTACCTAATATAAGTTCATCAAAAAAATAAAATAGAATTGAATTCATGTACTTGAAATCCATGTTCCAAATACCTTAATCCAAATGTATCCTTGAGGAAAACTGAGGATTTGAATCTTATCACTTATGAAACTCTTGTGACTCAAGTGAAGCAGTTTCCAGTTATTATATGACTTATTTTATTGTGCATTCTAGTCGGCTCCTTTGCATTTATAAACAAAGCATGCCAATACAGGCCAAGAAGGATACTTTGTGGATATCTATAATGTTTTATCCATATTAAATTCAAAGGTGTGAGTGTTCTTTATGATATGTTATTTTATCATTCATATGTTATACATGGCGATTTAATTTTCTTGAACACTTTTTGTTGTAAATTGAATTTTTATGTTCGATTATGCCTAGGGTCCCTAGAATTCCCAGTGGTTCATCTCTACTCCGCCTTTTCATGATATTACACGTCTGATGTCTTTCTTTTTCATACAATTTCTGAAATTCTATCCCATATTCTAGCTTATGTATGTTTTTTCTGCAATGATAGATTTAATTGCAGCTCATTATTTTGATGGCTGCTTTAATTATTCTCTCTCTCAGGAAACAAGCCCCGGATCACATTTGGAAATCTTTCTTACTTTAAGGAAAAAAGAAAGCTGCTTCTTAGCAAGGGATAATTGTCTTCATGACCTCTTGACATTCTCACAATGTCAGGGTTACCCAATGTAATGATCCTTCATCCACAACAGATACATTTATCGATATCAGATGATAATCTTTAGAAACGTGGATATATTTTTTAATATTTTTTTGGGTTCTTTTACTTTGAACACTACAGCTGGTATCTTTAAATGTGATTGCTCCATGGTCTGTTTGAGATTGTCAATTTCGTTTGACCGATCCAATTTTGTTATCATTTGAGTGAAGATTGATCAATCTAGTAAATGGCTGATCTTTATTCAGTGAAGATATCTTGATGTTGATAATGTGAATATGCACCTAAGATTGATTGATGCTCTTTTCTCTTCATGGATTTTTCTAATTGAAAAGTGATTATTAAAATTTGTCACCATAAGTCAATAAATACTTGACGAACACTGCTACCAGATCTTATAGTAAGAGGATAACAATTTTGGAAACCATGGCTAAAGTCAGGTACTGCATAGTCATGTTGGACTTAGATGTAGATGAGATGATTATTGAAATGTTTAAGCACTTCCTTGGATCTGCAAGAGTTCATCACCCAGAAGCTGTCGTTGAATCAATGGAGACAGTGATGTCATTTATGATAGAAGAAAGTGGAGATGAATCTTCAGCTCTACTCACACCTATTTTTGCTATCTTGAAAAGAAACAAAGGGTTGCTCTTCCAAATGCAAGGAAATTGTGTGAGACGATTATTCAAAATTGTGCATAGAAGTGTAGATGTAGCATCCTTACTTGAGCCACTACCATAGTTGTCAAGGGCACAAGGCGCACCGAGGCGCACGAGGGCTCTGGAGCCTGAGGCGCAAGGCGCAAGGCGAGGCGTGCGCCTTACTGAAGCAAGGCGCACGTTTTTAATTTTATAAAAAAAATATATTTATCTTAGAATAATATATTAAAATATGAAATAATTAAGTCACAATGTCACATAAAACAACAAATAATTAATAAGTTCATAATAATAAGTAACACGATTAAAATTCTTCAATCATCCAAATCAAGTTCATCTTCTTCCATCGAATCATCAGAGTACCTAGAACTTTCGGACTTGTATTCTTCTTTATCTTCACCACTTTCTTGATCCACATCAATTTCTTCTTCCTCTTCATCCAAAAGATGTGAAATTGGCCTTTTTCTGGTTGTTTTGGATGTAGATGCCCTTCCTCTTCGTCACGTTGTTGGCTGTAATTCTGTTGCAGTGCACAAGTCTCGTCGCTTATTTAATTTGTTAACTGGGCTACTAGGGTTTGGGGTTGGGCTGGGCCTTTTACATTTTAAGTTAATAGTTAAAAAAACAGAGAAGTTGCAACTTCTCTGTTACAGAATTTTTAAAAAAAAGCGATATCAGGCGCGCCTAAGGCGCGCCCGAGAGCCTTTCCAAGGCGAGCCCAGGCGTGCGCCTGGGCTCGCCTTTGTAAATTGTTGTGCCTGGGATGAGAGGCGCTCGCCTTTGACAACTATGGCCACTACTAAAAAGACTATTAAACATGCATGATTAAAACTTAATTGCAACAATTAGACATCGAAAACAAATAACTTAATCATCATACAATCCACACAAAAAACAAAACAATAATCTCAATCTTAATCGTTAATACAACCCTATTGAAGTCATAATCATGCATGGGAATACGAGAACCAAATAAAACCTCAACTGGATCACCACTGAAAACCCAATTGCTCTAGCCACTGTCCTGACTGTCCGAACCGTCCAGCCTAAGACCTGGCTCGTGAGATGAGGCGTCCAAGATGAAAACATGGACGTGAGCGACAATCGCCAAATAAAGGATGTACGAGTATACAAACCGATATGATGCATGTAAAATGCATTATGTTCGGATATCAAAGATCAAGTCAAAAATCTCATGCTCATTCTAGATGCACTTGAGTGTGTAGTCTCTGATTTGCCATAGACATGTTTTTGCTCCCACACTAATGAGGAAGACGTGGACCTACAATGTCCAGGGTCTTCAGAGCCCGCGGGTTTCGTCGGACACTGTAGCTCTCGATACCCAACCGTTCACGATACAGAATAGTGCTGAGCGGCCCTAACAAACGAGGTACATCTCAAAAGTATTAGGCTCAACATGATATATCATGCATAAATTTCAAAACAATAAAACATATATTATGCAACAGATAAATATGCTGCATATAAAGTGTATACTACGCTTAAATATCTCAGTCAGTACATCATGTACTTCAGTAAAACAATCTGGGTCAAAACACACTTAAGTCTTGTGAGTGATGCATCAATATACACAATGTACCCTCCTGATCCAGATGACAAAGCTAAAACTGGTGGAGTTGTCAAATGTTGACGCAGTTCATTGAAACTATTATTACAATTCTGTGTCCACTCGGACTGCACATTCTTACACGTCAGCTGTGTCAATGGCTTGGCAATCTAAGAGAATCAGGAGATGAATCTCCGGTAATATCCTGCCAAACCTATAAACTTCTTATCTCTTGTGCTGATTCTGGTCATGCCCAACTCAACACTGCATCGATCTTGTTAGGATCCACTTATATCCCATATTTGGATATGACATATCTCAAGAAGACAACTCCGTCTAGTCAACATTCACACTTGCTCAATTTAGCCTACAGTTAGTGATTCCTCAATGTTTGCAACACAATCCTTAAATGTTGTGCATGCTCTTTACGGTTATGAGAGTATACCAGTATGTCGTCAATAAAGACAATGACGAACTTGTCAAGATAATCCTAGAATACTCGGTTCATCAAATCCATAAACATTGCTTGAGCATTCGTCAAACCAAATGACATTACTAAAAACTCATAACACCCATACCTTGTTCAATATGCAGTCTTACGGATATCACATTGATGAACTCAAAGCCGATGAATCCAGACCGTAAATCGATCTTCGAGTACACTGAAGTTCCTTGCAGTTGATCAAACAAGTCATCGATCTGTGGTAAACTATATATATCTTGGCTGTAACTTAGTTTATGCAAAGCTGCATAGACCATCCTTCTTCTTAACGAACAACACTGATGCTCCCTAGGTCTAATGTTCTCTTTGTCAAGAAGATCTTGTAACAGTTGCTTCAACTCTTTCATCTCCGACGATGCTAATCTATATGGCACTCTTGGAGATAGGTGCGGTTCTTGGTACCGATTATATCTCAAATTCCACTTCTCTCTTCGGAAGAAATCCAGGTATTTCATCAGAGTAAAACATCAGGATATTCATCGAAATGTTCTTCACGTAGAAGAACCAATAATCGTCTCTTCCTTGACGAAACTGAACGAGATGCTGATAACAATCTACGGTCGCTCTATACTTAGTCAATATGCCGATTCCCCATAATACAATCGAAATCTTCCATGGCCAATATTATCAAATTAGTAGAAACATATTTTCCTTCAAACTCTAACAAGCCGTCTACGACTAGTCGCTTAGCTAAAACCTCTTGTGCCATAGGTGTAAACACTGACATTAAAACATCTAATGACACGTATGGTAGTTTATACTTCTCAACAAACCTTGATGCTATGAATGAATGCGATGCCCAATGTTAATTAATACATATACAGAAATACCACATAAAAGAAATTACCTACAACGACTATCTCGTTTTTCTCACCAGCTCGCTCTTGATTTAGGGTACACTTGCCCTTGGACTTGTAGGCGCATAGTTGTCAAAAGCGCGAGGCGCAAAAAAGCGCTCAAGTGTCTTGGGGCTTCAAGCGCAAAGCGCAAAGCGAAGCGCACGCTTTACGGAAAAAAGCGCAATAAACAAAATATTATCAAAAAAATCAAAATAAAATATAAAGTCTTTGAAAATGTTTAAATACTGAAATATAAAAACAAACCACCTATTATATTATTAAAAATAAATAACACAATTTTGTAATTTTAAACTAAAATTCCTAAAATTAGGGTTTAGACCTTTAGTGGTTTACCAACTGTAGCAAATGAGAAGGGCGGCGGCGGCGGCGGCGGCAAGGTAGAGGCAGAGAAGACTCACGCACAAATGCAACAGGGGACTTCAGCAGAGGCAGACAACGTAAGGAAGGATAGGATTTTCATATAAATGGGCTGGGCTTACCTTTGGAGCTGGACTTGGGCTAAATTTTGACTTGGAAAAAATTTAAAAAACATAATTGGGCTGAAGCGCAAGAGCATCGCTTAAAATTTCTCAGGCCAAGCGCACTGAAGCGTGCGCTTGGTCCACCTGCTGCGCTTCTGGACCATCCGAAGCGCAGACAGGTCGCTCCGCGCTTAAGCGAGCGAGGCGAGCGCTTTTCACAACTATGTGTAGATGTTGCTAAGATCCTTGCGATGCGCGATGCCCTCCCACGACGGAAACCTTGAGTAGGAAAACCTTTCTGCTGCATAGTGGCCTCAGACTGTTTTCCACTGTAAGACCCTACCATAGAGCCTCCGCCTCCACTCTGATCCTCCGAGTTTGGGAAATCCTTCTTCATGTGACCAAAACCACCACAATTGAAACAAGCACCTGAAACCCTTCGACATTTCTCCGTCTGGTGGTTGTTTTCGCAATGGCCACATTGCAACTTCTTCTTACAAAAACTGTGCATCTTCCGGGACCGGAAGAAGATATAAACTTCTTGAAAGACTGACCCTTCGTTCCAACTAACTATAACTTTTGCTAGCTTGCATAGCCTTTTTCCTAGCAATATTGATCTCGACTTGACGACAACGATTCACTAATCCTTCTTATGAATCGTATACAAAAACTCGATAAAAAAACTCTTGGTTCAAACCATTTAGAAAATGCGGATATTTTACTGGAGAATTAACTGATGTGAGGAGCATACAACAAGATATCCATAAAACGCTTATGTAATCCTCAATGCTCGAATCTCATTGCTTAATGGTCAACAGTTCCATCTACTTCGCCTGACAAAAGCTAGCAGGAAGTGATGATTGATCAAAGCATGATGGAAATGTTCTCAACGAATCTGTCCATGCCGTTGATTTGGAATGACAAACATATTTTCACCGTTTCCGAGCTTTTCCTTTGTTCATGAAATCGGCTACCTCCATCTTCTCATCATCGTCGTAGTGCATTACTAAAAAACACTGCTCCATGATATCGACCAAGTTTCAACAAAACCAGCAATCTCATCTCCTGTCAATGGTGGAGGTCCAATCTCATGTAATCCATAATGTTGATGCAGTTCCTACGTCTCCTTTCATCATGGTCTCGATGAAGCCTTCCGTCACGATCTCTATGACGATGTTCTTGGTCTGCCTCGTCGTCCCCATAACGGCAATGTCCCACACCTGACAATTAAAAGAAAACAAAAATCAACTTTTAAATCCCCAAAACATAATTATTAATGTCCCAAATATCTTTGCACGCTCTGATACCACTAAATTTAGTGCCTTACTTGAGCCATTACTAAACAGACTGGTAAGCATGCATGACTAAAACTTAATAATAATAATTAAACAGCGAAAACCAAATAACTTAATCATCTCACAACTCAAATGAAAACTGAACAATAATCTCTTTATTAATCGTTAATACAACCATATCAAATTCATAATCACGCACGAGAATACGAGAAACCAGATAAAACCTCAATTGGTTCATCATCGAAAATCCAACTGCTTTAGCCACTGGCCTAGCCGTCCGAACCGTCCAAACTAAGATTTGTCTCATGGAATATGGTGTCCAAGATGAAAATAAAGATGTGAACGCCAATCACCCAATATGAGAATGTACGACCATGATGTGATGCATGTAAAATGCAACATGCTCAAATATCAAGGATCAAGTCAAGAATCTCATGCTCGGCCTAGAGGCGCCGAAGTATAGTCTCTAATTTGCCATATGCATGTTTTTTCTCTCATACTCATCGTCAAGATGTGGACCTACAATGTTCAGGGTCATCAGAGCCCGCGGGTCCCATCGGACATTGTAGCTATCGATATCCAACTGTCCACAATACAGAATAAGACTGCGTTTCTCAAACAAACGAGGTATATCTCAAAAGATATCATGCCCAACGTGATATGTCATGAATAATTTCAAAACGGTAAAGCAAGGATGATGCAAGAAATAAATATGCAGCATATAAGTATGTATACTACACTTGGATATTTCAGTTAGTACAATACGTACTTCACTAAGACAATCTGACCGAAAGTCTATGTGTCTGAATCTAGACAATATCAACATACTGAAATCACTATCTTGTCAGATCCATAATTATTAAACATGCTTCAAAGATTTTTT
This sequence comes from Primulina eburnea, assembly GCF_022965805.1. Taxonomy (NCBI): domain Eukaryota; kingdom Viridiplantae; phylum Streptophyta; class Magnoliopsida; order Lamiales; family Gesneriaceae; genus Primulina; species Primulina eburnea. Next base: position 8,776,609 of record NC_133110.1, on the reverse strand, counting down.
AAATTATCCTTAAACAACTATTTATGGCTTCAAGATTATAGCTGCGTTCGTCGTCAACCCGTGATGACGTTTAGATCTACGTGTCTTAGGTCACCCACCCATCCTTGTGCCGACACTAGCTCCGAAGCTTCTCGACAATAAACTACCATATAAACTGGCTAAAAACCTAAGATGTATGGCTAGACCTCGAGAAAGAGAAGCTGAGAGAAAGTGATGTAGGCAACAAATGAAATCGATTTCTATTTATAGACTGTATCCGGACTAGTTCAGAAGATCCGAACTCAATCTTATCCGTCACGGTGTCACATGTCAAAATCTCATTCGTCTAGTTGAATTTCTTGGGATAATGTAATCTGAAGTAGATTGGGTGGTCCGTTTTAAATTCAGTAGATACATCGTGTTGATATTCAATTAATCAATTTCTTAATAATACTTAATTAACAACTCTTTGATCATGTCTTAATTAGTACTTCATTCAAATGAAGATTCAGGTCATTACAATAGATCTTATTTGACTCAAGTATCAAAAATTTCAGACCAGAAGATGAAGGATGGTACAGACTCAACTGGATGGGAATACATAGAGGAGCAATCTGAAATAATTGATTATCCAAAGGCGGGAGATTGTATGAAGGGGGCAAACATGGATTGGAAATGACCTTACAAAAGAAGTGATCTAAAGATATTGTGGTAGAAAACCAGCTGATCCTTATGAACTTGTTTCTACATTGATGGAGGGTGGGTTGGAAGGTCGTGTTATGGTAGTGGGTCAGCTGTTGGAGATTTTGATGGATGACCACGAGGAGCAACATATAGGTCATGTGGATAATGAGCTAACAGACAAATTATGGAGAGGGATGAGAACCCATGGGCTTACCACCATCAAATGGGCCGTAGAATCAGTCAATTTAGTTATGGATTAAAAGGATTATAGGGGGAATAGTGGAGTATGTTTTTGGGCTGTAAATCATAAGTAAAATTGGGCCCAAACAATTTATATAGGCAGACCAGTTATGGGTACGTCTCACTTTGCATCAAATCCCAGAATCAAGGCAAAGGAAGGAGAAAACATCGTTGGGAGTGAAAACCTTGGATCTGATGTGGAGAATCAGGCTTCCAAGATAGAAAATTCACTGGGATTCGATGGGAGGGACTCGATTGGATGGATTTTGAGAGCCAAGCAACAGATTGGCACCAAAAACAATTCATGACTCTTTTTTGTTAAATCGATGCAGAGGCGGTCGACTGAAGAGACGCTGATTGTATTATTTGGGATTTGGGGCAGGTCCAAAGGTGGGCTATGGCTGAAAAAGGTTACTTGGGCTATGTCACTAAGAGGACCATAAATGAGATTTGGACGAGAAATAGACCCGGCCCAATAATAGTTGTAAGGGTTTTGGACTTTATCTGCAAAAGTGAGAAGCAAATTGAAGGTATCGTGATTTGTTTCTACAACTAGGGCGGATTTGCGTTGGGTTCGATTAGGAAATTGAGTCAGGATATATGTTTAAGAGGGAAATAATTGCAGGATGGTGTAATCAACTCCTCAGCACTTTTTCAATTTTCCATGAGGAGGGTTGAAAAATAGACGTGGAAGATGGAAATCCTAATCAAGTGTGGAGTGGCAATGAAAATGGGGCACTTAGGCAGCATGTTTTTGTGTGAATGTGCTACGTGTCCTACCTCTGGGTCTTCTCATCAAGAACTTTGTAATATCTTTCTTGAATTGCATGATGAAGCAATTCCTCCAAGCAGATTCTTATTTTGAAGTTTTTTGATATCAGCTTGCATCTTAGTCAAGACACTTAGTCCTAATGGAGAGGAAGTTTTTCTTACTTGTAAGCATATGTCTTTGTTGAATGTAAATCTTGCTCCTTCATTACAGTCTATGATCTCTCGTACAAAAGTTGCGTGTGGCAGTGGGTCGCGCATCGTGGGTACTGGACAGAATCTGTTTAATGGGTTATCTCCTTGGAGGGCATCAATGGATATTGAAGTTTTCCCGAAGAATTTTGAAGAAAATCTAGAAACATCAAGAGGCCTCAATCTTAGGAATCTATTCTACTCAGAGCAGACATTCATAATGGAATTGAGGTTCACTTCTAAAAGTCCAGCCAATGAGAATCAAGAAAATTGACCAAGCTGTTGAATATCTTCACTTTGCTGTCCACAAGAAGGATTACAAGATGAGCTTTCAAAATGTAAAATCTGAAAGAAAAGGCACTAGGGATTTTTTGTTGATAAAGGTGTATTTCTTCATGACGAGGGAACCGTGGTATTTGTCATATTCTATTATCTTTGAAGCAAAATTGGGGAGGAATTTTATTCTTGCCTCTGACTCAAAATTGCATATAATTAATTATACAATTATCATTTCTACTAGAAGTGAAGAAGGCTTGTGTATGGGAATTGTGGCAGCTGAAGAACTTTTCTTAGTTCTTCACTATTGGGGGCATGCATTCTTGACACTAAAGTGGTGCTGAATGCAGAAGATGCATTGTTTCAGATCATAAGGAAAGGCAACACAATTCTCTCCAGAGATTTTACTTTACTCGGTCCACAGATTGACTGTTGTGCCCCCAACCAGTGTTGTGGTTGACAAATCACGCATTAAGGTGGAAGTAAATCCCACATTAAGGTGGAAGTAAATCCCGCATTAAGGTGGAAGTTCAAATTAACAATCAGAGAGAGGTTCACAAACTGGGAACTGTGAAGCCAAGGAAAGGGAAAACTTTGAAGACCAAATTCTTAAGCTCAACCTTGAGGACAAGACAAGACTGATTTTCAAGAGGGCGGTATTGTTAGTAACTTATGTCTAATGGCCTTATCAGACATGGTGGTTATATTTTCATGGGCTTAAATAGATTGAGCCAGAAATTTTTCTAGTTATGAAAGGAATTTTAGATGGAATGACTTGGGTAAGAGGGGCAAGGGAAATTTAAGAGGATGAAGTAGAATAGAGTTGGGCATTCAAATGTTTTCTTTTGAGTGTTGAGACTCAAGACTAGCTAAAAGCTAGGGAATGTAGTTATGACCCTTGTACAGATGATTTCCTCTGGGTTTACCTTTTCATTTCATTTTAGTTATATATTATCATATTTCAGCTTTCTTTCTTCTTCTTTATTTTGTTGAGTACTGTGGTTGTAACATGCTGCAACTGTAAAATGAATTTGGATGCTTTTGACTCTCCCAAATGCCTCAACTATCTTGTGCTTTTTGGTTGAGCTGTGATCAAATATGAATCCTGAGATAACTTACTTTTCCAGTTTTAGTTAAATATTCCTTTCTCTATGTTAAGAAGTGGCTAAATACTGTACTGATCATATAAAAACTAATCTTAATGGATGATGGTTATTTATTGCATTTTATATTATATATTTATATGTTGAACTTGAGGCCTCACAATCATGTAGAGTAAAATATTTCAATATTCTTTTACTCTGTAACTGCAGACATTGAATGGGTCATCTTCAAATCTCTCCGACCCCTCAGGACGCTCTTTTTCTCTCTCTTTCTCTGCACAGTCTGGTGGTGGCTCTCCTGTTTTTCATCACGGTGGTATGCTGTTTGCTGCAAGGATCAATTCTTTATGTTCTCAATATTAAATTCTCCTATATTAGCAAACTCTCTTTCACAGGAAATATTCAGGGATTGCACAACATTCATGGAAATTTCAATAATCCTAACTTGCCTGGTTCACTAGGATCACGAAATACAGTCTTGAATAACATTCCTCCGACTGGGGTGCAACAAGCTGCGGGAAACCTTTCTAGTCAACGGTTTGCTTCAAATAACCTTCCGATTGCTCTTTCACAGGTGAGGTTTTACTTTTACATTATGCATATGATTTTTTGATGCTAAAGAATGTGAGTACGGAGTTGAAAATACATTCAAAGGAGAGAGAATTAAAAAAACCATTATAACATGCAGAAAGAGAACTAGCAAGTTCAATGATATTTTGAAATTTGAACCATCTAAACATGTCTATATCACGACTTGTGGTGAACTCCTTGTTTGTTGTCTTCTGATCTACAGATTTCTCACAACAGTGTGCATGGCCATTCGGGGCTTCCAAATAGAGGTGGTATCAGTGTTGTTGGCAACCAGGGGTATAGTAGCAGCAACAACGGAGTTGGAGGTTCTATCCCTGGGATTCTTCCAACCTCTGCTGCAATTGGTAATCGGACTGCTGTTACAGGTTTGGGAGTGTCTCCTGCTCTGGGTAATGCAGGGCAGCGGATTACAAGTTCTGTGGGGAACATAGTTGGTGGCGGAAACATGGGCAGAAACATTAGCTCAGCTGGAGGACTCTCTGTTCCTGGTCTTGCTTCTCGCCTAAATTTAACTGCCAACAGTGGTTCTGGAAATCTAAATGTGCAGGGACAAAATAGATTGATGGGTGGTGTGCTTCAGCAAGGTGCTTCACTATGCATTTTCATTTCAATCATGGGTCTCTTCTGTAACTAGTGCTTTAGTGTTTGAGATGTGCATTGGAATGCCTTTTGGATAACATTATTAGTTGCTGCTTCAACTCACTTAAATTTTGTCGCAATATATGTGAAATTATTGGTTTTATGGTTTTCAAAGTTTTCGTGTTATCCTAACATTCAGTTTAAATTAAAAGGAATTTACACAAAAGAATGAAAAAAAACCCTAGGACAGAGAATTTTTAAAAAAATGCTCTCTCCCCCTTCGTTTCTCAGTTACGGTTCGGTTCAGCCCTTCCTTAACACATCCCTTTGAGCTTTCATTTCCGTCGTTCCTCACTTGCGGCCGGTTTTGTTGGTCGCATTGCGATGCAAGCCAGGTCCAGTGGGTTTCCGTCTAATGCGTTAAAGCCCACGTTTAGAGAGGATGGGGTTAAGATCGAGTTCAAGTTGTTCTCGATTAAGTTGGTAAACAGAGGCGGCACGTTTCGATGGACTGAAAGAACTAGGAATGCGACATACTTCCTGGACTTGGATCGAAGCGAGGCTCGTTGGTGCAGCTTCAAAATCAGAAACTTCATTCTTAACCCTCATTCATGCTCGGACTTCTACCGATTCAGGGGCTGCAATGCAACGATCGTAGCACAGAGATTTGTCAATAGAAGAGGACGTTTCCTAGAGGTTTCCAGATTTAGCGATAACGGGAAGAAACAGAACATAATCATTCCTAGTGGGTTAAAGCAACAAGGATGGATTAGGATTTCAGATATTCTCGCTAACTTACTGTCAGGGAGACCGTTGTCGTCGGGCCACAAGTATGTTCAGCAAGGTACTGTTCCTATCTCAATTACTCGGAATCAGCAGATAGCAAAGGTTGAACAACGGGTCCTTCATCAAGATTTGTTGAAGGGCAAGGATGTCAGTTGCTGTAATTCATCAGAGAAGAATTGGAATGAAGCCATAATCATTACTAGAGGCAGGGTGAATGTGTCTTGGGACCAGGTTGCTAGGGTTATAGGTCAAGATGTTAAGAGGAGGATCGAAATTCATCCGTTCCAAGCTAACAAAGCGGTTTGGTGGCCTGCGCATCAGAAAGAATGGGAGTACTTTACCCAACTAAAAAGAGGTTTCTTCGATGGTGGTGTGGCATTAGATTTTGAGAAGTGGAGACCAGATATCAATTCATCGAACTCGGTTCTCAGTTGTTGCAACAGCTGGATCAAGATTGCAGGGTTACCTTGGCACTTATGGACATTAGACATCTTCAAGGTAATCGGGGAGCAATGTGGGGCCTAGTGGAGGTCAGTAACAACACTAGACTCCTTCGCGATCTAGGGGCTGTGAAGATTAAGGTCAAAGGAAAAACAGATGGTTTTATTTCCAGCAAAGTCAGGGTGCCAATCAACGGGGTCATCACGGATTTTACTATCAACGTTGACACTTTCGATATTAAGGCTTACGAGCTTTACGGAAAACAGACCTATGCTCAAGCATTGATCAATGGTAAGAGGATAACGGTTGGCGGGGGAACCAAAAATAATAGCAGGGACAAGATGGAAAATGGAGAGCCAACACTTAGCCACTCGGAACGAAGCGATGACTTGTGGGGTCCAGGGCAAACAAGCAGAGCAGAGGCTGAGGTCAACGATACAAGAGTACCGACAGTCAATCACAAGGGTAGAAAGGTAGTTAAAATTTTGCGACGGATCTCACCAAAAAAAAGAGGATTTTACAAGATCTCCTATTCACTCTTTATCCGATGGACACGGTGAGGAAAAGGAACCTACTAAGACAGCTGAGGGACAACTTTCACCTACGAATTCCTATGGACAGCTCATGTTTCAACAATTCAATTACAAAGATTTTGACTTCTTTGGAAGAGGGGGGCGAGGTGATAGATTATGATCGAGTAATGGAGGATTTGAGCAAGCCAGGAGATTGTGAGCCAGATGACACAAACGATTTTGACTTGGAACATCCTGAAGATGACCAATTGGAAGACGGTTTTGACTCCACAGAATCGAGCAGCCTCTTCTCTTCTCAATCCGAGTTGCAGACAAATAATGATATAGTAGAAGTGGATATCCATGGGTTGTTTCCTCAAGACGATGATAGGTAGCCTTCCAATCAACCATCGATTCACGGTAACACTAAACCTCTAGTGGGTAAGGTACTTTCTTGCTTCCCTTAATCGTATACTAAGCAACCTTTTTCACTTCACTCTTTTTTCCCCGCGTCTTTCATTGCTTTGGGTCAGTCTAGTGGGTTTTTAGGAGGGGGCCAATCAATTGTTTCTGACAATCCGGGGTCCGAGAGACCTACTCAACCGGGATTTGGAAGGGAAGTAGAACTTCATGCATCAAGGAATCCACAGAAAGATGTCATTCATCCGGAAGTTGAAAAAGGATGTGATCAAAGCTTCGGGTAAGCTTAGCAGAGAGCTCGTTAGGTTGCAGAGCGGAGTCAACTATGAGAAAGGATTGACTTCGAAGGGTTACACTCGTTTGTTATGAAGATTTGTTCCTGGAATATTAGAGGGGGATGGTCCTCACGAAGAAGGGAATTAGTGCGTACGGTTATCCTCAAGGAAAACCCGGACATCGCGTTCTTAGAAACCAAAAGTATTACAGTTGATCGGCGGTTTGTATCAAGTCTGTGGAAGTCTAGATATGTTGATTGGGTGTGTTTACCAGCGGAAGGAAGATCGGGTGGCATCCTAGTGTTGTGGGATCCTCGAGTGGTTGAGGTGCGCGACAATCTAATTGGGAACTACTCGGTTTCAATTCAAATTCAGCGTCAAGATGATATCTCTTGGTGGTTCTCCGCAGTTTATGGCCCATGTAATCCGCGACATAGAGAGATATTTTGGGAGGAATTAGCAGGCTTGCGCACAATATGCGGAGACAGATGGTGTGTAGAAGGTGATTTTAACGTCGTTCGAAATTTGGATTTAAAGTTGAATAGCAATTCCTTCACAACAAGTATGCAATGCTTTGATGCTCTTATTGAGGAGTTGTGTCTTCATGATCCCCCTTTATTGAATGCAAAGTTCACTTGGTCCAACTTCAGAGAAAGCCCGATTTGTTGCAGATTAGATATATTCCTTTTATCCGAGGGATGGAAAGCCATTTTCCCAACGTTTAGACAGACAGTGCTTCCGAGAATAACTTCTGATCATCACCCAATCGTATTGGACACTACGAGGTTCAAATGAGGACCATCACCGTTCAGATTCGAGAATGTATGGCTGTCACACAACAATTTTCGAGAGTCCCTTGCAGTGTGGTGGAACACTGGGAATACACAGGGTTGGGCAGGCTTTAAGTTCATGATGAAACTAAAATAAACAAAAAAAAGTCTCAATTTGGAACAAGGAGGTCTTCGGTAATCTTAATCTCAAAATTAAAGAGTTGCAATTCAAGGTCTCTCACCTAGATGCGACAGAGGAAGCCGGTACTTGGTCAAGCGAATTTCAGGAGCAGCGTCGGGATGCAAGAAGCGAGTTGGAAACTTTAACAATCCGGAAACTGCAGATGGAAAGTCAAAAGGCCAAAGTTAAATGGCTGAAAGATGGGGATCAAAACTCAAAGTTCTACCACTCGTTGAAAAACAAAAGAAACAAAGCTATGATAGACAAGATCGAGTTGGATGATGGGTCTTTACTTTCAGATGATTCAGAGATTGAGAAGGCAATCATTGATTACTATAAAAGATTTTACAGAAAATCAGAAGGAGATGGATCGGGTTTAGAGGGGTTGGAATGGATGCCGATAGATTCTTTCGATGCCGCAAAGCTGGATGAGCCATTCTCCGAGGAGGAGATTAAACGTGCAGTGCTTCATTGTGATGGAAATAAGGCTCCGGGACCGGATGGGTTCACACTAGCTTTTTTTCAAAAAAGTTGGGATACTGTTAAGGATGATCTCTTCAAAGTTTTTGCTGAATTTTTCGAAGACGGCATCGTAAACGGAATTACCAATGAAACCTACCTGTGCCTAATTCCAAAAAAACAAGAGGCCGTGAAGATCAAAGACTTTAGACCGATCAGTCTAATCACCAGTTTGTACAAAATTTTAGCTAAAGTATTAACTGGCAGATTGAAGGAGGTGATGAGCAAAACTGTGGCGGAGAACCAATGTGCTTTCATTCATGGAAGACAGATTACAGATTGTTGCCTCATAGCCAACGAAGTCGTCGAGGAGCATAGAAGGAAAAAGAAGAATGGTTGGATCTTGAAAGTAGATTTTGAAAAAGCTTACGACAATGTGGATTGGAGATTTCTAGATTTCGTGCTTGAAAAGAAGGGTTTTGGAGTTAAGTGGAGGAAGTGGATTAAGGAATGTGTCTCGAATGTCTCATATTCAATTTTCATTAATGGGAGACCGAGGGGGAAGTTCAAAGGGGAAAAGGGCCTAAGACAAGGGGACCCTTTATCCCTTTTCCTCTTTAATCTAGTGATTGATGGGCTAGAGAGAATGGTGGATCAGGCCAAGTCTACAAATGTCGTTAGAGGCCTCGAGGTTGGGAGAAACAACGTTCAAGTTTCACACATTAAATTTGCGGATGACACTCTCTTCCTCGTTCAATCTGAGCAGCATTTGAAGGCCGTCGTAGAAATCCTTAAATTGTTTTGTTTAAAATCGGGGCTGAAAATTAATTTTGAAAAGAGTTCCTTGCTTGGCTTGAATCAATCGGATGGGGTGGTTGATGGCGTGGCTACGGCAATTGGATGCAAGACAGAAAAATGGCCTATTAAATACCTCGGAGCACCTTTGGGAGGAAACCCAACTACATTGGAATTTTGGGGACCGGTAGTTTCCAAGATGTCCTTGAAGCTGGCAAGTTGGAAAAAGGCATTCCTATCTAGAGGTGGTAGATTAACACTGATTCAGTCAGTGTTAAGTGCTCTACCTACATACTTTGTGTCATTATTCATGGTCCCAAACCGGGTGGCGAAGCAAATGGAAACATTGATAAGGAATTTCTTGTGGGATGGGCCTGATGGGGAGACGCATTGTCACGTTATTAACTGGACACCGGTATGCAAACCGAAAGACAAAGGAGGTTTAGGCTTAGGTAACATCCGGTTAAGGAATAGGGTATTACTCGGGAAATGGTGGTGGAGAAGCGCGGTCGAGGAAAGTCCTTTGTGGAAAAGAGTTGTGGGTAGCATTTACGGGCTTCAAGACAATGGTTGGGATTTAAGAATGGCAAGAAACACAACGTTTAGAAGCCCGTGGAAGTATATCTCTCGGACCCATTGATGAAGAAAATCAAGATCACCTGTATTTGGATCAAGGTCATGTAACATTTGGGATTTGAATGGACCTTTCCTCTCCATTCAAGAGACATGTTCGTTATGGAGCACGTTTATCTAAAGGGAAAGGGCCTTGGACACTTTTGGCGTATTATTGTACCTTGCTTATTTTGGTCGGTATGCCTGGAGCGCAACAACAGACTTTTCAACGACTTAGAAGAGTCTTCAGAGAATTTGTGGGAGACAATTAGACTCAGAGTGGCGAGATGGACACTAACCATACCCTCGTTTCAGCATTTACTATTAACAGATCTTGTTAGGATCGGTGTTTTATTTGTTCATGACTTGATCCTGGTTTACATTTCACGTCGTGGATCGTGGATCGCTCGTCCACTACGCTTTGTAAACTTTTACTATTTATTATTAAAATAATAGTTTCTTAACAAAAAAAAAAAGGAATTTACACGTTTAAGTAAATCTGACAATTGATTGGCTTGGTTATGGGATCCCAATTTTGCTTCAAAGTTGTGTCATGAATTGTAGAAGTACCCATTTATTCATTAATTAGCACACCAATTGGTATTCAGTACTGTGACATGAATAGTAGAAGTATAATTTATTCATTAATTAACTCAACGACGGATTACTATCCTGTTTAGAGTATATGTTTAAGGTGCGTTCGTTGGATATATATGATTAAGTTCTGTTGTCACAAAAGGATAGATTCTGCCATTTAATTAGGTGTGATAAAATATGAAATTGTAATGAAATGTTGCTAGACCTTAGTGGACAGTCCTTCAATCACTAATTTTCGGTCTTTTTTCTCATTCTTCTTTCATTTTATTTTTTCGTACTTCCTTTTCTACACCCTCAACAAGATTGAATCACCCTTTCCAGCTGAATTAATGAATTTGTGGTTGATCATGTTTGCGGAGGAGGCATATATTGCCACAATCACCACAATTGCTGCCACTAGCCTCCATCATGACCTGCGACCATGTAACTGTTCTCCATGATCCACTTAAACCATCATAGCCTCGAACCACCTTTCATTTCCTCTTTGTCATTTTCCATTGCACTCAACCTTTAACTACAATGGTGATAGTGTAGATAGAGGAGGGGTGGTTTCAACTGTTGTGTTGGTGAATTTGTGCGGGCCAGTAGAGCTTGTGCTTCTATACTTTAAGCAAAGGGGTATTAAGGCAAACAGCATTACTTATCAAGAACACTATACAATTTTTTAACAAGAATTCCCGTCTCCATAATGTGGCAATTTATCAACAAATTTGTGTCTACAATGGAAGCTTGGTGAGCTACAGTCAACCTAATATAATATATAAAGTGAATACTTAGTAATCCAACATTTATACCACAAACCGACTTCACCCGTATGTATTTTAATATTTTGGCAAGTAAAAACAGTCATCATTGTCATGCGTAGCCCTGATGTGGCTCTATGATTGAAATGTGGGCTTTTTATTAAGTTTAAAATATTTAAATTGTATCATTGTCATCAATTATAGTTTTTTTGCATCGCAACACGCACTCGGAGTCAGATCTGTTCCGTTTTTTGTTACCATGACTTGGAAAGTGTGATGGTTGTCATTCATGTCTTGTGTGGTTGCAAGCATGGTGGCACAATGGTCGAAACATGTTTAAGAAGCTATTCAGCTTAAAATATTTGAAGTGAGTAATTAGTAACGGTTATAGTTTTTGTTACAACAGAAATCACTTGATTTTACTGTTTTTGTTACAACAGAAATCACTTGATACTGCATAATAAAAATGTTGATATGTTTGCTACTAATTTTCTTGTATGCTAAAACACTACCGACTCTGCAATCATTTGCTGCTACTTATTTATAATTTTACGAAGTAGTAGGATGTTGTGGATGCAAAAGTACATGAGATACGAATTTCACGTGCATAACTTTTAATTAACTTTTAATGTGTATATTTTGAATCAATCAGTTTGATGATATTTATATTAGGTGAGAGTATAATGCTACTTGCTTAACGACTGCAATTCTGACAGTTCGGGTGTTCAGGTTCCCCACAGGTACTATCCATGTTAGGAAACTCCTATCCTGGTGCTGGTGGTCCCTTATCTCAAAACCTCGTTCAAGCTGTCAATAATCTAAATAGTATGGGTATCTTGAATGATGTGAATACCCATGATGGTGCCTCTTTTGATATCAATGATTTCCCTCAACTGACTAGTCGCCCTAGTTCGTCTGGAGGTCCTCAAGGACAACTTGGTAACTGAGCGTATATATTTATTTTATGTTACTTTTTTCTGCTGATGTGTTTCTGCTATAAGATGCGATATAAACCCATCTTTCAGGGTCCCTGCGGAAACAAGGTCTTGGCCCTATTGTTCAACAAAATCAGGAGTTCAGTATTCAAAATGAAGATTTTCCAGCATTACCTGGATTTAAAGGTGCCCATATATGTTTATTTCAATCTTATCAACAAGAAAAGTTAATCCATGTAATTAATTGTCATCAAACAAGTTAGTCAAGTAAGAAGAACAGGCAATAAGGAGAGATGAAACTTTTATATTGTTGTTGGGTTGTTGTTTGTCTATTACGTCAATTGGTCTTTAACTCATTTAGTCTGAGATCTCAGCTATCCTTCTTGGATTCTTCCAACTTTGGGTATGGAATACCACTACAATCTTCCAACTTGCCTTTTGGTGTTGAAGACCTTGAAATTTGTTTACCCAGTTATAAATGTGTCATTCAACATTTTTTCTTTTCACATTTTGAAGTTTATATTTTCTCTTTGCTTAAACAAAAATTGGCTTTATAAAAAAACATATATATATATATATCTTTGAATTAGAATATATCCCATAGAAAACTTTCGACGAGGCTTTGGTTGTTGCTTGTCATTGCTTGTCTTTCTTTCTTTCTTTCTTTTTTGAAGCGTTTTGTTGTAATTGGGAAGCAATGTACTTGTTATTTTCAAATTTAACCTTTTGGCCAATATATCCTCCGCACACTTTTATAGTATAATTTGTTAGATGGATTGAATGTAATCTAAAACTGTCGCACAAATATGTCCTGAAATTTCAGCAATTCCGGTCTTCCAATTTTGTTCAACAATCAACATTTCACAGTCTGTTGCTGTTCTGTTCTGTTTATCTACATCATTGAACTGGTCATCTTTTTTTAGCATACAGATTAACTTCTAATTTTGATGTTTATGATATCATATGTTCGGAATATCTTTTCTCATTTTTTCGTTCATTTAATCACAATTTCATTTGCAATTCTTATTCATGCATAACTATCTTGATTCGGATTTATTCATTTTAATCTGAAATTGGCCCTCTGAAATGGTTATCGATCTGACACAATTATAATGGACACAATTATAATGGATGTATTTTCCAGATAAAACAGATAGACCGACAGGGTATCATTGTCTTTTGATACATAATAGTATGCAACTTTTGAAAAAAAGATTCTCACTAGTAACCTGTCGGCCTTTTCTATTACTGTAGTATGGCCTTTAAAACTTCGGTCGGAATCCTGGAAAAACTTCTGGGTCGATTTAGCGATATTTTTAACATGTTTTTAGATTTTAAGCAGGTGGCAATACTGATTATTCAATGGACCTTCACCAGAAAGATCAACTTCATGATAGTTCTGTATCCATGATGCAACCTCAACATTTTTCTGTAAGAAATTTACTGATAGATGTGCATTTGGATTAACTATCATCTCCAGTCTTCCTCAATCCATTTCAAAATGCAGATGGGGCGATCTGCTGGTTTCAATTTTGGGCCAACATTTTCATCTCATCGACCACAGCAGCAGCAGCAACATGCTTCAGCCAGCGGCACTGGTGGACCTTTTTCGAATGTGAATAATCAGGATCTACTCCATTTGCATAATTCAGAAATGTTCCCATCATCAAATTCCAACTATCATGCGCAGGTGTGCCTTCTGGCTCTTAAGTTGATATTCAACCTAACCATAAGGTGTAAACATAAACCTAACCAATAATTTAGTATCTTAAAATTTGTTTTCTAAGTGTTAATATTATTATTTGCTCTAGCAATGTAACTCAGTTTGTATGTATTTTACCCAGTACTTTTTCTTTGAAGCATGGGAATAACAGAAAAGATTTATATGGATATCTGCATGAAAATTTTGTTTGCTACCCTTGTCAGCTTTCTGATTAAATTGTGTTCTGTAACAAGACTCATATCTCATAGTTTTTTGATCAAATTTATCAAACAATCAGTTAAGAATGTGTGAATTGTGAAGGAATATTTTCACAAGTTTGTAGATGACATTGTTGTCTCCTTGCTATTTTGTTACAGCTAATGTTTTGTACGATAAAATGCATTTTGAATTGTCATTTTACATTATCCAGAGTGGTGCACCACAAGGCATGGGATTGAGACCTCTGAATTCTCCTAGTTCAGTGTCCGGCATAGGGTCATACGACCAACTTTTACAACAATATCAGCAGCATCAGGGTCAATCCCAATTTCGACTTCAGCAAGTTCCTCCCATTAGTCAACAATATAGGGAACAGGGAATGAAACAAATGCAGGCTTCACAGACAGCTCCTGACCTTTATGGTTTGCATGGTTTGTTAAATGTGATAAGGATGAGTGACCCGGATTTGACGTCTCTTGCACTTGGAATTGACCTAACTACACTAGGATTGAACTTGAATTCCACTGAAAATCTCTACAAGACGTTTGCTTCCCCTTGGGCAGATGAGCCTGTCAAAGGAGATCCAGAATTCATTGTGCCACAATGTTACTATGCTAAACAACCGCCACCCCTAAGTGTGAGTTTACCCAATATTCTATTTTCTATCTGCTTTACTTCTATCATTTTCATTTTGCTGAATTTTTTTGGGTTGGCATGCAGCAAGTATACTTCTCAAAGTTCCAATTAGACACATTGTTCTATATTTTTTATAGGCAAGTCTTCTTTCGATCGCCAAAATTATTTTTTTTTATCAGTGACATAAATATGACATTTGTTACCTCTTATGGATCTTATGCAGTATGCCAAAGGATGAAGCCCAACTATATGCCGCTAATGAATTGTATGTTCTATGCTATGAATTTATGCCATTTTCTTGTTTGCTGACTTGTTTCTTCTTCTGTTGCTGTTTTTAATGTTGGCCATTAGCAACTTTTGTTTTCTTTGTTTATACTTTTTAATTGTTGTGGATTGAATAGGCTCAGCTATCATGGTTGATTCTGATTTTGCTGCACTGTTTCTCAGATATAACAGAAGCTGGTTCTATCACAGGGAGCACCGTTGTTGGTACATGAGGGTTGCTAATATGGAGCCTCTTGCAAAGACAAACATATATGAAAGGGGCTCTTATATTTGTTTTGATCCAAACACGTGGGAGACAATTCGCAAGGTTTGAGATTCTCTTCCTGTTACATTTTTCACTCCTCTGTTTTGTCAGTTATTGAAACTGAAAGAATATCTTGTTTATCAATGTAACTCATACGAGCCTCAGCCCCAACCAATCGGGATTTTGCAGGACTCATTTTTCAACATTTTCTACCCTCTTTGATTCCGGATCAATCAATTTATCTTCAAAATCTTTAAGTTGTATGAACCAAGTGCCATTGATAATTATTTATTGTAGTTGAACACATTTGACTGGATAAATTTTTGCAGGAAAATTTTGTTCTTAATTACGACATGTTGGAAAAGAGGCCAGCTCTACCTCAACATTAGCAAATGCATTTGTTTACAGTGTAAATCTTCTGGTTCGACGTGTTTTATAGAGCAGGAGTATGATTTTAGTTCTATATTGTTTTCTGTAGTTCCTTGGTGTTTTTGTTGTCGAATTGAACATTTCAAGCATGATAGATCAGTTTTTGTGGATTCTTTTTGTCATTTTTGTTCTCGTATTAAACTTTGGAACACATTGACAAACCAAGGTACTTTTACTAATCTCTTTGTTAGATTTAGTAACAATTCAACCGTATTCTGTAGTGATATGTTGGTAAATGTTTGATAAAATTGATTTACATATATGCATTTTCATAAATGCCTTAGCAATACCTTTTTTTCTGAAAAATGTACACGTACTTGTAACTTCATCTGATTTGAATTGATTGAAGTTCAGCATGCTTTATAATTATTGTAGGTCTCTTATGAATGCGAGATGATATCACGAATCTATATCAGTGAGACGGGTTAAAATGATTTATATTTATATTGACTTTTTCCATTGGTTGGGTCGGGTAGGAATTGACCTGTTTAACGGTTTTATGTGAGTTTGTGTTATTATATTTATGTCTGGCTTTGTAATATTTTAAAGTTCACCATTTTATTTCATGTATTAAGTTACATTAGATTATTTCTAATTTTTTTTTGCAAATATGTTTAATTTTTGTGTGTGTGTATTTGATTGGTGAATGAACGGATCAAAAGATACTAATAAACATAACTTGCATGATATTCCGTGTGCCTTCCCTACAACATTTTATTTGAGAATACGGTGTAAACTAACCCATAGCTGAGTTTTACGTGATGGCAACATTAGCAAGCCACCATGCATCACATCATGTGATAGTCCGGTGAGTCTGTCTGTGGATGCCTGAGAATGAACGAACCAATCGATGCGTATCATTGAATCCAATCATCTTTAAACCTATACTTCCAGCCAGGCGCAAGCCAAAATCGTCTTCTGCCCCAACACTTCTTTTATCAAATAAGACACTCTTTGAAGCTTTGTTTGGTTCTTTCCCTTCTTATTTCCATCTACGGGTTTTGGGTTGCCTGTGTTATGTTTCAACCTTGCCCAAGGGAGATAAATTTGTCCCTCGAGCAAGTGCTTGTGTCTTCCTTGGATTCCAATACCCAAAAAGGATACAAGGTTCAAGATCTCAACACCAAAAAGATTTTTGTTTCCAGGGACATCATATTTAATGAAATTGTATTTCCTTTCTCACGTGCCCAGCTACTGAGCCTGTATTTTCCAACCTAGATGTGCCCATTTCTATTCCCGAACCCGTACCACCGTCTTCCCAACCACAAGCACCTACTCCTGGTCTTGTCACCTGGCCTATTAGACACACTACTCGCATTTCCAGACCACCGATTTGGTCTCATGATTACGTTTGTTCTCAATCACAGTCATATCCCTCTCATATTCATTCACTCTCCAACTATGTTCAGTATACTGGTTTGTCCTCTGCATATAATGCTTTCCTTTTCTCCTTATCTTCCATAAAAGAACCATCCACCTACCATGAGGCAATTCTTGATCCCCGTTGGCAGTCTGCTATGGACCTCGAGTTACAAGCTTTGGAAAGTAATCACACATGGGAGATTGTTGATCTCCCTCAAGGAAAATTCCTATCGACAATAAGTGGGTCTATAAGATTAAATACAATCCGATGGCAGTGTGGATCGGTTCAAAGAACGTCTTGTTGCTAAAGGTTACACTCAACTTTATGGTGTGGATTTTCATGAAACCTTTTCCCTAGTGGCTAAGATTGCCACAGTTCGATGCCTTCTCAGTGTTTCTGTCATGTTTAGCTGGCCCTTATACAATATGGACGTCACAAATGCGTTTCTCTAAGGTGATCTTGATGAAGAGATTTACATGGTCTTTCCTAAAGGCTTTCGAAATCAGGGGGAGCTTCATGAGGGACTTTGAAATAAGAAGGAGATTCAAAGCAATAAGGTGTGTAAGTTGATGAAATCCCTATATGGTCTCAACCAAGCTTCAAGACAATGGAATATTAAATTCACATCAATCTTGAATGAAGCCGGTTTTTTTCAATCAAAGCATGACCACTCACTGTTTGTTAAGAAAGAGCAAGATTTTGTTACCATATTACTGGTGTACGTAGATGATATAGTAATCACGGGTAATCACGAGGAATCAATCCAAACACTCAAGAAGCCCCTAAACCTGCACATCAAAGTTAAAGATTTGGGAACATTAAGATACTTTATTGGCATAGAAGTTGCTAGATCAAAGGAAGGGATATGTTTGAACAAGATAAAATATGCTCTTGAACTCATATCAGATGCGGGCCTATCTGTTGCAAGTGTTTGTGATAATCCTATGGAACAAAATGGTAAGCTTACATCAAAAGACTTTGATGATAGTGCAGGCCAAGATACTGGTGTCGATCCTCTGTTGGAAGATGTTAGTGCATATCGAAGATTAGTCGGTCGACTCATATACCTCACAGTGACAAGGCCTGATATTTGTTTTGCGGTACAGACACTAAGTCAATTCATGAACAATCCTAAGACATCGCATTTGTAAGAAACATTAAGAGTGTTGAGATACATAAAATCTGCACCTGGCAAGGGAATCCTACTCTCGGCACAGTGTTCTTTCTCATTGACAGCCTATTGCGATTTTGATTGGGGAACTTTTCCCATGACTAGAAGATCCATAACTGGATATTGCATTAAGCTGGGAGGATCCTTGATTTGCGTGGAAAACTAAGAAACAAGCGACTCTATCAAGGTCTTCAGCTGAGACAGAGTATAGATCGATGGCTAACACGACGTGTGAAGTAGTTTGGTTGGTCGGTATTTTAATTGAGCAAAACTCAACATCAAAATCTCTTGTTCAAGCTTGGAATGGTGAACTTATTCCAAGTTTGAGGAAAAGTGTTAAGTTGTGTTTTAAATTATTAAAATGCACTTTGAGATGATACTTTTATTCGTATATAAGTAGGGTAGTTATCAATTAATAGGAGTAGCACATTATTGGAACTTTGAGCTTATCTTCTCCATTTTTTGCTGAACCACACGATGTGCTCTCTTTTCTTTCTTTTTCAATTTCAACACCTTATACCATGCATCTATGGGAATGCCATACTCCCAATTTAATTCAAGATATGAGTCTTGCAATAATCCAGATATCATCCAAAAGTAGGGATCGATAACTTTTGGAATATTTATGGTCGTGCAATCACAACAAATATTCTACTTCAGAGGGCAACTTCTTGTGCATATATATGGAAAAAAAATTAATATATATAATTTGCTTCGACCTTTATAAGTTTCGATACAAAGAGAATGGTTCACTAAAATTATATTAAAGTATTTTTTTGGTTTGGATTAAAAAAAATGTAATTCACATAGGTTTGCTATCTCATACTACACGTGGTTCACTTTCCCAATTCATGTATATTTCGATCAAAACCTTCAACTGAAATACTAAATGTGTTGTAATGAAGTAAGATCAAATAGATTTAAAAAAGATTATTTTGAGCCTTCAACAGGATTGTCGGCAGTAATAGGTGTGGAAATATACATGACTATGATTCACGGTTACAGGCTAATACCCTCTTGGGTGCTCTACCTTAGCAGGGAGAGTGGGTAAGATCAATCCTCCATCAATATTTGGATGAAAGAAGAAAACAATATTGGATAAAAATTGCAATTTTATCTAACAATGGTGTTAAAAGTCAAAATGTAAAAACCTTAAAATTAAACGAGATTCGATTCATTCAAAGGAAGTTGCAGTCAATCCCTGAGCCTTTTATTTGGAGCTACTGTTCCAAGAAAAAGTCGGATTTGTTCAATTTCATCACTCAAAGGATAATGTTTCACGGTACTGTTTATTACATAAACCACAACGGGGTATACAAAAGAAAACTGGTAACAATAAAATGCAGGCAAACCAATAACTAGTTCTTCAGAAGCTGGGATTTGTAAATGGAAAAACCAGAGGTGGATGCATTTACCGGCGAAAATCTGATGTAGAAAGAGTAATTTGTAGCAGGCACTAGATATTTTTCATGAACACAAGGAGACCAGCTATCATCTCCACCTATACCCATATGCTTGTGGTCGAGATGCACCTTTATTAAGAGATATCACGAAGAAAAATGTCAACTATTTAGATATCCATAGGCGATTACTGATAAATAATAAAAGGGCCAAAAGAATACCTCGATGTTTTCTCCCTTCACTAGCTCCTCATTGTGTGTCGCTCTTTCAAGCTCTGCTGTGCCATAGTAACTTGCAGACATTTGCATGGGTGGAGACCCTCCATAAATGGAAGCATATATGCCGTGGCCATCCTTGTTTTGAAACGTTACCCACCTAATATCAGCCCTACCAGAACATTCAACAGGCGCAATGTATGGCACATGCATGCTACCGACATCTAGTTCGTATGCTCCAACATGTGCAGCAGCCTTACGATCAGGATAACACTCAAAAGGACCCCTCCCATACCATTTGACCAGGTCCATTGATTTGTCCAAGTGAAATTCTACACCGACACGAGGCAAAGGAGGCAAACTAGAACTTGGTTTTACTTCACATTCAAGTATGACATCTCCAGAACCATAAATTGAGTAAACTAAATCAATCTTATAGAGAATATTAGATGCATCGCATTGAGATGACTCTAAACCACTTGGCATGCCAAGATAAACTATTGCTATTTTGACCAGATTATCTGTCATATTTTGAGCAACACAGCTTTTGGTGACGAATACCAAATCATTCATTTTAGCGCATTTCCACTTTGAAAGGTAGCTTTCCGCCTCACCTCCCTTGTCATTATCTATAGGAGCCCTCCAAAAGCACGGCAGTATACCATTGTACATCACAAGTACTCCATCAACCTTTCATTTATTTCCATACATCAAGTAAATCATGCCAAGATTTTTATAAAAACTAAATGAAAATACCTAATCTAAAAAAACTTTTCCATCAAAAATTTAAATCCTGTATTGCTTTCACTATTACGCTATTGTATAAATATAGAGATCCAGGTGACATATATATTTTCTATTCAGTAAATGATGATTGAAATCTTGAAAACCAGATGCTGTAAGCTACCTTCCAGCTCTCGATAGTTCCAGTTGTTTTGTTAAATTTGATCTCCCACAAATTCTGATTCTTAACGTAAATGGTATCATCGAGAATTTCAGTGAAGATAGCTGCATCTTTAACCTTGATGATCTGAAACGGCAACACTTGTTAAATATTTTGTTATACTTAGAGAATAATAATTACAGTATGATCACCTACATGATTAACAATTTCTTGTTTCGCCGGCAAGAGGACTTGCGAAGTTGAAACTACATGACCACTTTCAGCCCAACGAGTCGAGTGTTTAAGCATTACAGTTATAGTCAAAAATATTTCTGCAGCATCTGAAGTAGACCATAAAGCATACCACGGGCCATCGGTCCACTTTATGTCACAACTTTTTTGAGGTTCAACTTTGTGTACGCTTAGAATTCCAGAACCAAGATCGATACCATCACCATGCACCTTCCAGTGAAACTCCAATGCTTCCGTCGTATCAAAGAAGTGCGTGTTTGTAATCTACAGGAGAAATTTCGGTGTCATATCATTAAATTTGAGAACAAAACCAGGAAATTTGCACGTCATTATTTTGATACCACCTTCATCGTTCCTTCCTTGAAAGAGACTTTGATTGGCTGGTATACGAACTTTACCTCTGAGATTATAGAAAAGATTCTTAAAACATTTGTTAATGAGTACTGATACTATGTCATGCCGAAAGATCAAAACACTCAATTTACCATGCAGAGCAGGATGAGGAGTTCGATCTGGCCATGTAATGCCATTGAGACAAAAGTTTAGATCGTTAGGAGTATCTCCAAAATCACCTCCATAAGCCCAATGTTTGCTACCATCCATGCCCTCCTTTAATAATGCCTACATGGAATTAAAATAAAACTATTTATCATCTAATCCAGTTGGAAACTCTTAATGCAGCAGGGATACATGGCATTGACACACCCCTTCAGTTAAGTTAACTCACAGAATACCCCGTAAGATTTGAATAATTTCATCCTTCCATAATGGAAGTAAAACAAATCCATATTTTGATTGAATGTGATACGCATCTTTAGTAGGTGCCATTGTGAATTTTAAAACCTTTCTGTAATCTCACATAGCTCGCCTGTCATATGGCACCCAGATGGTTTTACTAGATTGATACCTAGAAAATGCTATAATAATTGCTTCAATTCTCCCTTGCCTCTTGAAAGATTTCCTGTTTAAATATATAAACACCACTACCCCTATCAAAGGTAAAAATGGAAACTGAAAAAAGAAGAGGCTCTAACATCTGTTAGTAAGGGGTGCATAACTGCAAGATTCGCCAAATATCAGGAGGATAGAGGCATTGCTGAAATTATTTAAAAATCATGGTTGTTTCTGTTATAAAGTCAAATCTAACGAGTTCTTAATGAATCCATTAAAAAATAGGGATTGTCACAGAACTTAAAACTAAAATCATGGCGATATTGTTTTCGCTAATGAATAAATGTACCGATAATATATTTAATTGTTACTTCAGATTTCTTTCTTTCCATACAAACTGCACAAAATTATGCTACTAAAAGTGAGAGAATTCATGAAAAACATTCACCAAAATCGGACCTGATCAACCCAATCCCAGATGAAACCTCCCTGAAGTCCAAATGTGCTATCAATTGCTTCCCAGTACTCATGAATATTTCCGGTGCTATTTCCCATCGAATGAGAATACCTGCAAATGTTTTGAGCAGTTCAATATGCATGAAAAGATTGGACTGAGAGATTTAATATATCTTAAATGATGAGAGTATCAAGAACTAACTAACATACTCGCATAAAATCAGCGGACGTAATTCAGCTGGATCTTCTGCTATTTTAACCATGTCCCACACACGCATGTACATTGGACACACAATATCCGTTGAAGGTGTTCTAGCTCCGCCACCTTCATAATGGATAAACCTTGATGGATCTTTTCCTCTTATCCAACCTGACAAAAAAATTGTGAAAAAAACGAGAATGCATGAGCTGTTTGGCTAAGACAAGTTTTTACTTGTACAACTCTTAATAGTTTTCTATTTGACTAGATTAAATGCTCTCTGATGAAATAACGATAAATGAGTGATCATGACGAGGAAGCTTGAAGTTGCTCTCAAGTATTTTTAGCAAAAAAGTTTAAATGCAATAATGGAAATTCAACACAAGCATATTTGACATGCATCTGCTCCTACTGATGAATCCTTGGAAGTATCGACTTTCTTCGCACTCCGTGTGTGGAGTAATTTCTTATGTCAATATAGAATAATCCATTTTTAATAATTTCGAGCGCCCTAACGCAAGCGTGTTGTACGCTCGTACAATCTTTTTTATGAGAATTTTAAATTTGATTTTGTTCAATTTTTATATCAAAATTGGCACACTATTATAAAATAAATGCTATACGGTAATCATTAAAATTTTCAAATAGTACATTGATTATTTTAAAATTTCTAGGGGTAAAATTCTAGGGGTAAATGTCAATTGTCAAAATATGAATAGGGGTAATATTGGAAAATAATAAAAAGGTCATATCACAAATCACTATCATTCTCGTGCTTAATAATATAGTTATAGATTTGAAGATACGGTTAACTTCGAGAGAACATTATAGTTCATAAAATAATACCAGCAAGAGCAGAGTGATTAGGGCCATAGCTAGCCTCATTTCCCAATGACCATGCTACAATGCACGAGTGATTTTTGTCCCTCTCAACCATTCCAATAACTCGATCCAACATGGAAGATGCCCAACATGGTTCCATTGTTGGATGCCGCACATTTGGCGAAAGATGAAACCCATGTGTTTCAATATTGGCTTCGTCGATCATGTACATGCCAAATAGGTCACATAACTCATACCATCGTTGATGTTGAGGATAATGGCTGTTTCTGACAGCATTAATGTTATTTTGCTTCATCAAGACCAAATCCTACGCAAATATAACAAAACAAACATGCCAAAAGGGTGGACTTGAAAATGTCTGAAAAGTATGGGAAAAAGGAAGTGGATTTGTTACCTGAACCATGCAGGGCTCCAAGTTTGTTTTCCCAAGACGAGGATGGTGTTCGTGTCTGTTCACCCCTCTTATCATCACTGGTTGTCCATTTACAAGAAGTTGTTTAGGAGCTTTTGTTATTTGTCGTATACCGACTTGGCATGATTCACAATCAACTATATGCCCTGATGCATCTTTTAGGGTGATAACAAGAGTATAAAGATTTGGCTGTCAAAACACAAATAAAAGGATAAGAGAAGCATGGAACAAAAAGCAAAAGTTAAATGGATGGGATTCATTTTTATGCAAGATTCAGATCAAATGTCGTGAGTTTAAAAATGAACAACAAAGTATTTGAGTTTAAAAAAGAACAACATAAAGTATTTATCATTAAAAATGACAGTAGATCAGAAGAGAAAATGCGATTAATAGAACATCATTTGATGCTACATCGAAAACAAAACCACTGGAAAATGAGAAAAAGTTTCCAAGATGCATTTTGATACCATAAGTCATAACCATAGTAAATTTGTCGTTCTATGCACTGAAAAATTTAAGTTCTGAGAACTGATAATGCGTCCAGAAAGTCGCATAAATATACAATATGTTGACATTAAAGTTGGTTGCATGATATAGTTTAACATACAAAAAATATGGTTCATAAAGCTCCTACGATTCCATATATGTGTAATAACTAAACTGTTTTATGTCCTGACATTGTGCAAAAATTGAGAGTCCTAAATAGTTGTGTACTTTCCTTCCACAAACAAGGAATCATGCAATTCAAATTATAACTTTGTAGGTCAAAAGCATCTTACATGCTCAGCAGTCCACAGCTTAGGCATCTGCAATTCTCCTTTAAGATGATACCCTACGAACCCAAGAATATAATCAACAGAGTGAAACATTTTTAGATGAGCCACGCTCGTCGCAAGAAGATTGACAGGTCCATTGCTGGTGTACCAACTTCCAGTGTCGAAAATTTCAGCTTCGATTGTGAAGTTCTCAACAAACTTATCTTTAGCTGTTACAGATGAGTCGTCTATATTCACAGTCGAGTTGTCAATTCTGACCTCAACCTGGATGGTGATTTCGAACAAGTACAAAATGATCATCATACATTTGCCACATATGGTCGTCATAATTATAGACATTCTTCACAATCGCAGGGTTTTGGTGCATTAAGAAATCAGCTGCTAATCTAAAGAGCTGGTTTGCGCATGAAAAAATATCTCCCAACTCATAGTATCCCGTTAATTTTTTACGGCCAGTTATAACAATTTATATGCTTGATAGCTTTCACGGAAAAATTCCTGACATTAGGGGGATGATGAAGCTCCTATATTAGCAGCACCTGAACATCATCATTCCCTAAAAATTAAATTTTCAATGTTTTGATGGCTATTCAATTTAAATTTTCAAGCATATTTCAATAAGAGTCACAAAAAAATCAAGTGGCCAGGAAAGGAATGAGCATGTTTCTAAGGACTCAGACTTTGTTATGAATAATAGAATTTACATTTTATTACCTTCGTCTACGTAGCAGAAACAACTGATTAGGATGTGATGGCTTTAAACTTTTCTTTCCTGAATTCAACTTGTTTGTAAACACTAAGGTTGGGGTTGAGATCATGAGAGATTGAGTATTTTGTATACACTTGTAATATTTCTCTATAATAAAAATTTGCAATAACTTCGTGGACGTGACCTATATTGGGGGAACCGCGTAAATTTTTGTATTCTTGTTGACTGTTTTAATTTTGATATTATATTATCATCATTATCACCATCGCTATGATGTAATTACGTAACAATTGGTATCAGAGCCTTGTCATAAAATTGAATTCTGAGTATAATATGTGGTTGCAGCTTTGTCTGTCTTCCACATCAAAATAGATTTTTTGTAAGGCTAGAGAAGCGATGGCTGGAGGTGAGAACATGATTTTTGTTATGTCGGTTACAGATTAGAGATTATTTATATAGCAAGAAGTTGCATCAACCTTTATCCAGAAAGAAGCCGGAAAAGATGGAGGATGATGACCGGGAGCTCCTCGACCAACCGGTGTTGGATGTAATACGATTGAATGTAATACGATTGAACTTAACGAAGAACGAGGCACATAACGTGGTGGAGGCACAAATCACAGAAGATATGATATCCATTTTATCAGACATGTATGAGAATCCATCATCAAACAACAAAGTACATCTAATGAAAAAGTTATTCAATTTGAAAATGGAGAATGTGCTTTGGTGGCTAAACATATCAATGAGTTCAACACGATTGTTTCTTAGCTAACATCAGTTGAAATTAATTTTGATGATGAGATTCGTGCACTTATTCTTTGGCGTCTTTATCAAATGTTTGGGAACCGATGCGGAACGATTAGCAACTCTGTCGGAAAAAGAAAGCGACAATTCAATGATGTCAAATATCAAATTCTTGTTGAAGAAGTTCGAATGATGGATTCAGGTGAAGGGACATCATCAAAATCTGCTCTAAATCTCGAAAATAAAGGAAGAGACTGGAGTGGTGAAAGGAATTCTAACCAATGACGCGGTAGATCCAAGCCAAGAAATGGGAAAAACAAAAACACCTTTGAAAAGAACTATAAATCAACCAAGAATAATGCAAATGCTATTACTGAAGAGGTACATGATGCTCTATTACTATCCATGGAAAGCCCGACTGATTCTTGTGTTATGGACTCATGACCACTGATAATCGTGATGTATTTGATAATTACATCACTGGCGATTCGGAAAAGTTTTCCTGGCTGATGGAAAATCTTTGGAAATATTTGATACGAGTGATGTCCGTATGAAGCTGTCAAATGGATTTGTCAAGAAAATCAACAAAGTTAGACATGTACCAATATTTTCACGCAATTTGATCTCCGTGGGACAACTCGATGACGAAGGCCATAATGTGACCTTTGGTGAAGGTTCCTAGACGGTGAACAAAGGAGCCATGGTTGTTGTTCGATGAAAGAAAACTGGAACACTTTATATGACTTCCAGTTGCAGAGATATATTAGTAGCCGTGGATGCTGGAGCTAATTTAAGTCTATGACATTATAGGCTTGAGCATATAAGCGAGAAATGAATGAAGATGTTTTTATCAAACGGAAAACTACCAGAATTAAAGACCATTGAACACAAGCTCTGTGAAAGCTGTATCTTTGGAAAGCAATAAAATGTCTATTTTTCAAAAGGCGGTAGAGAACTTAAAGTAGCAAAATTGCAGCTTGTTCATACTCAAGATATTACGTCACAATTATGGACGATTCGAGCCAGAAAGTTTGGTTTTTTTCTGAAAAATAAATATGATGTTTATAAGACTTTTAAAAGATGGAAAATCATGGATGAGAATGAAACCAACTTGAAGACGAAGTGCTTACGATCTGATAATGGTGGAAAATACGAAGATGATGAGTTCAAAACATATTGTGCACATAACGTGATCAAGATGGAGAAAACCATTCCTAGTACACCTCAACAGAATGGCGTAGCTGAAATGATGAACATGACCCTGAATGAACGTTCTAAGAGCATGAGATTGCACTCTGGATTACTAAAATCATTTTGGGCAGGTGCTGTTAACACTGCAACATATCTGATCAACAGAGAACCTTCGGTGCCACTTGACTGCAGGATACCCGAAGAGGTATGGAGCGGCAAAGAAATAAACCTTTCTTTCTTGAAAGTGTTTGGAAGTTTATCCTATGTTCATATTGATTCAGCTGGCAGAACAAAGCTTGATCCGAATCAAAGAATTGTTTCTTTATTGGTTATGGTGTTAATGAGATTGGTTATCGCTTTTGGGATGATCAAAATCGGAAGATCATTTGGAACAGAGATGTAATATTTAATGAGCAAGTATTATACAAGGACAAGTCAAGCATTGGAGCTGGAGATGAATGTCTTGAAGTCAATAAGACCGATGAAGTTCCATCGACAGATATTCATGTGAATGAATCGAAAAGCAATAACCAGGAAGATGAAGAAGCAACTGCACGAGATGATAACCGATGAAGCTAAACATGTGAATACTCCTTTGGCTAGTCACTTTAAACTAACCAAACCACAATAACCAACAATGGAGTAGGAGCAGGTTTATATGAATAAGGTTCTTCATGCTTCTGCAGTCGGAAGTCTCATGTATGCAATGGCGTGCAGTAGACCAGACAAATGGATTATGATGTACTTGAAAAGTACTGCTAGTTCATCTTTATGCTTCAGGAGGTCAAATTTTGGCTTACAAGGTTTTGTCGATGCCGACATAGGTAGTGGCCTAGATGGCAGTAAAAGTACCATTGGTGGTACGACAGTAAGTTGGGTATGGAAGTTGCAAACTATAGTTGCGCTTTCGACTACTGAAGCTGAGTACATTGCAGCTACAAAAATTATTTCCGGAGGAACTGGGTCAGAAGCTTGAGGGGAGGACATTATACTGTGACAATCATAGTGTTATTCATTTAGCAAAAAATCCTGTTTATCATGCTAGGACAAAGCATATACAGATTCGATATCATTTCATCAGTTCAGTATTGGAATATGGAGTCTAGATGCTCCAGAAGATTCCTGGAAATAAGAATCGCACCGATATGCTCACAAAGGCTCACGCCGATATGCTCACAAAGGCTGTGATCATTGACAAACTAAGTTTAACTTTAGCTGGGACTCTATACATAATGAGGAGATATGAGTTGATGCATTAATGGTGTGAAGTCGTAATTGGAATCAAGTCTTCCATGGACGTAGCCTATATTAGGTGAACAACGTAAATTTTTTGTGTTCTTGTTGATTGTTTTAATTTTGATATTATATTATCATCATGATCGTCATCACTTCGACGTAATTATCCAACAAGGTCATATATTAACCTGGACTCATTTTGTTGGAAGAAAACTTTCTTGTCTAGAGGTGGTCGTTTGACTTTGCTTTCAACATTATTGAATGTGCTGCCAATGTATTCCATGGCTCTTTTTAGGGTACCCCGAGGTGCAGCGGAAGCCATGGAGAAGATTATGAGAGATTTTTTGTAGGATGGAGCAGATGGGGATCACCACGGTCACTGGGTGGCTTGGGATCAAGTGTGTAGACCAAATGAGCGAGGTGGATTGAGTATTGGTAAGATATGTTTGAGAAATAAGGCTTTGTTAGAGAAATGATGGGTGGAGATTTTCAAATGAAGGTGAGTCGTTATGGAAGAGGATTATGATTAGCAAATATGGAACACAAAATCACTGTTGGGATGCGGGTATTGCAAGAAGTTGTACATTCAGAAGTCATTGGAAATTTATTTCAAGAATCTATCCAGCTTTTCTTCAGTCAGTGAGAGAGGTGGTCAAGGATGGAGAAAATATTAGGTTCTGGAAAGATGGATGGCGAGATAATTCTTCTTTTCGGGATCTTTATCCGTCTTTATTCTAGATTTCATCAATCCATAATCATCTTATTTCTTTCTTTGCACAATTCAATTCTTCATTCAATTATTCTACTCTTTGAATTTTTATTTTCGGCGGGATCTTAAGGAGGATAAAGTAATTGAATTAGGTTATTTAATCGAGTCTTTAGAGAGGGTCATATTGCTTGAGGCTGAAGAAGACTGGAGGAAGTGGTTTGGGATTCTACTGGTCAGTTTTAGTGAAATCTTTCTTTGACTATTTCTTTTCTAATTATCCTATTTTTCTCTTTATCATACAATTTTGAAATTGTCTATCTCATCCAAAGTGCAAGTATTTTCATGGATTGCAGTACTCGGGAAATAATCCTTGTTTGAGATGTTGCAAAAAAGATTCCATTCATGCTCTCTTTGTCCAAATTGGTGTGTTCTATGTTGGTAAGAGGTGGAGACTTATGAGCATTTGATCATACATTGTCCTTTCTCACGCCGTCTTTGGTTTAAAGCTTTGGCGGAGTTCGGCTTGGTTTGAGTATCTCCTAGAACAACTTGGGATTTATCCGAGGAGGATCTTGGACGGGATTTGGGGAAGAGGGGGCTTTTTGTTTTGGAATTTTGTGGTTCACTATTTGAGCTGGTCTGTATGGATGGAAAGGAACATGAAGATTCAATAGAAGAGTTTTGGTACAAGATTAAATTCAGTGTTTCATTATGGAGCTCGAAGATTGTTGAGTTTAAATCATTCTCGGTCTCAGATTTGTTTAGAAATTGGGTCTACTTGTGTGTTAACCTATTTTGAATTGGAATCAGCGCTCTGGTTCATTTTTTGTAACTAATTCTATTAATCAACATAATATCCTTTTTTATCAAAATAATTTTGTTGTGTACATGCATAACTTAATCGCATGTTTTGGGGAATTGCAAATAGTTTTGAGATGTGTTACAAAATCTGAATTTTTTTGATCGAATAAGAAGGCTTATAAGTGGTATTATTGTTGAAGGAAGAAAAGGAAACTGAGAACTTTGAGGAAACATTAATGCCAGGGAGAAAAGGACAACTTTATCAATTCATGTCGGAATTATATTGCCTAAATTGATTTTGATAAAATATTTATACCAAATGTGCACCAGTTTCAACTATCAGAATTCATGTAGGTATAACCTCATAAATCAAGTCTACATTATCAACTGATGCTGTACCCTCTGTGTAATAGTTGATACTGGAATTACATATATGGGTTATTCTTCATCATAATGGGCTGTGTATGCTACATATTTATACATTAAAATTAAAATAGTATTATTTGGTATTGAGAAATATGGCAACGGTCGGGTGAATGTGGTGTTGTTGAGGCCATCCCCTAAAAAGTGGTATTACGCTATGTGCATTTAAACAGAGAATGAGATGCTCCCTAAGGCATCAAGGCATCAGGAAGGGATGTTAGGCTCTTTACTTATGCACATTGGAAATGGGGTGTTAGGCCACAGTAGTTGGATTTCTCGCCAACTGCACTGACATGTAATTGTAGACTATCTAAAATCAATGCTCCACAAGATGAAATAAAGCGAAGGGTATTCTCTTTCCCATTTTACTACGTTATTTAATTTATAGATCACGTCAGTTGTAATATGATGTGGTGCATATGGGGTGCTGTCACCATTTTGATGATTCTTTATGTGTGAAACAAGTGGGATATGAAATCTAGCAATTGAGGAGAAGATAGGAGGGAGAGATGGAAGAGGATAGTGATACTACTGGGTAAATGATAGAAGGGATAGGCATCCAAGTTCTATTGATGATTTTGCTTAAATGTCAGTATATGGACGTGTTTGCATGATGTCTTGTACTTACTATATGATCGTTGCATTAAACCCTAAATTCTCGCTTCTCTTATCAAATGACAAATTTTTGTTTACAAGATGTCCCAACTTTAAGCTAATCGTATTAAAGGTCTATATATTGGCAAACATTCCAAGTCGTGATTAATGGTAAGGAAAAATGTCACAGACTTAGTTGTAAGCTTAATCAATGCTTATTTAATAATACACCAAAGGCAGATTGCACGTAAAGAGGCAGAAAACACAGTT
Organism: Primulina eburnea; assembly: GCF_022965805.1. Taxonomy (NCBI): domain Eukaryota; kingdom Viridiplantae; phylum Streptophyta; class Magnoliopsida; order Lamiales; family Gesneriaceae; genus Primulina; species Primulina eburnea. Next base: position 8,745,614 of record NC_133110.1, on the reverse strand, counting down.
AAACTGCTTACAGTACCTGTATATCAGCACTAGAAAAATCTTGAGTCAAGTTTGATTTGAAGAAATAATCAGCAATAAAGACCTGCAGATAAAAACATGTGATATTCTTAGCTCTTACAAGCCATTAGTAATTAAGTTTATACACAAAAATCATACCTTTTCTGGAAAAACGTAAAATATTACTGATAGCAAATATACTGTTGATACTAAGGCTATAACCCATTTTAACTTTTTCCATCTCTTGTTGACAAGTAGGGATGTAAACGAACCAAACCGTTTGTGTGCTATTCGAAGCTCGATTCGATAAAAGTTCGTTTGAGCTTGTTTAATGAGGCTCATTAAGATAAACAAACCAAACTCAAGCTTTACAGTATTCGGCTCGTTAGCTCGTGAACATGTTCATTAGTAAGTTCATGAGTAATCTTTTAGATGGAAAAATAATAGTTTTGATATTTTTTTTGATAAGAAACTAATATATATTGATAAAATTTAGTTAAATATTACAACATTAAGTGGACAAGCCATCCACAAATCGTGGTAAATGAAAAAGATTACAGCCTCAACTTTCAAGAATCAACAGAGGATAAAACACCAATCCCTAACAAGATCTGATAACATTAAATGGCTAAAAGCCGGAATCGCAACTGTCCATCTTGCCACTCTGATCTTAATTGTTTCCCACAGATTATCTGAAGTCTCTTCTATGTCGCTGAATATCCTGTTGTTTCGTTCGATCCATATCGACCAAAATAAGCAATGAATTATGATCAGCCAGAACTGGTTTAGGCTTTTCCCTTTGAGATAGCAATGATCCATAAGGTACATATCGCCTGATTTGAAGGGAACGGACCATTGATATATTTTTCTTTAAATATATAATTTACTTTTTAATTAATTTAATGAAAATTTAAATGTATAATTCATATTTATTAAGCTTGTTTAGGCTCGATAAAGGCTTGAATAAACTCGTGAGCCATGCATATATTCGTTAAATAAAGCTTGAGCTCGGCTCGATTATAAACGAACCAAACTCAAACATTCAAGAGTTCGGCTCGACTCGACTCGATTACATCCCTATTGACAAGATAGGTATATGACTAAAATAGGGAAACTGGAGAAAGATACTCCGATAATTGATACGCTAATCTATTTTGTAGTTATCAAGGCAGTAATCAGGAGCTTGAGCATCACACAGACACACAACACACACACAGACATAGAATGCGCAGTGGTGGGAGGAAACCATTTCTCATAATGTAAAGACCATACAGTTGAGGCAGCTCAGAGAGATTATGACAGTGCTCAAACAATTTAAGTCAGAAACCCATAGTGGTTCCACTTGCCAAAAGAATATATTAACTCCGCAAAGGTCCATGTCCAGGAGAAATGAAAATAATCAAGAAATTCTAGAGAACTAAATAAGAAGCATACGTGCATGTTACTTTCTAATTTTAGTAATCCCAATTTTCTTTTGCTTTTCAGCCCCTCTTAAATTTGACAGCTGATTACGCTTCCTCAAAATTTTGTCTGTAGTCATCTATATGATTTTTAAGAACATGCTTCACAATCTCCAAAAACACATATCATATTCACTTCTGTTAGTTAATAACACAAGGACCAGTGATGACTCAACTGTAAAAAGGAACGATAGGTGGTAAAGACGTGAATCAGTCATTAAGTTATCATTTATTTAAGTGATGCTCTTTACTAATGAACCCTTCCCCTTTCTGTGAAATCACAACAGATATTTCCGGCATGTCTGAATTCTAAACCATTGGAAAAAGAAGGCTAACAGAAAATATTTCACAGCATTCATGCTGCCAAGCAGATACATCCTCAAATTTATTATTTGATTACAATAAACTGCCAGTCTACAAGCAGTGTCTTTCTTTCAAAAAAGGTAATTGCATACTTCATCCTTACGTTATAATTTAGGAATCACCATAAAATTGCAAACAGTGAAGACTCAGTGCATAGACCACAAACCTTAGGTTTAGAAAGAATAAGGACATCGCGATGGATGCCGGATAACCACCAGTGATCCTGATCTTCAAGATAAGAACCATCACTCCATCGCATGACCTGAACTGCTAAACAATTCCTCTCCTCAGAACCACACGGGTGACAAAAATCTGTGATTTCAAATTCAGCAGGTAATCTGCTATCCTGACTGGCCACACAATAAGAAGTGTCTTAAAGCATGTAGATAATTAATATTAGTAGTTCAAATATATGCATCTATAGGCCAAAGAAGATTACTCGTAATGTAATGCTACTCACTAAGTTCACAACAAGTGTCATCATGCATAACAATCATCTTAAAAGTGATTGTGATGAGCAATTATAAGTTCCAGACTCACAAAACTAACAAAACCACACACAAGATTTTACACTTGTTAACCCAAGTGCAATTTGCAAGTACTCCTAACTATTTACCATGAATTTTCTTCTCACAAATTCAGAACCAACCTAGGTAGAACACATTATCATACCTAGATATGCTTCAACTTTAGCCAAGTTTAACTATAACGGCAAATGAACAGGGGCAGAGACAAATGAAGAGTAGCACGCACTGTTCTCCCACCCTCTAAGCAAAAGAAAAGATGAAAATGTTTGGTGAAAGAACTCTGATTGATCAGTGGGGTTACCTCACCTCCTCCCCAGTACAAACAGCAAACACTTGTTAACCCAAGTGCAATTTGTAAGTACTCCTAACTATTTACCATGAATTTTCTTCTCACAAGTTCACAACCAACCTAGGTAGAAAAGATTGAGATATCTCATATACAGTTTGCGGATGATACACTATTTTTCGCAAAAAATGATGATCACATAACATTCTTGGTAAAAGTGGTGAGTTCTTTTTGTGACATGTCTGGTTTGAAAATTAATTGGGAAAAGAGTGCATTGTTGGGAATCAACCGCGAGAATGAACAAGTAGAGAGGTTAGCAAGTCAAGTGGGATGTGGTAAAGATTCATGGCCTATTACATATTTGGGTGTTCCATTGGGAGGCAATCCTTTGCGAGCATCATTCTGGCAGCCGGTGATCGCAAAAATGTCCAGAAAATTGGCTTCTTGGAAGAAAGCTTTTTTGTCTAAAGGGGGCAGATTGACATTGATACTTTCGGTATTGAATTCCATCTCGATATATTACATGTCATTATTCAAAGTCCCAAAAAGCGTTGAGGAATCAATGGATAAGATATAAAGGAATTTTTTATGGGACGGAGTGGATGGAGGCAGTCACCTTCATTTGGCAGCATGGGATCAGGTTTGTAAACCAAAGGAAAGAGGCGGATTGGGTGTTGCAAAAATCAGATTCAAAAATACAGCATTGCTAGGGAAGTGGTGGTGGAGATTCTTCCAAGAAGATGGGACATTATGGAAAAAAATTATTGTTAGCAAATATGGGTTACAAGAGAATGGGTGGGATGCGGGTTTGGCTAGAAACATATCGTTTAGAAGCCCTTGGAAGTTCATTTCCTGGATAAACCCAACTTTTAAGCATCACACTGTAGTGAAGGTGAGAGGAGGGAATAGAGTAAGATTTTGGGAGGATTCTTGGGTGGGGAATGGCTCTTTCAAACTCTGTTTTCCAGCTTTATTTCAGTTGTCTTCTTTTCACAATCTTCCTATCATGCAACTATTCTTGGGATTTCCATTTCAGAAGAGGGGTGAGAGATGAGGAGTTAGACGAGTTGACGGGGCTATTAGAAGTTTTACAACCAGTGAGTTTAGTGGAGGGGGTGGAAGACTTTATTCAATGGAGTGGGGATTCGTCGGGTATATTTTCAGTGAGATCTTTCTATGAGTGTTTCTTCTCTGACAATCTTTATCCTAAATTCAATCTTTTCGAAGCTATATGGAAAGTCACTGTACCGACCAAGATTCAGCTGTTCTCTTGGACAGCTTCTCTGGGTAAATTACCTACCTCGGAGACGATTCAAAAAAGATGCCTCGGGATGGCTTTGTGTCCAAGTTGGTGCGTTCTATGCAAAAAAAACTTAGAGACTCAAGACCATCTTCTCATCCATTGTTCATTCACGTTGTCACTGTGGATTAAAGCTTTGCAAGAATTAATCAGCATGGATTTGGGACGGACTACGGGTAGAAGAGGTGGAATATTTTGGCAAGTGGTGGTTCAGTGCATATGTTGGACGGTATGGCTAGAAAGAAATCAAAGAATATTTGAAGGAAAAGAGTCAGATATGGACAAATGCTGGGAGAAGATAAGGATTAACGTTGCCGTGTGGATTGGAATTCACAAAGAATTCAAGAACGTTTCAGTTTTTGATTTATTAAGACATTGGGAATATGTGTATCACTAGATTTTCCCCTTTTAAATTGTGCTTGTTCAAGACAGTGAACTCCTAGTCCACTGTTGTAACATTTATTATTATATCATTAATAAAGTCTTGTTTCCTATCAAAAAAAAAAATTATCATACCTAGATATGCTTCAACTTTAGCTAAGTTTAACTATAACGGCAAATGAACAGGGGCAGAGACAAATGAAGAGTAGCACACACTGTTCTCCCACCCTCTAAGCAAAAGAAAAGATGAAAATGTTTGGTGAAAGAACTCTGATTGATCAGTGGGGTTACCTCGCCTCCTCCCCAGTACAAACAGCAAACATGAATCAACCATTTAATTTAAATATTTTTTCATGTATGATGTGCTGATGACCAAATATTATATTCTTCTCTCTAGGATTCTTATATATTGATCCTTGTCCCAGATACCTAATATTATTACCTTATTCTAAACCAAAATAAAATCAGCGTTTTGGAGATTTTATTTCTTTTATTTTGTTACTCCAAATGGCTCTGACAAAAACAACCATATTGGCTTTTCTTGGATAATTTTCAAACCACACCAACATTATCTTCTTTGGGATTTCAATTTGTCCAATATTATGTTATGATGAAATTTCCAAAATCTACATCCTGGCTATTGTGAGAGGATCAAAGATGTTTTTACTTGCAAATCTATCACGAATGCTGGTAGGATCTGAAAAGGTAGAAAAAATACATGGAAAAGATTGTCATCTCCATCTTTTCTTTGTTTCATTCCACTTTCACATCTTGCTTTATGCATCAATTTGACTTAAGTACACTATCTTAACTATGGGATGGAAGCAGGTGTGTAGACCCAAGGACAGGGGTGGACTGGGTTTGAGGAATATTTGTTTAAGGAACACAGCTTTGCTAGGGAAATGGTGGTGGAGAAGTACAAAGGAAGGAGAGCCGATGTGGAAAAAAGTTATATCGAGCATTTATGGCTACCAAGATAATGGGTAGGACTTGGGGTTGGCCAGGCAAGTGACGTTTAGAAGCCCATGGAAATTTATTTCTCGTTCTTACCCAGCATTTCATCTGTTGACTAGGATGGTTTTAAGAAAGGGTAACCTCATTCGGTTTTGGGAGGATGTGTGGGGAGGCGGGGGCCTTTCGCTCAAAGAGAGATTTCCAGATTTGTTTAGGGTTTGCACAGAAACTAATAAGCCGATCCTTAGGTTTATAGAGGTCGTAGATGTAGGAGTGAGCCAGTCTTTTCGATGGGATGTTCGCTTCAGAAGAAATCTGCGTGAGATTGAGTTGGGGGATTTTGCTGATCTAATAGGATTCTTAGACTCGGTCAGATTAGAGTTGTCATCAGAGGATTTCAGGGTTTGGGTGGGTGATCCTTCGGGTTCGTTTTCCATCCGTTCTTTTTACGACTCTTTCTTTCCTATTACATCTTTTCCATTTTCCTCTTTTCACGACCATATTTGGAAAGTACCTGTACCGCAAAAGGTTCAAATTTTCTCGTGGATTATGGCTTTGGGGAAACTGCCTACTTCAGACACAGTGCAAAGAAGATGGCCAAGCTGTGCTTTGTGTCCGCAATGGTGCACTTTATGTCAGAACCATGAAGAAAATCAGGATCACTTATTGCTACATTGCTCATTCACGACAGAGATATGGATAAAGATCATTACAGAGTTGGGTTTACACTGGATTTTTCCAAGAAGTGCACGAAACATGTTCATCATTGAGCCCGGAATCCCCGCAAGGAGAAGCGCTGTCAGTTTCTGGTTTTTGATCATCCATTGCACTTTTTGGTCCATATGGCTCGAGAGACATAACAGAATATTAAAAGACGAGTATGCTTCCGCGGAAGAAGTTTGGGAGTTGATCAAATTCTGGGTCGCGAAGTGGACAACAAAGCTCAAGGATTTTAATCATTTGTCCATTACAGATATTGTTAGGGATTGGAAGTTTGTCCTGTCTTGAGTTTTGTTTTTATCATAGTTTAATGTCGCGGATTACTCATCCGTTGCATATGTAACTCTTTTTATTCAAAGAAATAAAATATTTACGTTTCCTATCAAAAAAAAAAGTACACTATCTTAACAGATTAGCAGGAATGTTAGAATATAACATCTACTGACCATGAAAATGTATAAACTACGATTGTTGGAACCAATGAAACAGAGGACGGAATTCCACGAGCACAAATTTATCACATATCATGCAATCTAACAAAATGTCAGGGCGAACCTATATCCAGTGGGATGTCCATTCACCCATGCAAAGAAGGAAGAATCAACTGCTTCAAGATGTAAGAATATCCTCCGACCTGCAAAGGCATTGCAGGATATGATTAACAGCAAGAAAGATCATCATTTAAATATTGAATGTGATTTAGTAAATATTTAAGCTTCATCAATAAATAAGTTCAGGAGAAAAACAAAAAGAGGATAACCTGGAAAAACTTTTACAAAGATATCCAGCGCAATTCCATGTTAAAAATTTAAGCAACAATACTTGATGCAGAAAAGAAGTGAGAATCATGGGAAAAAATAATCTAATTCGACTGGACTTCAGGAGAATGGAAACATCAATTCTATCATTTGCTCATGGTGCATCTAGTAAGTGGCATAATGCAGAGAGAGCCATTGTAGGGAAGCAATATACAAAGTTAACATTATAATGTATTTTAAGCAAATTGTAAATCAACTATTGCGAATTAAAAAATATATTGAATGGTGCCAAAAAGAATGATTTAACATTTCAACTCAAGTTTCTGAGCTCATCGTAGAAAAAATATTGCAAACGGCGAGAAATATAGTGGCCATTAGAAATGCACAATCATCCCCAAAGCCATACCTTCCCAGTCTGTAGGAAGATGAAAGAAAGTCCGGTAGCAGCCAGTGGGATTAGCCTCAGGTACTTTAGGTGGATTGAGTCGAAATGGATAAACGACATTAGTATAGATCGGTATGTCAAATCCATGCATCTGCCAGTTGGACGGGACTGTTTGAATTGAAGAAAAGAACAATTATGTCACAGCACAGTAGTAATAGGAAACTTAGCTAGTCCACTGATGTAATTGTTCTTATCATATTATTAATAAAATATCGTTTCTTATAAAAAAAAATAGGAAACTTAGCTTCAGTCACTTCATTGTGAAAATAACTTGACCTTTAATCAATGCTCAAAAGAGGAAAGGTTTTCAACAAAAGTATTAGGTAGTTCAAGCCTGGACAACATAAAATTCATTATCTTTTAGGGGTAGGGTTGATGAAAATATTCAGTGCACTATTTATACAAGTATAAGACTTCTATCTCTCAACCTCCCTTCTATTGATACAAGAATAAGACTTCTATTCTCTCAACCTCCAAGGGACTCAAGGAACACAAGACTTCTATTCTCTCTGGTAATTCCTGGTTGATGAGGTATAAAATTTGGTAAATTAAGGTGCACGTGCAGGAAACATGCCAGTTACTATTACAAGATGAGGTCAAACTATTACCTGGTATTGTATCCCACGAAGAATCTTCATACGAACTATCGTAAAATTCCGGAGGAACACTGTTGGGTTTGGAGGCAAGAAAAAATTTCCAATTCCCAGACAAAGATCTGATAAAAGGCAGGTTCTTGACCCAATGTGCAGCACAATCGAGAGCCTTAGCAATCGCACCATCATCCCAAACAGGCTGCTTTTGCCGTCAAGATGTCCACTTTGTTGCGTTCATACCAGTACTTCAGAGATCCTAAGAAGAATCGGCAATAAAAATATTTTACTACTTTGAATTCACTTGGTTAACTGCTGGAGAAAACAGAAACTTAAAAAAAAAACTTGTTATATTCTATCCATTAGTAGATTGAGAATTTATCTCTTCTAGTACCCTCAAGTGCATTGAAACAAGCAGGTTGTACAAAGCAAAAGATTCAGTAATTGAATTGCAAAAGAGTTCAATCTCAGATACATTGAAATAGATAATTAACCCCTCAAAACAAGAAGCTTATATAACCACGTCAACCTTCCTACTACTTGAGAAATGCATTCACTAGAATTCATGCCGGATTTTTTACTTCAATAGCTGCAGAAAGAAATACAAAGAGAAAGAGAGCAGAAAATACCTTCAACAGACTCGTGACAGTGCAATCGAACATGATAATCTCTTTTCCTCCACTTGAAGAAAGACGGATCTTCCCAAGCCTTATTACCATTATTTGAAGGTAAAACAATTTGATTAACCAATGAACCCATCAATACAAATTTGAGCTTATTGCTGCCCACTATGAGATCTGCCATGTAAATTAAAAAAAATATATACATATATACGTTAGGGGAAAAGGAAGCAAAGAAAGTAGATATTAACTCGTCAAAACACATACTGAAAATGAAACCAGAGGCAAATTAAAATTGAGATTAAGAGGAATCATTCAAAAGAGATTGACGATCAGTCATGAAATAATGTCACACAAATATATTTTGCTTGTCACATATATATTGCAATTTAATTTAGAGGTTTAATCTTAGGAGACTTCCTCTATTTTCAAACAGTATCCAAGCAGTTAGCATTATGCTTTTGTATAGCCTCAGTATTTAAGTGTCGTCCTACGCTTAAACTTATGCATTGTGATAGGGTTAATTTGGAAATAGAAAAGATCGTATCAGGTCAAGAAAAGAAGATTGACCAAGAACATATGGCTAACTGACCCATTTGCAAAAAGCAAAAAGCTGATGTTCTTCTCGACTGTCCCCGTAAAGACTTGCCATTTTCAGAAAAGTGCAACTTTTTTTTAGAAAATTTACCCAAAAAAATACAGCCAGTTACTCAAAATCTCCCAAAAAACAACCATCTCAACGCACTCAAACTAATATATAAAGTTATTGACTAATGATGATAAAAACATTCTTGATAAATGAAAGTAAAATCCCAAACCCATGACAGATCCCAAATTTAATCACCTATCTGCAAAAATGGGCACTGGATAAGGAAAAACAAGTGCACAAACTACCTGCATTTAACAGTAGATTGTGAAAAACACGGCCTGAAGAAAGTCTTTTGAAGAACTTTGTAAAAGGACAGCAGTACAAATTTTGGGAGAGCAATGAAATCTGAATTTGATCCTTCTAACTTTTGATTTGATTCCTTATACGGATAAACAGATTGAGGAAGAGATTTTTCATAGAGTCGGCGTCAGTTCAGTCAGTGAAAACGAGATGCTCTTTCCCTTTCTTATCTATTAATCTATTATCATACATCTGCACGTGTTTTTCGTGTGCATTTTTTGGACGGAAACATTAAATATTTAATATTTAGTATGCTTATATTATGTTATTATTCGTTATAGTTTTCATCCTAAAATACTTAGGAGTAAATCTTATGTGAGACTGTCTCACGGATCTTAATCTGTGAGACGGGTCAATCCTATCATATTTACAATAAAAAGTAATACTCTTAGCATAAAAAATAATATTTTTTCATGAATGACCCAAATAAGAGATCCGTCTTACAAATACTATCCGTGAGACCGTCTCACACAAGTTTTTGCCAATACTTAGAAAGATATATTTACACCATTTTTCTTTATTCAAATACCTGTTTTCTAATTGTACGTTTAAGTCTGGAAATATACGATTGGATTATGTTCCAAACTTGAGATATCGATATCAGAGTATTTATAATCACAAGCCATCAACCAATTTCTTTTAGAGTAGGTCTGTTATGAGACGGTATTACGAATCTTTATCTGTGAGACGGGTCAACCGTACCCGTATTCAAAATAAAAAATAATATGCTTAGCATAAAAAGTAATATGTTTTCATGGATGACCCAAATAATATATATGTCTCACAAAATACGACATGTGAGACCGTTTTACACGAGCTTTTGTCTGTATTTTTTTTTTAATTTTGTTGAAAATTGTTGGTCTTGTTTTGCTGATATTTCTGAATTTAGTTACTTCCACCGTTATCAAGAATTTATTTTTCTTGTCTTTATTCTTGTAATGGACATAAATAAATTTGGCTAGAATATTTTGATTATAGGAACAATTATTTTTAGTATAAAATTTTAATCATTCATATGTTTACACCTAACATTTTTATCTTTCCATGTTAAACTTGTATAGAGCATTGTTCTAAAAGCATTTGACCGGATAAAGATGATCATTCGTCGCTTATGCAAATTTTTTAAGTCTATGTCTCTGATATTTTTTTTTTTGTTCATCTCCATATTTTTTTTACATTTCTTATGCATTGGATTATGCTTAGCCCAAATCGTTTGAAGCTTACAATTGTTTAGTCCAAAGCATTTGAAGCTTATTGGCAATGAAATCCCTTAAAATACAAAAAGCCTGATGGACAAGCCAATGAAGGGATCGATTGATGACCACGGTGGGAGGAGTTGATTCACGATCCACGATAAACGATCGTGGAAGATGGCTAAACTGCTATGTGGAATGAAACAAAAGCTGAAAGAAAGAATCAGAAAAGAGACTTGACAAAAATCAACAAAAAATCTACAGCAAAACCTCTTCAAATTCTCTCAGTAATTTGTCTGTGTATTTTCAATTTCGAGCTGTCTAGTTCCTTGAACTCTTTTGACGCTTACAATTGTTTAGCCCAAAGCCTTTGAAGCCCAATAGCAATGGAAGCCCTTAAAATATGAAAAACCTAATGGGCAAGCCCATGAAAGATCAGTTGATGATCATGATGGGAGGAGTTGATTCACGATCGTCGTGAAAAATATCCAAAACTGCTCGGTGGAGTGGAAGAAAAGTTGAAAGGAAGAATCAAAAAAAGGGACTCGACAAAAATCAACAAAAAATCTTCTTCAAATTCTCTCAATAATTTGTCTGTGTATTTTTAATTTCCAGCATTTTAGTTTCTTTAATTTTTGACATATTCCTTCAACTTTCTTATAAAAATGTCGTTTAAGCTCATAACAACATAATTAAATTCGATGTTATTCATGGATTCACTTTATAATTTCATCATATTCCTCAGTTTATATTTTAGATTTGAAGTCATACCGATGGAATTATAACGAACGGTCGAATCGGGACAAACAACGTTTGATAAAAAATTCAGTTCATTTCACATTTGGCACAATCACGTGCATGGCACGCCCGCAAGTTCTTGTGATAAACATATTTAAACTCATTATTAACATTTTTTATGTAATCGATTCAAATTCAAAACTCGTGACATATTCTTTCTCTATTCTTCTTCGTAAATTTCTATTACATCTTCAACATTTGTTTCAACATCTTAATATCCACCATCAATGCTTCATCCTTGTGTCATTATTGATTCACTAGCAAGTGACATATCTTTTCTTTTGTCTTCTTTTTTCTTGTTGATTTGAATTGAACACAGGCGGATTCCGAGCCGCTTAGGCGACAGCCGATTAATGCGACAACTCCAAGAGGCGTCCTTTATGTAAAAATTGGGACGGTATCAATACCTTTTTTTTCATCAACTCTATAACAGACCTACAAAATATTAATATGGCTAAATGTAAATATACAATCCATTTTTCAATCATAAGGAATATGTGGAGCATACCAGTCAGGGATTAAAATGAGGTGTTTAATCTACAGACATGGCTATTACTGGCCATCGATGCTAAAGGACTGTATAAGGTATTCAAGAGGGTGTCAACACTGCCAAAAGCATGGGAATATTCAAAGGATATAAGCTGGTGAAATGCATCCTATCATAAAGCCATGGTCATTTCAGGGGTGGTCTATGGATTTAATATGTAAAATCTATCCTCCTTCATCTAAAGGTCATTCCTTTATAATTGTGGCTACTGATTTTTTCACCAAGTGTGTTGAAGCCGTCATTATGAAAAAGGAGAGTAGAAAGATATTATTTTTTTGAAAGAGTATATTATTCACAGATTCTGAATCCCACAATCGATCACTACCGACGAGGGAACTATGTTTGTAGGTCAGAAATGAAAGATTTTGCTGAAGAATTTGGAATCCAGATTATTAATTCTTCACCACACTATTCACAATCAAATGACCAAGCTGAAGCTTCAAACCAATTGTTGATTAAAATGTTGAAAAATATGGTGGAGGATAACCCCTGAGATTGACATCGACTTCTATCATAAACCTTGTGGACTTATTGAACATCGAAGAGAGGTGGTACTGGTTTAAGTCCTTTTACCTTGACTTACAGACATGATGTAGTATTGCCTATGGAAGTGGTGATTCCTTCTTTGGGAGTAATAAAACAAAATGAGTTGGAGCTAGAGCTTTATACAGTGGCAGTGATCATGCATGCACAACCTGAAGATTTGGATGAGTTAAGAATGAAAACGTGTAATACTTTGATGCTTTAGAAAACCAAGGTGGTCAGAAGTTACAATAAGCGCATAAATAAGAAAAGATTTGAGGAGGGGGTAGTTTGGAAGGTGATTTTGCCCCTCGGGTCCAAAGACATGGAATTCAGTAAATGGTCGCCCAATTGGGAAGGACCATTCAAAGTTCATCGAGTATGAGGTGGAAACATATATTGGTTGGCAAGTCTATATGAAGAGCCAAACAAGAGATGCATTAATGTCATGTACTTGAAACATTATTATCCCAATAGTTGGGTAGAAATGCAGGAGACATGTGGTTCATGAAACTGGTATAGAAGAAAAGCACTATAATAAGTTTTTGTAAATATAGGAGGAATAGGGTTTTAATTCATTCCGTATTGAACTTATTTGTAAATAATGATGGAGCACTAGTGAATAAATAAAAAAAATTGCTCATGAATCCGATGTAGGTGATGTATTTTAAGAGGAATATTTGTTGTGTTGGTTGGTCAAACTGATGACAGAGTGAAGTTTGTTAGTTGCATATCTTGAAACATTGGGGAATATTATTAGAAAATTGTATTTTAACTATTGGTTGGTAACAAGCAAGGTTGACCTCAGCGATCAGTGTCTATTCGACCGTCTAGTGGTAACTCTTTTGTCTTTGAGGCGGCGAGAAACAAGCAAATGCCGCACATTATCTCTTGTCTATGTGCGAGGAAGCTTATTAAACTTGGATGCCAAGCTTTTCTAGCATGTGTCACTACCGCACATGTTCCGATCAGTCAAAAATTGGAAGATGTTGATATTTTTCCTAGTGTCTTTCCCAAAGACGTTTCTGGCATTCCGCCCGATCATGAGGTGGGATTTTCTATTGAGTTAATTCCGGGCACTATTTCTATATCTAAAGCACCTTATCGTTGAGCACCCGCCGAAATAAAATAACTAAAAGATCAAATCCAAGAATTGCTAGACAAGGGTTTTATTCGCCCTAGTTATTCTCCATGGGGAGCACCGGTGTTATTTGTGAAGAAGAAAGATGGTAGTATGCGACTCTGCATTGATTATCGAGAGCTGAATATGGCCACTATCAAGAATAAGTATCCACTGCCAAGAATTGAAGATTTATTTGATCAGTTACAAGGAGTATCGATAATTTCTAAGATTGACCTTCGTTCTGAATACCATCAATTGAAGGTGAAAGAGTCGGATGTTCACAAGAAAGCGTTTCGTACTAGATATGGGCACTACGAGTTTATGGTCATGCCATTTGGGTTGACCAATGCGCCAACAATCTTCATGGATCTCATGAATCGCATATTTCAGCCGTATCTGGATCAGTTATAGTCTTCAATGATGATATATTAATATATTCCAAGAGCAAAGAGGAGCATAGTCGTCATTTGAGGACAGCACTGCAAGTACTGCAAGATAGGAAGTTATATGCAAAGTTCAGCAAGTGTGAGTTTTGGCTTGATAGAGTGGCTTTCTCAAGCCACATTATCTCTAGTGATGGCGTCAAAGTTGATCCAAGTAAAGTTGAGGCAGTGAAAGAGTGGCCAGTACCGAAGAGTGTTACCGAGATTTGTAGTTTCTTGAGACTAGATGGCTTTTATCGCAAGTTTATTCAGGGATTCTCATCTATTGCGGTATCCATGACCGCCTTGACAAAGAAGAATGCAAAGTTTGTATGGGGACCCGAGTGTCAAGACAATTTTTATAAGTTAAAGCAAGCTTTGATTTCAGAATCAGTGTTATCTATGCCATCGGGGCAAGGAGAGTATGTTCTATATACCGACGCTTCTAAACTTGGTTTGGGCGCAGTTCTGATGCAAAATAACCGAGTTATAGCTTATGTGATGTGAACGTGGCCGGGCATGGTGTTCAAATGATTGATAAGCAAGGGAGAAGGGCTCGTGATGCATGGGAGCACGTTGGAAAGCCGAAGGAACATTATTCAAGCATTATTTTGAAGAACCGAGGCTGCACGGACCCAAGCACGGACCCGTACACGGGGTCCGTGTCCATTACACTTGAGGAAGAGAAATCCCGAGCCTACACGGACCCGAGCACGGACCTGTACACGGGGTCCGTGTCTACTACTTTCGAGACATGAAAATTACAGTGCCTACACGGACCCCCTTCCGGACCTCTACACGGGGTCCGTGTCCTTTACGTTTGGACGAGATTTATTTTCCTATTTTAGTGTTTTAATTATTTTAGCAAGTAGATTTGATATCTTTTATATTTAGGGTTTTGTTACCTATATATAGGCTAGAATACCACAAACAATTGATTATTATTCATCTTTTATGATATTGAGAATTCTCTCAACACAAGCTTAAGTTTCGTTATAACTTTTGCGTTGTATCAAATCAAACTTATCAAAAGATTAATCTTTTGTGGCGTTTGTCGATCGATTTTCACGAGGGTTGCCAAGGGCGGGTTCTTTGGAAGTTCTCTTGAAACGCGATTGTTTCTCTCGTGATTATTTGTTGCTAAACTCTTGCTAGTTTAGAGGTGAATATCACACCTATCCATTACTTGTTTCAAAGATCGGGAAAACACACGAGTCTTGTTATCGTAATTGAATAGAGGGTGCGATTGTTTAATCGTGTTTGCTATTTATTCGTATCGAGATTCACGTCATTTGGTATCAGAGCTCAAGGTTTTTGATTCAAGTAAGAGTATCCATTCAATTCTTCGTAGGATTTTCAATACCGATTTTCGTGTAGCGGTTTCTACGGATTTGTTGAAAAAAAAAAAAATAAAAAATAAAATCACGATTTACTATTCATCGCCGGAAGTACTGTTGACGGAGGAATTTACTGTTCACGATCGGGTACTGTTTTCGTCAAAATTTACTGTTCACGATCGGGTACTGTTCACGTCTGGTACTGTTCATCTGCCGTTTTTACTGTTCATCGACGGAACTATTCATCCGACAGGGTACTATTCATTACCGGAGTTGCTATTCATTACCGGAGTTACTATTCATGCCGGAATTACTGTTCACGGTACTATTCACCCGAAAAAAAAAAAAAAGAGAGAAAAAAAAAAAAAAAATTGGGATCGGGTGTTTGTTGGGATTTTAGCGCTTATATTTCAGCGTTAAGTTTGTCCTTGTCATTTAGTCGCATTCTAGTCAGTTTTCAAAGTTGCTTATCCTTGTGTGATCTAAGTGAGTCGAATTTCAGGCGTCACAGGATTGATCTCATAAGTTTGATACGTGGAAGCCACGAGACTTAAGCGCCCCTTGAGAATTCTCACTTGAGTGAAAATATTTGAGTGGAGTGAATTTTTCATTGGAGTGAATTGTGAGGTTTTGTGGTGATGGAAAAAGACGAGTGCGAGTGAATTTTCATTGGAGTGACTAGTGAGAATTTGTGGTGAGGAAACTTTATTCTTTATTGTTTTATACTAACCTTTTTCTTGCAGGTATAATGATTGACGGACGTCAATTTAAAACGATGTTAGGAGGGTTGGATAGAAGGTGGGAGAAGGAGTTTAAGCCTCAACAAAAAAAATATCGGAGGTGTGAAGAAGAGGAGATGTATGATGTGCATATTGATGAGAATAGGCGAGGTAGTAGAGTTGGAGGAGATACGTTGTTGAACATGGATCGTTATAGGAGATTTGATGAGGATAAGGGGTATAGAAGCCGAGAAGGGTATAGACTGAGTGGTACGAAGATGACAATTCCATTTTTCAGTGGGGAAGCCGATCCAAAGGTGTACCTTGAGTGGGAAGAGAGAATGGAGTGTGTATTTGAGAGACGGAAGGATTATATCGAAGCAATGAAGGTAAGACGAGCTTGCAGTGAGTTTACCGACTATGCTAGTACTTGGTGGGATAAGTCAGTAACACGTAGGAGACGATGTGGGGATGACCCTATAGTTACGTGGGATGAGATGAAAAGGGTGATGAGGAAATAATTTGTTCCAAATCACAATAATAGGAGAGGTGGTAGGAGAGATGAGCATGGCTTGTATGATGATTCATGGGCATCCACTTGGAGGGCGAGTTTGGAAGAGAACCACTGCGGTAGGCCAAAGAAGGAGTCAAGACGTGAAGCTAGCAAATATGAATATCAAGGTACATTTAAAAATTCAAATTCTAGTACTTGTGATATTATATGTTGTTGGTGTTTAGAGTTTGGGCATTATATCACCCAATGTCCAAAAGAGGAGATGACTGTAGTAAAACCGCCAATTGATGTCAAATCTAAAGTGGGGGTTGAGAGAATTGAGAAGGTTGGTACTCCACTAACTTCTGACTTGAGTATTGAGTGTTGTGCTGTGGAGGGTGAGTTATTAGATAATGTGCAAGTTGTTTCTTTTGCTCAACTGCCTACGAATGAAATTTGTATTGATGAATCAATTTGTCATGAGTTGAAAGAGAAAAAAAATGAAATGGCCGAAAGAATGAGTGATCAAAAGAGTGAGGTGGCCATAGAAAGAAAAGAAAAAGAAAAAGAGGCCAAAGAAAAAGAAACAGAAAAAGAAAAGAAAAATGATTTTAAGGCCCAAGAGAGTGAAAAGAGTGAGTATGAGTGTGATTTAATTTTTTATAAATCTCTTCAAGTACCTTTGTACAAAGATGAGATTTATATACCTAGTGACGATATAGCCGGTTCAATCCCGAGCATTGTTATTTCTCATTTGCAGGGTTATGATGAAGTTGTGATGAGGAGACGAGCAAATGTGGGAGGTGTAAAAATGCAATGGGATGATCCATTTGGTGTTGAGAGCAATCACCGTGAGGTAAGCATAGTTGCCAACGCAACAACCTTGAGGTATGACTTTCGTTCTTATCTTATTTCATTGTTGTGTTGTATTCAAGAGTTTGGTGAGAGAGTTGAGAGTGAGATGTCTAAATGGTCTAACGGTGAATTAACCTTTGTCCCTAGGAGTCATAGATTGGAGAATGATGAAATATTGAATAGATCAAATCTAAATGTTAGTGATTGTGATTTTTCAAAAGTTGTCAAATTGATGAGTTTTTGTTATGACAATGAATTGTATGCATTATGTTCAAATCTTTGTGATGAGTTAAATGTTTACATGGGTAGTACGCCTAGTGTGTTCTATTTGCATAATTCCTACTTGTTTGGTGAAGACTTTGGGAAGAGCATGAATGAATGTAAGAATTTTTATGTGCATAATGAGTACAATTTTAAGGAGAATAAATTCTTCATTCTATATTCATTGCATGGGTTATGTACTAGTGATGCATATAGTGGTGTTTTTATCTTTGATAAAATGCATGGTTATATGTGTTGGTTGCATATGAAGAGGTATGTTGAGTGGGATTGTGAGGCATGCATTGCATATAAGAGATTGACATTTTGCCTAGATTCTTATATCGTGCATGAACTATGTCTTATTCCTAGTGAGCTATGGTCGTACACGTGTATGGATATCATTTGTGTGTTGACTAGGTCTAAGAAGGGGAGAAATCTGATTTTTGTGATACTTAATAATATCTTGTTGATGTTATTTGGTGTCATTTGTTATTTAATGTTTGGTAAAGCTGACGAGTTTATAGGAAAGACAACGCTGATGTTGGAGTTTCCAGTGTTAATGGAGCGAGCTAACCATAGCGCCTACGAACTTAAATTGAAAGGTAAACATGTTGATAATTTGATTAATTTTATTACTAACTTGCTTCGTTTTTGTGCAGTGGGGCAAGATTTGAGGACAAATCTTTTTGAAGAAGGGGAGTATGATGTGAACGTGGCCGGGCATGGTGTTCAAATGATTGATAAGCAAGGGAGAAGGGCTCGTGATGCATGGGAGCACGTTGGAAAGCCGAAGGAACATTATTCAAGCATTATTTTGAAGAACCGAGGCTGCACGGACCCAAGCACGGACCCGTACACGGGGTCCGTGTCCATTACACTTGAGGAAGAGAAATCCCAAGCCTACACGGACCCGAGCACGGACCTGTACACGGGGTCCGTGTCTACTACTTTCGAGACATGAAAATTACAGTGCCTACACGGACCCCCTTCCGGACCTCTACACGGGGTCCGTGTCCTTTACGTTTGGACGAGATTTATTTTCCTATTTTAGTGTTTTAATTATTTTAGCAAGTAGATTTGATATCTTTTATATTTAGGGTTTTGTTACCTATATATAGGCTAGAATACCACAAACAATTGATTATTATTCATCTTTTATGATATTGAGAATTCTCTCAACACAAGCTTAAGTTTCGTTATAACTTTTGCGTTGTATCAAATCAAACTTATCAAAAGATTAATCTTTTGTGGCGTTTGTCGATCGATTTTCACGAGGGTTGCCAAGGGCGGGTTCTTTGGAGGTTCTCTTGAAACGCGATTGTTTCTCTCGTGATTATTTGTTGCTAAACTCTTGCTAGTTTAGAGGTGAATATCACACCTATCCATTACTTGTTTCAAAGATCGGGAAAACACACGAGTCTTGTTATCGTAATTGAATAGAGGGTGCGATTGTTTAATCGTGTTTGCTATTTATTCGTATCGAGATTCACGTCATTATGAGTCGAGAGAGTTGAAAATTCACGAGAAAAACTACCCTACTTATGATCTTGAGCTGGCAGCGGTAGTTTTTGCATTGAAGATTTGGAGACAGTTACCTATATGGGGAGAAGTGCAAAATTTTCACCGATCATAAAAGTTTGAAATACTTCTTCACCCAAAAGGAATTTAATATGAGACAACGAAGATTGCTTGAATTAGTGAAGGACTACCACTGTGAGATTAGCTATCATCTGGGGAAAACTAATGTTGTGGCAGACGCATTAAATCGAAAAGCAGCAGTTATCACTCAATTATCACTTCAAAGACCGTTGCAGTCTGAGATAGAACGGTTTGAGCTTACAGTTTATGCTAGGGGCGAGGCCCCTAATCTTGACACTTTATCAATACGTACAGTCGACTTTGAGAGATAGAATTCGTGATGGGCAGTCTACTGATGAGCAGTTGGAAAATTGGAGAGCAAGAGATGAAGCCAAGGGACGGAAGTTATATTCAGATTTGGATGGTATAGTTAGTTATCGAGATCGTTTATGGGTTCCTAGTGACGATTCATTGAGAGATCTCATTGTGAAGGAAGCTCATGAGACACCATATTCCATTCATTCGGGAAGCACGAAGATGTACAAATATCTGCAGTAATTATATTGGTGGCTGGGTATGAAGAGAGATATCCTGCGATTTGTGACCGAATGTTTGACATGCCAGCAAGTTAAAGCAGATCATCAGAGGCCAGCGGGAAAACTTAAGCCACTTCCTATTCCCGAGTGGAAATAGGAAAATATTACTATGAACTTTGTTATGGGATTGCCAAGAACTATCAAGGGATTTAATGTTATGTGAGTGATAGTGGATCGTCTTACGAAATCAGCGTATTTTATACCTATCAAGACGACCTTCACTATAATGCATTATGCAGAGTTATATATTCGAGAGATAGTTCGTCTGCATGGGATTCCTGTATCTATTGTTTCTGATAGAGATCCGATACTTACGTAATATTTTTGGAAGAGTCTGCATGCAGCGACGGGGACCAAGTTATTATTCAGTACAACATTCCATCTTCAAACCAATGGTCAGTTCGAAAGAGTTATACAAATTCTTGAAGATCTACTGCGAGCTTGTGTTATTGATTTCCAAGGCAGTTGGGAACAAAAATTACCTCTAATGGAGTTCACCTACAACAATAGCTATCAATCATCAATCGGGATGGCTCCTTTTGAGGCACTTTATGGAAGCAAATATAGATCTCCTATTCATTGGGACGAGGTTGGTGAAAGAAGAGAGATTGGTCTGGATGTGATTGAAGAGATTGCCGAGCTTGTAGTCAAAATTCGTGAGAGAATGAAGACTGCACAAAGCCGACAAAAGATTTATGCTGACAAGAGATGAAGAGACTTAGAGTTTGCAGTGGGAGACCATGTCTTTGTGAAAATAGCACATATGATAGGTGTTATGCGATTTGGTAAGAAAGGCAAGCTTAGTCCAAGATTTATAGGTTCGTTCGAGATTTTAGAGAGGATTGAGAAACTAGCTTATAGAGTGGCATTGCCACCGATGCTTTCTGGAGTTCACAATGTGTTCCATATTTCGATGTTGTGAAAATAGATGTCGAATCCATCATATGTGCTTAATTATAAACCTCTACAATTAATCCAAATATGACTTATGAAGAAAGACCTGTCCAAATCTTGGCAAGAAAGAAGGCTCCGAAACAAAGTCATTCCAATGGTCTTTGTCAAGTGGCTGAATCACTCGGAAGAAAAAGCTACTTGAGAATCCGAGAGTAACTTGATCGGGGGAGGGGAGATTGTAAGGTCTAAAATTAAGACGATGTAATCCAACTGCATGCAAATTTAGGAAATTTGAAAAATGAGTAATTAAATGATTTTATTTCCTTAATTGATTATGTGACATGTTTATATAATGTTTTAGTAGTTTTCGACTTACATGAAATTTAAAATATATTGTTAGGGGTTATTCGAGTTGCGATTGAAGAACAGATACCGATGAGTGAAAAATAGAAACTGTTTTTGTTAAATAATTGTTTTTAATTATTTAAAATATGATTGATGCTTTTGCATATTTTTGAAAATAGGGGTTTTTGAGGTGATTTTATACGTCGAGACATAAATTTTATCGGTATTGGTTTTTCAACAAAAAAACGAACGTTTTGGCAACCCGCCTAACAAATTCACAAACTTATTTAAAGAAAATTATTTTTAATATGTTAATTAAGCACTAATGGGCATGATTAACATGGTTAATGGGCCTAAGTTTGGTTAGTACTTTATTAACTATTTAATATGTAATTTTAACCCCATAACCTACACATCACACGCCCCACACCCCAACTCACTCAAAGTTCTCTATAAACCACACGACACACACATACTTTGAAGGAAGAAGCATCAAAATCTTCTAGTGTTCCAAGCCAACGTTTGACGCCGTTCTTCGCAACCCTCAACGAGAATTTGTGCGTTAAATACGCAAAGGCACACATAATTCTTTCCTTTAAACATCATCACACCATAATATGTGTTCATGTATGAATTGTATGGAAAAACAAGTGACACTTTTGTTATTTTTGTTTTTGAACATAACATGAAATTTCAAGCATGATTGTTTATCCAAATTGTGTTGTTTACGTGCATAAAGGGGGCTGCCATGATAAGGACTTGATCAAACTTTGTTTTACATGACTAGAGTCTTAGGAACACACAAAAAACGTTGCACATCAAGGAAAGATCAAGCCGGAACCAATTTCTGTCAAGGGGAAGGGCTCGTTTTTGTGGCTTGATGCTTGGCTTGGGTTTGGTTGGACCAGGGCTGGGCTAGAGTCTCAGGAGGGGTCAGAGAAAGGGTCCTAGCAACGTTAGGGCTCGATTCAAGGGCTAGGGGAGGATTCCTAGCAAGCTAGGACTCCCACCGAGAAGCCATGCAGGTCTCACTTGGTGCAGTAGCCACGCAAAGTTCCAAAGGCTCGGCCAGGGAGCTCGGGCTGGGCTAGGTCAGGTGGTCAGGATCCTAGGATGGTGTTAGGAGTCAGGGCCAGGGGCTGGCTCAGTTGGCTAACATACAAGAGTCTTTGTCTTGAGTAGAGTCCTCGGCCGTGAGTGCAACAGGGTTTGTGGCTTGCTGTTGGGGCTAGGGTCGGGTTCCTTGGGTGCTTAGGGGCCAGTAGGGTTCGAGGGAGGGCTGGCTTGATGTTGGCTTAGGCTGGCTCGAGCTTGGCTCGTGAAAACGTGAGTGTGGCTCGAGGGTAGGCTCGTCGGAGAGCTTAGGGTTTCTTCTTTGTTAAATAAATCGAAACACGGCTCACAGAGGTTGAGTCATGGTTCACGAGGGCTAAAATAATATAAAAAGTCTAAGGTTTGAATTTAGAAATTTTATATTAAAGTTTGGAATTTTTCGGGATCAAAACGCATAAAAAACGATTAATTATAGAATAATTTAAAAGCCTAGTATTTAAGCTAAATGAAATTATGGAAATTATAATTTAGGTTTAAATAATTATTTGTGACATATTAGAGTCAATGAAATTAAGAAAATATCGAAAATGTGAAATTTTACATCTAGGGGCAAAACGGTAATTTTACACCCGAGAATTAGTGCACGTCATGACAGTGTCCTGAATGTTGTTTTATATGCTAATATGATTATTTTAAATGTTTATGAAATTTTATATGTTAAATCATGATTTTTTTTAAATTTTTATGGATTTTTATGATTTAACATTGACATTTAAAAGATATGTATGTTCCATGCTTAGTTTAAAAGAAAAAAAAAACGATATTATATGCATGTTTTTATTAAGTGATGGAATTACAAAATGTTGAAGGACGTGAAGGGATTGTGACTAATACGATGATATGTTGGAGATATCGTGAGGATTATGGTCCCAGTGGGAGCCTGACGATCGTGTTTCCTTGGATACGAATACGAATACGTTAATATGTTAATACATTGGCTAAGACCCAGTTGACGGGTGTACTGTGGTTTTCTATAGATGGATACATCGCCCAATACGGATACGAATACGAGTCACAATCACAGTCTGAATTCAACAAACACGAATATGAATATGAATATGTTAATATGAATATGAATATTTTAATATGAAAATGTTTATGTTTAAATTTTATGCATTATTATGAAAATGTTATTTTAAGTACAAGTAATTGTTACTATTGTATGTGATCTGTATATGTATTATGTTGTTATCAAGAATATGATATGTCTTTAGACTCATTAGGTGTAATTGATGCATGTGATATTGATAATTATGATGTGAGAGGTCTTGATGGTTGACTTTGCTGGACTGTCGATGCACATAACCTGAGGACCAACGCTTCTATTTTCCGCACTTATGATTTATGTCTAAGACTTTCGTTAAAAGATTTTACGACTTTCATTTATGTTTCGAGTGGTTTTTGAGAGGTTTAGTATGAGCTATACTTTTTAAGTTTATTGTTTTTTCGGTTGGTAAAACGTTTAACGATTTCATGTTTTGACTATCCCTTTGATTTTCAAATACTAGTTGGTTGTTTTATTTTAAAATGATGCAAAAAATATTTTATATGTTTGGTAAAAGGTTCGGCCGATTCAATGGTGAGGTTATAAAAAAAATTCTATTACTTTTTAAGTTAAACGAATAGCAGACGTTTCAAGGACAACTAATGGAGATTGAAAAATACAATCCACATGTATGAAGTTCATCTATGAGGCTTAGGAATTTCTAGTATTTATGCAGACACTTAGAGACACAAACATTATCAAAGCGAAAGATATTAAAGGACTAAATGTCAATTATAATTTTATCTCCAAAGATTTCTAGAGAATCCACATCAATATAACAACAGAAGAAGTGCACCCCATATCTTTAAACATGATTTTAGATTAGGCACTTGGCTGCATTATCTAATTAAGTCCAACACTTTCCGGACTAAAAAAGGAATTCAAGGGTTACCTGTCCCTGGAATTTTTGCGAGTGATAGATGGAAAGCCGAAACTAGAGCCCTAGAGAAGAAGAACATACGCCACTCGTAGAGTGAAATTCACCGAGGCTCGAGCAAGATCCAGCAAAACTCTGAAGAGAGTCGCCACGTGAAGGTGTCGTCCACTGTAGCTACGGTTGATATTGATGCACTAGCCAGAGCAGGGAAAACTGTTGGCCTCAAACGCTGAAAGCCATTAAGAAGATGAGAGAAATCAAGAAATGAGGGGTAGCGATGGTGTGAGGCATTTTCTTCAGGCACAACAGTAGGCGCCGATGGGGGTTTGGGTCATGGAGCAGATGAGGGAAGGAAGAATGAAGAGTTTAAAAATTGTGATAGAAATATCATCTGGAAAGAGGAATTTGAAAAGGAGATATAGGTTTCTCACTGCAAATAGATTACACTGATGAACTTTAGGTTAAGAAACATTAAAGGAATTAGGGGTTCAGGGAACACACACTCAAATTTAATTTGTTGGAGGAAGAACATACGTCCCAGCTGTCAATTCATCATCAAGTCTATAGAACCATTCCTCCCAAACATCAAATTTTACTCTGGGCTCATTTCTGAATTTTTGAAGAATTGAACACAACAAACAAGTTCAAATATAGCCAAATTGACCCAATGGGTCAAATTAGCCAAATTGTCCAATAACCCAAATTGGTTAGGGGTAATTATTTAACCCAAATCCTTTGAAGCTTACCATTGTTTAGCTCAAATTTTTTGAAGCCCACTAGCAATGAAAGCCCTTAAAATATGAAGAGTCAAGTGGGCAAGCCCATGAAAGGATCGGTTCATGACCACAATGGGAGGAGTTGATTCACGATCCACGATTAATGATCGTGAAAGATGACTAAACTGCTCGGTGAGTAGAACAAAAGCTGGAAAGAAGAATCAAAAATTTGTCTGTGTAATCATAAAAAAACTACAACAAAGTTTCTTCAAATTCTCTCAGTAATTTGTCTGTGTATATTCAATTTCCGGCAGTCTAGTTTCCTTAATTTTTTCAACTTTCTTGTAAAAATGTCATTCAATCTCATAACAACATAATTAAACTTGATGTTGTTCATATATTCTCTCTATAACTTCATCATATTCCTCACTTTATATTTTAACTTTGAAGTCAAACCGAGTGAATTATCACGAATGGTCGAATCGGGACACACAACGCTTATAAAAGAAGTCAGGTCATTTCACATTTGACATGATCACGTGTCTGGCACGTCCGCAAATTTTCGTGATAAACAGATTCAAACTCGTGATTAGATTTTTTATGTATCAGATTCAAATTCAAAACTCATAACATATTCTTTCTCTATTCTTCTTCATTTTATTACATCTTCAACATTTGTTTCAACATCTTCATATCGGCCATCAATGCTTTATCCTTGTGTCATTATTGCTTCAGTAGCAAGTGACACGTCTTTTCCTTTTTCTTGTTGATTTGAATTGAATATAGGCGGATTCCGAGCCGCTTAGGCGGCAACCGATTAATGCAGCAACTCCTAGAGGCGTCCTCTATAAGAAACCTACTATTTATTTAATATGGCTAAACGCTAAAATTTATTCCATTTTTCAATCATAAGGTTCAATCTTAATTTAACTCCATTAAAATAAATACTTTATTATCAATCTGTGAATATTCCACATCACATCTCATCGTTTAACCATCACAAATTATCTATATATGGAAAAGGTATCATGTAGAATAATTTGGAAAAAGAAATTCGTGGTGTTTTAAAAACCAAAGTTGTTACGATAGTCTATTATGTAACAATAAATTGACAATATCAATTTACATATTTTAAAATCTATGAGACCAATATTCCTAGAAACTTTTTCTAATCTGTTCAATATAGACACCCTCTGTAGACAATAATCACGCTTTTATGTTAAGACATGTATCAAGGATCAAAATCTTCGACCAAACATAATCTATGAAAAATATAATATTTTTATGTCAAAAATATTACTTTTCACTTAAAAAATGAACCAGATCGACATGTCTTACATGTGCATATATATACGTGAAACGTTTCACAGAGACCTACTTCCAATTAAATAATGAATACTGGCTAATAAAAAATAAAATTTATTTCGTTACCTAGAAAATAGAAGAAAGAAGACCCACCAGAATATTCTTTCGATAGAAAAGAAAAAAGAAAGAAACAAATTTAAGAAGTATAATTGCAACAGGAGGAATATCAATCTATTATTCCATGAAAAAACAATTCTAAAAGAAAATTAGGTAAGTGTAAGATAATTTTTCATATGTTAAGTTTATCTAGGAGAAAAAATTATGCAAATCAAGATTGTGAGCTTCCACCTAACACCAAGCTCTTCAATGCTGGCATTGAGTCTTCAAGGAGCTCCTTCTTGCTCAAAATTCTATCTGATGAACAATCATCCTCCTAAAGAACAATTAATCCAATAACATTATATTCGAGGATTTAGGGTCCAGTTGACTGAACATAAAGTCAATCTTATATGAATATATGATATTAAAGTAAGTTCACCTAAATTAGCTCTTCATATTATGGTGCACAAGCCGTTAATTGTAATACGAGGATTTCATAACATAATAGCACATCCTTAGTATCTTGTAGAACATTTCTACATTTTTATCATTAACTGGATTCTAAAAAGTTTTATGGGGAATAAACTCACGTTGCCAGTTCCTGCAGATATTAGAGCCAAAAGGGCTACTGCGGCACTTTGGTAATCTGATAAAGTCTTGAACGCGGAATCATCCAATTTACCCTACAAGCTAATCCATGTAAGATCCAGAATTGGGGAGACCCCCAATAATAAAGTTCAAAAGTCAGAGCAAATAATCATTCTACTCACACATCAGTTAGAGACATAATTAGATACCTTCATTCTAAATGTGAAACCACAAATCGAGTTACTTTTGACCGACAAGCTTACATCAAGTTATGCGCAACAGTTGAATATCCCATTTTCAGCAATAACCGGAGAAGGTGAACTCAAGCTACACCTAGTATTCTAAAGCAATTCTTGAGGCTAACAAGCTATAACATGCCAAAGCGAGGAAAAAATATTCTGATAACATTTTCAGATGTGGATGTGAACTACGACATTTTCAGATGTGGATGTGAACTACGATATCATTGGGATGTGCACCAAGGGCTCTCTTGCAAAGAAAAGTATTAGCATGAATATGTATGATAAAAGCTTCACTAGCATGAACTTGTTTGGGTGTGAAGAGGTAATGAAAAAGCATTTTATAATGAAAGGGCAACATCCATGTTCAATATCATTCAGTCGCCGCTGCCATCCTGAAGCCTCACATTCTCGACCTCCTATGACTATTTGAAAGCACAACTATAATCAATAAAGACTAAAAGTTATATAGAATGTTTTCATGAGAAATTAAATCTCACACCTTCAATCGAGAAACAGCAACAGAAATAGCCCTTCCTGGAGCTTGAAGAGCTTTTCCATGTACCTGCCGTAAGTAAACAAAAATCTAAATTAAGAACGAAAAAAATGTCAATTGTTAACAGTCTGTGAACAGGTTATGTGATATATTACAAAACAAAAACTGACCTGGATGTATAGTACAGAAACAACTTTAGGTAGAAGAGAAACAGGATCAGTTTCTGTCGAAACTTGAGATGTCAAATCCTGTAAATTTCAAGAGGATTGTTCCAAAATTTAGCACATCTGTATCTCAAAGATATTTATCTGCATGTTCAACAGAAGCATAAAATGCAAACATCCAAACATGTTGTTGAAATTAATGGACGGGAGTCTAAGTAATTCCAAACCTATATATCTACGCCTGTATATGTTATATACCTGAACCATCAGCTAGTGATTTGCTATGTCCTAGACTAGCGTTATGGAATTACCTAATTACCTTCCAAAAGCCCACAGATGTACCCTGCCTGCCTATCAACTCACAACACCACCAACATGAAATAGAGCTAGTGTTTATACTTAAGTTTGTGTCATCATTCATATAAATTAATTTTTGATCTATCTGATTGTTATTAACATGAGCAACTGACATCACTGAATAACCGAGTGTGTGCACACATACATTATGTGTGCTATGACTAGATAACTTGATACAGGGAGTGGGTAGAGTCCAATATCTGAAAAAGCAAAAGCTACTGAAAACAACAAGAGACCCGAAAAAGGACAAAGATGTTACCGAGACAAAAAGGACAAAGATGCTACCAAAAACAAAAAAGATTATTCAAATAGCTCCCCAGCTAAAACTATTAACTGAGTGATATTCTGAAAAATGTGTGAGGTAGAATCCCTTCTAAAAGATCACCTACGTACAGCATCATTCCAAATAAATAGCCTAGATTAACACACCAATTGAAATATTTTGCCACAACACTAACGAATATAATAATCATCCTGAAATGCTCATGCAATGTTAAACAACTCTCATTTGGAAATGATAACATCTCGGAGAACAATGAACAAAATCGATGACCAGGAACAACAAACCTTACGATATGAATGCAAAAGAGTCCTCTCCAACTTCTTATCAAGTTTTTTGAGAATTATCCCACTGCAAACATCGGGGCGGGGGGAAGAACTTTAGATCTATATGTATGAGCACTTGAAATACAGACCACAAAGGCATCTTCTTTACCTTTCCTCTGTCAATTCTCTCATTGCACTCATAAATAACTCAACCCGCTGCGTTACAAAATCACAATCCAAGTCATTAGAAAACTTAAATACCTAGACTCCAGGCTATATAGAGAGAGGATCATGTGTGATGTATGGCTTATATGAAGGACTTACTTTTCCCTCCAAAGTTTCAACTAGCCCAATAGCTTTGGTTGACAAAGATCCAGGTAAGCCTTTTGCCTGTGAATACAGAATTCGGAGTCATAATTCATGGTTTGAATAAGGATCAAATGCTGGAGAAGTATCCGTGTCACGAAATTCACCAGTGCCATTCTAGTGGAAGAGCTAAGTGACTCAGTTTTGGGATCCTGAGATTCCTCAACTTGAATTCCATTGGTTAATTTGCTGTGCATGTCCTACATAGAAAGATATTAGATTATTAGAGCAGAAAGACAATCATTTAGCGTTCAAAAAATTCAAATAAATGTAAAATCAGCATAAGTTACCAGGTTAACTAAGAGAGAATCCACCATTGGGGTAGCTGCAGTTCGTAACAAATGTTTGTGCAAAAGAACCTATCAGAAAAAGGAAACCGTGTCATTGAGCACTACGAAGGATGAATCACAGAGCAAATCAAAATTCAACCAAGGCCTTACAGAAATTGACTGGTCATCTTCGAATAAATCCAGAGCCTTTTCATATAGTTGAATGTTCAAAAAAGCCTGAAGATCAAGATGGTAAGGTCATTAGAAAACTGGTTTGTACAATAACTCCATTATGGAGAAAATACAAGTTCAGCTGCAGAAAATCAAAATGAATAAGAAGAGACATGAGAAGACTACTGTATATATCATGGGACGTTGAGTGATTCATAAGAACATAACAAATGCTTGTGCTGGATGCGATGCCAACTAATTAAGAGGAACTACTCAGTTATTCACAGACCATCCTCCAAATACTTCATAAAACAACATAAAAAGGGAGAATAAGCTAAGAAAATTTTCATTTAATTTTTTTTGAAACAAATAAAAAACGTAATGTCTGTCATTACCTCATCAAGCTTGCGCTGCAAATTATCGATTACTCGTTTCATTTTCTGAGAATTTTCTGTAAAAGCAGCATTTCTTCTTTCCATCCATGAATTTATAAGCATGGGCCTCAAATAGTTTGCCAACGGTGCAAGAATCGACTCGGGATCGTCAAAACCTTTGTAATACGAGTCTTTGTCAAGTCACATGAAAACAAAGGACTCCAAATTAGTAGACCTGTCAGGAGCTTCATAAAACACGCACCTTGCTCTTCTAAATCGGGGATCAGCTCTTTTATTTTCTGGATTAGTGATTCTTCTGATAGAAAGATAGGATTGTCCACTCTATTAGACTTTTTAGAACCTGATTTAGAATCTGGTACTTGTAAAGCAGAGATAACTTTTCCCTTTTTCTGGTTTTTCTTGGATTTAGTCACAGCAGATTCTTGGAAGTCTGGCACAATTTCAGAACCCCCCGCTTTAACATTCCCCATTGATTTTCCTTTTTTCTTCTTGGATCCTTTCTCTGGCATTGATTTACTGATACCACTTTGACTATCAAAGTCATCTGGATCAGCTTGACTGATAACATCATCACGCCCTTGTTTGGAATCTTTGGCAGGTTGTGAATCTTCAGGCAGTCCAGACACATGAAAGGTTTCCATATCTTTCTCAATGCGATTGAACAAATCCTATCAGATGTCATAAAATATAACTGCTAAGGTATGATCACAATTAGCATCTGATTCAACCATCAATACGCTTAGAGCTAGAAAAAGGTACAATAAATACTGGAGAAAATATAAAAATTGCCAATTACGTTTATCAACAATCATTATAAAGAATATGGAAATGAAAATTTTCGTAAGCATTTCATAAACAACACGTGCTCACGTCAAAAAAGTTATGGATGTAACAAGACTAAAACGGGGAAACTTTGATATAGGTCGGCCTTCTAGTTTTTCAAGAGAACAATTAGTTTGCCTAACAAACACGAATTTTAAAAATCTGACCATGTAAAAATAACAAGATATAACAGATAAGGACACGTAAATATTTATTAACATATTATTGACCATATACAGCAAATGAATTTTTCTTAACAAGTATTGAAATAACATCAGTTCAAATA
The DNA here is from genome assembly GCF_022965805.1 of Primulina eburnea. NCBI lineage: Eukaryota > Viridiplantae > Streptophyta > Magnoliopsida > Lamiales > Gesneriaceae > Primulina > Primulina eburnea. Next base: position 8,714,727 of record NC_133110.1, on the reverse strand, counting down.
TAAAGTAGGAGAGATTTCAATTTAAGTAAAAGTATATCATTATACATAGACCAAACACAAGCCTTTTATTTAAGTAAAGCATATAAATCATCACATTATGACCTGTGAAACCTTTTTTTCACTAAGACAAGGAATTGAACATTTCACCACATCATCAGATTCAAGCAATTTTTTTATTACCAATAATCCAAGAAATTTTAACGAGTCTGTGTACCTTTTATTTAAGTAAAGCATATAAATCATCACATTATGACCTGTGAAACCTTGTTTTTTCGCTAAGACAAGGAATTGAACATTTCACCACATCATCAGATTCAAGCAATTTTTTTTACCAATAATCCAAGAAATTTTAATGAGTTTGCTTATTGTAATTTCTAATTTAAACACAAGCATAAAACCATCTCAACCACCAGTTATGTTTGTCATGGAAAACAGAATTCTCACTGAAAGGGGAAACAGACTTTTCTGGTACATCATTGTACATTGCACCTTTTGGACCACATGGTTAGAGCGCAATAACAGAATTTTCAGCGACAAAGAAGATTCGTTGGAGAAATTATGAGAGAAGATAAGATTCAGAGTAGCAAAATGGACGACTAGTGTGCTGGTGTTTCAACATTTACTTTTATCCGACCTAGTTAGGGATTGGTGTTTTATTTACTTATGATCTTGTTCTAGTTCGTTGATCAGTGGATAGACTGTGGATTGCTCATCCACTGGCTTTGTATTATCAATTATTACTACTATAATAAAATTCTAGTTTCCGATCAAAAAAAAAATTGAGAACTCAAACTTAGTCAAACATATTCCTAGAAATTCAAGACACTTACCATGACAAAAGATTCACTGAAAAGGTAGGAGTCCCCCAATATAAGTGTTTTCCCAGACTGAAACAGAAGACAAGGTCATATAAATGGAACAGAGAGAGTAATCGTTAGGCGAATAGCATAAAAAGGTAGCAAACAAATGAATCACCTTCAGAGTTCTTTGAACAGATGGACAGAGTGACAGGATCTTGGATGCATCTTCAGGCACAAAGGATGGAGGTAATACGGAAAGTGAATTGAACCTGCATTTCACAGGGAAAAAATCTCATAACAAGAACGTACAAATAAACAGAATCTTTTATGTACCACGGACAACATAGGATGTTACAGTTGACGTAATTCTATCGGACCATCCTGCATTTTGCTGGACCTCAGAACATATATATATTTTGTCAGGTAATGATATGCCAATATCATATATTATTGAACAGACGTGTAACTTGTCAAGTCAATGTTAATAATTTGTTTAAGTCATTACCTATCAATGCCGTGGATTGTGGTAAAAACTAAAAAAGAAATTTAAAGATGCCCAATCGTCCACAATAGACTGAGGAATTGCACAAATTTTTTTTTTTTGATAGAAAACTAATTTTATTATAATATTTTGAGTTTACACCAAATGCTTGGATGAGTAATCCGCAACATCGTTACAAGAAGACTAACTTAAAACACAACTCTATGACATCATCATACAAATCTCACGACCATACAAATTTTCAGTCCCTAACTAAATCCGAAATACATAAATGATTGTACTCTTGCAAGTTTGTCGCCCAAGATGCGACTCTGAATTTTATTTTCTCCCAGACTTGATCGACGGACTCCGAAACATCTTCAAATATTCTGCTATTCCTTTCCAATCATAGGGACCAAAATATGTAATGTATTATCAAATACCAGAAGTTGCTGTATTTTTTCTCTATGGGACCCCCGGAGTCCGAATAAAAAAGATCTTTAGCTTGCCTCGGAAAAGCCCATTGAAATCCCATTTCTTTTATAGCTCTCATCCAAATATCTCTAGAAAAAGAACAATGCAGAAGTAAATGATCTTGATTCTCCTCGTGCTTTCGACATAAGCAACACCACTGTGGGCTTAAAACGCCATCCTTCCACCGTCATTGCACCGAATCGCACGTAGGCAACTTCCCCAAGGCCATGATCCACGAGAAAATCTTAATCTTTTTGTGGAACTTGTACTTTCCAGATATTATGAAAAAAACCGAATAATGGGAAATTTGAAGTTGGGAAGACAGAGTTATAAAAAGAATTAACAGAGAACAACCCTGACGGGTCCCCCTAACCAAACTCTAAAATCCTCAATACCCATCTGCAATCTGACACTCTCTAAGACTCCTAACAGGAAAGTGAACTCACCTAATTCACCCTCAGTAAGATCTCTTCTAAACCTCACATCTCAAAAGATAGAAGAACCGCCCCCACTATTGTCAATGTCTACGAAATGACGGATCGGTTTGTTGGTTGAAATTCAAATACGAAACAAAGACGGAAATCTGATTTTAAACGAGACCCCTCCCTCCCAAACATCCTCCCAAAAATGAATGATATTTCCCTGTTTTGGCACCCCCCTAATAAGATGGTGGAAAGCCTGGTAAGACCGAGAGATAAACTTCCAAGGACTTCTAAATGTCGTTTTCTCTGCCAACCCCAAGTCCCACCCATTTTCCTGTAGCCCATAGACGCTCTTAATAACTTTTTTCCACAACGACCCCCTTAACACTGAACATCTCCACCACCATTTACCAATAAGAGCCTTATTCCTTCCACTGAACATCTCCACCACCATTTACCAAGAAGAGCCTTATTCCTGAGACAAATATTCCCCAAACCCAGACCTCCTTTTTCCTTTGGTTTACACACCTGCTTCCATCCGACCACATGGCAATGGTTCTCCCCGTCATCACCATCCCACAAAAAATACCTCATCAGTTTTTCCATTCTTGTAGCCACCCTAATTGGCACTTTGAAAAGGGACATGAAATAAGATGATATCGCGCAAAGCACGGCCTTAATCAAAGTAAGCCGAACCCCTCTCGAAAGGAACGACTTCTTCCAACTTGCTAATTTCTTGGATATTTTTGAAAGCACATGTTCCCAGAATTCTATTTTGTGGGATTACCTCCCAACGGTACTCCAAGATACTTAATAGGCCACCTCTCTTTTTTGCATCCAAAAGTTAACGTCATATCATCGACTTCCTCTTCCGAACAATTCAATCCCAGCACAACACTTTTGCCCAGATTAATTTTCAACCCTAAAATGGTGCCAAACTGTTTGAGTATGTCCACTATTGCCAACACATCCTTTTGTGATTTTGCGAAGAACGGAGTATCATCCGCAAACTGTAAATGAGAAATTTCGATTTTATCTTTCCCTACTTCGAGCCCCCTTACTTAATTAACTGACCTTGCCTTGTCCATCATTCTCCCCAACCCATCGACGACTAAATTGAATAGGAACGGTGATAATGGATCCCCTTGTCTTAATCCTCTCTCCCCTTTTATTTTCCCGCACGGTCTTCCATTAATAAAGATTGAGAAAGATACATTAAAAACACATCCCCCGATCCACCTCCTCCATCTCTCACCGAATCCTTTATTGCTTAACACAAAGTCTAGAAATAGCCAGTCGACATTGTCAGATGCCTTTTCCAAGTCAATTTTGAGCACCCATCCTTTTATTTTCTTTCGTTGATATTCTTCCACAACGCGAGGAGGCAACAATCCAGTATTTGTCTTCTTTAAATAAAAGCACACTGGTTCTCCGCAATGGTATTACACAAGACTTTCTTCATTCTACATTTCTACTTGTCAAGACCTTAGCCAATACCTTATACAAACTCGTAATCAAACTGATGGGTCTGAAGTCGTTGATCTTTCGCGCATCATTTTTCTTTGGGATAAGACAGATGTAAGTTTCATTTGTGATTCCATCAACAATCCCATCTCCAAAAAATTCAGCAAACACCTTTAACAGATCCACTCTCACTGTATCCCAGTTGCTTTGAAAGAAAGCCAGTGTGAACCCATCCAGCCCTGGAGCTTTGGTACCATCGCTATCAAACACCGTCCTTTTTAATCTCCTCCTCCTCGAATGGTTTTTCCAATTCCTCTGCATCGACACTCCGTAGAGGCCTCCAATCCAGCCCATTGAGACCCCTCCCTACCTCATCAAAACTCCCCCTTCACCTTCCGATTTCCTAAACAAATTCCTATAAAACTTTAAAATCATTTGTTCTATTTGTTTTTCCTCAGTAATCACACCACCATCCTCCAATTCCACTTTGTCTATCAATGCTCTGTTCCTCTGTTATTGAGTAAGGAGTGAAAAAATTTTGAGTTCTGGTCCCCTTCTTTGAGCCATTTAACTTTTGGCTTTGAATCTGGAAGTTTCTAAATGACACATTTTCCAACTCACACCTTACTACCTTTCTTTCTTCGTTTAATGCTTCCGACCATATTCCACCGGCCTCAATCCCATCCAACTGCTTAATCTTGTTGCTCAACTCTTTGAATCTGACACCCACATCTCCAAACACTTCTTTGTTCCATTTTGAAACCTCTTTTATTTTTGCATAAATTTGTAACCTTCCCACCCCCAAATACCCCCATTGATCCACCATGTCCTCACCAACTCTTTGAAATTACAATGTGACAACCAAGCATGCTCAAATCTAAATGGAGTTGGGCCCCATCTCAACTTAGCGATATCAAGCAAGACAGGGCAATGGTCCGAAGTAATTCTTGGTAGCACCGTTTGTCTAAAAGTTGGGAATAAGTTCCTCCAACCCACCGAGAAGAGGAATCTGTCCAAACGACAGCAAATCGGCACCGATCTAAAATTTGACCACGTGAACTTGGCATTCATAAGCGAGGGGTCATGGAGCTCTAACTCTTCTATCAAAACATCGAAACAGGACATGCTTGTAGTTAAAGAATGACTATTCAATTTTTCTCCCGAATTCCTTACAACATTAAAATCACCTCCGAGACACCAATTATCCCCGCAAATCGATTTCAAACCAAATATGAGAAAGCTAAAGAAAAAAAGAGAGAAAAATGGAGGTCAACACTAACTTGTTCCTTGAATGATTTGGGATTTCTATTCCGTTAATACTTCTTGGTGTTATAAAACTGAATAATGAACTTGTTTGATTACCTTTAAGGCCCACTGAAAATTCGGTATGGATGTGTCATGTGCACTTCGAACCATGACACGACAGACGCAAACCTAGGCCCAACCAATATCGTGCGGCACACATGGGAAGCATCATGCAACAACATAGATTAGGATCAGTTTTCATTTTTATTTAGGTGGTTATTTTAAATAAAACGTGATAGGATCAGCATCCGATCACTGGTCTAATAGATTAGAATTTGGTTTTAACCTATCTTTCAAAGGTTTGAATTGATATAGCTTATCTAAAAATGGTTGTATTTACGTATTATGATGATCAATAAAAACAACTTACATTCATTTAAAAAAAATCACGAATTTGTGGAGATCGAGAGAACACTCCTTGTTTACAATTCAAATCATAGCTTGAAACGGCAGAAAATCTCACAAACACAAACACACTGATCTGGCCGACTTCACAGTAAACCGGCCCATAACTCTATACCGGCCCATAACTCGATCTATATCCCGTGCTTGTGACAAACTGGCATTAGAGACAGGGGCTATGGACGATTTACATACTGTCCAGAAGCAACTAGAGGCCCACCTGAAGATGTACAAGGAGGACAAGCTGGCAGCGGAACAACGACATAACACTTCAGAAGAAAAATCCGAGTCACACCACAAAAATCACCGACAAACAGAGGATAGGGAAAAAGGCTTTGTGCCCAAGTTTTCTATATTAAATTTTCCAGTCTATGATGGAAAATAAGGCTCTTTAGGGTGGCTCAACCGCTGCAAATATTTCTTTCGTCATCAACACACATCCGAGGGTGAGAAGGTAGGGTCGGCATCATTTCATCTTGAGGGCGAAGGACAATTATGGTTCTTGCGAGTTGCAACTAGACAAATCAAACTTAACATGGGAGGAGATTAAAGATCAGTGCCACCTGAGATTCGGACCAACCACGGATGACAAACATCTAGGCGACTTGGTGAAGCTCCAACAGATAGGTACTGTGGCAACATATCAACTTAGGTTCTCCAAACTATTGGCCCGAGTAGGGGCATTGACACGCACGCAGGAGATCAAAATTTTCTCGGTGGACTACAGGAACATATTACCATCGACATGGCGATATAAAAGCCCGTGATCTTACATGTGCCATGAATCTAGCCTGATTATACGAGCGACGCACAGGCCTTCAGATCCCACCACATCGCCGCCTTACTTCGCCACAACAACGCATTCCGTTTGTCAAACAATTAAGCAGAACCGAAATGGAAGCACGGCGAGCAAAAAGGCTATGCTATAACTGTGACGAAATCTACACTCAGGGTCATAGTTGCAGAAAATTATTTCTATTCGAAAGGGTTGAGGATGCCATAAAAGAAATACAGGCAAAGGTAGAGAGGAAAAGAACATGGAGGTATCTATTCATGCCATCTCAGGAAAACGAGGTGCACAAACCATGCAGGTGGTAGGCTATGTTCAAGATCAACCATTGAAGGTACAAATAGACTCCGGTAGCACACACTGTTTCAAACATCAAACAGTGGCAGCAGCGCTCAACTTACCCACCAAGGAGACCCCGTAAGTCCGGATCACATAGCCAACAGAAAACAGTTGCAATGCTCAGGATTTTGTGTGCAGGTCTTGCTGATGCTGAACCAGTCAGAATTCTTGGTAGAATTCTTCATCATTCCACTAGGAAGTTTCGGTGCAATGCTAGGCGTGAATTGGCTAAGTACGTTGGGAATAATCACTTGGGATTTCTAGAACATGTTAATGCAGTTCACATATGGTGACATCCAGGTCATGCTCCAGGGGGTAGCCGAATCTGACTCCCTTAATTATTCGATCCAAGGCGACAATAAATGGAAGAACTCACATTGGGACAATTATTGGAGGAGTTAGAACAATCTTTGCGGAACCTAGTGGGCTCCCTCCTACACGAAGCCACAACCATAAAATCGTATTGCTACAAGGAATCGATCCAGCAGTGGTGCGCCCTCACCATTACCCTCATGCTCAGAAGGATCATATCGAAAAGCAATGCGCAAAGATTCTAGCCAAGGGGATTGTTAGGCCAAACACCTCTCCCTTCTCAGCACCAGTCTTTTGGTGAAGAAGACATATGGTTATTGGCGCTTTTGCGTGGATCATTGCACTCTTAATTTGAAAACTACTAAGGATAAATTGCCAATTTCAGGTAATTGATGAACTCTTGGATGAACTCAACGGGGCTCGGTAATTTTCTAAGCTCGACTCACGGGTTGGGTACCACCAGGTTCTAACGGACCCAGCAAGGGTACTAAATGAGCACTTCTAATTCCTAGTCATGCCTTTTAGCTTGACCAAGTAACCAACGCCCCATTGACATTTTAGGCCATTATGAATTCTATTTTCGACTGGTTCTTGCATTTTTTTGTGCTAGTTTTCTTTGACGACATTTTTATCTATAGTGGTTCTTGGAAGAAACACCTACATCACTTGCATGTGATATTTTCGACTATGAGGTAGCATCAAGTGCCAATTGGCCAAAACAGAGGTTGCGTATTTGGGACATGTAATCAATCAATTGGGCATTAAAGTGAACGAAGACAAGATCCAAGCAATCTCCTTGTGGCCACAACCAACCACGATACGTGCCCTCTGGGGATTTTTGGGGCTCGCGAGCTATTAGCGAAAGTTTTGTTAAGGATTTTGAGATCATCGTTGTTCCCATGACTAAGATCCTTCAGAATAGTTCCATCTATTGGGACACCACAAATGCATTAAAAAGGGCAATGGCTTCAACGTCGTTCTTGACACATGCCAATTTTTCTTAATGCTTCTGAATCATGGTTAGGGGTTGTTTTACATCAGAATAATCACCCTATTGCGTTCTTTAGTCAAAACCTTTCAACTCACTACGGGAAATTGCCTGTTTATGAAAAGGAGCTAATCGAACTAATTAAAGCGGTTCATCATTGTCTGCTTATTTTTGGGGGTAACGACTTCGTAGTCTGGACGGATCATTATAACCTAAAATATTTACTAGAACATTGTATTACAACGGCCCCACAACAATGGATCAGTAAGTTATTGAGGTTAGACTTTACGTAGGATACAAGTCGGGAAAATCAAACATAGTGGTTGATGCTCTCTCTCGCCGCGATGAAGACGACTCTATCTCCCTCTCTGCAATCTTTATTCCTTGACTAACATGGGAATCTTAAATGAAGGTTGTCATTGCGCCAGATCCAATATTGTAAGCCATTATTCAGAAGATAAATGAGGGCGAGGCACTGGGGCCTTAAGAATATGCGGATGGACTCTTGTTGCATAAGAAAGAACTATTTATTCTTTCCAATACCAGCCCTCGCGACAGCCATAATCACGTTCATCCACGGACACATGCCATGAGGGCTACCAGAAGAGTCTTCATCGTATTGTTCGTGACTTTTATTGGCCTGGTATGAGAGGCCATATTCGTGACTACATGGCTGCCTACCACATCTGCCAACGCAACAAGGTTGACAATTTGAAGCCAACCTCTTTTTGTCCCTCATTATATTTGGGCAGGCATATATATGGATTTTATCTGGGGTCTTCCTTCGTCTCAAGGTAAAAATGTCATCATCGCTGTAGTAGACAATTTCTCAAAATACTCTCATTTTATCGCATTGTCGCACCCGCACAAGGCTGTTCAGGTTGCCCGAGATTTCTTCGACAATTTTTTAAAAATACATGGCCTTCCAGAGTCTATCGTAAGTGATCGGGATGTTACGTTCACTAGCTCTCTTTGGACGGAGCCGTTCCGACTGAGTGGCACTCGCATTTGCTTCACTCCCGCTTATCATCAGCAGTCCGATGGCCAATCCGAGGCAGTTAACCGCATTATCGAAATGTACCTTGGTTGTTTCTCGGGTGACTTCCCGAACAAATGGCTTCAGTGGCTTTCTTGGGCTGAATTTTGTTACAACATGGGCGTTCAGTCTTCTCTGCAGGCTACACCTTTTGAGGTGGTGTATGGAAGACCACCACCACGCCTACTGTCATACTGCGCAGGGGCTTCAAGAATTGATACAGTAGATCACATCCTTCTCTCCCGTGATCAGGTCTTGCTCCAACTTAAGGAACGCCTGCACTCCACCCAAGCTCGCTTGAAGACTCAATACGACAGGCCATCTCGATGTCCACTTATAGGTGGGCGACCAAGTTCTGGTGCGTATCCGTCCGCACCACCAAGTCAGTGTCTGCTGCCGCAGCAACAAGAAGCTTTCCTCTCGACATTATGGCCCTTTTGGTGTCCTCGAATGCATTGGTCAAGTGGCCTAGATTGACCTCCCTACATCCGCCAAAATACACCCGGTGTTCTACGTTGCATGCTTGAAGCCATTCAAAAGCAATACCGCTTATGAGACAACCCTGCCAGCGTTTGCAACAACTGACCCACTACCAAGTCCGTAAGCTATCTTCGACGCCTGTACCCACCACAGCAATCGTGAGTTCTTGGTTCGGTGAGAGGGTTTGCCTTCCACAAAGGCTTCTTGGATGGATGCCGAGTCCTTACCTAGGCAGTTTCCTTCATTAGTGCTCGTGGACAATCAAGGTTCTTTGGGGGGGAGTTCTGTCATGTGCACTTCGAATCATGACTCGACACACGCAAACCTAGGCTCAACCGATATCGTATATGAGCGTGGCACACATGGGAAGCATCGGGCAGTAACATAGATTAGGATCAATTTTCATTTTTATTTAGGTAGTTGTTGTTTTGAGTAAAACATGATAGGATCAATATCCGATCATTGGTCTAATAGATTAGGATTTGGTTTGGGTTTATCTTTCAAACGTTTGAATTGATATAGCTTATCTAAGAATGGTTGTATATATTCGTATGATGATGATCAATAAAAACAGCTTACATTCATTTAAAAAAATCACGTATTCGTGGAGATCGAGAGATTCTCTCTAACGAGCCTCTACACTTATTGTTTACAATTCAAATCATAGCTCGAAACGGCAGAAAATCTCACAAACAAAAACACATTGATCTGACTGACTTCACATTAAATCGGTCCATAACTCATTCTGTATCCCATGCTCGTGACAAGATGACTGCAATGTATCAGCTCTTTCAAAAAAAAAGAGGAGTTGATCGTCAATGATAGTTGAGAAGTATTTTAACTAAAGTCTTCATCCTAGGCACAGCCAATAAATTGCTTCTAACGCTGAATAATTATACAATGTATCTCACTTTTTCAAAATAAATAGGCCGATTACTGGCAAAGCAAACAATATTTAGAAGGATGAAAAAATATATAAGTGTGATTGTCTCAACTCCTCGATCAATACCGAACCGGATTTTGGTCGGTAAAACTCAACCCTAGCCAATCAACAGGAACAAACACATAGAAATATTAATATGACGTCAATCTTTGACCCAAGTCATTGCAACATTCTTCGACTCATTTATACCCCTAAAATTTTACAAGTAGTGGAAATCAAATGACAAAAGGAACATATGAATTCGCAACTCACCAGCTACCATGTTCAATAGTGTCCTCCACTGAAGCATCCAACATTTCAATAAGTGAACCATGAGCAAAGACAGTGACCAGAGCAATACCTTCAGGATATCGGGACTACATTGATGATTTTATTCACATATCAATGAGATGCTGACTAAAAAATATAATTATTATATTTATTCTTTTGTATATTTAATTTTTGATGATGAAAGGTGTATTTGATGACGAAACCTGCAAAAATTGAATAGGTTGTGGAATTCCAAGTTTCTGGAGGGCTTCATAACTTATGAAGGAATTCTGCAGTACAAGAAGGAAAGTGAAAACTACTTCATGTTCAAATTTATACTCCACATATGGTTAATAAAAAGCACAAGCAAACATGGTTCAGATTGGCAACCTCTATTGATTAGTACTAACCACTTTCTTTCTTTTTTTTTTTATAGAAAACTAAGCTTTATTATAATAGTAGAATATTTTACAATAGACGCGGATAAGTAATCCGCAAAAAGCGTTACAAGAAAACTTTCTATGGCACTATCACACTATGATCATAACCATGCAAATTTACAATCCCTAACTATGTCTGAGTTACATAAATGGTTATACTCTGGCAACTTAGTTGTCCAATTGGCGACTCTGAATTTTATTTCTCCCAGACTTTGTCCACGGACTCCGACACATCTTCAAATGTTATGTTATTTCTTTCCAACCATATCGACCTAAATATGCACTGAGTTATCATATACCAGAATCTCGAGAATCTTTTCGCTATGGGACACCTTGACTCCATAGTAAATAGGTAATGCTAATCATGTATCCACAATACAACCTTATTTCAGACTTATGATTTGATTGAAAATTTAAACTAATATGCATTCTAACATTTGAAAGTGGACATTGACATCATAGAAAAAAGCTCGCTATATAATACTGGATTTGTGTTCTCATCCATTTTCTCAAGATTTCAGAAATTGCATAAGTTCTTGGGGGAATAATATTTTAATGTTTTTCGACATTGCAACTCGGTTTCTAAGTTCTTTCAAACCAGTCTATCATTAAGATATATCGAGTCCTTCAAATTAGCCTTTTTACGCACTTCTACCAGGGCTACAACAATGTGACCATCTGCAATCCCTGAAAAGTAATATATTCTTGCCTGTATCAGTATTTTATCATCCAAGGTAAGAGCTTGGGGGTTTGGCATGAGTAAAGAAGTTAAAATTTATAGCATCGCAGCATGATGGCAACGACGCTGAAAATCTATAGACAGACAATTCAAACTTCACAACCTCCATCAGGATGTTAGTCAAGAGGTGGCGGGAAAAGAAAGTTTTACTGTTGGACCTCTTTCTTTTTAGGTTAATCCCAGTTTACACTTCTGTCAATCTTTGACATGTGAATAAAAAAATTAAGAAAATGCACCATGATAGGTACTAGGTAGTGAATCAAACCTTCTGTGGCTCCTCAGTTTTGGGTGGTATATACTTTATTATGTTTAGATCATGTTGTAAAAGAAAGTTAAATGATCGTTTTCGAGAACTAATAAGCATTTAGTACATCATTTCAATCTCGATACAATTTGAAATAATTATAAGGAAATTGCCTAGAGTATTCATTTGCTCAAGCACCATAATTCTCAATAAGTATCTCAACTTTGAAATGTGCACTCAATCAATTCAAAAAAGCAGAGAGAAACGAAACAGTGCTGTATGATGTATGATGGGTAATGGAACAACAAAACCAACGATCTCAGTTCTGAAACTGACAGTTTTTCAGTTTCAATTGAAGGTGGAACCAGAACTGAACGACTTGAATAAGATATTGGTTTTGGTTCCTAACAGTTTTGGTTCTAAAAAGAAGCACTGCCAAATAATTTTGGTTTTCTTAATGTAGAAAATAAGTTTTAAAAGTGGCTTAACAATTGTTCTAAGAAGGGAATGACTTCCCTTTTCAAGACATACAGACTACAAATGATTATCAAAATCATATGCAATAGAAGAAGAAAGCAAGAAAAAAGGAGAGAAAATCACTTGCCTGTGAAAAGAAAGCATCCACGTACTCTTTCTGAGCTGTGGCAAAGACCTGCAGAATGATACAACAAGCCACAACCACTTGATTCCAATACTACTAAACACAAAATTAGCTCCCAAGTCAAGTATCACTTGCAGGAGCATATATTCCTCTAATGACGCCAGCAAGTAACATTCAAAGAATACAGTTTTAAAAAAGATCAGAACTTGTCGTAAGAAAATGTCATCTTACGTACAGAAGGAGTCCAGTTTACTCCAGCTCGAAGCGAGCCAAGTATCTCTCCTTCCTTCACCACACTATTAAAGAGTGACTGGAAAAACGAACTCTCAACTGCCACGCCACTCGACCCATCCATACCATGCAACAACACCTGCAATGAGCTCCACAACCCTGACAAATTCATTGGAACAGCAATACCCCTCGCTGCACCTCTTACCATTGCATTCACACGCGCAACATACGCTGGCGTGTACAATTGACCGCCTTCAAGCCTACCTTTTACCTATATACACAACAACAAAGTAACTATAGATCACATAACCTGAAAAAACAACATGTGTAACAAAATCACTAATTCTAACAAAAGAAATCTCAAAACTTATACGTACCAGAGTCCCGAGGCGGGTTTCTAACACAGAGACTATTAATTCGGAGCCCACTTGCAGCTGGCCCGCGATCTCTGCAAGAGAAATTTGGCTACATTCCTGAAGCCTTTCGTTAATTTCTTCAGAAACTGTGTCCCAATAACCGCTTGAAAAAAATTCTCCGTTGATCAACATAAGCGAAGAGTCGTTCGACACGACATGCTGAGCTTGTTTCTCGACATGGTATAAATCCACCGCTGTTGTATCTGCCAAATCAATCAACGATACGCGGCCCCTTTTATCAATTTCTGACAATATTTCATTCCTCAATTGCTCCTGAAAACATCTGACACGCTTAAGAAAAGGAAAAAAATTCAAACTGGAGGAAAACTAGCTGATCATGAATACCGACGGGAGTGATGTATTCTTTCCCGGAAGTGGTGTGGAGAAGATCAAAATCGATTATTTGAAGTAGTTGTAGTTTCTGGACCAATTCCACGACGTTTCGATCCGACAAGCGAATGCTGGATTTTGCCTGTTGGGCGAATTCGAATTGCTTCTGCAGTTCCAACAGCTCCTCGTCCATGACGGTGACGGTGTGGGAAAATACCGAAGCAAGAGTGTTAGACCGAAATGCAGACGTGACTCACATACACATATATTTAGGGGTTCCGAAGCGCACCAAACCATTTTTTCTAATATTTTATAAAAATCGTGATTAAAAATAATAATTATAAATCACACCGTATTCGCAGTTCGGTTATTTTTTTGTCAATAAGCCACACCAAACCGCATCGTCCAAACCGTTTACCATAATATTTGGTCTAAGACTATAATAATTTGTAAACAACGTATTCAATTAAAAAAGTCGTCCTTCATTGTATCTCAACTCTCTTCAAAATATTATTCCTACAAAATAAACTTATCTTCATCTTAATTTATTAGATTATTTATTTCTTTTACAACAATATTTTGTTTGAAGTTTGAAAAAAAAAAAAATAAAATAGTATAAATGTCATTTTTGTTGTGAGTGTATTGTGTTGTTAAATTATTAACTTAGTTTTGAAATCTTGGTTATTGTTTTATCTTTGTGTGATTTGAACTATATTTTATATTTGAAGACACTACATTGTTGTTGTTTTAAAATAAATTAGAATATAAGTTTTAATATTGTTCATTAAAAAACCGTAAATCGACCGTAACCGCCTGAAACCTACTCAAAACCGTAAAATTAATTCTACATGTAAAACCGCGATTATTTGTTTAAAATACTAACCGACCGCATATGACAATTCGATTTTAATTTTTTTTTAAAAAAAACCGCAAAACCGCGCCGTAATCACCCCTACATATATGAATCAACAATTTCCAAAATCGAACTTTTTTAACAAAAAAAAAAAAACACTTTCCCTGAATTCTATTTACAAATTTTACCAATTTTAGAATTCAATTTGTCAAAATCCTCACAATAATTCCTTTTGTCAATGTAACTTTTTAATTGGTATGTACTCCGAGCCTAAATTGGTCATTCAGTTTTGCTCCTGGTCAACTGATCAACTGGTTCAATTCTGATATGCTCAACTGGTTCAGTTCTGCTCAATCAGTAAACTGAACCTGCTCATCTGAACTTGCTTAACTGAAATTGCTCAACTGTATCTAGTTAACTGTTCAATTGAATCTGCTCAACTGAATCAAACTGATGAGGTATGCTGGAACCAGTAGATTCGTTATCATTTATCAGTATCTTAAACTCTGATTCAGACTTTAACGTGTGAATATGATTTGTAGATCACCGTATTAACTTCGTAACTCATACTGAATTGTTCCATTTGGATAACCGAGCGGATCAAACTGACCAAATTATCGCAACTGCACATGTCCAAGTGATTGCTGTTTTCGTATAATCAGTTTGGTTTTTAAACTTTCAATTTAGCCTAGATAACATCTGATTGAGCCCAACTGACGTGAAATACGGCATATTCCAAATTGAGTTTTCTATTCAGTCGTTTTAACGATTTGTTATTTGGATTATCAAAAGATGTGAGATATCATCCAAATGCTGAAGGTTGCTAGATTTTCATTTTGGCTAAATTCGAGTTTCAGCTTTCATATTGAGTTAACAACTTTACACTTGAGTAAATATGTTAGAAACACAATAACAATTTTTTATATACAAAATCAATATTTTTAGAGTTTCTAAACCTACCATTGTTCCAACAGTTTTATGATAAATCTGATAAACGATATCGATTATCTATTGTTTCTTGTCTTCACTCTTTTTGTCAGATTTCTTTGCAGTAGATTCAGCTTTAAACTTTTATTCCCTTTTTTGACAACACCAGGAACAACCACGTATCTTTTAAAAATATGCACAAATGAAGTCATCTTGGCTGACATAGTGTCTAACTTGGCTAAAAGTTGAGTGTGAACTAAATCAATATTTGAATTCAAATTTTCATGAACTAGATCCATCTTATGAGTGATAGCATCATGAAAACTTGATAGTTGTGATGTTGAAGCACAGTTCTTTCTCGTGGAATATATTTGGATGAACAGGTAGTTGACATCTTTGGATAGATTCTAGAGAATCTTGCCCACTTTGTCTTTGAGGTTTTCAACATCAATAGCAGTCAGTTTCTGACATGTCTTGACTTGTGACAAAAGACTATTTATACGAGTCACATTGAGTATATTCGTCCATTGGAAGATCATCTCCTATCTCCAAATGTGATTATTCAGTAATGATCTGTGCTTTGGGATAAGGAAATATGATCAACTGATTACTCTGTCCATCAACATCAACTAACTCAACTACTTCAATAATTCAGTTTCAGTTTCTTGAATTACCATTTGGTTTGATACTACAACTGACTCTTCAACTACTGGAGAGTTCGGAGCCAACTGGTTACTCACAAATTCAAACATGAAAAATGTTTCAGGAAATTCAACCGAAGGAATTTGAACTTCTACTAACTTAAATCACTTTTGTTACATCTGCAATCTGTTAATAAGTTGTCAAAAAATCAGATACTCCCACTGGTGGAGTAGAAACAGTTTCAGCAACAGAATGCTATGATCTCATCCATAGTCTCTTCTTGAATCTGAACTAGTTCTTCCAATGTTGGTTCCTCAGCTTCTATTCTTGATGAAACAGTCATATCAATCTCTTCAACATGGACTTCTTCAATGGCCTGGGTTACTGTCTTCAAAATTTCAACAACATTCACCAGAGATATCTCCTCAACTGGTTCAGTTGATTTCTGACCTTCTGGTGCTTGAGTGATTGAAGGTTCAGTTTGGTCCAAAATTTGCTCAGCTGAACTGGTCTCAATTCCTTCAACACTTGATCTGAAGAGTCTTTCTCGTGTTGTTCCTCTTCATGTTTTTCCGCTTGAGTTGATTTTTTTGGGTGAAGTCCTTGGTTTATTTCTTGCTTTTGTGATCCACTTTAATATATAATTGTTGACCCATTTCATAGAACTCCACCTTGATTTGAAGAGAACTCAAATATGTATCCAATTGAGTAAAATTTTCTCTATCATCATGGGCATTTGGAAATGTAAGATCATAATTTTTTTTTCAGTTCTTCATAGATCGACGTCAGCTTTTTAATCATCATAAGATCAAAAATATATTCCTTCCTCTCCATAGCGTGTGTAAGGTCCAAAATGCGATAACGTAACCTAACTACATGCGAATATAGGGAAAATAGAAAATGACTAATTAAATGGTTTTAACCGCGTGAATTAAATATAGTGTGCATGCTTACATATTTAAAATACACTTTTCTACATGAATGCAGAACGGAGACATGGGGGCCATATGAAGGAAAATATTTTATTACATAATTATTTTTAATTTTTTAATATATAGGTATATCTTGTGTGGTATTTTCGAAAATAAGGTGTTTTAAGCAATGTTTTTATAACCGGACCGTTAATCAAACCGGTCAAGCCATAAAAAATGGTTCAACCGGTTCAACCGGTTGAACCGAACGGTCGAACCGGATCAATAAAATTAATATTTTATTTATTTTATATAATAAATAAAATAGTAAAATATTGATTATTTATGTTTTTATAGTTTTTACTTAATTTTTAAGATGAAAATTACACAAATATCCAAATAACCGGTTCAACCGGTTCAACCGGTTCAAAATGGTTCAACCGGTTTTTCCTGTTTAACCGGGTTTTAACCGGTTTTTTCCGGTTAAACGGTTTTCCGGGTTTTTACGTATCTTCGGACCGGTCTGGAGGCCGGTTCGCGGTTGAACCGGTCCGACCGGCCGGTCCGGTCCGGTTTTGAAAACATTGGTTTTAAGGTGCTTTTACACGCCGAGTCGTATTTTTAAACGGTATTAGATTTTCGACGAAAATATGAACTTTTTGAGAACTCGGCTAATATTTTCACAACCATTCTTAAACAAAATATTTTAAAAATTAATTAATAGGCCTAATGAGCCTAGTATATCATGTTAACGGGCCTAAGCTTATACTAAGAGTTTTAATGATTAAATAAAATCCTAAACCCTACCCCCACTCCTCAAAACTCACGCTCCACCCCTCACAAACACACTAGGACTCTTCCTAACAGCACCATACGCACACACCAAGACGTTTCAAGGAAGAACCTCACAAAAATTTGAAGAAAATCCAGTAAAGACCTCTCCGTCGACGCCCCTCGAATCGCCAAAATGTTTTATGCGTAATAAACTCAAAGACACACCTTAAACTCTTTTTTCTCATCTATCACACCGTATTATATGTTTAATGCATGTTTGCATGAAATTAGTTTATCCTTTGGGTTATTTTAGTTTTTATGTCATGGCTTGCCTAAAACCCATGTTTTTATGTTCTAAAACTTGGGTTAATTATGCATAAAGGGGCTGCCATCATAGGGCTATGGGAAGAGATGTTTTTCCATATGTCGAAGGGTTCTTAAGTGTATGTTTAAGGCCTGGACAAGATAGATAAGGAATAAGAACGAAAATAGACTCCTTAAGGGCTAGGGTTCTTCAGCTAGGTGTCCTCAATGGCCAGGGTCCCTAGCTGCTGTTATGGTGTTTCCATGAGACCTAAATGGGTTGTATGATGGTTCAAGGGTGGTCGCATATGGCTCGGCTCGAGGGCTGGTGTGATCGCATGAAGGTAGGGGACGCGCATGCATTTGTGATCGGGTTTGAGGGGCTGGACTTCTAGGTCCTTTAGTCTTGGTCCAGTAGAGTCCGTATAAGTCCAGTAGGTTCCTAGGGTGGCTGGTGCAAAGGCCTTGGGCTATACACAAGCTGGACAACATGCATGGCTCCTAGGGCGCGGTTTGAAGGGCTGAGCATGTTTGAGCTGAAAGGTTCAGTCCAGTAGCTTATCTAGGGCACAGTCATGCTCCTAGGGTTGATGGTTAGGGTCTAGTCATGATGGTTGGGGCCTAGGAGTGAAGGGATGCATGACTTGATCCAACTAGGGTTTTCGAGAATTTAAGGACAAGGTTCAGTAGCTAATCTAGGCTTGATCGAGGGTCCTAATTAGCTCGAATTGGGTTTAATATGTTTTAGTTAGGTGTTAATAAGATTTTTTTTAAATTTGGTAAGTTTTGGTTAAGTTTCAAATTAATACGATTCAAAACTAGGATGTACATCTAAATTTAAAAACAAATCGAGGAATTATCGAAAAGCTAAATTTTAAGCCTAAGGAATATTTAAGTGAGTGTTTTAAGGTAATAAGTTAGGTTTGGAATGATTTGGGACATCGTTTCGAGGTCTATGGATATTATGAAAAATTATGTGTCTAGGGGTCAAACGGTCATTTTACACTCTAAAATTGTTAGACGTCTCCCTCAATGCTGTAAATAATGTTAATATGTTTATTTTAAATGTTTATGAAATTATATGATGAAACGTTAATGCTAAAAGACATGTTACATGCTTGATTTAAAAGGAAAATGATTTATATATGCTTGAATTTTTATAAGTGATGAAAATATGAAAAGTTGAAGGAGGTGAAGTGATTGTGATTAATACGATAATACGATGGTTATGATAATACAATGATATGTAAGGCCAAAGCTCAGTTGACAGATGAGAGTGTCGCTGATGTCTCCACCGCCCAGTAATGTGGTTACACGTAGATAGATCCATCGACCTTCAGCTGATACGAAAGTCACAATTTATGATCCGAATTCAACAAAAAGAAAACATATATATATATTATGAAAGGAAATATGATATGATATGATGTTTAAGTTTATGCATGTTCATGAAAAGCTATTTTAAATAAAAGTATTTTAACTATTGCATGTGTATGTATATTGATGGATCGGTTCGGGCACCTTTGAAGGTGCTTCAAACACAATATTCACAATTAGTTGCAATAGCTCGTGTTATAAGAATGTAAACACCGATGAATTAGATCGAGTTTGGTTTTAAACCAAGCGAAAAATACTCGAAATAATCCTCCCTTAAGAAATCTAATCAGTTTAAATCTTTTAACTTGTGTAAACTGAAAAATTGAAATAAAGGGGACCAGTTCTTATATATATCAGTTCAATTATGGTGAGAACTGAACTGATAACAGCTTGAACTATACAAATCAGTTTTAAAACGAAAGTTAAGCATTTAAATACACAATATATGTTTATGGATGTTCGGATACTTCAACTGCTCCTACGTCACCCCTTTTACCACCTCGGGTAGGTTCTACTAGAAGACTTTGATTTATACAACACCTTATATAAATACACTCAGTTTAGGACTTACCCTACTGCCTAACTGAACTCATAGCCTAGATTGAAGGCAGCACCTTCCAGCCAACACTTGTTTAATGTCTATATATCAAAAACCACATACACAAGTTTTACGTCTTTGTGCGAGACTCACTCAGCTATTCAATAAGCTCAACTCTCTGTATGTGTGAGTGATTGTGTGTGTGCATGTGTGAGAACTGAACCATGAATATAACACGAAAGTGTTCTCACACAGTGAGAATACTGCTTCTATACTAAGCAGTTGGTATGTCCTTTTTCTCTTTTGATCTTCACACACTTCTTGTTCTTGTCTTCACTAATCTTCATCTTCTATTTATAGGCGCGGAGCTTGATCGTACAGTGAGACTCATAATTATTGTATACGTTGCATTTTGAATCCGTTCCTCGATATTTGTCTTGTACTTTCGAACAGCCATTCTGGAACATTTTGGCTTTAAGCATTGTTGCAACGTTGTTGGAACATTTCATGTTCGCTATCTTGATTTTGATGTTAACAAAAATTGTTATTTTTGTTTCTAATGATTTACCTCAGTGCGCAGGTAGCTGAAACTGATCAGTTAAGCGAGGTAAAACTGCTATCGAGACGTAAATTGAAAACACCAACTGATTGACCAAACTGAATCAATTCTACTAACATATTAAAGAACAGTTCAACTTATTGTCTAGCTGATAGGTGGTTCAGCAGAAGACCTTCATAAGCCCGGCCAACTGATGAAGAGTTCAACTGATAAAGAACCCAGCTGATCAGTTCAACTGAAAGAGTGAAATTAATTCAAATGACGAGTCAACTGATTTCACCAGCCCAACTGAAGATCAGTTCAGATGACCAGTTAGGAACCATTCAGTTGCAGATCAAGACAATCTTATCTTAGTGGACTCCAGCTAAGTACAAATATACAAACATCTGTACGATCAAAGGTACAATAACGGACGTTGCAGCAAAGATTAAAGCCGAGACATTCCTGAAGGCATATCAGAAAGTCAAGACACATATACCAAGGAATGCATTCAAAGCTGCAACGATCATATGTGATGAGTCTTGAAGTACGATCTCAATGCCTCTATTTATACAAGCTCAAGACCATCATCAAAGATAAAAAGAAGAGATAGCACATACTAGAGTGTGTGAACAGAATGGGCACGTATATTGCATATCAGCTGACAAGAAGAAATCAGCCCAGAGGGAACACTTCATCGTGTTATCAGCTTAGTTTAGAAGTATATTTCCTCAGTGTGTGAGAACACTTTTGGGTAGTTTTAAGAGATAATTTCTCTCACACACACACACCGACCACTCAAATACCGTTTACCACAAAGACATAAAACTTGTGTATGAAGTCTTTCTCACATAGACATTAAAGAATTGTTGGCTGGAAGGTGATGTCTTCAGTCTAGTCTATGAGTTCAGTTATGCAGTAGTGTAAGTCCTAAGCTGAGTGGGTTTGTACAAAGAGTTGTATAAATCAAAGCTTCTAGTGAATCCTATATGAGGTGGTAGAAGGGGTGACGTAGGAGTAGCTGAAGTATCCGAACATCCATAAACATATCTTGTGTATTTAACTGATTAACTGTTGTTTTCAAACTGTTTGGATCAGTTAGAGTATTCGCCAGTTCAGCTGTCACCATAACTCAACTGATGAATGCAAAAACTAATCTATTTCTTTTCATTTATTCAATTACACAGGATATACAAAATATATCAGTATTTCTTAACGAAGGATTATTTAGAGTGTTTTCAGCTTGGTTTTAAAATCAAACTCGAATTAATTCATCGCTGTATACATTCTTAGAACACGAGCTATTGCAGCTCTTGGAGAATATTTTGTTTGAATCACCTCAAGATGCTCCACAAACGATCTTTCAATTGGTGTCAGAGCTAGTTGTTCTAAGAAGGGTATTTGAAAACTGATATTTTAAAATATGTTTTAAAATGTTATTTAAAATGGATTTCAAAATCCTCTTAAATATTTTATGCGTTTGCCATGAGGAGAGAGAAGGTTCTTGGCTCAACAACGAACATTGTAGCCACTTCTCTCGATTCATTAACTTTGTTGTTTTAAGTAGCCTACAGGGTTTTGAGTTCAGCTGACAGCAATTCAACTAAACTGCTCATCGGACAAAATTTCAGAGTCCAGTCTACAGTCCAACTGATCAACAGACGAAACCCAACTACCAGCTGAAGCTGATGAGTTAAGTGGAACTTAATCATCAGAAGTGTCGCCGCTTCATTGCCATATCAGATCAAATATAGATTATCAATGTGGTTCAGCACCAGTTGAGTCAAGTTTGGGTCAGCTCGACCAGTTAGCCAGCACATAGATCAAGTCCAAAGGAAAATTAGCTGATCTTCTGGGAAAAGAAACTCGAAATCTTTGCATCATTCAAATCATTCAAGGCGACCAGTTGTTAGTATATTCAGTTCTATTATGTGTAAACTAACTGATGTTTGATGCTATTTAAAAGTCTGCCAGTAGAGAGGCAATTTCCCCTATACTTGTTGATGTGCGCAAAAGTATAATATAAGAGACACTTATTTGATTAAATAAATCTATTGTTCATCCAGTTAGCCGTCACATAACTAAACTGCTATCGTAAGATTTGTTGCCCAAAGTGCTTGATTGATACTAAATAATTATAATTTGATTTATTTATTTATGGTAAAATGCGTTTTACAAAAAATTAATTATTAATGAATTAATTGAAGTTAAATAAATATATTTATTTAACTTATTAATTTATTTCTAATTATAATGGTTATTGATAAATTTACAAGATACATGATTTGTTGATAATATTTGATATTATAGTATTTGATATTATCTGAAAAAGCATGATCGAGAGTCATGACCAATTTGCTACGTGATGTTCGGATATTTTACATATATTTTTAATTATTTGATAATTATAAAGTGAGACATGTTTATGGCCCGCTCTCACTTCTTTAATTTGTATCCCAATGTGTCATGAAAATTTAATTTAAGTATTCAATTTAATGGGAGATAAAGATTTGAAGATGTGGCGAACCCAAATTCTCAAAAGTTTTGTAGATCTAATACATGTGAAATATCGAAAGCTTATATGATATTGAATTTGCATCTCTACATTTACTTAGACTTTGGACATGAATCTATATGTGGTTCATATAGATCAATTAACTCTCAGTTATCGATCATCTTTTATTATTTATAATGCATGTGATATGTTATAAATAATTAGTATGTACGTTGTTAATATAATAACAAGAGTTGCATGAATCTAACAAACATACTAACAAACATGACACGAGATTTTAAAACTATTGATGAGACAAATTTTAAAAATTAAAATATTTCATTTTGGATAAGATCCAAAATTTAAATCAAGCTCATTAAAAAGAAATTTTAATATTTCATTGTCTTTCATTAACGGGAGTTGCATGATGAACGCTACCGACGGTCTGTGTCTGACTCATATTATTGGCAAGGCCTTAACGCCAGAAATATATGACTTCCACTGACATATTTGATGTGAACTATGTGGAACTCCAATGACTTCAGCGGGATCTCATGGTGACCGTTCACTAATATTCAACATTGATGGATCAAGCTCGACACGAAATGAGATCATATCATTGGGCCCTCATCAAACATGAGGCAAAAATACGTGAGTGTTACAAGGGGTTTTGGAGATTGTAACCGACTGATATCATTCGAGATCATAATTTAGAAAATGAGCCTTGCGTGTAATCACTAAGGAAATATTATTTCCTATTTTCATTAGAAGGTGGTGAAAATGTCAGAATAATGAGAGAAAATTTATAGAAACAAAATTCCATATTTTATGTCTTACAAAATATTTCAAAATAGTTGGTAAAATTTATTCTGTTTTCATTTTTGTATATTTATTATGTCATTGTAAAATCCTCAATCTGTTATACTCGATCAAAACAATATATGTAGTAGCCCGAATTCCAAATTGGGTAATTAACGGAGTAATGGTGATTAAGAAGGTTTAAGGTGTAATTTTGGCTATGGTCATGATCGGACGGACCGAAGAGGGTTCGGAAGCACCGAAGAGTTCGGACGATCCGAAGTGTAGTTCGGTGAATCCGATCATAGGTGTCAAGTGTTGATCGACACGTCATTTTCCATGCATGTTCGGACGGTCCGAAGTATATGATCGGAGGATCCGATCATGAGCTGTCAAGAGCCAATGGACACGTAGCGTTCGGACGTTCCGAAGTGTTGTTCGGAGGATCCGAACATGGCCTATAAATAGTGCTCGGATTTCCTCATTTTGACTTGCCAATTTCTTGAGTTTTCTCTCATTTTGGAGAGTTTGGAAGGTTTCTAGGGTTAGTTGTTGGTCGAGCGATAGCCAAGAGCTGCCAGGAGTAGTAGCGTAGCGGCGCCTGAGTTTCAAGGCAATCGACATCAAAGGGCTGTCGACGGACGAAGGTAAACCCTAAACCTTTGGTAGTACTAGGGAGTACTGGTTTTGCTAGTCGAGCATGGTAGTATTGATTGAGTATGCTTTTGATGCGTAGGCTTGTGCTAAACCTGATTAGCGGTGTTGCGTAAGGCTAGGCTTGCTGTGATAGAGGTACGAAAGTACTATCCGAGATATCCTGGTTGAGTATACATTCATATATGTGTTGCATGAGTATTTGCTGCATTGTTATATGTCATATGATGCATGCTATTATGTCACGAGTTATGATGCATATTGCATATCATGTTGAGCCGTATCTCCTTCGAGATAGCCTTTACTGTTGAGCTGTATCTCTTTCGAGATAAGCTATATCTTGGGGCCGCTCAGCCCTGTCTTGTGGACGCATGGACACCGAGAGTACACAGTGGCCGACGGGTCGGGAGGGCTTCGGTGGTCCGGGACATTTTAGGTCCACGTCTGTCTTGTAGTGGATGCAGTGACCCAGAGGTTGGACCGCGCGGCACTATCCACTTGGCGCCTCTAGACTGAGCATTTTGAGATCCTTTGTGATTCCTGTTTCTTGACTACCCTGGTATCATATCATAGCATGTGCATTTCATATAGGTTTGTATACTCATATTTTTATACTGGGCGTTCTTATCGCTCACGTCCTCGGTTTTGTTTATTCTTGGACACCCCATTCCCACGGGGCAGGCCTCAGGTTGGATGGCTCAGGAGGAGCAGGAGGAGGACGTTGAGTAGCTGGTTGGTTTAGTTTTCAGTGTTTTCCATTTGATTCGATATGGTTGTACTGGATATTTCATTTTGAGTTAGTCTAGACTTCGATTTCGATTGGGTTGTATAACTATTGTTGTTGGCCATATTTCCGCTGTTATCTCTGATTATAATTAATTAGGTTAATTGCATGCTTAGTTTTTGATTAGTAGGTGATTCTGGAACGGGTCACTACATTTATGGTATCAGAGCATGCGTATGATTTTGGGATATAGATTCTGTTTTGGGATTTTCGTGGATCATTTTACCATTTTCCCTATTCTATCTTGTAGCGATGGCTGACCATTTTGATGACGGGAGTAGTCAGGGGAGTGTAGGTCGATGGGGTGACCAGGACGATCATAGACGTCATCGTGAACATCGTCATCGTCGGGATGGTCCTAGGCGTTTTGATTTGCATCGTTTCATTCAGATGGGGCCTAAGCCTTTAGTTGGTGGTGAGACTCCCGATGATGCTGAGGACTGGTTAGAGCGCATGGAGAGTTGTTTCCGTGCATTTCAGTGCACCGAGGAGCAGAAGATAGAGACCCTTAGCTTTCTTCTCGAGGGCCGTGCGCGCAAGTGGTGGCGATCGACTTCTGCGCCGATAGTCCAGTCCCAGGGTAGGGTGACTTGGGTCGATTTCCGTGCAGCTTTCATGCAGCTGTACTTTCCTCCAGCTCTTCGCCAAGCCAAGACGATTGAGCTCCTGAACCTTAAGCAGGGGAGTATGTCTGTTGATGAATATCAGCAGAAATTCTTTGAGTTGTTACCCTTCGCTCCTCATATCAGTGGCAGTTCTGAGGCCAAGTATGATCATTTCCTCCAGGGCCTTAATCAGGAGATCTTTGATCGAGTCACTGTCTGTGATAATCCTACTTCTTATGATGGGTTAGTGAACCGGTGTCGCCAGGCAGAGATCAGTCTCCAGCGTGGTAGGGCTATTCTTTCTTCTTCTAGACCTCCGAGTACTTTGAGGCCTCGATCTCAGTCATTCAAGAAATCTGGTTCATCTTCTTCTGGATCTGGATCTCGATCTAGTGGTGTTTTCCGCTTTGGTAAGAAGAAGGAGTCTTGTGCGCATTGTGGGAAGAACCATCCATCGGAGCAATGCCGAGTAGCCGCAGGAGCTTGTTATCAGTGCGGAGAGATGGGGCATATTAAGAAGAATTGTCCTCAGTTGCGAGGTGGAGCAGGATCCGGTTCTGGATCTCAGACGACTGTTCAGCAGAGGAGGCAGGGTCAGGCAGTGGGTAGTTCGAATCTTCGACCTCGTGCCCAAGGTCAGGTTTTTGCGCTGAACCAGGATCAGGCTGCAGATGAGACGGAGAGAGTCATAGCAGGTACTTTTCATTTATGCGGTATTCCTGCTTTTGTTCTTATTGATACAGGAGCCTCTCATTCCTTCATTTCTGCACGATTTGTTAAGCGTCATAGGTTACCCTATGTTTCTCTAGACGTCATTCTTTCTGTTTCTACTCCGATGGGTCATTCGGTGTTAGCGAAGCGTCTAGTGATGGGTTGTCCCTTAGATTTTGAGGGTAACGAGTTGACTGCGAATCTTATGATCCTAGAGATGGAAGATTTTGATTGTATCTTGGGTATAGACTTATTGACTACCTACCGAGCTACTGTGGATTGTTACCAGAAGCTTGTTCAGTTTCGTACGACTGAAAGCTCTAGTTGGTTTTTCTATGGTGAGGGAGCGCGACCTCCGATGCCAGTGGTATCTGCTCTGAAAGCCTGTCGTGCTTTAGAGTCGGGCGGGGAAGGCTACCTCATCTATGCGATTGATTCATCCACAGGTAGTGTTGGTCTAGAGGATATTCCAGTGGTTTGTGAATTTCCTGATGTTTTCCCAGATGAGATTCCTGGTTTTCCTCCGGTTAGAGAGGTGGAATTTGGCATAGATTTAATGCCAGGGACTGCACCGATTTCTCGTGCCCCCTATCGTCTTGCTCCGTCAGAGATGAGAGAGCTGAAGCAGCAATTGCAGGATCTTCTTGATAAGGGTTATATTCGCCCGAGTGTTTCGCCTTGGGGAGCTCCAGTCTTGTTTGTCAAGAAGAAGGATGGATCGATGCGGTTGTGCATTGATTATCGCCAGCTGAATCGGGTGACGATAAAAAACAAGTACCCTTTACCCCGTATTGATGACTTGTTCGATCAGCTTCAGGGTACTTCTGTTTACTCCAAGATCGACTTGCGATCGGGTTATCATCAGATGAGAGTCAGAGATGATGATATTTCCAAGACTGCATTTCGTACTCGTTATGGGCATTACGAGTTTCTAGTTATGCCATTCGGATTGACGAATGCGCCAGCGGTGTTCATGGATCTGATGAACCGAGTCTTCCGAGATTTTCTGGATCAGTTTGTGGTGGTTTTCATTGACGATATCTTGATCTATTCCCACAGTGTGGAAGAGCATGCCCAACACTTGAGGATTGTGTTGCAGATTCTTCGCGAGAAGCAATTGTATGCTAAGCTGAGTAAGTGCGAGTTCTGGATTGATCATGTGGTATTCCTTGGTCATGTGATTTCCAAGGAAGGAGTTTCTGTGGATCCCAGCAAGATTGAAGCAGTGCTGAATTGGTCACGTCCGACGACGGTGGCTGAGATCCGTAGTTTTCTAGGTCTGGCAGGGTATTATCGTCGCTTCATCGTGAATTTCTCTCAGATAGCCAGACCATTGACGCAACTTACTCGGAAGGATGTTCCATTTGAGTGGTCATCCGAGTGCGAAGATAGTTTCAGAGAGCTTCGTCGACTTCTGACTTCCGCACCTGTTTTGGCGTTACCGTCAGGATCTGATAGTTTCAGTGTTTACACCGATGCCTCCACTCAAGGCTTAGGGTGTGTGTTGACGCAAAACGGTCATGTGATTGCTTATGCTTCCAGACAGCTGAAATCTCACGAGGAGAAGTATCCCACTCATGATCTGGAATTGGCAGCTATTGTGTTTGCGCTGAAGATTTGGCGTCATTATTTGTACGGTGTTCAGTTTGAAATCTTTACTGATCATAAGAGTCTGAAATATCTGTTCACTCAGGCTGAGTTGAACATGAGGCAACGTCGTTGGATGGATTTGCTGAAGGATTATGATTGCGAGATCAAGTACCATCCAGGTTCTGCGAATCTCACAGCTGATGCGCTTAGTCGCAAGGTGAGAGCCTCTGCACTTCAGACTTGTGCTATGACTAGTGCCATCCAGGATAGTTGCTCGTTGGGGTTTAACTTCAAGCATCGGAAAGGTATGGAGAGCATTCGTGTTGCTACCATTTTATCTGAGCCCAATTTGTTCACTCGGATTCGAGAAGCTCAGATGTCTGATCTCAAGACTCAGAGATTAGCTCGGTTAGTTGGTGGTGATAGTAATTTCCATTATCAGTCCAATGGTCTTCTGTGCTTATCTAATCGGGTTGTAGTACCAGAGGATGACACTTTGAGGGACGAGATATTGTCTCAGGCGCATCGAAGCAAGTTAAGTGTTCATCCAGGAAGCAACAAGATGTATAGAGACTTGAGGCTGCGGTTTTGGTGGAAAGGGATGAAGCGCAGCGTGTATCAGTTTGTCTCCAAGTGTCTAGTTTGCCAGCAGGTTAAGGCAGAGCACCGTCGACCGGGAGGATTGTTGTTGAACTTACCTATTCCAGAATGGAAGTGGGAGCATATTACGATGGATTTCATTACTCACTTGCCATTATCTTCGAGGAACAGCGATGCTATCTGGGTAGTGGTGGATCGACTCACCAAGTCTGCTCATTTTCTGCCGTATAATCGTGATTTCACTTTCGATCGTATGGCTCGATTGTACATTCAGGAGATTGTACGTTTGCATGGAGTGCCTGTCAGTATTGTTAGTGACAGAGTTCCTCGTTTTACCTCACGGTTTTGGGGTAGTTTCCAGTCAGCTTTGGGTACTACACTGAGTCTGAGTACTGCTTATCATCCGGAGACTGACGGTCAATCAGAGAGGACTATCCGTACGCTTGAGGATATGTTGCGAGCCTGTGTTATGGATTTCGGACCCGCTTGGCAGGATCATTTGCCTTTGATTGAGTTCGCGTACAACAACAGCTATCATCGTAGTATTGGTATGGCACCATTTGAGGCGTTGTACGGGCGACGTTGTCGTACTCCATTATTCTGGGATGAAGTCGGGGAACGACAGGTAGAGGGACCGGAGTTAGTCCAGCAGGCTATAGATAAGGTTGCAGTAATCAAGAAGCGGATTAAGACTGCTCAGGATCGACAGGCTAGTTATGCGAACACAAAGCGTCGACCTCTTCATTTTCAACCAGGTGAGAAGGTGTTTCTCCGAGTTTCGCCTTTTCGCAGGATTTTGAGATTTGGTCTCAAGGGTAAGCTGTCTCCGAGATTTATTGGTCCATTCGAGATACTGGAATGTGTGGGAGATTTAGCTTACAGACTTGCGTTGCCGCCGTACCTATCAAGTATTCATGATGTGTTCCACGTATCCTTGTTGAGACGTTATGTAGCAGATGAGTTGCACATCTTACATCCATCTGAAGTTCAACTTGATACGGATTTGTCTTACGTGGAGCGACCAGTTCAGATTCTAGATCGCAAAGATAAGGTGTTGCGGAATAAGATCATTCCTCTTGTCTTAGTGCAGTGGCAGCGTCGAGGCACTGAAGAAGCCACTTGGGAGTTAGAGAGTCGTATGCGTTCGGAGCATCCAGAGCTCTTTTGAGTTGTGCTTTGTATAAGTTTGTGTTTTCAGTTGTAATCATAGTATCAGTTGTATTCAACAACAATTGAGATGTATTAATGATGTTGTTATTTCGTTTTGTTCATTCTCTAAGCCTGATTTCGAGGACGAAATCTTTTAAGGGGGGGAGAATGTAGTAGCCCGAATTCCAAATTGGGTAATTAACGGAGTAATGGTGATTAAGAAGGTTTAAGGTGTAATTTTGGCTATGGTCATGATCGGACGGGCCGAAGAGGGTTCGGAAGCACCGAAGAGTTCGGACGATCCGAAGTGTAGTTCGGTGAATCCGATCATAGGTGTCAAGTGTTGATCGACACGTCATTTTCCATGCATGTTCGGACGGTCCGAAGTATATGATCGGAGGATCCGATCATGAGCTGTCAAGAGCCAATGGACACGTAGCGTTCGGACGTTCCGAAGTGTTGTTCGGAGGATCCGAACATGGCCTATAAATAGTGCTCGGATTTCCTCATTTTGACTTGCCAATTTCTTGAGTTTTCTCTCATTTTGGAGAGTTTGGAAGGTTTCTAGGGTTAGTTGTTGGTCGAGCGATAGCCAAGAGCTGCCAGGAGTAGTAGCGTAGCGGCGCCTGAGTTTCAAGGCAATCGACATCAAAGGGCTGTCGACGGACGAAGGTAAACCCTAAACCTTTGGTAGTACTAGGGAGTACTGGTTTTGCTAGTCGAGCATGGTAGTATTGATTGAGTATGCTTTTGATGCGTAGGCTTGTGCTAAACCTGATTAGCGGTGTTGCGTAAGGCTAGGCTTGCTGTGATAGAGGTACGAAAATACTATCCGAGATATCCTGGTTGAGTATACATTCATATATGTGTTGCATGAGTATTTGCTGCATTGTTATATGTCATATGATGCATGCTATTATGTCACGAGTTATGATGCATATTGCATATCATGTTGAGCCGTATCTCCTTCGAGATAGCCTTTACTGTTGAGCTGTATCTCTTTCGAGATAAGCTATATCTTGGGGCCGCTCAGCCCTGTCTTGTGGACGCATGGACACCGAGAGTACACAGTGGCCGACGGGTCGGGAGGGCTTCGGTGGTCCGGGACATTTTAGGTCCACGTCTGTCTTGTAGTGGATGCAGTGACCCAGAGGTTGGACCGCGCGGCACTATCCACTTGGCGCCTCTAGACTGAGCATTTTGAGATCCTTTGTGATTCCTGTTTCTTGACTACCCTGGTATCATATCATAGCATGTGCATTTCATATAGGTTTGTATACTCATATTTTTGTACTGGGCGTTCTTATCGCTCACGTCCTCGGTTTTGTTTATTCTTGGACACCCCATTCCCACGGGGCAGGCCTCAGGTTGGATGGCTCAGGAGGAGCAGGAGGAGGACGTTGAGTAGCTGGTTGGTTTAGTTTTCAGTGTTTTCCATTTGATTCGATATGGTTGTACTGGATATTTCATTTTGAGTTAGTCTAGACTTCGATTTCGATTGGGTTGTATAACTATTGTTGTTGGCCATATTTCCGCTGTTATCTCTGATTATAATTAATTAGGTTAATTGCATGCTTAGTTTTTGATTAGTAGGTGATTCTGGAACGGGTCACTACAATATAAGCATATCAAATTATCTAGATTGGTTGAGGAATTTAAAAATTGTTTAAAATTATGAGAAATAGCATATGTGCTCACAAAATTTCCTCAAAAAATGCTGCTGCCAATGCCCTGCTGAGGATTGGATAAGCTTGAGAAATGGTGGGATCGTGATTTGCAATCTAAGAGCTATATGATAGCTTTTATGTCGAGCGAGTTACAAAGGCGGTTTGAGGAAGATGTAAATACTACTAACATTTACGATCACCTACAAGAATTTTATGGTGAAAAAACACGTCTATTAAGGCATGCTACCGCCAAGGAAATCATGACGTCACACCTGCGAGAAGGGCCTCGGTCCATGAGCATGGTGTGAGGATGCTGGGTTCATTGAGAAACTTGTGGGGTCTAGACCTTGTTATTCCAAATGAATTGTCTATGGACATTCTACTGATGTCATTAACATCGTCGTTTTATGGATTTGTGTGAACTTCAATATGAGAAAGCTGGAGAACAGCCTTGAAGAGTTGTTCAACATGCTTACTAGCTATGAAGCCACCATTTATCAAAAAGAAAAAAAAATTGTTTCCCTAGCGAGCTTTTCATCTGAGATGAAGGAAAGCCCAAAAGGGAAGGGATATAAACGTTGATTTTCCAAGAAAAACAAACCAAGAAATAAGCAAACTTCAAACACTTCTAAAGCGCCCACAAAGCCCGATAAAGTATAAGATATTTGTTTCCACTGCAAGAAACTGGAACATTGGAAGGGAAATTGCAATGCATATCTGCGCATAAGAGTTTTCGAAATGATTTGTTTTATATTGAAGTAAGTGTCCAAATTAATTCAATTTTTTGGATATTAGATACTGGATGTGGATCTCATGTATGCAATGATTTGCAAGTGATGACAAGAAGTAGAAGGTTAAGAAATGATGAGACCTTCTCGAGGATGGGCAATGGATCAAGAGTTGTAGCGAGGACCGTAGGAGACATTTACTTCCTATCTGTATGGAGTTCTTTCCTCTCTTTGTGGTCCGGCCCCCGGAGTGTACCAGGAAAACAAAGATTTAATTGAGCTAAACCAACATCCGCATGGTTCTCTGGAGAGAGCTCGAGCGATAAAAGTGCCGGTTAACTAAGCCATTTATAAGTAGGAAAAAAGAAAATAGATCCATCAAAAAAAGAAACCCTACCTTAGGAATCCCACGTTCCCACCGTATGGAGCCAACTTCTTCACCTCGGCAGCCTTCTCCTACAATCAGCAAGGAATAGGGACCACCACCTCCTATGTATTTAACACTAATTTTATGTTACTTTTAAGAGATGTTTTATATGATGACGGCTCACTTAAAAACATTGTTTTTATTTCTATGCTTGACATAGATATGTTTTCTTGTTTATTTGCTAAAGATTTTTTACAATATTTATAAGAATGAATGTTTAATTGAAACATGTGAATTACAAAACGATGTATACAACTTAAAAATAAATGATATTCCAATTAACGATGTCTAAGTAAACATGATATCAACAACAAACAAAAGAAAAGAAGGTAGAATAAATCAAGCACACTTGTGGTACGCTAGACTATGACATATTTCCCAAAAACTGATGCACAAGCTTGTGAGAGAAGACCTTTTTGACATGTCAAAGATCAACTCTCTTGAAATATAGAGTACTGTCTGAAAAGAAATATGACTACATCCCTTTCCTAGGCAAGGGAAAGTAATGCATGCACAAAATCTACTAGATTTGATCCATACCGATGTATGTGACTCGCTAAGTGTTAGCACGAAATATGGCCAATCTTCGTTACCTTTACTGATGACTTCTCGAGGTATGTGTATGTGTTTTTAATGAAACACAAGTCCAAAACCTTTTAAAAGTTCAAAGAATTCAGAGCTGAAGTAGATAAAAAATTAGAAAAGAGTATTATAACGCTTTGATCTGATTGAGGTAGAGAATAATTAAAAGTACTGAATTTCAAGAGTACCTTAAACAGATTGAGATTCTCTCATAGCGTACCACACTTACCACACCCTAGTTGAATCATGCGTCAGACCGACACAATCGAATATTGATGGATATAGTTCGATATATGATGAGATTCACTAAATTGTTATCATCCTTTGGGGATTCGCTTGAAACTACGGGAATGCTATTGATCTAAGTTCATAAAAAAGTAGTAGATTCATATGAGATATGGACAGGAAATCTACACAAATATTATTTTTTAAGAATATAGGAATGTCCTGCTTATGTGAAACATACATTGGAAGGACCAATTTATGCTATTTTGTGGATATCCAAAGAATTCCATTGTATATTATTTCTATAATCCAATCCCAATGAAAGAAACATGTTTGTTTCAAGGAATGTGATCTTCTTGGAGAAAAAGTTTCTATTAGATAGAAAGGGCGAAATGATAGAACTCGAAGAGATTTAGGAACCACTCACATATGAAATAGTAGAACCCACACCCCAACAACCACTTGAAGAAACACAAGCTTCTAAAGATCCGAAAAGCTCTCAAGGCAATTAAAGAGGACGAGTCTACTTTTTGAAGAAGGCCATGATGAGCTCATTCTTAGATGTGATCCAAGAAGCTTCAAACAAGAATTTTCTGATGCCGATTCATTTAAATGGCATAAAGCCATGCAGTCCAAAATGGACTCTATATATTCAAACAAGTATGGACCTTAGTAGATCCTCATGAGAGAATTGTTCCCATAGGTACCAAATGGATTTACAAAAGAAAATTGGGGCAGATGAGAAAGTAATGACCTTCAAAGAAAGTTTGGTAGCAAAATGATATACTCAAAGGCAAGTTATTGATTATGAGAAAACTTTTTCTGCAATCGCAACGTTCAATTTCATTAGGGTATTGTTGGCAGTAGCCACATAATATAACTATGAAATATGGTTGATGGATGTGAAGAAAACATTCCATAATAGTGACATGAAGAAATAGATTTATATGTCTCAACCTGAAGGATTCGCGTCAGTAGGAATTGAGCATAAAGTATGAAAACTTCAGAGATCCATCTATAGACTCAAACATGAATGAATCAAGGAGCTAGAACCTCCGATTTGACAATACTATCAAAGAGTTTGATTTTGTTAAGAACCCTGACGAACCACGTATATACAAGAAGGTTAATGAGAATGTAGTGACATTCCTAGTACTTTATGTCGATGACATACTAATCATTAGGAATGATGTAGGGATGCTGCAGTCAATTAAAGTATGGTTAGCTCATAAATTCTCCATGAAAGATATGGGTGAAGCATCCTATGTATTAGGAATAAAAATCTATAGAGATAGATCAAAGAGGATGCCAGGGCTCACCCAATACCCTTATGTCGATACCAAACTGGGGATATTCTCTTTGGAGGAGTCAAATAAAATGTATTTCCAAATGTGTCATGGTGTGACTCTATCTAAGTATGTGCCTAAGATTGATGATGAGATAAAAATCGTGAGTCACATCCCATATGTGTTAGTTGTAGGCAGTATAATGTATGGTATGATATCTACTCGACTTGATATTGAATTTGTGCTGAGTGTTGTAAGCCAATATTGATTGAATCCCGATCCACTGCATTGGAAAGTCGTAAAAGACATTCTTAAGTACTTAAGAAGAATTAAGAATTTATTCTTGGTTTACGGGAGTTGAAAATTAAATTAGAAGGTTGTACTGATTCTAACTTCGCATAAGATGTGGATGATTTGAAATCAACATATAGATTTTTATTCAAGTTCAATGGTGGTATTATCTCTTGAAAGAGTTCAAAGCAAGACACTACATCAGACTCAAACACTGAGACCGAATATATAGTTGCATCAGCTGTAACAAAAGAAATTTAATTTAAATATTGAAAATACACATGTGAAAACTTTCTGGAAAAATAAAATCGAATCTAAACATGGGAAGACTATATTTTTGAGATGGTAGGCTTTGTGGAAAAATTATATTTTTATGTTATTATTATTATTAATCTCATGAAAATATTCTTGCACATTTCTTAATTTCTTGCAAATTTCTTAACAAGAGATTGACAATGCTAATGTTGATTCCATCATGAAAATGCAAGGGACATTCGAGGAAACACCTTGAAATGCTTCAAACCGAGTTCAATAAGCTTGTCCTAAACGCAGAAGCTACGGGTAGACTACAACAAGTAGATAAGAAAACTGTCTCTGATCGAATTACATGTTGTTTACAGGATTATACTTAACTAGAGTTTGTATTGAAAAATTCAATCCTCCAGGCTATTGAGAAGCCAATGGTTTCCCAATTGGAGAGTTTTCAAGCACATTGATGTATAACTAGATCAGGGGATTCAAGTACCCCTAAAACAAGTACTAAGTCGGGATCATCTTTAGATGAGTCGGCCAAAGAAAAAATTGAAGTTCTGGATCCTTATCTCAAGCCTTCAAATCAATCATTCACCTTAAGGATCGAAGAGGGAGAGATCAACCTTAGACCTCAAAATGACATAGGAAAATCTAAGTTGATACTAACGAATTTATAGTTTATCCATTTCAAGTATATCAAGAGAACTGAGAGAAATTGAAAATAAGAATATGTATCAACTCAGCCTACAACAAGAAAATATCATAGGATATGGATGTAACCAAATTCATATGTCAATGAGGTAAAACATGATATGAATTTGAGGCCATTGCCTCAGTTTATATATCATCACCCAGCTTCCCAGAAATCCCAGCACCATCAAAATGGATTTAGGAAGTTGTTCATGAAACATGAACAAATATTGATTATTTGTCAAGCAGACATATTCTAGAACTTTACTTTTTTAATGTAGCACCAGAACCAGCCGAAAAAAGCGCATGAAGTCTTTCACTTCATCAAGTTGAGAAGACCAGACATGAACATTCAGAATTTATCAAGGATCCTCTGGAGAAAGAAACATTTCTTGTTTCATTACTCACTGAAGACGAAATCTCCACTAGACGAGCATGAGGATAATGGATCTATCTCATTGAGATAGACAAATCGAGTTTCCATTTAATTTTTATTAAAATTCTGTAAATATATCTTTTCTGTTAAATATCATGACGTAAAAACCTACAAGCTTTTTAGAATTGGTATTTGAAAAGAAAATAAATCTTTTGTGGAACATCAAGCTGTTGGAGAATAAAGAAGCTCGTCGGAAATTCTGCAATATGGCTTATATGGGAAAATGATTAGAAAGAATCTGCCCAAACTAGAAAGAGCCAGAATTTGGGAAAGGTTTTCGGCCGAGATCTGACCAAAAAAACAATGTGGAGCCAATTCTAAGTAGGGAAGGTTCATACAAGTCACGCTTTCCAAAGGGACCATACAAAAAGAAAAGATTCTCCGACAACATTTGATTCACCACTCCTTTAGTGGAGGATGAACCACTCAACTAACGCAATAGTACATATCACTAACTAGTGGTACACCAACTATATGATGTCAGCCACAACTGGCAAAGCAATTCACAAGTTTGAAGTATAGATTTCAAATCAACCAAGACTTCTTTATATATCATGATATAAAGAAGATGAAAGCATCATTCAACATCTTAATTTTTTTTTCAAAATAAATTTTTTAATATTTTCAGTTTATATGTGTTGTAATTCCAGCTATGATAAATAGCTAAAAAAATTTCTCCTCTTCATCCTCTACAAGAGGTTTATATATAATAATATGTTGTATGTTTGAATAAAAGAGCCAAGGTTTACTATCACTCTCATGTATTATTTTAAAAATTAAACTTCTTTAATATACACCCTGAGTTTGGAAACGATAAAGGGTTGTTTCTGTTGAAGGAATCTATGTCAGGAACCATCTGTTACAACTGTGTGGTTAGGCTGTGAGGAGCAGTCTGTACAACTCGATGACATTCTAGTTAAAGAGGTTAAATGTTTAATTTATTTTATATATATATATATAATTTTGTATATATAGGCCAAAAACTTTGTGAAACTGTATGTCTTTAGGCTATATGTCTTTAAATAACATGCACGACAGATATAACAATACCACGTATCAAAAGCTCATTGTTATTTTAGGAAATTTTAAATAATTAGGGAGTTCAAACAAACTTGTAAGAGAATAAGGATAAAGTGAGTTATAAGTTTAGATAGTTGTTGATAATTTGTTCTTGATTTAATTGTGACTTGATGAGTAGGCGACAAAGTTTTTCTCATGAGACATATAATAAAGATAGCGAGCTACTATTGACTACCGAACAAAATAACTAAGGCTGAAGTTGGGTTAAAAAAAAATTCGAACATGTTTAAATTCGATTCTTATTCGTAAATCAAATATTTTTCAAACCGAGTTCCTTCCTTCTTGATCTACATCTATTCATCTCTTTCACTCTATGGTTTAAAATTTTTCGAGCCCACTCCATCGCCCCCTTGGACTATGCTATTTATCTCTTCGTCTCGTCACTCTCTGGTTTCGACTATTTCAAATCCCTCCACTCCAATCTAGTGGTCTTGTTATTATTTCTTTATTATTGGAAGTTGAATTTCACTGGAACGAGCCAAACAATGCAATCACTTTACTACACCCACGTCAAATTGATGGCTTTCGATTTCCTTGCTCTCACGCCGTGCCCCACGGTCCCAATCTCTTTTACCCGAAAAGGTATGCCTGTTTTACATGTCGAGTCTCTCGGAATCGTGGTGACCCGGGAACAAAAACCAGGGAAGTTCCTAAAATTCACCATTGATGATGGCACTGGTTGCATCCCTTGTATCCTCTGGCTCAATCAACTCGTCTCTCCTTACTTCTCAAGGCGCGATCCGTCAGCTGTTCGATTCAATGCCGATGTGGCAACCAAACTTGCCTCACAGATTCAGCTGGGTGCTGTCGCAAGGGTCCGCGGGAAGGTGAAGGGCTACAGAGGGACGCTCCAAATAACAGTTTCTGATGTTGTTTTGGAAGCAGACCCGAATGCACAAGTACTCCACTGGTTGGATTGTGTGAGGTTGGCTAGGAATTACGACAAGTTTCCAAAGAACAGAGCTAGTGCAGGTGAGAAGGGTTCGATTTGATATTTTACATTGATCTGATTTTCTCGTTTTATGGATCCCTCCTCTTCCCAATATGTATTCTTGATTTATTTTTGGGAAGAACAAATTCAGGGTCGATCTGGTGTTCGCTGATGATTATTGCAATCAGATTTGTGTATGATCGATCATATCATGGTTCGCCGGAACGGCCGTTCCAAAGTTCCGGGGTGGGTCGGTAGATAACTTGTAGCGGCGTTTCGTAAGCGATATAACGGTGGAAAACGGAGATGGAACGGTTGAACGGAACGGGAACGCAATTAGCGACGGTTTTAGCTTTAACCGTCTCTAATAGCGACGGTTTTCTGTATTTAGCGACAGTTTATTTAACCGTCGCGAATATAGCGACGGTTTTATTAAAACCGTCGCTAATCCTGGTCTATATCTCCCAACTGAATCTCAAAGAAGAATACACTAATGATTTTGTTCCTCCATGTCATTCTTTATGATATAAGTCTCGATTATATAGCATTTACAGGAATCTTTCTATATAAATGTTTGTTTTCATCATCTATATGACATGGTGTTGGAGGTCATGGTCCCGAGTATAGATCTTCAAGTACAGTTGATAGTTCTACTGTGTATCGTGGATTCGAATACTATAATCGTCGTGACGAAATACTATTATAAAATCAGTCATTCCATTCTAATGATCTTTCGTCATCTCAATCTAATCAATATCCATATGAACAATCACGTCAATATCCAAATGTTCGAAATCAATTTAATCTACGAGATA
This sequence comes from Primulina eburnea, assembly GCF_022965805.1. NCBI lineage: Eukaryota > Viridiplantae > Streptophyta > Magnoliopsida > Lamiales > Gesneriaceae > Primulina > Primulina eburnea. Next base: position 8,675,583 of record NC_133110.1, on the reverse strand, counting down.
GTGATGAAGAATATAACAATAATCTCGCTCATCCGCGTCACTCTAACAATGATCTCGCTCATCTGCGTCACTCTTCATGGTATTAGCTTTGGTATGTTATAATTTTTATTGTGTATTTCTTATTGTGCTATTATTGTAAAATAGTTTTGTATTGATATATTAATTTGTAATAACTTCATATATTTTATTTTTTTGGATGATGTAATTTATATTTAATTTTTTTTACTAATTTTTTGAATTTATTAATTTTTTTATACAACCGTTCCGCAACCGTTCCGCAACATAACATTGGAACTGGAACGGTCGTTGCCGTTCCAAGCACCGCAACCGTTCCGGCGAACCATGGATCATATGGTGACGATATATGTGATTGTTTTGGGTCCCCACCATTTCCTATTTAATTTCTGCAGTTTTTTTGGGTGATATATGTGCGGACAAAAACTTGTATGAGACGGTTTCAAAGGTCATATTTGTGAGACGAATCTCTTATTTAGGTCATCCATGAAAAAATATTACTTTTTATGCTAAGAATATTACTTTTTATTGTGAACATGGATAGGGTTGACCCGTCTCACAGATTAAGATCCGTGAAACGGTCTCACACATAAGACTAACTCATTTGTACATTGGTGAAGTCATTGATTTTTGTTTATTGATGGCTAATTAGAGCTTCGAATCTCACTAGCACTATTATTCCCAATATACTTTTTACTGATTAAAATTTTCCAATATTCATACATAAAACTCATAAAATATATTTAAATAATGATAATAATAGCTTAAAGAGCAGGTCTTGTTTGAGATGATCTTACAAATTTATTTCCTTAAGATATGTAAACTCGATCCATAATTAAAGTGAAAAGTAATATTTTTAACATAAAAATTATATATTTTCATAAATCGGGCTAGATTCAAGATATCTCTCACAAACTTGACATGTGTTATCGTCTTACATAAGTTTTTGTGTAATTTAAAATGCTGAATAAAATACAACAAAATGGTCAATATGATATACAATTATTTTTACTTTATTTTATTATATAAACTTCAAGCTTGGCATTTGGCTATTTTAGCCAAAATCAAGTGTCAAACCTTTAAGATAACTACCCAATTGATTTGCTTAGGGGTGATCTAATTTTTTTATTAACCGCTCGAACCGAATTGCATCGTACCGTTTTTCATAATATTTTATAAAAATCGCGATTAAAAATATTAATCATAACCCGCACCGCATATGCGGTACAATTATTTTTTTTTTCCAAGAACCGCACCAAACAGCACCGCCTAAACCTCTTGTTATAATATTGAGCCTATAATTATAATAATTTATTAAAAAAAAACATATTCAAATAAGAAGTTATCATTCATTATATCCCAACTCTCTTCAAAATTATTATTCTTACAAATAAAACTTATCTTTTGCTACAATATTTTGTTTGAAGTTTGAAAGTAAAAAAAATAAAATAAAATAATGTAAGTGTCATTTTTGTTGTAAATGTGTTGTGTTGTTAAATTATTAACTTAGTTTTGAATTTTGATTATTGTTTTATATATTTGATCTTTATATGCTTTGAACTATATTTTATATTTGAAGACAATATATTGTTGTTTTTTTCAAATAAATTAGAATATATGTTCTAATATTTTTCATTAAAAAACCATAAACTGACCGCAACCGCTTGAAACCGCTCAAAACTACAAGAATAATTTTTCATGTAAAACCGCGATAAATTTTTCAAAATACTAACCGACCGCATATGATAATTTGGTTGAATTTTTTTTAAAAAAAGCCGCAAAACCACACCGTGATTACCCCTATATATTCCTATAAAAAGGACCCATTTCCATCGGCTTTAACTGATCGAGCAAAACTTGCACTATGGAATCCTCAATAAAATATGATTTTGTATGCTCAAAATTAATCGCAAGTGCACGATGTCAAGTAATAGTATAATGTATATGAGTACGAGTATCGTTCCACTGAGGACTGTGTTTAACAATTATTCTTTTCAGTTATGAGATCTTTAGCAACGAAACTTTGATTGAGTGATTAATACTACTATGCTCAAAGAAAGATGCAAATAAAATGATTTAATAAGTAATGAATGAGAATTAATATCTAAAATGTTGAGTAAAATTCAATGAGAAATGAATTTGTTGGGAATTTCGGTTCACCTACCCCTCGTTAATTAATTAATTCGTTCGATAGTGATTATATGCTTCCGACAGGATTTCCTATTCAACTGAACACACTCTCTCGAGTTATGCCAAACTAATTCGACTCAATGAAGTAATTAAATGTCTTTAATTATTTATCAAGAGTGAATCGCATTTCGATTTATGAAATCCCCTAATTTTCGACCCTAAGGACTATGACTATCGGTGCTTATCCAATTTCATATATCTATGTAAATTGTAGATCCACGGATTATACTACTCGTCCCTATCACAAGTTATTCTCTCGAACTCACTTGCAATATAAAAACGTTGTTAAAATTAGCTACGCTCTAACAACACGAAGAAAAACAATAGTATAATCAAGAATTACGCAACAATCGAATATAAATTAATTCAAATCAAAGTTTGGGGTAGGCTCTCCTTAAATCCCAACAAATATTCGAGTTTAGCTACTAAAATTCATGATTGAAATCAACAAAACTAAGTTCAAATGCTAAAAACTAAATAAGAAATACTAGAAGTGACGAAAAACACGAAGAACGATGCCCGGAAATCTTCAAATCTTCAATCCGAGCGTGAATTCCTCTCCAAGGCTTGTGGTGGCTGAAGAATGGAGTCTCAATAATGTCTGAATCACCTCCAAAACGTCCAGCATCTTTCCCATATCAGCCACCCCTCCAAAATAAGGTAAAGATTCGGCTGCAAAATCTTGCCAAAATTAGGTGGCGCTCGAGCAGTAAAGAATTTCCGCTCGAGCGCCACACTCTCTGTAGAATACCTGGAGCATGCGGCTTCTGGCGCTCGGGCGGTAGAAAAGTACCGCTCGAGCGCCACATCTTCTGTACTTTTTGTTTGTGGATTACTTTTCGCGCTCGGGCGGAAGAATTTCACCGCCCGAGCGCCAGACTTTCTGTAAGTCTCTTCAGCAACTTGCTTCTCGCGCCCGGGCGGTAGAAAATCACCGCTCGGACGCCAACTTTTCTGTACACAATCTTGTTGGCTTAGCACTTGGCTCCGATTTTCGTTTTTCCGACCATTTTTCCTGCAAATTCGTCACGTCCGAGTGAGATATGATCACATGCAAATGTTTACTCTAAAATGAATGAGAATGTAAATGAAATGGATGCATGCACAATGCAAACACACACAAACTAATGCAATAAAACACGTAAAAATCACACATATCATTAACCCACAATTTCGATAACAAATTTTCCTAGGATAGGAAATATGGTGATGTAAGGTATATGGTAGAAAAATAAGGAAAATTGAGGGAAAATTCTGGAAAAAAATCACATTATACTCCTCTCCTACCCATAATTATCAAGATTGGGAGGTGTATCAAGACTACCAACCAAGTTTTTGAAAATGATCAAAGCCATAAATAATATTTCTCGAAATTTTCCATAAACCTCCATTCCAGGTAGCTATAGTCCATCTATTATTTATCCTCTTTCATGAACGAATTTTTTCGATCATAATATAAAAAATGTTCAAAATATTTTCTAATTTACATATATGTTGACTAATCATCCCCACAGTCGAAAACCAAAGTAAGTCGAAGCATCATTTGAGACCGACCAACGGAAAAATCACCAGCCGCGCACGGTGGTCACAACTCGGTCAAATGCTGTCAAAGTTTTTCATTTTCTCGATAACCCAATACATATGATTTTAGATATTTCTAGAAATTTTGGTAATTTTTGGATGTGTTTTTAATGGATATTATTTTTTAAAGGTTTTACAAATCACTACATGTCTTAACGATTGTAACACAACTAAAATCATATTTGTAAAAAATTATCTTGGCAAGTGGTTCATCAATTGAGACACGACGATAATAAGTTATTGAGGTGATGATTATTACCGGGTTTTTTTTTTCAACTATGGTTATTTTGGCACTTGACCTATAATTACAATAAACTTTCATCAATTAATGATTTATCTATATATATTGCATCATATTATGCATTGTACATTTTATTGTTCTGGAAACCGCGACTTCGACCTGCAAAGTGAATCTAATGAACAACAACTGAACCCGAGTATATAGTTCATCTGAACAACGCTTCGGTTTGGAAATGTGAGTTCATATCGTCTTGCAAATGATCGATCGTACGGATCCTATTTGATTACTTGGGGAAAATTGCTACACTAAATGTTGGTAGGAGCCACTTCTTCAGCTCACGATTTTTACTTCAAAATCCTGAATAGTTACCACATTATATTCGATATGATATTTTGTGACGGTATGTTACCATGGATACATGTCATTATTTCGAAATATTACATTCATATATTGTTGTTTCTTATTGTAAGAAATTGCTCAATTTATTCTCTCACTCCCAAAAGACTTAACCCCTATTTATTATAAATTTCATATACATGATTTCAGGTAGAGCTGTCAAAACGGGTTGGCGGGATGGACCAACCCACAACCCACTAGTTGGTGGGGCAAGGCTAACAAAACTTCACTCAGCTCGTCCAGCCATTTTGGCAGATTAAGAAATTGTCAACTTAATCTGTCTATTTGACAGAATAGACTAATGCACTTTGATATCTCTAATTTCAGGATTGTGGATAGGAAGAAAGTAATGAAAATTGTAATATTGGCCTAACAAGTACGTGTAGGGCTGTGTTAAGCATGAGTCCAGTTTAAAATATGAGGCCTTTCCTTATAACGATGAAGTATAGTTAATCTTTTCTATAACGGAAAATTTTTTAAAACAAAATTGTAATAATTAAATTAGCTTCTTTTTTTTTTTTTGAAAAGAAAGTTCCATTTAATCAAAAGTGAATCCCACAATCGTGGTTAATGGCATTACAAATAATATCAGGAGGATGATACGTAATATAAGGATTTGCTAAGGATATTGCCGCTCGTGCCAGTGTGTGAGCCGCCACATTTGCTTGTCTTCGGACATGTTGAATTTTGAAATAAGGATGAGCGTCTAGCAACTGACAGCAGCCACCAATAATCGATCCAAACTCTGTGTAGTCTTCATTTTTTGATGTTATTGCGTTCACCACCGTCTGTGAGTCATATTCAAATATAACATCCTGGAGTTCTAAAGACAAGGTCCATTGAATAGCTAGCATCAAGGAGGACGAGTGCTTCGGCCTCTTTTACTTCCACCAAGCCATTTCTCCTGCATGATTTGCTCACCATAAAGGTTCCTGTCGAGTCTCTTATCACGGTTCCAAAACCAACTGCTCGTTGTTCTTTAAACAGTGCTGCATCGACGTTGCACTTCATAGATGGATCGGGTGGTTTCTTCCATCGACCATCCTCATATTGACAAGAGTTGGGCACGGGCTTTTGTGGAGATTTCATTTGCGCTCGAGCCCAGCTCAGTGCCATTTCACAGCCGAGTGCCACTGTGACTTGAGGTGGTCTAGATACCCCGTTCCATAGTTTCTCGTTCCTGTACCGCCATATACTCCACAAAACAGCCGAGAAGTTTGGTTGAAGGGCAGTGGGGCACATTTTTAGGCTCTCAAAAAATTAGCTTTGAATTAATGTTTTTCTCTGCCTTTGAATCAATGCATTTTTATCTTTGTTTATTTCTCTTTCGAGAGCCATATAAACGTTTAAAATTCATTTTTTACCGATAATTTTAACAAAATATTTAAAATATATTAGAATATACTGATTTTAAAAACATTGAGAAAATATAAAATTTAAGATTTTAATTGATCATTAGAATTCCTCAGGAGGTCCTCAACCAGTGAGATATCACATTTCGTCTACAAAAATCCCTCACTATCATCCCATGCAACCCCTGCTATGTGACAGAGATCTGCGATGGTCGAATAATGTGACATGCTAGCTGTGAAGGTGCCCCAAGAAGCCTGCAAGATCGAAGTCATGATCATTCGGCTTGCATCCACTGTCTTTCCGGTGATGATACAGTAAACCAATGCTGCCTTTGTCACATCCAACACATGCCGAGATGGCATCAACCGGGATGCTACAAAATGTTACCTATTATATGCCTATCTTTTCATGGATGTTGCTGGAAATGTGATCGGGGCTCGTTGATTATTTAGCTTCCAAACCATGCCCGGCTCACAAAGTGTGGTGATGATCGCCTCATAGGGGTAGACCTCTCTCATAAACATCGTGTACTCGTCGGGGTCATAGTTCGGCATTGAGTACAACGAGTTGATCGTCTTACTGTCGAAAGCAACCATTCGCCCCCTGATTTTCACATGATAATCCTCATATTTTACCTTCAAATTTGCGTAGAATTCCCTAACAAGGGACATCACAACATCTGCATGGGGTTTCACTAATTCATCCCAATGTATCCCTGAGCACGAACCAATGTATCACAATTTGGGTAGCTCTGATCCAGACCTATCTCCCGCTACATATTTTTTTCTAGCAATTTATTATAATCCTCGGAGGCAACAACATCTCAAAACCTTCGTCTATCAAAACCATCAGCAGACGACTCACCATCTCCTGACTGACCACGCTCACTCTTCTTTTTCGATAGCATGATTCAACTCAAATATAAACCTCGCTCGATAACAATTTTCCCACAACAACGCCTCACAAAATGGCAATCCCAACAATATAGCTATCAATAAAAAAAATATATTTCGAGCACTAGTTCCACTAAAACATGCAATATCTCAAATCCAACAATCCTCAAGAACAAACTCACTCGGGCAATTTATCGAACACCTTGTGTGCACAAACTCAAGAACTCTATTTTTTCAAATTTGAACATGAAATTGCATATTCACAACACCAAGAACGATTGCCTTGTGATAGGACCGAATTTTTTCTTACATTCCATCTGATATCGACTCGTTTTGAAGACTTCTCGTCGAGAACCTGGAGCCAAGAAGACCTAGGAAGTGAGATGTGAAGATGAATTCAGCTTGAGAGTTATTTGTGTTGTGTATTGTAGTGTTTCAAAGAAGAATTCGTGGTGGATTTGCGATTTTTGGTGGTGGTTTAGGAGGAGAGGCGCGCGGCTGCTGTTAGGGTTGAGGTAGAATGAATATATCAAGAGGCCTCTTTTTTTTCTTGTAGCACGAACTAGCGCTGTGGCACTGCTTCTTCGGCCCTTAGGCACAGCGGCGCTGAGTGTGTAGCACCTAGACACTAATCTTTCGAAAGTCTGGAGCAACGGAGTTGGATTTTTAGTGCCTAGGCGCTAATTCTTCGCATCAATTGACGCTGCAGTGCTGATTGGTGGTGCCTAGGTGCTTGTCCTTCGAATAATTTGGCGCTGGGGCGCTATGTCCGATATTAGGAATATTTGAACTCTGTGCATACCTCGTTTCAACTTTTACCTACATAATAGCATACGTATCAATGTCTAATCTTCACATGCATAATGTAGTAAAACAAAAACACAAAAACAATCATACTACTGGAAATAAATAAAATAACGAAAGAATTAAAAGATACTGATTGGGTTGCCTCCCAGTAAGCGCTTGGTTTAACGTAGTCAGCCTGATTGTCTATCCTGTTCAGTTCAGTTCAGTTCGCTCAAAATAAAATTGTCAATATTCCTCACTTTGGTCCCGTAGTACAGCTTAACCTATTGTCCGTTCACTTTGAAGGTTCTTCCATCACTGCACCTTAACTCGATAGCCCCATGAGAACACACTGTTTCTACAACAAATGACCCTGAACAACGTGATTTCAGCTTACCAGGAAACAACTTCAGACGAGAATTGAATAATAGTACTTGTTGTCCAGGTTCCAGCTCCCTTCGTACAATGAGTTTGTCATGCAACTTTTTGGTTTGCTCTTTGTAGATTTTTGTAGTCTCATATGTGTCATTGCGGAACTCCTCCATTTCATTAAGGTGCAATTTTTTGACATCGCCCGAAGCTTTCAAATCAAAGCCCGGCTTCTTTACTGCCTAGAATGCTCGGCACTCCAGTTCAAGCGGCAAGTGGCATGCCTTCCCAAAGACTAGCCTATAGGGAAAAATCCCAATAGGGGTCTTAAATGCAGTTCGGTATGCCCACAGCGCATCATCCAACTTGAGTGCCCAATCATTCCGATTAATGTTGACAGCCTTCTCTAGAATTGGTTAGTTTCACGGTTGGATATTTCAGCTTGTCCATTCGAATGAGGATGATATGCTAGTGCCACTTAGTGCTTCACACTGTATTTAGCCAAAAGTGAGTTGAAAATTTTATTGCAAAAATGCATACCTTCGTCACTTATGATGGCCCTCGGTGTTCCAAACCTGGTGAAGATATTCTTATGAACGAATTTAGCTACAACATGAGTTTCATTAGTATTGGTGAAAATTGCTTCCACCCATTTCAAGACATAATCCACAGCTAATACAATATAAGAATGACCAAAAGAAGGGGGAAATGATCCCATGAAATCTATGTCCTAGACGTCAAAAAATTCCAATTCCAAAATATTTGTCAGTGGTAATTCGTGACGCCTAGAGATGTTTCTTTTGATATTTATCACATGATTTCAATAAGGTGTAGCTATCTTTAAATAAACTAGGCAATAAAAACTAGATTGCAATAACTTAGCTGTTGTTTGTGATGCTCCAAAGTGTCCACCATACGGTGAAGAATGACATTGCTTTAGTATTTCATATGCTTCGACACCATCTACACATCTCATAATTACTTGGTCAACGCACCTTTTGTACACAAATGAATCATCCCACAAATGAATCCACCTTATCAAGCGTGGTTTTGCATCCTTCTTGGTGAATAGGTAGCGAATAGCGGCATGGTAAGTGAAAAAAAACTACCTTTGTGCTGATAAGATAGGGCCTGAATTTGTCGAAGGCAAATACTACTGCAGGAATCTCCTTTTTAGTCGTAGTGTAATTTTGCTGTGCAGCATCCATGGTGTGACTTGCATAGTAAATTTCCCTAAACATCTTTTCTCTTCTTTGGCTCAGGACAGTGCCAACTGCATAGTCACTCACATCACACATTAATTCAAATGGTTCCTTCTAGTCCGACACTATCATAATCGGCATTGTCACCAATGTTTTGTTGATCTTCTCGAATGCCTACAAACAATCATCATCAAAGTTAAAAGTAGACTCTTTTTCAAGCAAATTACATAGGGGTTTAGTGACTTTAGAGAAATTTTTAATAAATCTACGATAAAACCATGCATGTCATATAAAGCTCCTTATTCCTTTGGATCCAATCCCATAGAAGACATTTTATGTCCAAGAACAATACCCTCTTGGACCATAAAATGACATTTCTCCAAATTAAGAACTAGATTCTTTTCTTGACATCTTTGCAAAACAAGGGATATGTTATGTAAACAATGATCAAACAAAGAGCCAAATAACGAGAAGTCGTCCATGAAGACTTCCATGATGTCCTCCACCATATATGTAAATATGGCCATCATGCAGATCTGGAAATTAGCAGACGCATTACATAGCCCAAAATGCATCCTCCTAAAAGCGAACGTGCCATAGGGACACGTGAAAGCAGTTTTTACATGATCTTCTGGCGCTATAGCAATCTGGTTATAACCTGAATAACCATCTAAGCAATAAAGACAACAACCGGCAAGTCTATCAAGGCATCTGATCAATAAAAGGCAACGAAAAATGATCTTTATGTGTGGAATTGTTCAACTTCCTATAGTCAATACATACTCGCCAACCAGTTACAGTACGAGTATACACTAGTTCGTCATTTTCATTTCTCACCACAGTAATCCCACCCTTGTTAGGTACAACTTGTACAGGAGACACCCAACTACTGTCAGAAATATCATAAATCACGCCAACATTTAACAATTTCAGCATCTCATTTTTTACAACTTCCTTCATCGCTAGATTCAACCTTCTTGATGATCCACGTAAGGAGTATACGACTCCTCCATCAAAATTTTATGCATGCATATAGTGGGGCTAATCCCTTAATATTAGAAATCGACCATCCTAATTCAGTTTAAATTTCCTCAATACTCTCAATAATTTATCTTTTTCATCACAATTAAAGGAGAAAGAGATGATTACCGGATATGTCGACATATCACCTAAGAATGCATAGCAAAGATGGCTTGGCAATTCCTTCAAATCAGGGGAATATGGTATTACTTCTGTTTGTTCATCTACGTTCAACTCCTCAAGCGGCGCATATGTTTTTCTTTTTTTCTGCAATCCATCAATGGCCACAAGTTGCTCTTTCACTTCCCAATCATCTTCATCATCAGTTCCAGCGGCACCAACCAAACAACTTTCCAAGAGTTCCCTAGTTCCTGCACAATCAAGAGATACACATGAGTCTATAACATCAATACTTTTACAAGTACTTACCTAACTTGACCCTTTCATGGCATGATAGATATTAAATATGAGTGCTTCTCCACCAACTCTCAAGATGAGTTCTCCCTTATGTACATCTATAAATGATCTTCCAATCGCTAGGAAATTTCTCCGAAAGATTAATAGAGCATCATGATCTTCCTCCATATCAAGAATTACAAAATCAGCAGGGAAAATAATTTATCCAATTTTACCAGTACATCTTCGACGACCCCACGTGGATACGTGAGACTTCTGTCTGCAAGCTGCAAGGTAATAGTGTTTGGTTTAACTTCTCCAGGCTCCAATTACCTGTAAATAGAAAATAACATCAGATTAATGATTGCTCCTAGATGACATAAAGCTCTACTACATTGAGAACCACTAATAAAGGAAGGAATATTAAAACTCCATGGATCTTTTAAATTTTGTGGTAGGTTCTTTTACAGTATGGCGCTACACTCCTTAGTCAGCTTCACTTCTCATACTTCTGCAGCTTCCTCTTCTTAGACATCACATCTTTAATGAATTTTGCATAGTTTGGCATTTGATCTAAAGCATCAACAAATGGTATGTTGATGTGAATGTTCTCTAATAATTTTGCAAACTGATCATCCAGATTCTTCTTCTTGAACCTTTGAGGGTATGGAAGGGTCGGCTTCAATATACGAGTCCATTCAACTTCAACTTTGGACTCCTCAATTTTCTTCTCCTTTCTCTCATCAGATTCACCTTCTTGAACTATCTTCTCACTTTCCAATTTATTTTTGAATGTTTAAACTTCAAGTTCTTTTCCACTTCTCAAAGTAACTTCCTTGCACTGCTCCTTTGGGTTAACTTCAGTATTACTTAGGAAATGACCTCTATTCTGACCTCTTAATGCAGTAGCCAACTATCCAATTTGTGTCTCCAAGGATTTTATCGTGGCACCATATTTCCTATGTGAGTTTCCATACTGTCAAGACAAGACTCAGTCCTCACCATCCTTTTACCAGATTTAGCAACAACCATCCCTACCAAATCCTCAAACGAAGGCTTTCCTTCCCTTTGATGCATTGAACCCCGATAGAGGATTCAACACATTCTTATTATTTTCATATAAAAAATTCTCATGATTTCTCAAAACAGGATGATAAGTATTAGGGGGGCTACCTAGATATCCTCCATAGCCACAAAAATTCATGTTTTTGATGTACTGTGCTTCTTCACGAAGATGTGGTTTTTCAGCAAGAATCGATGGTCCCTCAGTCTCTGTTGTGCTCACCTTATTCATAGCTGCTATTTGTGTGGTCAGTGCAGATACTCGAGCAGTGATTTACGTAATAGGGTCCATAGCATAAACTCCAGATGTCCTCTTTACTCCTGACATCTCAGACGGCCACTGATAGTTATTTATAGTCATCTGCTCAGGAAAGTCATAAGCTTGATCAGGAGATTTGGTAAAGATCGTGCAACTAGCCACAACATCCATTGTTCCTCATGTTTTCCCATTTAGACCGTTGTATAATAATTCAATTTGCACCCAGCCTTAAAAACCATGGTTCGGGCACCTCCTTAGCAACTTCTTCTATCTTTCCCATGCCTCATACAACTGCTCAAAATCAGTCTGCCTGAAAGTGAAAATCTCGATCTTCAACCGTGCAGACTTCGCAGGGGAAAATATTTAGCAAGAAACTTCATTTCTAACTCCTGCCATGTCGTGATGCTCCCCAGTGCAATTATTGGAGCCATCCTCTTGCTTGGTTCCTGAGAGAAAACGATAACAAACTCAGTATAATAATATCATCAGGAACCATATTAATTTATATCGTGTCAGTAATCTCCAAGAAAGTCCTCAAATGAACATGAGGATCAGCAGTGGCAGTTCCCGCGAACATATTTATCAGTGCAGGCTTCAGCTCGAAATTGTTGTCGTTTATAGTCCTCCGAGCAATGCCAGAATAATGTGCGTTGATAACTGGTCTGAAGTGATCTTTGATAGGTATAGCTTCTGGCGGGATTACGTCTCGCGTCCTCTCTGTTTTCGGACATCGCTTGGATCTCTACTCTTCTCGCTTTCTTAATCTCCATGTAGTTCTTTCAATCTCAGGATCAAAGATTACCAAGTCATGGCTTTGTAATCTTCACATGCACTGTCAGACAGAGAAAATGAATAAATCAGTGATTATAAAATAAAATAAAATAAAAACAACTCTAAATAAACATTTAGACTAGTTGGTAACAATACTGATATAAATTTAAATTTCACACTTCCTGACAATGGCGCCAAAAACTTGTTGCATATTTTCTGCTCGCAAGCGCACAGTTATCAAGTTTTAATATATGAGAGTAAAGTATCGTTCTCACGAAGAGTGTATTAATAAACCTATATCAATGCTTGTAATTAAAATAGTCATTAATTTATTTAGAAGAATCAATAAAATGTTTGGTTTACTTAAAACGAATTAATTGTAAATAAATATTAATCTAATCACTAAAATTGAGAAAATATCAATGAAAGAAAATATTTAGAGGAGTGATTTCACTAAGTTTCCACGATAAAGAATCACGGTTGAATTTATATCCATGAATTCCAATTATTTAATGGCCAAGAATACTTAATTATTTTATTCCCCCTTTCCCAAGTGACGAATAAATTGTATCATTCAAATTTCGATTCAAACATTCCTAATAAGAATATAAGTTTAAATGATAAATTCAAATGATGTTCTTACCTAGGTCTCGCAAAAGTTATACTCTTTCCGAACGATATAAACATTCAACGATGTGTCTCTAATAATCTATAATCCTAGTCCCTATCTCGCGTTGTAGAATTAATCAGACAACAATAATTTGTGGTCAGCATACTGAATTCGAATAAAAACATAGAAACACAACTAAACGAAAAAGAATTCAATCACATAAAAAACCGAGTCAAGATTATCGTATCAACAAAGTTACGTCACCCTCTAGAACGGAAAATTAGTTAATAATGAAATCTAAAACAAAAAACAAAACATGTTTGAAGGTTCAAACATCGCAACAGAAGAAATAAAAGGGACGAAAGAATTAGATGACAATAAAAAATGGCGTCTTTGTCCTCAGATTCGTTGTTCTTCGTCTTCGTCATCAATCCTTGCACTCAAGATCGTCTACAATGTTCTCTCACGTTTTTTCTCCCCAAAACGACCTCCTTTTTGCGAAACCATATTTCTTATTTTATCTTCCGTACCACCTCTCTGCAGGTACTTGCGCCGCGGTGCTTGGACATCGCTAGGCACCGCTGGGTCGAAGGCTCGCGTCGCGGATCTGATGGTATGGCGCTACATCGCCCGTTGTTCGGCAGTGTAGGAGTTGTGGCACTTGTGATTCGAGTATCCTGACACTGGGGCGCTACAGTGTGAAGCCTAGGCGCTTCTTTCCCTACTTGAAGCCTTATCACTGTAGCGCTTGATCCTTGGCGTTGCGGCTCTTGTCCACCAACAATTCACGCTCAATAACACTTCTAATTGCCATCAACCATCCAATAGTGGTTTATCTCCTTAACGACGCAAAAAAAAAAAACAAAAACAAATACCAAGTATAATTCTGTCTGAAACTAACATAATTCAAATGGATTATCATATAAATTAAGTACAATTCTTGCACTTATCACTGACCCTTAGATTGATCTGAATACACACTCTAAAATACAATAATAAGTTATCTCTGAGTTTAATTTCAATGTAATCAGCAATGACAAACATTCTTTCTTTATAACATAATAAAAGATATCTTGGTTGCCTCATTTAGCTAGTGTCCAAGGGAATTCAATTCCCTAGTACTATATTTGGAAAGACAAAAAAGACACATCACATTATCTGCAAATTTGTGTGGCATGCAATACATTTGTAAGTACCATTCAAATTTATCAACTTGAGACCATAATCTATAAAAGGAGAATGCATCGGAAATGTTAAAAATCTCACTACGACTTTGAATGTTACGTACTATCGAGAATTTTAAACTCTATCAGCAAATCTTACAATTCGATTTTCAAGCTGATTTTCACACACTTAAAGTTCAATCATATCGATCAAGGATCAGTTTGTACACCTTTTATTCTCACTTATCATTTGTTTACACAAGCTATACTCACTACAAGAAAAACGCCTAACAGCAACGCACCTACGACAACGGTTGTTTTGAAAAACCGTTGTCGTATAGTTTTTAACAACGGTTTTAGTGAAAACCGTTGTCGTAGGTGCCTTTTGACAACGGTTTTCTAAAACCGTGGTGTTTTATGGGGTCAAAGACAATGGTTTTATAAAAACCGTTGTCTTTTAGGGTGTCAACGACAATGGTTTTCCAAAAACCGTTGTCTTTCAGCGTTTTTTTAGGGCAAAAGACAATGGTTCTATGAACTGTTGTCTTTTGGCGTGTTTTTTTGGACAATCGACAACGGTTTTCAAAAACCGTGGTCGATTAACGTGTTTTTTTGAAAAACGACAACGGTTTTTTTAAACCGTTGTCTATTAGCGTGTATTTTTGGACAATCGACAACGGTTTTAGAAAACGTTTGTCATATTTAGCGACGGATTTCATAAAAGCGTCGCTAACGTTAGCGACGGTTTATTTAACACCGTCGCTAATTTCAAATATGCGACGGTTTGAAAGAAACCGTTACTAAATATAGCGACGGTTGACCCAAACCGTGGCAACTAGTAGCGACGGTTTTAAGTAAATTCGTCGCATGATTAAAATTAGTGACTGTTTTACAACACCCGTCGCTAAACAAGTGCCAGTTTTTAAATACTAACGATACAATGAGCAACGGTTTTTCTAAACCCGTTGCTAAATTGGCGACAGTGCTATGTAAACCGTCGCGAATTTAAATTTAGCGAGGGTTTAACCAAATACCGCGCAAACTCTCTATAAATATCTCCATTTTCGTTCCATTTTACTCCACAACACTTAAAAATTTTTTCTCTCTTACACAATGTTCTCACTTCACACAACACTTAAAATTTTTCTCACTACTTCATAACACTTAAAATTTTTATATCTTACACAACTTTATCACTTCACTTATATACTTCAAATTTTTCTCCCTACTTCATAACACTTAAAATTTTTCTCACTACTATATAACACTTAAAATATTTCTCACTACTTCATAAAATTTTTCTCACTACTACATAACACTTAAAATTTATCTCTCTTACACGATTTTACTACTTTACAACACTTAAAATTTTTCTTTCTTACAGGATTTTAGTTTCGATTGTCAGTTTCTTTTAGATTTATTAAATTATTAAAAGAAATTTTTTTTATTTTTCGAAACAACTTAGCGACGGAAATAATGATTAAAGACCGTCGCTAAAATTAGCAACGGACTATTTATGCTGACCGTCGCTACATTTAGCGACGGTGTGTTTACGGTTGCTAATGTTAGCGACGGTTTAATTAATTGTCGCTAATTAGCGACGGTTCCGTCGTCAATTTTATTGGGGACGGATTTTCAAAACCGTCGCAAATGCTGCCTACCACTACAGATAAAAACTGTTGTCGTTGAACAGACTTTCGACAACACCCTCAGTTACAACAGTTTTAAAACGGCTACGACAACGGATAAAATCCGTTGTCGTTTGCCGTTTTTGTTGTAGTGACTATATAATGAGAAGTATTGTAACTATCAGAAGAGTCTTTGAACAGATTAATCTGCAGTATTGAGATTAAAAGTTTAAGCTTGATAGGGTTGGTAAAGTGAGTTGAAGTGTATTTGTATAATATTTGTACCGATCAAATTTTCTAGTATAATATTTCTGAAAATAGAAAAAAGGGAGACACAGAAGCTTTATCTTCGAACTTCCATAAAAAAAATCTCACCTCTATTTATTTTTGGCTCTTATGTTAATTTGATCTGATATTATCTGTTTATATTTTATTCACTTTATATATAGAATTGTCTCCACACTTTATCTTTTAGTTGATTTAAGTACTTAGTTTGATTGGAAACTTATCTAAGATGCTAACACAACTTAGTTTGCAAAATCTGCCATTTTTTAAAAGGATTTTATTCACCACCATATAAACTCCTTTTTTTAATCATAACAAGAAGTATCAAATCGGGTTTTTCAGATCTTTGAATATTTGATATGGTTTAATGACATCTTTTAATAAGATCCATATGTTTTCTAAGGGAGACTATGAAGACTGGAAAATTCGGATGCAAAAACATACGTCACTCAAGATGATGAAATGTGGTATGCCATAACTGACGGACCAATGAAGATCTTAAATGCCAATACACTTGTATCCGTATAAAATGGAGCTCTACAGATGAATGAAAAACCAATAATGAAGTGGACTGCCGAAGATAAGAAAATGTCAATCTAGACAATGTGTCCAAGTGTATGTTTTATAAAACCCTGGATAAAAATATATTAAGTAAAATTAAAACTTGTTCTACAACGAAGGATATCTGGGAGAATCTGACCTAAATTTGTGAAGCGAATGACCATACCAAATAAAACAATCTGATGGTGGCTATTACAAAATTAAACAAAAATAAGATGAAGGCTATATAGACTCTGAACAAGTTTGATGAAAGATTCAATAGTATTGTAATCGAGCTGGCTGTTCTTGGGAAGGAGTACAACAAACAAGAAGTTGCATTGAAAGATATTAGAGCATTTCCAAGAAAATGGAATGTCAATACCATAGCCATACGAGAATCAAAATATCTGAATAAGCTCGAGCTGCACGATCTATTTTCCTATTTGAAAGATTATGATTTTTAGATGGGAACACCGAAAGAGTAAGACTCATCTATTCCACAAGCTACAAAAGCTCTATCTGTAGTTGAAAAATCTCAGCAAAATCCGCAAAACTAACGAAAATAGAATGTTTAGGAGGGAAATTCAAATCGATAAAAATGAATGAGGTGCACAAAGTTACAACCAAGTTATCATCTACGTTTCAAATTCAAATTTAATAAATTTAATTACTTAATTCACGACAAAATTCACTAGATATTTATAAAACCAATCATCGAGTTAAAAAACTTAGTTAAATATAACAGTCTAATTAAATGAATTTAATTAGATTCAACCATATTAAGTTGCTGTGGAATTTCAGTTTTTGCCTAAAATTACACACTGAAATCGAATAATATTTCTAATCAGTTTAATCATGTGTTGACTGATGGAAGCAAATATTAATCTATTGCCTTTCACAAGAAATCATGCAATTTAATTTGTCAGAATGAAAACTCACATAATAAACGATACAAATCAATGAATCAAAATAAATAATCAAATTCAAAACATAAAAAATATCTTGTTTTGCCTCTATCGTGAGCTTAGTATACGAAAATTTACTCCATAAACTTGAAACAAACGTAAAAATTCGTATTTAAATTAGTAGAAGCAAACATATTCAAGAAGGATTATGAGAAATCCAAGTGATTTTAGATTGAGATCTTCCTTCAACTTCTCCTTCTGCCCCTTTCTTCGTCCACCTTTTTTGTCCACTGATATCTCTTCTTCCCTCTTCTATGTTTTTGTACGTGAAGTGAATATGGAGTCAATTCAAATCATGAATCTTTTATGTCTCCAATTTATATTCACCTTTTTTTTGCCCAAGATATGTGATAAGTCATGATCTTTTTAAAATTAAAAACTTCCTTATCTCACAAGTTGGACTACACTTGGATTTGGAAAGATTTTATAAAGGTCCTCCTTTCAAAATTCCTTCCTTTATTGAAAGATCTTGTGCATATCGAGGTGATTCCAAAAAAGGATAAAAGCCCAAGTCATCGACTCCTTATACCCCTTCTAAGAACAAGAAGTCACCAGCCAGTGTTTCCTCTAGTGGTAGTGGTGATGATAGTTCAAGTGGTGGTCATAGCTCTTGGAATACCGTTTTTTCAAACCCAGGAGCAGCAGAAGTTTAAGATTTTTGTGTTTTGACAATCAAAACTTCATTGGCTATTGTATTATTGGATTAAATGTTCATAGGGTGTATAATAATGTAATTTTGCATTCTAAACGCTTGTTCTTACCATCTCGCTGTTAGGCGATAATAACTCCTCTTGTATATCTCTACAAATGTTCAATCGGATTGAACACCTTCTTTGATTCTTCGAATTAAGTGAGTGATCGGAAGACGATATTCCTAGTTTAATTTTCACTAGAAAACTAAACGAGATTTGCGTCGAGATTATCACCAAAAGACGAAGAGTTCATGGCGGCGATGTGGAGGCTTTGGGTAGTGAGCATGACAACATGATGGTGGAAGGTGATTGGCTGATGTGGTTGTTCTCCAAGGGGTTAGTCGAGAAAAAAGAGATGAGAAAATCAATACTAGAATGTATTGTAGCGTATTTTTATGTTATCCATTTTTGATAAATTTTTTTAATAAAAACACTACGTCAATCTTATCAGGATTCTTCTTGAATCAAGATTATATAATTTTTATTATTTAAAATTATCATGTTGTATTTTGCACTTACGAAAATACCAGGTATAATTAAATAATTATCAATTCTTGATAATACATGATATGATAAAATTAAATAACTACTGTAATTAAAATATTATTCAATTACTTAATCAAAAATTAATTAATCATAGACTCCTCTAAAATATTCCATGAGAATCTTATATAGTAGTCACTGATACTCAATTTTTATTTAATCATCATATTCCAAATGTACTAATTAATTAATTGTGAACTCATTATAACTCCAATCGACGATTAGACAATACCAATGTATCAAGGGTATAATTCTCGTTCATATAACAAAAAATGAGAAATTTTGAAGGAAAAAAATTTCAACTGATAGATTTCGGGCAGACGCTTATTTTGTGAACTCTTTTATTAAATTTGGCAGCTATACTCTTCTAACTTAATTAACAGTTAATCTAACTTACACACTTCCAAAAATGGAATGGTCTCATAAACTCATTTATAAGCTTAAACGTATACTACTTAAACTACTGCTAGAAATTTTTTTTTACTCGAAAATACATTTAAATGCATGCATACTACAACAGCTTACAATAACACGTTTTAAAATAAAAATATTCAACTACTGGTAAATACACTCCAATTAAATATAAAGAAATCATCTAACCCTAAACTGTCGTGTAAAATAAAACAAGTGTGAAGCATGCAGAAATCCTGACAAATCATTGACATATAAAAACGAAAGTGTATGAAAATATCCATGTTCATTCCTAACTCATAAACATAATTGGAAAATATGGTCCTTGGGTTAGCGTGCGCACATCCAGCCCCCCTACTCATTCTTCGGCAGCTCCAGTCTCCTCATCAATATGCTCACCTGCATGAGTCTAAAGACTCAACACACCTGAACCGTTATAACAAGTACATATACATAATATGCTATAGTGAAAAGTATTGTACTTAAAATAAACTTCATGATCTTAAAAGCATGAACTTAAACATATCGTGTTAAAACATAACGTGTCCAAAACATGTCTGATCATATTGATATTTACGTGTTCATTTTCTTATTTGAATTCAGACCATTAACTGTGACATTCGTATCAGATCTAGTCAATGGATCCATCTACATATAATAGTGGTACCTGGTGACGGGGACATCAGGCGATAGTATTAGCCATCCACTGAGCTTTGGGCCTTACATGTTCGTATTAACTCTCATCCTTCAAAATATACAATCATATTCATCATTTATAAATATCATACATAAATGTAAATTTTCTTAAAATCAAGCATACAACGTATTTTCCATCATGCTAACTCGACCCACGTGCAAAATGATCATTTTGCCCCTGGAAAGCCTAATTGATCATTTTACCCTTGGACCTCAAAATTTCGAGCCGAAACCAACCAAGGTCATTTTGCACCCTGGAAACCCTAATTGACCGTTTTACACATGGACCTTAAAATTTCGACCCGAAACAACCCACCTCCTTAAAAAACCTCAAAAAATATTTATAAGGCGCTACGGCGCTGAAGTAAACCACGCCATACTCCCAGAAAAGCTCGAACTACCTTTAAACAAAAGGGTACCTGTACCCGAAACCGACACAGATGGGTAAGTAGAGACTACCTAGGGGCGCGAGACAAGTCTCTCTAAGGAACTGGTGCCTCCTCACAAAGAGGGTCGCAGTGACCAGGCCCGGGCGACTTGTTTACCAAAAACACAGGTCTCCGCAAAGTCGTAAGACCATGTATGGGGGCTGACGCCTGCCCAGTGCCGGAAGGATCAAGGAAGTTGGTGACCTGATGACAGGGGAGCTAGCTGGTTCTCCCCGAAATGCGTCGATTCTTAGACATAACCTCCCGTTACATAACTTACACGATTCGTTTTAAAACTTGGATCGGGGTCCCGGTTTTAACCTGAATCAACCCGAAACTTAACCAAACTTTCCCAAATTTTAACCACGACTTATTCACACCCTACCAGCCCCTAAACAACAAGATTCTAGCCGTAATGAACCCCTTAAAACCCGCTGCTATCTGATGGAATTTTTGGCACCAAGATTCCGACAAACCATAATGCACCAAGCCCTCCATAATTCGATCCTAGACCCACCCAACTCGAACCAGCCTTGAAAAAACGCCACCTAAGACCAAGATCAGATCATGGACGACCTACTAGACCAACCCTAGCCACGCCTAATGCTCCATGCGCTCGACCGTGCGTGAGTTACTTGAAAACAAGCCATATCCAGATCCTACTTGACTCATGCACCTCGACCGACTCCTAGGTTGAGGCCAGCCGCTGTTGAGCCATCTTGGACCACGTCTCAAACCCCTTAGGATCTGCACCGTGGCTCGGTTAAACTCCCCAACAGCCGATCCCCCTCCCAAAGCTCGAAATAGTCCCATACGTCACATGCATACCCTAGGTTCGATCGGCCCTCACCAAGACTCGACCATATCGTGACTCCAGCACCTTGACACCTTCACTCTCAACATATACAGCCCCCTAGCATCTCAAATCGACAACCCCTTACACAAGGACAACAAAAGAGTGAGTTACATGTAAACGTGTATGCATATTTCATGACAAATCGATGCAACATAAAAATCTATGCATTCCTCATGAAAACACACACAATCAACATATAATAGCATGAATGACGAGAAAAAAAATATATTCATGACGTGCCTTTGCGTATAAACGCTCGAAAACATTGATACCAAAGAATATAACTTGCACAAGAGAGATGTGGAATGAGGTTTTTTAAAAAAAAAATAGGAGAATTTTGAAGATGGCTGCTAATTATTTCTAGAGGTTGCTGCTGAATTATTTCGTGAGGTTGCTACTGCTGAATAAGGGAGGGGGCGACCAACATATAAAATTTAGGTTTAGTGTTTTTAGTGTAGGGTTTAGGTGTAATACTAAGTGTTAATGGGCCTTAGTTTAAAAATAATGAGGTTTAAAAGGTTTTAGGTCTATTAAGCAATAAACTAGTCCCATCGAATCCAAAAAATGCTCCCGAAAAATATTTAATTTAGGTACATTTTTTAAAATATTGCCCGAACCCTCAAAAAGTCATCCGACTTGCTAAAATTTGCGTACTGGTTTAAAATATGACCCGACGAGTAAAAATACCCTATCAAGGCCCAACTTCAAAAATCTCGCTTAGACACACCATATATTAAATAATTAAAAATTATCATTTAATAAATATATTCTTCCTTAATTATCCTCGGTCTCCATTCCTCGTTCGAACGCGAAAAACTACTGAAAGCCCTTATGCATGAACTTTAATAAACCAATAAAACACGTCTCATGCAATAATCATGTAATAAAATAATTAAACACATATTTTAGCAAAACCCTAGATTGCATGCAGTCTGGTTGCGTAGTTCGAATTTCCTAGACCTTACATAAGCAATATATTTGATCTTCATCAAACTACAATCGCCAAATTCAACTTCTTGAATTGAATTTGACTATCATAAGGAAAACACGGAATCCAATACTTGTGTGATCCTTAATGGTTAAGAGATACAGCTAGTCGTGAGTTTACTTGACTTAGGTGATTCGAAACAATTCGACTTCTTTGGCAGTGCATCAACCCTTTGATAACAAGAATGTCAAAAATTAAGTCTGATAAAATATATCAGATCATGGTAAGAGCGTCTAGTAACATCACCTATAAGAACCAATAGATTATGGTTAGCATACAGTATAGTCCCTTTACTCATATATCTCGATCAAATTTGTAACAATTGGTATACCGAGAGTTGCAAATTAATTCGATATCGATGTGATGTATCTTTGACTAATAATAGTTGCATAGGATGTGCAGAACCACTTTCCCTAAAGCACGTATCTGACCTTACTCTTGCAGATATTTCTTGCATTATTAACTTATCAGATCACATAGGATATCCAAACCCGCAGGTGAATGGTGAATCTCAAAATACAAAGCATTGGTTCCTACATATTCCGGAGCTACACCCAATCTCGTCACCTGATGTCCATCCTGGGTTCGGTAAACGAGTCAAAGTGCAGTGCTAGTATGTAGAGCATCTATGTTGTCTCAGGTCTAAGGACAAATGATGTAAAACTATAACCGCAGACTTTTCCACTCGATAAGTGATAACCACTTGGAAAGTCCGAGTCCGAGAGAAGGTTGTTCAGTGATCCATCTCGTGATCACTGATCTGTATGAATGGACATCTTCATGCTCTTATCAATGAAACACGGCGTTTACATCACATATGCTAGTTTCCACCGACTTTCATCCTTATTTTAGGTTGTTGAATCAACTAGGAACGTATTTAAAATATATAGTATACGAGTGATGAATTTCATGATCAACCGTGTAAAATATACATTATGGTACTAAAGTATATTCAAGATCTTTATCTATGCAGCTTTCATTAGTATACAAATAAACTAAATGTCATAATTGCATAAAATCATACAATATTATTCAAATTAGAGTTAACAAAGCCCAGATTACAAGTTGACTTGCTAGACACCTACTCTAACCATAGCAGCTCAAGACATGGTAGTGATATGCCAAGTCATTCTTAGCACGAACCTTTAAAAAGATAAAATGTACTTGTTTTTATTTGTGTTATCTGATTATCTATAAAAGATCTATTTCAGTACATGTTTTTTGGCTTGGTATTGTTATCAACAAAAAATGAGAAATTGTTAAGATAAAAATTTGGACTTAAGTTTTGGTGATTATAAACTAAGTTGATCCGATAAAACTGAACTATTGGACACAGATCCCCCAATGAATTAATACGATTAGAAGTATCGAAATAACATACGCTGAACTTCACATGATTTGATCTTATATATAACAGTCAAGGATAAACTGAGCTAAAATAGACAAAACTCATTGTGCTTACCATTTGACTGATCTAAAGAAATAATGTGAAATACAACAATCAGTTATCTCTGAGTTTAATTTGAATGTTGGCAGTAGGGACATACATTCTCTATCTATAACATAATAAAAAATCTATTGATTGCTTCATCAAGCTAGCGTCCAAGAAAATTCAATTTCTCAATACTATATTTGGAAATACGACAAGAACACGTGATATTCTCTGCAAAAATTTTAGTCATCTAGTATGTTTGTGATTACCATTCAAATTTATTAATGTTGAGTTCATTATCTATAAAACGGGAATTCATCACTAATGTTAAAACTCTCTCTGCGACTTTGAATCTTGTGTACTATCGATTTTTTTTATTATTATCTATCAGTATATCTTAAAATAATGTTTTCAGGCTTATTTTCACACGCTTAAAGTTCAATCAGATTGATCAACAATCACTTTTTGCACCTTTTATTCTTACTTATCATTGTTTACATGAGCTATTTTATATAGTGAGAAGTATTGCAGTTGTCAAAAGTGTCTTTATGAACATACTAAGTTGCCCTATTAAGATTAAGAGTTTCAACTCAATAGGGTTGGTTAACCGAGCTAAATGAGTTTGCATAAAAGTTATATCAATAAATCTTTAAGTGGAATCTTTCTACAAACAGAAGAAAAGGAAGAGACGTAGAAGATTTGTCTTTAAACTTCCATAAACAAATGTCACCTCTCTTTATTTTCATTTATAATATTTATCTTATCTGTGTATATTTTGTTCACATTATATATTGAGTTGTTTCAGTAATTTATCTATTAGTTTATTCAAGTACTTAGTTTGATTGAAAAACTTATCTAAGCTGTTAATACAAATTAGTTTTCAAAATCTATCAGTTTGTTTAAAAGAGCTTATTTACCCCCTCAAAACTTCTTTTTCGATCATAACAAATGAGATATTCTCTACTTTTGATTTTCAGTATATATAGATTTAGCGTAACCTCGTAAGGATTTGTTTTAAAACAGTCTTTACATATGGTAATTTTCTCATTTGTACCGAACTATTTAATGGTTTTTGCACCACTTTGGCATTCCCTCTTTGATGTAATAAAAGTTCAGTACCAAAAGAATATGGTTAACTTCCTCATGTGATCTTATTGCTAGAACTGAGTTGGTGTTCTATGATTTGGACCCTTGTTTGATTCACTTTCAAGGCTGCAAGAATTTCATCTTATTTATTAAGGATATCTTCAATTTGTTGTGGTACACAATATAACTGATTGCTATAATTTTGTACCGGCTTTTAAATTTTTCTAAGATCTAATGACATTTTAGAGAAATCCGAAACTATTCTAGAAATATAGTATTTTGAATCATATTTTATATTTGTAATCAGACTTGTTCCTAATTGTTTGTGATGTACAACTTTGATTAGATTTCTTTGTTTAAATATTCTAAAATATTAGAATAAATCTTGAAAATAATAAATAGAATGTATGTTCGGATCCATATTTTGATAAAAAAAATTCCTCTTTAACAAGATAAGTCATCTATATTAATATTAATAATTTAAATTTTTGAAATAAAAAACCCAGATTTTGATAATATTTTCAAGGCTTTTTATGTATATTTTTCAACCAAAGTTATTTTGGGAATAATTTTAAAATATTTGTGCTTAAAAAACTGAAACGGGCATGATTTTGTAAGATTAGGAACATTTTTTGGTAACATTTTTTGGCACGACAGAAATATTAGGGACTAAATTAAGAGACGATAGTCCGGTAGCTCCTTGTAAGGCGAGTGGAAGGAAGTGCTTTTCAAGCCCGAGTTGCAGATCAATCATATCGATATTTATAATAAAAAGTAATACTCTTTGCATAAAAAATAATATTTTTTCATGGATAACTCAAATAAGAAATCTGACTCACAAAATATGACCCGTAAGACCGTCTCACACAAATTTTTGTCTATAATATTTTACTAAAATGATAAGGAATTTTTTTTCCTGATAAGATTTTTCCTTTATTTACGGGGGATTGAAGCATGTAGAATGATTTACATTATTATAGGGCCAGCCGAAGCCCAAAATTCTAAATTTAGATTAAATATTCATTCATAAAAGCATTTCTTTTAAATATAGTTATGACTATGCACTTGCAAAAATTAATTGGGATTGGGACCCCCTCCACATGCTAGGCCTGAGGCAGAAACCTCATAGCACTCATTTTAGAACCTCGATCCCTAATCAATCGCGGGATCCGTATGGATAACAAAAAAAAAAAAGGACAAAAATTTGTGTGATACACTTTCATGAATCGTATTTTGTTAGACGAATTTTTTTTTAGAGTCATCAATGAAAAAGTATTACTTTTTATGCTAAGAGTATTACTTTTTATTGTGAATATCGGTAGAGTTGACACGTCTCACAGATAAAGATTCGTGAAACAGTCTAACAGAAGACCTAATAAAAAAACCATTTTATTGATCAAATCGGTCAAAATAAGTCAGATCGGTATCAGACTAATGAATCAATTAAAAATCTGTTGGACAGTTCAATATTTTTTTAACATTTTTAATTTATTTTTAATATTTTTTTAAATTTATTTTGATTTTGAATTTTTCTAAAAATATTATTATATGAATATTAGAGCCTATTTGATTTTTCAAAATTTGATAAATATATTTTTATTATTTATATATATTTAATATTTTTAGAATTTAAAATATATAATTTAATATATTATATTATTATTTTATATGATACAATATTATTCTGATTCGACCTTCTAATTAGAGGCAAAAACTTGTGTGAAACGGTCTCACGAGTCGTATTTTGTGATACAGATTTCTTACTTGGTTAATCCATGAAAAAATATTACTTTTTATGCTAAGAGTTTTATTTTTTATTCTGATTATCGGTAGGGTTGACTCGTCTCACAGATAAAGATTCGTGATATCGTCTCCTCCTAATTGAATCGGTCAAACCAATTGAACCAATAGTTTAAAGCAGATCGGTTCGTTCATCTGTGGAGTTTTGAAAACATTGCCGCTTAGGCCACTCCTCATTTTTGACCAAGAGACCGTAGAATTACTAGATCTGACTGTAGTATTATATTCTTCTCATATTTTGTATATGTCAAAGATATTATATACTTGCGTTACTGTAAGTCAAAATAATCATTTATTAAAAGTTATGTTAAAATTTTCATCTGAAGAATGTGATTCCAGGCAAGCAGGTGTTGGGGTCCTACGGTATTAGTTCAATGCACATGTTGATGTAGAAGAATATCCAAACGTTACAACTCCAAGAAAATTTAAGACTAAACCCCACCGCATCTGCATATCTTCCAACCGTTCCATCCAAATTACCCTTTTTTCTTCCCTTTTATTTGATTTTTGCCACAGTTATTTAAAAGATGTCATTTTAATTCCTAGTTATTAAATCGTATTTTTAGTTTTAGAAATGTTTTTAACTCGAATTAAAGATAAATTAAGAGTTTTTTTTTTTCCCAAAAGAAAAAAATTAAGTTCTCATAACAAGCTATGGAGAGTATATTTAGAGATTTGTGGTATTATTATCTTGAAATAAATGTTTTGACTTTGGAGAGACAAATTGTCATGAATTCTAAGTGCTTGTCATGTTGAAGCCATATATGACATGCCCATGTTGACGAGTTATAGAACCAAGTATAGACAATTAAATTTGTTGACCTATTAAATTATGACAAATACAAAATAATATTAAATATTAATAAAAAAATCTATTTATTGGGATATTAAATTCTTAGGAAACATAAATAGTTAATGAATTGTTAGTTTAATATATTGTGCCCAAATCAATATTGCAATCTTGTACTGAATAGAAGAAATATTAATATTATAGTATTAAAAATCCAATCTTACACTCAATGGAAGAAAATAATAATATTTTTATTATTTGAAATTAAATCTAGTTATTAACGGAAAGTAATCACCAAATAAATCACGAGGAGTCAATCAAATTATGACACCTTATCAAGTGAAAATGAAAAGAATCATGATATGGAGCTGAGCATGGTTGCAAGTGGAACATATGGGCCTCCGGTTCAAGAACATCATAGAACTAAATGTTAGGATTATTTTGTCCGACAGATATCAAAAATAATGAAAATATCAGAATTTGATTTAAAATAGTAAATTCATGGTTTATCAGAATTAAATATTGTGCCAGATGTTACAACATCTCGGACAACATGCAGCGGAATATTATATTTTGTAACACAAATTCACTTTAAATAAACAGATGGACAAGATTAAATATGCACAAGTATAAATACTTGTGTGGTGCCTTATGACAAAAATTAATCACTAGAAAACCACGATGTTTACACAAAAACCTATCAATAGTGATTGTCACTAAAATCAATTTCGTCAACAAGTTGAGGAAACAAATGATTTCTAAAAACAAATAACCAGGATAAAAACTAAAACAAGAAAGCGAAACGTGAATCAAAAAGAGAATCCACGAAAAACAATCTTCAGTCAACTTCTGCACAGATGTTGTCTGGAGATGTTCCCAACATGCACGGCAACACGTGATCACCACTCTTCAACCAGCGACGGCTTCGAGGATTTTAACGCTCAGAAAATCTTCACTACAAGTATGTATGTATGTTGAATATCGAAGCAACCATCATCTATGTGCTTGACCTCTTATTTATATATGAGGAATCCTATCTCCACAAGGAAACCTAAACCACAAGGAAAGTAAGAGTTTTATTAGGAATAAATTTTTTTAAATCCCTAATACCATATCTCATCAATTTACTATTACAAATAACAAATCTTTGAATATATTTGAATTAATATCTCATTATCTAAGAAAGGCAAAATCGTGTTAAATATGAAACTCAATTAGATCAACAAGGCAACATAATATTAGGGAAATAATTTAAATCAATAACATATATTAATTAAAATTGGAAATAATATTTCCCTTCACTAAATAAATATAACGTTCAAAGGAAGGAAGAAAGTCTTCCACCAAGACCTTGACCAAAGAATCTATGACAATTAATATAACACTTGTCAAGGTAAAAGGAAGCACAAGTGATAAAAACAACCCAAAGAAAGAAATCTTGCAAGAAATAGAGTAGAGAAGATTGACTTTAAAGAGATGCAAGTAAAGCGATATCATTTTCTTGATTATGATGTTTATGGAATTTTTGATGATTTGGTTAAATCAAACTTGATCGAGTTGCCGGAAATGAAGCATCCGGAAGAAGCTGAGCGAGTAGATGATCCAAAATATTGCAAATACCACCGATTGCAAATGACCTTGGCATTTACTGACGAAGATCATTCATTTCCAGATTTCACAATCGTCCACTATTCTTCACAGTATATAGTCATGATAAAAAAAGTGAATAAGATATTGGTTGATGGAGGTTCAGTAGTCCATATCATTCCCTTGTGTACAATGAAAGAAATGAACATTTCCATGAAGGAACTTGCAAATAGTCGTCTTATGATCCAAGGATTCAATCAAGAAAGGCAAATGGCTTTTGGGGCCATAAAATTAGAATTATGGAAAACATGTCATCGAATGCATTATTTCATGTCATAGATGCCAAAAAATCCTACAACATGTTGCTCGGTCGACCATGGCTTCATGGAAATAGGGTTTTTCCTTCTACATGGCATCAATGTTTCAAATACTTTTGAGACTAAAAATACAAAAATCGAAGAAGATTAACCTCATCAAGAATAAAAAAAGGCAGGATAATGAAATCAAATAACGTCTGGCGTTCCATAAAGATCAGTCGAAAGGTGAATTACCCATATAAAAGACGGATTCCTTAATACTCCACCGATGGGCATTTGTACAATCGAGGAGGGAAATTTTCGTGACTTGTTTGCTAAAAAAATCGATTCGTGAATAAGTTCCGATGAGGCATTTGTAGAAAATTAAATTTTTTGACTCATTAAATTATGGCAAATACAAAATAATATCAAAATATCAATAAAAATTCTATTTATTGAGATATTAAATTCCTACAAAAAAATAAATAGTTAATTAATTGATACTTTAATATATTTTGTAAGCAAATCAAGATTTTAAATCAAGATTGCAATCTTGTACTAAATAAAAGAAATATTAATATTTTAATATTAAAAATCCAATCTTGCACTAAATAGAAGAAAATACTAATATTTTTTCTATTTGAAATCAAATCTTGTGATTAATGGAAAATAATCACCAAATAAATAATGAAGAGCCAATCAAAATATGACGCCTCATCAAGTGAAAATGGAAATAATTTGCATCCTTCGACTACAAAGGACCAAGAAAGAAGAGACACAATACAAAAGACAAAGAAGTAGAGGAGAATTCAAGTCACAAATTCTCTCAACTTAAGCTCTTCAAATTCAATAAAATCAGCGAAGTTTAAGGCGTTCATCGTGTTCTTCTTCAAATTATTCAAACTCAAAAAATCGTGTTCTTCATCAAATTCAAGAAGATCGAGTTCTTCATCCAAATCAAGAAGATTAGCGAAGTTCAATGCGTGATTCAAAACGTTCATCGTGTTCTTCTTCAAATTATTCAAATTCAAGAAGGTCAAGTTCTTCATCAAATTCAAGAAGATCTAGTTCTTCATCAACTTCAAGAAAATCAATAAAATCGTTCATTCTGGTCTACCACAAATTATTCAAATTCAAGAAGATCGTATTTTTCATCTAATTCAAGAATATCAACGAAATCATTCATCTTCAAATTCAATTTTCATGACCAACAAATTTCAAGACGCAATCCACACGTTGATCGCGTTCTTCTCAAATTTTGAAACTTAATTCAATATCAATGCATTGACCTATCGAATTAACGATATTGAAATATCAAACCATCTTCCACGAAAATCAAATACTTAAGAAATTCAAACTTCACAAGAAATTGTCGTTGAAGATGATAATCAAGGGATCATTTAGAGATTACATTCACAAATATTATTTTTTAAAAAAAATTCGATTTGTATACACAATTTTTTTGTTATTTTACGAAATAGAGAAATTTTTGTGACACAAAGTATAGCAGTAATAATTGTGGGGACTGGTTTAACAAAGCCATTGCCAAGAATTTGAGTTTCTGTACTTAATGAATTAAAGAGATGTATGCGTAAGCCTGTCTCTCTTTCTTATTTCTCATGAAGCATTGCTCGACAGCATAAATTAATGTCATTCTCACCCACTTTCTCCCTTCCCACAAGTAGAAAAGATGAACAAATGAAGGCCATCTACAGCTCAATTTTCAATTTCCTCTATACATTTACGTGAATATAATTTCCCCACCAAAATTTCGAAACTCAAAACTTCAATACAATTAAAAAAAAAAAAAATATATATATATATATATATATATATATATATATATTTGACTGTGATGTAGCGATGTCATATCCACACTTCTGTTCGAACATTTTGTATAGTATAAAACAAAAAAATACTAATAGATCTCATATGATTTGTTTTTTATTTTGCAGGTACATCTTATGTAAAAAAGCAATAGGTAGCATAGAATGACCCGTATACCATTCCAAGTACGGAAATAAATGACTCTTGATTTCTACCTACGAATTCATTTTCTGACAAAACACTAACCGCATTCAATGAGATATCAGGATATGGGTTGGAGTAGTGGTAATAATTATTATTGATCGAACATAGGCGTTAACCAAACAACTTTGCAGAGACAGCACAAATCTGACCATGCATATGTATGATTGATTTCATTTCTCAGCAGCATATATACATTGCCCTTGCACGTCTCTCATTCCCTCCAATTAACTTCTTGCAGTTCCCTCAAACAGAAAAAGAAGATATGGATCTTCTTCACCTTTTTTTCTGCTCTCTCCCTCTGCTATCTCTCTTCTACATGATATACAAAAATCTTGATAAAAAAATGCACCAAAACTGCTACATTTTGGACTACGAGTGCTACATGCCGACAGATGACAGGAAGCTGAGCACGAAATTTTCCGGCGAGGTGATCATGAGAAACAAAAACCTCGGCCTCGACGAGTACAAGTTCCTCTTAAATGCCATCGTAAATTCTGGCATCGGTGAGGAAACTTATGCACCGAGGATGGTTTTCGAAGGCCGGGAGGCATGTCCGACGGTACACCATGGGATCGTTGAAGCGGATGAGTTTTTCCACGACAGCATCGACAAACTTATGAAGAGGACAAACTTCTCTCCTTCAGAAATCGACGTACTTGTAGTAAACATATCCATGTTCGCCGCGGTCCCATCTTTGTCTTCTAGGATTATCAATTATTACAACATGAGAGAAGACATCAAGGTTTATAATTTTTCTGGGATGGGATGCAGCGCCAGCTTGGTGTCCATTAATGTTGTGGAAAACATTTTCAAAACCCGGAAAAATACTCTTGCCCTGGTTTTAACCTCCGAGTCTTTGAGTTCGAGTTGGTACAACGGAAACGAGAGGTCCATGATTCTAGCAAATTGTCTGTTTAGAACAGGTGGTTGTGCGATGATCTTGACGAACAAAACATCATTGAAGCACAGGGCCATGTTCAAGCTCAAATCTTTAGTAAGAACCCATCATGGAGGAAACGATGAATCCTTCAACTGCTGCGTCCAAAAAGAGGACGATAAAGGGTTCGTTGGCTTCTATTTGGGTAAGAATCTCCCTTCAGCCGCCACTCGGGCATTCATAGAGAACTTACAAAACATAGCTCCCAAAATCTTGCCCCTGCGGGAGCTTATTCGCTTCACTTTGCTGCAATATGCCACCAAAATGCAGCAAAAATGGAGCAAATCTGCGTCGTCCGCAAGGCCGCAGATCAATTTCAAGACGGGGGTCGACCATTTCTGCTTACACACAGGCGGAAAAGCAGTAATCGACGCCATCCGACAGAGTCTTAATCTAAGTGAGTTTGACGTCGAGCCGGCAAGAATGACACTGCATCGATTCGGGAATACGTCGGCGAGTAGTCTGTGGTATGTTTTAGCTTACATGGACGCGAAGAAGAGATTGAAGAAAGGTGACAGGGTTTTCATGGTAAGTTTTGGTGCAGGTTTTAAATGCAACAGCTGCCTCTGGGAAGTCATGAGAGATTTGGAAGGCAAAAATGTGTGGGAAAATTTCATCCATAATTACCCAACAAAGAACTTGAACAATCCCTTCTTGGAGAAGTTTGGATGGCTTCGAAATGCAGATGCTGATACAGTTTCGCTCAAGGATTATCAGATACCAGATTGAATTTTTATCTATCAGATTTATTTGTATGTTTATTAATGAGTTTGTTTTTCAATCAATTTTATCTACCATCAATTTTATGTTGTTTGGATGAAAAGTTCAAGAAAAAATATGCATTTCTATGTTTAGATGAGACATGGTAATGTTGTCATATCTTTCCTAGAAGAATAAAATGGTCATCGGTTTTCTCAACTCTCCTTTTGTTATTATTGCAAAAAAAAAAAAAACTCAAACTTTGGGTAAATTAACCTACGAATTTATTAAAGATTTAAAAAAAAATCATATATATATCAATTTATTATATTAATTTACAAACGTACAAATACGACATTTTCTAGCAATAGGAGAATCACACGTAATATTTAGTGTTAGGGGAGTAACATATATAGTCCTATAGATTTATGTGTATAAGCAATAAGTTAAGTAGCTTAATAAAATTTAATTTTCTTATTTTATTATAATAGATATTATATTTTGTTCAGTGATTTTTACTCTTAATATTTGGAATTATTCCGTGTGTAAAAGTATCTGTGAATCATGTATATAAATTTGAGATATGGCAAGAATAAAAGTTATGCCCTCGGATCTGAAGTTTAAAAAATTTGATATGTTCTACCTCATGTGTATAAACTCGGTCCAATTAAGTCTTTTATGATGAGACAAAGACTGCTAAAATTATATAAGATTATGGTTTTCAAAACACAGAGAATGACACAGAAATATATACGGCACGCATATTCTAGCTAGATCTCTCTCCTTCTCTCATCTAAAACAAAAATAAGGTGGTCGATTCTATGTTGCTTTTGAAGATCCATAACTCCAATGCTAGATCAATCAATAGATTCTGGTACATATTTATTATTATTTATTATTTCTGATAATTCGACATAAATTTCTCACATGTTGTGATATATGGATTTAATCACATGATTTATAAAATATTTTTATTAATTCTCCAACACAAACATGTTCGTAAAATCCTGTAACTTGTACCATTAAAAGATTAAAAAGAGAAGAGAATAACGCAATTTTGAAACTGTTTTTTTTTTAATTAACAGAAATCAAACAATCAAAAACATTTGACTATTTTTGTGGGAATAGAAATCTAAACTTACAAAGCCTGTAACAATTTCTAATTCAACAGGAACATAATAATTCTGTAACGACGAGAACCAGAAAAAAAATAAAGGCTCGAATCATATAAAAAATTGTACGATCGTAAACACAATACAATATATAAACATAGAACCGAACCGCTATAGTTTAAATTGAGTGTCTCCTGATATTGATGAACAACGTGAACATCGCAAAAGACATTGTGTGTAATTTAACAAAATTAATTGTGACCATGTCAAGAGTCACGCGACAAAAGTTACAAGTGGCAAATCCAGAAAGGTCATAATGGGCACATATATTAATAAAGATGAATTAAAATCAACGAATGAGGAGTGAGCCTATGTGACCAATTTTTGTTCAGACCAGTCTGGCATTCGACGAGGGCAGGTCGTGCTCGCTTAAGACTCGATCCTTTTCAGTACAATTCGGGCTAATTACTTGCACGCCAAAAACACAATAATCACTTGAAATAATGAAAATGTCTTTGACTAGAAAGCCTGAAGCCAGTGCATCGTAGTCGGGGATTCATCGTTCGCCTACGGATGTTGATATCTTATGTGATCTAAAGAAATAGTAATGTATGAAATATCCCGTCAGAGTGTAAGATGTACATTAGAGACAAGGGTTCTCTGGTTGTGTATGCGATGATACTATGAATATTTCCAGGGGCGGATCTAGGATTTTGGCATTGGGGGGGGGCCATCTTTGCGACGGTTTTCCCTAAAACCGTCGCAATATGGCGACGGTTACAATAAACCGTCGCGGAATTTGCGACGGTTTTTGTAAAACCGTCGCTAAACCGCGACAGTTTCTATATAACCGTCGCTAAAAATTTTTTTAAATATTTGGGGGGGCCGTGGCCGCCATATAGCGACGGTTGTTGATAAAACCGTCGCGTATTTTGCGACGGTTTCCGTCACAACCGTCGCTAAAAATTTTTTTTAAATTTTTTTGGGGAGGCCGTGGCCCCCGTTCGCCCTACACTAAATCCGCCCCTGAATATTTCATGATTGTATCACATATCTATCGAATCTAATATGCAACACTCGATAAACCAATGGTTGCAGATTCGATCGGGATATATGAGATGAAGAGAACATATTGTACGTTAATTATAATCGATTGGTTCTTGCAAGCACTATCAGTTATACCTAGGAAATTATTAGACAATGTTATTAGACGCTATTACCATGATTCGGTGAGCTTAATCAGAAAATGATTTCTTACATTTTCATGATCAAATGTTAGTGTGGAATAGGACAAATTAGGGTAAATCCGAATCAAATAAAATTTCATGAATCACAAAGAATTGTGAAACTACGCTGTATCCTTGAACCATTGAGAGTCACACAAGAATTGAATCATTTGTTTCCGTTGAGAGAATAAATTCAATGAATTAAATTTATATAAAATTATGAGATAGTAAACTCATTAATGGATTTATGATAATTAAAATTTGGAGAAAAAAATTCAAAGAGTTGGATTTATAAAATTTGATAATTTAAAATATTAAACTCAAAGGTTGATTTTATAAAAGATTAAATTAAATATAGTGTGAAGTATGTATAATGGGCTTGTAGGAGTACAAGTCCAACTCTACAAGACCAATATGCTAAATAATTAAATTTTTTAATGGAATTTAATATAATAATTAATTAAACTAGTTGGACTAGTCAATTGATTAACTCATCATGTTTAATTAAGAAACCTTAACCCATAATTAAGATAATTAGGTTAATGAATCGTAATTAAGTAAAGAGGCCAAAACCCTAACCTCCATTCTTCATGCAATTTTCGAAAAGCTCTCTCCCCTCAAGCTTCAAAATTTCGGCCACCCCTAGAACTTTTAGGGTTTGAGCCGTTTTTGGTTTTTGCTATCAAATGTTAAAAATTCTTCTAAATTTCTACTGCAATTTAGAAAAGAAACAAACGATACAATCATGGGCAGAATTAGGAGGATTGATTAAATGAGTGCAAGAAGATTGTTCGTAGGAAATGCTACAAGAGTTATATCTGCTAATCCCGAAATAGTTGGTGCCGAGCGACAAATTCACTTAAGGTAAATTTACTAACGTCCTATGAATATTTTTATTGTTTAAACCATACGAGTATCCAAAGATATTATTTGAATATCAAATAAAAATTTTAAAAACTTCCGTTGAATTTTGGACACGAGAAAACCGATTACCCCAACAGAAAAACATATTTAAACAGGCTTTATTATTTGGTTTGATAATTTTCCGTGTTAATTTTTTTAAAAAAATTAGGTTTATTCTATAGTTTTTATGGATCATGATTATTTCGGGAGGTAGATGGGTTGTTTTTGAGAAATAAAATTGGTGGAAACGTGAGAGGCGACTAAAATCAATCGCATGAGCAAAAAAAATACTAGTTGATATTTGTGCCCTCTAGCACTTTGGATACCATAGTAACTGTAGTGACCCGTTCCAGAATCACCTACTAATCAAGAACTAAGCATGCAATTAACTTAATTAATAATAATCAGAGATAACAGCGGAAATATGGCCAATGACAGTAGTTATACAACCCAATCGAAATCAGAACAACTCAAAATATATTCGGTACAACCATATCGAATAGAATAGTACTGAAAACTAAACCAACCAGCTACTCACTGTCCTCCTCCTGCTCTTCCCGAGCCATCCAACCTGAGGCCTGCCCCGTGGGAATAGGGTGTCCAAGATAAACAAAAACCGAGGACGTGAGCGATAAGAACGCCCAGTACAAAAGCATGAGTATACAAGCCTATATGAAATGCACATGCTATGATATGATACCAGGGTAGTCAAGAAACAGGAGTAACAAAGGATCTCAAAATGCTCAGTCTAGAGGCGCCAAGTGGATAGTGCCGCGCGGTACTCCTCTGGGTCACTGCATCCACTACAAGAATAGACGTGGACCTAAAATGTCCCGGATCACCGAAGCCCTCCGGACCCGTCGGCCACTGTGTACTCTCGGTGTCCATGCGTCCACAAGACAAGACAGGGCTGAGCGGCCCCACAAGATATAGCTTATCTCGAAAGAGATACAGCTCAACAGTAAAGGCTATCTCGAAGGAGATACGGCTCAACATGAAATGCAACATGCATCATAAAACGTGACATAATAGCATGCATCATATGACATATATCAATGCACCACATAATCATGCAACACATATAAGGATGTATACTCGACCAGGATATCTCGGATAGTACTTCCGTACCTCTATCACAACAAGCCTAGCCTTACGCAACACCGCTAATCAGGTCTAGAACAAGCCTACGCATCAAAAGCATACCCAATGAACAATACTACCATGCTCGACTAGCAAAACCAGTACTACCAAAGGTTTAGGGTTTACCTTCGTCCGTCGACAGCCCTTTGATGTCGATTGCCTCGTAACTCAGGCGTCACTACGCTACCAATCCTGGCAGCTCTTGGCTATCGCTCGACCGACAACTAACCCTAGAAACCTTCCAAACTTCTCAAATATGAGACACAACTCAAGAATTTGCAATGCAAAGTGAGGAAAATCCGAGCACTATTTATAGGCTATGTTCGGATCCACCGAACCCACTTCGGAACGTCCGAACTCCTACGTGTCCATCGGCTCTTGACACCTCATGATCGGATCCACCGAACCTACACTTCGGATCATCCGAACTTGCATGTAAACTGACGTGTCGATCAACTCTTGACACCTCATGATCGGATCCACCGAACCCACTTCGGATCGTCCGAACTCTTCGGTGCTACCGAACCATCTTCGGTCCGTCCGATCATGACCACGGTCAAAATTACACATTAAACCTTCTTAATCACCATTAATCCGTTAATTACCCAATTTGGAATTCGGGCTACTACATTCTCCTCCCCTTAAAAGATTTCGTCCTCGAAATCAGGCTTAGAGGATGAACAAAACGAAATAACAACATCATTATTACATCTCAATTGTTGTTGAATACAACTGATATTTCGATTACAACTGAAAACACAAACATATACAAAGCATAACTCAAAAGAGCTCTGGATGCTCCGAACGCATACGACTTTCTAGCTCCCAAGTGGTTTCTTCAGTGCCTCTGCGCTGCCACTGAACTAAGACAAGAGGAATGATCTTATTCCGCAACACCTTATCTTTGCGATCGAGGATCCGCACTGGTCGTTCCACGTAAGACAAATCTGAATTTAGTTGAACTTCAGAGGGATGCAAAATGTGAGACTCATCTGCTACGTATCGTCTCAACAAAGATACGTGGAACACATCATGAATACTTGATAGGTACGGAGGCAATGCAAGTCTGTAAGCCAAATCTCCCACGCTTTCCAATATCTCAAATGGACCAATAAATCTTGGAGACAGCTTACCCTTGAGACCAAATCTCAAAATCCTGCGAAAAGGCGAAACTCGGAGAAACACTTTCTCACCTGGCTGAAAATAAAGAGGTCGCCGCTTGGTGTTCGCATAACTAGCCTGTCGATCCTGAGCGATCTTAATCCGTTTCTTGATTATTGCAACCTTATCAATAGCCTGCTGGACTAACTCCGGTCCCTCAACATGTCGTTCCCCAACTTCATCCCAAAATAATGGAGTACGACAACGTCGCCCATACAACGCCTCAAATGGTGCCATACCAATACTACGATGATAGCTGTTGTTGTACGCGAACTCAATCAAAGGCAAATGATCCTGCCAAGCGGTTCCGAAATCCATCACACAAGCTCGCATCATATCCTCAAGTGTACGGATAGTCCTCTCCGTCTGACCGTCGGTCTCTGGATGATAAGTTGTACTTAAACTTAGGGACGTACCCAATACCGCCTGGAAACTACCCCAAAATCGTGAGGTAAAACGAGGATCTCTGTCACTGACAATACTAACTGGCACTCCATGCAAACGTACAATCTCTTGAATGTACAATCGAGCCATACGATCGAAAGTGAAATCACGGTTATATGGCAGAAAATGAGCAGACTTGGTGAGTCGATCCACCACTACCCAAATAGCATCACTATTCCTCGAAGACAATGGTAAGTGAGTAATGAAGTCCATCGCGATATGCTCCCACTTCCATTCGGGAATAGGTAAGTTCAACAATAATCCTCCCGGTCGACGGTGCTCTGCCTTAACCTGCTGACAAACAAGACACTTGGAAACAAACTGATAAACGTTGCGCTTCATCCCTTTCCACCAAAATCGTGTCCTCAAATCTTTATACATCTTGTTGCTTCCCGGATGGACACTCAACTTGCTTCGATGAGCCTGAGCCAAGATTTCTTCCCTCAAAGTATCATCCTCTGGTACCACAACCCGATTAGACAAACAC
Organism: Primulina eburnea; assembly: GCF_022965805.1. Lineage (NCBI taxonomy): Eukaryota > Viridiplantae > Streptophyta > Magnoliopsida > Lamiales > Gesneriaceae > Primulina > Primulina eburnea. The sequence goes on along the minus strand of NC_133110.1, from coordinate 8,636,113 downwards.
AGAAGACCATTAGACTGATAATGGAAATTACTATCTCTACCAGCCAACCGAGCTAATCTCTGAGTCTTGAGATCAGACATCTGAGCATCTCGAATCCGAGCGAACAAAATTGGCTCAGATAAAATGGTAGCAACACGAATGCTCTCCATACCTTTCCGATGTTTGAAATTAAATCCCAATGAACAACAATCCTGGATAGTACTAATCATAGCACTGGTCTGAAGTGCAGAGGTTCTCACCTTGCGACTAAGAGCATCGGCTGTGAGATTCGCAGAACCTGGATGGTATTTGATCTCGCAGTCATAATCTTTAAGTAGATCCATCCAACGACGTTGTCTCATGTTCAACTCAGCCTGAGTGAACAGATACTTCAGACTCTTATGATCAGTAAAAATTTCAAACTTAACCCCGTACAAGTAATGACGCCAGATCTTCAGCGCGAACACAATAGCAGCTAATTCTAGATCATGAATAGGATACTTTTCCTCGTGAGGTTTCAACTGTCTGGAAGCATAAGCGATCACATGATCATTCTGCGTCAACACACACCCTAAGCCTTGAAAAGAAGCATCGGTGTAAACACTGAAACCATCAGATCCTGACGGTAACGCCAAAACAGGTGCAGAAGTCAGAAGTCGACGAAGCTCTCTGAAACTATCTTCGCACTCAGATGACCACTCAAATGGAACATCCTTCCGAGTAAGTTGCGTCAATGGTCTAGCTACCTGAGAGAAATTCACGATGAAGCGACGATAATACCCTGCCAGACCTAGAAAACTACGGATCTCAGCCACCGTCGTCGGACGTGACCAATTTAGCACTGCCTCAATCTTGCTGGGATCCACAGAAATTCCTTCCTTGGAAATCACATGACCAAGGAATACTACACGATCAATCCAGAACTCGCACTTACTCAGCTTAGCATACAATTGCTTCTCGCGAAGAATCTGCAACACAATCCTCAAGTGCTGGATATGCTCTTCCACACTGTGAGAATAAATCAAGATATCGTCGATGAAAACCACAACAAACTGATCTAGAAAATCCCGAAAGACTCGATTCATCAGATCCATGAACACTGCTGGCGCATTCGTCAATCCAAATGGCATAACTAGAAACTCGTAATGCCCATATCGAGTACGAAATGCAGTCTTGGAAATATCATCATCTCTGACTCTCATCTGATGATAACCCGATCGCAAGTCAATCTTGGAGTAAACAGAGGTACCCTGAAGCTGATCGAACAAATCATCGATACGAGGTAATGGATACTTGTTTTTGATCGTCACACGATTCAGCTGGCGATAATCAATGCACAATCGCATAGATCCATCTTTCTTCTTGACAAACAAGACTGGAGCTCCCCAAGGTGAAACACTCGGGCGAATATAACCTTTATCAAGAAGATCCTGCAATTGCTGCTTCAATTCTCTCATCTCTGACGGAGCAAGACGATAGGGGGCACGAGAAATCGGTGCAGTCCCTGGCATTAACTCAATGCCAAATTCCACCTCTCTAACCGGAGGAAAACCAGGAATCTCATCTGGAAAAACATCAGGAAATTCACAAACCACTGGAATATCATCTATACCAACACTACCTGTGGAAGAATCAATCGCATAGATGAGGTAGCCTTCCCCGCCCGCCTCTAAAGCACGACAGGCTTTCAGAGCAGATACCACTGGCATCGGAGGTCGCGCTCCCTCACCATAGAAAAACCAACTAGAGCTCTCAGTCGTACGAAACTGAACAAGCTTCTGGTAACAATCCACGGTAGCTCGGTAGGTAGTCAATAGGTCTATACCTAGAATACAATCAAAATCTTCCATCTCCAGGATCATAAGATTCGCAATCAATTCGTTACCCTCAAAATCTAAGGGACAACCCATCACTAGACGCTTCGCTAACACCGAATGACCCATCGGAGTAGAAACAGAAAGAATGACGTCTAGAGAAACATACGGTAACTTATGACGCTTAACAAATCGTGCAGAAATGAATGAATGTGATGCTCCGGTATCAATAAGAACAAAAGCAGGAATACCGCATAAACGAAAAGTACCTGCTATGACTCTCTCCGTTTCATCTGCAGCCTGATCCTGGTTCAGCGCAAAAACCTGACCTTGGGCACGAGGTCGAAGATTTGAACTACCCACTGCCTGACCCTGCCTTCTCTGCTGAACAGTCGTCTGAGATCCGGAACCAGATCCTGCTCCACCTCGCAACTGAGGACAATTCTTCTTGAGATGACCCATCTCTCCGCACTGAAAACAAGCTCCCGCGGCTGATCGGCATTGCTCCGATGGATGGTTCTTCCCACAATGCACACAAGAAACCTTCTTCTTACCAAAGCGGAAAACACCGCTAGACCGTGATCCAGATCCAGAAGAAGAAGAACCAGATTTCTTGAAAGACTGAGATCGAGGGCTCAAAGTACTCGGAAGTCTAGAAGAAAGAATAGCCCTACCACGCTGGAGACTGATCTCTGCCTGGCGACACCGGTTCACTAACCCATCATAAGAAGTAGGATTATCACAGACAATGACTCGATCAAAAATCTCCTGGTTAAGACCCTGGAGGAAATGGTCATACTTGGCTTCAGAACTGCCACTGATATGAGGGGCAAAGGGTAACAACTCGAAGAACTTCTGCTGATATTCATCAACAGACATACTCCCCTGCTTAAGATTCAGAAGCTCAATCGTCTTTGCCTGGCGAAGGGCTGGAGGAAAATACAGCTGCATGAAAGCTGCACGGAAATCGGCCCAAGTCACCCTACCCTGAGACTGGACTATCGGCGCAGAAGTCGATCGCCACCACTTGCGCGCACGGCCCTCGAGAAGAAAACTAAGGGTCTCCATCCTCTGCTCCTCGGTGCACTGGAATGCACGGAAACAACTCTCCATGCGCTCTAACCAATCCTCAGCATCATCGGGAGTCTCACCGCCGACTAAAGGCTTAGGCCCCATCTGAATGAAACGGTGCAAATCAAAACGCCTAGGACCATCCCGACGATGACGATGTTCACGATGACGCCTACGATCGTCCTGGTCACCCCAACGACCTACACTTCCCTGACTACTCTCATCACCAAAGTGGTCAGCCATCGCTACAAGATAGAATGGGGAAAAATGGTAAAATGGTCAACGAAAATCCCAAAACAGAATCTATATCCCAAAATCGTAAGCATGCTCTGATACCATAAATGTAGTGACCCGTTCCAGAATCACCTACTAATCAAGAACTAAGCATGCAATTAACTTAATTAATAATAATCAGAGATAACAGCGGAAATATGGCCAATGACAGTAGTTATACAACCCAATCGAAATCAGAACAACTCAAAATATATTCGGTACAACCATATCGAATAGAATAGTACTGAAAACTAAACCAACCAGCTACTCACTGTCCTCCTCCTGCTCTTCCCGAGCCATCCAACCTGAGGCCTGCCCCGTGGGAATGGGGTGTCCAAGATAAACAAAAACCGAGGACGTGAGCGATAAGAACGCCCAGTACAAAAGCATGAGTATACAAGCCTATATGAAATGCACATGCTATGATATGATACCAGGGTAGTCAAGAAACAGGAGTAACAAAGGATCTCAAAATGCTCAGTCTAGAGGCGCCAAGTGGATAGTGCCGCGCGGTACTCCTCTGGGTCACTGCATCCACTACAAGAATAGACGTGGACCTAAAATGTCCCGGATCACCGAAGCCCTCCGGACCCGTCGGCCACTGTGTACTCTCGGTGTCCATGCGTCCACAAGACAAGACAGGGCTGAGCGGCCCCACAAGATATAGCTTATCTCGAAAGAGATACAGCTCAACAGTAAAGGCTATCTCGAAGGAGATACGGCTCAACATGAAATGCAACATGCATCATAAAACGTGACATAATAGCATGCATCATATGACATATATCAATGCACCACATAATCATGCAACACATATAAGGATGTATACTCGACCAGGATATCTCGGATAGTACTTCCGTACCTCTATCACAGCAAGCCTAGCCTTACGCAACACCGCTAATCAGGTCTAGAACAAGCCTACGCATCAAAAGCATACCCAATGAACAATACTACCATGCTCGACTAGCAAAACCAGTACTACCAAAGGTTTAGGGTTTACCTTCGTCCGTCGACAGCCCTTTGATGTCGATTGTCTCGTAACTCAGGCGTCACTACGCTACCAATCCTGGCAGCTCTTGGCTATCGCTCGACCGACAACTAACCCTAGAAACCTTCCAAACTTCTCAAATATGAGACACAACTCAAGAATTTGCAATGCAAAGTGAGGAAAATCCGAGCACTATTTATAGGCTATGTTCGGATCCACCGAACCCACTTCGGAACGTCCGAACTCCTACGTGTCCATCGGCTCTTGACACCTCATGATCGGATCCACCGAACCTACACTTCGGATCATCCGAACTTGCATGTAAACTGACGTGTCGATCAACTCTTGACACCTCATGATCGGATCCACCGAACCCACTTCGGATCGTCCGAACTCTTCGGTGCTACCGAACCATCTTCGGTCCGTCCGATCATGACCACGGTCAAAATTACACATTAAACCTTCTTAATCACCATTAATCCGTTAATTACCCAATTTGGAATTCGGGCTACTACAGTAACTTAGAAATTAATTTAATTTCTTTCCAAGGGTTTTCCTCGCTCGATCAACCGTCTTGTGGGATCTGGGTGTTGAGTAACAAGCATGGTGTCAAGGATCTGAAGATGGGAGAGGCCCGTGTAGCCAACTGTCTGATGGCTCGAGTTGTTTCCTCCATGGTTGTGAATCGGGATCACATATTCATGGAAATTGGACGAGAGCTTGGATTCATGGAAATAACGAGAAAGTAAAACAACATACATCAAGGAAATCTATATCCAACCTCGACAAGAGGTCCCCCAACAAAGACAAATTTAAGTTATGTTGTGATAGTCAGAAAGAAATTCATCTGAGTAAGAACTCGAGTTTATACTCAAGGTCAAAGCATATTGATGTAAGGCATCATTGAATCCGAGAAGCATTGAACAAGAAATCATTTCATCTTGAGAAGATACATACCGATGATAATGGTTTCGATATGTTTACGAATTCATTGACCAAAGAAAATCTGGAAATTTTAGAAATGTGGCAGGTCTGTTTGAATCTACAAAATGAAGTTTCAGAGGGAGAATTGTTGACATTCAAGAATAATTTTTATTCAAACCAATTTTCAAAGTTAGGCTACAAAACTTTAAAAACATTCATCATTCAAAATATCATTTCACACTTCACCAAACCCAAATTTTTTCCTACAAATAACCATACATTTGTATTCATTCAATTCATCTCAAGACAAGAAATTGAGTGTTGTATAGTCTAGTCATTTAGATAAATTTTAGTATGCTATATGGTTAAGTAATATTGTCCAATCTTCCACATCAGAAAGAATTTTCTATTTGATTAGAGTTGTGTGAGTTTTATTTAGAAAGTGAGATTGAGCATGTCCTCCAAAAATAATTATTCTTGAAGTTCCTGGTGTTTCCTAAATTGTTCTAAAGAGAGTTGTTATCTCTTATTGTTGTAGGAATGATTCGTACCCATTATTGATATAGTGGAGATTTCTTTGGTAGATTTTGGTCTCAAGGTTTTTCCTTAATTTGTGGGCTCTAAAATGTGTATAAAAAGAAGAAAAAACCTAGATGATGGGAGAGGAGAGCCGCACGAGATTCAACCTCCACATTCATCAAAAGACACAGCGGAGAATTGGAAAACAAGAGAAAAAGCCAAGAACAAGCCGCATTTTATACTTTTCTCTTCCCTATTTGTTGGTATTAAGGGGATCCAACCTCCAAACAATTATGTTTGGTTTCGTTTTTAAGATTGGATTTTAGTCTTGAACATACTTGATTATGTTATCGTGTTTCTATAGCATCGATGAAGTATGATCAGCTTAGAATTGTTTTTATATGTTATAATTGGCACATACTTGATATTTTATAACATGATAGTGTAACATAATCCATTATTCTATAACTTATAGACATATGAGTTTGGGTATATATTGATAGTCATAGTCCAATAGATCGAAAGCTAGAAGATTAAACAGCCCGTTAATGCGATTGCAATTGTTAAATAACACAATGACATTTGGTTTATGTTTTTTGTCAATTAAATTAATATAGCACGACGTATATTGATATATTAGGGAATTCAATCAAAAGCACGACTTATGAATTGAATTTCAATCATTAGTGAATATTAAAGGATATGTGAACCGAAACCCTAACAATTATTTGTTTATTATTTTAATATAAATTGTTTAATCGCGTTAGTTTCTTCTCTTTATTTAAATATTAATTAATTCACTTATCGTTTTGGTTAACTAAAAAATTGTATTTGAGGTAAATTTGTCACCTATCAATATATGTGAGAACGATATGCGTAATTGTTACATCATATAAAACTTGATATGTACACTTATGTTAATATCGAGTAGTTTGAAGAGATTTAATTTTTATAAGTTATATATTGTAATACAAAAGCTCGATGAACAAGCAACATTATTCTTTTGGTTCTTGATTTGGATCGTGATCTATCCCTATTTTTGTAATCTCTTTTTTCACTCTTGCAAATAATCCATTTGTCAAGTTTCCATTGGCAGGATTATATTTCTTCTTTAGTTATTTTGACATTAGAGCAGTGTGGGCTTGTTCTAATGCCAGTGTCTCCCTTCTATAGATAATTGTATCCCTAAGTTGTTCATATGAATCAGGGAGAGACTGCAGAAGAAGGAGAGATTGATCTTCATCTTCGATTTTGAAATCGATCATCTTGTAAAAAATCTTCCACATGATCTTCGACAGGCTTTCCGTTGTCAACAAAGACTCTCCAACTTAGTCCAAATCGACGCTTTTCTCCTTCGAAACATCCTGCAAAACTCTTAGACTCAATGCACTATGGCCCTTGGCAGAATATCTCATCATATGTCATTTTTATGACATTTTTTCTTCTCAATTGAGTGCTTCCTCCACGCCTTGTTATACGGGTAATCCTCATAATTTTAACCTCCATACTCCCAAGTCATTTTTCTCCCTAAATTTCTGAATATCGAATTTTTCAAAACCCATTGTTGATGGCAACCTGTCTTTTATACGAGTTTTTAAGTTAGACAAAAATTTGTGTGAGACGGTTTCACGGGTCGTATTTTCTAAGACAGATCTCTTATTTGGGTTATCCATGAAAAAATATTACTTTTTATGCTAAGGGAGCGTTTGTCTCGGTGGATGAGAGAGTGATATAATGACACATACTCTCTCATCCGTTGTTCCTTTGTGTTATTGAGATAAATAAACTATCCATGGGCCCGCTATTGATTTCCGAAATCTTAGTACAAGATATCACAATCTTCACTTGAGATGTGTTCTCACATCTGCTACAGTAATTTAGATTTGCTTGCACTTTTCCCATAATGCCCTCGTTAATAGTACTGAATTTACATAGGATTCGATATACAATCACAAAAAAGTTGAAAAGGGAAAGAACCCACATGATGAAGCTTGTCGGGGAAGGAAAAAGGTGAAGAAGAAAGAATGGGGACCAACAAGTGTGAAATACAGTGACCCAAGAAGAAGACATCGATTTCCGATAACCAGATTCAGCGAACCACACGCTTTCGCGAAACTCAATTTGGAAATACAACTTATCTCGTCAAAATTACTGGTTAGATGTTCTTGTTGCCGAATACTAAACTACTTTCACTGCTACGTTTTTTTTTTTTTTGAGATACAGATTGTTATTTTTGGCTTCAATTTAAATTCCATGCTCTCAGCTGAAATATTTTGTTGTTTCGTAGTCCCTTTTCTTCCTTAATCGTCCGCTTATGTACAACCAGTTGTGTTATTTGTTATGTGCCACATACTTACCTCGAAGGATCGGGCGAATTTTTTTTCCATTTCGCCTGTAAAGATGTGTACCTATGTTCGTTTTTCCTGAATGGTTGACCAGATTTCGACTTTTACATGGATTAAAATTAAACTTTATATTACTAACTTATGATGTCACAGACATTTATCTGTAATGGGTGAAGAAGATGGATACACACAAGAGTTGCTAGTGTTGCAACAAATTCTTATATCTTCGTTTGTGTTCGTCACCATTGTCTCGCGTTTCTACACCAAGTTTGTGTCCATAAAAAATCGTAGGACGAATAAAAGACGTGTATGCAATGATGATCCTGAACGAATAGCTGCCCAAGTGAACCACTTACGTAGGCTTATTGACCTAGGAGACGTCCAATGTATTGTCAATTTTCGAATGAATCGTAATGCATTCACACGTCTATGCTATCTCCTAACCCATGTGGGTGGACTAGGGAAGTCTAGGTATATACGAGTTGAGGAGAAGGTTGCCATGTTTTTGTCTATTTTAGCACATCACAAGAAAAATAGAGTTATTGGCCATGACTACCTACGTAGTGGTCATACTGTCAGCACTCATTTCCACGAAGTGCTAAGATGTGTTTTGAAACTACACACATTACTTCTCGTGAAGCCAGACCCAGTGACAGAAGACTGCTCAAATGAAGCTTGGAAATTTTTCAAGGTACAATGATATATGCTCGTTGTTTTACAGATTTTGTAGATACATGTCCTTTCCTTTGTTTTACAACTACACCCATTACTGTCACCTATTTTAATTGCCGTCGATTATTTGTTCTCACAATCTGTGCAGGGTTGTCTTGGAGCATTGGATGGTACGTACGTGAATGTTCAAGTACCTAATAAAGACAAGCCAAGATACAGAACAAGGAAAGGAACAATAGCTGTGAACGTATTGGCCGTGTGTGACCGTAACATGAATTTCATTTACGCACTAACAGGGTGGGAAGGATCGGCGGCAGATGCCAGGGTTCTTAGAGATGCAATTCACCGAGAAGATGGTCTAAAGGTTCCGCGAGGTATGGCATCAATCTCTTTTTTTGGTAATATAGTATCATGTCATTTTGAGGCAATAATATTAATAACCAAAGACGGTTAATGAACAATGCGAATGGAACTCCAAATCTTTCCTAAGTTTGGGACAACTTTACAGGTTGCTACTATCTATGTGATAATGGTTATGCAAACGTCGACGGATTCTTAACACCTTACAGGAGAACAAGGTACCATATGGACGACTGGACAATTGGAGCTAGAGGTCCACAAAACTTCAAAGAGTATTTCAACTCAAAACATTGTCGTGCACGTAATGTTATTGAAAGATCGTTTGGTCTACTAAAGAGACGTTGGGCAGTTCTACGCAGTCCGACATTTTATCCGTTGCAAGTTCAAAACCATATCATATTGGCATGTATGCTGCTACACAATTTCATCCGTGTTGAAATGCCAGACGACCCACTAGAAGGGATTGACGAAGTAACTCATGTTCCAATAGAAGCTGTTGAAGATGAATTTGTTGACAATATTGAGTCTTCTCCAACTTGGGATTTGTGGAGAGATAACCTTGCAATGTCTATGTATAATAATTAAGTATCATGCGACAACTAGAGCATAAACTTTATTTCATTATAATGCGTTTACGTTCACCAATGGGATGTTTTGCGATGATTGAATTGAAGAGGTCTTTATTAGGACGTAGTTCAGTTCTTGCAATCCCTACGACACGAGCGTTTGAAATTTGTGTGTTTAATTTCATTGTGCACATGTTTATGCTTTTGTTAATGTCTTAAACAATGTGCTACCTTCAATTGTGTTTTTTTTTTACTGTCAGGTCATAGATCACCAGAAGTGATTATGGACTTCGGAACATGTAGTAGTACAATGGCTAACAAGGTGAAGAAATCGGAAAAAGGCCGGCGGGTGTGGAGTGCTCGTGAGGAGGAAGTTTTGATACAATCCTTGAAAGAAGCAATTGCAAATGGCTGGAAAAGTGAGAACGGTTTCAAGTGCGGTTACTTGAATTTCCTTGAGAAGGCAATAATGAAAATATTCCCTGGGACCGACTTACGAGGCTGTCCACACATCAACTCGAATATTCATGTATGGAAAAAAACTCATGGCACTTTGGTCACCATGTTGAGTAGAAGTGGGATGGGGTGGAATGATACACAAAAAATGATCGAGGCCTCGGATGAAGCGTGGGATGCATTTGTCAAGGTAACGCTTAGTTCAAACTAAAAACATTTTTAACTTTTCTATTCTTCATTAAATTTTATGTGTGTAATAATTTAAACTTGGGAAACTGATTGGATTTTAATGAATATGAAATTGACAGATTGATAGTAGTGTCAAAACTTGGCGATTCAAGTCATGGCCACATTATACAGATTGGTGTGAAATATTTGGATGTGATCGTGCAACAGGGGGAAGAACATCAACTTTCGCAACTGCAGTTCAACAAGTTCTAAACATTGACGATGTCGTAGGACCTGAAATGAATATAGGATTCGAAGACACACCGCTGAACATGGAGGGGGGTGGTGAAACTAATTCTGTTGCAAATACAACCTCATTCACAGCATCGGATAACCAAAAGGCTAATAAAAAGAAACGAAAGCAAGCAACACAAGGTGAGGAATTATTTGTTGATGCCATCAATAAGTTTACTGCTATGACAAAAGAGGCAATAGCTGAGCTTGGTAAACGGCTTAGTCACGACTACGAGATGGCGATGCCTGTGTCGAAGGATGTACTGGAAGTCTTAGAAAAAATTCCTGGACTGAGCAGGGATGAGAAGCAAATTGCAGCGGAGATTTTGATAGAGAAACCGAAGAAGTTAGCATTGTTCTTCAGTCTTCACGATGATGAGAAACTATCGTTTGTGCGAAGGATTAGTAAAACCAATTAACAATGCTGTGATGGTAATCTCTTGTTCCTGTCTAAGTTAGTTTCCCATTTTGTTGCTGTGATGTGGTGTTACAGGATATGTATTTTGCTTCGTGGAAGTAACTTTTCTATACCATCATATGTGTCTTCCAATTTTGTTGAATATCTGTATGGAGTTATTTGGGAATGATATGTGATATGGCACTACAAATTAATGGGTTGTTGATCTAATTTTGAGTTGTTTTGTTTTTACTATATTTTTTTTAACTTTCCTGCCATCTTTAATTTTTTTTAATCAAACTTATTGCATTTACGTAGACGGCATAAATAGAAATTTTGGTGCCAATTGTACTTGATGTCCACGATAAGCAACCTTTTACGTTTGTGCGTAGTATTTCAGCGAAATGTGCTTGACAGTGTGGTTTGGAAGCTTTGAACTGAATTAAGAAGAAGAAAATTAACATGTGAGAAGTCTGAAACTGTGTTCTTAGTAAGTGGTTACAACTCAATTGTGCTTACTTCAGTAGGTGGGTAAGAATGTCTCATGATAGTGTTATGATTCATTTTTTTTGTACAGGTGATAGGTTACAATTCGAAGATTGCAATCACACGTACTTATATTCGAAAGCAGTAGTAATGAAAAATGCTAAACAAACAAAATACCAAATACATTCATAATTATGCAGTAGTAAGGTGTGAACAAACCCAACCATATGTGTCACAAGATTTACACAAAAGCAGCACATCAGGCTGACTAGTGACACCTACGTACGCTAACTTATGTACATTTTTTACAAGCAACAAAATACACAAAAACAGGTAATTCACACCACTACATTCATTCACCAAGTAATATCTCAGCCACGATTCTTCAAAGGTGAGCAGCTAGACTGTGAGCTTTGGATATCAGTTTCTTTTCCAGCACGCAACTTACCTACACCGCCCACCATGTTCGGACCATCGATGCAAGCCAAAGTCTTCATCCTGCTACAGCCGGCAGCTTCTTCAGTGAGAGGCACAACAGTCTTTGCTGTCAGCTGCACATTACCATCTGCTGATTTTATGTCTGCATACGAAACATTAACATCTTGGAGACATGTGGATTTTTGACGTTTTGGAGGTGATGGTAACACCTCAACTTCGTCGTCCGAAGTGAGATAAATGTACCCGAAGTCTTCTTTCCAGTAGGTGGGCAGCAGGTATTTCCAAGTACTTGTAATACTATCATCAGAAACTTGTGCCTTTTTTTGACTCATTCTCACGTTCAAGTAGAGGGGAGAGAAGGAAATGTAAATCTTGTGTTATGTATTTTGTGTGCACTTTACCTCAATTAGTGTTAAGCTTTTAAATAGGAAATATATGTACACAACAAACTCATTTAATTCAGCCGAAACAAATCAATCAAACCTCACATAAATTGATGTAATGCAAGGAGTAAGATGACTGTGCACGAAATGAGTAAACATTCCTGTAGCACATCAATAACAAATCTTTTGGTGGTTGGATATAGTAAATGCATGTAATCATTACATAGTTACTTCATTTAACCAAAACATAGTCGAGCAGAGTTACTAATTGGAAGAATGACCGATATGCCATCACCGAAGATCAGTTGAAGGGAAATAGGTACATTGAAATAAATGAACAGGGAGGAAACACACAGGCATTCGATGTTGGGCATTAATAATGACACATACATGACATTTGAAGAATCATCTACGATATCTTAAAATAAAATATGTGATCGGAGATCAATACACATTAGTACACTGAATAAAAACAAAATATATATAACTAAATTGCATGAAAAACAAGTGTCAAGGTTGTTGGATGTAAGCAAATATAGATATATTGCATCAACTTGATTGAAGTACGACGATTGTTACATTCAAGTACCGACGTAAGAAGCACAATAAAGCAAAACATAAACCCACGGAAATGATCCCACGGCATTTCTATCTTAAACGATCCCAATGCATAGTTTTCTAACAAAGACGCGATTTGAGACATGCATCGTACTTGGACAGAATTAAAATTAATATTGCTAAAAGGAGGACACAAAGCAATGAGGAGAAGCAACCAAAACAACAACATATTTGCTCCCCAGTTAATTTATGGGGTGGTCGGACATGCATGTCAATGTCTGAGGGCGAGATTGACCTGTGTTCGATGTTAGACGTCGATGACTCAGCTTTGTTTGAAGACTCATTCATGGGAGCCTCAGCGTGCACGTTTTTTCTTTTAACAAAGTTGGTCGATGGTGTACCACTTGACACACTTCCATTAAAAATTGGATCCATAGTAGACATGCTTTGGATTCCATGGTATTCATCATACCATATGAATTTGTTTGGATGCTTCAAAGCTGCCGAACAGATGTAGTAATACTTCATGGGACGGGTAGCAAATTCTCCAGCCTGCCTTAGAATCATCAAACCATGCCCACACTGACATTGTGGTGGATTTCGTAATTCCATAGCAATCTGCATAATAAATGTTCAAAATCATATACCAACATAAGTGCATTCAAGAAGGTTGTGGTGAAATGAAACTACAGAGAGAAGGAAAAAAAAATGGCAGTATCGGAACTTGATTATTCACTGAGAATCTCAACAACAATGTGTAACTGAATTGTTTTTCGCAAAAATCAGTTTGGTGGACATATCGTGGACATACTGCTCGTAAACATATGTACGCTCAACATAATTTAACAATAAATGGCCAATATTTGAACAGATTTAACAATATCGTCGAATTTTTGTGTCCTTCAATCAGATTTCCGAAAAAAAAAGAAGGACAACAGTGCGAAAAAAAAATCTTAACAGAAAAAAAAAATTTTACCAGCTGCAACAAGAACTTAAGATTTAAAGAAGAAGAACATGCTACTAGATCTATAAAAAAAAAGAAGCTTCACAGACCTAGAATGACGTCGCAAACCAAACTGAAATGCGTCGAACGAATGAAACAAAAAGCTTCAGCAACTTGAGAGCCCACCCTTTTCTTCACAGCATTGTTGATTCACACTCTGATCTGATGTAATGGTCGTAGAGAAGAAGAAGAGGAAGGTTTCGTCCAGGTTTGAAAAAGAGAAATCGGGAATGGGAGATTGCTTTACTGGAGCAATATTGGTGAAAGTGACAAATGAGCTGTAAAATATTTTCGAAAAATGTGCAAAGGCATTACAGTACTTAAGACTCATATTTTTTTTTGGGGGGTTGATGTATATTTGTGCTTCAAATTTTGTCATAATTTACCAAACACCATATATGAAATCATGGGCAGTGTAGTCATCCATAACTTAAGTCTTACAATCAGTAGTACATCAGATCCTCGGTTTACTCAATCCACCGAGAGAAACAGGGCCTAAAAGTATTATTTTTTATTGTGAATATCGATGGAGTGGATCTATTTCACAGATAAAGATTCGTGAGACCGTCTCACAAAAAATATATTTTTTTAATGATTATTGAGTTAGCAATAACATCACAACCAAGAAATCGAGTTTATAGTGGTTGGCACCTACCTTGATATGGTAGAGTAAATTATAATATTTTATTTAGTAAAATCAAATAACACAAAACAAAGATTAACTATTTTAACAAAATTTATTTCTCTTTTCTTTTATATTTTTTTTAAAAATAACAATTAATAAGGTTTTTTTCAAAATAACTTTGAGCAAAATATCTCTCTCGTTAACGGCCTGTTCTCCTCATCTCAAGGCAAGGGAAATGGCAGTGAAATCTGTAACCCAATTTCCATTGTTTTCACCACCGCTCCTCCAACCTCAGCCCCGCCGCCCATCCACTGAAATCCGCCTCTCCAGGTGGAACAACGCCAACGCCGAGAAATTCATCCGCCATGAACGCACCCAGAAGGAACTCGAGGATCAGCTCCGCTTCCGGAAGCGATTCGACTCTGCCCACAGCATCGCTCACAATTACAACCCTGCCCATCCCCAACCCACTATCTTCAAGTCTACAGGAACTCCATCCTCCCCTTCTTCTCCATCTATTCCTGGAAAAGCCTCGAAATATTCAAAACCTCCTACCCACCCTGCCTTTGAACCACTCTCGAAACACATAAAACTCCCCATTAAAGCAAACGAACCCCAAACTTATCAGCGCCGCCCCAATTTCAGAATTGATGAGAACGGGCTTTCTTATGAAATGCCGGAGGCGCCGTTTTTGTATCAGTACAGTTACACCGAGACACCGAAGGTGAAACCATTGAGGCTGCGGGAACCACTGGTGTCACCTTTCGGACCAGAGACAATGGCTAAGCCGTGGATGGGACGGAAGCCGCTTCCGCCCAGCAAAAAGAAGCTTCCGGAGTTTGATTCGTTTAAGCTGCCGCCGCCCCATAAGAAGGGTGTTAAGCCAGTGCAGGCGCCGGGGCCGTTTCTCCAGGGTTCTGGGCCAAAGTACGTGAGGTCCCGAGAGGAGATAATTGGGGAGCCCTTGACGAAGGAGGAAATTGATTTCCTCATTCAAGGGACTAAGAAATCGGAGCGCCAACTGAATATAGGTATATGCTGACAATATGGCACGGTATTTTTGTTTGTGATTTCGGAATTTGAGGTATATTAATGTGAAATTATCTGCTGTAGTTGAAGTTTTGTCATTATTGTAAATGCCCCAGAGGATTGTTTTTTAGCATGGTTCGATCATTGTTAGCTGAAGAGATATGTTGTTCAAAAGGATAAGAAATCTGATAAACCCTATGGTAAGTTCTAACCAATCTTGAAGATTTTAGGCCTTTTCCAGGATGCCAACCCCGGAGAATAAGGAAGTAGAAATACTAATACTCTCGATTTTGTGGCAAATATCTCTTACCTTCTCTCATGTTTATTATTTTATTTATAAGACCTCAATAATACACTGCTTGTACAAACCAATTAAGCCGACCACTACTGGTGAAAAATTCTTTTTTACTTCGAACATCCTTAGACTTTATTGCTGTGATAATAATTAATGCAACTATTTTGCATGCTATTACATGGTTTCAACTTGAATGAGTATGTTTAATTTACTGATTTTCCTTTTAGTTTCTATTTCCAAGGATTATATTTTATAACGAATTCTTCTACTCTGGTTTCAAGATGTCAAATCATGACAAAGTGGATAATTTTAGGACATGGTTTTAGTGTCTAATTTTTACCATCCTATCATACACTTCAGGGAGAGATGGACTGACACATAACATGTTAGACAATATCCATGCTCATTGGAAGCGTCGAAGGGTGTGCAAAATAAAATGCAAGGGAGTATGCACTGTGGATATGAACAATGTGTGCCAACAGTTGGAGGTTGGTTTGTTGAAACTTTTTTGTGGAATGAGATTTCTATGTATTCTCATATGAAGTGCACATGTAGGATTCGTTTGGAACAACTCTAACTGTGAGCCATGTAGCTCTTAGAAACAAATTCTGTTGTTACTAGGTATGGATTGTTCAAAAATTCTGGCGAATGACCAAAAATGGCCTAGCTGAGAATTAGGTCTTTTTAAAAGATCTCTCTTAACTGCAATAAACTGAAAATAGATAAACTGCAGAAGTTTTAAAGGCATATATTTTGATGCGCATGAACACATAAACGATTACGATAACAGATTTTGGTGGGCATGTGCATTTCTGCCACAATGTCAAAGTCTTTAATCTCCAGTTGCTTGAATATTACTTAAACAGAAGATATAGTACTTCACTTATGAGCGAGATATAATTCCTTTTCTGCCAATACATCATTGGATATCTTGTGAGAAGTGACGTGACGAGAGAAGCTACAAGTGCTACTCAGGCAAATCCAACAGCCTTTTTGTTACTCAATTAAGCCTATTAAGCACGCTGTAACTGTCAAGAATGGTGTATCATTTTACAAGTTATTAAATTTTGAAGAAATTCTATGGTTTTTGATATTCTAATTTATAGGTTTTGTGTTCTGAGTTCTCTTTGAACTTCCAACACCATTTGTCTTTGTCTCAGGGGAATAGAATTGTTTAGGCGTTATTCCAAACCTGTTGAAATTGGATGCTTTCTTTTCAATTTGCTATTACTTTCTGGTAGACTGGTAGTCTTATGGGGGATCTTTTTTTTATATATAGAAAAAAAATTACGAGGAGCTAATGTGTTATGTTTGAATTTATGCTAGCAATTTTGGGGATGTGCAAGTTTTGCATAGAATTTCAAAAAGCAGAAATACAGCTTCTGAGCATATGCTAATCTATGGACCCACCCTGAAATGTACTCCCTTTTGCCATTATATTTCTGTTTAGCTACAATGTAATAATATTTGAAAACTGTTAGAAATGTCTGCACTTAATCTGTAAGTTTCGATGTATCATGTCTATCATCAATTTGTTATTATTTGATTTGCATTCTCCTTTAATCTTCCAACAGGAAAAAACTGGTGGAAAGATTATATACAACAGAGGTGGTGTGATATACCTTTTTCGTGGAAGAAACTACAATTATAGATCTCGTCCTCGATTTCCTCTGATGTTATGGAAACCTGTCACCCCAGTGTACCCTAGGTTGATTAAACGTGTTCCTGAAGGTATGACTTTAGAAGAAGCTACCGAGATGCGGAATAGGGGGGGTGATCTAACACCAATATGCAAGCTTGGTAATAGATTTATACTTATACCACTTGATTATTGACCAAATTTGCTATGAAGATGGCTTTAATCTTGTCTTTTGCAGCAAAAAATGGTGTTTATTGTGACCTTGTCAATAATATCCGTGAAGCATTTGAAGCCTATGAACTTGTGCGAATCAATTGCCAAGGATTGAACCCAAGTGACTACCGAAAAGTAGGGGCCAAGCTTAAGGTAAGCTAACCTGTTTAACTACTAGACATCAGTAAATGAATCTTTTTCTGTGTTTTAATAAGAGTGAGAAATTGGGTGATAAGATCTCTATTAATTCTTAAAATTTCAACCTCAGGATCTTGTCCCATGTGTGCTAATCTCCTTTGAACACGAACATATACTTGTATGGAGAGGCAAAGAATGGATATCATCCCTAAATGAACCCCTAGATTGTCCAAAGGGATCAAAGAAAGTTCTAGCCGATGGCGCTGCTTTAGGATCATCATCAGGTGTTTCGAGTGCATTAATGATGGAGGCAAACGTCGACAATCTCAACACAGGCTCATTTCCTACTTATAGCAAGGAGGAATCGACTGAAATTGCAAATGAGAATGTCTCTGAAGTCTCGAATATAGCTTCTCCACCAGTTTCGACCCAGAAGGGCATTGAAGATTTGGAAGAATCTTCCTGCATCGAAAAGGAAATATTATTTGGTGATTTAGAAGAGTCAAGAATGAAACCAGAAGGCACTAATTACGGTGGAGTAGCATTGGAATTCTCATCTGCAGTTCCCCAACCGAATGATCTGTTGAATAACACAATAAATACCAAAGATCTGGTTATAGCAAGCATGCCTTGGACAGTAGGAGTTCTACTCCTCAGAGATCAAGCTGTTGAAAGTGGGATGGCGATTATCTTGGATGATCAAAGCTTAGATGCTGACATTATTTTTCAGAAGTCTGTCAATTATGGGAAGAATGCTCCAACAGGGCCTGTTTTTAGACGGCGACCTAAGAAAGTATCGGTTGAGAAAGTTGAGGAACAAGGCAGTGATAATTCAGAGCCTAGAGAGACTCCAGGAGTTTTGGTGACAGAAATTACCGTATCAGGCAGGAGAGATGAAATAAAGAATTGGAGAAATGAAAAGATGAAAGATCTTAAATTGGATTATCCCAGTATAGTTCCTCGGGGAACCTTGCGAGTCGATGAACTTGCGAAATTGCTAGCTTGATGGGATCCGACTTCTGCCATGCAATCAGTTAAGTTACAATATAATATTTTTCGATTGATATATTACAGGCACGCTTTACTGTTAGTATTATTGTGGTTAGTTGCATGATCGATGTTTGAAAAGGGTGGGGATAAATTGATATGGAAACTTCAATGAAAACTTAAATATTCCCCCATCATGTGTGCTCGAACATTTGATCCATGGGGGTTTATGGATCTTCATTTTAAATATTCTTCCAATTTTTATTTTTCAATCTTAATTTTTGGCTTGGGGTTGGATGCTTGAATTATTAATATATATTTTATGCTTCTTTGGTTCTACACATTCGCACATCATCATCCTCGTTTCATCATCACTCTTCTATGTATGCAGCTCATTTATTGGCTACTGAGGGGGATTGAGTATGGGCTATAATGTGGACGACTAGATTCACAGTTCCCATCTTTAAGTTAATTTTTTTAAAAAAATTATGTATTCCTCCGAGCCAACCGATTCAGTTTGCATTTGAAATTTCTAATCTACGGTTTGTGTTTTCGACATTAATGTATGTATATATAGTTCATCCACTGTGTTCATTTTTGTGTCCATCAACGAGGTGACATTCATGTAATCAATGTGATGAAAAATATCCAAATAGTTCATCTAATATATGAATGTTAACTTATTGATAGACACAGAAGTGTACACAATGAGTGTCTATATATATATAGACAGTTTTGATATGTTGTATACCTATAATAAACACTTAAAGTAAGTATCGATGAAATGATATTCATTTTTTTGATGTAATGAACATAAAGATTAAAAATTCAACAGATGAATATTACCTCGTCTGTGTTCACATCAAAACTCTGCTCAAATATGTAAAAATATATAACTCTATGCTGTGAAAGAGTCAGAAATCCTTATTTGGACCAAATTTATGTTACGATTTAATTTATATTTATTTATCGTATTAAAGAGAGAAAAATAATTTATTTTTACCTAAATATACTCGTACAATGTATACTCTAATATACGTGTAAATTTGCATGGCAGCTAGAAATGAACAACTTGGTCGATACGAGTTTAACTTGACTAATAAAACAACTGGAAAGGAGTTAGAGTTCGCTGAAGAACTACTCGTCACCCAACTCAATACATCATAAGAATAGAATTGCTATTAACATGGAGCCAAAGGGCTGGTGGAAGCAATCGAAACGAGAACCTTCGACTACAAACTATGAAACATGTTTGAATCAACAATGATAACTTGAATATCCAGAAAAGCATACACTTATTTCAGATTTTTTTCTGTATCCTCTCTGCTATTGGTTATTATAGACTTAGCATACCTTGCATTTCGGAGAACGAAATTCCGACTTTCAGTTATTCTTCCTCTTGCTTTTACCGAGTTTTGAACGCCTTTGCTTGAATAAATGAAGGTAGAGTTTCAACCACAAAAATGGATAGCAAAAAAGCAGCAACTGCACAAGAGATAGAAATGATAAACTATGAGGAACCGAACTACAAAAATATGCGAAAGAAATGTTATTTTCTTTAGGTTTCGCAAGTGTAAATCTTGAAAGAATATATCCAGTAAGAAATTAGTGGTTATTTGAAGCTCATTTGATCGCAGTCTATTGATGTCCTTGAAAGAAGTTGAGGCAATAGACAAATCTATAAGCCTATATGCTGAATAAAAACCCAAGTAGTTCTGATGTATAAGGAAATAATACATACCACGACAAAGTTATAATAGCTAAATGGGAGGTGGTCTGCATAGAGCTTTTTCTTTTTTATAAATGGCAGAGCTTCGTACATTAGCCACACTGCAACGGATTACAGCATCATTAACATAAAAAAGGTATAGTATTGATAGGGAAAAAATGAATGCTAGATACACTCGAAGGAATGGGTGGATGCGAATCTAGAGTGGTAATGGCTTACTTTCACCGGGAAACACTCCGATGGGATACAAGAAAATAAATGCATTGTACCTAAAAAACAATATGACATCAGAATCAACACTATAATCTGGAGAGTTTCTTGGATTCTTTTCTCGACCTTTTCCTTGCATAAGTTCCAGCATCATGGATAGTAGAAAAACTCTCACCTCATTAAAGTGATCCACTTTGAAGTACTTCCGGTTAAATTCAACGCATAATGTGAATATCTGATCACCTACATCCATATAGCCCGTAAAAATGAAAATTTTATCTGGTGTAGAATGTAAAGAAATATATTGATGCCGACATGATGAGAAACAAATGAGGAGAATGCAGGAACAAGATAATCGAAATTAACTTCTGGCAGAAGTATGCCGGTAATTAGAAAGATTTTCATCAATTCTTGATTTCCATATCAAAGTGAGTTATGTATTGCACCAAAAATCATAATAATGGCCATTCATTAATCAATGAAAGATTTCCATATTGTGATTATTACTTTCTTGTTTTTTTAAAAAAGTTCTTTGAATCAACTTGGTTCTATATCAAAACTTTTCATTACTCTTGTTCGCAGTAGCACGTGATTTACGAGTCTGAAAAATTCCTTGAAAAGCCTTCATTAGACGCCAGTTACATATAAAGCTCATCATCTAAGTACACAATGACATTATATTTTTACATATATCTCAATATACTATGCCAAATAAAAGCATCAATGAAACGAATAAGATTACCTCAGATAAGCTCCAAGCAAAGAAAGTTATGGAAACGGATGGTAGATTCTGCACCTGCAATGCATTAACAGATTGATTATATTTCAACAAGTTTCAGGCAAAATTTGAACCACCCCCGAGAAAAACTACTGTGACGAATCTTTCGAAGAAACACTACTGAACTTTTTGCAAACACTCTTCTTCTTCCTCTAATCTAATCGTTTTTGGACTGAATTTTTGTTCCTAAGCAATCAAATCAAGGGTATCATCCAAATTTTAAAAATATTCTAATATATAAGAATAAGCTACTAAGAACTCATACGATCTTTCAAGAAAGTACTAACTTCATTCAAAATAACCCACATAATTTTCATACCAATTATTATATCTCAATGAGCATAAAAAAAGATATAAAGAAAATTATTTGGTGGGGATGAAAAGATATTATTGATATTAGTCACAATGCAATATCTATCAATTTGTAAGTACTCATATTAAACATGCATTATTTTTTAAATCACTCATGTTACACATCCACGTGCCTCGATCATCTCATACCACCTACCAAACTGTAAAATATTTAAGATACAGATAGGCCAAGCCAGATTCAACTTGGAAAATCAATTGTAAATGTCATTCTCCACACCAAGGACTGCTGAATCCAGAGTACTAACCTCGTGAATCCGACGAACGACAGCAAGCAAAAAGTGAGTCCTCCCACCCCATTGCATAAGAGGAAACAGCACACCACTCGGAACAATTCCTTAAAACCCAAAAACAGAAATTGCAGCAACACAAATTCACTACAGTTCTACAAAAAACAAACAACAAACCCATTATTTTCTGAGTCACCTATAGCCCCGTGAATAACTTCCAAGAACGCCAGAGTTTGCAACCAACCTACACACACACACATCAAAAATTCATGCAAAAAGGAATCAAGATACGCATTTTACTGGACATCCCTTTTCAATTACATCTTGGTTACTCACAGATTAGTCCACCGGCAGAAGCATAAGCGCCATGAATGGATTGAGTAGAGAGGAAACCGCTCAGAATTCTGAAAAGAGAAAAAGACCTGCACATCACATACAAACTGGAGTCTCCTTCCACATACATATTTGTGTGCATTCTCGGTGTGGGAGTATGAGAATTGGGAGACAGATATTCTGCTTTACCATCCCAAAGCTTGGAAGAAATTGTAGGAGATGAGATAGAAATTCCGGAGTTGGGCCATCCAAAGATTGTGGATCGTCGCTTATATGAATGATATCCATCTCCATCATTATGTATTAATTTAAAGGCGCCGGACATTTGGTATCTTTCCATTTAAAAAAATTACGCTTTAGTCCGTATCTAGTTTCCAAATTAAATTGCACACGATCTGATTCAAAGTGGAGTAGAATCGAATTTGTTTCGGCTACTGAATTCGCATTACATTTACTACGTTCGAATCTATATATAAAACTTATTCATAAAGTGAAGTTCCGACAACAGAAAAGAAAATGTAAATAACAAGACCAAGAGTACGTCTTATATAAGACATTGTAATGGATTTATAAAATTAAAAAAATACTATTGAGTGTGAGATTCGTTTCATATGATTTTTTATGATTGTTTTTAATGTCTTAATCTTTATTCACTCGAGTGTAATAAATAATCTTTATTTTAATATAATTTATTTTTTCATGGTTTTGTTTTACTTTATTTGTATATCCATGCAATCAGCATAGATAAAGTTTTTTATTATAGTTTAATACAAACGAATCGTAATTCGATGTGGAATCTCATTTGGATAAAGGTCGCTTGAGCTCGAGAGTAGCATCTGTGATGTTGTGTACCGCGTTTCTTGGTAAGGGCATAGAGATGTCCAAACATGCAGATGGGTAATCATTTGATGATTATACCGAACTACCCTTCATCAGACTTTTCAAGTGGTAATCATTCAATCGAGAGGATAAGTCTGTGGTTATGATTGTACCACATTAGTCCTTACGATCCGAGACAACACTGAGGCTCTATATGCTAGAGCTGTGCTTTGACTCGTTTACCGACTCCAGGAGAGTCATCAGGTGGCGAGATTGGGTACAGTTGTGACACATGTAGGAGCCAGTACATTGTAGTCGGGAATTCACCGCTCACTTACAGGATGTGAATATCCTATGTGATCTGATGAAATAATAGTATATGGAATCTCTGGCCAAAGTATGAGATATACGTTAGAGAAAGAGTTCTCCAATTGTACATGCGATGCCACTATTTATTCTAAAAGATGTGTCACATAGTTATCGAATTATTATGCAACCCTCAGTGAACCAACTTTTGCAGATTCGATCGGGATATATGAGATGAAAGGACCGTATTGTACGTTAATCATAATCGACTAGTTATTACAGGCACTATCAGTGATACCTAGGGAATAATGAGGTGATGCTACTAGACGCTCTTACTATGATTCGATTGTTTAATCAGAAATATGATTTCTGACATTCTCATGATCAATAATTGATACATAGAATGGGGCAAATTAGGGTAAGCCCGAATAAAGAATTATATCCTGAATCACAAAGAGTTGTGAACCCACAGCTAGCTGTATCCCTGAACCATTGAGGGTCACACACGTATTGGTTTACTGGTTTCCGTTGAGATAGTAAATTCAATTAGTTGAATTTATAAGAAATAAGTTTGATATGATCAATCGATAAACTTATAAATAAAGTTTATAAAAACTTATAGAAATTTTGAGAGCATGACTGTTAAGACAGTCAAAGAGTACACATGCCTTATTTAGACATGGGTGATCTCGAAAAAAAGTGTGCATCATAATAACAAACAAGTTGAAATTGTCACATCGATGATATTGGATCGTCGATCAGGATTATGATGAGATTAATATAAAGGAGCATGGATATTGGACTTGTAAGAGTATAAGCACATCATGTAAATTTATTAAAGTTCAAATGGGCTTTAATAATTAATAATATTTTTAATTGAGTTAAAATATAAACCATTAAGTTTTTATAAATATGATATTAATTTACGTAATATAGAAATAATCATGATACCATAATTTAAAACTTACACACAAAGAAAAATAAATTAGTGCATGATATTCTTGAAAAGATATATGCTTAAAGTCGAGATTGGTCTTGGATATGGAATGAAATTAGAATCCATAATTAACTTAATTAATATGATTAATTATGTTAAGGACGGAATAGAAAAATAATAAGGATTTTTTATTCTTATTGGATGCATTCATTCGATTCTTCTTGACACTGTGTCAAAGTGGGTTGCTCTAAAAAAAATCCCAAAAAGTTGCAAGAAGTTTCGGCCATCTTAATTAAGAGGTAGTGGGTCGATTCTTCTGTCTTCTATCTCTAGTAAAATATCTTCTATACTTTCTAGTGCAAGTTAGAAGAGGAATAGTATTTCAGTCATGGACCAGATTAGTAGATCGAAGAATGTTCATAAGAATTTACAACAAGTGCTACGTCCGCTAATACCAGAATAGTTGGAGCCAAGTGAAATTTCACTAAAGGTAATTTATCATACATCCTTTGTATGTTTAATTATTAAAATTTAATTATTAAAATCATGCGAGTGCTCACACAATTATTTTGAACGTCAAAATAAAATAGAAATTTTAAAACTTCGCTGCGTTTTGGGCACGAGAAAACCGAGATCCCAACATCCACATCCTCACTTGGCCTATACTGCTCCACGGGCTCACACAGCTTCTCATCATGCCGCTGCTCATGTATCCACTGAATGGCTAATGGACACAGGCGCCTCACATCATGTGACTACTGATTTAGAAAATATGTTCCTTCACTCACCATACGATGTCTTGAGCACCATTGTCGTTGGCAATGGCACTGGTTTGTCTATCTCGCACACTGACACTCTCACCTTACCCACGCCTATTCACTCGTATTTCTTACTTTGTACTTTATGTGTCCCTTCCATGCTCAAAAACCTGATTTCTAGTGATCAATTAAGTTGCATCAACAATATGTTTGTTGCTTTTCTCCCTTCTTATTTTCAGGTGAAGGATCTCTGAACAGGGGCCATCATGCTCACGGGTCCATTCACTCCCCCATCTCCCTCACCATCTGCCTTTAACGATCATGGATCATTAGGCTGAACTAATATGGATATCGGCCCATATCCATGTACCACTACTGGTCATGGGTCGTTAGGATGATCCAACATGATCCCTAGCTCATTCCCATGCACCGACACTCATAGAATATCTCATCCCTGGAAAGTGGTTTCTTTCGCCTCCCCACACTAAAACCCAGGACCTCCAGACTTAAGTACCCAACACTTTGAGCTCTCGTCTAGGTCATCCCTCACTTGATATTGTTCGTTGCGTTGTTTCCAATAACGTTTTCCACTTTTATCTAGTTATTTTTTGAATTTTCATTGTAATTATTGCAATCTTAATAAAAGTCACATGCTTCATTTTTTTTCAATTGTACTTTTACTTCCTTGCCGCCTATTGAATTAATCTTTTCTGACATCTGGACCTCATTGATCCTATCTGTGGATGGCTACAAATACTACATTTTTGTTCATCACTTCTCCAAATACATTTGGTTTTATCCCATCCAAAGAATATATGATGCTTTGACTATGTTTGCTAGTTATAAAAACCGTGCTGAAACAATTTTCACTGTAAATCATCTCATTATACATAGATAACATATTGGTGCACCGTTTTCTCATACTCAAGGGGTAGCGGAAGTTAAAAAAATTTGTTTCTACGTTCAAAATGGTTCTTGGCATCGTATGTTTGAATCCATTCATAAGGTGTTCGAGTTTTATACCTGCGCGTATATTACACTTGGACTCCAAACTATTCCGAGTTTAAAGCGGAGATAGTCCTTCTTGTAAATCTAAAATCCCTATGAACGGAACTCACCTTTGATCGTTTAATTGGTTCCATGATCGGAAGCTGCTTTTCTCGCTTGGATTGCATTAGAAATCGCAAGTGATTTGTGCATTGAGACTATAGCCTCCGAATTCTAAAATTCGAAAACGGTGCAGCAACTGTGGTGCAACGGTTTTAATACATACACAGATATATTATATAATTATATACTTATTATTTAATTTATATGATTAACTCATTAACTAATTTAATTCTAGACTCATCTAGAACATTTATGGTAATTTGTTCATGTTAGTAGTCATCATTACTAGCTAAATCATTTAATCAGTAAATTCTCAATTCACTAAATAAATGATTCTGAACTCATTGTAACACTGATCGACGATCCGAGAGCGTCAATGCATCAAAGATACAAGTTTTGTTCATATAATTAAAAAAAATTTGAAGATCAAAATTTTCATTTACCATTTTGGCCAACTGCCAGTTTTGTGAACTCCTTTACTAAAACATACAGTTCCACCCTCATTTCTTATTTAGCAATTAAGCTAACTTCTATTTCTTCCATCCTATGGAATTAGCTCGTAAATTCCTTTATAAGCTTCGTGTTTGATCTCCCTCAAACTATAGTCGTCAAATTCAACTTCAGAATTTTGACTTTCTCAATGAGGACACAGAGTCTGATACTTATGTAACCCTCAATGGTTCAGAGATATAGCTAGCTGTGGTTTCATATTTCTATGTGATTCATAATAATATTTATTATTATTCGCGCTTATCCTAGTTAGACTCATTCTTTTCATCAACTCCCCTCAATGGTTCAGGGATATAGCTAGCTGTGGTTTCATATTTCTATGTGATTCATAATAACATTTATTATTATTCGCGCTTATCCTAGTTAGACTCATTCTTTTCATCAACTCTTTAATCAAGAATGTCAGAATTCATTTCTGATTGCATCAATCAGATAATGATAAGTGAAACATCCACTACTCATTTTTCTTTAAAATGTACTAGAAATTTTATTTTTTTTCATAACATTCGGTCGAAAACACTATACATATATATATATATATATATAAATATTTTTGACATCATTTAAAATAAATTCACCAACTAATTATTTAAAAATCCAAAAGAAAGCATTCAAAACATTAAAGAGTAAATCGTCAATCAAACCAAAATTTAACATTTCTCAAAATAATCATAAAACATCATAATCACTCAAAATCCCTCAAAAGCATAAAAGTCATAAAATCCTTAAAGTAGCTTAAATCATAAACTTAATTTTTTGCGGAAAACTAGCGATGGTCCTCGGGTTGTGTGCACCTTCAGTCCAGCTAGTTCAACCATCAATATCATGTTCACCTGCATCGATCACACCTGATGAATCTAATGATTCAGCAAACTTTAATCATGATAGCAAGGAATATATATACATTTGCAAGTAACAGTGAAAATATTTTTAAGAAAATAGCTTTTCATGAACGTAAACTTTAAAAATTTTCCTTTCATCATATAATTTTCTTTTCTTTCATCATATACGTATATGTTTCCCTTTTTATTGAATTCGGATCCTCAATTATGACTTTCGTATTAGCTGTAGGTCGATGGATCCATCTACGTATAACCACGGTACCGAACTGACGGGGACATCAGCGACACTCTCAGCCGTAAAATGAACCTTGGTTTTACATATCATTGTATCAGTCGTATTAGTAACAATCGATTCATCTTCTTCAACTTTTCATATTTCCATCACATGTAAAAATTCGTTCATATATAAATAATTTTTCTTTTAAACCAAGCCTGCAACATATCTTTTAGTAGTAATATTTCATCCTAAAATTTCATAAACATTTTAATATTTATTACAGCATTCAAGGTACGACCAGAACGTCTAACATTTTTCAGGTGTAAAATGATCGTTTTGCCTTGCAATCTTAAATTTCTCAATTTATCTTTAGACCTTGAAACGATGATCCAAATCTATCCAAACATAACATAACACATTAAAAATACGCATAAATATTTTTTAGACATAAACTTAAGCTTCTCGACTAATTTCTCAATTCGTTTTTAAGCTTAAATGTACATCCCAGTTTTGACTCGTATTGACTAGAAACTTAACCAAACTTGAACTTAACCATAATAACATATAACTATACCATATACAACCCAAATCAAGCCAATTAAGACCCTCGATCAAGCTTAGAGCAGCTATTGAATCTTCTTATCCTAATTTGGAAACCCTAGTCTCCTACCCATGCAACCTTCGAGCTTTAGCCCTTATCCACCAAGACAAGCCCCTAGACCACCCCCTAGGACCAAGACCATGCCCATAGCAAGCCATTGGACCGAACCTAACGACTCAAATGTGCCCAGCCCTTCCCCCTTGCCCTAGGAAGCCGTGCGTGACTCCCATAGGCGCGGCTCATGCATAGCCTTCGAACCAGCCATCGTGTAGCCTATATGTACCATGGCTTAGCCCTCTTAGGACCCCTGGACGTTCCCCTAACAGCAGCTAGCAGCCTCATGAACCTAGGAAGCAAACCGCACCCTAGCCGAAACCCTAACCTTCATAAAACTCCAATTTTGATTCAAGCCATCAGCCCTTCATGTGCAGCCCTTATCTATGCATCTAAGGACCCTTAAACATGTAGGAAAGCATCCCTTCAAGTAACCCTACCATGGTAGCCTCTTTGTGCATCATTAGCAAGAGTTTTAAAAGATGAAAACTCTAGTTTTATGCATGTGTAGCCATAAAAACGAAAATAAAAGTATTGCATCATATCTTTCATGCGAGGATAATTCAATACACATAATATTGGGGAGGGATATTTTTTTGGTTTTTTATTTTATTTAAAAAACATGGTGCAAGTTAGGCTCATTAACATAGTATAATAGGCCCATTAAGTCCATCAGATAATATTTATAATATTTTGTTTAGAAAGTTTGTGAAAATATTAGCCGAGTTCTCAAAAAGTCTCTATTTTCATTGAAAATCGATTACCAGGTTAAAATACAACTCGGCATATAAAAACACCTTAAAACACCCCATTTTCGAAAATTCTATTTAAAATATACCAAACATTAAATAATTAAAAATAATTAATTAATAAAAATATTTTTCTTCATATGGTCCCTGGTCTCCGTTTCTCGATCGCGTCTCGATTAACTTTTAAAAACACAATTTTATACATTATAATAGAAAATCCTATTTTAAATATGTAAACATACCTACCACATTTAACTATGTAATGAAAATATATTGATTAAAATACATAAGAAATTTGATAATTTGTATGCATATGGTTCACGTGGACCTACAATTTTTTGAGACGTTATAATCTATCCCCCTTAAATTGAATTTTGTCTACAAAATTCTCTTATCCTCGATAATAAAAAAGATAAGACTCTTAATTATAGTATACCAATAATCCACGCTTCCGCTGCGCCACCTGATAAAATAAGTTTTACGATGTCCTTATGTCTCCTCAATCCTAATTAATTTTGTCTTCAAGATCCTCATTTACAAATCACAAACATAAAACGACCTATGATGACTTAGTTTTATTTTATTATAACCTCGAATTTTGAATTTTCTCACAATTCCTAGTATTAGAAATGGAGGTCCAACTTATCGTATATTACTTTCCTTATATTATACACAAGATGTTCATCGACCTATTATATATCAACATTAAAATCCAAAAGAATTAAATTATTTCTTAGATTTATTGAACTCAAGTATGCTAAGGCTTTAAATCCAAATATTAGCATTTATGCGGTTCAACTTAAGATATCTTAGCATCAAAATTTACTAATCGACTTCTATCCTGGGTAATACACTTAATAGCATAATAATATTAGTCTAAAATCCTTGAATCGAACATTTATCTTACGGAATCAAACTAACTTAAGTTAACTATTTACAAGTACATCCCAAATAAAAATTGTTGCAAATCTTAAGTTTCGAGTAATGTTAGTCCATAAAACACAAAATGTACAATTTAGTTAAGCCATAAAACCTCTTCTAGCATCAATAACATGCTTAAACTATTTTCTTCCCAGTTACAATTTAGTTGAGGCCTAAGACACTTGCACTTTCCCCATTGGAATGAATGTTGTATTCTAACGTATCTTTAATATTTAATTAACACTAATGCATTAAACTTAATAAGTTTTCCCTTGTTAATGTTGGACTAACTCTAATAATTCGACTTCACTTATAATCCATAGCATTCTAGAATCCACATATTGAGATTTTAGATTACTTATTCGATAAAAATCTTAATATTTATTCATTAGTAACATATGTTGAACACAACTTATTCTTTTTTGTTTTTATTTCGTCCAAAATTTTCATATAAACATCTATCTCATAAAATTGTAATTCAAGCTTACACTACCCAAATAGTCTTAGATAATATAATTCCAACACATATATTCTATTAATCCCAAGTTTGACTTTCAAAAATTCCTCAAGACATGGTGTCTATCTCACTTCTTGCATGCGTCTTTCTAACATAACCATCAATCATACGCAACTTTCTAAAAAAATTTAACCCTAACAAAAATATAATTTTAACTCTTAAGATCATTACTAAAACTTATGATACATGTAAATCAAATCTCAAGTTCCCGAAAATGTGTTAACTTAATATTTAATCATATAACTTAATTAATTGATCAATTTACCTTAAATTGTCATCACTCTAAATTTTTTATTTGCCACAACATTATTTCTCCAACGCTTAGATTTTCAAGCTCAATATTGATTTATTCTACAATGCCCTTGATTATCATTCTTTATAGTATTATAACCAAGATATCTCAAGGTTCTATGAAACGTTCACTGCTCGTTTTTTTAAATATACTAGGAAATTTTTTTTCCTTTTCTTTAATCGGCTGAAACCATATATATATATAGAAATATATTTTTGAGATACCTTTGCACCATCTAAAATAAATCAACCAACTATTATTTGAAATTCAAAAGAAAGTAATTCAAACATAAAGTGGTAAAAAGTCAAAATACCTAACCTTAACATGTTAAAAAATAACTCAACTCTAACATCCTCTCAAAAACCTCTCAAAAACATCAAAAGTCATAAAATCTTTAAAGTAGCATAAATATTAAACCTAAAGTCGTATTTTAATTACTTTAAATAGCTTTTTATAAACATGCATAGCTTAAACATTTTTCCTTCCATCATATAAATTTCCATTTTTCATCATATACGTATACATATATGTCTTGATAATCTCAGGCCAAGGGAATTTGGTGGTACCCTGCTAGGCATCCATGAATCAAAGAAATTCATACCCCGGTGTGGAGTCCACCATCTGATCATTATGAGGAACAAGATTGAAATTTTTGGTGCAAGCCTTATTCAAGTCCTTGAAATCAACACACATTCTCTATTTGCCGATGCTTTTCTGGACCAAAACCACATTTGAGTGTCAAGTAAGAAACTTGACTCCTCGGATGTGTTTGGTTTTAAACAGTTCTTGCACCTGATTAGCTAGTACCATGTCATTCTTGGACCCTAAATACCTCTTCTTCTGTATCATAGGTTTCCAACCTATGATAATATTTAATTTGTGCTTAGAAACATGGATCGGGATCACGACCATCTCTAAGGGGGATCATGCAAAGATGCTAGTGTTTCTCTATAAATAAGCTAGCAACTTGGTCCGGATATTGGGTTCATGATCCCGGACCACTTGCTAGTTTTCCTGGAGTGACCGTGAACTAGATCAACTTCTTTATGCTCTCTTTCCATCACAACCTGTATCGCCCCAATTGAATGCACTTCTCCTTTAGCCAACCTTCTATCATCTCCTTCCCTCCTTGCTCTTTTATTTTCCACTCGAACAGTCTCAGCATAGCATTTCCGAGAGGATGGTTGATCTCCTCGAAATTCTCCTACTCTATTTCCCAAGGGGAATTTGATTTCTAATTGTAAGTTGAGGCGACGACCATGAGGGCATTCATGGCTGGCCTTCCTAGAATGATGTTATACAAAGAAGGCACACTGACTACTGTGAAGGGGTTCATAACTGACATTCTCAGATCCTCCATACGGACTGTCCAGGGAAGCATGATCTTTCTTTTCGGGTGAAATATATGACCAACGAAACCAAAAAGATCAATTTTCACTGGTTCCAACTTGTACCCCTGTAAATCCTTCTGTACAAAGGTCTCTTTTAATATGACGCTGACCAAATTTCCTAAATCCCCGAACAACTTACGTCATAATTGACAATCTTGGCATGGATGACCATCATTTTGAGGTAAGATGATGCCATGCAAATCATGGGGGCCAAAGTTGATCATTGGCCAATCTTCTCTGCTTGCACTGTCCACTCCTAAACTTTCTCGTCGGCTCGACGCCGTCCGAGCTCGGTTAGAATCACCATATGTAGATCCTCACAAAATCAATTTGATCATTTCGAAAATTGGGAATTTTCCCCGGTCTTTTTCCTCTCGGTTTCTGTCTCCTGAGTAGGGTTTATCGCGACCTCCTAGTCTAGGTTGGAAACCTTGGGTTTTGGTAGTGAGGATGAGACCTAGGTTTTTGGGCACCCACGGGGTCCCGAGCTCTCTTTTTGATAGACCGGCCTCGATAGAATCTAGTTTAGAATGGACCTTATTCAATCTCTTGCACTCACTGGTATCATGGTAGCACTCCTGGTGAAAAATGAAAAATTTCATTGTCACACCGTGATCTCGGGAGGATCTTGGGGACTTTTAGATGACCTTATCTTCATCATATTGTTGCATTGCCACATCTTTTGGAACCTTCAAGGGCGTGTACTGAGAATATGGCTTGAGAGGGTTCCTTTACTATACCCAATCTTCTTTTCTTCCTGGCCTTTCCCTCTTTCTTTCTTCATGACTTCTCTTTCTTGTCTCTAAGCCTCTTCCATATTGATGTACTTTTAATTCTGAGATAATAGATTACAAAATACCGAGGCAGCTTCTTTGGGACCTTCTTGAGGGGTTTTTTTTTTTCCGTCTAATCTCGAGGATGAGATTCATCGTCAGATTCTTTTTCTCGGTGCATGTGGCTGTTGCTGGGAGGCAATTTTTCTGTTATGGTTTTTTTGGATAGTAGTCGCTATCTTGTGGGTCAGCTGCTCCAGATTGATGGTAAAAGTTTTTTGGGGGCATATTTCCTCGGGGGACCTCTGAGTTCGTGGTCTCCCTTCAAGAATCATCCATCCGAATTGATTTTCAAGTGGAAATCATATCTACGTCTATAGATTTGTTTCCCACAGACAACAACAATGATGATGCCCTGCTAAATTGGGTGAGTTGGAAGGATTGTTTACCCGGTCAAGTCTTGTTCTTTTCCTGCGAATACTGGTAACCGGGCAAAATATTTCAGGCTGAGTGATCTGGATACTTGGAAATCAAAGAACGTTAGTATGGCGCTAGAAGGGTTTCCAGCTATCTACTCCGGCACTCAAGTCAGTCGAGTATTTATGTAAAGGAAA
This sequence comes from Primulina eburnea, assembly GCF_022965805.1. Lineage (NCBI taxonomy): Eukaryota > Viridiplantae > Streptophyta > Magnoliopsida > Lamiales > Gesneriaceae > Primulina > Primulina eburnea. Next base: position 8,602,433 of record NC_133110.1, on the reverse strand, counting down.
TGAAAGTGATAAGTAAGGAGGATATAGTGAGTGTTTGTAATAAATGTTAAGTGAATGTCCTAAATGCTCGAGCAAACGTGAGTATTTATAGGAGGATATAGTGAGTGTTTGTAATAAATGTCCTAATATTTCAGAAGTTGATATTTTCCAGCATGTATTTTCCAGCAGACAGAATCCAGCAGCAGAAGAGCGAGCAAGCAGCAGCAGCAGAAGAGCGAAGAAGCAGCAGACAGTTACTGATTCAGCTTAGACTTGTAACTGAAGCATTAACATGGAATAAAGGCTGTTAATGGCAGATTATGGCCATTTATTTGGGAGGCTAACAGTCAGATTTTTGGCCTATAAATAGCACACTCAACTTCTGAATTGGTGTTACACAAATCTTGAGATTATAAATGGAAATTAGAGCTAAGAGAGTGCATTTTCGAAGCTGTAAAATCCAGTAGCGAGGCAAGCAGATTTCCAGACTTCAACCGAAAAACTCTAGCAAATTACAGTAAGTGGGATTATATATAAATATCTTGAAATCTGTTTGATAATTCTGTTTTAAAGATCAGTTTATGTATGTTGATTTCTGATATATGGTTTTGAAGCACTGAAACTCCCTAGTGAACTAATGGTAGGAATATATATTCTGAACATTTCTGAATTCTGAATTCTGATTCTGGCCTCACCCCTTAGAGGAGAGAACATATAGGGGACTGATATCAGTTTAGCCATGAAATTCACTAACGTGCTCAGTGCTTACTAATTCTGATTTCTGTTCTGAAACCTGCAAATTCTGAATTCTGATTTCTGTTATGAAATACGAGTTTCTGTATATTATTGTATTATTGTTTCTGTATTAAAATGATTTTCGAAAACTGGGAGTTAATCCCGCCCCTGCTTACTGAGTGACAATCATATCACTCACCCACCAAACCCATCCCAGATAAGAATGAGGAAGAGTTGATAGAAGAAGAGGAGCAACGTCAGTTTTGGGCTGGTGATGAAGATCGTTGTTCTTAGTTCTTGTAGAACCCGTAAATTGGACTGCGTATAAGCCATGCATAATTCCTAGTAATTTAATTGCATGAGTATTTAAATTCTTTTCTTTAAATTTATTTATTTTACGCAGTAGTAATTGTTATCTTTTCAGTATATAAGCGAGGCCGGACTGGAGATGGAGTATTGAGATAAATTATTAAAGTCATGTTTAATTATTTTATGCATTCTATGCATAATTCATGCATGATAGGATTTGCTTCACGAAATTTTAAAAGTTTGTGCATTAGAATTTTAAGTTGCATTTCACGTTCGAGCGAGGATCAGAGACCGGAGAATTTTCAGAAAATTATTTTATTACATGATTTGTTTTTATAAATTAAGTTAAAACATTTTTAGAGTATTTTTCAAAAATGAGAATTTTTGGGTATTTTTACCCGTAGGATTTTTATTTTTATCGGTACGCTAATTTTATCGAATCTGAGGACTTTTTTAAGGGTTCGACTAATATTTTCAAAATCTTTTCGACATGAAATATTTTTCGGGAGCGTGTTTAGATTTAATGGGCCTATTTTAAGCTTATTTGGCTTAGATTTTTTTAAAAACTTTTAATTGATAAATTAAGGCCCATTAACATTGTGTTTATTATATAATTGAGCACCTAAAGTATTTTAACCTAAACCTAATTACTTGCTCAGCCGACACCCCCCTCCCCCAGCTGATATCTCCCTCGATTTCAGAGCACACCAACAAAGAAGCCTCGGTTTTGGCTTGTCTTTGCAAAGGAAAAATCCATCCGAGTCCCTTGTCTCGTTCGTGCTATTCAAAACATCAGGCATGCCATGTTTCGTTTTCTTTCTGCATCATTCACGCCTTTAATAAGCTGTATGTGTGTGTGTTCGGTTCAAATAAATTCAGATCTTGCATATACCACGTTTATGTCTTCGGGTAGCATGGTTTCATTTCATAACCTTTCACCACTCATGTTTTTCTATATATTGATGCAAGGGACTGCCGCTTTTGGTTGGTAAGGAGCTGTCTAGATCGTGTCTGATAGGGCTTAAGTACTAGTGAGCAGATCCGATCGAGTTATAGCGGGTGAGGGTTGTACGGGTTAGATCGAGTCGTGAGGGAGAGCTGGCCGTACATGGCTTGATCCCAGCCTTGAAGCTGACCCTCCTGGGTCCGTGGAAGGTCTGGTAGATGGCTGGAAGCGGTTGGTCTCGTCCTGCAAGAAAAATCGAGAGGCTTGGTTTGATAGAGGGTAGCCGCAGATTTTGGAGAGATTGCTTCCTCTCGTTTGTGCGCACGTTCGAGCTGCTTGGAGTTGGTTTCACGGTTTGGATAGGACCAGTAGAAGGCTAGGGTGATTTGCGAGGGCTCGAGTCGCGGCTGGAACCATGGGTGTTGGGGCTAAGAGTAGAGCGTGACCGGTAGTGCAATAGTTTGCTCGGTTTTCTTTCTTTTCGCATTATTCGTACAGCAGCTTCTCGCATTGGTTTGGCATAGTTTAAGTGATCACTTACGGCTTTAAGAATGAGATTTAAAGGAGGGATAGGTGTTGAGATTAGAGGGGACCGAATGGTTGGGAGATGGAAGCCATGTGTTGCAATGTAAAGATAGAAGATAGGACCGAGAGTTAGTACATTTCTGGAAATAATTAGCCGTGTGTTAAGGGGGCTGATGTCATGGTTTTAGGAGCATTTTAATATGTTTAAGCTATGATAAAAAGTTGGGAATGTTTTGGTTAAGTTTCGGTTCGATTCGGGTTAAACCGGGACCCAGGTCCAAGTTTTAAAACAAATAGACTAAGTTGGTTTTTGGGCTCGGATTTATGTCTAGGAATACTTTTAGTAATGTTTTGGGATATTTTAAGGAGTTCGGTAAGCTTCGGGTCATTTTTAGAGGTCCAGGGGTAAAATGGTAATTTTAGGGTTTCCAGGGGCAAAATGGTCATTTTGCACCCGGGGTGAGATTTTAGTCCTAGCAGCGCCCCGAGCACAAATCATAATATTTTTAAATGTTCATGCATCACGTTTACGATTTTTTCGCTATTATAGTAATTATGGCGCATGTTTAATTTAAAGGAATTAAGTGAAGAAGTGAAGAGCACTCCGTCTCCGCCGCGCCGCGTCATTATTTTGTTTGTTTTCAGTCAAAACAAACCAAGGCATGTTTATATCTTCTTTTACTCTGCAATCAAGTCATATAGGTATTTTTTAAATATCGCAAGTACATGATTTTAATGCAAGAAAATCGAAGTTGTTCATATTTAATTATGTTATTTAATTATATTACGTGCATGAAAACAGAAAATGATTATTTTTGAGATTTATGCGATATGGTTTGTGGTTCATTCACTATGTGGGAGTGATATTATTTATACGGTCGCCAGTGACCGCTCAGTTCAGGTTGGTACCACTCGGTCGCCAGTGACCGATCAGTTCAGGATGGTACCATCGGGTCTTCAGTGACCGCCAGCAAAGTTCCAGACTCCCCGGTAGTCAGTTACCGATCAGTTCAGCTTAGTGCAGTGGACACAGGCGTAAAACATAATCTCAACAGAAAATTTTATCAGTTATTTCAGTACAGGGCTCCAAGGAGCAAATATTTTTACTGTGATTATCAGTTCAGTTATGCACGTATTATAATTGCTCAATACAGATTATTTCCAGTATGCCTCATGACATGATATTTTACCCCATGCATATTTTTACTCAGATTTTACTCGTTACCTGCGATATATGCATGCTGAGTCTTTAGGCTCACTAGACTTGATTGTTGTAGGTACTGATGAGGTCAGGGCCGAGGGCGGGGACCAGTGAGCCAGCTTGGGTCGGCAGTGGTGGCACCCGAGGACCTCAGTGCAGCAGTGTTATTTTATTCCGCAAACATTTTATCAGTCATTGAACATTTTTAAATTGTTATTGTTGGCAAATAATTATTTCCTTCCGCTGCTTTACTTTTAAACATCGAACTTGATTCATCAGTGATTTTATGAATGAGGCCAGTGAAGTTCTTTTAAAAAGAAAAATTTTTAATTTTCCGCAAATTTTCAAACAAGCAGTTTTAGGGCCTTTACAGTTGGTATCAAAGCGGTGGTTCTGTATAGGGTTTCACTACTACTGACTGCGAGAAGCTCACGAAGCCACGTCTTCGGTCTGTAAGTTTTACAGTTCAACATTTTGTTCAGTATTTTATTTAAAGCATGAATTATTTTGTCAGCATGCTTCCAGATTTTCAGTATTTCAATGTTCAGTTAAAATAAATTTTAGAATTATGCATGTTAGTTACGTACGGGTTATGTATGGAACAGTATGCCCCCTAGACGCCAAGTTGGACGCCCGAGAGGTGGTGGCGAGAATCGTCGCGAGGACAATAATGATCAGAGACAAGAGAGGCAGACACCTCCACCTCCTCCTCATCCTCCTCCACCGCCCCCACCGGACATGAATGCCCAGATGTTAGCTGGGATGGCACAGTTCTTTGCCCAGTTTGCGGGGGGGCAATGTCGCAGCCGTAGCCGCAGCCGCAGCCAGGCCAACAGGGCCCGAGGCTGTTTATGAGAGGTTCATGAAAATGCGCCCGAAGGAGTTCTCAGGGACATCTGACCCCATGGTTGCCGAGGGATGGATCAAATCCCTCGAGGTTATTTTCGAGTTTATGGAGCTAGGGGACACTGACCGAGTTCGATGTGCCACCTATTTATTCAGTGGTGATGCCCGCTTGTGGTGGGAAGGAGCTTCGGTAGCCTTGAACTTGGCTACGCTGACATGGGCTCGTTTCACAGAGGTTTTCTACTCCAAGTACTTTACTGAAGAAGTGCGCACCCGGTTGACCACGGAGTTTATGAGCTTGAGACAGGGTGATATGACTGTTACGGAGTTCATCCGTAAGTTCGAGAGGGGCTGTCACTTTGTGCCCCTGATAGCAAATGATGCCAGAGCAAAGATGATGCATTTTCTGGTGGGACTACGGCCGATCTTGCGCAGTGATGTTAGGGTATCCGACCCTACTACTTATGAGATTGCGGACATCGAGAGAGACCGCCAGGGCAAGCGCCCAATCCAGGCACCGCACCGCCCTCCTCCTCATCAGCATCAGCAGCAGAATAAGAGGCCGTATCATGGACCGCCCAGGAACCGAGGCCAGCAGCAGTAGCGGGGACGCCCAGCCCCGAGGACTCAGGAGATTCCAGTCTGTCCCAGGTGCTCACGTCGCCATCCTGGAGCATGTATGGCTGGATCAGGAAAGTGTTTTAAGTGTGGCAGTACAGACCACATGTTGCTGCAGTGCCCTCAGAGGAATCTGCATACTCAGGGCAGAGTTTTCGCTCTCCATGCCGCGGAAACCAACCCTGAGACCATGTTATTGACAGGTACCTTTAAGCTTTGAATTATTATTGAATTTCCGTGTTTTTGGAATCGGGATTTAGATTTGAACTTAGAAATTCAATAGGGTTGCATGCTCTACTTAGTATTATTTTCGGGACTTAGATAGAAGAACTTTGGCCTTTGCATGTCTATAAGCTTAGCTCTCGTGTTCTTTGGGTTCTGCTTAGTATTCCGAACTTTCAGGGAGAAATTTCATAGCCGGCAAAGCTACCAAGGCCTTGATAGATTCAGGGGCCACTCACTCGTTCATTTCGGAGATCTTCGCAAACTTTCTGAAGATCAAGACCATTGGGCTAGACATAGCCTTTTCAGTAGTGTTGCCGTCAGGCGAGGAGATGGCAGCCACCAATGTTATCCGAGATATAGACCTTGAGCTGCACGGTAAGCTTGTATATGCAGATCTGATTGTGCTACCGATGCCGGAATTTGACATCATCCTAGGGATGGACTGGCTACTGAAGAATAGAGTATTGATCGACTTCCAGCGGAGATCTGTTCTTGTCCGACCGCCTGGAATGGATCAGTTCTTATTTGAGCCGGACAGGTACTTTTCGTTACCGCGCATTATTCCATATGTTCAGGCTAGGAAACTCATGCATAGAGGGTGTCGAGCATTTCTAGCGACCTTTTTATCTGTCCCCGAGGAACCCAGCCAGTCCGCCTCAGATGTTCCGATCGTCAGAGATTTCTTAGACGTTTTTCCCGAGGACGTCTCTGGTATGCCACCTGAGAGAGAGGTGAAGTTTCCATTGAGCTGATGCCAAGTACGGCTCCGATCTCCAAAGCGCCGTACCGATTAGCGCCGACAGAGATGGCAGAGCTTAAGAAGCAGATTCAGGAACTTCTAGACAAGGAGTTCATGTAGTAGCCCGAATGCCGAATTGGGTAATTAACGGATTAATGGTGATTAATCATGATCGGAAGGTCCGAAGATGGTTCGGAAGCACCGAAGAGTTCGGCAGGTCCGAAGTGAGTTCGGTGGATCCGATCATTAGGTGTCAAGAGTTGATCGACACGTGGGAGTTCGGACGTTCCGAAGTGTAGGTTCGGTGGATCCGATCATGAGGTGTCAAGAGCAGCTGGACACGTGCATGTTCGGACGGTCCGAAGTGTATGATCGGAGGATCCGATCATGAGCTGTCAAGAGCCAGTGGACACGTAGCGTTCGGACGTTCCGAAGTGGTGTTCGGAGGATCCGAACGTGGCCTATAAATAGTGGTCGGATTTCCTCATTTTGACTCGCCAATTCAGAGAGTTCCATAGCATTTCAGTCGTTTCTGACAGGTTCTAGTCTTGTTCCGAGATTTGGGCACTAGCGGGGAGCTGCTGGTCTTGTAGCAGAGCTGTGCTCTAGTTGGGAGCTAGCGGCATCAGCGGGCTAGCGACGGACGAAGGTTTGGAATTTTATCAGTATTTATCTCAGGATTATCTAGTTAAGTCTGGTAGATAAGTTTAGTGATGGTTTTCACTTGATGAATAGGCTTGGATTAGACCTGTTGTCTGGTTGTTCCAGTGGATTAGGATTGCTGTGATAGAGGTACGAAAGTACTATCCGAGATATCCTGGTTGAGTATACATTCATATATGTGTTGCATGATTATGTGGTGCATTGATATATGTCATATGATGCATGCTATTATGTCACGTTTATTACTGCACGTTGCATTTCATGTTGAGCCGTATCTCCTTCGAGATAGCCTTTGCTGTTGAGCTGTATCTCTTTCGAGATAAGCTATATCTTGGGGCCGCTCAGCCCTGTCTTGTGGACGCATGGACACCGAGAGTACACAGTGGCCGACGGGTCGGGAGGGCTTCGGTGGTCCGGGACATTTTAGGTCCACGTCTGTCTTGTAGTGGATGCAGTGACCCAGAGGTTGGACCGCGCGGCACTATCCACTTGGCGCCTCTAGACTGAGCATTGTTGAGATCCTTTTGTGATTCCTGTTTCTTGACTACCCCGGTATCATGATCATAGCATGTGCATTTCATATAGGTCTGTATACTCATACTTTTGTACTGGGCGTTCTTATCGCTCACGTCCTCGGTTTTGTTTATCTTGGACACCCCATTCCCTCGGGGCAGGTCTCAGGTTGGATGGTTCCGGAGGAGCAGGAGGAGGACGTTGAGTAGCCGGTTGGTTTAGTTTCGGTATCATTTGATTCGATATGGTTGTACCAGATATTCTTTACCTTATTTTGAGTTGTTCTAGAGTTCGTTTGGGTTGTATAACTATCATTTGTTAGTTGTTTCCGCTATTATCTCTGATTAGTAATTATTAAGTTAATTGCATGCTTAGTTTTCAATTAGTAGGTGATTCTGGAACGGGTCACTACATTTATGGTATCAGAGCATGCGTAGGATTTTGGGATATAGATTTTGTTTTGGGATTTCCGTTGACCATTTTTCCCTATTCTATCTTGTAGCGATGGCTGACCATTTTGATGACGGGAGTAGTCAGGGGAGTGTAGGTCGATGGGGTGACCAAGATGATCTTAGGCGTCACCATGAGCATCGTCATCGTCGGGATGGTCCTAGGCGTTTCGATATGCATCGTTTCATGCAGATGGGGCCTAAGCCTTTAGTTGGCGGTGAGACTCCCGATGATGCGGAGGATTGGTTAGAGCGCATGGAGAGTTGTTTCCACGCATTCCAGTGCACCGATGAGCAGAAGATGGAGACCCTTAGTTTTCTTCTTGAGGGCCGTGCTCGCAGGTGGTGGCGATCGACTTCTGCGCCGATAGTTCAGTCTCAGGGTAGAGCGACTTGGGTCGATTTCCGTGCAGCGTTCATGCAGCTGTACTTTCCTCCAGCCCTTCGCCAGGCCAAGACGATTGAGCTCTTGAACCTGAAGCAGGGGAGTATGTCTGTTGATGAGTATCAGCAGAAATTCTTTGAGTTATTACCCTTCGCTCCTCATATCAGTGGCAGTTCTGAGGCCAAGTATGATCATTTCCTCCAGGGCCTTAATCAGGAGATCTTTGATCGAGTCACTGTCTGTGATAATCCTACTTCGTACGATGGGTTGGTGAACCGGTGTCGTCAAGCAGAGATCAGTCTCCAGCGTGGTAGGGCTATTCTTTCTTCTAGACCTCCGAGTACTTTGAGGCCTCGATCTCAGTCGTTCAAGAAATCTGGTTCGTCTTCTTCTGGATCTAGATCTCGATCTAGCGGTGTTTTCCGCTTTGGTAAGAAGAAGGAGTCTTGTGCGCATTGTGGGAAGAACCATCCATCGGAGCAATGCCGAGTAGCCGCAGGAGCTTGTTATCAGTGCGGAGAGATGGGGCATATTAAGAAGAATTGTCCTCAGTTGCGAGGTGGAGCAGGATCTGATTCTGGATCTCAGGCGACTGTTCAGCAGAGGAGGCAGGGTCAGGCAGTGGGTAGTTCGAATCTTCGACCTCGTGCCCAAGGTCAAGTTTTTGCGTTGAACCAGGATCAGGCTGCAGACGAGACCGAGAGAGTCATAGCAGGTACTTTTTGTTTATGCGGTATTCCTGCTTTTGTTCTTATAGATACCGGAGCATCTCATTCATTCATTTCTGCACGATTCGTTAAACGTCATAAGTTACCGTATGTTTTTCTAGACGTCATTCTTTCTGTTTCTACCCCGATGGGTCATTCGGTTTTAGCCAAGCGTCTAGTGATGGGTTGTCCTTTAGATTTTGAGGGTAACGAGTTGACTGCGAATCTTATGATTCTGGAGATGGAAGATTTTGATTGTATTTTGGGTATAGACATTTTGACTACCTACCGAGCTACTGTGGATTGTTACCAGAAGCTTGTTCAGTTTCGTACGACTGAGAGCTCTAGTTGGTTTTTCTATGGTGAGGGAGCGCGACCTCCGATGCCAGTAGTATCTGCTCTGAAAGCCTGTCGTGCTTTAGAGGCGGGCGGGGAAGGCTACCTCATCTATGCAATTGATACGTCCACAGGTAGTGTTGGTATAGAGGATATTCCAGTGGTTTGTGAATTTCCTGATGTATTTCCAGAAGAGATTCCTGGTTTTCCTCCGGTTAGAGAGGTGGAGTTTGGCATTGAGTTAATGCCAGGGACTGCACCGATTTCTCGTGCCCCCTATCGTCTGGCTCCGTCAGAGATGAGAGAGCTGAAGCAGCAATTGCAGGATCTTCTTGATAAGGGTTATATTCGCCCGAGTGTTTCGCCTTGGGGAGCTCCAGTCTTGTTTGTCAAGAAGAAGGATGGATCGATGCGGTTGTGCATTGATTATCGCCAGCTGAATCGGGTGACGATCAAAAACAAGTACCCATTACCCCGTATTGATGACTTGTTCGATCAGCTTCAGGGTACTTCTGTTTACTCCAAGATCGACTTGCGATCAGGTTATCATCAGATGAGAGTCAGAGATGATGATATTTCCAAGACTGCATTTCGTACTCGTTATGGGCATTACGAGTTTCTAGTTATGCCATTCGGATTGACGAATGCGCCAGCGGTGTTCATGAATCTGATGAACCGAGTCTTCCGAGATTTTCTGGATCAGTTTGTGGTGGTTTTCATTGACGATATCTTGATCTATTCTCATAGTGTGGAAGAGCATGTCCGGCACTTGAGGATTGTGTTGCAGATTCTTCGCGAGAAGCAATTGTATGCTAAGCTGAGTAAGTGCGAGTTCTGGATTGATCGTGTAGTATTCCTTGGTCATGTGATTTCCAAGGAAGGAATTTCTGTGGATCCCAGCAAGATTGAGGCAGTGCTAAATTGGTCACGACCTACGACGGTGGCTGAGATCCGTAGTTTTCTAGGTCTAGCAGGGTATTATCGTCGCTTCATCGTGAATTTCTCCCAGGTAGCTAGACCTTTGACGCAACTTACTCGGAAGGATGTTCCATTTGAGTGGTCATCTGAGTGCGAAGATAGTTTCAGAGAGCTTCGTCGACTTCTGACTTCTGCACCTGTTTTGGCGTTACCGTCAGGATCTGATGGTTTCAGTGTTTACACCGATGCCTCTTCTCAAGGCTTAGGGTGTGTGTTGACGCAAAACGGTCATGTGATTGCTTATGCTTCCAGACAGCTGAAATCTCACGAGGAGAAGTATCCTACTCATGATCTAGAGTTGGCAGCTATTGTGTTCGCGCTGAAGATTTGGCGTCATTACTTGTACGGGGTTAAGTTTGAAATCTTTACTGATCATAAGAGTCTGAAATATCTGTTCACTCAGGCTGAGTTGAACATGAGGCAACGTCGTTGGATGGATTTGCTGAAAGATTATGACTGCGAGATCAAGTACCATCCAGGATCTGCAAATCTCACAGCTGATGCTCTTAGTCGCAAAGTGAGAGTTTCTGCACTTCAGACCAGTGCTATGATTAGTACTATTCAGGATTGTTGTTCGTTGGGATTTAATTTCAAACATCGGAAAGGTATGGAGAGCATTCGTGTTGCTACCATTTTATCTGAGCCAGCCTTGTTCGCTCGGATTCGAGATGCTCAGATGTCTGATCTCAAGACTCAGAGATTAGCTCGGTTAGCGGGTGGAGATAGCGGTTTCCATTATCAGTCTAATGGTCTTCTGTGTTTGTCTAATCGAGTTGTAGTACCAGAAGATGATAATTTGAGGGAGGAGATCTTATCTCATGCTCATCGAAGTAAGTTGAGTATTCATCCAGGAAGTAATAAGATGTATAAAGACTTGAGGACACGATTTTGGTGGAAAGGGATGAAGCGCAGTGTTTATCAGTTTGTTTCCAAGTGTCTTGTTTGTCAACAGGTTAAGGCAGAGCACCGTCGACCTGGAGGATTATTGTTGAATCTACCTATTCCTGAATGGAAGTGGGAGCATATCGCGATGGATTTCATTACTCACTTGCCATTATCGTCGAGGAATAGTGACGCTATTTGGGTAGTGGTGGATCGACTCACCAAGTCTGCTCATTTTCTGTCTTATAACCGGGATTTCACTTTCGATCGTATGGCTCGATTGTACATTCAGGAGATTGTACGTTTGCATGGAGTGCCTGTCAGTATTGTCAGTGACAGAGATCCTCGTTTTACCTCACGGTTTTGGGGTAGTTTCCAGTCAGCTTTGGGTACTACACTGAGTCTGAGTACTGCTTATCATCCGGAGACTGACGGTCAGTCAGAGAGGACTATCCGTACGCTTGAGGATATGTTGCGAGCCTGTGTTATGGATTTCGGACCCACTTGGCAGGATCATTTGCCTTTGATTGAGTTCGCGTACAACAACAGCTACCATCGTAGTATTGGTATGGCACCATTTGAGGCGTTGTATGGGCGACGTTGTCGTACTCCTTTATTCTGGGACGAAGTTGGTGAACGACATGTTGAGGGACCGGAGTTAGTCCAGCAGGCTATTGATAAAGTTGCAGTAATCAAGAAGAGGATTAAGATTGCCCAGGATCGACAGGCTAGTTATGCGAACACCAAGCGGCGACCTCTTTATTTCCAGCCAGGTGAGAAAGTGTTTCTCCGAGTTTCGCCTTTTCGCAGGATTTTGAGATTTGGTCTCAAGGGTAAGCTATCTCCGAGATTCATTGGTCCTTTTGAGATTCTAGAATGTGTGGGAGATTTAGCTTACAGGTTAGCATTACCTCCGTATTTGTCCGGTATTCATGATGTGTTCCACGTATCTTTGTTGAGACGATACGTAGCAGATGAGTCTCACATCTTGCATCCCTCTGAAGTTCAACTTGAATCAGATTTGTCTTACGTGGAGCGACCAGTTCAGATTCTCGATCGCAAAGACAAGGTGTTGCGGAATAAGATCATTCCTCTTGTCTTAGTACAGTGGCAGCGCAGAGGCACTGAAGAAGCCACTTGGGAGTTAGAGAGTCGTATGCGTTCAGAACATCCAGAGCTCTTTTGAGTTTTGCTTTGTATATGTTTGTGTTTTTCAATTGTAATCGAGATATCAGTTGTATTCAACAACAATTGAGATATAATAGCGATGTTGTTATTTCGTTTTGTTCATTCTCTAAGCCTGATTTCGAGGACGAAATCTTTTAAGGGGGGGAGAATGTAGTAGCCCGAATGCCGAATTGGGTAATTAATGGATTAATGGTGATTAATCATGATCGGAAGGTCCGAAGATGGTTCGGAAGCACCGAAGAGTTCGGCAGGTCCGAAGTGAGTTCGGTGGATCCGATCATTAGGTGTCAAGAGTTGATCGACACGTGGGAGTTCGGACGTTCCGAAGTGTAGGTTCGGTGGATCCGATCATGAGGTGTCAAGAGCAGCTGGACACGTGCATGTTCGGACGGTCCGAAGTGTATGATCGGAGGATCCGATCATGAGCTGTCAAGAGCCAGTGGACACGTAGCGTTCGGACGTTCCGAAGTGGTGTTCGGAGGATCCGAACATGGCCTATAAATAGTGGTCGGATTTCCTCATTTTGACTCGCCAATTCAGAGAGTTCCATAGCATTTCAGTCGTTTCTGACAGGTTCTAGTCTTGTTCCGAGATTTGGGCACTAGCGGGGAGCTGCTGGTCTTGTAGCAGAGCTGTGCTCTAGTTGGGAGCTAGCGGCATCAGCGGGCTAGCGACGGACGAAGGTTTGGAATTTTATCAGTATTTATCTCAGGATTATCTAGTTAAGTCTGGTAGATAAGTTTAGTGATGGTTTTCACTTGATGAATAGGCTTGGATTAGACCTGTTGTCTGGTTGTTCCAGTGGATTAGGATTGCTGTGATAGAGGTACGAAAGTACTATCCGAGATATCCTGGTTGAGTATACATTCATATATGTGTTGCATGATTATGTGGTGCATTGATATATGTCATATGATGCATGCTATTATGTCACGTTTATTACTGCACGTTGCATTTCATGTTGAGCCGTATCTCCTTCGAGATAGCCTTTGCTGTTGAGCTGTATCTCTTTCGAGATAAGCTATATCTTGGGGCCGCTCAGCCCTGTCTTGTGGACGCATGGACACCGAGAGTACACAGTGGCCGACGGGTCGGGAGGGCTTCGGTGGTCCGGGACATTTTAGGTCCACGTCTGTCTTGTAGTGGATGCAGTGACCCAGAGGTTGGACCGCGCGGCACTATCCACTTGGCGCCTCTAGACTGAGCATTGTTGAGATCCTTTTGTGATTCCTGTTTCTTGACTACCCCGGTATCATGATCATAGCATGTGCATTTCATATAGGTCTGTATACTCATACTTTTGTACTGGGCGTTCTTATCGCTCACGTCCTCGGTTTTGTTTATCTTGGACACCCCATTCCCTCGGGGCAGGTCTCAGGTTGGATGGTTCCGGAGGAGCAGGAGGAGGACGTTGAGTAGCCGGTTGGTTTAGTTTCGGTATCATTTGATTCGATATGGTTGTACCAGATATTCTTTACCTTATTTTGAGTTGTTCTAGAGTTCGTTTGGGTTGTATAACTATCATTTGTTAGTTGTTTCCGCTATTATCTCTGATTAGTAATTATTAAGTTAATTGCATGCTTAGTTTTCAATTAGTAGGTGATTCTGGAACGGGTCACTACAGTTCATTCGCCCGAGCTTTTCACCATGGGGCGCACCGGTTTTGTTTGTTAAGAAGAAGGATGGCTCGATGAGGCTTTGCATTGACTATCGGGAGTTGAACAGGGTTACAGTTAAGAACAAATACCCACTTCCGATGATTGAGGATCTGTTTGATCAGTTGCAGGGAGCTTCGATTTTCTCTAAGATAGATCTGCATTCTGGTTATCATCAGTTGAGAGTGAGAGATGCTGATGTCTCGAAGACAGCTTTCAGGACTCGTTATGGTCACTACGAGTTCCTTGTGATGCCGTTCGGTCTGACGAATGCGCCAGCGATCTTCATGGATCTCATGAATCGCGTATTTCAGCCGTACCTCGACCAGTTTGTTATAGTGTTCATTGATGACATACTCGTCTACTCCAAGAGTCGAGAGGAGCACAGCAGGCATCTGACCACTGTGTTGCAGACATTGCAGAAGCACAAACTATTCGCAAAGTTCAGTAAGTGCGAATTCTGGTTAGAGAAGGTGGCGTTCTTAGGCCACATCGTTTCTAGCAGTGGCATTGAGGTAGACCCCGCAAAAGTTGCAGCAGTAAGAGATTGGGTGGTGCCTCAGAATGCATCCGAGATCCGCAGTTTTCTTGGGCTAGCAGGATATTACAGGAAGTTCATTCAGGGATTCTCATCCATTGCCGTTCCACTCACAGCACTGACAAAGAAGAATGTGAAATTTGTTTGGAGCGAGGAGTGTCAGAAGAGCTTCGATACTTTGAAGCAAGCTCTTATCTCAGCACCCGTTTTGGCTGTACCGTCAGGATCTGGTGAGTTTGTCCTTTATACCGATGCTTCGAAGCTTGGTTTAGGTGCAGTTCTGATGCAGCATGGGAGAGTGATAGCGTATGCTTCTCGACAGCTAAAGATCCATGAGAAGAACTACCCTACCCATGATCTGGAGTTAGCAGCAGTAGTTTTTGCTTTGAAGATTTGGAGGCATTATCTGTATGGAGAGAAATGCCAGATCTTTACCGACCACAAGAGCCTCAAGTATTTCTTTACGCAGAAGGAGCTGAACATGCGTCAGAGGCGTTGGTTGGATCTTGTGAAAGACTACGATTGTGACATTAGCTACCACCCGGGTAAAGCTAATGTAGTTGCGGATGCTTTGAGCAGGAAAGTCGCAGTGATGGCTCATTTGATGATGCAGAAACCTCTTCAGATTGAGATGCAGATGTTCGATCTTGAGACTTATCCTCGAGGTAGAGTTCCTCGTCTATCTGCCTTGACCATTCAGTCTTCTCTTTTGGACCGTATTCGCAGTGGTCAGGCCGCAGATGATCAGTTGGCACAGTGGAAGAAGAGAGATGAAGCCAAGGGCAGTGTTTTGTATTCAGTCAGCGACGGTATTGTGAGATACCGAGTGTAATGCCCGAGAATTATAGAATTGTTAAACCAAGATTATTAATCTTCATTAACGGGAGACTCGGAAGATATGAGGATGCATGACATGCAATGCGGGAAGGAAAGACTTGAGAAACCAGGTGTGGCATGATCAGAAAACTAGAATTTAGAAGTTTGCACAACCGCACCCGCGGTGCTAGCACGACCGCCCCCGCGGTGCGTGTGCAGAAAATGTAGTGTAAAGCCGTAGCCACACCGCACATGCGGTATTAGATGGAGCGCACCCGCGCTGATGACACCGCACCCGCGGTCTTGTAGGCAGCGCACCCGCGGTCTTTGCTTCGAACATTTTGGATATAGATCACCGCTTGAGCGCACCCGCGCTGCTACTCTCACCGCACCCGCGGTCATGCGTGTTGAATGAAGAAATAAGCCACGTTTCCCAGCTTTTGCATGCAGTATATATAGACGAAGGACGCGTTGTTTACCTCAGAAAAATCAGAAAAAGGGTCGAGGCTTTGGAGAGAAATATCCTTACGCCTTTTGTGAGAAATCCGTGTATTAGAATTCGAAGCTGAACGCAGCAGCGTGTTCCTCTCGACTAGAGCTACACAAGGACGTAAGTTTTATTACGTTTTGCAGTGTTTTGAAAATATGATGTTGCTAGAATTGCATGGGATTCAGATATGGTGTTTCTACTACCGTAGACAATGTAGAATTGAAGACAGATTAAAGAACAGACTGTTTCTATAATGTTATGATTTTCAGAAGATATTGATTTAGATTAAACACTAGATTTGTACTGTTCTTGCTTGAGGAATAGAGAGATGATTATTTTATGTGTTCTGGATAGATTATTCAGTATATATGTGAAGTCAGATCGAAGAAATCATACCGTATGCCTATGTTATGAATCTCAGCATATCTTGAGTTGCATTTGATAGATATTCATATGCTGGAATTAGAAGAATGATAATATGGTATTGATTACGAGTTCTGATAGGATATTTTTGATGTTGACATCGACGGATTTATCAAGACTATATTGTTGTACCGTTGAAACATCAGTTGATTCAGATTGATTAGATTCAGAAATGATTTCGATTATATCGTGATATTGTTGATATGAATCAGATTGTATTTTGTTCAGATATTGATCAGATTTTGTACTGAGTTGAGTATTGATCAGAACAGATTGTGTTTTGAGTTACACATTGATACAGTGTATTTATATTGTCATGTCAGATCGGATATGGACAGACTGAACTTCGAGACTTCGTCTTCCTCAGACGGGGACGACAAAGGTATAATTCATGTGATATTCGGGAAGAAACAACTCAATTGAGATCACAATTGAGTTGCCCAATAAAATCACATACTTGTTCATTGTTTTATTTTGAGATGATTATGATATATCTTGACATGATTAGATTTGTTTATAGATCTGGTATGCAAATTATGTTAAGATGATTATGCTTTGTTTACAGATCATGTTACATCGCATTAAGATGATTATGCTTGTTTACAGATTTTGTATTCATGCATTAAGATAGGACAGTCTGGAGATCAGGCAGACTTCTAGACGTTCGGCGATATCACAGCTTAGGGGAAGATCACCGCCCCTATTGTAGATGCGGATACAGATCAGGCCGAAGTCTAGGAATAAGACGTACCGTCACCCCGATTGGAGAGTAGGTGATAGATCGTCTTATTCACCCCGGGATCCCTAGAGTTATAGATCGAGTCAAGTCTAGACATGATTTGATTAGGACTTCATGCTTATATGGATGTGGCTCCTAGATCATGGGACCCATCGTTATTGCTTTCAGTTGTGCTAGCATGTTTTATGATTTAGATTGTTTATATGCATGTTTATCTGATTTGAGCTGCATGCTTAATTTCATAGATTATGAAATATATTTTGTTTATACATGATAGCATGTTTTATGAATTAGTTTGTTTATATACATGCTTACATGATTTATACTGGGATTTATTCTCACCGGAGTTATCCGGCTGTTGTCGTGTTTTGTATGTGTGCATGACAACAGGTGGGGCTGGATCAGGGTCGAGAAGATGACGAGAGAAGACGAGTTTAGCGTGGTGATTCCGGACTTATAGTAGATTGGATTTTACTACTAGAACTTTAGTAGTGAACCCTAGGTTAGAAGGTGGTACATTATTGTATTTTAATACTGAATTTGTAATTTTATTTACAGACATGTATAGTATTTAGAGTCCATTACCTTTCGCAGTTATAATTTAAAAAGAAAAAATTTTTAGACCCTGTTTTATCTTAATTGATAATTAAATCCCAAAAAGATGATTAAGAAGATGATTAACGTCCGGGTCCCCACAACAGGTGGTATCAGAGCCATAGATCTTTTAGATTGAGATAGTCAGAGTTGATAGATTCTTTAGACTGAGATAGAAGAGAATGAGCGGGGTAGATTGAATTTTCTTTCCTTGCATGTGATTGCTAGCATGAGAGTTATTGCAATGTTGATTTACATTGTGTGTGCTAGCATGATTTGTTGCTTTTCCTATTACATGTTGTTTGTTATCTGAGTTGATTGCAGCATGTAATTAATAAGCCTGAATCAGAACCGAGTCTGGATCAGAGGTATATGATCAGAGGAGGGCTGAGACAGATTATACAGATTGTGTATTGATTTGTTTGACATTCAGATATACCGCCTCGGAGATTTCCAGAAAGGGG
Organism: Primulina eburnea; assembly: GCF_022965805.1. NCBI lineage: Eukaryota > Viridiplantae > Streptophyta > Magnoliopsida > Lamiales > Gesneriaceae > Primulina > Primulina eburnea. Next base: position 8,584,490 of record NC_133110.1, on the reverse strand, counting down.
TAGTACTTCGTCTGAACAGCTAGATGCATCAGAAGCTCAGCTAGAAGAAAAGATGAAAGAATTTGAGTTATTACAACCGCCGATTCTGAGTGGTACCGAGACATCTGAAGACTGTCAGAACTGGTTTGATGATATAGAAATCTTGTTTGATTTACTTGATTTTACAGATGAACAGAGAGTTAAAATGGTGCCTTACCAGTTACGAGAAGCCGCCAGGAGTTGGTGGATTACCAGTACAAGAATGTGGGCACAGAGAGGTACAGTGATGTCGTGGGAAATATTCAGAACTAAATTCTATCGAAGATTTTTCTCAGCTTCATACCGAGAGGACAAGAAATTAGAGTTTGAGAATTTGAGCCAAGGGCAGCTAAATATTGACGCATATATTGCTAAATTCTCGACTCTAATGCGTTTTGCTCCTCATTTAGCTGGAAATGATGAAGCTATAGTAAATCAATTTATCAGAGGGTTGAATTCAGAGGTAGTTGCATTCATGAATTTGCAACGACCTTACCATTTTGCTGACATCCTGAGTAGAGAGAAGAGAGCGGAGGCGAGCCTGATTAGACAATTGACAAGGTTGTGTGTGAAGTCACCCTAGACACAGCAATCCCCTCTTCGATATGAGCGTGGCAGAACGAGTGGGAAACAAGAGTTTTTGAAAACTCGTAAGAAGCCATTCAAGAAGTTGGGAAGTGGCTCCTCTAGCTCAAGTGGTTCGAGTCCAAGCCATACTGATGTCTATTGTAGGACTTGCGGAGGGAGAATTCCTCAGAGCAATGCCAAGGAGTGCTTGGTAGATGCAATATCTGTAAACAGCTGGGGCATTTTACTAAAGTTTGTCCCCAGAGATGGTCTCGAAGATCTTAGGGAACATCGTTTATTTGAGAAACAGACCCAGAATCCACAACAGGTACTATTCTTTATAATTCGATTGCATAGGTATTGATATATACTACTGCATTCCCTACGATTATCTTAGACTAAATTGCATTGATATATGATGTATCTGTTGGGTCTAGTGGTACTGTAGTATTGATTTCCTAGCTTGTTGAGGAAATGTTGATATCAGAGATTTCTGTGACATATTATATACTACAGTAAGATAAGAATGAAATCGAGTTAGATTATGATGTACTTGTGTTTTCTGATTTGAACGCATTATTGATATGTATATGTTGCACAAGTACAGACATATTGTAGAATTTTTCCAAAAATGGTAAGAGTAAGACCAGAAAGGAATGATCAGTGGAGATACCACGATAAGGATTCTAGATTTAGAATTCCTTTGATATATGTATTGTATATGACTCGATTAGTACAGAAAGGAGCAGATTGCATCCTTATGTATTCAGTAGATCCACTGAAATCGAGTTTAGTATTGACAGATTGGTCAATATTATACAAGTTGGCTGATGTTTGCCTAGATCAGATTTCAGAATTGTGTTATATCAGAAAGATAGAGTTCAGAATTGAATTGAGATCAGGCATTGTTTGTATAGTAGATTTAGTACAGAATGGTATTGACTATACAGAATGATACAAAATGAATTGAAGGAATATTTGAAAGATCATACTAAATATTCTGAGAATTATGATTCTTGTATACAGAAATTATTCAGATATGTATTTCGTTTGAAACAGATTGTATTCAGAATATGTGATATCTGTAGTTTGTATACCGATTTATTTGTACAGTTGAGACAGAAATCAGTGACTGTAACCGACACAGGTAACAGATATATCAGAATTAGCAGAAATGTCAGAAAGTCAGAATCGCTGGGTTTTACAGATTTTCTTATTCTCTTATTCCCTTATTAGGTTATATCTGCTTGCGTATTGTGATTACTATAAATCAGTATTTGAGATATCTTATATTGTTTGGGAGCATATTCTATTTGCAGATGAGATATGGCAGATGATGTGGGCACTGTGAAGATTGATCAGTAGTCGGAATTATCAGTATTGCCAGCAATCGTTATTTTATGAGTTTTATTAACCTCACTAGATCTGTATAGGTTGTTTTTATCTCGAATCTGATTGATATTATTGTGGTTTGCATGTATGTTTGATACAGAATATTGTAAACAGTTGAGAGCTGCAACAGTTCAGAAATGTGATCAGAATGCTCAGAATTGTATTTCGATAATCAGAACAGAGTTTCGATTAGAGCAACCGATATGTGATTTGTGGTTGTATAAGATTGATTATCTTGTGATATCAGAATGTTTCAGAATTATATAACAAAATTGATATTTATAATCAGAGCCGAATACCAGGTAGGTATTTCTTCTTTACTTTATATTATTAACTGATTGTTTATATAGAATAGTTCGAATCTGAAAGCACAGATAGTGTCAGAAATGCACAGTAGTGAGTTCAGTTTCATTCAAGTGATTGTGAATGTATAATATTCGAACAGATAGTTATGATATAGACAGATTAAATCAGTTGTAGCAGAAATTGTACAGCAAGGTTGACAGAAAGGGTACTGAATTGTATGAATTGTCAATAGAAGAAGACAGAAAGATAGGAATCAGAAGATTTATTACAGAACTGTATAGTTTTAAATAGAGATGAGAGTACATTTCTATGGCTTTCGTAATGAAATTACCGCCATTTTCTTTAGATTATGATATGATATGATTATGATTGACAGATTACTAAATCTATATCTATCAGTTTGTACCAGATTACGTACAAACAGAACCAGATGGCATAGATCAATGTCAAAGAAATAGTCAGATTGACGAGAATGTAATGATATCAGATTGTGATTTCGATGGAGTTGTACTTGTGATAGAGTATATCATAAGCTCTCTTGTGCAGATTGTTTTACAGATTGACAGATAGTCAGAATGTAGTAGCCAAATATTAGAAGATTTTGTTACAGCTTTAGTGCTGGATATTAGCACTAGTTACGATGACAGATTGTTACTATCTGAGTTATAAGATGTTAGTATTTGTCAGGATACCCGAGGGGTACTGAGATAAGTACAGTGAGTACGATAGATTCTTTGAAACAGAATAATATCTCAGAGATATGACAATGAAAAGAGAGTTAGTTCAGAACAGAATAAAGACAGCTCAGATCAGACAGACTTATCAGACCAACGTCGGATGGTGACGATTGGTAGTTGAAGACAAAGACGGAGTATACCCTTGACCGGGATAAACAGATTTAATAACAGTAGATGATACTAATAGGTTGTTATGAACTGTGATTGGTTTATACGGATGTTGTATGACCAACATGGCAAGATTGATTTTGTCAGAGTTAATTTAAGAAATATTATGATAGGATACTTCATAAATTCTTGTTCCAGACTGGAATCGGAGAGTTGAGTTTGAGTTCGAGTTTAACTCTAGTATACATTTCTTCTCGTACAGCTGAATTGATTACTTAAGAGTTCGAGGACGAACTCAGATCTAAGAGGGGGAGAAATGTAATGCCCGAGAATTATAGAATTGTTAAACCAAGATTATTAATCTTCATTAACGGGAGACTCGGAAGATATGAGGATGCATGACATGCAATGAGGGAAGGAAAGACTTGAGAAACCAGGTGTGGCATGATCAGAAAACTAGAATTTAGAAGTTTGCACAACCGCACCCGCGGTGCTAGCACGACCGCCCCCGCGGTGCGTGTGCAGAAAATGTAGTGTAAAGCCGTAGCCACACCGCACCTGCGGTATTAGATGGAGCGCACCCGCGCTGATGACACCGCACCCGCGGTCTTGTAGGCAGCGCACCCGCGGTCTTTGCTTCGAACATTTTGGATATAGATCACCGCTTGAGCGCACCTGCGCTGATACTCTCACCGCACTCGCGGTCATGCGTGTTGCATGAAGAAATAAGCCACGTTTCCCAGCTTTTGCATGCAGTATATATAGACGAAGGACGCGTTGTTTACCTCAGAAAATTCAAAAAAAGGGGCGAGGCTTTGGAGAGAAATATCCTTACACCTTTTGTGATAAATCCGTGTATTAGAATTCGAAGCTGAACGCAGTAGCGTGTTCCTCTCGACTAGAGCTACACAAGGACGTAAGTTTTATTACGTTTTGCAGTGTTTTGAAAATATGATGTTGCTAGAATTGCATGGGATTCAGATATGGTGTTTCTACTACCGTAGACAATGTAGAATTGAAGACAGATTAAAGAACAGACTGTTTCTATAATTGTTATGATTTTCAGAAGATATTGATTTAGATTAAACACTAGATTTGTACTGTTCTTGCTTGAGGAATAGAGAGATGATTATTTTATGTGTTCTGGATAGATTATTCAGTATATATGTGAAGTCAGATCGAAGAAATCATACCGTATGCCTATGTTATGAATCTCAGCATATGTTGAGTTGCATTTGATAGATATTGATATGCTGGAATTAGAAGAATGATAATATGGTATTGATTACGAGTTCTGATAGGATATTTTTGATGTTGACATCGACGGATTTATCAAGACTATATTGTTGTACCATTGAAACATCAGTTGATTCAGATTGATTAGATTCAGAAATGATTTCGATTATATCGTGATATTGTTGATATGAATCAGATTGTATTTTGTTCAGATATTGATCAGATTTTGTACTGAGTTGAGTATTGATCAGAACAGATTGTGTTTTGAGTTACACATTGATACAGTGTATTTATATTGTCATGTCAGATCGGATATGGACAGACTGAACTTCGAGACTTCGTCTTCCTCAGACGGGGACGACAAAGGTATAATTCATGTGATATTCGGGAAGAAACAACTCAATTGAGATCACAATTGAGTTGCCCAATAAAATCACATACTTGTTCATTGTTTTATTTTGAGATGATTATGATATATCTTGACATGATTAGATTTGTTTATAGATCTGGTATGCAAATTATGTTAAGATGATTATGCTTTGTTTACAGATCATGTTACATCGCATTAAGATGATTATGCTTGTTTACATATTTTGTATTCATGCATTAAGATAGGACAGTCTGGAGATCAGGCAGACTTCTAGACGTTCGGCGATATCACAGCTTAGGGGAAGATCACCGCCCCTATTGTAGATGCGGATACAGATCAGGCCGAAGTCTAGGAATAAGACGTACTGTCACCCCGATTGGAGAGTAGGTGATAGATCGTCTTATTCACCCCGGGATCCCTAGAGTTATAGATCGAGTCAAGTCTAGACATGATTTGATTAGGACTTCATGCTTATATGGATGTGGCTCCTAGATCATGGGACCCATCGTTATTGCTTTCAGTTGTGCTAGCATGTTTTATGATTTAGATTGTTTATATGCATGTTTATCTGCTTTGAGCTGCATGCTTAATTTCATAGATTATGAAATATATTGTGTTTATACATGATAGCATGTTTTATGAATTAGTTTGTTTATATACATGCTTACCATGTTTTATACTGGGATTTATTATCACCGGAGTTATCCGGCTGTTGTCGTGTTTTGTATGTGTGCATGACAACAGGTGGGGCTGGATCAGGGTCGAGAAGATGACGAGAGAAGACGAGTTTAGCGTGGTGATTCCGGACTTACAGTAGATTGGATTTTACTACGAGAACTTTAGTAGTGAACCCTAGATTAGAAGGTGGTACATTATTGTATTTTAATACTGAATTTGTAATTTTATTTACAGACATGTATAGTATTTAGAGTCCATTACCTTTCGCAGTTATAATTTAAAAAGAAAAAATTTTTAGACCCTATTTTATCTTAATTGATAATTAAATCCCAAAAAGATGATTAAGAAGATGATTAGCGTCCGGGTCACCACACCGAGGCAGGATATGGGTTCCTAGTAGTGATTCTATCCGAGCAGACATCTTATCAGAGGCCCATACGTCCCCGTACTCCATTCACCCTTGGAGTACGAAGATGTACAAGGATCTACAGCTATTGTATTGGTGGCCTGGTATGAAGAAGGACATCAGACGATTTGTGTCCGAGTGTCTGACCTGTCAGTTAGTGAAGGCCGAGCATCAGAGACCAGCAGGGTTGCTCAAGCCTCTTCCTATTCCTGAGTGGAAGTGGGAGAACGTCACCATGGATTTTGTGACCGGTTTGCCGAGGTCAGCTAGAGGATCGAATGCCATATGGGTGATTGTAGACCGTCTTACCAAATCAGCGCACTTCTTGCCTATTAAGACGAAATTCACCATGAATCAGTATGCAGAGCTGTATATCCGAGAGATAGTCCAACTCCATGGCATTCCCGTTTCTATCGTATCCGACAGAGATCCCAGATTTACTTCCTCATTTTGGAAGAGTTTGCATTCGACTGTGGGTACGAAGTTGCTGTTTAGCACAGCCTTTCATCCGCAGACAGATGGGCAGTCGGAGCGAGTTATTCAGATTTTGGAGGATCTTCTCCGTGCTTGCGTCATTGATTTCTCAGGGAGTTGGGAGTCTCACTTGCCACTAGTTGAATTCACCTACAACAACAGCTTCCAGTCTTCCATTGGTATGGCTCCATTTGAAGCACTGTATGGTCGTAAGTGTAGATCTCCTGTTCATTGGGATGAAGTAGGAGAGAGAGCAGAGTTGGGTCCAGAGATTGTTCAGCAGGCAGCAGAGGTAGTAGTAAAGATCCGTGATAGGATGAGGACTGCTCAGAGCCGACAGAAGAGTTATGCCGATCAGCGGAGGAGAGACCTAGAGTTCGCAGTAGGCGACCATGTTTTTGTGAAGGTGGCACCTATTAAGGGTGTCAAGCGATTCGGGAAGAAAGGGAAGCTCAGTCCGAGATTCATTGGACCATTTGAGATCCTCGACAGAGTTGGGACGCTAGCTTATCGTGTTGCTCTTCCGTCGAATCTGGCCGGAGTACACAATGTGTTTCACGTCTCTATGCTGAGGAAGTATATGGAAAATCCCTCGCATGTTCTGAACTTCGAGCCGTTGCAGCTTACTCCAAACCTGTCTTATGAGGAGAGACCAGTGCAGATCTTAGACAGACATGAAAGGAAGCTTCGGAACAAATTGGTACAGCGAGTCAAAGTCAAATGGCTCAACCATTCAGAGGAGGAAGCTACATGGGAGTCTGAGCCAGAGATGAGAAGTCGGTATCCCGAATTATTTGGTGAGTTTTAATTTCGAGGACGGAATTTTTTTTAAGGGGGGAAGGATTGTAGAACCCGTAAATTGGACTGCGTATAAGCCATGCATAATTCCTAGTAATTTAATTGCATGAGTATTTAAATTCTTTTCTTTAAATTTATTTATTTTACGCAGTAGTAATTGTTATCTTTTCAGTATATAAGCGATGCCGGACTGGAGATGGAGTATTGAGATAAATTATTAAAGTCATGTTTAATTATTTTATGCATTCTATGCATAATTCATGCATGATAGGATTTGCTTCACGAAATTTTAAAAGTTCGTGCATTAGAATTTTAAGTTGCATTTCACGTTCGAGCGAGGATCAGAGACCGGAGAATTTTCAGAAAATTATTTTATTACATGATTTGTTTTTATAAATTAAGTTAAAGCAATTTTAGAGTATTTTTCAAAAATGAGAATTTTTGGGTATTTTAACCCGCAGGATTTTTATTTTTATCGGTACGCTAATTTTATCGAATCGGAGGACTTTTTTAAGGGTTCGACTAATATTTTCAAAATCTTTTCAACTTGAAATATTTTTCGGGAGCGTGTTTAGATTTAATGAGCCTATTTTAAGCTTATTGGGCTTAGATTTTTTTAAAAACTTTTAATTGATAAATTAAGGCCCATTAACATTGTGTTTATTATATAATTGAGCACCTAAAGTATTTTAACCTAAACCTAATTACTTGCTCAGCCGACACCCCCTCCCCCAGCTTATATCTCCCTCGATTTCAGAGCACACCAACAAAGAAGCCTCGGTTTTGGCTTGTCTTTGCAAAGGAAAAATCCATCCGAGTCCCTTGTCTCGTTCGTGCTATTCAAAACATCATGCATGCCATGTTTCGTTTTCTTTCTGCATCATTCACGCCGTTAATAAGCTGTATGTGTGTGTGTTCGGTTCAAATAAATTCAGATCTTGCATATACCACGTTTATGTCTTCGGGTAGCATGGTTTCATTTCATAACCTTTCACCACTCACGTTTTTCTATATATTGATGCAAGGGACTGCCGCTTTTGGTTGGTAAGGAGCTGTCTAGATCGTGTCTGATAGGGCTTAAGTACTAGTGAGCAGATCCGATCGAGTTATAGCGGGTGAGGGTTGTACGGGTTAGATCGAGTCGTGAGGGAGAGCCGGCCGTACATGGCTTGATCCCAGCCTTGAAGCTGACCCTCCTGGGTCCGTGGAAGGTCTGGTAGATGGCTGGAAGCGGTTGGTCTCGTCCTGCAAGAAAAATTGAGAGGCTTGGTTTGATAGAGGGTAGCCGCAGATTTTGGAGAGATTGCATCCTCTCGTTTGTGCGCACGTTCGAGCTGCATGGAGTTGGTTTCACGGTTTGGAGAGGACCAGTAGGAGGCTAGGGTGATTTGCGAGGGCTCGAGTCGTGGCTGGAACCATGGGTGTTGGGGCTAAGAGTAGAGCGTGACCGGTAGTGCAATAGTTTGCTCGGTTTTCTTTCTTTTCGCATTATTCGTACAGCAGCTTCTCGCATTGGTTTGGCATAGTTTAAGTGATCACTTACGGCTTTAAGAATGAGATATAAAGGAGGGATAGGTGTTGAGATTAGAGGGGACCGAATGGTTGGGAGATGGAAGCCATGTGTTGCAATGTAAAGATAGAAGATAGGACCGAGAGTTAGTACATTTCTGGAAATAATTAGCCGTGTGTTAAGGGGGCTGATGTCATGGTTTTAGGAGCATTTTAATATGTTTAAGCTATGATAAAAAGTTGGGAATGTTTTGGTTAAGTTTCGGTTCGATTCGGGTTAAACCGGGACCCAGGTCCAAGTTTTAAAACAAATAGACTAAGTTGGTTTTTGGGCTCGGATTTATGTCTAGGAATACTTTTAATAAAGTTTTGGGATATTTTAAGGAGTTCGGTAAGCTTCGGGTCATTTTTAGAGGTCCAGGGGTAAAATGGTAATTTTTGGGTTTCCAGGGGCAAAATGGTCATTTTGCACCCGGGGTGAGATTTTAGTCCTAGCAGCGCCCCGAGCACAAATCATAATATTTTTAAATGTTCATGCATCACGTTTACGATTTTTTCGCTATTATAGTAATTATGGCGCATGTTTAATTTAAAGGAATTAAGTGAAGAAGTGAAGAGCACTCCGTCTCCGCCGCGCCGCGTCATTATTTTGTTTGTTTTCAGTCAAAACAAACCAAGACATGTTTATATCTTCTTTTACTCTGCAATCAAGTCATATAGGTATTTTTTAAATATCGCAAGTACATGATTTTAATGCAAGAAAATCGAAGTTGTTCATATTTAATTATGTTATTTAATTATATTACGTGCATGAAAACAGAAAATGATTATTTTTTAGATTTATGCGATATGGTTTGTGGTTCATTCACTATGTGGGAGTGATATTATTTATACGGTCGCCAGTGACCGCTCAGTTCAGGTTGGTACCACTCGGTCGCCAGTGACCGATCAGTTCAGGATGGTACCATCGGGTCTTCAGTGACCGCCAGCAAAGTTCCAGACTCCCCGGTAGTCAGTTACCGATCAGTTCAGCTTAGTGCAGTGGACACAGGCGTAAAACATAATCTCAACAGAAAATTTTATCAGTTATTTCAGTACAGGGCTCCAAGGAGCAAATATTTTTACTGTGATTATCAGTTCAGTTATGCACGTATTATAATTGCTCAATACAGATTATTTCCAGTATGCCTCATGACATGATATTTTACCCCATGCATATTTTTACTCAGATTTTACTCGTTACCTGCGATATATGCATGCTGAGTCTTTAGGCTCACTAGACTTGATTGTTGTAGGTACTGATGAGGTCAGGGCCGAGGGCGGGGACCAGTGAGCCAGCTTGGGTCGGCAGTGGTGGCACCCGAGGACCTCAGTGCAGCAGTGTTATTTTATTCCGCAAACATTTTATCAGTCATTGAACATTTTTAAATTGTTATTGTTGGCAAATAATTATTTCCTTCCGCTGCTTTACTTTTAAACATCGAACTTGATTCATCAGTGATTTTATGAATGAGGCCAGTGAAGTTCTTTTAAAAAGAAAAATTTTTAATTTTCCGCAAATTTTCAAACAAGCAGTTTTAGGGCCTTTACAGTTCTGATTTATGTTTTATATTCCGCTGCATCTGTTCAGACATTGTAATTTTATGGTTTTACATTTCCGCTGTAAAACATTTATCCTTGAGTTGTAACAGACAACGATTATTATGAATAAAAGACTGGTTTCTGAAATTCTGTACTTCTGAGGCTGGTTGTTTTCGAATGAATATTTGAGAGCAACGCCGGTGTCAACCAACCCCCCGTCCCGGGGCGTGAAATTGAAGTGGTATCAAAGCAGAACCGGGTTTCATAATCTGGGGAGGAGGAACTAGAAATAATAAGTTCTTATAGACTTCTGAAAATAAGTCCTGAAAGTTACTGAAATAAGCTACTGAAATAAACTACTGAAAGGATAGACTAACTACGTACAGTTAGGAAAATCAGTAGGGAAGTAAATCAGAATACAGTAGCATATAAAAAAAATTAGATGGAAACCAGTAGCCGAAACCAGAACCAGTAGATGGAAACCAGTAGCCGAAACCAGAATCAGTAGATGGGAACCAGTAGATCTGAATGCAGAAGACTGAGTCGGTAGACTTGGAATGCAACAGACAATGCTGGAAAAGCAGCAGACTGATTGCATAAACATCAGAGTTGCAGTAGACAGTGTATTCCAGCAAGTGAATTTAGTAGACCTTGTTAATGGCACGGAAGTTGATGTGTTTTTCGCTCAAAATTCAAACGGTCATAACTTTTGATCCAGGAGGAATTTTTACTATTAAAAGTAGGCGTTGGAATGCTCTTGACGAGGATAACCCAACCTAGTACCACTTATCATTCTAGCACCACCGACGAACCCCAAAATCTATCGTTTAGATAGTGATATCATCATTTCCGTAAAAATTTCCAAAATTTTGAAACTTTGAGGAATTTTCATTTTCAAATGGCTTAGTAATTTTGCACCAAATTTGGTACCATTCATGTTCTTGATGTCAAGAATTTTTAGTAAATTTTTCACGTAATTCTGAGATCGAAAATTTTTGAGCTATTCTGCTGTTAATTGTATAGGCAGTACTGATTCTGTTCATTCCAGTATTTGTCTATAACTCGACCTATATTCTTGAGATCATTTCTGAACCTTTACCCTTATGTTTTTGGATGTAGGATATGGCAGACCAAAGTAGCTACATTAAGAGCTTATAGAGGAAGCTAGAAAAAATAAAAGGGAATAACTACTACCTAAAGTTGGACAAAGATGAGTTAGAGCGTCAAGCAGAACATTTGAGGTGTGATGTTCAACGTTATGCTCATTATCTGCATGAGGCAGAAGAGAGGAGTAGGAAGGCTCAAGAAGAGTTTGAAACCTCCCAAGAGACTGTGGTAGAATTCATCGAGTTAAGTGATACACTACTTGAGAAGATCCAAATACTCAAGGATCAGAATCACCAACTCGTGCACCAGCATAATCAGTATAGTGAACAGACTGATGCACATAGTCATGAGTTGCAGAGTACTGTTGAAGTTCTTAGCGACCAGAATGCAGTTCTGCATGGGCATATTGAATATCTAGAAGCAGTAATAGCAAACCATGAAGATGAACCTGAGGAGGATCCCGAAGAAGAAGAAGAAGTGGAAGAGGATCATATGGATTTAGATTTGGGAGAAGTGATAGATTAGAACACCAATAGTAGTAGTTTGTAATAACATTTGTCCCATTTGTATTTCTGTTTTCGTTTCGAAGTTCAGTTGTAATTGCACTTTCTTGGGAAATCAATAAAAGTTATTTTATCCATTGGTTTCATATTTAAGTTTCAAGCAGTTACTCAATCATTTTGTTTCTTTCTTGAGTCCATATTCTGCCATCAACCTTAGAATTTTCGTATTTGTAGGAAATGGACGGAAGACCAGTAAGGAGCAATCGCAACCCTCGTTACAATAACCGCAACAATAACCGCAATGATGAGGATGCTCAACAACAACAACAACCACCAGCAGTTGGCCTCAGTCAGGTGGACTTTATGGCTATAGCCACAATCGTGGCAACTACGCTACAAGAGTTAGTGAACCCTACTGTTAATCAACCACCGCCACCACCTCCAGCTCAGAACAACGGGACTAAGCAGCACTACGAGGCTCTCCGAAGAGCAAGAGTCTCTAACTTCGATGGAAGCACCGATCCAGAGGTCGGACAGAATTGGATGAAAGAGGTGGAAAATCATCTTCGACTATTTGAGGTTCCCCAAAGGATCAGAGTAGAAGTGATTACACCTTTTCTTGTGGATAAAGCTGCCAAATGGTGGGAAGGAGTCTCACCAGCTATGATAGAGGCGAGACCTATCACTTGGCAAAGGTTTTGAGAGGCATTCCTGAGGCAGTACTTTCCGACAGCAGTTCGAGTGCAAAAGCTGTTAGAATTTGAAAGCTTGGTTCAAGAACCACACATGACTGTGGTGGAGTATTCATCTAAGTTCCACTCATTGGGAACTTACTCCCCAACCATAATGGGAGACGAGGCCTTGAAGATGCATCGCTTCAAGAAGGGATTGAACAGCCGTATTCAATCTGCCCTTGCCGTTATCGAGCCCAACAATTTTGATGAATTGATGGGAGCCGCCATCAGGGTTGAGAATGACATTAAGAGGCGTGAAGGTGAGAATAAACTCAAACGTCCTCAGTCAAGCCAGTACCAATCGGGCCAACAATTCTAGAGGCCTAAGTTTTCAAGCAACCAGTTCACCAGTGCCCCAACTAACCGAACCGCTTCTTCTCAATCAAGCAAAGAAGGAGTCAAGTGCCAAACTTGCGGATTCACACACACTGGTGAATGTCGTAGGAATTCTGGAGCTTTTTTCCGTTGTGTAAAGATGGACCATCGCATTGCTCAATGTCCTATGCTAGATCCAAGGAATGGTCCAGCAGGTGGAACAACTCCAAATAAACCTAAGGAGAACGAGCCCAATGCTCGAGTCTATGCTATCACTCAAAAAGAGGCGGACAACTCAAATGATGTCGTAGCTGGTACCATTCTAATCCATAATATACCTGTTTATATGTTATTTGATTGTGGTGCTACGCATTCATTCATGTATAAGAGATTTGCCAAGAAGTTAGGAGCTAAGACTGATAACTTAGAAGAACCATATAGAGTAGCCACTCCTGCAAATCGAATTCTAGAAACTCGCACCCTATATCGGGATATTAGTGTTCTCATAGAAGATCAGAATTTCAAGACAAACCTGATTCAACTAAACATGGTGGAATTCAACGTAATTCTGGGAATGGATTGGTTAGCCAAGAATCATGCCTTAGTAGACTGTCATGGAAAGACGGTAACCATCCAAAACCCACACCAAGAGAAACTTTTATTTCATGGCAAAACCAAAGAACGAAAGACTCTTCTTTCTGCTTCTCAAACTTGGACAGCCATGAAAAGTGGAGAAGAAGTTTACCTAGCTATGTTAAGCGAGGTAAAGAAAGAAACCACACTGACACTAGAAGAGATTCCGATAGTACAAGAGTTTCCGGATGTCTTCCCTGAATAACTCCCTGGCGAACTTCCCGATCGCGAAGTGGAATTTGAGATTAATTTAGTGCCCAATGTTGCACCAATCTCAAAAGCACCATACCGAATGGCTCCAGCAGAGTTGAAAGAACTCAAAGAGCAACTTCAAGAGTTGTTGGACAAGAAGCAAATCCGACCAAGCGCGTCTCCGTGGGGAGCTCCTGTCCTATTTGTAAAGAAGAAGGACGGAAGTATGAGGATGTGTATCGATTACAGAGAGCTGAACAAGATCACAATCAAAAACAAGTATCCGCTTCCAAGGATAGATGACTTGTTTGACCAGCTCAAAGGAGCTTCTGTCTTTTCCAAGCTCGACTTAAGGTCAGGCTACCATCAACTCAAGGTCAAGACGGACGATATTCCGAAGACAGCCTTCAGAACAAGATATGGACATTATGAGTTCATGGTGATGCCGTTCGGATTAACCAACGCTCCAGCAGTATTCATGGATCTCATGAATAGAATGTTTAAACCATTTCTTGACAAGTTTGTTGTGGTATTCATCGACGACATTCTAGTATATTCGTCAAGTGAAGAAGACCACAAAGAACATCTTCGTTTCACCCTCCAGAAGCTGAGAGAAAAGGGCCAAGTTCAAGAAATGCGAATTCTGGCTAGAGAGCGTCGCATTCTTGGGACAAATAATATCAGCAGCAGGAGTCTCTGTGGACCCAAAGAAAGTAGAGGCAATCTCAGATTGGCCCAGACCAAAGAATGCGACCGAAATTCGAAGTTTCTTGGGACTAGAAGGCTATTACCGAAAATTTGTTGAAGGTTTCTCTTCAATAGCCATACCCCTCACCAAACTCACACAGAAGAACTCTAAATTTCAATGGAGTGAAAAATGTGAGCAAAGCTTCGAGACTTTGAAGAAGAAGCTTACATCCACACCAGTGTTAGTGTTACCTATGGAAGGTAAGGACTACACCGTATACAGTGATGCATCTAAAGAAGGTTTAGGATGTGTACTCATGCAAGAGGGAAGGGTGATTGCATACGCATCAAGGCAGTTAAAGCCGTATGAACAGAATTACCCAACGCATGATCTCGAACTAGCTGCAGTGGTGTTCGCACTAAAGATTTGGAGACACTATTTATATGGTGTTAAGTGTGAGATTTTCACCGATCATCAAAGCCTCAAGTACTTGTTCACTCAGAAAGAGTTAAACATGAGACAGAGACGATGGATTGAACTCTTGAAGGACTACGATTTGACGATAAGCTACCACCCAGGCAAAGCAAATAAGGTAGCCGATGCTTTGAGTAGGAAGGATATGAACAAAGTAATCCTAGCGTCACTTTCAGCACAACCATGCCTTCGAGAGGCCATCAAAATGAGTCAAGATAGAGACTCCGCTTTAGTGAAGCTGAAAGAGCAAGCTAAAGAAGCGAAATCACCAGAATTCGAGACGGATAACAAAGGAATATTGTGGATGAAAGGACGATTGTGCGTACCAGACATTGATGACCTTCGACAAGAAGTAATGTCTGAAGCACATAAGTCAAAATTTTCAGTTCATCCTGGCATTACCAAGATGTACAGAGACTTGAAGAAAAATTTCTGGTAGGAGTGGAATGAAGAGGGACATGGCAACGTTTGTTTCTAAATGTCACGTGTGCCAACAAGTCAAAGCAGAGCACCAGAGACCTGGTGGACTTCTTCAACCTCTAGAAATTCCAGAATGAAATGGGAACATATCTCCATGGACTTTGTTGTCGGGTTACCAAAGTCTAGACAAAGTCATGACGGCATCTGGGTAATTGTTGATAGACTCACAAAATATGCACATTTCTTACCTGTCCGCATGAATTATAATTTGGACAAGCTAGCCACATAGTACATGAATGAGATCGTACGATTGCATGGAGTTCCAGCTAGCATACTGTCAGACAGAGATCCGAGGTTTACATCCCTCTTTTGGAAGAGCTTTCAACAAGCTATGGGGACCAAAACTACTCTTCGCACGACCTATCATCCTCAGACCGATGGACCAAACAGAGAGGACCATACAAACTCTAGAAGATATGCTGAGAGCATGTGTCTTGGACTTCAGTTGTAATTGGAGCGAACATCTGCCCTTAATCGAGTTCGCATACAATAATAGTTACCACAGCAGCATTGGAATGGCACCATACGAAGCTTTGTATGGACGAAAATGTCGATCACCACTATATTGGGATGAAGTCGGGGAAAAAGCTATCGTGGGACCCGAACTGATCCAAGAAACAGTGGATAAAGTTGCTTTGATCAAAGAAAGATTAAAGCTGCACAAGATCGACAGAAAAGTTGGGCTGACTTGAAGAGAAGACCCGTGGAATTCGAAATTGGAGAGAAGGCATATGTGAAAGTGTCACCCATGAAGGGTGTAATCCGATTCAATACGATGGGTAAACTAAATCCCAGATATGTCGGACCATTTGAAATTCTTGAGAAAGTGGGAACACTTGCTTATAGATTAGCACTCCCACCCGACATGTCAAGAATTCACAATGTATTCCATGTCTCGCAGCTGAGGAGCTATATTTCTGATCCAAGTCATGTTCTGGAAGCTGGACCACTTTTGGTTGAGAGCAACCTAAATGAAGAACTGAAGTATGAATAAATCCCGATTCGAATTGTGGATAACAAAGACCAAGTACTGAGGAGACGAACTATTCCATATGTCAAAGTACAATGGTCCAACCACATCGAAAGAGAAGCTACTTGGGAGTTGGAAGAAAAGATGCGAGATCAATACCCTTATCTCTTTGAGGAGCATGTGCAACCAAGTTTCGAGGACGAAACTTCTCATAAGGAGGGAAGGATGTGAGAACTCGAATTTTCAGCAGCTAGCAATTTCAGTAGCAAATGAAAATTCCAGCAGAATGCTAACAATTCCAGCATCAAGCTAATATTTCAGAAGTTGATATTTTCCAGCAGACATGTATTTTCCAGTAGACAGAATCCAGTAGCAGAAGAGCGAGAAAGCAGCAGCAGCAGAAGAGCGAAGAAGCAGCAGACAGTTACTGATTCAGCTTAGACTTGTAACTGAAGCATTAACATGGAATAAAGGCTGTTAATGGCAGATTATGGCCATTTATTTGGGAGGCTAACAGTCAGATTTTTGGCCTATAAATAGCACACTCAACTTCTGAATTGGTGTTACACAAATCTTGAAATTATAAATTGAAATTAGAGCTAAGAGAGTGCATTTTCGAAGCTGTAAAATCCAGTAAGCGAGGCAAGCAGATTTCCAGACTTCAACCGAAAAACTCTAGCAAATTACAGTAAGTGGGCTTATATATAAATATCTTGAAATCTGTTTGATAATTTTGTTTTAAAGATCAGTTTATGTATGTTGATTTCTGATATATGGTTTTGAAGCACTGAAACTCCCTAGTGAACTAATGGTAGGAATATATATTCTGAACTATTTCTGAATTCTGAATTCTGATTCTGGCCTCACCTCTTAAAGGAGAGAACATATAGGGGACTGATATCAGTTTAGTCATGAAATTCAGCTAACGTGCTCAGTGCTTACTAATTCTGATTTCTGTT
The DNA here is from genome assembly GCF_022965805.1 of Primulina eburnea. Taxonomy (NCBI): domain Eukaryota; kingdom Viridiplantae; phylum Streptophyta; class Magnoliopsida; order Lamiales; family Gesneriaceae; genus Primulina; species Primulina eburnea. The sequence continues at coordinate 8,567,255 of NC_133110.1, read as the reverse complement.
CTGAAACCTGCAAATTCTGAATTCTGATTTCTGTTATGAAATACGAGTTTCTGTATATTATTGTATTAATGTTTCTGTATTAAAATGATTTTCGAAAACTGGGAGTTAATCCCGCCCTGCTTACTGAGTGACAATCATATCACTCACCCACCAAACCCATCCCAGATAAGAACGAGGAAGAGTTGATAGAAGAAGAGGAGCAACGTCAGTTTTGGGGCTGGTGATGAAGATCGTTGTTCTTAGTTCTGATTTATGTTTTATATTCCGCTGCATCTGTCCAGACATTGTAATTTTATGTTTTTACATTTCCGCTGTAAAACATTTATCCTTGAGTTGTAACAGACAACGATTATTATGAATAAAAGACTGGTTTCTGAAATTCTGTACTTCTGAGGCTGGTTGTTTTCGAATGAATATTTGAGAGCAACGCCGGTGTCAACCAACCTCCCGTCCCGGGGCGTGACACATGTGGGCCAAGAATTGATGCATGTCCCGATATGCTCGGGCACTGGTCATGATGTGAGAATACAAAGGTCCCTGATCCATTATACTATTCTTCTTATACCGTCTGGGCTAAGCTGGGAGCCCGGGTTTGCTTGAGTATGTATTGGTCTAATCAGTTTCCGGCCTAGTTGCTGCATATTCAGGATGGCTTATATAAAAGCACTTTCTTCGTCCGGGTTAGTTCTCACCTTGGCCTCCCTCGGCAGTATGTCCTACTTTGCCCCAATACAAGTGTAACCTGGGCTCTTTCCATATGGATGAAGGTTGAAAGATGAAGATAATTCAATGGAGATTAAATAGATCATGCTAGAATTATAGAGATTCTGTAAATAGACAATTTTAGTTAGAAGACTTGACCTAGGCTGGTTCGCTGGAGGAGGAGTCAAAATCCTCTTGGTGATTTATATTCCCAGCATTATTTGTTCAAAAAGCTGCCACAATTCAATTCAGTCAAACCATAAAAGCCCTACAGCCCGCCGTATAGAACTAGTCCTTAAAGGCTATTGCAGTCAAAATCACAGTACTCTCCCCCACAAACATCAATTGCAATCTGCAACTAATTTTTGACTACTTCTTACATATTTCTAGATATTGAATGCCCATTAATTCTCCAGAGACATAAATGAAAACTTTTTTTTGTCTCTTCCCAAAGTTCAAATGATCGATTTAATCATTCGGCTTGTGACATGTGATATCGATTAAGGAAATGCATGATATAAAGACGATAAATAAATATATATGGCTAACATAATGATTTATAACTCTAATCATTCGTAAAATTCAAGCTAGACTTAGATGAAACAAAGATTTTTAATCAACTAATGGACTATCCTTCACGCCAAATGGTCAAGGATATGAACTTCAAAACATGCAGGAGGAAGGTAATCGTCCATCCATATTTCATTTTATCTCTGCATAAACATAGGTATACGTTGTATGAATTTTGTGTTCAACTTATGTAATTAGGCACCATTAATTTGGTAAAAAGCACAAGTCATTTAATAATTACACATCTTTATTTCATAAAACGTTTGGAGGATAGCATTCTACGTACGTACAAATAATTAGAGTCATATATTATTATGTTATTCAGATATAAATGATCATTCAATGATTATACATCTTTATTTCATAAAACGTTAGAACACATTCTACATACAAATTATTAGAGTCATACATTATCATGTTATTCATATATAAGTCATTAATGATTACACATCTTTATATCATAAAACGTTTGGATCACGTTCTATGTACAAATGATTAAAGTCATACATTATTGTCTTAACCGATTTATCGTCATTATATTACATGTTATTTGTTATCTCATCTCACGAACCAAACGTGTTATGCTATATGGGATATGTTTCCCTCGGCAGATGTTCCATAATTACCCTAACCATTTGTTTGGGTGTGAAAATAATATCTCAAACAAATCATGATTTTAGGTCCAGGAATCCATGTGGTCAAATTAATAGGTAATGGATTTTTATAATATATATATATATATATATATATATATATATATATATATATATATATATATATATATATCCAAATTAATTTTATATATCCTCCTTAGATTTTGATACAACCATGGGATCTGCCACGTTTATTAGTCTCTGGCTTTGACCAAATTGAAAAATGAAGAATCATCTTTACCGGTGCGATGTACAATTAATGTGCATTTATAGATATTGTCTCTTCTCTTTTTCTTTCTTTTTTCCCCTTTTTTTCTGAGCTTAGGATTTATTTCCCCAGTATTTTCTTTAATTTGTCCTGGTAAAACACAACAATTTAACTGTGTATTTCTGGAAAGAGTAGGTCTCTTGTGAGACGGTCTCACAAATCTTTATATGTGAGACAGATTAACACTATCGATATTCACAATAAAAAGTAATACTCTTATCATAAAAAGTAATACTTTTTCATAGATGACCCAAATAAAAAACTCGTATCACAAAATACGGCCCGTGAAACCGTCTCACACAAGTTTTTGTCTTCTTCAAATTTTATCCTTGTTCTTCCGTTAAACTTGAAAAACATTACCTAGTGACAATTTATGTTTTTTTTAAAAAAATAAAAAAGAAAAAAACATAGTGGAGACATCCCGTGATCTATAAATTTCGAGGAATATGTTATAATTTGTGGATATGTCTGAGAACCACAAAATGAAATAACACCAGTCGCTATTGACATTCACATAATCTTTTCCTAATTACTAAGGTGGCTAATCGTTTTTGGTTATATTCAATATCGATAATCATTAACCAAACAAAAATTAATCTTAATTGTTAATTTATTAGAAAGATAATTTCCTTGTGTGAGTAAAGAATACGTAAATTTTCAATTAGAAACTGCAAATAATCAAATACCTTGTAGGCAAAAACTTGTGTGAGACGGTCTCACGGATCGTATTTGTGAGACAAATCTTTTATTTGGGTCATCCATGAAAAAGTATTACTTTTTATGCTAAGAATATTACTTTTTATTGTGAATATGAGTATGATTGACCCGTCTCACATATTAAGATCCGTGAGACAGTCTCACATGAAACTCACTCAAAATTGTATTCATGCAAAAAAAAAAAAAATTGTGTGGATAATATAAATTAATTAAGAAGAAAAAGAAAATTTATGAAAGCCCATAAATACTCTTTAATATCGACTTCTGATCATTATTTTTCTCTCCTGCAAATAAAAAATTGAATCAGTATATTGTTTTTGCTTTCAATTCTGCCAAGTAAAGCCAGCCAAACATGAAGGAAGAAGCATATATATATATATATATATATATATATATATATATATATATATATATATATATATATATATACATATATATATATATATATATATATATATATATATATATATAGAAAGAAGTTCGGTTCTCCTCAAACAAGATTTTGAAATGGACTCTTGCTCTTGTTTGAGTCCAGTGTAACGACAGAAATCTAGACAACAAAAAGGCATTAGATCATCAGCATCAGCAAGAAGAAGCTATGAAACTCAGGATGGATAGCGCCATAATCAATGGTAAAAAAACGATGGCGGCGCTATCCCTCCTGAGCTTTACAGATCCTCCATCCTATATATATACAAGTTATAAGTGCGAGTTCAAATACGATCATATAGATCGTCAATCCGAATCCTAATGTATATAAGATCAAGGGATGAAAACATATATATATAAGAGCTTGTGTTGTTTTTCTGTGGTGGGATGAGAAAAGAGAAGGCAAAAGTGTGTATTTATAGAAGGAGAAGAAGGGATGGGGAAGGGCCATATAAAATATGAAATGGGATTTCGGGGAGATGGTTGCAATTTGATGTATTGACATTTGTTGGAACAACTATTTATGTTTTAGTACTTTTTTTTTCTTTTTTTGTGATTAATTATTGTTCATTCCAACAGAATTTTATTTTAAAAATTAATTTTCTGGGCTGCCGACGACAGATATTAATTACAATAATAATATAATAATCTGAATAAAAATTCATGAAATTCCTGATTTTGTTGTATTTAATATGAGTTATTTTACGTGTAAGACTCACATGCCTAGCAGATTAAAGAACTTTTAGTCCACTACTACCTATGGTCTATCGGAAAGATTGCTTTTTACAGATTCATTTTATATAATCAAATTCATTTATATATATATATATATATATATATATATATATATATATATATATATATATATATATATATATATATATAGTTTGGTTAAAATCGAAATAACCGACCGAACCGAAAAATTCGGTTTAAATGATTCGGCTTTATCGGTTTTTCGGCATATTACGATTTCAAAATTAAAGAAATTCAGTTTTTCGGTTCGGTTTACGGTTTTGATCTCGAAATAACCGAAATAACCGAACCGACCATATTATATTTAACTATAGGGCTTTTTGTATAATGGGCTAATAAATGGACCTTAGTCGTGTGACAAGTCCAATATTGACAATTAGAAGTTCAAATTGTTATAAGCTTATAGTATTGAGATTTGAGATGCAAAATCTATGTACATTTTGGAGTCTGAGAATTAGAAATTAATGACTGTGTTTTTACTGAATAGCTACTGTTTGAAATTGTATTTCAAATTGTTATTGAAACTTAGATTGTTAAGTAATAAGTATATTATAATCATATATATTCTACTCATCTACTATCATTGTTTCTTTTATAGGTTTTGCATCAATTAAGCATTAAGTGATGTATAATTTTATTTCTTAACAAAATATTATAAAACCGTATATAATCGACCATATAACCGAACCGTATTACAAAAAAACCGGGCCAAACCGCAATAAAATGGTTTGATTTTGGACCAAATATATTCAAAACCGAAAACCGAACCATTATAAAGAAAAATTGAACCGAACCGACCGACGCCCACCCCTACGCCTGACTTTGAGAGAAGAATTCCTTCAAAAATATCCAATTTTTTACTTCATAGTTATCTTCTCATATAATTTTGATAAAAAGATAATATTTGATCATATACTTTGATATTAAATCTAATATTATATGTTTGATTCATATAATATTATGAATCCAACTATTCAGTAGGAAATCAACACAACAACAAATTAATCATTCAAGTGGTAAAGCTTTCATAATTACGAAAAGTTTTTCTCGAAAAGCCATCATAAAATTTATTACCAAATGTTGTCAACATTTTATAATAGTTGAACAAGAAAGTTTTGTTGAATTTACAAGTACTATTCAACCTGGTTTTCATAATATTTTTAGGTACACACTTAAGAAATATTGATTTTATATTTTTAAAGAATATAAAGAAACATTAAAATCGCATCTTTCAAATATTTCTTGTAGAGTTAGTTTGACAACTGATATTTAGACTAATTTGAAATATGAATCTTATCTTGTTGTTACATGTCATTGGATTGATGAAACTTGGATTATGCAAAAAAGAATTTTAGCGCTACACTACAACAAAAACGGCTTTCCGCAGCGCGCATATAAGCTTTCCGCAGCGCGCATTGCACGCTGCAAAGTTCCAAGCCGTTAAAAGTTCAGGATTATCCGCGGCGTGCATTGCTCGCTGTTGATACTATTATCAACGGCGTGCATATGTACGCTGTTAATACAACTTTCCGCAACGTGCATGTGTAAGCCATTAATAGTCATAAAAAAACAAAATTCTAGCGACGGTTTTCGTAAACCCGTCGCAAATCAGCGACGGTTCCGAAATTAAACACCGTCGCTACTATAGCGACGGTCTTAAAATAATGTGACGGTTAAAACTTTCGCGACAGTTCCAAAAGCCGTCGCTAAATTTTGCGTAAATTTAAAAAAAAAATTACTTTTATAATTTATTATATTTTAATAAAAAATTCAATTAAAAAATTAACCAAAAATTGAAATAAAAACAAATATCTAAGTCGAAATTAAAATCATATAACAAGAGAAAAATTTTAAGTGTTAAGTGATGTGGAAGACAATGGAACGGAGATCGGGTTTAAATAGATAATTTGCGCTTTGTTGCGACGGTTTGTATGTAAATTGTCGCCGATGTGTGTCTATTAGCGACGGTTATCTATTAACCGTCGCCGATTGACATCGGCGACGGTTGTAGTTAGCTGTCGCTAAATGTGGCCTGGAAGCAATTCATTTTCCACTGCATCGGCGACGGTTTGCGATAACCGTCGCTAAACGTGCAATTTTTCCGCAGCATCGGCGACGGTTTTAGATAACCGTCGCTAAATGTGGCCTTAAATCGAAATTCGAACTCATTTTTGGCAGCGTGCTAATAATATGCACGCCGTAAATAATACTATTAACGTCGTGCGATTAATGTACACCGTTAATGTCTGAATACGATTTATTTTTAACAGCACACATAAACTTGCACGTCGTTAATAATATTATTAACGGCGTGCGTTTATTGTGTGCTGTCGTTTATATAATTTATTAACAGCACACAAAAAGGCATGCTGCAAATATCACTATCCGCAGCGTGCGTTTAATGCACGCCGTCCATAGTAATAACCGCAGCGTGCTTTTAATGCACGCTGTTAATAGTATCAAGTTACTATCCGCAGCGGGCTTTATATGCACGCCGCCGATAGTACTATCCGCAGCGTTCGTTTAATGCACGCTGTTAATAGTATCAAGTGCAACACTATTAACGGCGCACAGGTGGGTGCACGCCGTGAAAAATAGTATTCGCAGCGTGCTTTTAATACACGCTGTTGATGACGTGCTGCGGAAAGTCGTTTTTCTTGTAGTGCTAGATCATTTATAATCGTCACACAACACATACATTATAGCTATATATGTTTTAAATGTTGTTAAGATTTATAGCATACAAAATAAAATAATATCGATCTCATTTGATAATGCGAGTACCAATACTCTTGCGATTAAATATATTAAAAATTCACTAAAACCAATTTTAGATGGTAATTTGCTTCATGTTTAATGTGCATGTCGTATTATCAACCTATGTATTAAATAAGCATGTGATAAGTATATGTCCATTGTAATAGAAAAATTCAAAGCATGTGAAAAATTATTACGTGAAAGAATACATGGACATGATTGGAAAACACTAGTCGAATCAAACGGAATTAAATTTAAAAAAATTTCTCTTCATGTGTGAAGGGAAATATATTTTCTTTATTTAATTGATATAATTTCTTATCTTAAATAATTTACCTAATATTGTCTTTTCTTGTTGATTTGATTGAGTATAATATTTAATTGTGGTTTTGCTTTTCTAGATAATTATGTTAAGATTTTATTGTGATATAATATCATGTGGAATATTTTGTTTTGCTTTTCTAGATATTATCTTTGTGATAAATATCTTCTAGATATAATATTTATGATAGTGATTTACATGATATGGTATTATTGATTTGTTTCTAATAGAATTCTTGTTTACCATATCTTATAGATTTCTTTATGGAAGATAAACTTGAGGAGAGATGAAAGCTATAAATAAGAGGTGATCAACGTGAGGTGATGAGAGAGAATTGAGAGAGACGAATAGAAATTCAGAGAGTTTCAGTGGAGGAGTTTTAGTGGAGGATATTTAGTGGTGGAGTTTTTCGTGGAGAGAGTTTTTCGTGAAGGTGTTTTTCGTGGGAAAGTTTTCGTGGTGGTCTCTCTTCCTCGGTCAAATATTCACTCACATGTGCACGTTCAGAATTTCAGAGAAAAATTTATTCAAGAGACGTTGTTGTTTTAAAGAGTGCTGGTTTACGTGTTGCCCTGAATGTTGTCAACATCTACAGACAACATCCGTAACGATGTTGGCTGAAGATCGTGTTTAGCTGCTCGTGTTTTTAGGGATCTCGTTTTTGCTTTCTTATTCATGTTTTAATATTGTTGGTTGTTTTTAGAAAGCTTTATTTTCTCAAAGTGTTGAGGAAATTGATTTTTGTAAAAATCACTAGTGATAGGTTTTTGTGAACGGTTAAGTTTTCTAGTGATTAATTTTTTACATAAAGCACCGCACAAGTATTTATACTTGTGCATATTTAATCTTGTCCATCTATTTCTTTAAAGTCAATTTGTGCTATAAAAGTTAATTTTCCGCTGCGTGTAGATGTTGTCCGAGATGTTGTAACATCTGGCACAACATCTAATTCTGATATAACACAAATTCAATATTTTCACATCTTATTCTGATATTTTCATTATTTCGATCATCTGTCGGAAAAAATAATCCTAACAATGTGAAACTAGATGAAATTATTTATATCACTTGTTTCATAATTTATTACGTTTTCAAGATTTAATACTTCATATTACAACAATATTGCGGTAGACTTTTTAATGCTTACTGAAGATGATTGAAATATTTTGAGTAAATGTGTTTTTTTGTTAGAAATTATTAAAGAAGCAACCGAGAAATTTTCTGGCATTAACTACCCTACTTTAACCATGTTTCTATATTTGTATTTCAATATGTTTTTATAAATTTATTGAATATCGTGATGATTCCGTTAGGCGTGATTTTTCTTAAATATGGAAAACAAATTTTTAAAATATTAGGAGAATATTTCAATTGTGCATGGTTTAGCAACATTACTTGATCCTAGTCAAAATCAAGGAAGAGTAGACATGATTTTTGAATATTATGCAAAAAATTTCGAAAAAATGTTGACGATCAAAAGAAGTCAATCATGCATTCTCTCCAAAGATTGTTTGATTTGTATGCTAGTGAACAATGTGAACTGAGTGTGCAGTCGAAGGAGAGGCCGGCAGGTCAAAGCAAAAGTGGAGCACTCAAATTCTTTCAAAGTTTGAAACGACAAAAGTTCAAAGAAAAATCAGTGTTAAAAACAAATTATAATGATATCCAAATTTATTTTAGCCAATATATCGATACTGCAAAAAATTTCGATGTTTTTTATTGATGGAAAGTAAATTCTCAACTTTATCTAGTGTTAGCGGCAATTGCAAGAGATGTCCTACCCGTTCAAAATTCAAGTGTTGCTTCAGAATTAGCATTTTCAATATGTGGAAGAACCATTGATAAACAAAGAACTAATTTAAAGCCATAAACGCTTTACATGTTAACATGCCTTCTAGGCATGCTTATCGGGCCGGTTCGACCCGGAACCGACCCGGAACCGGTCCGATAAGCCCGGAACCGGATCCGGTATGTGAGAACCGGACCCGAAACCTTGTACAAACCATTAATTTGTGGGTTGAACTGGTTCGGCATATTCTGAACCGGTTCAACCGGTTCCGGGTCCGGTTCCGGACCGTATCCGGAACCGACCCGGAATCGGATCCGAAACCGGACCCGAAACCCGAATTTCGAATTTTTTTTTAAAAAAAATTAGAATTTGGGCCAACGGTTGCAAATGCAACCGTTGGCCCAAATGATGGCCAAAGGCTGCATGCAGCCGTTGGGCTGTAAATGCAGCAGTCCAACGGCTGCAAATGCAGCCTTGCAGCAGTCCAACGGCTGCATTTGCAGCCGTTGGACACTGCAGATTTCAGTAGCAACGACTACTGAAATCTGCAGTTTTTATTTCTCAATTTGGCCCCCAAAATTGCAAATAATTTTTTTTAACCCCCAAAAATCACCTATAAATACAAGTCATTTTTCTCATTTCATATATCAATTTTCTCTCAACTTTCATTTCCCTACAAGCAATATATTTCGTAATTTACTCATATAAATATTTCGAATTTCAATGACATCATCTTCAAACCGTCGTGGTGGTCGTGGCGAATACGCTCCCGACTTTGGTGAACATTATGGCTACATCCCCGACTATGATGAAGTCGAACCTGGCCACGAGGATGAAGAACCCATGGAACTCCCCACCAAAGATGTAGGGACGTCATCGTCTACTCGAGCAAGCAACACAATTTCTACGAGCACGACGACGGCCCGTGCAAAGCGAAGCAAAGTTTGGGATCACTTTGATATTGAACAACAAGGTACAAATAACTCTTTCGCCGTTTGTAAAATTTGCAAAACGAGGTATTCTTACAAAACAGGTGGTGGTTCCGGTAGAACCGGCACTTTGAAAAAACATTTAGTTAAAATACATAAACTTGACCCCGATACGCTACAACCATTAGGTAGGGAATTAACACAACAACAAATTAATCCTTCAAGTGGTAAAACTTTCACAATTACAAAAGAAATTTCTAGGAAAGCTATCGTAAAGTTTGTTACCAAATGTTGTCAACCTTTTATAATAGCTGAACAAGAAGGTTTTGTTGAATTTACTAGTACTATTCAACCTGGTTTTCACAATATTTCTAGGCACACACTAAACAAATATTGTTTTGATATTTATAAAGAATATAAAGAAACACTAAAATCGCATCTTTCAAATATTTCTTGTAGAGTTAGTTTGACTACTGATATTTGGACTAATTTAAAATATGAATCATATCTTGTTGTTACCTGTCATTGGATTGACGAAAGTTGGAGTATGCAAAAAAGAATTTTAGCGCTTTAGAATCGTCTCACAATGCATACACTATAGCTAGATATGTTTTAAATGTTGTTAAAATTTATGGCATACAAAATAAAATAATGTCGATAACGTTAGATAATGCGAGTGCCAATACTCTTGCAATTAAATATCTTAAAGATTCACTAAAACCAATTTTAGAAGGTAATTTGCTTCATGTTAGATGTGTGTGTCATATTATCAACTTATGTGTTAAATGTGTATGTGATGAGCAAATGTCCACTGTAATAGAAAAGTTCAAATTATGTGGGAAATTATTACGTGAAAGAAGATATGGACGTGACTGGAAAACACTAGTCGAATCAACTGGAATTAAATTTAAAAAATTTCCTCTTCCAATTGATACTAGATGGAATTCTTTATATCACTTGCTTCATACTTTATTACGTTTTCAAGATTTAGTTACTCCATATTATAATAATATCGCGGTAGAAAGTTTGATGCTAAATGACGATGATTGGATTATTTTGAGTAAATGTGTTTCTTTGTTAGAAATTTTTAAAGAAGCAACCGAAAAATTTTCTGGCATTGACTACCCTACTTCAACGATGTTTCTACCTTTGCTTTTCAATATGTTTTATAAATTTATTGAATATCGTAATGATTCTGTAATGCGTGATTTTGTTACAAATATAGAAAATAAATTTAAAAAATATTGGGAAACTATACCAATTTTGCATGGTTTAGCAGCATTACTTGATCCTACTCAAAATCAAGGAGGATTAGACATTTTTTTTTGAATATTATGCTAAATTTATTGGGAAGAATGTTGACGATCAAAAGAAGTCAATCACGTATTCTCTCCAAGAATTGTTTGATTTGTATGCTAGTGAACAATGTGATGAACCGAGCGCGCAGCCGGAGGAGATGCCGACATATAAAAGCAAAAGTGGAGCACTTAACTTCTTTCAAAGTTTGAAACGACAAAAATTCAAAGGAAAATCGGTGACAACAACTAATTACAATGAGATCCAAATTTATCTAAGCCAATATATTGAAACTACGGAGAATTTCGATGTTCTTGATTGGTGGAAAGTAAATTCTAAACTTTATCCAGTGTTAGCTGCAATCGCAAGAGATGTCCTACCAATTCAAAGTTCAAGTGTTGCTTCCGAATCAGCATTTTCAGTATGTGGAAGGATCATTGGTGATCAAAGAACTAATTTAAAGCCAGAAACACTTTCCATGCTAACATGCCTACAAGATTGGTTTGCTGCAGAAAAAAGAATAGGACATCTGGCGCGATCGACGAATTTCAAAGCTCAAGCTCCGACGAAGATCCAGAATATTCAAAATATATTTTAATAAATCGTGATGAATTTTAGATGTCAAATTGTACAAATAAATGTTTAAGTTATTTTGTTAAATTTTTTTTTAATGTAATGCACATTTATTTGCATCTTAATATTAAATAAAAAATTGTCCCTTAATATTTTTTATTTTAATTATATAATAAATATAATAAAATAGAGTTAGAGTTCGGAACCGGTTCGCCCCGAACCGGAACCGGTTTATTAGAGGCCGAACCGGTCTAGGTTCGGATTGGTTCCAAGTATTTCAACTTGGAACCGGAACCGGTTCGGAACCGGTTTCTTATCGGTTCAGACCGGTTCCGAACTCACCGGACCGAGAACCGGTCGAAACCGGTCCGGTGGAACAGATAAGCATGCCTAATGCCTTCAATATTGTTTTCAGCCAAAAAAGAATAGGGCCGCTAGAACAATCGATGAATTTCAAAGATCAAATTCCGACGAAGATCGAGACTATTCAAAATATATTTTAATAAATCGTGATGAATTTTAGATGTTTAATGGTAAAAGCAATGTTTAAATTATTTTATTTTTATGATTAGTCGGTATTGTTTCAATTCAAAATATTAAATAAAAAAAAATTCATTAATAAAAGTAATTTTATATTCAAAATAATAATATTCGATCCGGACTAGAACCGGTCTAAAAATCACTGAACCGGTCCAAGATTCGGATTGGTTACTTGGACCGGGTTGGAACCGGTATCGGAACCGACTCCACCCAATTTGGAACAGGTCCGGAACTGACAAACCGATAAACATGCCTAGACCAGGTCTTATGAACTCAAAATAAATTACAAAATCTCTGTCAACCATATAGTCCTCACTATAGATTCGATGTCCATTATTGATTTAAATATATCATGTCCGCCCACGTAAAAAAAAATTAAAATAACGATATTAATAATGCTCAATTATAAATTAGATGAAATTAAACCAGTATTCCGAAATTAAACCAATATGAGTTTGGGCCACTTTTATCAGTTTTTGAGCTTCTATTTCACACATGTACTCTTTTTTTAAAGGGAAAAAAATTTAACAAATGGGAGAGCTTTTATCTTTAGCAAACAAAAAATACATCACGATTGTGAAACAAATGGAAGAAGGACCATCGACAGACGACATGCAGTACTATCATGTGAGAAAGACTCATGTCGAAATATGATTTTATTCAATAATCATATGAGAATATCCGTATTAATTTTTGTTATTGATATCAGAACATTGTGTTAGTTGATGGTCTAACAAAATCATGGGGCCGTGACTCCCGCGTTTCTTTTCTGAAATAACGGAGATTAAGGATGAACTCGAACCATGTTCCTTTTATTAATTTTTCCTCGAATGTGAACGAACTGATAATTTCTTTTGATAATGAACTCAGAAGAAGAATAATCATCAAAAAAATATGTAAATAACATACAGTTTCCCATTTAAACTTTTGACCGGATTCATGGCATAATGAATAGGGCAAAAACTTGTGTGAGACGGTCTCACAGGTCGTATTTGTGAGACGAATCTCTTATTTGGGTCATCCAAATAGTATTACTTTTTATTGTGAATATGGGTAGAATTGACTCGTCTCACAGATTAAGATCCGTGAGACGATCTCACATGAGACTCACTTTAATGAATAGATGGTCTCGCGGAGGTGTCGAATGCAAGAAAGCTTTAATTGGAATATACACGCATAATTCTTTTGTTTCAAAGACAAATCCCTGAATTATTATTAGATGTATATTTAGATATGTTGTACGTAGTTATGAACACGATCGGTCCTTTAATTTTTTCTTTCAAGAAAAATGAAGACTCGGTGTTGTTAGTATAATTAGGAATATCAGTTTTCTGTCATGCATAATGTGATCCACATGGAGAGTTCTATGTGTTTTAACACAAAATGAAATTCGTCAAATTAAAATTAAGAATGAGATTTTATATTATTTTGAATATTGTGCTCATTTGAATTAATATATAGATTTTATTAGATCGAACATAATCAAATTTTCGACACTTGAAAATTTTCGTCTAATTTGAATGTTAAATATTAAGGTTGGCTTTGTGTCAAATCCAATATTTGCTTTTATCTTGTAGATATGACGAGAATTAAACACACTATTAGCATCCTTATGACCTCTTGAACAAATAATAAAGTTACAATTTTTTAAACATTACAAAATAGATCAAACGAAAAACCTACTCCAATGTATTAAAATTTGAGATATCAAATGTTTAATGCTTATGCATTTGGGTCGTTATTTTTAGTATGATAAAATAGTTCGACTACAAAGAGATTCTATATAAGGATGTTGGAAGAGCATAATTGATGATATACTTAACCAAAGGAGATCAATTATCAGTTTTGACGTGTTGAAGTCATTATTGATTAAGAGATGGAGGAAAGAGATTGAACTCGAGATAAAGATTACATTATATTAAAGAGAAATTCTTGTATTCGTCATTTGAAGTTCGCTCCATCAGATTGGCTCTAGAAGGAAATGACCAAGAAAATGATATCCTACATATGTATCAATAAGAAATTAGATTTATTTAAAGAGATAAATTGTTATTTACATATGTTTTATTCTAATGTTGTGTGACATATGTAATGTAATTCATGTATAATATATGTTTGATAGAAGCATATATTGCAAACTTTTAATGTTTAAAGTTTTTTAATCCATGCTTATCTATATATTTGTGCATGGAATTTATTGAAATAATCTAAGTTAGTGGATCTTCAAGTTGATTTTAAGTAGGAAATTAATATGTGAGCTTAATGAACATTAAAGTGTGTTATCACTTCTAAAATATAAATATCACGACAACAAAATCTATCATTGTCGACCTTAACAAAGGTGACAAAATGAATGTATATTTGACACCATAAGATTGAGTATATGCTTGATGAACAAGATGCCTTTGAGGGTATCAACCAAATCATGCAAGACCCTAGTGTGAGTAACATTGCTCAATAGAAGAGAGATCAAGAATCTTACATAGCATGGAAAAGAAAGATTTCACTGCTCATGCAATTTTGGTTAGCCCCGTGATTGATGATCTCATTCATGAATGTGAGCTCACCGTACTGTTCATGACATTTGGGTGTACCTTAAGAAGAAATATGGAGGTACTACTGTCACTCTTATGAGGAAATTGACTATCAAGTTTGACACCTATAAGAAATAAGTCGATCACAACATGAAGCAATATTTTCAAACAAGATAAAACATGATACATAAATTGACGTCAGTTGCTCAGTTCTCTCTGATGAGAAGCAAGTTTAGGCTTAATTTGATCCCTTCCGGACAATTGGGAACATCTAAAAGTCAATCTGACTCACAATGATAACATTAAGACTTTATCTGATTTTCCTCATGTTGAACTTGAGGATGAGCGGCTTTGTGTTGCTTTGTCCATAACAAGTGATTTTGTTGCTGAATCTAGTCAAAAAAGCTTCAGGCTCTAAACGCTATAGAACTGGAAGAAAATTAAGAAGGGGAAGAATTTTTCAGAAAAGTCTAAGAGGAACAACTTCAATCCCAACCATAAGAATAACCGTAAGAGGTTTGGGAAGAAGAAAGATAAGAGAAGAAGGAAGTGTTAAAATTGTCAATCAATTGGACATTACGTTCGTGAGTGTCCCAGCCAAAAAAGTAGCACTTGATAACGCTTTTGTAAGTACTACATGTGTCTCTAGTATTATTTTTATTAATTGAATATTATCCTATGTAGATTTTGGAGTCCGGAGCAAAAAACCTTTTAACTATAGATCGTGAAGTGTTTGTAGATTTTCATCGAGTTCATTGCGACACAAGATGGATATATGTAGGAAATAATGCTAAAGTTGAAGTCAAAAGCATTGACATTGCAAACTAGATTTTCATGGTGGCCGAACACTCATCCTACACGATGTTCTCTATGCACTAGAAATTCGACAAAACTTAGCATTTGTTGTTGTTCTTCTAGGATTTTGATGTAGTTGGAACTTTAATAGTAATTTGGTTCGTATCTATTATGGTTGTGGGCATCTTAGAAACAGTTTTATTGTGTTAGATTTTGACATACAAATATTTAACTACTATATTGATCGTTGTGTTTCGTTAAATGTTTGTTCATCTAGTAATGCAATGTGGATGCTTACACTTGGTATGCTAGATTAGATCACATTGGGAAATACATGATGAATCAACTAATAAAAGTATAGTTGTAAGTATCTCTTTCTAAAGTTTATTTGTTGAATTGTGTACGTTGTGTTCCTGGTAAACCATCTGGAAAATCAATTAGGGCATAATTTCCCAGTGGGAGAGATCCTGATCACAAAAATTCATTTGATCCCAATCAGAGCAATCTTGAACATGATGATTCATTTAAGCCCCACCTTCGAAAGAGTTATACAAAATATATGCCCAAACGACATTTAGAGATTGAAATGTATGCTTATATCACATCTTAATGGTTGTCATCAGATTATTTCTTTTATTAGAGAGTTTTGATAAGATTAATCATTTTTACCTTGTCAGATAAAAGTTTTTACACCATATTGGTCTTCTCTCTTTGATGTTATAAGGGTTTGGTACCCAAGAAGGGTGGTACCGAACTCCCGCTATCCTGTTGCTAGAACTTGGTTGATGTTCTATACTTTGAATCCTTGTTTGAATCTTCTCTGAGGTTTCAAAAATTCTTCTTGTTTCTCAAGGAATCTTCAATTTGTTGTGAGTATATAATATAGTTTATTACCATAATTACGTACTATGTTTTAGATTTTCTAAGATCTCGTGAGAGTTCGGATGAATTTTGGACTATTTCTAAAGATCTAGTGTTTTGAATCACATTTTATCTTAATAATCTAGTCTGTTCCTAGTTGCTCATGGTGTCAAATATTTGTTAGATCTCCTTGTTAGAATAAATCTTGAAAATAATAAATCTTGGACATATGTTTAAACTCGTAATTTGATAAGTATATCCTCATAGACAAATAAGTTACACAGTAATAATTGTATAATATGCTTGAAATGTTCAACCTAAACACTGATACCCCTATCATGGTTCTTTATATAATTTAATAAAGAGTGAGTCTCATGTGAGACCGTCTCACGGATCATAATCTGTGAGACGGGTCAACTCTACCCATATTCATAATAAAATGTAATACGCTTAGCATAAAAAGTAATACTTTTTCATGGGTGACCCAAATAAGATATCCGTCTCAGAAATACGACCCGTGAGACCGTCTCACACAAGTTTTTGCCATTAATAAAATAGGATTATGTTGGTTGCTTTTGAAAATATTGTTTCCTAAAGGACTAAATTGGAAAAATTCCAAAGGTTTAGGGACTAATTCCAGAACATACAAAGAAGAGGGATCAAATAAAATTGTGTCAAACTATCATCAATCAATGACATGGGCACAAGAGAGTTTCTGCAGGCATGGCTGCACGAAATCACAGTCATCGGCACATAGCCGATGAATCTCGTCGTCTCCACCAGCACGGTCGCGTCTCTTCGCAGGAGCTCCATCTACTCGAGGAGCGCATCGCTGCTCAGAGCCGAGAAATCCAAACTCTCCTCCACGATAACCAACGCCTTGCCGTCACCCACGTGGCGCTCAAGCAAGAGTTCATCAGCGCCGAGCATGACGTCCGCCACTTGTCAGCCACGGCCGCTTCCGTCAAGTCCGAAAGGGATGCTCAGGTGCGCGAGGTATACAACCGTTCCTTAAGATTGGAGGAGGAGGCACGTTTCGTTGACGGGATCCCCCCTGAACTCGACAGGATTCGGGCCGATATTCAAGAACTACGGGGCGAGCGTAAGGAGCTGTCCGAGAAGCTGAGGGATATCGATGAGGATCTTGCGAGGACTAATTCTGAATTGATGGAATTGCCAGCCCTCAGGGCTGAGATTGAAGTTTTGTACAAGGAAATACAAAGAGGAAGGTTTAATGATATTCGTGCATTTCTTTATTTATACGTCCTTGGCAGTCTGCAGGTGTAATTAATTTCACAGTGCAAGATTTGTCTCTATCCCTGAGTTGAAATTATTAGAAATAATGCTGTGTGTAATTTAAAGATGTGTTCCTCATGCTTGTTGGAACTATGCAAATGCATGTTCTTTTTTACTTTTAAGTGTGATTGTTAGGTACATTTTAGTTTGAGAATCTAGTGGATAATAATATGGCACTGCATATGGTTTAAGAGCTAAGCTTTAAGATGTGTCTGGATTGTTAGAATTGAATCCTACTATTGAGGTTCAGGAGAAATATATTTAAACTTGGGCAATTGTATATTATTTCAGGTTGCGAGGCTATGATTCCTTGATATGTTGTTTATCTGGGATCAATAGTTCAACCTTCTCATCTTTCAAACTCTTCTCCTCATGGAAAACCTTGGATAACCTTGATTCCTACCGATGAGTAAAAATAGAACCTTGAATCTGACCAAGGAATATTTATTCCCTTAGCAGACTTAGTACCAATGATGTATTACAACAAAAACCTTACATGAGATCATATTTTAATGATGTAGTTTTGCGACATTTTCTAGCGTAAGATTTTGAAGGAATTTGGTTGTCCTTGGGTTTTCACTGAAAAAGTATATGCGTGTACGAGATTAAAAAAATGTAGCAAAATATGACGTTATTGATATTAACAAGTACTTGGGAGTATCGGCAGAGTAAGACAAGGTTTTTTTGAAAGAATTCAAGGAGACCAAACTCACACAACTTGGAAAATGTATTAGAAGAACTTCATTTAGTTTGTTAATGACAAATTTATTTAGAAGGATTTCTTATCCTTCAAGTACAGTATATTTATCAATAATTTCTTTTTCTTATATTAAAAAATATGAGATATTAGGTATTGTATGGAAGAAAATTTTGGAGCTTGTTGAAAGCATATTGTTGGGTAACTGCCTATAGTTTAATCCATCTTGAATTTCTGCTACTTGTGTTGATCTCCTTATTTTACTCCTATGCAGTCTTGTGCATTTTTTGTCCAAGTAATGATTTATGGTTTACTTATTACAGTTGAATCATTGGAGATTGATTTTTTCAAACTTGTGAATTTTGACTGTTGAAGCGTAAATGCGATATTAATGATATTGAATAGTTTGCTTGTTTCTGAAATCTATATAATCGTCATCTTCTGATATAATGTTGAATTCCATACTTTGGCAGTGTTTTTACCACACAAGTAATTCGTTTTCGGTAGATAATTTAATTTGGCTAATTTCAGTGCATTATCGTTGCTAATGTAATTAGAGGTGCAATTGAGTATGAAAGAAAGATGCGTGCCAAAAACTATCAACTAAGTGAAGTAATGGAGAAGCACATGATATCTATGACTCATGAAGCAGAGAAACTGCGTTCTGAACTTGCAAATGCAGGGAGGAGGGCGATGGAAGGTGCGACTGTGGTAATGGCAGCTGCCACTCCAGGTATGCATGAGCCAACAATTATTATTTGTACTTGTTTTTTCCATCTTGTCCCATTGAGATGCAAATATAGCATGACATCATGTGGTTTCAGGACCAGCATATACTGCACAATATGGAAATCTTGAAGCAGGATATGGTGAAAATTCAAGATCTGATCCTAACGCTTTTCATCAGGTTTGATGGGGTCCAATCTAAGTATATTTTGCATAGGTTACAGTCCTTTTATACCTTGAATATCATCAAGTCAAGACATTAACCAACATTAAATATATTCCTTATCTTGTCAAATAATTTTAGGCAGTAAATGCTACATTAATTAGGTCTTTTGGAAGGAACAAAGTTCCAAATATGAATCTTGTTTGATGAATATAACAGTAGGAATTATGGTTCAGATAGAGTTAAAACCTCTAATAAAATTCAGTAGTTCTTGTTGAATTACAATGCCCTGTGTAGTGTTGTAAACGGCGGGAGGAGGTGGCGGGGCGGTCAGTGACTGCCTACCGCTTCGACGCCTATGCGGTTGTATTTTTTTAAGCAATAACATTTTCATTTCAAGTCTACCGGTTTGTTTTGAAGCCCAAAAATGGTGTCTTCTACAATGGAATCTGATAAGTGAGATTTCGAGCAAGTGTTTCCATAATCTTCTTCTGAATCGGTTGGGTCTTCCAATATCAATAGGTCAATTCAATATAGAAGACTTATGGCACGTTTCTTAATGGGCTAAAGCCCGATTGGCCCAAAACAACAAAACCATAGAATCAAATGGCTTCTTCTTGTCTTCTCTTTTCAGGTCTCGAACTCATCTTCATGTCTTCCTTTAGAGTTGATATCGTATCTAGTTTTTTTAAAACTCGAAACCCTAGCTCAAACGACTTCTTCTTGTTTTCTCTTTAGACGCATCGGCCACTTCTTCTTGTCTTCTCTTTAAAGTTGTTATCGTATCTCGTTTTTCTTTAAAACTCGAAACCCTAGTTCAAATGGCTTCTTCTCTTTACACACCTCGGCCACCTGCACCGCCGCCTCGACCGTCTCACTCGCCAGATAGCTTAAGGCCGCCTGACGCAAAGGCAGAGCTGTCGAGGGCCGTGCCTAGGCGGTCGCCTCGACCGTCATTTAGAACACTAGCTGTTTGTGCCTTTATCGATTGTTTATTTTTGTAAGCTTGAAATTTCCATGGCATGGCTTCTGCTTTGTCAGGCCATCGTTGAGTTTTCTATTGTTAAATTTATTATTGTCAAAACAGGTATCTGAATTTCTTCCCACAAAAAAAAGGTATCTGAATTGTGCACATCATGGTAATTAAATTTTTGGACAGTGGTCAACGGATCCTTGAGTCTAAGCTATTATCTTCTTGAAGTGTGTATTTGTTATAATTATAATTTCTTCCATTAAAGTTTTTGGTTGACATTTGAATCTGCATTGTATTTTTTATATTATAAACTAGGAACCCGTTAGAATAATTGAATATGGTCAAACATGTGTGATTCCTGTTACTGCCTCTCTCATCTACTTGTATATCCTTTTCTATTTCCTGAAGGAAGAGGGGTTATGGCCAATTTTTCAAAATATTCGAACTGTCTCCCTGCTCTTCAATTGTCGGAGGTCAAATGGAAGAAGTATTGCATAACCACCTATCAATTCCCCCATTTTGAAAATCCCAGTTCCCCTTTTTGCAAACATATCCTTTTGCTGCTTCCTCATTTCTACAAATCCTGGCTCTCTTCTTTGCTACAAATCCCTTTCGTTGCTACAAACCCACATCAATTTGGCTTAGAATTGATACTGATACTTGATCTCAACGGGTTAAATTTTCCTCCATTTTTCATTTATATGTATGTTTGATTGGCACTACAAATTGATCATGATATTCTGATCTCAGTTTGGAGATGAATAGCTTGGATAAACTTTCCTTCGTTTTTATTTATATGTTTTATTTATTATTGTTATTGTAGCGCCCTTACCCGAGCCACTACTAAACAGACTAATAAACATGCAACATTAAACTTAATACCAACAGTTAAACAGCGGAAACCAAATACTTAATCATCTTACAACCCAAATGAAAACAAAACAATAAATGCAGTCTTACACATTAATACAACCATAACAAATACATGATTCTGAACGAGAAAACTATAAACCACAGAAAACCTCCACTGGATCACCACCTAAACCCAATTGCTCTAGCCACTGCCCTGTTCGTCCGAACCGTCCAACCTAAGACATGCCCCGTGGAATGGGGTGCCCAAGATGAAAACAAGGACGTGAGCGACAATCGCCCAATACGAGAATGTACGAGTATACAAACTGATATGATGCATGCAAAATGCAATATGCTCGGATATCAAGGATCAAGTCAAGAATCTCATGCTCAGTCTAGAGGCGCCTGAGTGTGTAGTCTCTGATCTGCCCTAGGCATGTTTTGGCTCCCACACTCATCATCAAGACGTGGACCTGCAATGTCCAGGTCATCAGAGCCCGCGGGTCCCGTCGGACACTGTAGCTCTCGATGCCCCATCGTCCGCAATACAGAATAGGGCTGAGCGGCCCCAACAAACGAGGTATATCTCAAAAGATATCAGGCTCAACATGATATGTCATGCATAATATGCCAAAGCAGTAAATCATGTATCATGCAACAGATAAATATGCAGCATATAAGTGTGTATACTATGCTTGGATATCTCAGTCAGTACATCACGTACCTCACTAAAACAATCTGACAGAAAGCTCTGAATCTGCGTCCGTCGTCAGCCCGCTGATGATGTCTCGATCTCAGTACACCGACCCTCCTCGAGTCGACACTAGCTCCGAAACTTCCCGACACCAAAGTGCCCTAGAAACTGACTAGAAAACCTAAGGTACAACTCGAACTCTCTCTGAAGAATGCGGTGAAGGAAACAAAAGAATTGGCTTGCATTTATAGGATACATCCTGACTATTTCAGAAAATCCGAACAAATCTTATCAGCCACGTGTCAGAATCTCATTGGTCTAGTTGGATTTCTCGAGATAATGTAATCCGAAGTAGGTCGGGTTATCCATTTAAAATTCGGTTGATACCAACAGCTTAATCCCGAATTATCAATTCCTTAAAACTTAATTAACAACTCATTAATTATCTCTTAATTAATACTTCATTCAAAACAAATATTCGGGTCATTACATCCTCCCCTCCTTACAAAGATTTCGTCCTCGAAATCGAAATTGAAGTACAATACAACTGAATAAAATACAACTCAAAACAAATGAGGATACTCTGAGCGCATACGACTCTCTAACTCCCAATTCGCTTCTGCAGTACCTCGACGTTGCCATTGCACTAGAACAAGTGGAATGGTCTTGTTTCTGAGCTTCTTCTCTTTCTTACCCAGGATTAAAAGCGGCTGCTCGACATAAGTCAAGTCTTCTTCAAGTTGAACGTCCGTCGGACTAAGAACGTGCGACTCATCTGCTACATACCGTCGTAGCAACGATACATAAAACACACTAAGAATGCTGGACAGATACGGCGGTAAAGCCAATCGATACGCCAAATTTCCAACACATTCCAAGATCTCAAAAGGTCCGATGAATCTTGGGGCTAATTTTCTCTTGAGTCCAAATCTCATCACCCTGCGGAACGGTGAAACTTTAAGGAAAACTTTTTCCCCTGACTGAAACTGTAGAGGTCTATGCTTGGTATTCGCATAACTCGATTGACGATCTTGTGCAGTTTTAATCCTCTTCTTGATCAATTCCACTACGTCAATCGCTTGCTGCACTAATTCAGGTCCTTGCACTTGTCGTTCTCCTACTTCGTCCCAAAACAATGGAGTACGACAACGTCTACCATACAATGCTTCGAACGGAGCCATACCAATGCTACTGTGGTAGCTATTGTTATATGCAAACTCCACAAGCAGCAGATGATCATGCCATGCTGGTCCAAAATCCAAAGTACAAGCACGCAACATATCCTCGAGTGTCTGAATAGTCCTCTCAGACTGACCATCGGTCTCTGGATGATAGGCATGTACTCAGACTCAATGTCGTTCCCAACGCTTTTTGAAAACTTCCCCAGAACCTTGAGGTAAAGCGTGGATCTCTATCACTGACTATACTTGTTGGCACACCATGATATTTAAGAATCTCTTGGATGTATAGTCTAGCCATGCAATCGAAACTATATTCCCGACTATACGGAATGAAATGTGCTGACTTAGTCAGTCGGTCCACAACAACCCAAATTGCATCACAATTCTTAGAAGACAACGGCAAGTGGGTGACAAAATCCATCGTTACATGCTCCCACTTCCACTCAGGAATAGGAAGATTCTGAAGTAATCCTCCTGGTCGTCGATGTTCATCTTTCACTTGCTGACAAACCAAACACTTGGCTACAAACTGGTAAACACTTCTCTTCATACCTTTCCACCAAAACTTGGTCTTCAAATCCTTATACATTTTCATGCTTCCAGGGTGGATACTCAACTTACTCCTATGAGTTTGAGATAAAATCTCGTCTCTCAATTTAGAATCTTCTGGAACTACGATTCTTCCTGACAGACACAAGGTTCCATCTGTTTGGAACGCAAAGCCAGATGTGTTGTCTCCGTTAGCTAACCTTGCTAACTTTTTCACCTTCGGATCAGAAAACTGAGCTTCTCTGATTTTGGCATACAACATCGGTTCAGATAAAATGCTCGTTACTCGAATGTGTTCCATTCCTTTCTTATGACGGAAGTGAAATCCCATAGAACAACAATCTTGGATTACACTTGATATGAAACTTGTCTGAAGTGCAGATAATCTCACCTTGCGACTAAGAGCATCAGCTGTAAGATTCGCTGATCTTGGATGATACTTGATTTCGCAATCATAATCCTTTAACAAATCCATCCATCTTTGACGCATATTCAACTCTGCTTGAGTGAAGATATACTTCAAACTCTTGTGATCTGTAAAGATCTCAAATCTCTCTCCATAGAGATAATGTCGCCAAATTTTCAAAGCAAACACAATCGCTGCCAATTCCAGATCATGAACTGGATAATTCTCTTCATGCTTCTTCAACTGCCTGGATGCATATGCAATCACATTACCGTTCTGAGTTAAAACACACCCAAGTTCT
The DNA here is from genome assembly GCF_022965805.1 of Primulina eburnea. Taxonomy (NCBI): domain Eukaryota; kingdom Viridiplantae; phylum Streptophyta; class Magnoliopsida; order Lamiales; family Gesneriaceae; genus Primulina; species Primulina eburnea. The sequence goes on along the minus strand of NC_133110.1, from coordinate 8,542,929 downwards.
TGAAGTGATGCATCAGTGTACACAATGTACCCTCCTGATCCAGATGACAGAGCTAAAACTGGTGCAGTTGTCAACCGTTGACGCAGTTCATTGAAACTATTTTCACAATCATGAGTCCATTCGAACTGCACATTCTTACAGGTCAGTTGAGTCAATGGTTTGGCAATCTGAGAAAATCCTGAGATGAATCTCCGGTAATATCCTGCCAAACGTAGAAAACTTCTTATCTCTTGAGCTGATTCCGGTCGTGCCCAACTCAACACTGCTCCATGATATCGACAAAAGCTTCAGCAACATCAGCATTCTCATCTCCGGTCAACGGTGGAGGTCCAATCTTCATGAAATCCATAATGTTGACACAGTTCCTACGTCTCCTTTCATCATGATCTCGATGACGCCTTCCGTCACGATCTCTACGACGATGTTCTCGGCCAGCCTCATCGTCGTCATAACGGCCATGTCCCACACTACCGTGACTGCTTCCATCTCCTGACATCTGAAAGGAAACTAAAATCAACCTCTAAATCCTCAAAACAAAATTACTAATGTCCCAAAAATCTTTGCATGCTCTGATACCACCAAATGTAGCGTCCTTACCCGAGCCACTACTAAACAGACTAATAAACATGCAACATTAAACTTAATACCAACAGTTAAACAGCGGAAACCAAATACTTAATCATCTTACAACCCAAATGAAAACAAAACAATAAATGCAGTTTAAACATTAATACAAGCATAACAAATACATGATTCTGAACGAGAAAACTATAAACCACAGAAAACCTCCACTGGATCACCACCGAAACCCAATTGCTCTAGCCACTGCCCTGGTCTTCCGAACCGTCCAACCTAAGACCTGTCCCGTGGAATGGGGTGCCCAAGATGAAAACAAGGACGTGAGCGACAATCGCCCAATACGAGAATGTACGAGTATACAAACTGATATGATGCATGCAAAATGCAATATGCTCGGATATCAAGGATCAAGTCAAGAATCTCATGCTCAGTCTAGAGGCGCCTGAGTGTGTAGTCTCTGATCTGCCCTAGGCATGTTTTGGCTCCCACACTCATCATCAAGACATGGACCTGCAATGTCCAGGTCATCAGAGCCCGCGGGTCCCGTCGGACACTGTAGCTCTCGATGTCCCATCGTCCACAATACAGAATAGGGCTGAGCGGCCCCAACAAACGAGGTATATCTCAAAAGATATCAGGCTCAACATGATATGTCATGCATAATATGCCAAAGCAGTAAAACATGTATCATGCAACAGATAAATATGCAGCATATAAGTGTGTATACTACGCTTGGATATCTCAGTCAGTACATCACGTACCTCACTAAAACAATCTGACAGAAAGCTCTGAACCTGCGTCCGTCGTCAGCCTGCTGATGATGTCTCGATCTCAGTACACCGACCCTCCTCGAATCGACACTAGCTCCGAAACTTCCCGACACCAAAGTGCCCTAGAAACTGGCTAGAAAACCTAAAATACAACTAGAACTCTCTCTGAAGAATGCGGTGAAGGAAACAAAAGAATCGGCTTCCATTTATAGGCTGCATCCGGACTATTTCAGAAAATCCGAACCAATCTTATTTGCCACGTGTCAAAATCTCATTGGTCTAGTTGGATTTCTCGAGATAATGTAATCCGAAGTAGGTCGGGTTATCCATTTAAAATTCGGTTGATACCAACCGCTTAATCCCGAATTATCAATTCCTTAAAACTTAATTAACAACTCATTAATTATCTCTTAATTAATACTTCATTCAAAACAAATATTCGGGTCATTACAGTTATTATTATTATTATTTACAAATTTTGAGTCTGTTATACTCCTTTAGTGGTTGCGAGCATTTTTTATCTCAGTTTTTGTGAGACTCAATTAGATTTAAAATGATTTCAAAGCAATAGATGAACTTTTTAGTTTCTGTATCTTCAACTTTTTCGCCTCAATATTTGGCTTTGTACCCTGCAGAAAATTTGCTATATGTTGTTTTCGAAGATTTTTAATATCTTTAAGTTCGGGTTTTGTTCTTAATATTTAGTAAATGGGTTATAAGATTTCTCTGTTTCAGCAATATTTGGTTGGATCTGACGAATTAAAATACATTTCTCTTGCATTGATTTGGTGGGAAATTCTATATAAGTCCTTAAACTGATTGTTGTATTGCAATTGGAAATTGATGGTTTATTTTCTTTTTCATAGCAATTGAAAAGTAGAGTTGTGGTTCATCCGTTTGTTTTTAAGAATTCTGATATCACTTCTAAAAGATGAATAATTGTGATGACTTCTCAGAAGGCTCCTTGCTCTCAATCATTGCATACAATATATACTATTCATTTGTTATACTACACAAGTAACACGTGTGTCCCGGTCAGAAGTATATAGTGTATGGAAAGAGACGCTATCGTGTTAAAAATATTGTACAAGGGTATACCACCATTTCTTCGCATTTTTTTTCTTTTTCTTCTTTCTAAATTCAGTGACTTCCTCCAAAATTTTCAAGCTACTTATCATTTCATATATTAATTTATGATTTTCCCAATAAATCCTTATACCTTTGTTTTTTAACATATTTTTTTTTAACATATTACGTCAACCATTACCTATCATTGTCATAACTTATTCCTGGGACTTCATTTTTTCTTCTTCAACTCGTCTCATTTTCTTCAAAAGACTTGATTGAAAGAAATGAAATGCTAACCATGTGTAGCCCGAGTTCTTCCATTTTTTCCTTCTAGCATTTATGAGGATGCAAACAAATGTTTCATGCTTGACTCATAAATTTTATCCTATTCGCCATTGGTCATTCTCTTTTTCTCTGCTTGTATTTGATGTCAAATCAAAGGTTAAAAAGGGAGGATGGTTTTAGATCCAGTGAGTAGATACAACAAGTTGAACACAAGTTCACCATATACTGGGCTACAAAATAATTCTGTACTAAAAGTTTCTAAACTGCAACTACCTTGCATAACATGACCTTCATGGTGGTAATACCTTAGTGTTTTGGTAATTGGAGCAAAAACACCTTGATGAATAAGAGAAACAGTCGAATCTGAAATTAGCATTAATGCAGAAACTTAGAATTTATAAAGGATTATTCCTCATGTTTGTTTTTCATTTTATCAAAATTGTTCTCTAGAAATTAGGCAATAACATGGGCGGATTTAGGTTATGCATTAATGATTCTTATAAATAGATACACAAACCATGAGCTTATCAAAAGTTCCACTCCTACCAGTCTGTCTTCTCTCCATTTTACTTTTTAAAACTTTTTCCCGTATAATGTCTTACCAACTGCTCTGTTTTTCATATATTTTTTTTTAGAAACCTTATTAATCCTTTCCACGAACACATTGGGCAGAGATATACGAACCAGTGGTTCCTGAAATTGAAACTAGTCTTATCAATGGGTATTTATTTGAATTATCCGGTCAAACTTGTTTGGTGGAGTCTCCCAAGATTCGGTGACATTTATTACTTATTTAATTGGGTCTATAATTTGCGTTTGTCCTGTTAGAGCGTATTAAATATGGTTGGTCTAAAAGGGGAGTGAAGATAGAGGGTTTGAGATCTTTATGAAAAAGTTTACTTCCAAAACTCAGCTTCAACTCTAGCCAGAAAAAAATGGAATTCCAATGCCTCCAACTATTGATCATTAAAGGAGAAAAGCACAATTTGATGCATTGTAAAACTCCTGATAAACATATTGGACTCAGTTGTGTGGATAAAATTTTGATTCTGAAATTTTGGTGGGCGGTCAAAATTACTGATTTGACCAAGCAAACAAGCAAGTAGATCATGAACAAAATTAAGTTCACGAAGTTGTAGCGATTTGCAGGTGGTGTAATCTTTTCATTTCCTTTCTTCCACTCAAGAAAAAAATGCTCAAGCAATCTTTATTTGTGTTTCTCTATAATGGAGTCCGCCTATATTCCAGCAAGATTACTAATTAACTTAGACTCCACTCAAAATCTGCTCATGCTTGATTCACTTAGATCCGTCCAAGCACACACATATTTCAAGTATCATTGGTTATTTTAGTCGCACAAAAATTGGCTCTATTTGCTTAGCTATGCTATAGGCTTGACTAAGCATATGTAACTGAGAAAAACTCCTCAATATACAGTTGGATACAACTAATGAGTGTCTAAGATGGATTAATATCCTTATAAGGACTATATTCAATAAAACAGCCTTGAGGTTATAGTTGAAAGATCCTGTTAATGATCAATCTTCACTCATTTACACATGCAATCAATTGTTGAATCATCCATTATTCCGGGCAAGGGTGTACTTATCTGATTCATTTTGCTAAACTCCGCCTAATATCAGTCCAGATATTTGCACTGAAAATTTACATGCATATTTCCTTTTACTGTCTAGTAGTTGAAATAGACAACAAATGGTCACTATTAGGAGAGAACCCAGGATCTGGGGAGAGTTGATTGAGTACAAGGGTTTGAAACTCGAATTTTGGGAAATATTAGACATGGAAATTTAAACTTTTCTCATTGGCTCAATCTGCCCTTGGTTAATGCATTTTGCATTTATCATCATGAAATGATGTGAGAGAAGATCTGATCATCTGCTTCATTCATGCTTTTTCATACAGATGGTCTCTAACTGTTTGTTTGAGTTTTACTTTTTGTACTACCGAACATAATATCTATGTTGTCCTGACTTAGCTTCATGCTTGGCTAACTCTTATCCCATCTGACTTCCGAGCTATTCTTGCTCCATTTAAGTTATTCTTTTAATTTTGGAACTCTCATTGTTGCCATTGGTCTATCTTTCTTTCAGTGTGTAGGATTAGATACTGCTGTCACTTTTATTTTTCTATGTTAATAGAGTTTGCACTGTTTGTATCTTTTAAATTTTAGTTTCTGTTAGTCTCTAATCACCGCGTTGGAGCACAGCATATCTGTGAATTCATTATGTATATTCAGCTCTAATAAGCTTTTTCTATTTAATTTATGAAACAGAGTAGTGTCGCTGCTACTCCCCCGTTTGATCACGCGGCAGAATCTCACGCTCCACCACCAGAACCATATGGTGTTCAAGGACAGCATGTACATGGGTTATCGTTCGAGGGGGCTCAGTGAATTCAATTTTTTTGTTACGCTTCGCTAGGTGGGTTGGGGCCTAAGCTTAAACTGACGCATCTGCAACCAGTTTATAGATATATTAGAGCTTTATTTACTTACTCCCATTCTCTTGGGTGACAGGTACAGAATTATTTCCCCCCAAAAAGAGCATTAATATTTGGATTATAACTTTCAATTTTTATATTTTAATATCAAGTGGTGCAATCATGTCGGTTTGGTAGATGTTTACTCATACAAGCAGTGTCATTGTCCACTGAACACGTGACATGTGTGTTGAGTGATAATCATGGTCGCTCATCCATACGTCATGGTCGATCGAATTATCATTATTTATCCACTCAAAAACATGTGTGTAAACAAAATCTTCATTCTCTTAGATGACATGCTTTGAAGTCGATGGTATCGTCTTCCCGTTAAATGAGTGAGTGATTGAATTATATATTAAGCGGTGCAATCGTCGTTTTAAATGGCTAGTACCTTGTAACAAGCCATTTATTCCCGAACTATAGGGAAAAAAATATAAATGTACAATATAAAAATATATCTTCATTAGGTAAAAATAACTCTTCATTTAACCCCGTTCATCATCCAATTTTTATTCTGTATTCTGTATTTTTTTCCCATTTCCCAAGTCCTAAATCCCAAATTCGTTCCGGCAAAAATTTATTTGAGACGGTCTCACGGATCGTATTTTGTGAGATGATCTTTTGTTTAGGTCATTCATGAAAATGTATTACTTTTTATTGTGAATATCGGTAGGATTGACCTGTCTCACAAATAAAGATTCGTGAACTAACACGAAACTTACTCATTTGTTCAACATGTGATTTCATTTTCTTTTATTTATTTGCTTATTTTTTTATGGAATACAAGACTTTGATGTAGTAAATGATATATTTCATTCTTTATTATTAGTATTTTGTCATTAATGAAAAGAATATTTTATTCTTAAATATTTTTAATTAATTTCATTTTATTTTATAATATTGATATATTTAAATATGGAGCCTTTATAAACTAATTTATTTTTCTTGATTAATCTTTTCCTTGTTCGATAATATTATATTAATATTATTGATATTAATGATAAGTTCTTTAGATATTTTATTACTATCAAAAGAAGTTTTGTAAACTATTTACAACTTTTTAGTGAATATTTTGTTATGAAGCACCACACTTGTATGTTGTAGATATGTGTTTCAACATTTGCACATAACACCTAAAATCTGAGACAAACTATCTAAATATTTTATGTTAAACAAATCAATTCTCAATTAAATTTATTATTTTCTTGAGCAACCCTTTTTTATTGATCACACAATTTAATTTATGATGCTTGTTTAAATCGCTTTTGTGTATATAAATAAATAGAATAAATAAAAAACATTTATTTTGTGCTTTTGGCTCAATATTTTGATTTGGCTAAATAATTTCATTTTGTTTTTCACTTCTTGAATGTTTATATGTCACACAATCGGTATAAATAATAATAAAATTGATCGAGCAAAACTTGCACTGTGAATTCCCCAATAAAATATGATTTTGTATGCTCAAAAAGTAATCGCAAGTGCACGATGTCAAGTAATAATATAGTGTATGTGAATATGAGTATCGTTCCGCTGAAGACTGTATTTAACAATTATTATTTTAGTTATTAAAACTTTAGCGACGAAAGGTGATTGGTTGTGTTATGACTAATAAAATGCAAGAAAATTAAATAAACAAGTTCAAAGATTAAATGATAAAATATGATTGCTAAATCGATTGATTAAATTTCAAATGATAAAAGAATTTGTTGGGAATTCTGGTTCACCTACCCCTTATTAATTAATTAATTCGTTCGATTGTGTTCTACGCTTCCGACAGGATTTCCTATTCAATTGAACACACTCTCTCGAGCTATGCCAAACTAATTCACTCAATGAAATAATTAAATGTCTTTAATTATTTATCAAGAATGAATCGCATTTCGATTGATGAAATCCCCTAGTTCTCGACCCTAAGGACTATGACTATCGGCACGTATCCAATTTCATATATCTATGCAAATTGTAGATCCGCGAATTATACTACTAGTTCTTATCACAAGTTATTCTCTCGAACTCACTCGCGATATAAAAACGTTGTTAAAGTTAGCTACGCTCTAACAACACAATAAAACAATAGTATAACCAAGAACAAATCACAAATCGAAATATGAATTAACTAGATCAAAGTTTTGGGGTAGGATCCCCTTTAATCCCAACAAATATGAAAAGTTAGCTACTAGAATTCATAATTAAAATCAGCAAAACAATGTTTAAATAAGAGAATAAACTTGAGATACTAGATGTAGCGAAATCTGCGAAGAACGATGCCCGGAAACCGTCGAATCTTCAATCCAAGTGCCAAAGCTCTCCAAAACTCCTTGTCCTCCTCCAATAATGTCTGAATCTCTCCCAAAAACGTCTAACCCCCCTTTCCATTCCAACCATTCTCCCCACTAAGGTAAGAAATCGAGCATGAAATCTTGCCAAAAATAGATGGCGCTCGGGCGGTAGAAAATTACCGCTCGAGCGCCACACCTTCTGTGAATCTCCTTGGGAAGTGCAGCATTCGCGCTCGGGCGGTAGAAAACTACCGCCCGAGCGCCGACCTTTCTCTCGAAGTTCTTGGGGTGAGTGGCTCTCGTGCTCGGGCGGTAGAAAACTACCGCTCGAGCGCCAACCTTTCTGTTGCCTTGGTCACCTTTCGCGCCCGGGCGGTAGAAAATTACCGCTCGGGCGCCACTCATTCTGTCTGTTGCCTTCTCATTTGTACACTTTGCTCCATCTTTGGTTTTCCGGTCACTTTTACCTGCAAATTCGTCACAAACCAGTGAGATATGATAGAATGCAGATGTTTGCTCAAAAATGAACAACATGTAACTAAAATGCATGCATGCACAATGCAAACACAACTAAAACTAATGCAATAAAATACGTAAAAAATGACACATATCAACCCCCTCATACTAACCTTTTGCTTGCCCTCAAGTAAAATAGGTTAAAGCACGAGATACTAAACAAACTCAACAACCACAAAATTACTCAAACACGAAATAACTAACACAATTAAATATCAATGGTGAGTTAAAAAATTTTATGCTCATGCCTCAGTGATCCTTCTCCCGTACAAATCATAATCAAGTCAAATCTCAAACGAATACTCATTCTCATCTACACATAAATCTTGACACTAATTTGAACGTGTGTGTGTCATGATGGGTCTAGTCATCCGTATTTCAAATATATCAATTATCCAATCATGCGAGTCACTCAATTTAACACTTCAATACAAGTCTCATTAGCATGCATCCCCGTGTCCATTTATCACTAGCCATTAATTGAACTTTATTCAACTTTTTAAGTGTAGATAAGAGTGTCGAAAAGAAGGAAAATAAGCTCAAGTGGCTAAAAGTTGGGAGTACACCGATCATTTTTATTGTGCAATCGTCAAGACGTTTCGTCTGACTTTCCGCGTCTCCTTACATCTCCAACTTTTAGCCTAGGAATAGAATTTCATTCCTTTTATTTCGGCTCCCCCTCACCTTACATCTCCTTCTTCCTTCTCTTTTTCTCTCTCTTTTTTTTTTTTTTTTTTTAAATGCACAATTTTCACACATGTACTCCCTAGGCTAAGAACATAATCTTTTGGATTACAGCTGGTTAGGAGTATGACATTTTAATTCAGTGCATTGGAAAATGTAAAGTTCAAGGCAAAATAAATTTTCTCATTCGAGGTCCCAATTAGCGACTTATTTTCACGGGTTTACATGCTAAATCAACTCATAAATGGTGCCTTTCAAGTTAACCACACAAAACTTTCAAATTTCACCATTATTCCTACAAACTTCTAGTCCCCACACATATGTGCTTAAAAAGTTCAAACTTGAGCCAACATTCATGCTTTAACAATCAAGAGTACCGTTCATGAAATGACCCGATCAATACTATTGTATACTAACAATCTGACCTCATCATTGGCGCATAAATTATGTCTTCTCACCATAAACGACACTAGACAAAATAAATGCAACGAATAACTAATCAAACATAACAATCTACCCCCCTCATACTCGAGTTGTGCAATGCCCTCATTGCACAAAACGAAACAGACACTAAGAATGCAAACACAAATGCAGACTAAAAATATGAAAGCTAATAACCATGGTAGACTGAAACAATGATAAGAAAGAAAAACAGAAAAGCGGCAAAGAAATAAAAGTGCGAAGTAGGGGAAACAGTAAACTCCCCTGATCAAGCGTCATCCTCATCATACTCCGGCGGTGGCGCTCCTGCGGCTGCCCCCAGCTGAGAGTAATCATACTGGAACTGGAATGGGGGAGGAGGTAGCGGAGTCGGTAGAATGGTCGACGGGTCAACACCCCCGTGCACAAGCAAAGATCGCATCATAGAGTCAATGTGAGATAGGTGGTCCGTGACATACGAGTTAAACTGACTCTGATGTGCTTGGAAGGCGAGATTTTCATCCATTTTGTCATTCTGCGTTCGCCTGCGGGGTTGTGGTGGGAGGCGGCGTGGAATGGCAGTGCTAGATCCACCGGCGTCCTCCTCCCGAGGGGGAAATGCACTGATTCGCTTAGCTCGTTTCCGCTGGAGGTCTTCGACACAAATAGGCTTCATGGGCTGCAACCACTCCTCATCATCGCGAAATACGACTCCCGCTCTAGCGCACAACTCGGAGATAATGGTGGGGAAGAACAGGCCCACATGACTGTTGTGGGCACTCAGTGTGATTTGTGAATTGATGAGTGTGCCCACGTTGATGGCGTATCCCTCGGTCAAAGCATAAAGCAGCACCGCCCGCTCTTTCTGGACCTCGCTCTTATGCGAGACCGGCATTATTCTCCGAGCCACAAATAAATACCAAAGGGAAACTTCGGTTTTCAAATACTTCTCGTCAAAACAACTCGGCGAGCCGCCCAATGGTTTCCATAGTGCGCCCGGATGGCACAATGTGGCGAGAATCGTATCATAATTCGGGTTAGCAACTAATGTCTGGAAGTGGGAGTCGTCAACCTCCGCTGTCCTTAACAATGCATTGATCGTTACCGAGTCATACAGCACATGTTTACCCCTAACAAACACCAACCCATTTCGCCCCTCGGCTGCATTGGCATAAAATTCGCGAACCACAGAGACTACCGTCGCCTTAGGTTGCTCACCGTATTGTTCCCAACCACGCCTTTGCAAATCAACAATAATATCCAAGTATCGGTCCTCTAACTGTCGCCGCACTCCCCTCTCGGCTATTGGGTTGCGATGAATTTTCGCATGCTCGTATCGAGCCCTAGCCTCCATACTAACAAAACGGTGTCTATCAAATGAGGATGAAGAGCTAGAGGAGCCGGGGTTACCTTTTTGCTTTTTGGGAGCCATTGTGTTGGACAAGTTGGATCTTTGAGTTGGAGAATGGTGTTCTTGCTTCCCAAGGGAGATTGTTCCTTGTTGCCGGAGACTAGAGTGGATATTGAAAGCCTGCACCACAAAATTGAAAGAACGAAATGAGAGTAGTGAGGGATTTTGTGAGAGGGGAATTTGGGGATTAGGGATTTTGAGAGGGGAAATTTGTGCAGAATGAAGAAAGGGGAAGGGGATCTGCGCTTTAAAAGTCTTCGCGCTCGAGCGGTAAAATATTACCGCTCGAGCGCCGAGTCCTCGGGAAAAAATTATTAGCGGCAAATGCTCGCGCTCGAGCAGTAAAATATTACCGCCCGAGCGCCAAGCTCTCTGGACTTCTGCATTAGCTTCGCGCTCGAGCGGTAATAAATTACCGCCCGAGCACCGAGTTCTCGGGAAAAATTCACATTTCACCTCTTTTTTTTTTAAAAGAAATTAACACAACTGGAAAATAAAAAAAAAGCTGACACGAAAGAAAAAGAAAATTAAATTAAATGCAAGAGAAGGGAAAAGAAGTAAGTTCTCAATTTATCGTCGAGAGCTAGACTGTCGGTCTGTCTCAGTTCGGCGTGTCTTGGAACCGGGTGATTCCAAGTTGTGGCTCAATTGTGCCACCCATGTAGTGCTTCAGTCGCTGGGCATTGACCGTAAATGCCCCATCCTTCCCATCTTTCAATTCTACAGCTCCCGATGGATAAACTTTCGAGATCACGAATGGACCGGACCATCGCGACTTCATATTACCGGGAAACAAGCGCAACCGGGAGTTGTAGAGCAGAACACTTTCACCCTCCTTAAATTCTCTCTCGATGATTCTTTTGTCATGAGCCTTTTTGGTTTTCTCCTTGTCAGACAGTGCAAGAACGTAAGCCAAATTGCGGAACTCCTCCAACTGGTCCAATTGAAGCAAACGCTGTTCACCTGCATCAGTAAAATTAAAGTTCAGCGCTTTTGTTGCCCAATATGCCCGATGCTCCAACTCGACAGGTAAATGACATGCTTTACCAAATAACAAACTATACGGTGTAGTGCCTATAGGTGTTTTAAAAGCAGTCCTATATACCCATAGAGCATCATCTAACCTCACCGACCAGTCTTTCCTACTGACGCCTACCACTTTCTCCAGAATTCTCTTTATCTCTCGGTTCGACACTTCCACTTGACCACTCGTCTGGGGGTGATAAGGGGTAGAGATCTTATGTGTGACACCATATTTGCTTAAAAGTTTTTCAAAGAGTTTGTTGCAAAAATGAGTGCCACCATCACTAATGATTGCTCGTGGTGTTCCAAAGCGGTTAAAAATGTTTTTCTTCAAAAATTTTAGAACCACTTGAGCATCATTAGTGGCGTATGCTTCTGCCTCTACCCACTTAGACACATAATCCACCGCCACCAAAATATATTTTTTCGTGAAAGAACTGGGAAACGGTCCCATGAAATCTATTCCCCACACATCAAAAACCTCACACTCAATGATATTATTTAAAGGCATTTCGTGACGGTTAGAGATGTTACCTGTCCGTTGGCATTTATCACATGCTAACACATAAGAACGAGCATCTTTAAAGAGGGTTGACCAATAAAAGCCACATTCGAGTACCTTAGATGCCGTCCTCGTTGGTCCAAAGTGACCACCTACCTCACGGTCATGGCAATGAGTAAAAATCGATCCCATCTCTTCCTCCGCCACACATCTCCGAATCATAGAATCTGCACAAATCTTAAACAAGAAAGGTTCCACCCAAAAATAATATTTCACGTCCGAAAAGAATTTCTTTCTTTGGTGAAATGTTAGATTTGGGGGAGGTGAGCCTGTAACAAGAAAATTCGCAAGATTTGCATACCATGGACAATTTTTTACCTCAAACAACTGCTCATTAATCTAGACAAATGATCTGCACCCACATTCTCAACACCCTTCTTATCTTTTATTTCCACATCAAATTCTTGCAATAATAAAATCCACCGAAGTAAGCGTGGCTTTGCATCTTTCTTTGCAAGTAAATATTTAAGGGCAGAGTGATCAGTAAACACAATTACTTTCGAAAAAACAAGATAAGCATGAAACTTGTCAAGTGCAAACACTACTGCAAGTAACTCTTTTTCGGTGGTGGCATAATTCAATTGTGCTTCATCTAGAGTCCTACTTGCATAGTATATGGTGTGAAATACCTTGTTTTGTCTTTGTCCGAGGACAGCACCTACCGCAGTATCGCTAGCATCGCACATGATCTCGAAGGGTAGATCCCAATCCGGTGCCACCAAAACAGGAGCCGTCACTAAGCGCTCTTTCAACTTCTCGTATGCCTGCAAACAATCAGAATTGAAATCAAAAGGCACATCTTTCATGAGTAAAGAAGATAAAGGTTTCGCAATTTTACAAAAATCTTTGATGAAACGTCGGTAAAAACCGGCGTGGCCTAGAAAGCTTCTAACTCCCTTTATGGACGCCGGAGGTGGTAAGTTCTTGATAACTTCAACTTTCGCCTTATCCACCTCTATTCCGTGCCCCGAAACCTTGTGCCCTAGGACAATTCCCTCTTGTACCATAAAGTGGCATTTTTCCCAATTAAGCACCAAGTTTGTCTCCTCACATCTCCTCAACACTACCTGCAAGTTCTGCAAACAATCATTAAAAGACGAGCCAAAAATCGAGAAATCATCCATAAATATCTCAAGAAAAGTTTCAATCATATCATGGAATATAGCAGTCATGCATCGCTGAAAAGTGGCAGGGGCATTACACAAACCAAATGGCATCCGTCTAAAAGCAAAAGTGCCATAAGGACAAGTGAAAGTGGTTTTCTCTTGGTCCTCGGGCGCAATCATGATTTGGTTATACCCAGAATACCCATCTAAAAAACAATAGAACTCATGACCCGCTAACCTCTCAAGCATTTGATCAATAAAGGGAAGGGGAAAGTGGTCTTTACGGGTAGCATCATTCAATTTCCTATAATCAATGCACACACGCCATCCCGTAATAGTCCTAGTGGGTATTAATTCATTATTTTCATTTGTGATAACAGTAATCCCACCTTTCTTTGGCACACACTGAACAGGACTTACCCATGCACTATCAGATATAGGATAGATAATACCTGCGTCGAGAAGCTTAATTGTTTCAGCCTTTACTACCTCTTGCATCTTTGGATTTAATCGTCTTTGAGGTTGCACAAGAGGTGAGTACTTCTCTTCCATCAAGATCTTGTGCATGCAGACGGATGGATTTATTCCTTTGATATATGCCACCTTCCACGCAAATGCACCCTTGTGCGCTTTCAAAACTTCCAACAGCTTTTCCTCCATCACATCTGTCAAAGCAGCAGAAATAATGACAGGTAAAGTGTTATTCTCACCTAAGTATACGTACTTGAGGTGTGGAGGCAACGGCTTTAGCTCAAGCGTTGGTGGATCCTCGATGCTTGACCTTTGAGGGGTCAAATCTCTTCGTTCCCCTAGATCCTCCAATCGCATCCTCATTGGCCTTCTCCATGGTTGGTTGGCATTAAAGTGTGCCACAATTTCAGCTCTTTCTTCGTCTAACTCCTCTTCTCCCAATTCAGTATTGATAGTGGCCTCCAAATGGTCCCTAAGAGCATCCTGCACATAGTTGGATACAAGAGAGTCAAAAGCATCAATTCTAAAACAACTATCAGAATGCAGTGTGTGCTTAAGTGCATTAAAAACATCAAATGTAATCTCTTCTTCGCCCACTCTCAATCTCAACTTTCCCTCTTGCACATCAATAAGTGCCTTGCCAGTCACAAGGAATGGTCTCCCCAAAATGAGAGGCATCTCGGTATCCTCCTCCATGTCGAGCACCACGAAATCGGCCGGAAAAATGAATTTGTCCACCTTCACTAGCACATCCTCAACCACTCCGCGGGGGTACTTGACAGATCTGTCAGCCAGTTGCAAGGACATCCTCGTCGGCTTAGGCTCTCCCAACCCAAGTTTCCTAAACACAGAAAATGGCATCAGATTAATACTTGCACCAAGATCACATAATGCTTTATGAAAAACAACATCACCAATCATGCAAGAAATAGAGAAACTCCCTGGGTCTTTTAGCTTAGGTGGGATTTTGTTTTGCACCAAAGCGGAGCAACTTTCAGTTAAGTTGATTGTCATATGATCCTCCAACTTCCTCTTATTTGCTAAGATATCCTTCAAAAATTTAGCATAACTAGGTATTTGCATTAGAGCATCGGCAAAGGGAATATTGATATGCAACTTTTTAAACACCTCGAGAAACTTACCAAATTGTGCATCTAGTTTTGCTTTTTTCAATGCAGCAGGAAAAGGAGGAGGTATAACAATTTTTGGTTGTGTAGTGGGTGCTAGTGTAGGGTTAGAAGACTTACCTTTAGATGTCGCCTCTTGTTAATCCGGCACTTGGCTTTTCTCTTTTTCTCTAGGCTCCAAAACTTTCCCGCTCTTCAACTCAATGGCATTCACTTGCTCTTTTGGATTAGTCTCGGTATTACTTGGCAAGGTGCTCGGCTCTCTACTTGCTATCATCTTGGCCAACTGTCCAATTTGATTCTCGAGCCCCTTTATCGATGCATCTTGGTTTTGGAGTCGAGTTTCAGTGGAAGAAATAAACTTAGACATCATTTGCTCCAAGTTGGACTTTTCTTCTCTAGGAGGATCGGATCTGTACATCGGTTGTTTGCCATTTTGTTGTCCTCCTTGCGTTCTATTCTGACTGTTTTGACCGCCCCACGAGAAGTTGGGATGTTGCCTCCACCCAGGATTGTATGTGTTTGAATAAGGGTCATTCCTTGGGCGGTTTTGGACTCCCACTTGATTCACCGGTGCCTCATTTTGCACATAGAAGGGATTTCCATCTTGACAATCTTTCACATAGTGCTCTCCTCCACACTTTTCACAGAATATCTCTTGAAGACGCATAGCCGTGCCACCCACATTCAAGCCGTCTATTTTCCTGTTTAAAGCGTCAAGTTGTGCAGTAATAACAAAAAAATCAGTTACCTGGTGAACTCCGGCACTTCTCCGCTGGTTGTTCCTGTCAGATTGAGGATGATAGCTGCTAGCAGCCATCTCCTCCAACAACTCATATCCTTCTTCCGCAGTCTTCCTCAAAAGATTCCCATACGCAGCAGCATCTATCATAGTACGATTAGGAGTAAGTAAGCCATAATAGAAGGTTTGAACGACTAACCCAAGTGGCAACTCGTGATGTGGGCATCTTCGTAATATATCTTTGAAACGCTCCCACGCCTCATATAGTGACTCTTGATCGAACTGAGCAAATGTTGTGATGTCTGCCCGCAGCTTCATGGTCTTCGATGGAGGAAAGTATTTGATGAGAAACGCCTTCGCCATGTCCTCCCATGTAGCGATCGAACCTACAGGTAAACAATTCAACCAAGCTTTAGCTTTATCACGCAAAGAGAAAGGAAATAAACGCAGTCTAACAGCATCATCAGAAACTCCATTAAATTTAAAAGTATCGCAAATCTCAAGAAAATCCGTGATGTGTGTGTTTGGATCGTCCACAGCAGTTCCTCCAAATTGGACGGTGTTCTGAATCATCTGGATAATGGCTGGTTTGATTTCGAATTGGTTTGCCCGCACAATCGGCCTCACAATGCTGGGGTGTGCACCATCCAAAGAAGGTTGGGCATACTCTAACATTGGTATGTGGCGTGGCATCTCAATTCGTCTCTCGTTTTGGCGCTCCGCCTCCTGCTCTTGTTCGTGCCTCTCCATCAGTTCCTTAAGTCTTTGCTGTTGTCTTCGCCTGCGGAAAGTCCTTTCAATTTCAGGGTCACACTCAAGCTCCAAGTCAAGTGACTTTGGCATGCACCGGAAGAGATATCTGAATTAAAATATGGAGTGTTAGTTCAATAGAAATAAAATACACTAAAGAAAATAACTAAAAATATAATTGTAGATTAACAGTCCCCGGCAACGACGCCAAAAACTTGATCGAGCAAAACTTGCACTGTGAATTCCCCAATAAAATATGATTTTGTATGCTCAAAAAGTAATCGCAAGTGCACGATGTCAAGTAATAATATAGTGTATGTGAATACGAGTATCGTTCCGCTGAAGACTGTATTTAACAATTATTATTTTAGTTATTAAAACTTTAGCGACGAAAGGTGATTGGTTGTGTTATGACTAATAAAATGCAAGAAAATTAAATAAACAAGTTCAAAGATTAAATGATAAAATATGATTGCTAAATCGATTGATTAAATTTCAAATGATAAAAGAATTTGTTGGGAATTCTGGTTCACCTACCCCTTATTAATTAATTAATTCGTTCGATTGTGTTCTACGCTTTCGACAGGATTTCTTATTCAATTGAACACACTCTCTCGAGCTATGCCAAACTAATTCACTCAATGAATCGCATTTCGATTGATGAAATCCCTTAGTTTTCGACCCTAAGGACTATGACTATCGGCACGTATCCAATTTCATATATGTGTGCAAATTGTAGATCCGCGAATTATACTACTAGTTTTTATCACAAGTTATTCTCTCGAACTCACTCGCTATATAAAAACGTTGTTAAAGTTAGCTACGCTCTAACAACACAATAAAACAATAGTATAACCAAGAACAAATCACAAATCGAAATATGAATTAACTAGATCAAAGTTTTGGGGTAGGATCCCCTTTAATCCCAACAAATATGAAAAGTTAGCTACTAGAATTCATAATTAAAATCAGCAAAACAATGTTTAAATAAGAGAAAATAAACTTGAGATATTAGATGTAGCGAAATCTGCGAAGAACGATGCCCGGAAACCGTCGAATCTTCAATCCAAGTGCCAAAGCTCTCCAAAACTCCTTGTCCTCCTCCAATAATGTCTGAATCTCTCCCAAAAACGTCTAACCTCCCTTTCCATTCCAACCATTCTCCCCACTAAGGTAAGAAATCGAGCATGAAATCTTGCCAAAAATAGATGGCGCTCGGGCGGTAGAAAATTACCGCTCGAGCGCCACACCTTCTGTGAATCTCCTTGGGAAGTGCAGCATTCGCGCTCGGGCGGTAGAAAACTACCGCCCGAGCGCCGACCTTTCTCTCGAAGTTCTTGGGGTGAGTGGCTCTCGCGCTCGGGCGGTAGAAAACTACCGCTCGAGCGCCAACCTTTCTGTTGCCTTGGTCACCTTTCGCGCCCGGGCGGTAGAAAATTACCGCTCGGGCGCCACTCATTCTGTCTGTTGCCTTCTCATTTGTACACTTTGCTCCATCTTTGGTTTTCCGGTCACTTTTACCTGCAAATTCGTCACAAACCAGTGAGATATGATAGAATGCAGATGTTTGCTCAAAAATGAACAACATGTAACTAAAATGCATGCATGCACAATGCAAACACAACTAAAACTAATGCAATAAAATACGTAAAAATGACACATATCAAAAATCGATTCTTAATATTATTTATTTTTACTCAATATCTCTTAACTATGCTTTGAAGGTAGTGCATGTGATAATATTTTTCTTCCCTATCAATTTAGATAATATTATCTTTGGGATCTCAATATTTGTAAATGGCTGACTTCTATTTTAGACTCTATTTTTTAGGTAATATATTTTTTTTGTAATTTTATTATGTTAAATCAAGATCATGTCCCGAAGCCACTTTTTTAATATATGTCAAATATACTGAATATTATTATTATTTTATCAGTAAATACTAAACATTATACTTTTTATATATATATAATTATAATATAATGAGTTTGGAAAAAAAAAAGTTCCCTCCAAATAAAAAAGTCTAGCTCCGTCCCTGTGCATAATCCCTTTCTTGATGAAACGTTTGCATGGAAACTATGCCGGCACCGCCTAAGTCCGCCGCCATCTCCAATATTCTGTTGCGTCTCTTCTCTTTCTGCGTTCTAGTGCTGCTCGCACGCTTTGCTTACGTTATCACCGTCAAAGGCCAATGTTGCGAATCCATCGACTTTTGTTTCTTCCCTCAAACCACCATCTCGGAGGCTGATGCGACCCATCTCCGCCGCTCCCACTACGCTTCTATTTTCCGAAACCTCATCACCGAAGGCTTCCTTTCCAAGAATTCTAATTCCCTCTGCATTGCAACTCCAGAGGGCTTCGAGATTGATGCGTTGAAAGAAATTGGAGTTGCTTCTACTATTCAACTCGCTGAGGGGTTCAACCAGACATTCAAGAATCACACCTTCGATTTCATTTTCTCGAGCGGTGTCGGTTTGGACTGGATATCGAGACAGGTCCAGTGTGCTTTCGAAGTTTCAAGAATCCTGAAACCAGGAGGGTATTTCGTGGTACACACTGAATCAGCCAGTGATGCATACGGCTTCAACTCTTTGCTTCAATTAGTCGACACTTTTACATTGATTAATTCCCATGAAATTATCGATGGGTTGGATTCTTCTTTGAGTTGGGAACTTGTGTTTAAAAAGGATGATAAAATTTTCTCTCACACAGAAAAAGGGCAAACTTATAATGGCATGATTGATCGAGAATGCTCGGTTCCTAGGCATAAGCTTGAATTGATTGAAAATGCAGAGCCTTTGATTGAAGAGGAGCCTTTGAAACCTTGGATAGAATTGAAAAGAAATATCAAGAATGTCAAATATCTATCTAAAATGGTTGATATAAGTTTTAAAAATAGGTACGTGTATATCGACGTTGGAGCGAGGAGCTATGGATCCAGCATCGGGGGATGGTTCAAGAAGCAGTATCCAAAGCAAGAGAAACCCTTTGAAATTTACGCGGTAGAGGCCGATAGTGTATTCCACAAAGAGTATACATTGACGAAAGGTGTGACACTGTTGCCTTATGCGGCTTGGATCAGGAACGAGACACTGTTTTTCGAGATTTCTCGCGAACCAAGGCGAAAGAACAAGGAACGTCGGGGTCGAGGGATGGGCAGGGTTCGACCCGTGCAACCTGCTAGTAATTTCATCAGTGATTCGAACAAGATAAAAGGCTTTGACTTCGCGAAGTGGCTGAAGAGCAGTGTGACGAATAGGGATTACGTGGTGGTGAAGATGGATATTGAAGGAAGTGAGTTTCATGTGATTCCTCGTCTGATCGAGACGAGAGCCGCCTGCTTGATCGACGAGATGTTTGTTGAATGCCATTACAACAGATGGGAGAGGTGCTGCCCAGGAAAGAGGAGTCCCAAGCATCACAAGACATATGCTCAGTGTTTGGAATTGTTCTCTTCTCTTCGGAGGGTTGGAGTTCTTGTGCACCAGTGGTGGTGAGGATATATTTTGTATAGATCATAGCTACGAGTAGTCGGAGTAAGAATTTAAATTTCCTCAACAAACTTTAAAAATATTAATAGAAATCAAAATTTTACGAGTTTCACTTTCATGTAAAGTCTGTAATTATATGAAATCAGGTGTGGGTCTAGGAGTAAGACGAACCAATAAAAGTAAAATGACAAATATTCCATCGGTAATATTTAATTGAACGTGTGTCGTTTTTGCATATTTTATTATGTTAATTTTAATCAATTATGACATAAATTTAAATTAAAAAGTCTGTTTTATCTGTTTTAGTTATATTTATGCATATTATTTGCTCCTCACATGTTCGGTTGATTTGTAGATGGACTTACTAAAAAAAGGAAATTATTGGCTAAAGTGCGAGGACGGCGCACTAGGGTTACCCACCTCAGCGCACAAGAGAAGATCAGCGACGACCTCACGCTAGGGAAGGTGTTTTTACCCGCCCTCAGCGTGCCTCGCTCGCGCTAGGGCGGGTGATTTATCTTGCCCCAGCGAGCAAAAATGCAATCAAGTCGCGCTAGAGTGGGTGTTTTCGCTCAGCCCAACGCAACGCGATATGGAAATAATAGCAGGACGATTTATTTTCTTTTGTGGTGGATTTTTGGAGTGAGATAAATGATAGCAGCAACCTTAATATAGGTTTTTTGGAGGGTGGATTTGGAGTTTTGGGATCGGAAGAGGCACAGAAAAAAGCTGCCGAAAAGCAAGAAGACGGAACGGAGCAAGAGAACTCAATCGAAAAACAAGAACTTAATAAGCGTTTTTTCTTTTCTTTTTTTTTTTTCTCTTTTTTTATTTGGGATTAAGGGGATCCTATCTCCAAATGTTTAAGTTGGGAATTCTTTTGAAGATTGAATTTGGTAGTGTACTCAGTCAAATGAGTTATTTAAGGGGAGCAGCCTAAACCGTGAAAACGAGGTTCTGGTCCAGGTCATTTCGGGGCAAGCGGATCATTTGTTTAAGTATACTTAATTATGTTATTGATGTTTCTTCCAACTTTGGAGTATGATCAACTTCAAAGAGATTTTATGTGTTAGAATTGCAATCGATGAGAGATTTTATAAA
This sequence comes from Primulina eburnea, assembly GCF_022965805.1. Classification (NCBI taxonomy): domain Eukaryota; kingdom Viridiplantae; phylum Streptophyta; class Magnoliopsida; order Lamiales; family Gesneriaceae; genus Primulina; species Primulina eburnea. The sequence continues at coordinate 8,522,038 of NC_133110.1, read as the reverse complement.
ATGATATAATAACATAATTCGTGGATCTACAAGTTACATAGACATGTTTGATACATGTTGATAGCCATAGTTCAATATGTCGAAAGCTAGAGATTTTCACGGTTCATTAATACGATTGCATTTGCTAAAAACAGAATGGCACTTGGTTACTGTATTTTGTTAATTAGATTAGTATAACTCGATATAGTATATTGATAAACTAGGGAATTCCATCAAAAACATGACTTAATAATTGAAATTCAATCATTAGAAGAGATTCGATGGTATGTCAACTAAGATCCTAACAATTGTTTGTTTATTAATTTGATTTATATTATTTATTTATATCGTGTTTGTAAATTATTTTATTAGACCTTCGATTTAATTTATTACTTAATCTAATTTCTGTTTTAATTAACTAAAGAATTATGTTTAAGTTAAATTTGTCTAATCAATATCTATGGGAACGATACGTGTACTTCATACATTATATTATACCTTAACTCATGTACTTGCGATTCATTCGAGCATAAACTTTTATTTTATTTTATTTGAGATTTACTATACAAGAAATGTTCGATCAATATCGTATATATGTTTTTAACAAAAAAATATAAAAAGAATTTGACGTTCCCTAAAATTTCAAAGTCTTCAATGATAACGACAATACAAATATTTTTAGAAATTCATCTTTCAATAAATATCATCAATGCATCCGAGAGAAAATTGTCTTCTATTTTACTTTGAACCCTAGTTTGGAAGATATTCGTAGCTGAGAATGATCACTTTGTACTCTATAATAGCTGAATGAACTGGAAGAGTACTAAGCATAAACACAATCTATGATAAGTAAAACATTCATGAGGTTACATGCATGATGATCAAGCAAAACTTGCACTATGGAATCCTCAATAAAAATATGATTTTGTATGCTCAAAATTAATCGCAAGTGCACGATGTCAAGTAATAGTATAGTGTACGTGAGTACGAGTATCGTTCCAGTGGAGAATGTATTTAACAATTATTATTTTCAGTTATTGAACATTTAGCAACGAAAATTGATTTGATTGTTTTAACACTACTGTTCTTAAATAATTAAACAAATAATAAAGGATTCAAAACTAAATTAATAATCAGAGATAGTATCCAAAATGGTTGAATAAAATTCAATAAGAAATGGATTTGTTGGGAATATCGGTTCACCTACCCCTCGTTAATTAATTAATTTATTCGATAATGATCATATGCTTCCGACAGGATTTTCTATTCAATTGAACACACTCTCTCGAGTTATGCCAAACTAATTCTACTCAATGAAGTAATTAAATGTCTTTAATTATTTATCAAGAGTGAATCGCATTTCGATCTATGAAATCTCCTAGTTTTCGACCCTAAGAACTATGACTATCGGCGCGTATCCAATTTCATATGTCTATGTAAATTGTAGATCCACGGATTATACTCCTCGTTCCTATCACAAGTTATTCTCTCGAACTCACTCGCAATATAAAAACATTGTTGAAGTTAGCTACGCTCTAACAACACGAAGAAAAACAATAGTATAATCAAGAACAAATCAGAAATCAAGATGCAAATTAATTATATCAAAGTTTGGGGTAGGATCCCCTTAAATCCCAACAAATATTAAAGTTTAGCTACTAATATTCATAAGTGAAATCAGCAAAACAATGTTTAAAAGATGAAAACTAAATCAGAAATACTAGAATTGTCGAAAAACACGAAGAACGGTGCCCGAAAATCCTCGAATCTTCAATCCAAGCGCAAAAGTCTCTCCCAAGCTCCGAGCCGTCTTCAATGAAGTCTGAATCATCCCCCAATTCGTGCCTCCTTCCTTTCCATATCTCCCCTTCTCCAAAATAAGGTATAAGATCGGACAAGAAATCTTGCCAAAATTAGGTGGCGCTCGGGAGGTAAAGAATTTCCGCTCGAGCGCCACACTCTCTGTAAAACACTTGGGGTATGCGGCTTCTCGCGCTCGGGCGGTAGGGAATTATCGATCGAGCGCCAATTCTTCTGTAAATTTTCTCTTCTCGGATCCCGGGTCGCGCTCGAGCGGTAGAAAACAACCGCTCGAGTGCCGACCTCTCTGGAATTCTCCTTGGCCTTTAACCTCTCGCGCTCGAGCGGTACAATTTCACCGCTCGAGCGCCAACTCTTCTGCACCTTATTTCCTTGACTTGGCACTTGGCTCCGATTTTTGTTTTTCCGGTCATTTTTCCTGCAATTTCGTCACATCCAAGTGAGACACGATCACATGCAAATGTTTACTCTAAAATGAACAGAATGTAAACGAAATGTACGCATGCACAATGCAAACACACACAAATTAATGCAATAAAACACGTAATAATCACACATATCAACCCCCTCATACTTGAAAGGGGATCGGTTACGGTGACCGGAAGCGCAACGGAAGTTAAAAAATCGAATTTTCAAGAATAAATTTTCGGCCACCATGATTTTGTTGTAGCAAATACATTTAAACACCATTCATAATGTCATACATAGGGTGTTTAGAAGTTTTACCTATCAATCACAAGGATTGATGTGTGGCTCCAACTTTGTTGTTAAACAACAAAGCTCTTGAATGGCATGAAGAAATGTACAAGCTTCCTCCTACCTTGAATCTTTCCTTCAAATTAAGCCCACCACCAACTAGGTAGATCCCCTCATATTTTGCACTAGAAAAATATGAGGATTTTTCATTTGAGAAGAGAGTGTTTCTTCAACCATTGAAGAAAGAAAAATTGGAGAGAAAGTGAATAGTATTTTCGGCACTATTCATCCTTGGAGAGAAGGAGAGACCTTTTTTTGGTTGTGGGAAAAGTAGTGTCAAAAAGGTGCATGCTATGCCTTGAAAACTCAAAAAGTAGTCTCCCAACCTTTCACCTCCCATGCATGCATATTATATGGTTTTTATCAAAATAAAAACCATGGACTAAATTTAATTATCTCAAACATATTTGAGACTAATTAAACATTACTTGAATTTACCCAAGTCCCACTAGTTAAATAATTAATTTAAATTGAGCTCTACAAGACTCAATATAATTTAATTAATTCAACACTTGAATTAATTTAATTATTTGGACTCTACTAGGTCCACCAGGGTTTAATTAATTCAACACTTGAATTAATTTAATTTAGTCCATAATAATGTTTATGAAAATCACAATTTTCAAATACATTATTCACTTGGCCAAATTTTAATTTAGGAACACTTCCATAAATTAAAATTTACATTTCTCTCATAGAAGTCATACTTCTATTTTTCTTTACACTTATAAACTCATTTATAAGTCGTTCAACATATTGAACTATTTTCTCCTTTATAGAAGTCATACTTCTAATTTTCCTTACGCTTATAAACTCTTTTATAAGCCGTTCAACACATTGAACTATTTTACTTCTCAACGGGATCTAGAAAGCTAGTACTTGTGTGGCCCTCAATGGTTCATTGATACAACTAGCCGTGGGTTCACATCTCCATGTGATTCGGACTAAACATATCCTTATATGAGCATACCCCAATTGCTCCATTCTTACTTATCAACTCCTTGATAATAAGAACGTCAGAACTCAAGTCTGATAGTACCCAACCAATCATGTTAAACGCCTAGCAGCATCGCTTACATGATTCCCTAGGTATCAAATGATAGTGCCTGCAAGAACCATTCAATTATGGTTAGCGTACAGTACGGTCCCTTCAACTCATATATCCCGATCGATTCGACAACCATTGGTTTATCGAGAGTTGTCAATGAATCGATACTATGTGTCATGTCGTAGTTGCATCAATGGTGTAATCTATGAAACCCCTTTCATAATTACCACCATACTCTGGCCAGAGATTTCAACCTACTAACACATAGGATATCCATACCCGAAGGTAAGCGGTGAATCCCCGACTACAATGCATCGACTCCTATGTGTTTCGACAGAACACCCAATCTTGCCACCTGATGACCCATAAGAGTCGGTAAACAAGTCAAAGTGTAATTCTAGCACATAGAGTCTCAATGTTGTCCCGGGTCATAAGGACTAATTCTGTACAACCATAAACTAGGACATTTCCACTCGATAAGTGAGAACCACTTGGGAAGTCCTTTTATGGAGGGTTGTTCAGTGCACTCTACAAGGAGCACCTATCTGCATGTTCGGACATCACAATGTCCCCTACCAATGAAACATGGTACTCACATCGCAGATACTAGTCTCGAACTCTAGCGGCCTATATCCTTCTTAGTGGCGGCTGAATCGACTAGGAACCGTTTAGAATATACAGTATTACAAATATGAGTTTCATGATACTCATCATATGAGCATCTCATATTCTTTCTACCATTTGTATATTCAAGGGCTTTATCTATGCAACTAGCATGGGTATACAGATAAAGATATGCCAAAATAATAATATCAAATATTACTAAAATAAAAATTGCTTATACATAGAGTTTCATTGTGAACACTCGGCCAACACTTGGCTCGACGGGCACCTACTCTAACAATCTCCCACTTGCACTAGAGCCAACTACCCATATGCTTTAAACCCATTGATTCGCGATGCTTGTCGGATAATGGTCCAGGTAAAGGCTTAGCTAGTGGATCAACAACATTATCTGCGGAGCCGACTATGTCAAAAGACACCTCTCTACTTTCCACAATCTCTCCGAGGATGTGGTACTTTCTCAATACATGTTTGGACTTCTGATGAGACCTAGGCTCCTTTGCTTGAGCTATAGCTCCCGTGTTGTAACACAACACCGGGACAGGAGCAACTCCATTAGGAATGACGTCCAACTCTTAGACGAAATTCCTTATCCAAACCGCCTCTCTTGCTGCATCTGATGCAGCAATGTATTCGGCCATTATGCTGGAATCCGCAGTATTGTCTTGCTTGGAACTCTTCCAAGAGACAGCAGCACCATTGAGCATGAATACAAACCTAGAGATTGACTTCGAGTCATCGATATCGCTTTGAAAGCTAGAGTCGGTATAGCCTTCCAATTTTAGTTCTCCACCCCATAGACCAAGAACAATTTATTGGTCCTTCTCAACTACTTGAGGATGTCTTTCACAGCTTTCCAGTATGGAAGACCAGGGTTCGATTGATATCTACTCACTACACTTAGTGCGAAAGCCACGTCAAGACGTGTAGATATCATCCCATACATGATGCTACCAATCGCAGATGCGTAAGGAACGCTTTGTCATCGCCGCTATCTCTGCATCAGTCTTGAAAGACAGACTTGGATAGGGACACGCCATGACACATTGGTAGATACCCTCTCTTGGACTTATCCATCGAGAACCTCTTCACGATGGTATCAATGTATGTGGACTGGGTGAGACCAAGCAATCTTTTCGATCTATCTCAATATATCTGTATCCCAATACAAAAGATGCTTCACCCAAGTCCTGCATCGAGAACTTACTCGCTAACCATATCTTAGTTGATTGCAACATTCCTACATCATTCCCAATGAGTAGAATGTCATCAACATAAAGCACAAGGAATGTCACAGTACTCCCACTGACCTTCTTATACACACAGGGTTCCTCATGATTATTAGCAAAACCAAACTCTTTGATTGTACTATCGAATCTGAGGTTCCAACTCCCAGATGCCTGCTTTAGACCATAAATAGATCTCTGAAGTTTGCATATCATATGCTCACTTCCGATAGATGTAAACCCTCCAGGTTTGAGACATGTAAATCTCTTCCTTAATATCCCCATTAAGAAAGGCTGTCTTGACATCTATATGTCATATCTCATAGTCATACCATGCAGCTATGGCTAGCAAAATCCTTATGGACTTGAACATTGCAACTGGTGAAAAGGTTTCCTCAAAGTCAACTCCTTGTATTTGAGTATATCCTTTTGCCACCAATCGCGCCTTGAAGGTCAATACCTTCCCATCCGCCCCAAGTTTCCTCTTGTAAATCCATTTACACCCTATGGGAACAATTCCCTCAGGTGGATCCACGAGATTCCACACTTGGTTCGAATGCATGGAATTCATCTCAGATTCCATTGCTTCAAGCCATTTAGGATGAATCGGCATCAGATAATGCTTCCTTGAAGGTCCTTGGATCACATCCATGGATAGGCTCATCATGGCCCTCTTCAAGAAGCAGACCATACCTCATAGGTGGTCTCGAGACTCTCTCGGATCTTTTAGGAGCTTGTATCTCCTCACTTGGCTCTTCGGGTGTGTGTTCTATAATTGTGGGTGTCTCTCGAACCTCTTCGAGTTCTATCATCTCCCATTTTCTATCCAATAGAAATTCCCTTTCCAAAAAGGTTGCATTCCTAGATACAAACACCTTTGTTTCTTGAGGATGATAGAAATGATATCCAACTGAATTCCTTGGATATCCCACAAAGTAGCATAAAATGAATCGACTATCCAATTTATCTCCCACTACCTGCTTCATAAGCAGGGCACCCCCATATTCTAAGATAAGAATACTTAGGAGGCTTACCCATCCATATCTCATATGGTGTATGCCTTTGAATGGACATTTAATGGAATATCTTTTAATTTTAAGTTATAGAGATCGTTTTCAAGTTCACCAGTACCAATCAAACATTCATTCATGTAAATGTTGCAAACACCTTTGCAAAATAAACAAGAATATCCATTTTTATCACAAATGAAATGGAAATAATGTTTTTCACCAAAAAGGTACAACAAAACATCTCTTAAAAATTAACTTAAAATCATTGTTCAACATTAACTAAACATTTCTTAAGGTCTTGGCAGCAACTCTTGCTCCATAGCCATTCTCAAGAAGGTCTCACCTTCCCTTAAACTTCCTACTTCTTCCCATCACCTGTAACACATTACAGAGATGTGATCCATAACCGGTATCTAATACCCAAGAAGTAGAGTTAATTGAAATGTTTACTTCAATTTAGAACATACCGTTTCCAGAACTCTTCTGGGCCAGATATTCATTGCAATTTCGCCTCCAATGTCCAGGCTTCTTGCAGTGATGACAAACATCACTAGTCTTGTCAGCCTTAACCGGTGTGGCTGCCACAACGGGATACGGAGATTGCCTCATCAAGGGCACGTTCTTCTTGGGACGTTGGAAAGAACTCTTCTTTCCCTTCCCATGTGGATCAATCTTCGTACCAGATGAAGAACCCACATAAAGAACCAACTTCTCCTTTTTGATAGTGGATTCAAACGTAACAAGCATATTTACCAACTCCTCAAGGGTCGGCTCCATCTTGTTCATGTTGAAGTTCACCACAAAAGGATCAAATGAGCTAGGCAATGATAACAGCAACACGTCGGTGGTCAACTCCGAAGGCAAGATCATATCCATGCCAACGAGCTTGTCCACGAGCCCAATCAACTTCAGGCCATGCTCATGGACCGAGGCCCCATCTCGCATGCGCATAGTGATCAGCTCCTTGACGGTAGCATGCCTAAGAGGCCGTGTTTGCTCACCAAAGAGCTCCTTGAGATGCAAAAGAATGTCAGCAGCACTCTTTGCATCCTCAAAACGCCTCTGCAGCTCATCATTCATAGAAGTCAGCATATAACACCCAGCTATCAAGTCATGGTCACACCATTCCTTGTAAGTCTGCAATTCCTCAGGAGTGCAGTCAGTCGGAGCCTCAACAGGGGGCGACTCAGTCAGTGTATATGCTACCCTTTCCGAATTCAAGACGATTTTCAGGTTTCTTAGCCAAGTGAGGTAATTAGGTCCAGTTAATATTTGTTTGTCGAGTATTACAGATATCGGATTGCGCATTGAAGACATTGTCAATTTGTACTGAAAAGTAAAACAGATAAATGTTGATGACTATTTTAAAATATTTAGTAAGATATGAAGCTTGGACTTTTACTTCATAAATATTTGCTCCCACTGTTTTGACATCTTTCACTACCCTCTAGTGAAAACGGGAAACATTTTTCCTCAGTATGTACCTAAGGTCCAATTAGTGAATTATGATCCCGAATAATATCAGCCAATCACAATTCCTAAAAGGTAGTTTCCAATTGCATCACAATGCAACCCTCTACGTAAACTTTTGTCTCACGTTTGATTAGGACCCAATAATATGACGTCGTTCATCTTCACGTGTCAAGCCTTACCCATCGATGTTGAACCTTAATGGACGGTCGCCATGAGTTCCCCCAATAATATGAGCCGAAATCATGGGAGTTCCACGTAGTTTACATCACCATGTCAATGGATGTCACAGCTTTCCGGCACCCAAAGCTCCCCCAATAATATGAGCCGAGCCCCGAGTACGGGTAGCGTTCATCATGCACCCATTGTCGATGGAAGACATGGAAATTATAAACAAATTTATAATTCCCCTTTTCGGGCTTGATATTAATTTTGAATATTATTCAAAATGAGGGTTTTTAATTTTGAAAGGTCTCATCATTAATTTTATTTTAAAAGCTCGCCATGTTTGATCGTATGTTTGCCGGATTCATGCAAATTTGTTATTAACATAATAATAACGCACATACTCATTATTTATAACATATCATGCATATATTATAAACAGTAAACAAACAAGGATGATCAATCGCCCCAATACTAATGGCCCGTGTGAGCTAAACACGGGCCTAGGTCCAATCCTAGGGTAAATGCACGGGATGCAATGCAACTATTACATTAGCTTCCAATATTTACATGTCTTCGATCTTCATAATCATCATGGCCACCATCTTCCAATCTTGATCATCCACTATACTAATATTTACAAATAAATATCCATGGCAAATAGGGATACATCTCATGGGGTGGGAACGGGCCATAAACCAAGCCCACTTTATAAATTTGATAATTATTACAATCATTCAACACAAAATATCCTAGCATACACCTAGCAAATTGGGCTTGGGCTTTTGATCATCCTTCATGCATAATATCACATATCATACACCATCAATTAATTATCACAATAATTAATTGATCCAATATTATATATCTTGATTCAATCACTAACCGCCACGATTATAAACTAAATTAACAAAGTATACAAACACCTTTGTCTACTTTCCAATTAATTTATTTATAACCGAATTTCTTATAAATCACAATTTACTATAAATAATTAAAGTCCAACTTCAATTATTTATTTTATGAGAAAAAATTTGCAACTTTTGTAATTTTAAACTTAAGGGCCCAAAAACTTATTTTTCACCAAAAACATTTTTAGCCCATTTAAAATTCACAAACATGTTAGATATCCAATGGCCCAACAACTCAAGGCCCATGACACTTTGATATTCCAAAACACTTTTGGAAACCCTAGCCGTCATCGCCGTCGCCGGAGCTCCGTCGCCGGATTCCGGCCAACTTACCAAAAAAAAATTTTTTATTTAAAAATGTTGGGGCTGTTCGGGCAGCCCCTTGGGCTGCCCTAGCTGCCCGTTTCGGGCAGCCCCTCAAGCTGCCCGAAATGGGCAGCAACTTGCTGCCCAAAAACAGCCCCAAAAATGGCCTTGAATCGTTGCAAAGATTTTGTTCTCATGCGGTTAGAAATCAATCTCAATATAATATCTTGTAGTTGCTACACAAAATCGTAACCATAGCTCTGATACCACTTGAAAGGGGATCGGTTACGGTGACCGGAAGCGCAACGGAAGTTAAAAAATCGAATTTTCAAGAATAAATTTTCGGCCACCATGATTTTGTTGTAGCAAATACATTTAAACACCATTCATAATGTCATACATAGGGTGTTTAGAAGTTTTACCTATCAATCACAAGGATTGATGTGTGGCTCCAACTTTGTTGTTAAACAACAAAGCTCTTGAATGGCATGAAGAAATGTACAAGCTTCCTCCTACCTTGAATCTTTCCTTCAAATTAAGCCCACCACCAACTAGGTAGATCCCCTCATATTTTGCACTAGAAAAATATGAGGATTTTTCATTTGAGAAGAGAGTGTTTCTTCAACCATTGAAGAAAGAAAAATTGGAGAGAAAGTGAATAGTATTTTCGGCACTATTCATCCTTGGAGAGAAGGAGAGACCTTTTTTTGGTTGTGGGAAAAGTAGTGTCAAAAAGGTGCATGCTATGCCTTGAAAACTCAAAAAGTAGTCTCCCAACCTTTCACCTCCCATGCATGCATATTATATGGTTTTTATCAAAATAAAAACCATGGACTAAATTTAATTATCTCAAACATATTTGAGACTAATTAAACATTACTTGAATTTACCCAAGTCCCACTAGTTAAATAATTAATTTAAATTGAGCTCTACAAGACTCAATATAATTTAATTAATTCAACACTTGAATTAATTTAATTATTTGGACTCTACTAGGTCCACTAGTGTTTAATTAATTCAACACTTGAATTAATTTAATTTAGTCCATAATAATGTTTATGAAAATCACAATTTTCAAATACATTATTCACTTGGCCAAATTTTAATTTAGGAACACTTCCATAAATTAAAATTTACATTTCTCTCATAGAAGTCATACTTCTATTTTTCTTTACACTTATAAACTCATTTATAAGTCGTTCAACATATTGAACTATTTTCTCCTTTATAGAAGTCATACTTCTAATTTTCCTTACGCTTATAAACTCCTTTATAAGCCGTTCAACACATTGAACTATTTTACTTCTCAACGGGATCTAGAAAGCTAGTACTTGTGTGGCCCTCAATGGTTCATTGATACAACTAGCCGTGGGTTCACATCTCCATGTGATTCGGACTAAACATATCCTTATATGAGCATACCCCAATTGCTCCATTCTTACTTATCAACTCCTTGATAATAAGAACGTCAGAACTCAAGTCTGATAGTACCCAACCAATCATGTTAAACGCCTAGCAGCATCGCTTACATGATTCCCTAGGTATCAAATGATAGTGCCTGCAAGAACCATTCAATTATGGTTAGCGTACAGTACGGTCCCTTCAACTCATATATCCCGATCGATTCGACAACCATTGGTTTATCGAGAGTTGTCAATGAATCGATACTATGTGTCATGTCGTAGTTGCATCAATGGTGTAATCTATGAAACCCCTTTCATAATTACCACCATACTCTGGCCAGAGATTTCAACCTACTAACACATAGGATATCCATACCCGAAGGTAAGCGGTGAATCCCCGACTACAATGCATCGACTCCTATGTGTTTCGACAGAACACCCAATCTTGCCACCTGATGACCCATAAGAGTCGGTAAACAAGTCAAAGTGTAATTCTAGCACATAGAGTCTCAATGTTGTCCCGGGTCATAAGGACTAATTCTGTACAACCATAAACTAGGACATTTCCACTCGATAAGTGAGAACCACTTGGGAAGTCCTTTTATGGAGGGTTGTTCAGTGCACTCTACAAGGAGCACCTATCTGCATGTTCGGACATCACAATGTCCCCTACCAATGAAACATGGTACTCACATCGCAGATACTAGTCTCGAACTCTAGCGGCCTATATCCTTCTTAGTGGCGGCTGAATCGACTAGGAACCGTTTAGAATATACAGTATTACAAATATGAGTTTCATGATACTCATCATATGAGCATCTCATATTCTTTCTACCATTTGTATATTCAAGGGCTTTATCTATGCAACTAGCATGGGTATACAGATAAAGATATGCCAAAATAATAATATCAAATATTACTAAAATAAAAATTGCTTATACATAGAGTTTCAATGTGAACACTCGGCCAACACTTGGCTCGACGGGCACCTACTCTAACAATACTAACCTTTTGCTTGCCCTCAAGCAAAATAGGTTATAGACCACAATCAAAACACGAAACAAACACAAAAGGGAGGATATTTAAACAGCTAAAATGATGGTGAAGTAGCGAACCGGTATCTCCTGCCTCAGCGGGTGTTTGAACCACATCCAATTAGTCACATCCCAACATTCATAAATACCCCTTTTCGAGCACCTTATAGCATTTTGATTTGACCAGAAAGTGTGGTCGTGTGTGTGTGTTGTGGGTTTCACTAGCTTGTGCTTCAGACAATTTTGTTCGCGAATCATGCGAGTCACCAAATCGACAGTTCAATGCAAGTTACTCTATCCTGAGTTCTGTTTCTATTTGTGACCAACAAGTAAACACAAAACGGCAAAGTTATCTGGGTGTACAACAGGAATTTGGGAGTCAATATCCATGAGTTTTTTAAACGGCTCAAACAGATGGGGAGTACACTGATCATTTTCATTATGCACTTGTCAGAATTTTTTTTCCTGACATTCCTCAACGCCTTACATCTACATCTTTTTAGCCTCGGGATAGGAGTTCATCCCTTTTTTTGGCTCCCCCACACCTTACATCCCCTTTTCATATATTTATTTATTTATTTTTTCTTTTTTTTTAGTGCATAATTTTCTCATGTGTACTTCCTAGGTTCTGAATATAAGGTGTTTGCTTTCAGATGGCCTAGGGGTGGATTTCGAGGTCCTATGCACGATTGGGAACAAGAGGATTTGAGGTACTCTTTGATTATTTACTCGAGTTAATGCTACCGGTTGGTCACTCCTATCAACCGAAATTCATTCAAGTGTAACTCGCATATCATGTTGCTATCAGTTTCTCCCACAGATATTTTAAACTCGATTGTCCTTCACACCACCACCAAAACCCACTTTTATGTTCATATGAAAACTTACAAAACCGGGGTATTCCTAACGAGTGATAAGACTAATTAACATGCATTTCATTTATCACACAATCATCATTGGCTACCAATTGACTAGTTTCACCATAAACTGACATCCATGCAAGACAAATACGAACGAAAACAAATAAGACTACGGACAACGACCCCCTCATACTAAAATTGTGCAATGTCCCCATTGCACAAAAGACTCAAGACACAGAAATGCAAACACAAATGCAGACTCCTAAACATGAAAGCTAAAAACATGCTAGACTGAAACAACGATAAGAAAGAAAACAGAAAACGGTAAAGAAATCAAAGTGCAAGGAAGGGGAAACAGTGAACTCCCCTGATGAAGGCTCCTCGTCGTCGTGCTCCGGCGGTGGCACTCCCGCCGCATCCCCTTGATGAAGGTAGTCGTACTGAAATTGGTAGGGAGGAATGAACGGCGGTTGTGGTGGTATTGCTCCTGGGTCCATGCCCCCGTGGATGAGCATGGTTCGCATCATGGCGCCTAAATGAGTGAATTGTGACTGAAAATTGATGTTGACCTGCTGTTTATGAGCCATGTAGGCAAGACTCTCGTCCATTTTATCGGTCTGAGTGCGTCTGCGGGGCTGTGGACGACGAGAGATAGCAGCGCTGGATCCACCGGCTTCCTCCGCCTGAGTGGGGAAGTCCACCCGTCGTTTTGCCCTTTTTCGCTGTTCATCCTCCTGAAAAATTGGCTTCATCGGTTGAAGCCACTCCTTGTCATCCCGGAAATGTACCCCAGCCCGTGCACACAGTTCGGATATGATCGTCGGAAAGAAAAGCCCGATGTGGCTGTTGTGAGCACTCAACATGATCTGAGAAGTTATAAGTCTGCCCACATTTATGTCGTATCCTTGGGTCAAAGCAAAAAGTAGCACAGCTTGTTCCTTTTGCACCTCGCTCTTATGCGAGACCGGCATCATCCTTCGGGCCACAAACAAATATCACATGGCAAATTCAGTTTTCAAGTATTTATCTTCAAAACAGCTTGGCGGTCCGCCCAACGGCTTCCACATCGCACCCGGATAGCATAGAGTCTCGATAATCACAGTGTAGTTGGGATCAGCCACCAACACCTGGAAGTTGGAGTCATCAACCTCCGCTATTTCTAAGAGGGCGTTAATCGTAGCTGAATCAAACGGCACAAGCTTGCCTCTAACAAACGCCCTACCATCAGTTCGCTCACAAGCATTCGCATAGAATTCCCTGACTACCGACACCACTGCCGCTTGAGGTTGCTCACTAAATTTTCCCCATCCCCTTCGATCCAAGTCCACAATGGGCTCTAAATACCTATCCTCAAATTGGCGACGAAATCCCCTTTCGAGAATGGGGTTTCTGTGAATCTTTGCATGATTATATCTATCCCGAGCCGCCTCACTTACAAAGCGTGTTCTATCAAACGAAAAAGAAGAAGAGGAGGAACCGGGGTTACCTCTTTGTGTCTTGGGAGCCATGGTGGTTGAAGATGGAGATGGTGACCGGAGTTGTAGAGGGAACAATTGCCGGAGTTGTAGAGGGAACAATTGCCTGATTTGCAAGGAGGAGTGCACCCACGGTACCCAAGTCTTGATCTTGAGAGGAATTGCCTGCAAGAAAATGAGAGGGGCGAAAGTGAGGCTTAGGGATTGAGAGGAAATTTCGTGCAGAATGAAAGAGGGTAAAGGGATTTTCGCCTTTTTAACGCAGTCGCGCTCGAGCGGTAACCTCTCGGAAAAAATTTTCGGAATTATTTTTTTTCGCGCTCGAACGGTAAAAATTACAGCCCGAGCGTGGAGCTCTCTGGAAGTTGGCGTTTGAAACAAGTTGTCGCGCTCGAGCGGTACAAAACTACCGCCTGAGCGTCGAGCTCTCTGGAAATTTTCGTTATTTTTTTTTTGAAATAAAAACAAAACACAGTAAAAGAAAATAAAAAATACTGACAAAAAAGAAAAATCAAATTAAATGCAAGAGAAGGGAAAGAAAGGTAGTTCTCAATTTACAGTCGAGAGCTAGACTGTCGGCCGGTCTCAGTTTGAATTGTCTTGGAACCGGGTGATTCCAAGTTGTGGCTCAATTATGCCACTCATGTAATGCTTTAGTCGTTGAGCATTGACCGTGAATGTCCCATCCTTTCCATCTTTCAATTCTATAGCTCCCGATGGGTATACTTTCGAAATCACGAATGGACCGGACCATCGTGACTTCAGTTTTCCTGGAAACAGTCTCAATCGGGAGTTATAGAGCAGGACATTTTCACCTTCTTGGAATTCCCTTTCGATGATTCGCCTGTCATGAGCCCTCTTTGTCTTTTCTTTGTAGGACAGTGCGAGATCATATGCCAGATTTCGGAATTCCTCCAACTGATCTAGTTGAAGCAAACGTCGTTCACCTGCATCAGTAAAGTTAAAGTTTAGTGCTTTTGTTGCCCAATATGTCCGATGCTCTAACTTTACAAGTAAGTGACATGCTTTACCAAACAATAACCTGCACGGTGTTGTGCCTATAGGTGTTTTGAACGCAGTCCTATAAGCCCAAAGAGCATCCTCTAACCTCACCGACCAATCTTTCCTATTGACACCCATCACTTTCTCCAGAATTCGCTTGATTTCTCGATTAGACACCTCAACCTGACCACTTGTCTGGGGGTGATAAGGGGTAGAGATCTTGTGTGTGACACCGTATTTGCTCAAAAGTTTTTCAAAGAGTTTGTTGCAAAAATGAGTGCCACCATCACTAATGATTGCCCGTAGTGTCCCAAACCTGTTAAAAATATTTTTCTTCAAAAATTTCAGGACCACTTGAGCATCATTAGTGGCATATGCTTCTGCCTCAACCCACTTGACACATAGTCAACCGCCACTAAAATATTTTTTTTCGTGAATGAACTGGGAAACGGTCCCATGAAGTCTATCTCACGTACATCAAAAACCTCACACTCAATGATGTTATTCAATGGCATTTCATGACGGTTAGAGATGTTACCTGTCCGCTGGCATTTATCACATGCTAGCACATAAGAACGAGCATCTTTAAAGAGGGTTGGCCAATAAAAGCCACATTCAAGTACCTTGGATGCCGTCCTTGTTGGTCCGAAATGACCACCTACATCACAGTCATGGCAATGGTTGAGGATTTGACCAAACTCCTCCTCTGCAACACACCTTCTTATCATGGAATCTGCACATATTTTGAACAAGAAGGGTTCCTCCCAAAAATAATATTTCACGTCCGAAAAAAATTTCTTTCTTTGGTGAAATGTTAAATTTGGGGGGGTTGAGCCTGTAACAAGGAAATTTGCAAAATTTGCATACAATGAACAATTTTTCACCTCAAACAGTTGCTCATCAGGGAACCAATCATTAATAGCATCATTCACACAATCATCACTGATCATTTCTAATCTAGACAAGTGATCTGCGACCACATTTTCAACACCTTTTTTATCTTTGATTTCTAAATCAAATTCTTGCAACAGTAAAATCCACCTAAGTAGGCGTGGTTTTGCATTCTTTTTAGCAAGTAAATACTTCAATGCTGAGTGGTCTGTGTAAACAATAACTTTAGACAAAACAAGGTATGAATGAAATTTATCAAGTGCAAACAGTACTGCAAGTAACTCTTTTTCAGTGGTGGCATAATTTAACTATGCTTCATCTAGAGTCTTACTTGCATAGTATATAGTGTGGAATACCTTGTTCCGTCTTTGGCCGAGGACAGCACCAACTGCAGTATCACTGGCATCGCACATGACCTCGAAGGGCAGATCCCAATCTGGTGCCACCAAGACAGGAGTCGTCACCAAGCGCTCCTTCAAGTTCTCGTATGCCTGTAAACAGTCGAAATTAAAATCAAAGGGCACATCTTTCATAAGTAAGGAAGATAGAGGTTTGGCAATTTTAGAAAAATATTTGATAAAACGCCGATAAAAACCGACGTGGCCTAGAAAACTTCCAACTCCCTTTATGGATGCCGGAGGTGGTAAGTTCTTGATAACTTCAATTTTCGCCTTATCCACCTCCATTCCATTCCCTGATATCTTGTGCCCCATTACTATTCCTTCTTGTACCATAAAATGGCATTTTTCCCAATTAAGCACCAAATTCGTCTCCTCACATCTCATCAAAACCACCTCCAAATTCTGCAAACAGACATCAAAAGAAGAGCCGAAAATCGAGAAGTCATCCATAAAAATCTCAAGAAAGATTTCTATCATGTCATGAAATATAGCGGTCATGCATCGTTGAAACGTGACAGGGGCATTACACAAACCAAAGGGCATCCGTCTATAAGCAAATGTACCATAAGGACAAGTGAAAGTGATTTTCTCTTGGTCCTCAAGCGCAATCATAATTTGGTTATACCCTGAATACCCATCCAAAAAACAATAAAACTCATGACCCGCTAACCTCTCAAGCATTTGATCAATGAAGGAAAGTGGAAAATGATCTTTACGGGTAGCATAATTTAATTTCCTATAATCAATGCACACACGCCATCCCGTAATTGTCCTAGTGAGTATTAACTCATTTTGTTCATTTGTGATCACAGTAATCCCACCTTTTTTCGGCACACACTGAACAGGACTTACCCATGCACTATCAGATATAGGATAGATAATAGCTGCATCAAGGAGTTTGATAGTGTCTGCTTTTACTACCTCTTGCATCTTTGGATTTAATCTTCTTTGAGGTTGCACAAGAGGTGAGTACTTATCTTCCATCAAGATCTTGTGCATGCAGACTGATGGATTGATTCCTTTGATATCCACCACCTTCCACGCAAAAGCACTCTTGTGCGCTTTCAAGACTTTCAACAGTTTGTTCTCCATCACATCTGTCAAAGCAGCAGAAATAATGACAGGTAAAGTGTTGTGCTCACCTAGGTATACGTACTTTAGGTGTGGAGGCAATGGTTTGAGCTCGAGTGTCGGTGGCTCCTCCAGGCTTGACTTATGTGGGATCAAGTCTTTTCGATCTCCCAAATCCTCTAACCTCATCATCATTGGCTTTCTCCATAGATGGTTGGCATTAAAGTATGCCACTATTTCAGATTTTTCTTCGTCCAATTCCTCTTCTCCCAATTCAGTAGTGATAGTGGCCTCCAAAGGATCCCTAAGAGCATCCTGCACATAGTTAGACTCAAGGGGATCAAAAGCATCAATTCCAAAACAACTATCAGAATGCAAAGTGTGCTTAAGTGCCTTAAAGACATCAAAAGTAATCTCTTCCTCCCCCACTCTCAATCTCAACTTCCTCTCTTGAACATCAATCAGGGTCTTGCCAGTCGCAAGGAATGGTCTCCCCAAAATCAAAGGGATCTCTATATCCTCCTCCATTTCTAGCACCACGAAATCAGCAGGAAAAATAAATTTATCTACTTTCACTAGCACATCCTCAATAATTCCCCGCGGATACTTGACAGATGTTTCTGCCAGCTGTAAAGACATCCTCGTTGGCTTAGGTTCCCCCAACCCGAGTTTCCTGAACACAGACAAAGGCATAAGATTAATACTTGCACCAAGATCACACAAAGCTTTGTGAAAAACTACATCACCAATCATGCAAGGAATAGAGAAACTCCCTGGGTCTTTTAGTTTTGGTGGGATTTTGTTTTGCACCAAAGCGGAGCAATTTTCAGTTAAGTTCACTGTCATGTGATCCTCCAACTTCCTCTTATTAGCTAATATGTCCTTCAAAAATTTAGCATAACTAGGCATTTGAATTAAAGCATCGGCGAAAGGAATATTGATATGCAATTTTTTAAATACCTCAAGAAACTTACCGAATTGTGCATCTAGTTTTGTTTTTTTCAATGCTGCAGGGAAAGGTGGAGGAATAACAATTTCAGGTTGTGCAGTAGGTGCTAGTGTAGAGTTAGAAGCCTTACCTTTAGATGTCGCAGTCTGCTCATCCAATGTTTGAGTTTTCTCTTTCTCTCTTGACTCCAAAACTTTCCCACTCTTCAACTCAATGGCCTTCACTTGCTCTTTTGGATTAGTCTCGGTGTTACTTGGCAAGGTTCCTGGCTCTCTACTTGCAAACATCTTCGCTAACTGACCAATCTGATTTTCAAGCCCCTTTATCGATGCATCCTGATTTTGAAGTCTATTTTCAATGGATGAAATAAACTTAGACATCATCTGCTCCAAATTGGACTTCTCTTCTCTAGGAGGATCAGATCTGTACATCGGTTGTTTCCCATATGAATGTCCTCCTTGTGGTCTATTCTGGCTGTTTTGACCACCCCATGAGAAGTTTGGGTGTTGACTCCACCCCGGATTGTATGTGTTCGAATAAGGGTCATTCCTTGGGCGGTTTTGGACCCTACTTGATTTATTGGTGCCCTTTCTTGCACATAAACTGGATTGCCATCTTGACAGTCCTTCATATAGTGTTCCCCTCCACACTTTTCACAAAATATCTCTTGAAGACGCATAGCCGTGCCACCCACATTCAAGCTGTCTATTTTCCTGTTCAAAACATCAAGTTGTGCAGTAATAGCAGAAAGGTCAGTTACCTGGTGAACACCTGCACTTTTCCGCGGGTTGTTCCTTTCAGATTGAGGATGATAACTGCTCGCAGTCATTTCCTCCAACAACTCATATCCTTCTTCCGCAGTTTTTCTCAATAAGTTCCCACACGCAGCAGTATCTATCATAGTGCGGTTAAGAGTAAGCAAACCATAATAAAATGTTTGAACGACTAACCCAAGTGGTAATTCGTGATGTGGGCATCTTCGTAGTAGATCCTTGAAGCGTTCCCATGCCTCATATAAAGACTCCTGATCGAATTGAGCAAATGTTGTAATGTCTGTCCGCAGCTTCATGGTCTTTGATGGAGGAAAGTATTTAATGAGAAATGCTTTCGACATGTCTTCCCATGTAGTGATCGAACCTACAGGCAAACAATTTAATCATGCTTTAGCTTTATCACGTAAACAGAAAGAAAACAAACGCAATCTAACAGCAACATCAGAAACTCCATTGAATTTAAAAGTATCGCAAATTTCAAGAAAATCCGCGATGTGCGTGTTTGGGTCATCTACTGCAGTTCCTCCAAATTGGACTGCGTTCTGAATCATCTGGATTATAGCTGGCTTGATTTCAAAGTGATTTGCCCGCACGATAGGCCTCACAACGCTAGGGCGTGCACCCTCCAAAGAAGGCTGGGCATACTCTAGCATCGGTATGTGGCGTGGCATCTCAACTTGTCTATTTTCACGTTGTTCCTCCTCACGTTCTTGCTCGTGTCTCTCCATCAGTTCTTTAAGTCTCTGTTGTTGTCTTCGCCTTCGGAAAGTTCTTTCAATTTCAGGATCAAACTCAAGCTCCACGTCAAGTGGCTTTGGCATGCACTGGGCAAGATATCTGGAATAAAATATGGAGTGTTAGCTCAAGAAAAATAAAACAATGCTAAAGAAAATAACTAAAAATAAAATTGTAGATTAACAGTCCCCGACAACGGCGCCAAAAACTTGATCGAGCAAAACTTGCACTATGGAATCCTCAATAAAAATATGATTTTTTATGCTCAAAATTAATCGCAAGTGCACGATGTCAAGTAATAGTATAGTATACGTGAGTACGAGTATCGTTCCACTGGAGACTGTATTTAACAATTATTATTTTCAATTATTGAACATTTAGCAACGAAAATTGATTTGATTGTTTTAACACTACTGTTCTTAAATAATTAAACAAATAATAAAGGATTCAAAACTAAATTAATAATCAGAGATAGTATCCAAAATGGTTGAATAAAATTCAATAAGAAATGGATTTGTTGGGAATATCGGTTCACCTACCCCTCGTTAATTAATTAATTTATTCGATAATGATCATATGCTTCCGACAGGATTTCCTATTCAATTGAACACACTCTCTCGAGTTATGCCAAACTAATTCTACTCAATGAAGTAATTAAATGCCTTTAATTATTTATCAAGAGTGAATCGCATTTCGATCTATTAAATCCCCTAGTTTTCGACCCTAAGGACTATGACTATCGGCGCGTATCCAATTTCATATGTCCATGTAAATTGTAGATCCACGGATTATACTACTCGTTCCTATCACAAGTTATTCTCTCGAACTCACTCGCAATATAAAAATGTTGTTAAAGTTAGCTACGCTCTAACAACACGAAGAAAAACAATAGTATAATCAAGAACAAATCAGAAATCAAGATGCAAATTAATTATATCAAAGTTTGGGGTAGGATCCCCTTAAATCCCAACAAATATTAAAGTTTAGCTACTAATATTCATAAGTGAAATCAGCAAAACATGTTTAAAAGATGAAAACTAAATCAGAAATACTAGAATTGTCGAAAAACACGAAGAACGGTGCCCGAAAATCCTCGAATCTTCAATCCAAGCGCAAAAGTCTCTCCCAAGCTCCGAGCCGTCTTCAATGAAGTCTGAATCATCCCCCAATTCGTGCCTCCTTCCTTTCCATATCTCCCCTTCTCCAAAATAAGGTATAAGATCGGACAAGAAATCTTGCCAAAATTAGGTGGCGCTCGGGCGGTAAAGAATTTCCGCTCGAGCGCCACACTCTCTGTAAAACACTTGGGGTATGCGGCTTCTCGCGCTCGGATGGTAGGGAATTACCGATCGAGCGCCAATTCTTCTGTAACTTTTCTCTTCTCGGATCCTGGGTCGCGCTCGAGCGGTAGAAAACAACCGCTCGAGCGCCGACCTCTCTGGAATTCTCCTTGGCCTTTAACCTCTCGCGCTCGAACGGTACAATTTCACCGCCCGAGCGCCAACTCTTCTGCACCTTATTTCCTTGACTTGGCACTTGGCTCCGATTTTTGTTTTTCCGGTCATTTTTCCTGGAATTTCGTCACATCCAAGTGAGACACGATCACATGCAAATGTTTACTCTAAAATGAACAAAATGTTAACGAAATGTACGCATGCACAATGCAAACACACACAAATTAATGCAATAAAACACGTAAAAATCACACATATCACATGATAAGTAAAACAAGAACCAAATTGCATAATAGGATTCATCTCCAAAGTATAAGTGATTTGAAAAGGCAATTAATCCGAGCCTCTGAGATATGACAAAAAATATCCTTATTCATTTCACTAGATAAAACAAACAAGACGTAAAAAAGCCAGAATTTCTTCCAAACAATGTAATATGACTCATCTTTCAATTCAAGATTCTAGGTAGCATCAACAAATATTTCTAATAAAAACAAGCTAGAAACGACAAAAAAAAAACAACTTAAAAACGCTGTGATTAAAATTTAAAGGAATATGCTTACTCGATTTTCTCTTGTTTTTTTCGCTTAATCTGCTTTTGAACAGAAAAATTTCACGATAAACTGCAATTGATCAAGAACCAAACTCACTTTTCCCTTCAGGTTTAGAGTATGTCTCTTGTTAGACGATCTCACGAATCTTTATCTGTGAGATTGGTCAACCATACCAATATTCAAAATAAAAAGTAATACTCTTAGCATACAAAATAATATTTTTTTTATGGATGACCCAAATAAGAGATATGTCTCACTAAATACGACCCGTGAGACCGTCTCACACAAATTTTTGTAAAAATTTTATTAATTATTTATTTGTGGGGCCTGTCATTTATATATATATTTTATAAAAAAATTATATATATTGTAAAAAAAAAGTTAATGCCGTCAAAATACATCTCGGTCGTTATGGATTTGTACCGGATTACTACAATTGGTTTTTTCATGGAGAGGAATACATTAATCTGTCATATCCTAATCTTAATATGGAAGTTCCTTCATCATCTTCGTTTCGTGTTGCACCACCAATTGCTCAAACTACATTTCCGGATTTTTTTTGATACTATTGAAGAAAAGTTAACTTTGGTTTTTTCAATTATATTGTTTTTCATAGATTATTTACAAATTTGATGAGTTGAGTAGATTAATTTTCAAAATATGTACAATTAAAAAGAAAACAACACTTTTTTTTTAATTTTAAAAAAAAACAAATTAGCGATGGATTTTCAAAAAACCGTCGTTAATTTAGCGTCAGTTATTTTAAAAATGTCGCTAATGTAGCGACGGTTATTTTAGGTATTTGACACTATCCTTAGTAAGACTCTAAGAAACACAAGAGCTCATGTCTCGTAGTAGAGTCAACTAGCTGGTCGATTCGAGGAAGGGGGTAACAGTACTTGGACCTAGGGGCGGATTCAGTGTAGGGCAAGAGGGGGCCACGGCCCCCCTGAATTTTTTTTAAAAAATTATTATTATATAAAATATATTTTATTATTTAGTATATGTATTATTTGACCCATTAAAATTTAAAGTATTTATAATTAGTCTAATGGTTAAAGACTTTCGAGGTTTACACATATGATCCCGTGTTCTATTCTTCTTATACGCTGACATCCATTTGAAATAATAACCTAACGTAACTTTTTGCAAAACATCTGTTATATTGTCGACTGAAGAGTGAAATATTGTGGGACGCGAGTTTGGAGACACTTCGGAAGGAAAGACGAGATTCTTGGAATTTTTTCTGTCGTTCATGAATTGAGGTAGACCGGCCCCCCCAAACATATCATTCTGGATCCGCCCCTGTTGGACCATTGGTTGGCAATTACCCAACACATTCAGTATGTGTTACATGATTTATAATACTACCCCCATAAGATCGAAGGCCGACCAGAAAAAAAAGGTGTCTTTATTTTTCTCCAAACATTTGAGTAGCCGACCCTGGAGTGGCTCGACTAGAGTTTTAAAAATCCTGACCGCATTGGATAGGGAAATTATGAAAAATTTCTTAAAATCATCTTTAGTGGTAACTCGGGCAACCTCCGCGATTAAATTCAAATGGTCATATTCTCGTTGTGTAGGCTAGAGCACTTCCGATCCATTTTCTGATCACCCCTAACTTTTCCCACTACTCTTCCAACTGGAAAGTTTGCTTTTGGTGAAGTGCATAAGCTACTGTCATAAAAGTGACCATGGCCAAGTATGAAATTATAAGAATAAGGTGTTTCCACAACAATTAAACTTACAATTCGGGTCTTCCTTGTATCTCATCCTCCTAGAGAGAGGCAGATTTATCGATCCCACATATTAACATCATGCCTCGTGAATCCAAACAAGGCAGTGGCTACGGTTCCATCTTGTATTCTGCCAAGTCCATTTGGTTCATAACATATTTGAATAAAACATTAACTGAGCAACTAGAATAAAAAAATATCCAAGATACTTTCTAAGTCTGGGCCTCATTCATGTTGATGTTTTTTCAGCTTTTGTTAATAAGTCATCGAAATTGGTAGGTGGCTTTTTCACCAGTGACTTAAAAATATCCTCAGGTCTTAATCCTTGGATGAAAGTGCTAATCAGTAAATTTGGGGTCGTGGAAGGGACTTCGACCACCCTAGCATTGAATATGTGAATATAATCCATCAAGATTTCTTTCTCTTGTTGTCTCATGCAGAATAGACTCAAAGCGGTCAATGGCTGCTTCTTGTTGCTTGCGAATATGTGCATGCAGAAAGATTCTACTAGTCGTGGAATGTCCGGTCACCATTGACTTAAAAATATCCTCAAGTTTTAAGCCCTGAGTGAGTGTGCTAATTAGTAAATATGGTGTCGTGAAAGGGACTTCGACCACACAAGCATTGAATCCGTAATATATAATCCCTCAAAATTTCTCTCTCTTCTTGTATCATGCCGAATAGACTCAAAGCAGTCAGCGGCTTCTTCTCTACTTGAGAATCTGTGCAGAAAGATTTTGCTGAAGTCTTGGAATGTCTGGATTCTTACTGATTCGATCAGGTTAACCATTCGATCAGGTTAACCACTGTTGGGCTGCTCCTGCCAAAGTGTTGAGAAAGATCTGACACTGACACTTGATGGGGTCAACGTACTTGTGTAACAGGACATCATTCTCAAATTAGGAAATGTGCTTTTCTAGATCTCTTTTTCCATTGTACTCCCCTATATTAGGAAACCTAAAGTGTTGGGGGAGCTCGGTAGCTAGGACCTGCTGTGAAACGAACAACTCGAGGGGGCGGAGGAAGAGGGCCTCCCCGAGGATCGCGCACACGATGAAACTCTTATCACAGTCTTCTCATATGTTCTGTGACTTTGTTTCAGTTCAGGGGAGGATTTTGGGCGGTTTGTTTTCTCTTCTTTGTGCCAACACTTATTCCATTGTTGATGTAATCAGTTGGCTGTGAAATATCGAAGGGAGGTGGTGGTGGAGGTGGATTATTCTTTTGATTTTCTTGATAATTGTTTCTTTGATTTAGATTTTGGCTGGTGCTTCCTTGATTTTTCATTTTATAGGTTCACTCCCTCTTCTTCTTTTTTTTAAATTTTTTTTTTCCCTACATTTGAAACCAATTGATGATATCAAAAGTTATACCTTTGATTTGGTCTGGCGAGGCAATATAATCCTTGCTGATTTGCTATAGAGCGAGCTGAACTGCATATGTGTCGAGCATAATGATGGTACATATCTGCACTGACGAACAATTTAGACATCATAATTTTTCCGGCATAACCTCTCTCCGGAGCATATTCCGTGGCAATGACGACGTCTTTTGAGAGGATATGAATAATGTAAAAAAGTCGTTAAAAATCAATTAAAATTTTATGTTTTTATAGAATTTTACCGTTGACATATGAAAATTTTATAAAAAAAATATTTTTATATGCCTTGTGACATATTAAAATTTTAGAAAAAATTTACTTTACAAAAATATAAAGTAAATGTGAGTTGAACTCTAGGGAAAAAGGTCCTTAAATATCCCTCATTTTGTCCGAATAATTAAATAAAAGGTCCGTCAGACGAAAGCCCGAAACCCATAAAGCCCAACCCAACGCTACACCAACTTCCAAACATTTAGGCGAGTTCGATTTCTCTGCATTCAATCGAAGTATCGACGGTGAGATGAGGAATTTTACGCTCCATTACATTCTACATCAATTGATTTTACCGTTGAACCTTTGGATTAATATCTTTCTTTAGGTGGATTGGGACCTCAACTGTGAATTTTAAGCTGTCGACTGTTCGTTTCGGACGGAAGAATCATACAATGGCAGAACTAAGCTTGGGAGTCCTGATTGATATTGTGGATGAGGAATGGATGAGAGACACTCTGCCTGATGATGGTAATTCTTCTATGGGAACTTGGGTTAGGATAAAATTTGAATTTTGTTGTTTAAAATGTCATACCCTTTTGAGTATTGATGTATTGAAGGATTTTTTGATTTTTTCGATTCCTTTGTCTCTTCAGATCTTCCTCTGCCTCCAATACTTGCTTCGAGGACCGATGATACTGAGGATTCGAGTATGTTCGTTTTCAAATTTTGAATAAATTTCCTTGAAATGATGCTAATATTACCAGGGAAATCACTATCATTTGAAATATATGTCCTTGAATCTGTTTTTGCCATTGAAGCTGCATTTGTCAACATGTTTCTAGTATAGTTTATTCGGGATAGACTCTATGAAAGGATGATGGAAGTCACATGGAATGGTTGGTGGTCGGATCATTTCCAAAAGGGCTTGAAATGTAGGATGACTAGAACGAGTTCAAGGCTAGTGAATGTATTTGTGTATTTTTCAAATAACACCATTTTTTTGTCACTGTTCTTATTTCTTGTCAGCTTAAATGCCACAGTTCAGCCTGGTTTTTTATCTGAAGAAAGATTCAAAGAGGATGTTGAGAGCACCTTTCGTTAGGGCATTGAGTTAAATCATAAACCAATATCCTCTAGTCAAAGTACGTCCAAGGAGGAAATTGAGCCAACTATCTAGCTTTAAGTTTTATGGTTGGTGACCTTGATATATTTATAATATAATCGAACTACTAAAAAAAACAGGTAATTGTTAGTTTATTCAATTTGATTTAGATCAGCTTGAGCCCAAAACTAAAGCATTATTGTCACACGTCTAATTTGAATTTTATGTGGGCAAATCCTTGAGTAGTAGATGCTTTTTTGTTCGGAAATTCGTTTGTTAAGTTAGTTATTGTTAAAGTTATATTGACCTTAGTCATAATTGAGAATTTGACTGACAAATCATTGTCTGTAGTTTGCTTTGAGTTACTTCTGAAGAATGTTGTAGTTTTTATTGCATGTTTATCATCCTAGCTGTATAGCCTCCTCTGCTGTTTTTACCATGGTTTTGTAGCTCTGTGGCATGACTCATTATATGATTAAAGTGTGAATGTCTAACACAAATTAGGTGTGCTTTTGTGTTGTTACAATCCAAATCCTTGCATTGGATTTCCTTTTCTTGAATTTTAACGCGAAAATATATCATTTTCTTTTTTTTCTTCTTACAAATGATGAAGATTTAATCTGGGGAAATTCCGAATTCCAGGGGGACTTGGGAATAAAATTCCAATCTTTGAACTCTTCATCTGCATGCAAATTTATGTTTTCTTTAAGTGAATAATATAATGTTTTTCTCACGCCATCACTTTATTCTTACCTAATATTTTGTTTGTACTTGATCTTCATTTACGTGATATCCAAGATTGATTTACTTTTGTGTATGTTGTATTTGATTGTTTCTTAGATCAGGAGACTCAACAAGTTGAGACAGATACTTGGCATGATCTTGCTTTGGGCAACCAATGAAGTTCCAACCAAGGAGGGTACTACTTGGTTACATTATGGTGACTGTAGTAATGTTGTTGTCTTTATATTTAGATATTTGAACCATGTTGGAAAAATTGTACCTTTCGATAGCAATAATGTGATTGTTTTGTTTAATTGATTCAATTTTGATCTTCATGCCTTGTTTGTGCTCAATTTGGCTTGTTTGACAAGCTCAATTGGGTTGAGCTAAGTGTAAATAATTGTTCAAACCATGTTCAACAGTTCAAGCCTAAAATATGGTGATTCGAACTTGAATCTAACTCAAATGAACTGAAGTTCTGATTGGATTTTTTATCATTTCAGTTCTTTTTTAGTGAATAACATTAATTAAAATAAGGTAAAAAGAGTTATGTACAAGTACATTGGACATCCCTATGAGATAACAAGTATCGAACCAATATAACCAATGATACCATCACCAATTACACGGGTCATACCCCGGTTCTAGAAACAAGCAAAGACGATCATATACACACACAAACATAAATAATAATAATAATTCAATAAGAGCTTATATCCAGATGATTTGGCGAACATTGAACAGTAAGAATCTTGATTTTCATAATGATATCCTCATAGCACGACATTTCTTCTTCAAAAAGAGCTTGATTGCATGCATTCCAAGTGTTGTAGACACATGCTGCCACTGCAACTGAACTTAGACAATGCAGAATTACTTCTGTAGACACCTCAGCAAGCTTTCAGAACGCATGTTGCAGATCCCATGATTTTACTCATGCCTAGCCATTCTTTGATGCCATTCCAGATTCTCTTTGATACAACACAAGCAAAATAGATGATCAGCTGATTTCTCACTGTTATTACAAAGTACACACATCTTGTTCTCCATATAGAATTGTCTATCCTTAGTCAAGAATTTACCGTGTGCAAACAACCACATGCCAAAACGATGTTTGGGGAGTATGCAATGTTTCCAAATGACAGATTTCCATGGCCGTCGTCCTTTTTGAACAAAGAATTCATAATATCGAGCAAGACCACCATGACATCCGAACCCACTCCAACAGCTTCCCTGCACTGTGAGTCGAGGGTTGTCTAAGTAGAAGAACATCTCGAATTCTCAGAATTTGTTTAATCAAAGGAGACTCACCTTTCTTCCAATTCCATTCTCAAACACTACCAAACCATACATGGATCTCATTCACCCATTTCACCCACATGCTATCCTTCTTCATATGAATCTTCCATAACGTTTTGCAATCAAATAATTGTTCTGAGCCAATTAATTCTTAGCCCCATGCCCCCATCTTCCTTTGGTCTACAAAACCTGTTCCAAGAGATGGAGGATGGTTTGAGGGCTACATAAACTTCTTATAAATCATGTAAATTTCATCCACGATATTTGAAATGAGCTACTGGTGGTCGGAGTATGACCAAATAATTTGGATTGCTAGTTTCAGCAAAAAGAAATTACAAAATGTGTGTGTGTGTACGTGTATTGCTCACCTTCTCCTTACGTAGTCAACCAGCCGAGGAAATGAGTGGAAGAGATGTGGTGAGGCTGAAGTGGTGGGTTTGGATTCAAGAAATGGAGGTGGATGGATATCTATGCTCGGAGGAGGAGGAGGTGGGCGAGTATTTTCCGGGTGATGAAAAGTTGGAAACTTTTGATATTGATGAGGATGAAGCATGAGTGGATATCAGGGTGAGGAGGAGAAGAACCACAATGGAAAGAAGCAAATTGAGAGCTGTAGCTTTGCTTCTTCTTAAAGGGAATTCTTCGATTCAAATGATGGTAATCTTTTTTATTCCAGAATTTGGAAATAATTTAATGCAATTTTTGCTCCAAGATACATGAAATTGTCTTTCCTATTTTTCTCCATTTATGAAGTGTGTTTGTTGATAGATCTGACAGCAGGCTGTTTTCAAAGTGGGTAAAATTATTATGAAGCAATGTCCAGTTGATTAGAATATGTTTAGGCATTATGTGAATGTTTTCGACTTAGTGGGATATTCTCAATTGAATCTTGGGAAGGAGTTCTTTTTGTTTAATTTTATTTGAACTATTTCGTGGTTGGCACAAATATTGTTTTGTTTGATTTTGATGCCAACATCTACGAAGTATGAATTAATGCATTCAATCGTGGCAAAATTTTCAAAGCAACTGTATAACGTTGACTATATCGACAAATATACACATACAAGGCGAAAGTCCCGATCTTTAAAATGTATAAAGATGTTTACATGGTTAAATTTCACAATAGTTTCTGCTTAATATCCATATTCATTTCAGAGACTTTGTGCCATAACTCTAAACTGCATAGTTTTGAACTCTTGAATTACGTGGCTGGAGAGGAAGATTACCTACGTTTCATTCTCATCTGGATTAGATGTGATTTCTAACAGTAATACTTGATTCTGATTCACAGATTTCTCCTCTGATGTGTCTATTTCAAGATCTTATGATTCTAGAACTGAATGCCTTTGGGCTTGTTCTTATTGAGGAAATTGAAGGAGAAAAAATGCAGGAAAATATGACTTTAACTTGACGTCAGTGGGAGCAGATCAGTAGCCGTATGCATAAGGCTGGGTTAACATTTCCTAGACCCGCCATCTACTAGTGGTAGCACACAGTTTGACAATATGATCGATCTGTTTTCCCAGGAAGTTTTAGTCAGCACGTTTGTTGCTGAAGCAGTTCGAAGAGGTCAAGCTTCAGATGAAGCTGAAAGCTTCTGTCTCAATAATTGAATCAAAATAAAGGAGATATCGCGGTTACATGACCAGCTGCAAAATACTGTGAGACTGTTAATCATGAAATGTCCCAGAAGAATTTTGTGGGTAAGTTTTTCAAATTGGATTTTCCTACATCGGCCTCATATGTGGAGCCTGGACAATCAGTTGATTCTTGTTTCATGGTAAGAGAATGACTTGTTGATAAATTGGTTGTTTTCTTGATCTTTTGACCTGATATTATTTCTGAAAAGATTGGCGTTAGACCTTCTCTCATGTATGTCTGTTTGGTAAGGTTTCTTCGAAAGATTTTAGATGTACACTGACATGGGAAAATATAACAAAGCAAAGAAAACAATAAAGGATGTGGTAAAATAAAAGTAAAGCCTCGCCGCTTAAATTTACCATGAAATGAAAAGGAAAAATCTTTTAATACCCCATGCTTGTAGCTATTGTCAACATCACTAAATGAGTTGAGGTATATCCCATCTCGAGTTCAACTCAACCTACATCACTTCTTTTTTGGGCCATTGTGTGTGATTATAACGTGAGAAAAGGCACGTAGTTATGCTGACTTTGGGGACCGCTTTGAATTTAAACGTGTGATTATAACATGAGAAAAGGCACGTGATTAGAAACTGGATCGGAAGTGCTCTAGCCTACACAACAAGAATATATGACCATTTGAATTTAATCGGGGAGGTTGCCCGAGTCACCACTAAAGAAGATTTTGAGAAATTTTTCATAATTCCACCATCCAATGCGGTCAGGATTTTTAAAACTCTAGTCGAGCCACTCCAGGGTCGGCTACTCAAATGTTTGGAGAAAAATTAAGACACCTTTTTTCTGGTCGGCCTTCGATCTTATGGGGGTCGTACTATAAATCATGTAACACATACTGAATGTGTTGGGTAATTGCCAACCAATGGTCCAAATAAAAGATACTTTGGACCAGGAAAAACGTAGTTATATGAGAACAAGTAGAGGAACTACTGAAGGCCGGACACTTTCAAGAGGTGTGATTTCCAAGCTGACTATCTAATATTTTCTGGTACTCAAACCTTTGACAAAGTGGAGGATGTGTGTAGATTTTCGGGACCTCAACTGTGCTTGTCCCAAGGACTATTACCCCCTTCCTCGAATCGACCAGCTAGTTGACTCTACTACGAGACATGAGCTCTTGTGTTTCTTAGAGTCTTACTAAGGATACTATCAAATACCTAAAATAATCGTCGCTACATTAGCGACGTTTTTTTTTTATAAGAGCTTGTAATTTATACAAATCAAAGGAGAGAAATGTTTACGAGTTTACAAGCTTAGTCAACCAAGTTGGAAACTCACCATTCACCCAACTAAATGGTGTAGGAGAGGAAGAAGAAAAGAAGCTAACGCGTTAGCAATTACATTAGCCGATCTTCTAACATGGACAAGATTATCCACTGCTACGCTTTTCATCATCTCTTTGATTTCAGAAATCCATATTCCTTCGTAATCTAGGTAATCCTCCTCACCAAAGACTGCTTGCTTTGAGAGAAGGGATTCAGTTCTATGGTTACCGAAGTGAGGTTCCTTGAGTTCTAGAATTCCATATTTGATAGCTAGAAGCTCTGCCCCAAGTACTGACGGTGGTTGGTTGATCTGTCGACCAAAAGCCAGGATGGCCTCCCCGTTAGACCCCTAAACAATACCTGCAATGCCGAATGATTGAGAGTTAAGATTGAAACATGCATCAACATTCAATTTCCAGTGGTTTTCCATAAGCGGCAGAGTTCTGAGGCTCTGGTTGTGTTGTCACGTGTAGGGATTTCTGCGCTTGCTTGTAGTCTTTAAGCCACCCAAGCGCCCAATGTATGTCCATTCCTGAGATGGCCGATAGTTTTCCATGATATGCAGTCTGCCTTTCCTTCCAAAAGGACCATGTATATACTGCTAAATTCTCAAAGTCTGTCTTGGTTAGAGTCCATTTCAGCCACAAACAGATTTCTAGAGTGGGTGCATTTGTTATCTTCTTTATCCAGGACCAGTAGGTTGTTTGTTTCCATACCTCTCTGCTTTGGTGACAGGTAAAGAGAGCATGAATCGTGGATTCTTTTCCGAAGCCACAGTAATGACATGTTTCTGCGGTTGGTATGTGGTGCATTTTCAGATTGGAGGCTGTTGGAATTAAGTCCTTGGATAGTCTTCACCAAAAAATGCGGACTTTCGGAGGCACCGAGATCGACCAAATAAATTTCCACCATCCTTCGAGCATATTTCTGGACTGGTTTTTTGGACTATCATAGAACCCAATTGTTTTTTGATATCCTCCTTTAACGGAGTAGCGACCTTTAGAGTCAAACTTCCAATACCGAGCATCAGGGTTACTGAATGAGGGCACTGGCATGGTAGTAATCATCTGCTGAACATATGGCATGAAGTTTCGGATGATCTTACTTGTGTTCCACTCATTTCCTGTGATTAAATCAGCAACACGTGCATCCAGGGAAAGTTCGGCACTTGAAAAAGGGATCGGTTCAGCAAGGTCGTCCACCCATCGATGGTGAAACACCCTTATATGTTTACCATCTCCAATCTTCCAATACAGTCCTTCTAGAAGTAATTCGCGACCCCATATAAAGGATCTCCATATAAAAGAAGGTTTGCTTCCCAGTTGTGCTTCCATAATGTCTCCATGACGATGGTATCGCCCCTTTAGCACTCTTGCAAACAAACTATTTGGATTCTGGATCAACCTCCAAATTTGTTTGGCAATGAGGGATTTATTAAAAAGTGGAAAATCTTTGAATCCCATTCCTCCCATGCTTTCATTAGCGACGTTTTTAAACTAACTCTGTTGCTAAATTAGCGACGGTTTTTTGAAAATCCGTAGCTAATTTGTTTTTTTAATTTTTTTTAAATTAAAAAATGTGTTGTTTTATTTTTTATTTGTACATATTTTGAAAATTAATCTACTCAACTCATTAAATTTGTAAATAATCTATGAAGAACAATATAATTGAAAAAACCAAAGTTAACATTTTCTTCAATAGTATCAAAAAAATCCGGAAATGTAGTTTGAGCAATTGGAGGTGCAACACGAAACGAAGATGATGAAGAAACTTCCATACAAAGATTAGGATATGACGGATTAATGTATTCCTCTCCATGAAAAAACCAATTGTAGTAACCCGGTACAAATCCATAACGACCGAGATATATCTTGACGGTACATCTAAATATATTTTGTTCTGACATTTTTTCAATTGCAAGGACAACGAATATTTTCATTTAATAAACACTCAAGATAACTAAGTGCAAATGTTACAAACGACTCTACATCAACACAATATTCAGCTGTTAGAAATCCATTCTCCAAACGACGATACATCCAATTTCTATTGTTATCCATTTTATCCTACAAAAGAATAAATAAGATGTATTTCACTTAATCGCTATCATTTGCTCATTAACTAAAATTAAAATTCCACAACATAAGTAGATAAATTTAATAATTTTAATGTTGATAATTGATATAAACTAAATTATATAATATTTTAATAAAAATTTAAACATTTAATATATATTATTTAATTTCAAAATAAAATGCAATAAAAACAAATTAAATTATGTATAAATCTATATAAAAAAAACCTCACAATCTGATCGTAGAAGACGTCAGAGCACTGTGCACGTGCAAAAAAATCAGGTGGAAAACGACCTGCACTACAAGCTAACAACATTCATGATATATACCAACACTCAAGAAATCAATTTCCAAGAATTGAAACGCAAAAACCTTACCCCAAATTGAAACTAAAATCGTTCATAGGAGAAAAATTAAACGCAAGTGTGAAGGGTGTGGAGTGAAATGGCCGGGAAATGCGAAGCGACGCTTTGAATCAAACCGTTGCTATTAGCGATGGTGTAAGCAAAACTGTCGCCGATCTGATTTGGCGACGGTTTTTCTTACATCTAGCGACGGTTTTCTTAAAACCGCTAAGTGTAGCAACGTTTTAACAAAAACCTTCGCCAATTTGCAATGGTTGTAAACAATTTGCGACAATTTTATTACCTGTCGTTATATTTAGCGACAATTTTATTAAAAACGTCTCAATTTTTTAAATAGCAATGGTTTGTTTAAAACCGTCGCTATTTATAGCGACGGTTTCATAAACCGTCACGAATATATATTTTTTTTTTGTAGTGAGTAGTAAATCACTATGAACAATAAAAATCATTCAAAAGTCATCAACATTCCATCGATAATTTCAATACACAACTATATATATATATATATATATATATATATATATATATATATATATATATTATTGAAATTATATAATAAAAATTATTTTTAAAAAAAAACTTATGATTGTTCCGTCTCGTCCTAACTTGCACCCCAAATGGGCTGGCCCGTCTAGGACAACGGCCACTAAATTAGTAACTCAACGCTATGACGGGACAAGTTGACACGAAGAGTGTGGTGCGAGCTCTAATCTAAGGCATAAGTTGGTATACATGATATGATAAACATGTAATATATAATATAAGGATAAGCTAAAGATAAAGAAGACGTATGATATTATATTTAATGTTTGGTATGATTTTAATAAGAGTGGTTAAATTTTATATATTAGATTGTAATGACAAAATTAACCTTATCATAATAAATTTTATAATTTCAAAGTTGTTGCTTGAGTTCATATTTCTTATATGTTCATGCGTCGACAGTGCTTGTATGATTTATTTATTTTTACTTATTTTTATATATTATATAATATGATAATTGATCCCTTGATTTTGCGAGTCGAGTCAAATATCAATTTTAAAGGTTAATCGAGTGATACTAATAATTTTATTGAGATTTATACAAAACATTTATATAATTATCTCGAATTCATTTATATAATTATCACATTATATATTATATAAAAATAATAAAAATATTTATTTGATTTTAATTTCTACCTACAAGTGAAATGAGAGAATAATAGGGTTTAAGATTTTTATAAATTGAGGATAATTAAGTCTTTTGCGGTGTTTGCATCATTAGATTAAAATTATCACACCTAATAAAGAGATATTTTATCCTTATATAAAGTTATTTATCAAGGGCTTTCTAAAAAGGTATCAAACGTGGGATAAGGAGGATTATTTATCAATTTCTCCCTTATCCCGTGTACCAAAACTATGCCTAAAGTGATAGATCCATTACCGTATATGTCAAATACAACGAATTCACATCAATCTTAATTAATGCAACTATAATTCCCCATTTTAAGTTTCTTTTGATCAAGGACGAAATAATAATGTATGAACTTATGTGCAGGAGGCAAAAACTTATGTGAGACAGTCTCACAGATAGTATTTTGTGAGACGGATCTTTTATTTGGGTCATCAATGAAAAAATATTACTTTTTATATTAAAAGTAATACTTTTATATTAAAAGTATTACTTTTTATTGTGAATATCGGTAGAGTTGACCCGTTTCACATATAAAAGATTTGTGAGATCGTCTCACAAGAGACATACTCTGTGCAGGAACATGAAGAGTCCACTATATTTTTTCAAATTAACACTACAGACAAAAAAAGGATAACATTTTATATCCGGTATTTTTCACATTTTATATTTTTTATTATGTTGTCTGTGAGAACCCGTATTTTCAGCAGCTAGGAACTTCAGTAGCAAATGAAAATTCCAGCAGAAGCTAGCAATTCCAGCATCAAGCTAATATTTCAGAAGTTTATATTTTCCAGCAGACATGTATTTTCCAGCAGACAGAATCCAGCAGCAGAAGAGCGAGAAAGCAGAAGAGCAAAGAAGCAGCAGACAGTTACCAATTCAGCCATGACTTGTAACTGAAGCATTTAAACGGAATAAAGATTGTTAATGGCAGATTATGGCCATTAATAGTGAGCCTAACAGTCAGATTGTGACCTATAAATAGCACCTCAAGTCTCTGAAATGGGTTACACAAGATTTGAGAGTATCACTTAAATTTCGAGTTAAGAGATAGTGCCTTTGTCAAGCAGCAAAATCCAGTAGCGAGAGCAGCTAAATTCCAGTAGACTTCAACTGAAACTTTATAGCAAATCAAGTAAGTGGGCTTATGTATAAATATCTTGAAAACCCGTTTGATGATTTCTGTTTCAAAGCAAAGTATATTCTCGATTTCTGATATCTGATTTTGAAGCACTGAAACTTGGTGAACTAATGGTAGGAATATATATTCTGAACATTACTGAATTCTGATTACTGATTACTGGCCTCACCCCTTAGAGGAGAGAACATATAGGGGACTGATATCAGTTTAGCCATGAAATTCACGAACGTGCTCAGTGCTTACTTGTTAAACTTCTGATTACTGATTACTGAATACTGATTACTGATTACTGATTTCTGAATACTGATTCCTGTTCTGAAAGTAAGAGTTTCTGTATATTCTTGAAATACTGTTCTGTATTAAAATGATTTTCGAAAACTGGGAGTTATTCCCGCTCCTGCTTACTGAGTGACAATAATATCACTCACCCACCAAACTCATCTCAGATAAGAGTACTGAAGAAATGTTAGAGGAAGAGGAACAGATCCAGTTCTGGGGCTGGTGAAGAAGACTGTTGTTCTCGGTTTATGTTTATTTTTATTCCGCTGCATCTGTTAAGATACTGTAATATTTGGTTTTACATTTCCGCTGTAAAACATCAGTATTCGAGTTGTAACAGACAATTGATTTATTTCGTATTATGAATAAAAGACTGGTTTATGAGATTCTGTACTTCTGAGGCTTGTTGTTTTCGAATGTAATATTTGAGAGAAACGCCAGTATCAACCCACCCCCGTCCCGGGGCGTGACATTGAAGTGGTATCAGAGCAGAACCGGGTTTCATAATCTGGGGAGGAGGAACTAGAAATAATGAGTTCTTATAGACTTCTGAAAATAGGTTCTGAAAATTACTGAAAATAAATCTTGGGAATAGACTACTGAAAATAATAAGCTACTGTAATAGACTACTGAAACGAGTTTAAAAAAAAAAAAATTCAGTAGGCCAAAACCAGTAGACGAAAAAAACAGCAGGATAAGACCAGTAGTCTGAAACCAGAACCAGTAGAAGGAAACCAGTAGGTCTGAATGCAGAAGACTGGGTCAGTAGACTCGGAATGCAGCAGACAATGCTGGAAAAGCAGCAGACTGGTTGCAGTAGCATCAGAATTGCAGTAGACAGTGTATTCCAGCAAGCAAATGCAGTAGACCTCGCAAAATGGCATAAAAGTTGAGGTGTTTTTCGCGCAAACTTCAAACGG
This sequence comes from Primulina eburnea, assembly GCF_022965805.1. NCBI lineage: Eukaryota > Viridiplantae > Streptophyta > Magnoliopsida > Lamiales > Gesneriaceae > Primulina > Primulina eburnea. The sequence continues at coordinate 8,484,783 of NC_133110.1, read as the reverse complement.
CCATAACTTTTGAACCAGGAGGAATTTTTACCATTAAAAGTAGGCGTTGGAAAGCTCTCGACGAGGAGAACCTAACATCGAACAGCTTATCATTCTAGCACCACCGACGAAGCCCAAAATCCATCGTTTAGATAGTGATATCATCATTTCCGTAAAATTTTCCAAAATTTTGAAACTTTGAGGAATTTTCATTTTCAATTGACTTAGTATTTTTGCACCAAACTTGGTACCATTCATGTTCTTGATGTGAAGGATTTTTAGTAAAATTTTCACACCATTTTGAGACCGAAAATTTTTGAGCTATTTCTTCTGTTAATTGTATAGGCAGTACTGATTCTGTTCATTCCAGTATTTGTCTATAACTCGACCTATATTCTTGAGACCATTTCTGAACTTTGAATCTCATGTTTTTTGATGTAGGATATGGCTGACCAGAGTAGCTACATTAAGAGCCTAGAAAGGAAGCTAGAGAAACTCAAGCAACATAACTATTGTCTAGAGTTGGACAAAGATGAGCTAGAGCGTCGAGCAGAGCACTTAGAGGGTGATGTTCAACGTTATGCTCACTATATGCATGAAGCAGAAGAGAGGAATAGGAAGACTCAAGAGGAGTTTGAAAAATCCCAAGAGACTGTGGTAGAATTTATCGAGTTACGTGATACACTACTCGAGAAGATCCAAATACTCAAGGATCAAAATCATCAACTCGTGCACCAGTACAATCAGTATAGTGAGCAGACTGATGCTCAAATTCATGAGTTGCAGGGTACTGTTGAAGTTCTTAGCGACCAGAATGTAGTTCTGCATGGTAATATTGAACATCTACAAGCAGTAATAGCCGACCATGAAGAAGAACCTGAAGAGGATCCAGAAAAGGAAGAAGAAGTTGAAGAGGATCATATGGATTTAGATTTGGGAGAAGTGATAGATTAGAATACCAGTAGTAGTAGTTGTAATAACACTTGCCCCACTTGCATTTCTATTTTCATTTCGAAATTCAGTTGTAATTGCACTTTCTTGGGAAATCAATAAAAGTTATTATCCATTGGTTTCATATTTAAATTACGAGCAATTACTCAATCATTTTGTTTCTTTTCTTGAGTCCATATTTTGTCATCAACCTTAGAACTTTCGTACTTGTAGGAAATGGACAGAAGACCAGTAAGAAACAATCGCAACCCTCGCTATGGCAACCGCAACAATCGCAATGACGACCGTAACAATGAGGAGGCACAGCAACAACCCCCACAACCACCACCAGCAGTTGGACTCAGTCAGGTGGACTTGATGGCCATAGCCACGATTGTGGCAACCATGCTACAAGGGTTGGTGAACCCTAATGCTAATCAACCACCACCGCCACCACCTCCAGCTCAGAATGGGACTAAGCAGCACTATGAGGCTCTCCGAAGAGCAAGAGTCCCTAACTTCGATGGAAGCACCGATCCAGAGGTCGGACAAAATTGGATAAAAGAGGTGGAAAATCATCTTCGACTACTTGAGGTTCTCCAAAGGATCAGAGTAGAGGTGATTACACCTTTTCTTGTCGATCAAGCTGCCAAATGGTGGGAAGGAGTCTCACCAGCCATGTTAGAGGCGGGACCTATCACTTGGCAAAGGTTCCGAGAGGCATTTCTGAGGCAGTACTTTCCGACAGCAGTTCGAGTGCAGAAGCTGTCAGAATTCGAAAGCTTGGTGCAAGAACCAAACATGACAGTGGTGGAGTACTCATCCAAGTTCCACTCATTAGGAACTTACTACCCAACCATCATGGGAAACGAAGCTTTGAAGATGCATCGCTTCAAGAAGGGATTGAACAGCCGTATTCAATCTGCCCTTGCCGTTATCGAGCCCAACAGCTTTGAGGAATTGATAGGAGCCGCCATTAGGGCTGAAAACGACATTAAGAGGCGTGAAGGAGAAAACAAACTCAAACGTCCTCAGCAAGGTCAGTACCAATCGGGCCAACAATTCAAAAGGCCTAGGTTTTCAAGCAACCAATTCACCAGTGATCCAGCCAAAGGAACCACTTCTTCCCCATCAAGCAAAGAGGGAGTCAAGTGCCAAAATTGTGGATTCACTCACACGGGTGAATGCCGTAAGAATTCTGGAGCTTGTTTTCGTTGTGGAAAGATGGGCCACCGCATTGCTCAATGCCCTTTTCCAGATCCAAGGAATGGACCAGCAGGAGGAACAACTCCAAACAAGCCTAAGGAGAACAAGCCAAATGCTCGAGTCTATGCCATCACTCAAGAAGAGGCGGACAACTCAAATGATGTCGTAGCCGGTAACATTCTGATCAATAATATACCTGCTTATGTGTTATTTAATTGTGGTGCTACGCATTCATTTATGTCTAAGAGATTTGCCAAGAAGTTAGGAGCTAAGCCTGATAACTTAGAAGAACCATACAGAGTAGCCACTCCTGCAAATCGAATTTTAGAAACTCGCACTCTATATCGGGATATTAGTGTTCTCATTGAAGATCAGAATTTCAAGGCAAACCTTATTCAACTAAACATGGTGGAATTCGACGTAATTCTTGGAATGGATTGGTTAGCCAAGAATCATGCCTTAGTAGACTGTCATGGAAAGACGGTAACCATCCAAACTCCACACCAAGAGAAACTTTTATTTCATGGCAAGACCAAAGAATGAAAGACTCTTCTTTCTGCTTCTCAAGCTTGGGCAGCCATGAAAAGTGGAGAAGAAGTTTACCTAGCTATGCTAAGCAAGGTAAAGAAAGAAACCACACTCACGCTTGAAGAGATTCCAGTAGTACAAGATTTTCCAGATGTCTTTCCTGAAGAACTCCCTGGCGAACTTCCCGATCACGAAGTGGAATTTGAGATTAACCTAGTGCCCAATGCTATACCAATCTCAAAAGCACCATACCGAATGGCTCCAGCAGAGTTCAAAGAACTCAAAGAGCAACTTCAAGAGTTGTTGGACAAGAAGCAAATCCGACCAAGCGCATCTCCGTGGGGAGCTCCTGTCCTATTTGTAAAGAAGAAGGACAGAAGTATGAGGATGTGTATCGATTACAGAGAGCTGAACAAGATCACAATCAAAAACAAGTATCCGCTTCCAAGGATAGATGACTTGTTTGACCAACTCAAAGGAGCTTCAGTCTTTTCCAAGCTCGGCTTATGGTCAGGCTATCACCAACTCAAGGTCAAATCGGATGATATTCCAAAGACAGCCTTCAGAACAAAGTACGGACACTATGAGTTCATAGTGATGCCGTTCGGATTAACAAACGCTCCGGCAGTATTCATGGATTTGATGAATAGAGTGTTTAAACCATTTCTTGACAAGTTTGTTGTGGTATTCATCGACGACATTCTAGTATATTCGTCAAGTGAAGAAGACCACAAAGAACATCTTCGCCTCACCCTCCAGAAGCTGAGAGAAAAGAAACTATACGCCAAGTTCAAGAAATGCGAATTCTGGCTGGAGAGCATCGCATTCTTGGGACACATAATATCAGCAGCAGGAGTATCTGTGGACCCTAAGAAAGTAGAGACAATCTCGGATTGGCCTAGACCAAAGAGTGTGACAGAAATACGAAGCTTCTTGGGATTAGCATGCTATTATCGAAAATTTGTTGAAGGATTTTCCTCAATAGTCATACCTCTCACCAATCTCACACAGAAGAACTCTAAATTTCAATGGAGTGAAAAGTGTGAGCAAAGCTTCGAGACTTTGAAGAAGAAGCTTACATCCACCCCAGTACTAGTATTACCTATGGAAGGTAAGGATTACACCGTCTATAGTGATGCATCCAAAGAAGGGTTGGGATGTGTACTCATGCAGGAGGGAAGGGTGATTGCATACACATCAAGGCAGTTGAAGCCGTATGAACAAAATTACCCAACGCATGACCTCGAACTAGCTGCAGTGGCATTCGCACTAAAGATTTGGAGACATTATCTTTATGGAGCCAAGTGTGAGATTTTCACCGATCACCAAAGTCTCAAATATTTTTTCACTCAAAAGGAACTAAATATGAGACAAAGACGGTGGATTGAACTCATAAAAGATTACGACTTGACGATAAGCTACCATCCAGGCAAAGCCAACAAGGTAGCAGATGCTTTAAGTCGAAAGAATATGAGTAAGGTAATCCTTACATCACTTTCAGCACAACCATGTCTTCGAGAGACAATCAAGATAAGCCAAGATAAAGATTCCGCTTTGGTGAAACTGAAAGAGCAAGCCAAAGAAAGGAAATCACAAGATTTCGAGATAGACAACAAAGGAATCTTGTGGATGAAAGGACGATTGTGTGTACCAGACGTTGATAACCTTCGACAAGAAGTAATATCTGAAGCACATTAGTCAAAGTTTTCAGTTCATCCTGGCAGTACCAAGATGTACAAGGACTTGAAGAAGAATTTCTGGTGGAGTGGAATGAAGAAGGACGTGGCGATGTTTGTTTCCAAATGTCACGTATGCCAACAAGTAAAAGCAGAACACCAAATACCTGGAGGACTTCTGCAACCTCTAGAAATTCCAGAATGGAAATGGGAGCATATTTCTATGGATTTCGTTGTGGTTTTACCGAAGACGAGACAAGGGCATGACGGGATATGGGTAATCGTAGATAGACTCACAAAATCTGCGCATTTCTTACCTGTCCGCATGAACTATAATTTGGATAAGCTAGCCACATTGTACATGAATGAGATTGTAATATTGCATTGAGTTCCAGCTAGCATACTGTCAGACAGAGATCCTAGATTTACATCTCGATTTTGGAAGAGCTTTCAACAAGCTATGGGGACTAAGGTTACTCTTAGCACGGCCTACCATCCGCAGACTGATGGCCAAACTGAGAGGACAATACAAACTCTAGAAGATATTGTAACGACCCATTACAGGCCCAGTGGACCGCCCATACGGCCCACTGCCCCAATCGACCCAAGGCTATCCCGATCTTGTGACTTGGCCCGTAGGCCCAGTGGGCTTGCCCACCCTGTGGTGTCACTCACGGGCTTTCCATAGGCGTCGTATGGGTTACTCATAGAACTCTTAAGCCCATGAACTTAAGTTTGTGCCTCCCCAGGATCGAACCCAAGATCACATGGATATATAGATACTTGGCACAATCCTGGTACCAATTGAGCTTGGCACAATCCTGGTACCAATTGAGCTAGTAGCTCAATTGGTACCAGGATTGTGCCAAGTATCTATATATCCATGTGATCTTGGGTTCGATCCTGGGGAGGCACAAACTTAAGTTCATGGGCTTAAGAGTTCTATGAGTAACCCATACGACGCCTATGGAAAGCCCGTGAGTGACACCACAGGGTGGGCGAGCCCACTGGGCCTACGGGCCAAGTCACAAGATCGGGATAGCCTTGGGTCGATTGAGGCAGTGGGCCGTATGGGCGGTCCACTGGGCCTGTAATGGGTCGTTACAGATATGCTGAGAGCATGTGCCTTGGACTTCAGTGGTACTTGGAGCGAACATCTGCCCTTAATCGAGTTCGCATACAATAATAGTTACCACAGCAGCATTGGAATGGCACCATACGAAGCTCTGTATGGACGAAAATGTCGATCACCACTGTATTGGGATGGAGTAGGGGAAAAATCCATCGTTGGACCCGAACTAATCCAAGAAACAGTGGATAAAGTTGCTATGATCAGGGAGCGATTAAAGGCTGCACAAGATCGACAGAAAAACTGGGCTGACATGAAAAGAAGACCCGTGGAATTTGAAGTTGGAGAGAAGGCATATGTCAAAGTGTCACCCATGAAGGGTGTATTCCGATTCAATAAGGCTGGGAAACTTAACCCCAGATACGTCGGACCATTTGAGATTCTTGAGAAAGTGGGAACACTTGCTTACAAATTATAACTTCCACCCGATATGTCAAGGATCCACAACGTTTTTCACGTATCGCAGTTGAGAAGATATATCTCTGATCCAAGTCACATTCTGGAAGCTGGACCACTTCTGGCGGAGAGTAATCTAAATGAAGAGCTGAAATATGAAGAGATTTCGATTCGAATTGTGGATCACAAAGACCAAGTACTGAGGCGACGAACTATTCCATATGTCAAGGTACAATGGTCCAACCACACCGAAAGAGAAGCTACTTGGGAGTTGGAAGAAAAGATGCGAACACAATATCCCTATCTCTTTGAAGATCAAGTATAGCCAAGTTTCGAGGACGAAACTTTTCATAAGAAGGGAGGGATGTGAGAACCCGAATTTTCAGCAGCTAGCAACTTCAGTAGCAAATGAAAATTCCAGCAGAAGCTAGCAATTCCAGCATCAAGCTAATATTTCAGAAGTTTATATTTTCCAGCAGACATGTATTTTCCAGCAGACAGAATCCAGCAGCAGAAGAGCGAGAAAGCTATAGAACAAAGAAGCAGCAGACAATTACCAATTCAGCCATGACTTGTAACTGAAGCATTTAAACGGAATAAAGATTGTTAATGGCAGATTATGGCCATTAATAGGGAGCCTAACAGTCAGATTGTGGCCTATAAATAACACATCAAGTCTCTGAAATGGGTTACACAAGATTTGAGAGTATCACTTAAATTTCGAGTTAAGAGATAGTGCCTTTGTCAAGCAGCAAAATCCAGTAGCGAGAGCAGCTAAATTCCAGTAGACTTCAACCGAAACTTTATAGCAAATCAAGTAAGTGGGCTTATGTATAAATATCTTGAAAACCCGTTTGATGATTTCGGTTTCAAAGCAAAGTATATTCTCGATTTCTGATATCTGATTTTGAAGCACTGAAACTTGGTGAACTAATGGTAGGAATATATATTCTGAACATTACTGAATTCTGATTACTGATTATTGGCCTCACCCCTTAGAGGAGAGAACATATAGGGGACTGATATCAGTTTAGCCATGAAATTCACGAACGTGCTCAGTGCTTACTTGTTAAACTTCTGATTACTGAATACTGATTACTGATTACTGATTTCTGAATACTGATTCCTGTTCTGAAAGTAAGAGTTTCTATATATTCTTGAAATACTGTTCTGTATTAAAATGATTTTCGAAAACTGGGAGTTATTCCCGCTCCTGCTTACTGAGTGACAATAATATCACTCACCCACCAAACACATCTCAGATAAGAGTACTGAAGAAATGTTAGAGGAAGAGTAACAGATCCAGTTCTGGGGCTGGTGAAGAAGACTGTTGTTCTCGGTTTATGTTTATTTTTATTCCGCTGCATCTGTTAAGATACTGTAATATTTGGTTTTACATTTCCGCTGTAAAACATCAGTATTCGAGTTGTAACAGACAATTGATTTATTTCGTATTATGTATAAAAGACTGGTTTATGAGATTCTGTACTTCTGAGGCTTGTTGTTTTCGAATGTAATATTTGAGAGCAACGCCGGTGTCAACCCACCCCCGTCTCGGGGCGTGACATTGTCAGTAGTCGATTCACAGTTTTAATATGATAACTTTTTTTTTAAGGTTCTCTTTCACTATAATACTAAGGATATGATTTAAGATGTTATTGTTCTATGAATATAATAGGTAATTTTGCCAAAGAAATAGAGCTTGTCAACATGCATGTTTCCATGCATTTGGTGCCACGACATTAACTAACACGGTGTTCTGATCTCCATATGTGTTGCACCTCCACCCACCATGTAATGACCCTTTTATTCATATGCAATAACAAGAAAATCTCTGAAATTTCCTCTTTTCTCTGAAATCTGAACAAAACAAATCATGATATCACCACATTGTTTATGTAATAACTGATTTTGGGATTTATAACTACGTCGGCCATGAACGAGAGTCTACCCCAGTCGGGCTCGGAGCCCCCATACGTCTGCCATATCTTTAATCAGATCAACACGAGAGGTTTACTGTTTGGACAAGATCCGTTGAGTTGTTCGGTTCCAGCTTTGTTGCTGCAATTGTCTCTTTTTTCAGTTATATCTCGTACAGTACACTTCCTTCTCAAGCCACTTGGCCAACCCTTGATTGTCGCACAAATTCTTGTAGGTTCCATCTCGCATTTGAAATGTTTCGATTCTGCCATTTATTATAAATTTTGGGAATGCCCTTTTACGTACGATCTTTCCAGTCCATCGCCAGCAATTTATTCTGTTTAATTCATCAGCTGGATGAAATTGTTTATGTTACTTTGGTTTTGAACATTCTGAACTACGAAAAATTGTGGAATTGTTGACAAAACAGTTATGGACGGATTGCTAATTTTGGATGATTTTCATTGACCAGATGTCTAGAGTTTAAATTTGTGAGATAACTTTCTTTTTCTGATGGCGCACTGATATAAATCTGTTGTTTATCAATCATGCTTGTGAATGCATTTCAGTACTTTTTACGAAATTTTCAACTTCATACTGTACAACTAATAACACTAAATATTGATGATAATATGCGGATTGCTAATTCTCTGTTCCAATGTGCAGAGTGGTGCAATATTGGGGCCATCAGGTTTTGGCCGCAATCTGACTTTTTTGGCTGAAGTGTTCCCAAGAAAAGCTAGACTGGTGCTAGACACCATGTCGATTTTTGGTTTCACGATCTTTATTTTTCTCATTGGTGTGAAAATGGACTTATCCATGGTTGTGAGATCTGGTAAAGTGGCATTAGCTGTGGGAATTTTAGGGTTTTTCGTTCCTTTCGTACTTGCTGGCTTAGTCTCCTTTGTCCTTGATAAGTTTTTGTTGTTGGATCATGACGTATACAAAGCACTTCCGCATGTAGTATCTATGGTATCCATGACTGCCTTTCCTGTTATAACCTGCTTTCTTGATGAACTCAAGATTCTTAATACAGAGATTGGACGGTTAGCTTCTTCGTCATCAGTTATCTGTGATATCTGCCTATGGTCTGTGATGTGTATAAAGTTTGCAGCACAATTAGCCAAGACAAATTCAATAACAGTAATCATAGGTTCGTTTTTATCAGCTGGATTATTTATCGTTTTTGTAATATATATGATTCGTCCAGCTGCTTTTTGGGTAATCAGAAATACTCCAGAACCGAGACCCGTGAAGGAAATATATATTTTTCTAGCTCTTGTCATATTGATGAGCTGTGCATTTGTCGGTGAAGTTATTGGCATTCATGCCACAACTGCATCCTTAGTTCTAGGCTTGGTTATTCCTGATGGGCCACCATTAGGAGCTGCATTGGTGGAGACCCTTGATTGCTTCGTTTCTGTGATGCTCTTGCCACTCTTTTTCACTGTTTCTGGATTGCAAATGGATGTTTTCTCCGTAAATTTTACAAATGTTGGGGTAATACAGTTGGTTGTTTTTGTTGCATTTGTCGGGAAGATTCTGGGATCTATGTTGCCTCTTGTATTTTCTAGGATGCCATTTCGTGATGCACTTTCCCTTGGACTGATCATGAACACAAAAGGCATTGTTGAACTTGCCTTCTTGAATGACATCAAGAACCAAGAAGTAAGTCTAGCTCCATGTGTTCTTTGTCTTTCAATTTGTTTTACAATCACGATTGTGTAAACAAGTATTTCACACAAATGTCAAGATTATGTTCAAATGAAAATAATTTTCTCTCTTCTATATTTTGTTTCAGATTCTTTCTGAGGAAATTTATACCATTATGATCATTTCAGTGGTCGCTGTAACCGGAGTAATCTCATTTGTTGTGAAAGTTCTTTATGATCCTTCAAGTAGGTTCGTTGCTTACAAGAGAAGAACTATTCTACATTGCAGAGACAATGATGAATTGAGGATACTTGCATGTGTACATAGCCAAGAGCATGTTCACTCCATTATCAGCCTCCTTCAATTAGCTAATCCCACAAAAGCGTCTCCGATTAATTTGGTCGTCCTACATCTTGTAAAGCTAACAGGTCGTGCATCTTCTCTACTTGTAGCTCACAAACAACACGACAAGCCTTGTCGTAATCCTACTCAGTCCGAACATATTTTTAATGCATTCAGAAATCTTGAACAACAAAAACCTGAGTTTTTCTTATTGGAATGCTATAAAGGCATCTCCCCTTACAAGACAATGTATAACGATGTTTGTTCCCTAGCTCTGGAAAAGAGAACCATTCTCGTTATTCTTCCATTTCACAAGCAATCGATCTCACAGGGAAGGGTGGAACCATCCTTTGCGTATAGACATCTTAATAAAGTTGTGCTCGAGAAGGCTCCTTGTTCAGTTGGAATTCTCATTGATCATCAAGATCTGAAATCCCGATATGTTAATTCACAGAAACCAGAATATCGAGTGGCAGTACTTTTCTTTGGTGGTGCGGATGATCGAGAAGCATTAGCCTATGCACTAAAGATGTCAGATAATACCATCATAAGGTTAACTCTTATACGATTTTTGGCTTCGGGCATGACTGAAATTGTTGCAGGCACTGAAAGAAGCAAAATGTTGGATGCTGATATTCTAAACAATTTCAAGCAAAGAACTCAACAAACCGAGAGAATAGCATACAAGGAGAAGATGGTAACAAGTGGAACAGGGGTAATAACATTAGCTAGATGGGTGGCAAATGCTTGCGATCTCGTTTTGGTTGGAAGGCGCCATGGGGAATCACCTATTATACTTCAGCTAGCAGAATGGAACAAGCATGGGGAATTGGGAGCAATTGGAGAAATTCTAGCTGCCTCGGAATTTAAAAGCGATACTTCAATTTTGGTGGTACAGCAGCAGACAAGATTATGGGGACTCAAAGACCCTGAGGAGTCTACACATTTAAGAAGAATCAAGTTATAGAGTATAGCATGTGATTAGATTGCATACAAGAATAACAAATGACGGGCATTATGAACTTCGATTGCTAACAAAAAGAACAACTTAGACAAAATTTTCCTTTCTACATATTCTGTACGGTACGAGCAACAGGGAAAACAGAGGAAAATATTTGTTGAGTTTTATCTGTTGCTCATATTCTGCTTATGTTACTTTAAATTTACTACGGTCATAGTCAGACTAGTAATGCAAACTGCAAATAATAGTCCATCACGCAAATCATTCCCATTACTTATAACCACATGATGCATGATGATCCCATTTGAAAGTAGTTAATTGATGTAATGTAACAGCTTATAAATGAGTTCTATTTTGAGTAAACTAGAAAAGTGCATGTGCGTTGCACGTGGAAACGATTTTATTTGAGATAAAATTAGTTGATATAATAAATAAAAATGAAATTATATTTTTTATAAATTCATATTCGTTACATATATGAAATTTACATGTTTTCACATGTTTATTTTAAATAATATACTTTTTGTTATGTAATTTGTTTGTTATTTCTGTGTACATGTCAAGTTTTAATAACAAGTACGGATATCGTCCGACAAAACTTGATATATTACAAATCTACGTTAAAAACAATTCTTTAATTAACTTGAACAAAAACTTGAATAAATTAATAAACTAAATTGAAATTAAAATAAAAGGATGTAACAAACACAATTTAAATAATTTAAATTAAAATAATTAATAAACGACTGTTCAAATATCGGTTAATGCACATATCAATTCTTAAGCAATGCTTTTGAAGGAATTCATTATTTTATCAATATACTATGTCAAATTATATTTAACTAATTCAACAGTATACAATAACCAATTGTCCTTTTGTTATTTAATAATTGCAATTGCAACAATGAATGGTGGATTTCTCTAGTTTTCGTTTTTTAGTCTATGACTATCAGCATGTACGCAATCTCATATGTTGTTAGGACCGGCTAGATGTTTAGATGGGGTGAATGAATACCTATTAAAACTTTCGGTATTATTGGTTTGAGCTAAAAAAAAATACCATCGCTTTATCTCAACTCAGTTGAGTTACAAGTCAACAAGGTAAAATATATGCGCAGAAAAAGAATCGTGTTCAAATTTGAACCAAATAGATACTAACACGATAATCGGTAGATGCAGTTATCCCAATGCCAAAAATATTCATGATGTTCAGTAGTTTTTCGTTGATGAAAATACTGTTAAACAACCAATTCAAGCTGATTTTGATGGAGAAAATGGAGAAGAAATGCAGCATCCTTTGGAGAATGCATAATCTGTAGAGTACAAACAGCAATCAATAATCAATCAACATATTTCAGTCAATGAGACAGAAAATGAACAAAGATCTCAACGATTTAGAAGAAGAGTAACATGGATGACAAATTATGAAGTAACTTGTAATAACCAAATTGAAGATTAATTTGTTCATTTTGCTCTATTTTCATATTGTGATCCAGTAGCTTTCGAAGAAGGTGTCAAAGAATCAAAATAGCAAAAGGCAATGGATGCTGAAATCACATCCATCGATTTAAATAAAACTTGGGAACTCATCGAGCTTCCAAAAGGTCAAAAAACGATGTGTGAAGTAAATTTACAAGAGTAAATTGAAAGAAAATGGAAAGCCGACAAATTCAAGGCACCGTTGGTAGCAAAAGATTACAAACAAGAGTTTGGAGTCGGTTATAAAGAAATATTTGCTCAGTTGCAAGACATGATACGATCAGATTGGTAATTGTCTTAGTAGCACAATATTCATGGTCTATCTTCTATTTGGTTGTGAACGTTCTTACATGGAGACTTGGAAGAATATATATGTATCCATCAACCTCCTTGTTATATTAAGTTGGAAATGAGCATAAAGTGTATAAATTGAAAAAAAACTTTGTATGGGCTTAAGCAAGTCCCACGAGTTTAGAATAGTCGAATTGAGACTTATTTTTTAAGGTATGTTTTCAAAAAAGTCCATATGAGTATAAACTTTGTACAAAATTGAAGATGAATGAAAAATCTCATTGTTTGTTTATATGTTAATGATCTTATATTATCTGAAAATGATAGTGTCATGTTTGAAAAATTTAAGAAGTCCATGATGGTTGAGTTTGATATATAGGATCTTGGCAAGATGCATCATTTTCTTGGTATGAAGTAGTTCAATCTACTTATGAGATTTTTTCACAAAAGAAACGTGTTCAAAAAGTTTTGTGCAGATTTAATATGAAGAAATGCAATTCTGAAAGTACTCCCATAGACTATAGTTGAAGCTAACAAAAATTTATGAAGGAAAGAAGATTGACAACACATTTTACAACCAAATTGTTAGAAGCTTAATGTATTTGACAACAACAATGTCGGATATTATGTATTCTTTCAGTCTAATAAGCAGATACATTGAGAATCCTACAGAAATGCATTTTTAAGCTGTTAAGAAGATTTTATGATGCCGACAACGAACACAAGAACTTGGTCTCTACTATAAGAAAGGAGAAAAATCAGATTTGAAGGAGATCGAGATGATAGAAAAAGAACTTAAGGATATGATTTTTTCTTAGATCAAGCGGTTGTTCCATGCACTTCGAAGAAACAATCAATTGTTACTTTATCAACCATTGAAGCTAAATTCGTTGCATCAACTTCACGTGCATATCAAGCTATTTGGTTGAGAAAAATTCTTGAAGAGCTTAAATTCAAGAATCATGATCTTTTTGTAATTTATTATGATAGTAGTTCAGCCATAAAACTATCAAAGAATCTAGTTCTCCGTGGAAGAAGCAAGCTCATTGATGTGAAATATCAATTTTAAGTGACCTCACAAAGAATGAAACAATTGATCTTATCTATTGCAAAAGTGAAAACCAAGCAGCTGACATGTTTACACAGTCCCTAGAACTGCCTGCATTTCATAAACTAAGGGAGCTACTTGGTATTAGCACACTACAAAACAAATTTGAGGGATGATGTTCTTATTAAGCCGATGTTTACCTTATCGGTTTAAGGGAAATATTATTAAATTGTTAAAGGTTTGTCGAAATAATTAGTTATCTGTCTTGTCAAATAAAGTCTGTTAGTCATTGTTTATTATTAACAAAGTATTACAGAAAATAATTATCTTAGCATATTTGTTATTTCATGATTTAATGGTCAAATATTGTTGCTAATTTTATGGGTTTTTTCATATGTGTATTTGCATATAAAAGACTCATTGCTGAATAAATAAAATATATAGCAGAAAACAAAATTCTTCTCTTTGTTTGATTTATATATTATTCTCTGAACCACTAACCACAAATCTATATGTTCATTTAACTTGAAGTTTGAAAAATACAGTTCGAACCATTTTTGCTTATAAAACGTATATGTTTATGTGGCTTGCAGTTTAAAAATTAAGTTTTAACTATTTTTTGTTATGAAACATAGAAAATATACCTTTAAAAAATATTAATAGTAGCCTACTTTTTCATGTGAAAGAATGCATAATAAAAAAATATGTAAAAAATATTAATAGCATTCAACTTTTTATTTGAAATAATGCATAGTTATGTATCAATTAAAAAAATAAATAAACTAAATTAAATTAAAAAAAATATATCAATTATTAACTAATAATTGAGAAAATAATGCATAATGATGTATCAATCTATCAATTAAATAAATTAACTTTATTTAACTTGAAGTTTAAAAAATTAAGTCTGAACCTCAAACTAAAAATTAATATGTTCATTTAACTTAAATTTTAAAAAATTAAGAACATACATTAATCATATATAAATCAATCAAATCAACAAACATTAGAGCAATATAATATGAGTATGTTTATTTTAATAAGCCGGTGAAATCACAATACATTATTATTATTACAAATAATAAAGAACTAAAATTATTCACATCGTGATGACCTCACAATTATTTCAAATACAATAAAGCACCAACATCTACAAATATTTATTTAAGCTAAATTTATATATTGAAACCACATCCAAATCAAATATTAGATCACCAAAAATGTATGGATGAGTGCTATAGATAAATATAAATGAGATAATGACATATTTATATATTCATTTAACTTTAAGCTAAAAAAGTTAAGTATGAATCATTTTTTGTTAAAAAAATAGAAAATATATTATAGGTTTAAAAAATACTAACTACAAATTTATATGTTTATTTAACTTGATGTTTAATAAATACATTTTAAATTATTTTTGGTTATAAAATATATATGCTTATTTAATTTGAAGTTTGAAAAATTAAGTCTGAACCGCTAACAAAAAATTTATATGTTCATGTAACTTGAAGTTTAAAAAATTAAGTCCTTACTATTTTTGGTTATAAAACATAAAAATTATATTAAAAAATAAAAAAATTTATTGTAGGTTTAAAAAATACTAACCATAAATTTATATATGTGTTCATTTAACTCCAAGTTTTAAAAATAAATGTTGAACTATTTTTAGGTATAAAACATATATGTTTTTTTTAACTTGAAATTTTAAAAATTAAATCCGAACCGCTAACCAAAAATTTTTTTGTTTATGTATTTGAAGTTTAAAAAAACATAGAAAATATATTTAAAAAATAAAAAATATATTGTAGGTTAAAAAAATACTAACCATATATTTATATGTTCATTTAAATTGAAGTTTAAAAAATAAAGTTTGAACAATTTTTAGTTATAAAACATATATGATTTTTTAATTTGAAGTTTAAAAAATTAAGTCCGAATCGCTAACCAAAAATTTATTTAACTTGAAGTTTAAAAAATTAAGTCCGAACCGCTAACAAAAAATTTATATGTTCATGTAATTTGAAGTTTAAAAAATTTAGTTCGAATCATTTTTTGTTATAAAACATAGAAAATATTTTTTAATGTATTTTCTATGTTTTAATATAAAAAATTAAGTTCGAATCATTTCACTTGAAGTTTAAAAAATAAATTTTGAACTATTTTTAGTTATAAAACATATATGTTTTTCTTTTACTTTGAAGTTTTAAAAAATTAAGTCCGAATCGCTAACCAAAAATTTATATGTACATGTAACTTGAAGTTTACTAACCATAAAATTATATGTTCATTTAAATTAAATTGAAGTTTAAAAAATAAAGTTTGAAATATTTTTATTTATAAAACATATATGTTTTTTAAATTAAAGTTTAAAAAATTAAGTCCGAACCGCTAACAAAAAATTTATATGTTCAGGTAACTCGAAGTTTAAAAAAATTAAGTCCGAACCATTTTTTATTATAAAGTTTAGAAAATATATTGATGTAAAATAATACATAGTAAAATAAAATGTATTAATTAAACAAATTAGGTAATTAGATAAGAAAATTGAAAAGTCAACTAAATAAATAAATAAGACATTAATTAAGTAATAGTTGGAAAATGGTAACCAAGCAAATTCACAATTCAAACTCATATATTTATAATAGTATGTAGATAATCTATACTGTATTATTATTATTAGATCAAGTATGAAATCTTTAGAATAATTATCAACTAAAATATTTAATTTCATAATTAATTTTTTTGTCCTACAAAATACCTACTCAAGTTACTTCATATTTTACATTAAAAAAATCTAAACAAAACTTTCCTTTTAAATCGAACAACTGTTTTAAATTGAAAATAATTTCGTGTTAATGATTTAATATTATTTGATCGAACTAAAAATAATAACAACACATGCGATGCGTGTGCATCTTTTACTTAAAAGATTTAAAAGGAAAGTTTTGTTTAGATTGTCAATAGATTCGCAATCTGTGAACAAAGTCATCAAACTAGAAGGGAAAACGAATGACCAATTCAATTTTACCATAATCACAACAAAATGAGGGCGACTCAAATTCGAATTTCTTTGCACTGCAAAAACGAGAGAAGACAAAGGGGCTAACAAATGTTGGTTGGAAACAACTGAAACCGGAAAAGCTACATAGAAAACGTAAATCAGGGTTTATTTCATCCTATCTGAAAGGAATATTTTATTCCTTTATTATTTTGCTAAATTGATATTATCAATTTATGATTTTGCCTTTCTAGATTATCAAATATTGCTTCATTTAATTTAAATGATAATATCTTGGTTTACTTATTTGTAGATTATCAGATCTTGCTTTATTTATCTATAGATATTATAGTATTTGTTTTTAATATGATTTGTATCTCCAAGATATTTTATCTTTATTTGAAAGTGTTTTTTATCTAATGAAAATCTTGTTTCCATATTTTGTAGGACACTTTTATGGAATAAATTTTAGGTCAAACTATTGGTATAAATATGGATACCCTTGCAGCCGTATAGTGGGGTTTTTGGAGAGGAGAGAGTTGGACTAGGAAGCTTTTCACATAGAAGAAATTACAAAAGTCCAACATATATTTACTCTACATTTTTATGTGATCGGGTTGTCACTTTATTGTGTAGGTGCTGAAGTTTTGTGTGATTGTGGATCACTTTGTTGTGAAGAGAAGCTGCTGGAGTTTTTGGGAGTCTTCGGGAAGGTCGGCAGAGGAGTTCTTACATAGAAGAATATACGAAAGCCGAGCCTATTTTTGATGAGAAGTTTTCGTGTGATCGATTGATCACTTTGCAACGCAGAAAGCTGCTGGAGCATTTTCTGAACACACAAGTTCAGTATTGGAGATTTTCGTGTGAAGTGTTTGAGTGATTGATTCACAGATTTTCCGTGTTGCCGATTGGTGTTGCCAACACTCGGAGACAACACTGACGCAGAGTGTTGGACGAAGAGTGGTTGTGTTTGTTTTAAGCAATACGTTTTTATTTTATGCATCTAGTTTTTATGTGGTTTATTTTGATGCATTTTTAATCCTTGGAGTGTCAAGGAATTTGGTTTTGTTTTCTCACTAGTATTGTTTTTGTGTAAACGATTTACATAATTTTTCTAGTGAATTTTTTGCCATGAGGCATCGCACAAGTATTCGTACTTGTGCATAATTTAAATCTGGTGTTAATTTATTAAAGTTATATTTGTGTGTTAAATACTTAACTTCCGCTGCCGTGTTGTGTACAGTGTTGACAACACCGGACACAACACTAACTTCTGATACACACATTATAATAATGTTTTTATATTTATTTCCTGCACAACAACAATTCCTTACAAGCGGTATCAGAGCCAACGCTTGATACACTAAGTGATTGATTCTGGTTTATTGTTGTTTTTGTTTGCAGGAAACTTTATAGAATCTCAATGGACGTTCTGTCTACAAACACTGCTGTTTTGAAGGAAAAATGCCGGCTGCAAGTCAACCCGCACGGTGTTGCCTCTGGTGTTGCAACACCGGGCCGCAACACCACTTCAAAATCCTTGTGTCTCAATGCTAAATCTCACGGTGACTCAGGTAATCATGAAATTCAGGATAATGATTCTGATGAACTCACATTTGAATGTGTGCAGGCTATGTATGAGGAGCTATACGAAGATTGGATCAAAAGAAATAAAATAAATTCCATCCTCTCTAAGGATAATGCTGATCTGAAAGAATCTGTGTCTCGACTTGAAGTTGTGCTTAGCAAGAAGGATCTTGAATTGTGCAAAGTCAAGGAGGAGCTTGAGAAGGCCTCAAAGACTCTTGCAAAATTCAACTCAAGTTCGTCAAAACTTGACTCAATGCTAACTATGGTAAAGGACACCATAACTGGTCTTGGATATGTTGAAAGCACATATGAACATGGTGAAACTTCCGATTCTAAATCAAAATCAACCATGTTTGTAAAGGCAAGCGAAGATTGCTCTGTCCCCTTAACAGTGAAACCTCCCATGAACACTCTGTCAATCTCAAAGCAAGCCTTGGAACAAATGCTGAAACAAAACAGAGCTTCCTCTTCTCATTTGAAAGTTGACCCGCCAGTGAAGATGCCACAAACCAAGAAGCAAGTGTCAATTTCCAAACCAAAGCAAAGAAAGCGACATTTTATCTGCCACTACTGCTATAAGCCTGGGCACATCAGACCCTTCTGCTACAAACTAAGAGACGACTACCTGAATTGGAAATCAAATCGGGTGTTGCCCACAGTGTTGTCCAACACCAAGCGCAACACCGCGGTCAAGAAATCTTCCACAAGGAAAGTTTGGGTACCTAAAACTGTTATTCGATGCAATATCATTTATACTTCTTTAAAAACTAACATTGCAGGTGCATGGTACTTCGACAGTGGGTGCTCACGCCACATGACCGGATTTAAAGAACACCTCACAGATTATGTTGAAATAAAAAGTGGGCGTGTAACCTATGGTGGTGGTTCTAAAGGAAGAATTGTAGGCAAAGGAACCTTGAACGTTGATGGGCTTCCTGAACTTCACAATGTTCTACATGTTGAAGGACTTAACTCAAACTTAATAAGCATAAGTCAACTTTGTGATGATGATTTACATGTTAAGTTCAATAAAAATAACTGTGAAGTTTTTAATGATGCCAATGTTTGTGTAATGTCAGGTACTCGTTCAGCTGACAATTGTTATCAATTGGGAGAAGGTGATGGTTGCCGAAGTGCCAAGGTGAGTGAATTAGACGTATGGCATCAAAAACTGGGACACGTGAGTATCAATACCTTGAAGAATCTGCGTAAGTTTGATGCTGTGAGAGGTATGCCCAATTTAAATTTAGGTGTTGTGTATGTCTGTGGTCCATGCCAGAAAAGTAAACAAACCCGTGTTGCGCACTCAGTGTTGCAACACTTTGGGACAACACAGTGCCTTGAACTTTTGCATATGGATATACTGGGTCCAATGGATGTTGAGAGCTTGGGTGGTAAGAAATATTCGTTTGTTTGTGTTGATGATTTTTCGCATTTTACTTGGGTAAGTTTTCTTAGAGAAAAATCTGATACATTTGATGCTTTTAAGAAGTTGCATGCTAGGATAACAAATCTGTTTGATATGAGGGTGGTTAAAATAAGAACCGATCATGGTGAGGAGTTTGAAAATTCTCATTTTATTTCTTTGTGCCATAAGAAAGGTATCACTCATGATTATTCATCTCCGAAGACCCCTCAAAAAATCGGCATAGCTGAAAGGAAAAATCGAACCCTCCTAGAAATGGCTCGGGTCATGCTTAGTTCTAAGAATGTGTCAAAATGTTTTTGGGCCGAAGCTTTAAATACAGCATGTCACATTTCCAACCGTGTTTATTTAAGGAGTGGTTCTACAATGACCTCATATGAGATTATAATGGGAAGAAAACCAAACCTTAAATATTTTCATATTTTTGGATGTGTAGGTTATGTGTTGAATGATAGAGATCATCTAGCTAAATTTGATTCAAAAAGTGTTAAATGTCTCTTTCTTGGATACTCTACTAATGGCCGTGCTTATCGTGTATTTAATCTGAGAACTAGGACTACAATGGAATCAATTAACGTTGTGTTTGATGATCTTGCTGATCTAACATTTAAAACACCGGAGGCTGATGTAGAAGAATGGCTGGATATAAGTGAGGAACTGACCAGAAACAGTGTTGAGTCCGGTGTTGAGACCAGTGAGGCAACACCAAGCACAACACCGCCTCTGAACCGAACAGAAACTGTGGATAATGACAACAATGATAATGATGATGTGGTGATTAATTGTGAAAGAGAAATTCCCAGCAAGATTCAGAAGAATCATCCATCATCACAAATCATTGGTGAATTACATGATGGTGTGCAAACAAGAAACAAAGAAAAGGTGGACTACCGCAAAATGATTGGTTTAATCTGCATGAGCTCCACGTTTTCCCAGTCTATGTCAGTCAACCTAAGGGATTTGAAGATCCTCACCACGTGGATCATGTCTACAAATTGAAGAAGGCCTTGTATGGAATGAAACAGGCTCCACGGGTATGGTACGGTAGGTTAGCTGACAATCTGATAAACTTGGGCTTCAAACGAGGTGAGGTTGATAAAACCCTTTTCATTCAAAAACTGAAATCTGATATTTTGATCTGTCAAGTATATGTAGATGATATTATTTTCGATTCTTCATCTCAAATACTTGTGAATAACTTTGTGGATTGCATGTCATCACAGTTCAAAATGAGCATGGTAGGAGAACTAAATTTCTTTCTTAGATTACAAGTTAAGCAATTACATGATGGTATATTGTGACAACTCAAGTGTTATAGACATTTCTAAGAATCCTATTCAACACTCTCGAACAAAACACATAGACATAAGACGTCACTTTATTCGAGATTTGGTTGAAAAATGCGTAATTCGACTGGAATTTGTTAGGACTGAGAATCAATTGGCTGATATATTCACGAAACCTTTGGATTTTGAGAGATTTTCCAATCTTTGGAAATCTCTCAGCATGTGTGTACTTTAAAAGAAAAACATTTGTTCAGTGTTGTCAGTGGTGTTGCCAACACCAGAGACAACATCCGTTTGTGCATGACCATTACTAGGATATTAGGCATACTGCATATTCATAATCATCCTATTTATTTGTGCAATGACTGAACAGTGAAGGCAAATTTCTGAAAGTTACCCTGAGTGTTCATACTTCCAATCGTATGTTGATAAATAGATTTTGCTCAAATCCAAGGCATTGAGTAGTTGAGGACATTCATGAAAATCGTGATCTTGTCTAAAGTGAAAAGATGACTTGGAAAATGTGAGCAAAAGGAGAAAAACAGAAAAGAGGTAAATAAAAAAAATTGTTTAGAAGAAAATGGAAAAAGCTACCTAGAGTAGTCCATTGAAGACCGTTCTTCTAGTGTGGGAGCTATCACTTCTAAGTAAAAAATAATAATGGAAAAAGCTACCTAGGGGAGTCCATTGAAGACCGTTCTTCTAGTGTGGGAGCTACCATTTCTGATCAAAATAAAATTTTATGGAAGTTTGAATAAAACTCAGTGGTGTTGCCAACACCAAGTTCTGACATAGCACAGTTTTTACATTGCCTGACATTTTGAAAATTCATCATATTGGAGGCATATGTAGGACATGCATATTGATTTTTGTTTCGTGAATTCATCATGTGCAGTGACATATCAGTGTTGACCTATGACAGTTGATAAAAACCTTGATTATCTAGATTTTGAATTTATGTGTATACTTGTGTCAGTGAGTTATAATCGACGTGGGTTTTACTGGATTTTCTTTTGAAATCGTCATAACACGAGTTTGAATCAATTTTACTGTTTGATTTTGGGATAGAATCGTTATGAGTGTTTTGGGTAAATTTCGGAAATATTACATTTACCATGCGGTTTTTTTTTTGGAGCTGAAGGATTGAATCGGTGTATTGTTTTTGTTAGAGTAAGAGCACATATGTTTTGTTATAGTCTGATTTTGGAACTTGGCTTACATTCTGGCCAAAAAGGGGGAGTATGAGGACAAAAAATGCAAAAGAATGATGCTGAGTATCTGGAGTTGCTGAGCTTGAATGAATACTTATACTCTGTCTTTAATGCTCTTTTTAGGTTGCTTTACATGATTAATGAATTTCTCATTCGTATGACTTCTTATGTTTTCAGGTGTTCTAATGATGGTGTTGACAACACTGTCAACAACACCAGTGCTCTAACATGTTTAATTCAGGGGGAGATGAACTTTGACTCAGGGGGAGACACACTCCAATGCAGGGGGAGCTTAACTGACTGCGATGCTAACCAAGATTATCATTTTTGGATGTTTTGTCCAGAAAGGCAAAAAAAGGGAGATTGAAAGGAATATTTTATTCCTTTATTATTTTGCTAAATTGATATTATCAATTTATGATTTTGCCTTTCTAGATTATCAAATATTGCTTCATTTAATTTAAATGATAATATCTTGGTTTACTTATTTATAGATTATCAGATCTTGCTTTATTTATCTATAGATATTATAGTATTTGTTTTTAATATGATTTGTATCTCCAAGATATTTTATCTTTATTTGAAAGTGTTTTTTATCTAATGAAATTCTTGTTTCCATATTTTGTAGGACACTTTTATGGAATAAATTTTAGGTCAAACTATTGGTATAAATATGGATACCCTTGCAGCCGTACAGTGGGGTTTTTGGAGAGGAGAGAGTTGGACTAGGAAGCTTTTCACATAGAAGAAATTACAAAAGTCCAACATATATTTGCTCTACATTTTTATGTGATCGGGTTGTCACTTTATTGTGTAGGTGCTGAAGTTTTGTGTGATTGTGGATCACTTTGTTGTGAAGAGAAGCTGCTGGAGTTTTTGGGAGTCTTCAGGAAGGTCGGCAGAGGAGTTCTTACATAGAAGAATATACGAAAGTCGAGCCTATTTTTGATGAGAAGTTTTCGTGTGATCGATTGATCACTTTGCAACGCAGAAAGCTGCTGGAGCATTTTCTGAACACACAAGTTCAGTATTGGAGATTTTCGTGTGAAGTGTTTGAGTGATTGATTCACAGATTTTCCGTGTTGCCGATTGGTGTTGCCAACACTCGGAGACAACACTGACGCAGAGTGTTGGACGAAGAGTGGTTGTGTTTGTTTTAAGCAATACGTTTTTATTTTATGCATCTAGTTTTTATGTGGTTTATTTTGATGCATTTTTAATCCTTGGAGTGTCAAGGAATTTGGTTTTGTTTTCTCACTAGTATTGTTTTTGTGTAAACGATTTACATAATTTTTCTAGTGAATTTTTTGCCATGAGGCATCGCACAAGTATTCGTACTTGTGCATAATTTAAATCTGGTGTTAATTTATTAAAGTTATATTTGTGTGTTAAATACTTAACTTCCGCTGCCGTGTTGTGTACAGTGTTGACAACACCGGACACAACACTAACTTCTGATACACACATTATAATAATGTTTTTATATTTATTTCCTGCACAACAACAATTCCTTACAAGCGGTATCAGAGCCAACGCTTGATACACTAAGTGATTGATTCTGGTTTATTGTTGTTTTTGTTTGCAGGAAACTTTATAGAATCTCAATGGACGTTCTGTCTACAAACACTGCTGTTTTGAAGGAAAAATGCCGGCTGCAAGTCAACCCGCACGGTGTTGCCTCTGGTGTTGCAACACCGGGCCGCAACACCACTTCAAAATCCTTGTGTCTCAATGCTAAATCTCACGGTGACTCAGGTAATCATGAAATTCAGGATAATGATTCTGATGAACTCACATTTGAATGTGTGCAGGCTATGTATGAGGAGCTATACGAAGATTGGATCAAAAGAAATAAAATAAATTCCATCCTCTCTAAGGATAATGCTGATCTGAAAGAATCTGTGTCTCGACTTGAAGTTGTGCTTAGCAAGAAGGATCTTGAATTGTGCAAAGTCAAGGAGGAGCTTGAGAAGGCCTCAAAGACTCTTGCAAAATTCAACTCAAGTTCGTCAAAACTTGACTCAATGCTAACTATGGTAAAGGACACCATAACTGGTCTTGGATATGTTGAAAGCACATATGAACATGGTGAAACTTCCGATTCTAAATCAAAATCAACCATGTTTGTAAAGGCAAGCGAAGATTGCTCTGTCCCCTTAACAGTGAAACCTCCCATGAACACTCTGTCAATCTCAAAGCAAGCCTTGGAACAAATGCTGAAACAAAACAGAGCTTCCTCTTCTCATTTGAAAGTTGACCCGCCAGTGAAGATGCCACAAACCAAGAAGCAAGTGTCAATTTCCAAACCAAAGCAAAGAAAGCGACATTTTATCTGCCACTACTGCTATAAGCCTGGGCACATCAGACCCTTCTGCTACAAACTAAGAGACGACTACCTGAATTGGAAATCAAATCGGGTGTTGCCCACAGTGTTG
Organism: Primulina eburnea; assembly: GCF_022965805.1. NCBI lineage: Eukaryota > Viridiplantae > Streptophyta > Magnoliopsida > Lamiales > Gesneriaceae > Primulina > Primulina eburnea. The sequence goes on along the minus strand of NC_133110.1, from coordinate 8,460,296 downwards.
TCCAACACCAAGCGCAACACCGCGGTCAAGAAATCTTCCACAAGGAAAGTTTGGGTACCTAAAACTGTTATTCGATGCAATATCATTTATACTTCTTTAAAAACTAACATTGCAGGTGCATGGTACTTCGACAGTGGGTGCTCACGCCACATGACCGGATTTAAAGAACACCTCACAGATTATGTTGAAATAAAAAGTGGGCGTGTAACCTATGGTGGTGGTTCTAAAGGAAGAATTGTAGGCAAAGGAACCTTGAACGTTGATGGGCTTCCTGAACTTCACAATGTTCTACATGTTGAAGGACTTAACTCAAACTTAATAAGCATAAGTCAACTTTGTGATGATGATTTACATGTTAAGTTCAATAAAAATAACTGTGAAGTTTTTAATGATGCCAATGTTTGTGTAATGTCAGGTACTCGTTCAGCTGACAATTGTTATCAATTGGGAGAAGGTGATGGTTGCCGAAGTGCCAAGGTGAGTGAATTAGACGTATGGCATCAAAAACTGGGACACGTGAGTATCAATACCTTGAAGAATCTGCGTAAGTTTGATGCTGTGAGAGGTATGCCCAATTTAAATTTAGGTGTTGTGTATGTCTGTGGTCCATGCCAGAAAAGTAAACAAACCCGTGTTGCGCACTCAGTGTTGCAACACTTTGGGACAACACAGTGCCTTGAACTTTTGCATATGGATATACTGGGTCCAATGGATGTTGAGAGCTTGGGTGGTAAGAAATATTCGTTTGTTTGTGTTGATGATTTTTCGCATTTTACTTGGGTAAGTTTTCTTAGAGAAAAATCTGATACATTTGATGCTTTTAAGAAGTTGCATGCTAGGATAACAAATCTGTTTGATATGAGGGTGGTTAAAATAAGAACCGATCATGGTGAGGAGTTTGAAAATTCTTATTTTATTTCTTTGTGCCATAAGAAAGGTATCACTCATGATTATTCATCTCCGAAGACCCCTCAAAAAATCGGCATAGCTGAAAGGAAAAATCGAACCCTCCTAGAAATGGCTTGGGTCATGCTTAGTTCTAAGAATGTGTCAAAATGTTTTTGGGCCGAAGCTTTAAATACAGCATGTCACATTTCCAACCGTGTTTATTTAAGGAGTGGTTCTACAATGACCTCATATGAGATTATAATGGGAAGAAAACCAAACCTTAAATATTTTCATATTTTTGGATGTGTAGGTTATGTGTTGAATGATAGAGATCATCTAGCTAAATTTGATTCAAAAAGTGTTAAATGTCTCTTTCTTGGATACTCTACTAATGGCCGTGCTTATCGTGTATTTAATCTGAGAACTAGGACTACAATGGAATCAATTAACGTTGTGTTTGATGATCTTGCTGATCTAACAGTTAAAACACCGGAGGCTGATGTAGAAGAATGGCTGGATATAAGTGAGGAACTGACCAGAAACAGTGTTGAGTCCGGTGTTGAGACCAGTGAGGCAACACCAAGCACAACACCGCCTCTGAACCGAACAGAAACTGTGGATAATGACAACAATGATAATGATGATGTGGTGATTAATTGTGAAAGAGAAATTCCCAGCAAGATTCAGAAGAATCATCCATCATCACAAATCATTGGTGAATTACATGATGGTGTGCAAACAAGAAACAAAGAAAAGGTGGACTACCGCAAAATGATTGGTTTAATCTGCATGAGCTCCACGTTTTCCCAGTCTATGTCAGTCAACCTAAGGGATTTGAAGATCCTCACCACGTGGATCATGTCTACAAATTGAAGAAGGCCTTGTATGGAATGAAACAGGCTCCACAGGTATGGTACGGTAGGTTACCTGACAATCTGATAAACTTGGGCTTCAAACGAGGTGAGGTTGATAAAACCCTTTTCATTCAAAAACTGAAATCTGATATTTTGATCTGTCAAGTATATGTAGATGATATTATTTTCGATTCTTCATCTCAAATACTTGTGAATAACTTTGTGGATTGCATGTCATCACAGTTCAAAATGAGCATGGTAGGAGAACTAAATTTCTTTCTTAGATTACAAGTTAAGCAATTACATGATGGTATATTGTGACAACTCAAGTGTTATAGACATTTCTAAGAATCCTATTCAACACTCTCGAACAAAACACATAGACATAAGACGTCACTTTATTCGAGATTTGGTTGAAAAATGCGTAATTCGACTGGAATTTGTTAGGACTGAGAATCAATTGGCTGATATATTCACGAAACCTTTGGATTTTGAGAGATTTTCCAATCTTTGGAAATCTCTCAGCATGTGTGTACTTTAAAAGAAAAACATTTGTTCAGTGTTGTCAGTGGTGTTGCCAACACCAGAGACAACATCCGTTTGTGCATGACCATTACTAGGATATTAGGCATACTGCATATTCATAATCATCCTATTTATTTGTGCAATGACTGAACAGTGAAGGCAAATTTCTGAAAGTTACCCTGAGTGTTCATACTTCCAATCGTATGTTGATAAATAGATTTTGCTCAAATCCAAGGCATTGAGTAGTTGAGGACATTCATGAAAATCGTGATCTTGTCTAAAGTGAAAAGATGACTTGGAAAATGTGAGCAAAAGGAGAAAAACAGAAAAGAGGTAAATAAAAAAAATTGTTTAGAAGAAAATGGAAAAAGCTACCTAGAGTAGTCCATTGAAGACCGTTCTTCTAGTGTGGGAGCTATCACTTCTAAGTAAAAAATAATAATGGAAAAAGCTACCTAGGGGAGTCCATTGAAGACCGTTCTTCTAGTGTGGGAGCTACCATTTCTGATCAAAATAAAATTTTATGGAAGTTTGAATAAAACTCAGTGGTGTTGCCAACACCAAGTTCTGACATAGCACAGTTTTTACATTGCCTGACATTTTGAAAATTCATCATATTGGAGGCATATGTAGGACATGCATATTGATTTTTGTTTCGTGAATTCATCATGTGCAGTGACATATCAGTGTTGACCTATGACAGTTGATAAAAACCTTGATTATCTAGATTTTGAATTTATGTGTATACTTGTGTCAGTGAGTTATAATCGACGTGGGTTTTACTGGATTTTCTTTTGAAATCGTCATAACACGAGTTTGAATCAATTTTACTGTTTGATTTTGGGATAGAATCGTTATGAGTGTTTTGGGTAAATTTCGGAAATATTACATTTACCATGCGGTTTTTTTTTTGGAGCTGAAGGATTGAATCGGTGTATTGTTTTTGTTAGAGTAAGAGCACATATGTTTTGTTATAGTCTGATTTTGGAACTTGGCTTACATTCTGGCCAAAAAGGGGGAGTATGAGGACCAAAAATGCAAAAGAATGATGCTGAGTATCTGGAGTTGCTGAGCTTGAATGAATACTTATACTCTGTCTTTAATGCTCTTTTTAGGTTGCTTTACATGATTAATGAATTTCTCATTCGTATGACTTCTTATGTTTTCAGGTGTTCTAATGATGGTGTTGACAACACTGTCAACAACACCAGTGCTCTAACATGTTTAATTCAGGGGGAGATGAACTTTGACTCAGGGGGAGACACACTCCAATGCAGGGGGAGCTTAACTGACTGCGATGCTAACCAAGATTATCATTTTTGGATGTTTTGTCCAGAAAGGCAAAAAAGGGGAGATTGAAAGGAATATTTTATTCCTTTATTATTTTGCTAAATTGATATTATCAATTTATGATTTTGCCTTTCTAGATTATCAAATATTGCTTCATTTAATTTAAATGATAATATCTTGGTTTACTTATTTATAGATTATCAGATCTTGCTTTATTTATCTATAGATATTATAGTATTTGTTTTTAATATGATTTGTATCTCCAAGATATTTTATCTTTATTTGAAAGTGTTTTTTATCTAATGAAATTCTTGTTTCCATATTTTGTAGGACACTTTTATGGAATAAATTTTAGGTCAAACTATTGGTATAAATATGGATACCCTTGCAGCCGTACAGTGGGGTTTTTGGAGAGGAGAGAGTTGGACTAGGAAGCTTTTCACATAGAAGAAATTACAAAAGTCCAACATATATTTGCTCTACATTTTTATGTGATCGGGTTGTCACTTTATTGTGTAGGTGCTGAAGTTTTGTGTGATTGTGGATCACTTTGTTGTGAAGAGAAGCTGCTGGAGTTTTTGGGAGTCTTCGGGAAGGTCGGCAGAGGAGCTCTTACATAGAAGAATATACGAAAGCCGAGCCTATTTTTGATGAGAAGTTTTCGTGTGATCGATTGATCACTTTGCAACGCAGAAAGCTGCTGGAGCATTTTCTGAACACACAAGTTCAGTATTGGAGATTTTCGTGTGAAGTGTTTGAGTGATTGATTCACAGATTTTCCGTGTTGCCGATTGGTGTTGCCAACACTCGGAGACAACACTGACGCAGAGTGTTGGACGAAGAGTGGTTGTGTTTGTTTTAAACAATACGTTTTTATTTTATGCATCTAGTTTTTATGTGGTTTATTTTGATGCATTTTTAATCCTTGGAGTGTCAAGGAATTTGGTTTTGTTTTCTCACTAGTATTGTTTTGGTGTAAACGATTTACATAATTTTTCTAGTGAATTTTTTGCCATGAGGCATCGCACAAGTATTCGTACTTGTGCATAATTTAAATCTGGTGTTAATTTATTAAAGTTATATTTGTGTGTTAAATACTTAACTTCCGCTGCCGTGCTGTGTACAGTGTTGACAACACCGGACACAACACTAACTTCTGATACACACATTATAATAATGTTTTTATATTTATTTCCTGCACAACAACAATTCCTTACACTACCTATGCGGGCATTGCCCCCATGATAGGATGGATGGTCAAGATTTGTCCATGCATATGTAGGACCCACTTTTTTTTTTGAAATTGTATGTTTGGCAAGATCTTGGCCATCCATCCTCTCATGGAGACAATGCCCACATGAGTAGGATCTCATTAACCGTAAATCAGACACTTAAAAACTAATTTTCCTTAAAAGAGCATAACGGTTTTACTTCTACAGAAAAAAAAAAAAAAAGAAGAAATTTTAAAAAAAATTGACAATAATATAATAACTCACAGTGGGGCATACGAGCTACATGGAACCGATGCACTCCAGACCCAAACAAATTAGCAGACAAACACAAAATAAGTTTCTTGAAATAGATGTGAAATCAACATTCTTTTTTTGATCAATTTTTTGGTATAACATATTTTTAATTTAAAACAGTTGTTCGATTTAAAAGAAAAATTTTGTTTATATTTTTTTAATATAAAATATGAAGTGATTTGAGTAGATATTTCATAAGACAAAAAATTTAATTATAAAATTAAATATTTTAGTTGATAATTATTCTAAAGATTTCATACTTGATCTAATAATAATAATACAGTATAGATTATTATATTATATATATATATATATAAATTTATAATTTAGTCAGACAGTCTAGAGGCTGATTCTGGGTTGATCTGCAAGTCGACCTTCGGAAGAAAACAAGCGCTATAAATACCGTAAGATTTTAGAATGTTACAGTAATCCATCTTTGTTTACAAAGGCGGTAGAGAGCATAGACACTGATTAGGGAAGAGAAGTAATGGGGAGAACCAAAGGAGAAGCTGCAAGAAGCAAGTTTCGGCCATCTAGCAGCAGGTTTCTTTCTCTGTTTTCTCTTTTTTTAATAAAAAAATCGTGTTTGATATGTTTTTTTTTTGGGTGATTCGGGATTCTTAATCGATGAAAAATATGAGAGGTTTGCAGTGAGGCTGCGTCGCTATTGGCTTCCAGTGCTGCGACGGTGGGATTTGGTGGCTATGTGGGAAATTCTCGCGTAGACTCTTCACTCACATCAACCTCTGATGGCTCTACCTTTTTGGTTGGTTTCCTACTTTTTTTTAATGTCAAATTCCTTTCTCATTGAAAAGGATGAAGCAGCTGTGGGCTTTCCCTCTTTTTCACAGTCATTATTAATAATAGCGATTGTCGTTGATTTTGGCGGCCGAAGCAGGATATTGATGGCGAATTGGCTGTACAGCTGAAGCGGCTTTCACGAAAAGATCCTACCACTAAGGTAAATAATGTAGAATTGGACGTGCTTGCGTAAACTATCTCTTTAGTACACTGGTTATTTATATCACTTGTGCCAAACGTATATTTGACTGATGTTTATAGGTTAAACAGACCGGTACAATGAGAATGACAATGTGCTGCTAAGTATTTTTTGTGATATTATCTGAAGGGTTGTCCTTTAGTTCTGGTGGTAAACGAAATATATAACTTGCTTACAGACATATGTTTGTATGTCTCACAGCTTAAAGCTTTGTCATCACTTTCTCAACTTATCGCGGAGAAAACGGCATTGGAAATTGTGGCCATTATTCCTCAATGGGTATGCTCATAACCTCATCTCTATAATTTTTTACAACTTGGTTTGTAAAAGTTCAATTAAATCAAGCGCGGGATGTTTGTACTCGGCCTTCTCTTTCGAAGAGCATAAATATATCTTCATTAGCATCATCTTACCCCAGATATTCAAAATTTTCAATTTCTTTTCTTATTGCAGGCATTTGAATACAGGAAGTTGCTCATGGATTACAGCAGAGAAGTTCGACGAGCTACTCATGAAACCATGACTAATCTTGTCAGTGCAGTCGGGTATGTGCCCAAATACCCTAACTTGTATTCATTTACTTTATGGCTTTCTTAAATACAAGATGGTGAAACTTGGGTTTGTTTGATTTGTTATCTAGGCGCCATATAAAATGCAGCATTAAAAGCTGCTGGATTTCTTTCATTTGTGTTTCATTAGATGCCTAGAAGGCCAATATGCCAGTGCCAATGCATTCATGTTCAGTTGATTGTTGCACTATCTTCTGGGTTTAATATTGTTAAAATGCTTAGAGCTTAAAAATAGAATTAATGTTCATTATCTACTTTCCATTTACTGTATTATTTCTAATGCAAAGGGATAGTTGCTTCAGCAGAAGATGAAGTGATAATTGTGCAGAGGACATTGGTCATGACTTCACTTATTGGAATTTGAGTAAATTAAATGAACATGGGTTGGGGTTGGGTTCTGTAAGGTTGCTCTCCTTACCACAAGGGGTGTAAATGCCATGTTAATTGATTCTTGTGATTATTTTTGACCAACTAAACAGCAGTATAATTTCAGTATATTAATTCAATATTGGGGAAGTAGGGTGGTCTTCATGGGGTATAAATATAATTGAATTTACTGGAGTGATTTTGTTATGAGAAATAGAGCTTAAAATGCTTGATACTTTTAGATTTAAGAAGCCACTCCCACCACTATCAAACTTTATTGAGCAGTGACTCATAACATTAACAAATGAGCTTGCAAGAGTTTTTCAGTTAATTTCCTGTGAGGATAACATGATTTCTATTTATGTTCCATTTTCAGAAGAGAGTTGGCTCCACATCTAAAGCCTCTGATAGGACCCTGGTGGTTTTCTCATTTTGATTCAGTATATGAAGTCTCTCAAGCTGCAAAGCGATCATTTCAGGTTTATTTAGTTTTCTTAAGCACGGGTCTTTCATATTATACACCTACATGATTTTTTTTCCTCTGTGCTATACTATAAACATTTGCTTATCATGATAAAGGAAGACGTCAATTGGTTTGTCCTTTCTCGTAAATGATAAGAATATCTATTGGTTTGTCCTTTCTCATAAATGATAAGAATTTTGAACATTCAATCAGATTATCAGAGTCACTAATGCTGTAAGCAGACAAACATTTGACTCTTGAGATTTAAATGTCAGCGAATACTGCAGTAGGCCAAGAAAATTTTCTGCTGGTTAATCTGTTTTACATCACTTAATTTGTGTTCCAGTGGAATATTGCTGGTGAGGCAAGAGAGAAGATGCATACCTCTGAACTTACACATATGATACCCTACATCATAAAAGTGCCGTGGCTAATGTGATAAAGCTGGAACAGAAACTGAATGTAAATAATTTAATGCTGCCTCTTTCAACTTTATCTGTAAGAATCTAAACATGTGTGATGAGAAATCTGTCTTTTAAAACTCTATTGAGAATATATTTTAATCCATCTCAGTTTCAATGAATTTCAATCTAAGAAGATAACTTGAATTTTCTGGCCTGGATAGTTTATAGCTATGCAGATTGCAGAAGCAATTTATTACATATTTGAAGCTCGTGAGTTCCACACCCTTGAGTCTTGGTACCGACTTTACTTGATGACAAGCTGTGTAGCACATTTTTTCTCGTCGTGACAGTTCATGTCCTTTACAAGTAGACTTCAGCCTACTAATTCAGTAAATGAAGATTCTACAAAATGTTCCAGCAGAAATAGTATTTAAAAGTGCTAAGCGGATGTAAGGGTGTGACCTGAAACAAAAGTTATTGATTTAAATTTCACAGCCAGACATATTAACATGACTCTGTGTTCTCTGCACAATGCCAAATGAGCACTGAATGACAGGCTTTTAGTTAAAGCTCGTCATTTGACCTCGTTGACTTTTTTTTTGAAATTTAGTACCTTCAGTTCTTGTTTTTCTATTCAAATGATATTTCCACGTCAATTTGCGCGGTTGTTCCACATTTATATTTGTATTTGGAAAACTTGGTGCCATTGAATACAATGTTGTCCCCATCATTAACGTTTGTTTTCATGATGATCTTAAAATATTTCTTTCTATGAAAAACGTCGGAACGTGAGCTGAGTAGTCTACTATTTGGCACTTTTGTCCGTATGGCTGTGGGTTGGATAACTCTATTAGCCTGGAGTAATGTATAACTGTATCGTGCTACACGAGTGATTTGAAGTGATCTGCGAATTTTGAATGGTGTAGAACTTTCTGTTGACTTTTGTTAAGAGTGCTGGAAAGGATTTTTCAAAGGATTTTTATATCTTTTGTAAATCCCAGGCAATTCATTTTATATCAAACTGCCATGATAGTTTTTACTGATGCCTATCTCTAGATCCTATTGATGATGACTTCTCTACTGTTAAAAAACACTAACACTAATATCTCATTTATGTTATTGCCATTTGAACTTGATGCAGTGAGAGTGGGCTTCCGGTTATTTGATATGTCTATAGGGTTTTCCTTCTATGTTTGTTTGTTTTTTCGTTTTACTTTTTATCATTTTAGGGCTTTCCATCCCTGCACTGTTCAAAGAAACCTTTGTTTCATATACTTAGCAAATAAAAAGGATGAAGGAAATTTTATTTCATTCAAATATTGTGCCACAGACTGCATTTCCATTCCAAGAAAGAAGGCTAGATGCCTTGATGTTGTACTCAAGTGAAATATTTACGTATATAGAAGAAAATTTGAAGCTTACACCGCAAAGTCTATCAGATAAAGCAAATGCGTCTGATGAATTGGAGGAAATGCATCAACAGGTAATGATGAGTATGGTTCTCATTTAATTGAATGATTATAATCTCTGAGTGTGCTTTTATCATCTTGTTTATTCATTGTAGCGTGAACGTTTTATTCTAGCATCAAGGCTCAAGCTGGATTTTTGGGATGATTTTTACTTATAATTTATCTCAGGCTGAATTTGTATGTTTTGGCTAGAAAGGTAGTCATCAATACTCTTATCTGGGAATAGTCATCAATCATTAAGTAATTACTGGGCTCTCTCTCTGTTGTAGCAAGGGAAGGGCCTGGGTCATTTTCTGATTTCCTTTCACTTGCAGCATCTCCCTGCACACATACTAGTTGATAGACAAAATGTATCTTACTTTTATTGTCAGATTTGCGTTTCAAAATGTGTGACAGAGAAAATAACAGGCAGAGATTGTGGCCTGTTGTACTTTCTGTGTACGTGTTTCAGGGAAAATTAATTATGCTCATTTAATTGCTTATTCTTGTTTATAATCCACCGTTATGTTATTGTTGATTGTTGTATTTTTTAGTCTCAAGTGCATAATTTTGTTGACTACTTAATTTTCTAATTGATTTGGATGGGAGAAAATGATAAGCTGAAACCGTTTTGTTCTGTTTTTCTCATCTTTTTTTTAGGTTCTTCATCATTTGATGTTGATGATTCATAACCAGTTTAAATATTTTCCTCACTGATGTCATATGGTCTTGTAACTCATAAGAATTGCAATCCTTGTCACAAGCTCATGTCTTCTCTCTCTGATTATAAGCATTCATTTCGGTTTTATTTTTTTACAGGTGCTCTCTTCATCACTACTGGCGTTAGCGGCAATTCTTGATGTTATCCTCTCCTCACATTCTGAAAGGCCTGGCTCGGAAAATATATCTGGGGAATCAAAGCATGCGATGAAAGCCAGGACCAAGGCTGTTTCTTCAGCAGAAAATTTATTCTCAGCTCATAATTATTTTCTGGACTTTTTGAAGTCTCCAACCCCAGCAATAAGGTCAGCTGCATATTCGATGGTTAGAAGCTGTATAAAACACATTCCTCATGCTATCAGTGAAGGGGATATGAGAGCAGTAGCTGCAACTATACTTGGTTCTTTCCAGGAAAAGAATCCAGCTTGCCATTCATCCATGTGGGACACAGTGTTACTTTTGACTAAAAGCTTTCCAGACAGTTGGACTTTTGTGAATGTCCAAAAAACTATTCTAAGCCGGTTATGGAATTTTCTTAATAATGGATGTTTTGGATCTCAGCAAGTGTCGTATCCAGTGCTAGTTCTATTTTTAGAGATAGTGCCTTCAAAAGCAATCACCAAAGATAGTTTTTTTCTTGACTTTTTCCAGAACTTCTGGGAGGGGAGAAATCTGGCTTGTTCTTCAAATGCAGATCGGCAGGCTTTTTTTCTGGCAGCGGATGAATGTTTCCTTTGGGGCTTGAGAAATGCTTCTAGGTATGGATTGAGTGTGTAGAAGTTGTTTGTATATTTGCTTTTTTAATGATCTAATGCATTTTTATGCTCCTTGTTAGGTATTGTGATGAAGTAGACTCCGTTAGTTCTTACCAGCGTACCCTTGTTGATGATATTCTGTTGGGGCTTATGTGGCATGAGTATCTGCAGGTTTCTGGGTTAAAAAATAAGGACATATCCTATTCATCATGTACTTCTAATAGAGCAAATAATAGTATCCAACCTATTCACAAGGAATCAAGAGAAGCAATGAACTGCTCTCATTCCACAGATTATGAGAAAAG